>NC_090943.1:93700899-95007982 GCF_040807025.1 Struthio camelus | reverse complement strand
GATGGCAGAACAAACACACACATTACTTACTAGGCTGTCTTACACTTAATGGAAGTGTCTTTAAATAAATATATATGAAGTGTTAATCTTCCTATTAAAGGTAATGTACAACAATCCTTTAGGAAAGCCCCCCCCCCCAAGAATTTAAGTTAGATACTTCATCAGTTATTACACCTGCATTAATATCTGAGCTAATTTAATTAATAACTGAGCATTAATATTGCAGAAGGAAGAAAATCTCATGACAGTAGCATTTGCCCCATATACCACAGATAAAAATCTCAGGACACTTGCAGGCACTAGGAACGCTAGCATTAAAAGATACATCATCCCACATCAACAGAACAGCCACAGGTTGGGCATCTAAATAAAGGGGATGATTTTCAAACCCTCTTCAACAGGTGTTGAAGATATCAGACACATCAACAATTACAGACCTATCAATCAAAACCTCCCTCCCCTCACAACATTTTCTAACAGGTACCTATAATTGAAAACAGAGCCATGAATATGCATAAGAAGTTCTTTACTGCAGCTACAATACCTAACTGCAACTCTAAATGTCCCTGCTTTAAGCAGAGGGGTTCCCGCACGTCTTGTTGAAGGCTCACATCAAGATCAGCATCATGGCCCAATTCAAAAAAATCAATTCCCTGGGTCAAGTTTAGAGCACAAATAGCAAGTTAATGACGATAAAGTAATGAACTGACTAGCTGAAAACAGCCTGCCATGTTACCCTGGATGGACTTCACGATCACTGACATCCACGGCTTTTTCAACTGCTACGCGATACCAACTGCACAAATCAAACAAAACAGTAGCGCGTCATGGAAAGGGTCATTTCATTCTACAAGATTTAAGCAGCCCTTATTACGACTGCTGTGGAGACAGCAAACAGCAGTGGAATTCCTAGAGATGAGATGCTTTACAAGGCTACACAGTATCACAAATAATTTACAGTAAAAAAATCAACGAGTGGTGAAATTGCTCTGCTGAGAAATTAAAGCACCATTATTAGTGCCAGGATCTCCATCAAGCTATGCCATATAGTAAAAATGGAAAAATAAGGCAGAATCACTCAGAACTGTGACTACTTTATTTGCAATACAAATACTTGTATAGCACTGAGGTGGTCTATGCCTGCAGGCAGGGGAACCCCTGCTAATCCTAAACTAAACTCAGCGAGAGTTACCAGCGCAGTGAGAACGGGAGGCATCTCAGCACCCTGCCTCTCCTGCTGACCGGGTTCAGGAACAGAAGAGCATCTCTTTTCAGAAGACAGGTGTTAGAGGAATGATCCATCAGTTTTCCTCTAAGCCAATATATCCTGATTCCCATGCAGTTTTCATTTTTGCAATAACATGGCTTACCAATTCTCTCTGCTATCATCAAATATCTACCCTACAGTGAAAACAAAACATGCCCTGGAAAGGGGTAGCTCAAAGGAACCTCAAGGTGGTATCTTGTCCCTTCCACTGCCCAGAGACAAGACAAAGCATCCTTATATCCTCCGTCAGATTGCAAGAGGAGGGAAGGACTAGAAGGAGGAGTGCAGAAGCCACAGTTAGATTGCATACACAGACGCTCGTATGGCAGCAGTCCAATTCAGAAGTCAGGGATGATGCTTCTGGGGAAAACTTCAGTAACTGTAAGGTTACTGTAAGGAGAGATAGAAGACAGGAAAACACTCATGGAGATATTTTAAGGTGCACTAACTGACCAGGTAAGTGCACAAAGAAAAAGAATGTATTTATTTTTCCACTTGTTGAAGGTCAAAAATGATTATTAGGCATCTACTAAAACCACAGCTTTGCTGTTATGAGTTGAAGGTAAGAGCACTTTTTACCCCTACTCACACTGTAGTCAAAAATAAATAGGAACTATTCATAGATTTAAATCATTGTCATTTTACAGTTCCTACACACCATTTACTGAGCTAAAGCTTCCCTCTCTTTTTGCTACAGAGAAAGCCCTAACAACCTGAACCTAGACAACACAGAGCCTAAAATTAATTTTAAAAGACCCTAAATACTGGCTTTTTTAAAGAACTTCACAGGATGAAGTCATAACCCTATTTAAGTCAAGGAGACCTCACTCATGAGACTTGAGCCTTGATATAGTTGAAAAGGCTGCTATTTAATATCTAATATCTGAAATCAACTCTACTTGTAACTAGCTCTCTACCTAAGCATCAAAGGCAGTATTTGCAGATCTGGAGGGCCTGAGTTTATAAGTATACTGTGCGGGAATCCTAAACGCTGAAGTTCTTTGTGTTTAGCACTTCTTTCTCTGAAGAGAAGAGGCTAGCTGTGACACAAAACAGAAGGTTGTCTTGAAACAGCAAGAGTTCACAACTTCGGCCAAAGCAATACCAGCCACAGAATGGAGAGCAAAAGATTTCACGTTATTTATTGCAACTTGAAATGTTATAATTAAAATGACTACCGTATAATTTTAAAGTAAAATTCAGTAATGGCAGCAGTGATGCAAACATTTTTGAGGAAGACATATGGAACTACTACCTTAAAATTCAAGTTTTACTGCAAGAGTTTTTTTTTTTGGAACTTCACTTAAAATGAAAAGTAAAATTCCTGTTTTATGGCCTTCAGGTGAATGATACTACCTTTATTAGTTAACAACATATTTATTACACAGCAGAAGAAACAATGCTTTGATAGTGGAGGTCAAATGGGCCTGCTGGGATTTTATATAACCTTTTTATATTAAGGGAGTATGGTGTCATAGGAGCAGGCTTTGAAATAACACAAGCGCATCTAATTTACGACAGCCATCAATAGCTGTTCATAGACTGACAGACAGCTCAAGCAAGTAATATCATTCACACAGCTAATCTATCATTGTGGAAATTAAAGTACTAAACATCCAGCCACTGCTGAGATGGAATCACAGGTACTGCAGGAGAAAAGACTCATGCAGGGTGGGATGGGTGTCACAGTAAAAATCAAAATATCGCAGGTGAAGTGTATAAACACTCACTCCATTTGTGTCTCACTACTTCACCACTTTCAAGAAAAGATTCCTACTGAAGCTAGATTTTGTGCATCCATTCCTAAGTTGGAAGCCTTGTACGTTGATACGCAAACGGAGGGATAGGTAGCTGATTTTCTTGGCCAAGAAAAGGGAGGTGCCAGTGGGAGGTCTTTTCACCCACACGACCACACCAAGTTTTATGTCCATTGCTAGCGTGGTATCTAGCAGAGAAAAAAGTTATGCAGCCATTCTGTGTCTACAGATCCCAGTTTTATCTGTGGTACTTTTTAAGCCATTGGCTGATTTCAACCAAATTCAACAGACTACTAGCAGGCAATCACGTTCCTACCTAATCTGTAAAAGCAAGCAAGCCAGGAGAGGCAAAACTGCAATTTGAAATTTTACAGGCCTGCCCCCAAAACTTTAAAAACTTGTCATCCAATTTCAGTAATTGAAGATAGCCACCCATTTGTTACATCATCATTGCAGTCTGCAGAAAGAGGGGATGAAATGGAAAAACATAGAAGGTTATATGAAGATAATTGGGAAAAAAAAAAAATCTTGTCCTACTTCAGCTAAAAAGTCAATCAACCTCATAACACAACTTCACAGAAAGCTTCATTAACTCTGCTGTTCAGAAAACGACTTGCTTGTTAAAGCAGAGAAAGCATCACTCTTTTAGTCTTTAGGAGAAGGATGAGGTGGTAAAGGGAATCCAGAGGATGCCTGGAGCTGCAGGAAGGACAACGTACAAGAGAGAAAAGGTAACAAAGCTAAAGAAGCATGCACACCCACATACACTCAGCAAAAGTAAACCTGTACAGCCCCACCTTAGACAGCTTTTTTTGTTTTTAAACTCCATCCATACTTTCCCATGACGCTTCCTGTAACATGCAACAAAGTGAAATGTGACCCAGCACAGATTTTTGGAGGAAAATACATTAGGACAGGAGTCAATCACTACAGCACCCCTCCAACAAGGTTTAGTAGCTGAAAACTGGCAACAGGCTGAACATATTCATGTTATCTCCATCCGGGTTGAGTGAATTCACATCCACTCACATACGAGTCACATTATCCCGAAAAATACTTAGCAGTCATACTCTAACACTGTTCAGAAAGAGATTAGATACTTAAATGGAAAATAATAATATCCGCATTCAAATTCGATTACAAGTTGTACAGAAAAGCACTTTGGGACATAAATCAACTGCTAACTGCCTGACAGTAGGAAGGATTTCTCCCCATGGACACACCATCCATTAGAGTGGTTCTGTACTTCTGCTGCAGCATTGAAATTGGAGACGGCTGGATACACAACACTGGATTGCACCTCCACCTCTAATCTCTAGTAAGGATATACATTTATTAACATCACCAAAAACTAGCAAAACACAAGGCATCATCACATCTGTTCTTGAAGGAAAGACCTATACCACACATGACAAACATGAAGAAGCCAGCAACAAGCCAAGCACATCCACCACCACAGAAGGTGCAGCTGGAAAGGGTCTGTCTGAAGGGCTTCACCTGAAACAGGCGGAGGGGGCAGGGAGGCCAACTATTTTTAAACCATTCCTGACCCATATTTTGCTAACAGCTTCTCAGGAACCTGTCGGCAGCAACGCCCCCAATCCTCTACGCTGTTGAAACGAACAGCCACCTCTTCCTGATCGGACCACAGCGAGATCTCAGCTGTGCCCAGAGCAAAACTAAGCTACAACATCTCCAGGAGGCCACCAACACTTCTTCGCTCTGGGTAGCTCGTTAAAAGAGCACAGGTGATCAACGAAGAGGCAACTGATTCATATCCGCATATGTTTTCTAGGTAACCTGAAGCATTCAGAAACATTATGAACCGCACTTCTACCCAGCGGTCCCTGTGGAAAAAAGGGGAGAAAGACCAGACTGTGCAGATGTCCCCTGAGCACACCCTCCTCCATAGGCCACTCCTGACCGTAATTCCCATTGGCTTTAATGGGATAAAATCAGGACTATGCTACATTTTCCTTCACGTTGCTCTCAAGGGAAACACATCAGCCCACAAACCTTGCACACATATCCTCTCACCTTGCCTGCACCGCTCAGAGGTGCGATTTGATGTGTAACATGCTGAGCAGCTCAGCCCCCATTATCTAAGCTGACACACTAAACATGGGCACTATCACCTATTAACTTTGTACTAGGTTGGGTATTTAAAGACGCAGATTTGGCATAAGGTGATACCCAACTGTGAAACATCAACTGCAACAGTCAACCTTGCAAAATGAGGTGGGCGAGTAATTGAACAGAGCAAGTGTTTATCAGAGCCATGTGGCTCAGCATCAGGCTCCTACTAGGAAGGATTAAAAAGGCGAAGGTGGATACACAGCCTACCCTGAAGGGTTTTAAAGCCAGTATATCCTACATCAACTCCACTACATTGTTATAGCGCCTCAAACAAGCTACATGAGAGTTTCCCTACAGCACAAACACACAAACAGACAGGGAGGAAGGGAGGGTGAACAGCTTCTGCTGCATTTTGCTCCCTCAACTATCTGACTAGCTCGCGGGTTATGCGTTTAAATGACGAGGGCCCAAAGGGGGTCAGGGCGAACGCGGGGACAGCACACTGCGACCATACTGCACCCACAACGCACACAGCGCCCACAACTGCACCAATACAGAATAAATAAAACAGTCACACACCTAAACATTTCCTTTTGTTTAGGGGCTGCGTTACCAGCACTAAGGCGATCCGACAGAGCGTCTCACACCCCGGCCATCAGCGCCGGGCTCCCCAGGCCCACGCGTGCTCGGGCGCTGACGAACGCACCCCAACAGCGAGCGGGCTCCGCGGCAACTCGACGACAACAGCGTCCCCACGTTCCTAGGATACCTCCGGCAAAACACCGAGGCCGGCCGCAGGTAAGGGCACGCTTGGGCGAGCCTCACCGAAATTCTCTGAGCCTTCAAAAAGAAGAAGGAAAAACAAACAAACAAACAAATCAACCTGCCAATTAAATACCTGAAATACACATCCCCTCAGTACAGCCGGGAGCCCGCTGTTGTTGCCCCCCCACCCCACCCCACGCTCCCGGCCCAACAGGTAGCACACACCACACGCATTTCATACCACACGTTAGACAAAATTAAATGAATAATAAAATAAAATACCCCGACTCCCTACAGACCCGACAGACGCCCGCACACCCCCGTCCTGTACCGCAGCGCTACCGGAGGCTGCTGCCCGGTGTCCCGGCCGCGGGCAACTGCTCAGGGCCGGGTGCGGCCCCACCGGGACCCCTACCTGGCGGTGGCGGCTCTGCGGGGCAGCGGGGCACCTCCCGCCCCCGCGCCGCTGCGGAGCAGGCGCCGTCCCTCCGCTCACCTCCCGGGAGGTGCAGCGGGAGGGAAGAAGAAGCCGCCGCCGCCGCCGCCGCCGCCCTGCGCGCAGCGCCGCCGCCCCGAGACCCCCCCCCCGCCTTCCCGCTCCCGCCCGGCCCCGCCCCGCCCGGCGGGGAGGGCGCGTCACCTGCGGCGGCTCGTGGCGGGGCTCGGGGGAGGGGGGGGCCGCCCTGCGGCGGCGGCGGCGGCGGCGGCGGCGCTGAGGGGAGGAGGCGCCGCTCCTCCATCTTGGGGAGGGGGCGCGGTGCTCTGGCGCTGCTCCCGGCCCGCTCTCCTTTTTTTATTAATAAAACGTGCTGGCTTTTTGTCTCTCTCTCCCTTTTTCTTTCCCCTTCCCCCCCTCCTTTTAACTTGCCTCCCGTTTGCCTCGTGATTTGCCCTAAGCCCGCTTTTTCCCAGCTCGAAACAGGCCGTCTGACTCAGCACTGGGCAGGGAGCGGCGGCCTGCGCCACGGGAAGGGCCCGGGGCAGCGCGGCGGCCAGGCCGCCCTGGGGGGGTTTCGCGTCCTCCTCGCGTGCTGGTCGGGGACAGGCTGCAGCTGGAGGGGTTTTTACCTGACGCGGGGTTACGCTAAGATGAGTTTTATCTTTCCAGCGGCTCCGCTGAGCCATGGTCCTGCTGCCGTAGATGAGACAGCAAGAAGCACACGCATCTGAAGCCTAAAGATACCAAACCACCAAGTTTTACTGCTTCTGCCTTATTCCTTGGGAAGTGGAGGTGTGGGGTGGGTAGCATTTGTCTGAAGTTCCTACTCTGGCTGTTGACGGGGGGGAAGGTGGTCGAGCCCCGCCATGCTGCGGAGGAAGAAAGCCCCCTGACTTCTCACTGGGGTGGGAGAAGGACAACCTCAGCGTCCCTGGTGGTCTGCTGGAGGGTCGCGGAGGTGGGATCTGTCCTACCTGGTTCCTGTTGTAAGGTCACCTGAAGGCCTCGACGCCTCTGTGGCTTGTGACTGCTCAGAGCCCGAATGCAGCGTTTTGAGGATGCTGTCGCTGTTGTTGGGGATTTACCACTTCCCCCAGTGACCAGGTGCGCCCAGAGAAGGATCAGAGGGTGGCACTGAACTACACGTCCTCTTTCTGCTTCCCTTCTGGTTCCTCCTGTCTGATTTTCTTTAGAAAAAAAAAGAACTAGAGACCCGATACTGCTCAGCTGACAAAGCCCGGTATCCTAACAACAAATACCTCCATCTAAAGCCTCTATAAAAGTACGCATAGCTTATTCAGCACCGCTTTTCAATGAAATATTCAGCATTTCTGTCTCTTTGATTTTGCTCTACCCTAATTCCTCCTCCTCATTCACGTTTTCTGCTGAATGACTACGGCATACGTGTAGTCAGAACGTGCAGAAATGGTTTGTTTCTTTGCTTTTGACAGTCACACTCCAAAATAATTGGCCTATTTCCGTTTGGAAGAAGACCCTTTTCTACTCAAGACCGGAGTCCACGTTCCACAAAAAAGACCTGGTTTAAGTCTGCCCTGTCTTAGCAACATTTCAAGCAAGCAGTTTCATTTTCAAGTGAAAGAAAATACAAAGAGCTTTTAACTTCAAACTTCAATTATAAAGGTTTCGTGCTAATTTGCACCAGCCTGTCAAGGTCCCAGTCCTCGGTTCCACCTGCTAGTGATATTCTGTGCGTTGCTGAATTCCGCTTAGTCTTTCATGGATTGTTAGCAATGCTTGACTCAGGAAAAGGGTATTTTGCAAGTGCTACAGGATGATTGAAAAAGCGTTCTGAGGATGCAAAAATGTCATCTCTTCAGCATGCAACCATTTTTACCTCCTCTTTTTAGTTTCCTTCTGATTCCCACCTTCCCAGTTTTTTTAATAGTAGGCTGTATTACATTTCCTGAAGCTGCTCAAGTCTTCATTGGCATGGGACGCCTGTAGCTCATGTGTTTGCTTTGTAAAGCAAGGAATTAAATCACTGAATTATATTACTGGCTTGCCTGTGGATACAGAGGAGGGAACCTAAAGGAATTGTCTGTTTGCATTTTTTTGATAATTTTTCATGCTATGTTGTTATGCCAATTTTGATTCTTCAGTTTCTGTGATTTCCGTGTGTTGGTTGTTTAGGTCAACTTTCCTCTAGGCTTTGGAGGCGGAAGATCCCTTATTTGAAGGAACAAAGATGTAAAGTGAGTTCCTGGCAATTATTCTAATGACAGAACAAAAGGATCAATAAGAAGACTGCTGCATTTGTTTGTGATGTTGACCAAGATGACTTGACTTTGAAGGGGAAATGTGTGTGGAGACAGGAAGCCTGGCTGTCTTTCCTTCAGGAGGCAGCAGCGCTTCTCACGCCCTGCAGCCTTCCTGGCTGCACAGAGGGCCCATTTACTGACCCAGGAGGCAAAGGTGATTGGCCTTCAATGCTTTGCATGGTTGTGAGATCCTCATTTTTCTAGTGCTTTGCATGGCTGCGAGATCCTAATTTTACTAACTGTAAAAGCTCCAGATGTGTCTGTGCACAATTTTTCGTATCTTCTGCAAGAGAGAATATTGACTTGTACACTCAGAGCTGGCCACTTTTGAATAACCTGTGCAAGTCTACAAAAACGTTGCTTAGGGTAGCACAGGCTTAGAGAGACAAGCCCTCTGCTTGTCCTGCGAGAAGGTGCATCCCACCATCTCAGTGAAAGCATTCGGAAAAGAATCGGAGCAGAAACTGTCCCTCAGTTCACTCTCCCAACACGGGGATAGCTAATCCAGTGCCCCTGGCTCTCACAAACAGCCTTCCTTCCCCGTTGAATGACTGTGACGCAGTTAGTCCTGTTGAAACACAAAAATGTCAGAGCAAACAGCTCCCTTGCTAGAAACCTAGCAGCAGCACCTATTGCCCACTCACAGTCTGTAAACTCCAGAAATGCTCTGAAATGGAGGAGCAGAGCAAGAAAGTGGATTTGCTGCAGATGGTTGAGGCTAAGATGATATTTTCTTGCTGAGCCAGTTCTTGCCTTTCATAGCACTGATGAACTAATAGGCTTAAGGCTGATGAAATAATAGGCTTAGTGTGTGGTAACACTATCTGAAGACCACTAAAACCTCAAAATGTAGTCTCCTGCACAAAGGCTGATCTGGTTACCTCCATCTGCCTTTCCACAATAAGTGCAGTCATTTGGCCAGATAAAAAGCCCTAGGCAGCTGTCATCACTCGAGGGGACATCCCAGGGTACTTCGGCGCCTGCCTCTCACATGTGCCCCCTGCGGCCCCAGGGACTGGGGAGATGCCGAGGGAGCTGCTGGGAGATGCCATAGTCGAGTTACCAGTACTTAGTCTTTTTTTTTTTTTTTTGCGCTTTTTAAAAAATACCCTCCCTCCTCCATTTTAAAAATGTAGGGAAAAAAATCGATTTTGATTAGGGAAGAGTTCTGCCAACAGTGCGAAAGAGGGTAGCGTTCACTTGTAAGGGATTTGGAACAGATTTTTTTTCTGATTCTTCAGCAGTTTTCAGTTTCTGAAAGTCACTATGAGGTCGGTTCCCTTTCTTGGCCATGTTTGCCCGGCTTTTTCAATAGTACTCGCAGGTTATTTCCACTACCAAGTTCAGGTAAAGCTTCTGCCTGAACTAATGATTTCTGCATAGGTTGTTATTAGCTTCGCTCTCCCACCAGTGACAGCATCAGGAATTCTAATAATAGTACAAAAGATAAGAATAGCACAATATAAGCCTTCCTTTCTTTCGTTAAAGTATGTTATCCTTCAACAAGGCAGGTGAATACCCTTTCTTTATTCAAGACACTACTCTTACAGTATCTCCTTAAGTCAGTAGCTCAATTTCTTTTGATTTGTGCGTCACCACACTAATAAGACACACTAGTGATTCTACTGCAAGTTGTCACAGTAACAGTATTACTTCCATTTGAAGTGTTGTAATTTAGCAACATCTCTGCCTGCCACATCTTCCATTTAAGTCCCGTTTTCTCAGCCACTACCAAAATGACGGTGTTACGCCGATGGCTTCCGAATGGCTGGGATGGTAGGGTTTTTATCAGAGCTGGTATGTCACAGCATGCCTTGTCTCCAATAAATAAAAATATGCTATTTTGGAATCTATATTAATTCACCTTTATTCTAGCCTTAGTGAAGACAAAAGCTGAGAATCTTTACCTTAATGACATGAAGCGAAGTCACTCTGTAACCCCTGCTTGGGCTTTACCTGGAGTAGGTATTTCAAGACAGCATCTGCATGCACTGTCTTCAGTAGGATTTGGTACTGCGGCACCTGACACTGGGTAAAAACACATTAAAATATGCCAAAGCGATACCATGACTTTTGTGGAGTTTTTTGGTCGCGTTGAGCTGATACAACTGAAAAGCATGCCGTTTGCTCATCCAGCCACAGCCCACCAGTTTCTGTGTAATTATGCTCGTCTTTATTCCCTCCTTGCTAACTGTTTCCAACTCTTTGCACGGTTTTAATTTCTCTGGTAAGATCTCTAGGGCAGGGACTTTGTACAGCAGCCATAACAACAGGCACTGCAGGTGTCGCCATAATACAAGTAATCCTGCTTGCGTTTTGATCTAGTAATTGTGGATGTCCTGTCTGTTCTTGAATCAAATGAACTTGCTAACCCTCATATAATGTGCGATATTTATAGGTTTACTCTTCCTAGCACTTCTTTGTACAACCAGTCTTTCATTAGTTGTGGTTTCAGATTACTCCTTTCATTTAGGAGAACAGATATTCTTTAGGTATATGTTTTTAGCCATGACAGCATTGTTTTCTGCAGTTACATGAGTTTTTGCCTTCTATTTATTTTTTCATTTGATTTTTTTAAATCCATCTATTTGTTATTTGCTATTTATTATTCACTTCCCTAGATGTTTAACATCTCTTTTGTTCTCTGCATATCTCTTCTCTTTTAGTAATTTCAGACCATTTTATGTGGAAAAGTTCAAGACTTTAGATGGATCCTCACAGGAAACTGCTCCCCTTGATATCTGAATTAAAGTATTAATAAAATGGCGCTTCCAATAGTACATGATTTCCTCAGGCTCCATTGTTGTTGTCATCCGTAAGAGAGAAATGTTTTATTTTCTCACATCCACATGTTTGTATGAGTCCTTTGGGATATATAGATGCCATAATATTATGTCACTGAATCAGCAAAAGAAATCAAAATATAATTTGTAGCCAAATAAATCTTTTCATGGTTTACTTTACTATTTCTATCCCTTTAAATGTTTATGTTTAATTTTATCACAAGTTTTACTTACCATATCCAGCAGATATTTTACCTTTTACATCACTGATTAAATGAAGAGGCATATTCATTCAAGTGCTCTGACTGCTCTTGATTGTCAGCAATTTAGGTACTTATTAAGTGGTTTAAAGTGTATTTAATTAAAGACGTAGTGCTTGCTTCACATTCAATAGTCAGTAAAACATTTAGCATTTATGTCCTCTTAATTTTTTTAAGTACAATTACTTTTATTACAGTTCAAGGAGTTTTAAAAGCTGTATGCATAATTTCCTCATGCTGAAAGAATGACTAACCACTAATTATATTGAGTGCAGTCTTTTTCTTGCCTGTCTTTATAATTATAAACATGAATTGGCCCTTACAAAGTGTTACGCCTTCACTTGTTCGCAATAAAAATATGATGTCCTCGCTCTACCTCTTTCAAAGGGTAAGAAAGACTGCCAATGACAGGAGAGATCAGTTGGTCAATGCTGGAGATGGATCCAGAGTTTAAGACACCCAGAGGTACAGCTCTTGAGCTAAATCATATACAGCTCTGAACCACCTTTTTTTCTCTTCTTTCTTCCCTAAATTAAAAAGCTCTCCTAGAACATCAGCCATTAACCTTTTCATACCTTCCAAAATAATCTGGAAAGTGCAGCCCTATGAGCAAAAGCAGCCAAAATGCAGGAAGCCATGTCAACTAGTTCTTCCTCTGATAAAGCACGGGCAGTTTATTGTGCTTTCCCCTCCTCGTGAGAGTTCTAGGAAGGTTAAAGCGTCATCTTCTGTCTTCATCTCCCCCACAAATCCTTTGGCTGCAACTACCAGGGAGGGGGAGGAACTCTCAACGGTGAAAAAAAACTCATGACGTTTCTTTAGTCTGAAGTGAGGCAGAAAGAAGGCATGAGACAGAGGAGAGGGTGTGGTTGGACCAGCCCCATTTGAAACCAGCCGGGAAAATCCTGGCAACTGTGGGTTTTTCCCTTTGTTTTTTTTTTTTTTTACGGCACTGTTTCTTTCAGAATAGAAAGAGCAGGTTGTGGGCCCAACAGGAGAAATAAAAAAAAAAAGGATCGGTAACTTCTCCTTCCTTGCTTTTGAAGCTCAATTATTAGAAAATAATTGCATGTGCCGAGAGCGGTCAGGACATTAGGATTTGGACATCCTTCCCAAAAGACGCCAGCCTCGTTCACCTTTGGTAAAATAGTGAAAATGTTTAAAGAAGTGAATGCAAAACTGGAGATTTCTGCAACTGCTTTCTGTAGAGACAAATTAATACTTTGGGATTTGTTCTGTTGTTTAAGCAAGGGCACCTAGCTCTCTTGTTGAATCAGTGGAAAAATGCATTTACCTCAGGCCTCTCAGTTCTTGGGATGAGGGGAAACTAGTTAAGGGCCTTGACTATTTCAGGGTAAGGTTCAAGACAATAAATGCGAATCACTTACTTGCTTGTGTAGGATGTTAATCAAAAACTGAGACCATCAAACTGGATGCGCAGCTGTTATTCATCACCTGCACTCTGGTACAGTTCAGCAAGGACTCAGATGTCTGCTTCAGGATACCCAGACCACCTCTTTTTAGGTTGGGCCTACGTGGGTAAAGATCCACAGATTCACCTTCCATTACCCTGTATTGCTCCAAGGCCCAATCAATCAATTTGCCGTTTTCAGGGCATAAACAGCAGTGCAAAGCAGAGGTGGAAAGGGCAGTCAAGACACCCTCTTCTTTCCCCGCTGCTTGTCTGGTCTAAGCACGTGTGCAGACGTGGAAGGTTAAGTCATAACACCACAAGGGTTAATTCTGACTCCACTGATTGTTAGATTACTCAGTACTGCTGGTTTGATGTGGATCTGACGTGGTCATATGATTACACAGTATGTCTGCCCAACCATGCTGCCCCCAGTGCTCGTTTATGCTGGCCTTACACTATATTGTTGCTCATAAGCCAGTAGCAGGACAGATGAGACTTGCTCCAAAAATGTTAGTGACAAAGAGAGGATTTCTGTTGCAGTCTAAAGCCAACTGGTACAGAAGTAACTCCTGGCCAAAAAGACAAACTTGACGGCATCATTTAAATCACAGTCTCAGTTCCCTACCCTAGGGTTATGATTAGACTTCAATATCTAGCACAAGGGCTGGAGCCCACGTTTCCCACCTACTAAGCAAACACACTAGCCTCTAGGGCCAGGCAGTTTCATGCTTGCTCTTTTCTAGCACAAGGAACAAGCCAGACAAAAGGGAGCAGCTTCCAAGAAAGAAACCAGGACGTCTCCTCTAGCCAGCAATACTCTTGAGGACGGTGGTTTGAGCCTTCACCTGGAAGCACAAACCCAAATCTCTAATTGAAGAGGAGAGGAACAAACTCCGAGTTTCCTCTGTCCTTGGAGTTTTCCTCGTTTCCAGGGCAGAGTGCAGGGTGGTGCCACCGTTGTTTTCCTCCAGCTACGTAAGCAGTGACTCAGGTAGCAGCAGGGTCACAGCTGTGAATGCTAGCTCACAGGGGGCTGGAGCCATGCAAAGGGGTAGGATTGCCGTCATGACCCCCTCCCAGCATTTCCTCCTGCTTACCTGCAGCATCTTCCATTCAGCTTGCTGATCTCTGGGGTTCTCATTCTTGAATATTTAACTCCCCTGTGCCATGCATAGGCAGTCAGGTACCAGGAGGAGAGGGGAGAAGTAAAAATAAAAAAGGAACTAGTGACATTTTGGCACTTCAAACCTTGGTCCTGTGATTTTACCAACATCAGCACGCTTCATTTTTTGCTGGAATTCTTAAAACAAAACAAAACACCAGTCATTTTTAAGCCTTGGGCTGGAGCCCCAAGACAAAAAAGATTTTTTTACGTTAAGACACTCGTAATTCCCACTTGGCACCTGGCTTCCTCTCTGCACCATTAGAATCTCTAAAAAGAGGGGGCTTGTAATTTTGTACTTTAATACAGACACTGGCTTTGCATGACTGATAGAGCTTTTTCATGCTTCCTTTCCACACCAGTGCTCTGAACTTTACCTTTGAAATGTAGGGGTCAGACTTTCCATTTTACATCATTGTGATACAGCTTGGGACTTTGTACATCTATAAAATGACAGCTTCTGAGATTGATTACACAGTTCTTTGCGGAAGAAAGCCTGTTTGATCTTTTGCAAAGTCAGTTAGACCTTGAACTGCTTAAGCTTTGCACAACAACTTATAATAGCATTCTGTTTCTAAAAGGTCATTGCAAGTACAAATTGTGTTTTAATGCGCAGCTTTTATAGCCAGGTGAACAAACATAAAGCAAGTTAGATACCAGCCTAAGCGTGCAACTGCCATGCACCTGACTATGTTCTTTTCTTGTCAAATAGAAGGAATGTCATTCTTAAGAATTAAGCCAATATGGGGCAGATTTAAGAAACTCATACTCTGTAAGAGCTGTCATTCTTTCCACAGCTCCTCTATTGTTTTGCTTGAGGGGCTACATACATACATCTCAAACTTCAGAAGCTAATGCAAAGTGCCTTGCAAGAGACGTAGCTGTAAACGATGATGGGAAGAGTCAAAAAAGAAAAAAGCAGGCGAGTTATAAAAGCATTTTTTTTTAAAAAAAATTAGCATTTATTATGAGATATTATAGTGCATGACAAAACAAAACAGTCATTTAAACCACCTAGTATGTTTATGGATTGTATTTACAATTCTTTTTCCTCCCACTTTAAAAGTAGAATTTGTTTTTGTATTTGTGTACGCTATTAAAAATAATTGTTTAAAAAATGATTCAAGAATCCATGCAGTTATGAGCATAACGGAGTCTTAGCTTAAAACGAAGACGTTCCAACAGAAGTCAAGAACAGACAACTCTTTAGGACTGAAAATTTATATAACCCTTTAAACTGAGAATGTAAAACTTCATAAAAACAAGAAGAAAACACTTAAAATTAGCAATACAAGCCTTTTTTTTTTTTTATAGAATCACATCAAAGTGACACAGAAGACCCCAGTGATCACTAGGGAATTTTCCACAGTCTAGTTTTTCCAATCCAATTAAGTCCATACTTCGTGGAATAATATGTCCTCCTTCTGCTGCAGGCCGAAAGTATATGCGGTCAAATCGCAACTTGCACTTATATGCTGCATCCAGGTTGGTATTGGAATTTGTGTCCCAAGTATAACGGCAGTGTTTAGGTTTGCCCAAAAACTCCCAGATATCCATAATGTTGTTAGGTAAGCCACCTAATTTACTAACCTGAAGGAGTAAGCAAAAAAAACAAAACAAAAATAAACAACAAAACCCACAACACTGAATTCACAAATACCTTTTAAGCTGAAACACAAAACCACTGTTTGCCCAAAACAGAACTCAGTTTCCACAATATCCTTTTTTTTTTTTTTTTCCTCTTCCTGCAGAAGATGAGTTGTGGAACACAAAGATATTAGAGGCCTTTCTGAAATGTGGTCTTGTGCATGACCAATTACTGCAGTACTTCCTAAATCCAAAACATGCTATAAAATGCAACTTTACACTTCCAAGGTATTGGGGTCAACACCATCTTTGAAACAATGCCATTTCAGTTCATCTCAATGGAAATTCACTAAAGGAAAAGATGAGGTGTTGGTCTTCTAGTAAATACACAAATTTCACTTTGAACATCGCCAGCCAAAATGATTTCTAATTTTGAATGTGTCTGTGATGTGGGATTACATTTAAACTTCTAAGATCTGTTTCTCCAAAGCACACTCTTCTTCTGTTGACTTGACTAGCTTCTTTCTTAGAAGCAGGCCTCGAGCTGAGCAAATAAAGATCAGCTTCTCAAAACACTCCGAAAGTTGAAACTTCATTAACTTTTCCTGCATCCTCTCAGAAATAAATATTGCCGACAAAGCATTTTGTGGAATGGGAGAAAAAACCTCTTCCTAAACCTCACCTCAGCTATAACAATTCCGCAGTATACCAATGCAACAGCTTCTACTTAGTCACACTTCCACTTCTGAGAGTAAGAAGCTCCATATCTCTGTTGTACCTAAGCAGTTCACAGGAAGAATGACCACGTTCCTCAGCAACACACACGCACAAAAAGAGAGGATTTGGTCTCAAAATAAGTAGGTTGTTGATTTCTATTTACCTCACTGTCTCTGAGGTTTGTATCCCCTCCGAATATAACAGTGGTGGACTCTGATTCTTTTTGCATTTTGTTGAATACTGTTTGTAGTTGCTTCATACGCTCCTTAGAGTGATCTTTAGTGCTCTCTAGATGAGAGGTCATAAGGCAAAGTTCATTACCGGATACGTTCACCTGTGCATGAAACAAAGCAGCAAAACATTCCACAGCACGATAAGAAGTTCAAAGACAAAGAGCAATCACAAAGTAAATTACTGAATGGTATAGCTCCAATTAATACTAGTATTAAATTGGAGCAGAATGGCTTACAGATGGGTAGCAGGCTTCTAACTCTGTGGTCAGAGGTTAAGATGTTTGACAGTGAGGTATGGCCAGTAACTTACTTAAAAGAGTCAAGATCATTAATATAAAATCCAACCGAGTTCACATGTTTGAAGTATAAATGTTTCTGCTCTGTTTGAGACTGCCCCTGAATAAGGTCAGTCCAGCCTTTTTGGGATATTTTCTGAAGGCAGACATGCAGTTGTTCAGTATATATTGACTCACATGCACAATCAAAAGGTTCCTCATCATGGATGTTGTTGGAAAAGGTATGATCTCTTGTTTTATTAACTTTACTCTTGAGTTCTTCAACATTATGACAGTGAAATAACCATCTATGTTACCTAAAGAACAGGGAAAGAAAAGGTCCAGGAAAGGTCATCGGGCATGTCAAAGTATTTATGGTTCTGAAAGAGATCTCTTCAGTACGATCTGGGAGAATCATGCTAATTTGGAAGATGTGCACACTCATTAGTTGCAAGTTTCATAATAAGGGTGAGAAATCTTCAGATATTTTTAACCCAAAAGTTTAAGAAACAACTAATCTAGGACACTTTTTGGGCCACTCTTGCAATCATTTTTTCAAAATACAGGAAAAAAAATACAACGGAAACCACTAGTCACATGCATATTTTACATCAAACTATATCCTGGTATCAAAACAGAGAAAGTAATTTAATTGCATCTTTATTTGATTTACCCTTTTCAGTTCCTATGAATGGTCAGAGCTTTTGGCAAGGAAGACAGAATAAAACTGAAGCTATTTTTTCCAGTTTCTGTCTCATGAAGTTAGGGCTTATTTCTTACCTGGAATAATTGTGTAATTGCCTGCTCTCTTCTGTAGATAACAGAGGTATGGTGGGATGACCTCCTGTAAAAACACCACATCTGGACTGTATCTGAAATCAGCAAGACAAGTTTTTTAACTAAATACTGTAAGATGACATTGTCACACTCTGATGCCAAACAGAATAGGGCCAGGGAGTTCAGATGCACTTTTTTTCCCTTGTCTTCCTATATAGTGTAAGAATCTGTTTAAAAATACACATATATAGTATATTTACTGGCATGAAAACACACCACCATTGTTGAAGGGAGAAAACAATGATTATTACTGACATGGTAATAAAATGTATGACTGCCCAGGTTTCACTTTTTGTCACATATGTAAGGAACTCAACATAAACCGCTGAAAAGCGAGCTTTGGAACATGTTTTGCAAGATCTCCAAACCCCACCTCATTCCCTCACACCAGATGCACCTGTAGTAACCTACCATTTGTTTTCTTCAGTCTCATCTATGCTAAGCTCTTTTATTTCTTAGTGCTGTGCAATTTGTTAAGGTTCATGAGGGGCAGCAGCCCCAAAAGTGCTCGTTTAGAATGTGCCTTTACAGCTGTCCCTATTTTTGCTTCACTGCTGAATAAACCTGCTCTAAGCAAGTGAAAGATGAACCAAAGGCCTTATCTATAGAAGAAAAACAAAATGACCCCAGTTTAATAAAAATCAATTTAAAATTGATTTAGTTAAATCCCTCTTAAACCAGTAGAAAGCCCTTAAATTAACACTTGTTTAAATCAGTTTGATTTACACTGATAAATTACTGTATTAAGATAAACTAATTTATGTAATTGTTATACTGTTTAAATATATATTCATGGGAGGCTTTCAGTGGTATAACCATAAAAGGTAATCAATGCTGCAGCTTTATTCTCCTCACAGATTCTATTGCTTTTGTCTTAACTTGCACATTTCCATTTTTGATAGCCAAAGAACAAGAGACCCACTTTCTACATACGCCATATGGTTTGTTCTAGAGTGAAGTTACTCATTCTGTTGGAACTAGACAAACAAGTTTTTTGGACTTTTAACCTCTTCTCATGTACAGAATGGAAGTATGCTCTTGCTCTACGTTCGCAAGTTGGTATAAACAATATTGCTTATTACAAAGCATCTTTTAAGAGTAGCCATTGCAAGATCTTTAACCTCTGGAATGTTGCATAGGTTCAGAGCTCTTTTGGCCAGGACATCAACTTTTATTGATCTATTTTAGGATTTATAAATTTAGGATTGTTGAATCCAGCGTTAAGATAATTTGCACATAAACACTTTGTGAGTATCTAAAACAAGGAGATTGCTTTCTCCTTTAAAGCTAGACATATGACAACTCAAAGACAAAACTATACTTACAATGCCAGATAAGAACAGACTCCTCTAGCTCGGTCTTGCTGATTTGCTAAATCCAGACCATCAATGTTCCAAGTGATTAGAGAGAAGTTGCTGTCATCTTCTTGTTGCCTTGAGTCTGCACCATTGACATCAGTATTACTAGTAGTTGCATCAGCTGTCAAGTCAACACTAAAAAGATAGTTTACTTGTTTGTCAACATCACAATACTATTTCCCCTTCAATTACTTCCCTTACCTTCTAAGGAGAAAAGTTTTCGACTCCTCATGACTTTCAAGTGGCCTACTAAAACCTTTCCAACAAATAACAAATAAGTTAACTTATATTGATCCCTTATTCAAAGAAATGCACTAACTCTAACATACAGACCTCAATCACACAGAGCCTTAATACCGAGGTGAAGTAAGTGGTTTTAACTCCTTACAGACACAGGACTACACGTACCCTTACAATTCAAGTTAATCTGATGGAAACTAATGCAACTCAACAGAGCTGCGTAATTCAACTTTTCCCCAATTTTAGTTTCTGAAGAGGGGCTGTACATATTAATTTCTCAAAGACTTTCCAACATATTAGAAGCGAAGAACTGCAGCCAGGACTTGCTTTTATGTGCCCGCCTTTGTAGTGCGGCAGCGTTTCTTCCGAAAGCTGAGGCACCTGTGGACCTACACATGCTAACTCACTGTGTGACAAATAGAGTGCTTTCTTCAAAAAACATTCATCCCATCTAAAAGACAAAGGCCCCGTCTATCCCACTGATTTGATAAAGACTAGCCAGCACTGTCAAGGTACGAGTGCACATCTAGTCCCTGTTTTAGGATTGTGCCGCTGAAGAGGACCAGACTCTACCTGTTAAAGCATGGTCTGATGTAAACTCCTTCAGTAGAGGGAGAGTCTATAATAAAACAGGTTAACTAGTACAGATAAGACTAGACAAACTGTTTTGGCAAACTTAGGATACTGCTGGGATGCTGTTTTCAAACACAGGATTTATACATACACATGCAAATAAGGCCTTGAACCAAAACATATCTGTTCCCTAGAATTTACTACTGCTTCTGTACTTGGCACTGCACAAAAAAATGTAATATTCCACTACATGTAATCTAAACTGAACAGAAAAAGAAGGGCAAAGGAGGTGAGGCCAACAGATATTGAAATAAGTAAGAATTCTATGTGGTGTATGCCTCCGAAATTTTATATTTATACAGCAACCTGAAGGACCATGAGATGAAACAGGAGAGTATATATGGACACCAAGAGGTGGGAGAATAGCAGCTGAAAGATTTTTTTTTTTCCCTCAAAATGATGGAGATTAAGTGACGGGCGAGACTAGCACTGCCTGCCAGAAAAATTAAAATCAGAAATCCTAGAGAAGTAAATTGCCCAATATTGACACCAACAACTACGTTTGATTAGTGAAAACATAATTGTAACCTGTGCTTTTTCTACACTTGAACTGCTATCACTGCTTAGTAGCAACAGACCAGAATTGGTGCTAGTGACAACGCAGGCAGATAAAACGTTACATTTCCTCTCCAGCGTTTAAGAAACTACCAGCTCTTCCCTACTATAGACCTCACCTCTACGTGGCCAACGTAGCATACACCTCCGCCTGTGGGTGACAGGCCCCCGCATCAAGCCCCACTTTTGACTCATACCGTATCACAACTTGGAGAAATCCTAGAGGCTGAGACCCATCCTAAACGTTTTGAAATCAGCAGCCTAGAACACTTCTTTAAGCCAGCCTGTCAACGCCAACGGCAAGACGTGCTCCGAGTTGAACAAGACCTACGGGGAGGTCTCCAAAGAGCCCTCTCCTCCCCGACACATCCTCCACACCCCAGCTCGAGACAGAAGCCGCAGTGCAAGGGCAAAGACAAAGACAGAGAGGGGAAAAGACAAAACTGCTGGCAGTTTGGTACAGAGGTGTTCCAGCTCTCCAAGGGCTACCCAGAAATACAGGCTCGTGTTCAGCAGGCTTGCTTTTTTTACCGCGTACAGTAGTATGAAGCAAAAATGTGCGAATCTGACCTCAAATACAGCGCATGCCTAGCCACAAAGATCGTACGGGCTCTTCCGTATCGTGTGTAAGCGTCTAGTAGATAAAATTACAGGGAAAAAAAAAAAAAAAGCTTCCCTAAGGACTGCGAAGGGCAGGAACCCGTAAAACCTCAAATCCTCAGCGGGCTTCTGCACTCGGGCTACGCCGGGGGATAACCCGTGCCTGAGGGGCACGGCACGGACACAGGCCCTCGCTTCCCAAGGTGCGCTTAGCTAGGCGGGAAATCTACAGAACTAGGAAGACGCCTACGTCTAGCGTACGGCAGTAAAACCGACACGACACCGCCGTACCAGCGCGGCAGCGGGCAGCGCACAGCCGCCCGCCGCCCTCAGCCCCCGGCGCTCCCTCACTCACCAGCCCGCCGCCGCCGCCGCCTCCTGCGCCTCCGCCGCCGCCTCCTCCCGCGGCCGCACGGGCGCCTCGAAGTAGGCGTTCAGCGCCCCCTGAAACACAAAGGCGGCGGGCAGGGAAGGGCGCCTGCCCCGGCGGGCGGCTCCGGTCCCGGCCGCGGACCCACCTGCAGGTGCCAGCCGTGCTCGGCCAGGTAGCGCCGCGCCAACGCCGCCTCGCTGCCCGTGATGGCGGCGAACTCGGAGCACAGCCCCCTCCGCCGCTTGGCGTGGCCCGGCTCCTCTGCCTCCGCGTCCCTCTCCCCGCGCCGCGTCGCCTCCCCCCCGGCCTCTTCCTCCTCCACCTCCTTCTCCCCCTGCCGCCTCGGCCCCGGGGCCGGCACCTCCATGGCGAAGCGGAGTCACTGCGCGGCGCGGCGGCGAGCGGAAGCCGGCGGGAAGCCCCGCCCGCCGCCGCCGCCATCGCCATGGGGCTCACGACGGAGGCGCTGCGGGAGGCCATGAGCGGCATGCTGGAGTCGCGGGGTTTCGACCGGGTGCTGCGCAAGGTAGGGAGGCGAAACGCGGGCGCGCCCCGGACGGCTGCGAGAGCCGCGCCGCTTCCCGCGGCCGTGGGGGAGCAAGAAAGGGGACGGTGTGGCGCAGCGCTGAGGCCGCGCCCGCCCCCGTGGCGGGGGAGTTGTTCGCCCCTGCGGCGGGCGGCGCCTCGGTGGCCCCTTTCCTGGGGCAGCTGCGGCGGGGAGGCGCGCCGCGAGGAAAACGGCTAAGGAAAGCGGCCGTGGGCCAGCGCACGCGTGACGCGCGTGAGCAGAGAGCCAGCCTGGGATCCGGGGCAGCGCTCTCCTTGCGGGCGCCGCGACCCCCTGCATTGAAGAGGAAGTAGCTGTTATCAGAGTGAGCCTCGTCCACCTCCTCGCTGTGGAAAACTGCTCTCTCTTTTTCACCTCAAAATCCCGGCAAGCGGAGGAGAAACGCAGCGTTTCCGCCCCGAAAGGTGATTGGCTGGAAGTAAGCCGGGGGAGACCGGCCTCGGGGCTTGCTCTAGGAGCCGCTAGTGGCTTGTTCTTGCCGTCCGCTTCTAGAAGTCGGATGCTAGGAACATAATAATGACAATAGTAAAGCTACGGTTTTGTTGGTATTTAAAGTTCTGGGAGATGCTTCAAGCTGCTCTTACCATAACTAAATGCGACTTGAGCTTTTGGCTTTTCTCAAGAAGACAAATTTTAATCTGAAGCTTTTGAGCTCCAGCGTGACACTTAGTTTCTGGTTTAATTCCAACGCGGCATCTACATAGGGCTTAACTACTGTGCGTTTTAAAGCCTGTTCCCCAAAGAAGTAGTGCTTCGCAGTAGCAGTTGGAAGCCGAAGCAAAATACTGCTCGCTGAGACGTGTGGGAGGACGGGGACGGAAGGGCTGTGAGAAGAGAAGTATCCACCAGCAGTCACTGCCCTGTAAGTCGCAGGAGCGCTCAGCTGTTCAACTGTTGTCGCTAAGGGGAGCGGGCAGCCAGTCCCAGGTCACAGGGCTGGCAAACGCCACTGGATGCTCTCCGGGCCTTGCTGATGGACTGAAGCACTCTCCGAAGATAGTGGAAGCCATCTGCTCCCAACGTCAAGCATCAGTCAGAAGCACTTGATACAAATTGGGTCAGAACAGTAGGGCCTCCAGCCAGTGCCATGCCGCATGGTCTCTTAGAGCTTGAGACGTTCATTGATCACGGTGCTATATTATGTTTGGACACCGCCTCAATGATTCACTTCTGCTTCATTCCACGTTTTTTTTTCCATTCATATTTGGTCTCTGTACTCCATCAATGTACTTTAGGTATTCAATGTATTTTAGGTATCTTAGTATGATCTCTCTGCAAAACTCGGATCAATTTGGGCCTACCAGAAAGGGATGTTGGCTGGAGCTGAGCTCTTAGACCACCTTATAAATAAGTAACAGTGAAACTGGAGAAATTTCAGTCTTAATTTGTTGTAAGATCAGTCCCTCTGATATAGTATGGAAACATTTAAACTAGGAAATTTTACCTTATGGGTGAAAAAAAAGAAAAGAAGGAAACGTAGTAGGAATTGTAATAAATCTTATGCCTGCGTTTCCCTTGTGACAGTTTAAAGGTACTTCAAAGTATAAGTTGTAGGGCTGCGTGTATACTGTATTTATCACAGTTTTGCATCTGCTTTCAGATTTTGAATATAGGGCTCCTAACTGAAGAAACTTGAGTAGAAGACTTTACGTACTGCAATGCAATGACTTTTTGGTCTCAAAAATCTAGCTTCTTGGGTTGGTTACATAGGGAAGTGTGGTAGCATAGGTTTTGTAGCGCACGTTTTTTGTGTTACACCTATGGGCTGTAGTAAAAGCGTATACGCAAACAAGTTATAGTGCTTTAATACAGTGTGGTATAGCATTGGATACTTCTACTGAGAAATAAGAATTTCAATACAGAGAGGCCAGTCTGATTAGCATGTCCAGTGCTCATTTCAAAATACTGATTTTTACTGAGGTTGCTCTACTAGAAAGACTAATGAACTTCAGTTCTTTACTTGTTTTCATTTTGTGAGCTAACAAATATGCCTTCATAACTATGGTATGCACAGATGGTCAAAGCAGTTTTGTGTTCCTTCTTATATGGGTTTTCCATCGCGGATTAAAGCAAAAGGAAAAATAATGAAGAATGCTGTCTCCTAAGCAGCTCCTGAGAGTTAAGCTGTCAGTAGAAGTATTCATCTGTGCCAGAAACACACACGTTTCTAAAGCAAGAACCATCAGTTCAAAGTTTGTGGAAATATCTAATGTGACAGTTGAACTTTTTGTGTTTTACATCTTTTAATTTTTTTCCTCATGAGTCCAAAATTAAAACAAGATTTACTTTCAGCTTCATTCAGGGCAGTCTCGAGTTGGTACTGTGGCCAGTAAGCTTTTTATTCCTCTTTTGGTTATACAGATGAAACTTCTTTCTGCAACTCCTGGGAAAGTTGTTTGTGAACTGAAGGTAGAGGAGGAGCATACAAACAGAGGTGGCACGCTACATGGAGGTTTGACAGCCACACTCGTGGATGTGGTCTCAACAGCAGCACTACTGTACACAGAAAGAGGAGTGCCCGGGGTCAGCGTGGACATGAATATCACGTAGGTATCCACCATGCTTGCTAGAAAACGTTAACTTTTCTTTCCCTAACAAGGTATTGATTCCTTCATAATTCATTTCTACACTGTAGTATTTGCTTAACAAGTTTTTTTCCTTTGGTCTCAGAAGACTTGTGTTGATAAATTAAGAGGAGGTTGCATTTGGGGATATTGCCAGTAGTGTGGAAAAAATCTGAGTCGAGCTTGCTTTTATTCTGTTACTGCTTTTTGTTTAGCACCTGGTAGTACTCATTCATTCATAGAACACAGAAGAGGTGTTGAAAGGTGGTAAAGTTTGGGCTTATGAAATTGTTTCGACTTCTCTCTTCACACGTGAAGATATTTTAGAGAGTATCATCAAGCAACATGATCTAGGGTAAGAAGCTAGGGTAAAAAGTTCTTTTTAGTATTAGTCCTTAAAATACCAAAATAAACATTTTAGCTCTGTTCTATGCTGAGACAGAGGGTAAATTGCAGATTGATTCAGAATTGCTCACCGGGGGAAGACTTCTTTAGTGTGATTTAAAGATAGCTTTTATATTAAAATTATGTTACAGAAGGAACTGTTTTCAAAGCACTTTTTTTCCTAAAGTTCTGAAACCTTCTTTGATCATGCTGTTACAGCTTGTCAGCTTTGCTTGATAACTCTTAGTGAAGAGATTAAGACCGCTTGGAACAAGAGTTTTCCTCCTTGGAAAAACTAATGCTAAGCATTAAAAAAAAATTGGAGAAAAATAACTCCTCATCAAAATTGACTAAAAAACATGCTTTGAAAATGTGTGCGTGTGCGCACACACACGATCTGTGTATCTATACTCCCCTGCACCTGCAGATTTCTCTCCTGATAGCATGTGCCTGGAGCATCTCTTCTAGCTTTCTTCTACCACTGTGATGACCAGGAACTGATTTGAAATGAAAGGAAAACCTGAAATTCTGATATTGCATCTCTTCTCGCCCTCAGTTATATAAGGGCTGAAATTTCAAGAAAAGGCTCTCTGGAGGTGATCCAAAATGATTCTGAGTAGCATAACCTTTAGGAAAGGTCATCTGAAGCAATGCTTAAAGCTTTGTTCAACCCTGACTACTCTTGCTTTCCAAGAACAAGTGATACCGCATGTCAGATACTGCTATAGTACAGCTTTTACCTGTTGAGGAAGAAAGCTTTTTTAAAAGTTGTCACGAGGAAGCCATTTCAGTAATGGAAAGAACAGAGAAGCAAAGTAGTTTTTTGTTTTTTTTTTTTTATTTGATCACACAAGGATCAGCACCAGGCTCTCAGAATGAAACAAGACTGAAATCGTGCCCTGTCAACTAATGGAGGTTGTACTACATTGGCCTTAGACTCAACTGACCTACTTTTGAAATGGCATCATGTATAGAATGGACTGGTGGTTGAAATTTATCTCAAGAAGAGATAATTATATGCTCTCCTGTGTAATTGCAGCAGTTGAATATTATTCCCTTACCTCAGATCATGGTTGGATCACACTCATCCTGATCCTCTCCAGGCTTCTTTTGGTGAAATTTCTTCTCGTTCCCTGGCGACAGCATTTTAAAAGCACACCCACCCGCTCATGTAAATAAAAAAGAGTCATCTAATGAGTGGAAACTGAGTTAAATCAGGGGAGCATGAAGGCCTCCCAAATCTCCATCACTTTTCTCTAAGAAGGGTATGAGAGAAATATGAGAAACAGTTAACCTATGATTGGTGCCTACACAGAAATTACCTTCTGGAGCCTTCGTTCAAGAGACAATTTGCAGTTAAACCAGCCAGACTGGTTTAGAAGGGCTGTATGGAGTCAGCAGTGGTTGGAATGAGACTTGGAACAGGACCTGTAAGCGAGGTCTTTGATACCTAATTGTTTCTGTTCCAAAATGGACTTTTATCAAAACAAAGCAATGGGGTTCTTTCTCTGCTTACAACACTCCAACTTCCTCTGCTAACTACTGCAGTAGTTAGTAGGAGTTTAAGGACTTTAATTGCCTGCTTACAAATCCCCACTTCTTAGAGAGATGTGTTTTTATGTGGTTTTGCTAGCTCCTTTTGTGTTTATCTAAAATGCAGGGATAGTCTCAGATTTGTGCTCTGTATAGGATCCTAACTGTTCCTTTTGTTTTTCTGTTAAGATACACTGCTGCTGCTAAGATTGGAGAAGAGGTACTGATTACAGCCCAGATTTTGAAGCAAGGAAAAAATATTGCATTTGCCAGCGTGGATTTATCAAACAAGGCAACAGGAAGGTTAATAGCACAAGGCAGACATACAAAGTATCTAGGAAATTAATATAATAAGGTAATTCAAAAAAAATAATATTGTTGGGCTTAAGAATCCCATACGATTTTTCTCATTTATACATGAAGACTGGTCATTTGCACAAGATGTTGATAGCCTAATAAAAAAAATGTATCACCATCAAAATTGCTACATGCCTAGAATTAGCATCTACTTTGGAAGGAATAACAGAGTGATAGCATGGAGATGCATGTATTTTTTTGTTCAAGATGACAGAAAGATAGAGCCTTTGGACCAACAAACAGCTTACCAGCATGACAGCCTTAGCTTGGTTTTCTTTTGCCTGTGGTATATGTGGTGTGACTAAGCATTCCTATCTTCAGGTTTGTCAAAATCACAAGCACTGTATTTGCATAGAAAGTACTTGCTCTTTCAGACTGCAGTAGTTTTTGCAAGCATTGTTTGAAACAGTATTTTGAAAGTGGAAAGTAGGGTAATACAAAAGGTAATTCACTGACACTAACAGATTCAGAAGTAGTCAATAAAGTTTTCTGAAACTACATTTTTAAAGACTAGTTAATAGTTCTGTGATCTCTGCGTTGAGTAAAAGCTTGTCAGCATGGAGTCATCAAGAAGGGGTGGGGTGGAACCCTTGTACACAAACGGGCCTGTAATTTCATCATCACCACCCTGTGATTTCCATATGTGAAAACATACGTGCAATATTGGGGTTTTTCAGCTCTCTACCTAAAATCCTGGCTATATTTGTTAAAAATCAGGTGAAACTCAGAGCTGAGTCTAAGTATATCCAGTGAGCCTTAGATCAGGCTTTGGCTGTACATTGCCTGAATTCTGTTCAATTTGGTAGAGCTAGGCTGCTGTTCATCAGCTGAAGACTTGTCTCCTCATGCACTGTTGTGGGCAGGTTTAATTACTTTCTTTAAACTGCTGACAGAGGATCCTTGGCAAAGCTATTACATTGTAAGAAAAACACCAATGCGCAGTATAAGGTTCTATAAACCATGACCTTTACTTTTCTTCTCTAGTAAAAGATCTGAGGAAGTTTAATATACACTAAAAGTACACTAGTACATTGCATGCAGACTTCTTGTTGTCACGCCATTGGACTCATTCTCTTTAAAAGACGCGAGTTTTGTGATCAGATACATATGTAGGGCTTTTTTTCTTTGGTATGTGCGTTGCCAAAACCAAAGAAATCATTTGCTATGAATCAAGTGACCTGTCTCACAAATTGATTATCAATATAAAGCTGAACACATTTAATAACGTATCAGAAATCTTTCCCAGATGACTTTAAAAGAAGTGGTATGGCTGCTATAACTTAAATGGTAGCTTTCCAATAAAACTACAGTGGGCTCAGGCTATCAGCATTTATTTTTGCTGCAAGTCTAGTTCACATTGCATGCAATCCTGATACAAGCTTTTTCTGTGAGGCTGTTGTAGAATTGTACGTGGCTTACACCCCTGTAGCTAACTGAACTCGTAAGGATGGCATCCTCTCTTCAGCAGCATATTCATAATGAGTTTCCTCCTCAGTATTTGCACTCGTGCTCAGAGTCATCTCTGAATCCCATTTATGGAAACATGATGCTTTGTTAAAGCATATGCAAAACACCACTTACCTCAGGTCCAGATTTATCTTTTTAGCTTTACTCACCAGTGCTGCGTGCTTCACTGGATCAAGTTGTTTCTCCCCTTACAGCTTCCTCTCCCTGGAGATCAATTATGAGCCTTAAGCATCTCCAGCTCCTCTGAAATTACTAGCAAGAGGAGCAGATTGAGAGAGGATCCATCATAACATGTGGACACGCCCTTTGGTTTAGCAACTGCAGTTCTGGTCATCTTCCTAGTTAACAAATTCTGGTACCACCAATTGTCCTTCACTCTTCCGCTCCCGAGTCTCACGTCTCTTCTCCCTCCCTTTTTCTCATTCTTAAATTTTCCTGTTTTCTTCCATAGGTTATCCGTGTAGTAGAGTGCAAGAGGTGAAAGAAATAGAAGTGAGGATTAACCCTCCCCCCTCACCCAGCTACTATAATCCCACCTCTCACTGGAGCACAAGAGTGATTTTGACTACTATCTGAAATAAAAGGCAGACAGTGATAACGAACAAGGTGCTGAATTCAAGTGCTGGAAGATTCAGAGGCCTCTCCATTAGCTCTGTGCGCTGGGGCAACTTCGTTGTTGCGTAACTGTCCCAGTGCAACTTGACATGACTTCCTCAATCAAAGCTGGCTGCCTCAGGACACTACTGTAGTAAGTGGTCTCATTCTATCACTTAGCATTCATCATATCTACCTAATTACAATTGAAAAATGTCCAGGCAAATTAAGAATGGCAAATCTCAACGTGTAAACAACAGCATCCTCCTGTTCTTGTTCAGGTTTGGAAAGGACTGCTGCAGGCTGAGAAGGAAAGAGGAAAATCTTCCTGAAGTAACATGCAAATTCTCTTCTGCCTTTTAACAGGCTATCAACACAGTTATTTTAGTGCTGCCTAATTAATAAGAAAGTGGGACATCATTAATATGCAGGCCAGTTATTTTAGAATTGGTTCATTAAACTGATTAAGACATCCTTGTTTGTTATCCGTCCATTAGCAGCAGCACTCTGACCTCATCATTTATTTCACAGCTTAATTTTGACTTGGGGACCTTCTCAGAAGGAATTGTCACCACCAAGCTTGTGTATCTTTGGAGGTAACCTGTCAAGTGTCAGGCTTAATATTTGGAAGTGTTCTTTGCTGATTCCAGCCTAATCTACATGTTGAAAAAACAGTATCTTACCTTAGTTGTGTTTGAAGGGGAACAATGGTTCCACTTGGCATCAGAACAAGCATCTCCTGTGGTGCTGACCTGGTTCCGTCAGCGTAGATTTGGATGTAATTCCTTTACAAGCAAATAAAATGACGTGAAAAGACCATCCTGTGATGCTTATTAGTATATGAAATACCATACCCAGTAACTGACAGACACCTGTAAGCTCCATACCTTAAAGCTGCAAATGATGGGATAGTCACTCCTACGCTTTTTTTTTTAGTAACGTACCAAATATCTGCACCGTACTCTGATGTCTAGAGCTCTGTCTTTATATAGAGCCAAGCTTTTCTACACAAGCATTTATAACACTTCATGAAACGACCCACCGCCAGCAGTGAAAGTGACTGCAGCTTACCCCTGCACACAATACATTGGTCAGCTAAGAGTTTCATTCTGATACCACATCACTACTGACTATTGGATGAATGCATTCAGGTGGAAACTCAAGTATCTGTGCTGTGGTAGAGCTGTGCAGTCCTACAGCTCAAGGCTTTTACAGATTCCTTGAGAAAATGAGGAACCAGAACAGAATCATTCCTGCTGGTGTTTAAAACCAAGAGTAAGGATAGTAATCTGGTCAGGAACCAGTCACCAACTGAGCTGCTAAAAGGAGGGATGTTGTTGTTAAGTGTTCCAGCTCAGGAATAAGCAACTTGTCAGTGATGCACCAGGCTGGGGTGGGGCAGGGGAAGGAAGGCACTGCTGAATCAGGTGTTTACCATCGACACTCCCTATTAGTCTTTCAGATTAAGCTACCTGTCACAGAAGAGGAAAAAGGTGGTAAATTCAAGCTCAAGACGCCATCTCCTCCTGGGAGGGAAGGCAGCTTGCTTCTTTTTTTTAAAGTGCAGAGACTACAGAATATATCCAGGCAAGGGTCTCATGGCTTAGCTAGTTCCCCCTGATGCCTCTGCCAAGTTTGTTACGAGTTAGTTGACTTTCAATTCTCAAACTGGCAAGCGTTACCTCTTAAAAGGGATTGGAGGAGAAGAATTCGATGGACTGTTGAGTAATCATTCTGAACGGCAAGCTGTTCAATTATGTTCTGGTTCATAGATTGGTTCTGAGCCACTACCAGGGACACGGAAGAATTCCCAAATGCATTTTATCACCAAGTTTCACAGTTTTTCTCTCATCTGCAGAAATTGTCTATTCAGGAGAAACAAAATGAAATGCCAAAACATCTCTCTCACCTCAGTCTCTACGGGTATGAAGAAGAGAAAAGCACTCTGATTCTTATTTTACTGCTTAGGAGTTCTGGGACAAACATGATGCCATTTACTACCTTTGTGATTCTACAACATGTTCACTCAAATGACTTCCTGTTACTCCATCCCCTAGTCCCAAGCAGGCATGGTTGTGCAAAGCTACAGCACAAGCACATGCTACAGTTCTTGCCTACACCAAAGCAAATTACCTCCAAACTCTTCTCAAATACACTGGCAATCCACCAAAAAACCCCTACAATTGTTCACCGAAACACTACCCTTGGGCTGTACAACTGTAGGAGGACTCTGGAGTTTTGATATCTTCTGCTTAAAAGGGGCAACAGCTGCTTGGAGACAATTTTTCAAGAGAACCTAGAAAAGTAGCACGGAGAGCAGGTACTGCTCTAGGGTCAGCATGGGTCTAGCAAACTGTAATTGGGCTCAAATTATGCAGCCTTCCCATATGTAAATCCTTTTCAAGCAGAAGAACTAGGTCATTGATATCTTCAGCCTTGACAAGCATGTTAGTCAGCCATACAAAAGAAATTATGTTGGCATATCACTTAGCTTGCTTCAGTTAACCTGTACAGCTGATTTATCCTTCCACGGCAGCAGTGCTGTAAAGTCAGCCGTATGAATTCCCAGCTGAGGTGCAGAAATCACACACTGCAGTACCCACTGCTGTAGATGGACTGTAGTTTTGCTCTCGATATTCCACACAGCAGAGTCCATCTGTATTTCAAGTGAGCTACACTACACAAAGGAAGAGTTAAAACACAAAGCAAACACAAAGCGCTCAGCCCCTATGCACTACAGCAGGGAAAGAGCTAAGGGAATCTCTGTTTGTAGTACAGGGCCCCCAACATCTTGAGCCTTTCCACCCACAGTCATGTAGAAATCCTACAGCAATGCGGAAATACCAGGTAGGCGTGGAAGACATCCACAAGCTGAGACCTTGCTCTCAAAGAACAGTACAACATCAGGTAGCACAGGTGCAAACGAAGATCAGATCTATACGAAGAGATGTCCTTTTTTATGCTAACTATACTATGGTACGAGTGTTGCTTTATAATTTGGGAAAGTGTGGTTTGTATATGAGGATTACTAGAATGAAAAAGTAGACTGGCTCCACAGAAGGCAATTCTAAAATAAGTAACACTCAGACTAGTCTCAAGCCACTGAGAAAACGAAGCATGCTAGTTTTTTTTTCCCCCCCCTTCTTGTAACACACTGTTAAAGCCCTTTTCTCATTACTGCATTCCAGAAAGCTTTCCTGGAATCTGTAGGCTTATGTAGCTTCTGATCTTCCTACTTCCACAGCTAAAAAGCTGAAAATAGGAGAAGCATTTCCAGGCCAATTAAAAAAAGGCATTAGCAATTAAGTTAAACTCATGCCACCTATCTATCTGCTTAGTGAATGTAAATATAGTCTAGTAATTCTTCACTTGTGCAACTTTGGTGCTAGTGTCAGGAATCTTAATATAATCTTAAATGAATCCTGTAGCAGTGCATCAGAATAATCTCACACTTAAAGGGCAAAAAACCAAAGTAACCATCTTCAGTGTTCAACCCCCCGAGATCTGGATTTGAAGAGACAGAGTCCATTAACTGGAAGCAACCCAGTGACTCAGCACATGCAAGTGCAAGAAGATAGTGCACTCTTGGCAGCAAAATGTAAGTGGGCAGGGAAGGAAGCCAGCCTGGAAAGTGCACTGAACAACAGTATGTACAAAGAGCAGGCGTTTATGGCACTCGTATCAGGTCTCAGTTTTAAGTAATTTTAAAAATGACCCATTATGCCTTACTAAAACATGCTAGCAAACATGATATCCTCTGAAAGATGTAACATTTTGAATGACTGTCTGAGCAAAGCACTGTACTCCTGAATGCCATTAAGCACAGCTAATTAATGCAGATCATAATACAAAAATTAGTTTCCAACTCAGTACATTACTGCCAGGTGCAAAAAATGGTCCAAGGGGATACAAATCTGCACAGGAAGGTGCTAGTCTGCACGGTGGGGTTGGGTGGGGAAATATGTTTGACAGTACTTCTGCAAACTCTGCTTACGCCATTTGCTGCAACATGTCAACAGTACAAAAAAATCTGGTCTTTCACAAAGACACTCAGAGCACTACCTACCTGTAGCGAACACTAAGCCCCTGCTTGTTCTATATTTTCTGCTCAGAAATACAGGTCAAGCAGGTCTTCTGAAAATCTGGTTTCTTGAAAAAAAAAAAGTCTAGACAATTAAAACTGGCAAAGCTACCAGCTTTGTTTCCAACAGGCTTAACATTTTGCTATGCGAAAATCAACCTGTAGCAGAGATAAGTAGCTTGAGCTAAAATGCTCAATGTTCAAACTTTGGTTCTAGTCTGAGCGCAAGATTTTTGAAAAGTGCTAAGTAATCCAAACGTGTTTTTAGTACCCAACATATATCACTTAATGCAGCAGTTACTGTACAACAAACTAACTTTGGAGAAGGAATTTATATTTTAAGACAGATGTGACAGAATTAAAGTGCATCAAGTGCAAACTAGCTACAGGTCTAGTGCAACTCCTTTCCATTGGGCAAAGCCTGTATGAACAACCTCCTATAGAGTACTTGCAGCAAGTAGCACTTGTGCAGCTGAAGCAGCTTGAAAAGCAAAGGAAAGCTTATACAACCGTGTACAGGCTAGACACGGACATTTAAGACACTTCTACTTCTCATCTAGTAAGCACCTGACAAGCCTTCCTTCACCAGACACCTCATGTAGACACAAAAAATTTCATGGGGCCAGCACTGTCTGCTTCGTTCTGCTGCCTTCCGCATTTCTTCCTGTCCCAAGTCCACATGACAAATCTTCAGGCAACAACCCAGTAGAACTCCCACATTCAGGTGAGGTATTGAGCATATTTCAACACTTCAACTAGAAGCTCCACTGAGAGATAGCAGGACAATTTCAAATTTGGCCTTTTTCCTCTAAGGTTTTCCTGATGGAGTGGAGGAAGAAATGCCTTCAAAGATGCCAAATGATTTAAGAACAAACTCCTACGCACTCAGAGATTCTCATGCTCCAAAGCCTGCTTCCTTTTATCTTTTTTTGGCAACTTACACAATACAGATGCCTATCAACACAATCTGATAGCACAGCAGAAGCGTAACATTTGCTAGCTGTGTAGAACAGACATTTAACAAAATTACTATTATACGTTATATGTTCTTATCCCAAGAAAGTATCATATTTAACTCTGGCATGACTGTCACACAGAACAGACTTGCAACCTGCATGTTTTATACCTCCCATGTAAAACAAAGAAAGCAATTAAACCGAACACACTGTTCTCTGTAATACAGAGAACTGTAAGTTAAGGACCCGGCCATGGCTGGCAGTTAAAAATGATTGTACACATTCACCCAGGCGAGCATCTTGAGGTTTCTTTCAAAAGGAATATCAGAATGAAGAAAAGCAGTAACTCCTGCATTAGGGATTTTAAATAATTTGCTTTGTTAACCAAGATAACTATTGCCATACTCTCACTTCCATGAGATAATGCCCAAAAAAGGAAGCAAAATTCAAACTAATGAAACTGGACTGTTCAAGACCCTACCAAACCTATTGCAAACCACACGCTGATATTTGTTATTGTTTCTAACAGACCATTAAGAAGGAACACTATTTTAAGCTGGAAAATTGATCTTTTGAGCACTATCAGCAGGAGTGATGATTTCCAAATCTTGTAAAAAGGCATTACATAAAGAATCCTGTACAGTGGCATTTTCAAACTATTACCCTACAGTGTCGTAATAGGAGCGGCAACATTTTCTTTGTAAGCTGAGACATGTATTAACGCAACGTTGCAGCTTTCAGATAACATGTTTTTCTAGCGTGCTCCAGTTTAACTGGTAGGACCTTACGACCAAAGAATTGGAAATATCTGTGGATCTACTGTATACAGTATGCCATTAATTCAATTTATTTCTGACAGCTAATTTTTAAAACACGCATTCTTCCCTGCACACATAACAGGAGAAATGCCTTTCAGGAGACTGTCCTTGCCTCTAACCTTTGTTAATCTGAATACCGTTTTACAAGCTGCACCTATTCAATGCTTGCAAGGGGTAACACTGTCAAAAGATAGGCTATTAGTAAAATTCAATTCATAGGATTTCCATAAATAAACCCAGTTATCTTTCACCTAATTTATTAAGTTCCAATTTTTTCCAATTCCAAACAAAAGCTAAATACAGGTTTTAAACAGGTAAGCACTACTTTTATCCAAAGGGAGCAGGCTTATACAGTTTTACTCCAGTAAAGTACTCAACCCTTAAGCAAAGCCTTCTTTGTCATCAAAACTATACAGTAGTCTTCCTTTTATCATTGCACAATCTTAAAATGTTCTGTCAGAACCAACTTTTGACACTCCAAGCACTATTTTACATTGTTTTATAATGTCTATTCCAAAAGAAAAAACCTCAATGGGTTTGTCTTAAGAAACGTTTTAGAAACCAGTATTTCCTGCACAGTTCACCAGCAAGTTTACAAGTCTCAACTCTCAAGAAAAAATAATCCTCTACCAACATTGTTTCTGCAGCTAACATTTTACTTTTATTTTTAGCTGCTTTAGCGACTTCAGACTCCAGGTCTGCCTCATCTGTATAAGTGTATCCAACTCAAAAGAATACTATCATACAGTTATACAGCAACTTGGGGAAAGAGATCCAAAAAAGAAAGTGCCAGTAAACTTAAACATGGCCCAGCAAAATAAAAAAGGCAAAAAAATGCCTACACATTAAATGAGATGCTTTTTTTTTTTTAAAAACAGATTTCTTTCCCACATTAACTTCCTATTGTAATAGCCACTTTTCTGTTCATTAAAATGAATCTAATAGTGCTCTCTGATACAATCATTAACAGCAAAGCTTAAGGCTTTTATACCCGTTACATTCACTTCTCACCCTCCAAATACTGATGGTTAACATTTATAGATGTTAGGGGGCACGACCAGCACAAATGGGAACACCACCACAAATGATCACCTTGTGCTTTCAGATACATTTGTTTCAGTGTACAGTCCCTTCATTTCACATTTTAGTAAGATGCTGATGCTGTGCAGAAGTGTGCAGAGCATCCTCTCTTTCACAAGGTCCATGCAGAAAACATCTAAAAAAAATTTAAAAGTTCTGAGATACAAATGATAAAAAAAATAATCCAGGATGATCAAGTTTCACAATGTATAGTGTTCTGAACATGAGTCCATTTTCTTCTAAATTCTGAAAGAATAAAGTGGTGAGGAAAGTGAAAATTCACTGCTGCATTCTGTGATCTTCCCCATTTTGCTGGCCAGTACCTTACTCTGGCAAGTAAGGACGGAGGTGATCCTCTATGGTACCAACCGTCCAGTGAGTGAGCTGCTCCTGTGGCAGGTACAGGCAGATGCTGCATAACTTGAAGATTGTAGCTTTGTTTTTTGGAGTCTAAAGGAAAAAAAAAAAGCTATTAAACACAGAAGTGCACATGAGCCTAACAGGCAGAGCAGTACCCCCAGCAGACCCAGCCCGATTACCAGCTTGCTACTGCTGCAGTGGGGGTGGGACAGGGAAGGACATGCTTTTGAAAGCCTTTCTTTCCTATGCACAAATAATCTGAACTCAAAATAAGCCTGCAATATTTAATGACTATCATCTTTTCATCATTTTGCTCTTAATTCTTCCCTTCAGTAGTCCGTAATATCACACAGATTAAGCCAAACAACTTCGTTTTTCCAAAACACTTAAATCTGTTTTAAAACATATTTAATTTTTAATACAAGAATATGAAACTGATTCTATGTGGCAACACATCTGTGGCTCATAGCTGGTTTTTCTGCATGTCTGAATCCTATTTATAGCATAAGTTTCCTCCGAAACTACTGAAACGCAAGCATGAACGCATTATCTTTTTTTCTACTTAAATATTTTGCAATAAATCACTAATATTTCTGAGAAGAAAAGCCATTTTATGATCAAAACACACTTGAAAAATAACTTGCATTGTGGGTAACAAGAGAAAAAGAGGAACAGAATAAGCTTACCTGCAAGTGCTGTCTGTCAATGAAGAGAAACACTGACTGGTTAGGGTTGTTGACAACAATTCCAGTCTTGTCCTTTCGGCTCAGAACATGCAGAAACTGTTTCTCATAGTCACCATGATGAAATTCAAACTTGGCCTGCGTTGTGTGGGGGAGGGAAACGAAACAGTTATCAACCTAAAACTCGCATTTAGCCAATTATTCTCCTTCAGTCAGGAGCTTTACAACCCCTTTTGTTTCTTTCCTTTCTCATCCATGAAAAGGAAACTGGGGACAGCAGTGACAACTATGCATCTGAGTGTCGGCACAACTTAAAGGATTCCCCTGCACCAATATTAATCATAGCAATAACACATTAACAAATCAAACATGCAGTTTTAACTCACTATACAAAAACCAGATTCAGCTTCTTGTGGTAGAACATCTTTGTCCATCAATAATACAGCACATTTCTTCCAATAATTTACTATTATTTATAGATCAGTGCAGAAAATGCATATAATGTTGCTAAAAAATCTGAACGTACACAGCTAAAGCTGGCTGCTGAAAAATCGGTATGTTTGCAACTTGTTTATTTCAAGGCAAAATTATAATACAAAAATTCCATTCAACTCAGCTCCTTTTCCCTTTAACAAAAAACTTGATATTCCCCAAACCTTCAGGACATTATCACATTTAGACAAAGATTTGATTGCACTGAGAACAGCTGTGTCTAATTGACTTCTACAATTACTAACATTGTACATATTTATATGTATAGAAAAATGTATATATTAGCATATAAAAATATACGTCATCTCCAAAAGTCTTTCACACACTTAAGTTTTGCCAGTACTAATATCGCAGTGCATAGTGATAGGAAATAAAACTCTGCCTTAAAAATAAAACCAGCCAGCATACCTTCTAACATTCACAGAAGTCACATGCCTCAACCACCACCTACTGGTGAAGGAGAAAGAGTACTTTCCTTCTCCCCTCCTCCCCCCAGACATATGTTACTTATTGAAGATAAAAAAATAAAACAGAATACCTGAACAGGCCTAAAGGGTTCATCAGATCCCTTCCACCGAGAAAACAGGAGACAGACTATCTTCTCAATATCATTACGAGGCCAAAGAATGAAGTCCATCTCCTGGGTACAGCCAATCACATCCTGTAAGTAGTAAAGTTCTGTACTCTCAGTCCCTCCAGAGATAAGCAGCTTACGTATACAGCTACATAATTCAAAAGCTGTACTTACTACCTAGTATGTTTATTTTTCCATCTGTATTACTCCTAGCACACCTAAAATCTTTCTTGCCTTCTATTGAATTTTAGTATCAGTACCCAGTTAATATAAATTCCAACTGTAAGAAAATAGTATATTCTTGGCAAAGATTAGTTACCTTCCAATATTCACAGAAAAACCCAGTTAATTGCATAGCAAGAGTCACGGCAAGAATTAACACCTACCTACTAAAAAAAAGACAAGGCTTAGCAAGATATCATTCCTTAGACATATCTGAATGAGACAGATTAAAGGCAAATCAAACAGAATTTCCAAACAGATGTGTTACATTACCCTTCAAACTATACCCCATGAACACATGCTCTCAGTTCTAGCACAACAGAAGAACTGAGAAAATAGAAAAGCAGGATTAGCTAAGACTCCTAAGAAAAAGCACACGTTCAGAACTCAAACTAAAATTCAGCAAGCGTAAAGAACAGCTTTACCCTGCGCATAGACTGGTAGCGGGGTGCATGAAGCTGTACTACATCCTTCTGCAGAAGCTCTAAGGAACTTTCCAAAGAATAGCTGGAATCCCGCACACCTTTCAGGATATTTTCTTCATAATTATTGGTCATGACTGGTATCACTTCAGACACTTCAAAAAGCGCTGACTTTTTCTTCTAAACAAAAAAAACAGACAAAATATACAGTTACGTTAAGATTATAATCTTTTCTATTTGCAGTTTATGCTGATTTTCTGTTAACATTCATGTATAAAGTGAACATTATATAAGTTAGGACTTAGATAAATCACAGAAAAAGTTACATACAAAACGGCTAAAGTTAAACTATATGAGGCCAGTCACATTGTGTTAAAAAAAAGTTGAACTTTGTAGTTTCCAAAAAGCATAGATTCACACGGCAATCTTGTAGACATTTCTGCAGCACACCCTTAAAAACTTTACTGGGATGTTAAGTAGTATCACGTGGAATATATGATTCTGGGCTTACCAAGAGCTCTATGCAAGCTTCACTCAGTAAATCAAACAACACTTTTTCCCCATGCAGTAATTTAAAGTTGGTATTTGATGGAAAGTGAAGTCTTTCAACTCCACACTCAGTAACAGTGGGGATCAGGATCCAATGTGAAGTTATTCATAAGCCAAAAACTTCTTAATCTTCTTAAGATCATCTTCATTTGCTAAACAGCTTTTACATCTCTATGAATATTTCAGCATCTCTCAGGCACGGGCAAAATATTGTTATGGGGAAAATTAAAACATGTTTTTTTGGTGCATGCAAAATACCTTAAAAAATGTTTGCCTGCTACTAATAGCTTAAGAAGCCTTCATCTATTTGTTAAGCACTACATGACAAATAAGGCATATTATATTGAAAAAAATCCAAGAAACCCACTAAGCCATAATATGCATTAACAAACAAATATTTACTGATCAAGTGTGGCTGAGCTTTACTCCTGCTTTAAGCAAACAGGTACTGGACAGACATCCTCAGAGTTCACTTAGATATAAGCAAATTTTAGACTGTCTAAAATAGACATTTGCAATGAATTTCTACAAAACAATCAGACAGTAGCAGGAATGCTGTCGCTAAAACCATTAAGGTGTTGATATAAACATATTAACACCTGTATCAGCTAAGACAAATCTAACTCATATCACTGCTTAAACAGTCATAATATTTCTTTGAAAACATTAGTATTTGTTTTATTATCCATGAAGTCATTTAGCACAAGATAGGACAAAAGAATAAACTGTACTACAAACGCAAGAAAGTTATCCCAATAGCCTATCACTTTATTACTATGAGAGAACAACTAGAAATCAGGATGTCCCACTAGATCCAGCTCTGTTAGCTCTAGAGCTGATGAATGAGAGTAAACCAAGTTTAACAATGCAAGGAAACTCTAACTGAAAGCATTAAAAGAACATAGTCTTCATTAAAACACATGGAACTATCACCCAAAACGCAGAAGCTACATGTTGGGGGGGGGGGAGGGGGTGGTGATAAAACTTTTTCAGAGCTCATTTAGATGCATTTCCTGTATTTTAGTATGTATTCTGTTGCCATTTGCTTTTATCTTCACTTGCTCATTTGTTCAGCACACCTACTTGTTTACACCAACTTTTCCTTGCCTTCTGTAGACAGAAACTGGCTTACAATTCTAAGTTAGCTTCAAAAATATGAACAGGCTCCCCACTTTGGCCTAGATGCACTATATCCAGTGGTACTACTCAATGCAGACAAGTAAATGAAGACTTCCTCTTTTATCTGCCCCCTCCCTTCCCAAATAGCTGTGTCAGTTTGATATATGCCTACATGCTTGTGTTATTTCAATACTGCATTTTGTGACTCCTCCCTTCAACTGCCTGCATTTCCCTTCTGCTTTAACCCGATAAATGCAATAACTTCAGCAATCGTAACAGTCATTTCTCCTTTCTCAGTTCAACCGTTTCAAAAACCAGTTATGTAATTCAGGCCCGATCAGGCTCAGTGAGGTACATTAATTTAGATATTTATCCAACACAGAAGGCAGCAAGACTCTGCACAGCACAATTAACACACAACTTGCATTGCAACATACAGTGCAGTAAGAGAGAAACATTAAAAGCAAGTTACCTTGTCCTTGAATACAAAGGCAATGTACATCTTGAAGTCAAACTGGTCAGCTAAAGATTCTTTTTTCTTTCTAAGCTGAGCACGAAGTCTGTTCAGAGCTTGTTTCTTCCGGGAGTTTGGGTCCCCCATTTTGTAATACAGGTGGTACTAAAGCCTTTGGAAACTGTCACTAAACTATGGGCACTTTTTCGTAAGACTCAAGTACAACAGAAACAAGTCATTTTATTCCTGCTAATACGATTGAATAGATAAAATGCGAATGTAACCCAAAAACGCACCTCAGGCAATATTTTATGAGAATGTCGTATTAGAGGGGTCAAGAAACAAAATAAGTAGTTGTCCAACCATGGCTGAACAAGAACAGGTTTAACAATAAACCAAGAAAAAAAACTAAGAATTTTGAAGAAAACACATTCGTGTTAACAGTTTAGCTGCAGGAATAAGTGGGTGAGAATAATAAAAAAAAACAAATCTTATCACGATTTATGTGTACAATAAAAAGCAACTGGCACAAGCCCAATCCATGGGGGGGTTATTTTTGCTCTGCTTACAAAAAAAAAAAAAAGAAGCTGAAATTACAAATTGCGTTTTACCCCAGCCAGATTCATGACTCTACTGATTATTATTCTCTGATTTCCACTATTGCTAGGTTGCCCGTCTTTTTTTTTTTTTTTTCCCTCTTTAGAATTATTACACTTGGTGGACAGCAGAGAAAAGGGTGCAAAGGAGGAGTGCACATCCTAGGAGGTATGAGATTTCTCTGCCAACAACAACAAAATCAACTACAGACAACACAGTGCTGGTTTGCAGGGGAGCAAAGAGGAAAAACAGCGGAGTCATTTCTAATTTCATCCTGCTCATCATCAGGCACATCATCGCCCTGAGGCTATTGCTGCCTAAGAGAAGGGGGATCATGATGGCCATAGATGAGGGGTGGGCAGGGGTTAAAGGGACAGTATTATCTCACCTAGAGATTAAAACCCGAATCAATCCCCCAAACCCAGACTCCTTACCAGTGTGAGAGCCCTACATCCCCCAACACCTCACGTGCTCCCTGGGCTGCTGATCCCCCGGGGATCCTTCTCTCTCTGCTGCTGCAGCTGCTGCACTCCACAGCGAGCACGGTTAGCCGAGGCTGTGCATGGCCAACGCTTCTCGCTTCTCCTTAGGCCTCTCTCTACGCAAAACGGCAGAGGCGGCAGCGGGCGGGCGGGCAGCCTGTGCCCAGGGCAGCGGGACACCCACAGTAGCACGGCGTTTCCCCTCTCACTTCATGGTCACGACTTGGAAAACATGGAGAGTTTTGCTTCTGCTTTTCTTGCAAAACAGATTTTCGGTGTCAAAATTTTTGCAAGGTTTTTTTTAACTGCAAATCTAAATTGCAGTTTTAAACCTCTAAACACCCTCCCCCCAAAAAGCACATCCCCAATTATCAGGTTTTCTTCCTCTCTCCAGACATCTTCCCCTCCCCCCCAGGTTTTGATTAGTTGGGGTTTAAGGTTTTTAGGTTAGCAAATTTGTCGGACCAGGTTAAGAGGAGGGGAAAAGTATTTCCCCCCCCTCCTCTCTTTACAAAAACAGAAAACAAGAGGAAAACAAAAACAAAAAATGAACCCCTCCCAAAATTTCCCCCCCTACTTAAGCAAAAGACTGAGAGGCTCAGACAGGAGACCGAGACCGTGGCTTGCTCGCTACCCGCAGCCGGCGGGCGCAGGAGGGGCAGTGGAGGCGGCGGCGCTGCTAGCAGCACGGAGAGGAGCCATGTCAAGATAAAGCCACGAAGCCGCGGAGCCCCCCCATCCCTGCTGCAGTGGACACGGTGACCGGGCCGCCCGCTCTGCCGCTGCTAAGCCCCAGACTGGTCCCCATAGTCTAGCTCAGCGCCCCGGTGCCGGGGAGTGGGGAAATGGTGGCGAAGAGAGGAAGAGGAGAAGGAGGAAGAGGCGACGGCGGCAGCAGCGGAGGGAGGAGGAGACGGCGGCGGGTCCCTGCGCTAGTGGCTCCTACGGAGGACGGCGTGCATAGAGATCCGGGAGCGGCGGAGGACAGGCACGGCCGGGAGAAGGGTGAAGGCGGCTGGGGAGAGGCTCTCTCCGCCCAGGGGAGGTCTTCGAAGGCGAGGCAGGAGCGAGCGACGGCGCCTCGGTCTGTGCCTGCGTCTCGGCCCAGGGCACGGGAGCGAGCGCAGAAAGAGCGGCGCGGCCAGCAGCAACCACTCAAAATGGCAGCGCCTGAGTCACACAGGCGCCGCCCGGCCCGCACTGCGCAAGCGCGTTCTGCCGGCGCGTACCAAGCGCTGGCACTCGCTGGGGGAGCGAATGTTGTGCTCCAGGCAGGAAGGCTCAGCGATAGCTTCAGTAGTCACGATCCCTGCTTTCTGACAGAGACGACAATGGGAGTAAGACAGCGCTGGAGCATCTCTGTGCTACCTCTGTACCAATAATCCAGGTCACGCTTGCTGCTTCTTCCTCCCACCCCCGCCCTCCTCGTGTCATGGCCCTCATAGCCCACGTGATCCTGAGTGGGCCACCGCCCCCAGGGAAAGAACCAGGATGGAGTTGTTCAATGGGGCACGGAGAAGGGGGGGGAGAGAAGGAAAGCGAAGCGGAAGGAAGGGAACGCCTCCCTCCTTCGCCCCCGCCCTTGACTTGGTATCGGCCTGGCGCAGCCTGCCTCCGAAGGCGCTTCCCGCGCGCGAGGTCTGCCCGGAGACAGGGGCGCGCCGCGCCCGCCCCGCCCCCAACCGTCCCCAACCGCCCCGCCCCCAATGCCAACTTTCTCTCCTCACCCTGGAAAGTTTCGGTGAGGGTCTGTGGTGCTCTAAGAGGTGTCTTGAGGGTATTTTAACAGCAGAAACCGAAGCGTTTTTAGAGGGGAAGGAAGTGTTGAGAGTGCTTTGAGCTCCGCTGCAGGAAAACATTTTCTGCGACCTAAGGACTTCAGTTAACCCCATGGCAGATTCCAGGCATGTCTGTTTTATCATCTCGCAGTATTAAGCTAGGCAGGCTTAAGTCTTTCAGGTGCTTCTGCAGGTGCTGTTTTTTTTTTTCTTCTGCTGAACAATTCAACCATTTAATCCTGCCGTGACACATTTCTTCCTGAGGATTCTGGAGCTTTTGCCCTTCGTGATTAAACTAGTCATAGTAGGAGATGGACATGGTGTCTTTAGAGCATAAGATCTCGGCTTTCTACCTCTGAGGGGGTGGAATATCTTGATAGTATTTAGTTCGGGTACAGACACTGTGGTGGGTGCTAACAAGACACAGGAAAACATTTTTCTGAGAAGCTGAAAACTGAAAAGGAGGGAGACAGCAGATATATGGAAAATACAAGTAGTGTCATGTCTTGTTTTAAAGTCAGGTACAATAAACTAATTTTTCTTGGTTCAATCTCCTTTTTTTTTCTGGCATCAATTACAAACTGTGGTCTTTCCAAAACTCCATATTTCCTTCCTACCTAAGAATCCTGTCAGAGAGAAAGGGAAAAGTTACCTTATTTCTTTAAAGTGACCTTATATGCCATGATGTGATGGGCAAATCTAGATTTTTTAAGACTTGTAGGGACTTATTCTTCTAACTTCATTCACCGAATTTTGCATCAGTCCAGAATGTATATTTGAAGTAAACCGTGAATTAAAAAAAAAAAAAAATCCAGCACCGTCTCAAATACTTGTCTTGCAACTGAAATTGCTGTATTTACAGTCATGCCTAACTCTGTGTTCCTTCATGGTGGTTATACTGTTTCCTGGATAGATTTGCCAGTTTTTGGAATTAATTGCCATTCCAGAGATACAACTGTAATCCTCGGAGAAAAGTATGTATTTTTATTTCTATACTAAAAGGAAAGGTTTATACCTTACACCCCATGCCTCCTCTGCAATGAAAGAGAGGCAAGGAGATCGTTTACCTTTTAGGTGTGTTCTTTAAATCAGAAGACCCAAGAAGAGAAGGAAGAAGAGTCATTTTTAGTGTTTGGTCCAGCTGTTTGGTTGTCTACTCTCTTTGGACCCCTTAGGCATGCAATAGAAAGCTTTACCATCAAAAATTATGCAAAATGAAGATGCTTCTAAAATGTTAGGAAGCACAGGTTTGCTTTGTACTGAACCAGGGTTAACAGGACGATGACTCATTGTTTTGCAGTTATATATCATCGCCACAGAGTAAAAAGTAGGTCGCTGGGGTGAATTCATCTCTTCCACCTTCCCTCTGGTCGTGTCTGTGACTCACTAGAACAGAACCAGTATTAAAAAATTGCAAGCAGAATGCAAGTGCTGGCACACTAACTGATAAGAATGTGTTTCAAAGGCCACAGAGCATGGTGATGGGCTCTCTAATAAATTTCATGAGCTTTCAGAGTCTTCTTCTGTCTCCTCTTGGTTGGCTCTGCTTTCTTCTGTCCTGTCTTTTGTAGTAGTTGCTCTCTTTTAGTTCACCTTTCCTTTCCATGCTTTCCCTTGGACATCTTGTTGACGTTCCTGCTGCCTGTCTTTTTCCTAGGGAGCTGTCATGTCACTGCCCTTAGATCCCACTGTCTTCACCTGCCATCAGTCAAGCCTTCTGATTCAAGCAGTCCTGCAAATAGTCTTTCCTGCTCTGTTTCAGGCATTACTCAGAACATTTCCCTGTTTTCTGAACAGGAGCAGCGCAAAAAAGGACCATTTTTACCCACTCATAGACTTCTGTGAGGCTGTTCATTTCTTCTAATGGCAACGCGTATTGAAAATAACCCTGTATTTGGAGGTTAAAAGCAAGCTGTCTAAACAGGAGTATTTTGTTAGCTCTAGACTGTTAGCACGATTTCAAAATGTCAAAAAGTTTTAACTGTAATATCAGTTTGACCTTAGTGAGAGCTATATCTAGATACCCACTTTTTTTCAGTCAAAGCAGGTTTATTTGCTGTGCTACCCTTTCCCTCATTTTGTACTGCAGCTTGAAATTCCTTGTTGCGTCCACTGCTATTTTCAGCTCTGACTCACAGCTGCCCTGTGACCCTCTTTGTGCCGGCATAACCAATGCAAAGAAGGCCCGATGCAGTGACACTGCTTTGAGTGGGGATTACCCCGGCACAGAAGGCCCTCTGAAGCAACTGGCACCCTGCCTGCCTGCAGAGGAGAGAGGAAGAGTATTTTTCCATCCCAGTAACTCCAGCTGCCTTCTCCAGGCAGCCCTAAGTGCAGGGATACAGCCACAGCTACTGTCAAGCAGTTACACAGGGCTGGGCAGCCGCCCAACCCCAGGTAGAGAGCGAGTCCAAAAAAAGTTGGTCAAATGTAATGCTGGCACAAGGAGAGTTTTTCTCCTGGAGGGCTTTGTAGAAGAGCAATGAGGAGACACACTTAGAGGAAATAGATCAGATGGACAATATTCAGTGTTAAGCAGCCACCAGCCATCTTTTGTAAGCTCAGGCCACCCAAATCCTTCCACAAAATTTTGGAAGGCAAAGAGCAACTGAAGTCATTCCTTGTGTATAGATAGCTGCTCCTCCTTATATAGGCAACCATCTCCCTTACCAGGGTCAGTGAAGATTTCTTCTTTTTGTTCATTGCTTAGTAAAGATACCCGGATAATGTTTACACATATGAGTAGACCAGCCAAACTAAGTATGAGTATATGTACATAAATATCTGCACTATTAAAGACATGAGTAATAGCTGACTCTGTTGTCCTACTTTCAGAGATCTGTGCTGCTTTTTCTCCGTAGTTCACAATGACGAAGCTCATGTAGTAGAAAAAAGGTGTATCATCTTAACATCTTAGTTAAAATAATGTACATGAATTCATTTCTTTTTTCTTCCCTATTACTAAATGAAGGAGGAATTAAGAGCTGGCAGAGAAAACTTTACACGCCATCCATCCTTAATTCTACTGATTATATAATTATATTTTGTTATGCGTCTTACTGGTTATGCAATATTGTATCGTTTATAAGAGAAGCTTGTGTGCCTCAAAGCCTGTGTGTTTTTTTACAACTGTATCAGTTTAAACTCTGTCTCTCTCTCCAAATCTTGCTTAAATCAGTATAAACTTGTCAAATCTTGCTTAAATCATTATAAACTTTATCATTAAGGAAAGGAGAGAGAAATGTCAATGCTATACAAAACAACCCCAAAAGTATGTTGTGACTGTATAATGCAAAAAACATAATGGTTCTTCGGCTGCAATCCCATTAGCACAGCAAAGGTATTGTTTCTCCTGCTTGTTAAACTGAGGCTGGGCAAAACGGTCAGTAGCCTGGGTCAGCTTCTGCTTGCTTAACATAGCATAGACAGATTAGCTAGTGTCTTTTATCCTCTCTTTTCTTCTTCCACTCAAAAGGAGGACTTTGTATGTTACTGTGTAGCTGGAGTCCTCTAGTCTTTGGGGAATCAGATGCATGCTCACCCCTAGGGACTTCTATCTCTGCAGGACGGGAATGACACTGTTCAGCAGTCATCGTAGAGAAAAATAGAATCAGGCAGCATGGGCAACAACCAAAGCGAAGGTAGGGAAGTGTTTGAGTAATGCAATTTTGGAAAGTATCGCAAGTTTGGAGTCTTTGGTTGCTTGTATATTTTTTCCCTTTTCTGCTCGGAATATCCTGCATTTTCTGTTCTCCATTTATTTGTTTTCTTACTGTTTTCCAATGAACTTAGGCACTGTAGTTCTTTTCATGTTTAAGTTTCATAATTACTTGTAGTTTTGTTTGCAAATTAAAAAGAATTGATGGCTTTATAAAACCACCTTGAATATTTGTTTCAAAATTGACATCATTTCCGATTCTAACACCTGTTTTCAGAATGGAACATTTACTCTTAAGCGTGTATGCAAGGTTGGAGTCCACCGCCTAAGTTCTTAATTTCCAAATTAATAATTAGTTTTGTTTTCAACAGATTGTAACAAAGTGATGTATAAATTACAGCAATAGTTAGGAACAGATGAGATGGAATCTGCTGTCTTCCTGTTATACTTTCCATTCATGCTGTATCGTATGTATATGTTAGAGGTAGTATCAGCCCTGAAGCTACTTGCTTCAAAAGCAGAACAATAATTGATTCAGTGCCAAATGTTTATTCACCAGACAAAAATAAGTTTTGAATCCCTTTCTAAATTCAAACGAGGACAAATTAGGTGGCAATTAAAACCTTTTCTTATATTTCAGAATATGCTATGATTCACTGTTTTCTGCCTTTAGAGCAAACATTAGTTTCCAAGGAGTGACAGGAATGTTTTTATGAAGGGAAATGGTAATGTTTCATGTGGAAAACATTCCTTAGGCCATGTTGTGGACAACTATATGTCCACTGCTCAGCTTTTGCTACAGCATTAAGCTTCATTCATCACTTCCCTTTGTCCTGCCTTCTAGCTTCAGGGCTATTGTCGTAAAACTCTTGGGCATGTCAGGTATTGATCCTAAACTGGCTCAAGTACACCTGCTATCGTGCTTGGTTTGTTCTAGCTTAATAATTAGCTATATATATTTTTTGAATACAGTTGATTATGTGTGTTTTCATTTTTCACTTGTCCAAATTATGCTTTCCTGCTCCTATTTAGGACAGCTAAGTATGTGCAGTTACAATATCAAAAATAACCAAAGGTTTCCAGCACCTTAGCTGAGAAGATAGCTTCCCAAAACACTGACACGCAGTCAGTTGCCTCTTTGAATCTGGTGGCCGCACTTTCACAAACAGCTTGGCTGCCATATTCAAAGTTTTTTATAAGAAACACACACTTATTGTTTCTAAAACTTTGTATTTATTCTGAAAATGTCTGAAATATACATTCAAAACCAAGAGACCCTACCTGAAAATTCAGCTGAGATTGTAAACAAACTTCCTTTCACATTCAATTGGACAAAGTAATGTGATGTTTGAAAGACCACTGACTCTTTGTCGCTGTGCTGCACCATTTTCAACTTACATTCTTAGTGCAGTGCAAATACATGTGTCTTCGTTAGGTTTGTCTGATTTGTCAAAAACAGATGGTCATGTTTCATGTAGATTTTGTGTTTGCTCAGTAGGTGCTTGTAAGAACAAAAAATCTGAAACAAATTATTTTAATTGCTAAGTCTGTAAATAATATTCCAAAAACTTATAGTCAGCAGAATTGGGACTAGCTTTAACTTAATAATTCCTAGCCCTTATAGAAAAAAATTTTTTTTAATCTCAAAGCACTACAGAAAAGATGTTTTTTTCAAAGAAAATCCGTAGCTGAGAAGATTAGGACCTAAGAATGTTTTAAGGGATGTCTTAACAACTCATGTATTCTTAACTAAGGAAATTCAGAAGGAGAGATGTAGATTTTTTTTTTCCCTCTGCAGCACTGAGGATCACTGTACTCGCAGGAAAATCTTTTTTTATAATGTACAGAAAGGAATTGGAGACTTTCAGGAGATTATTTAATAAATAGCAGTGGCCACAGTAGACCTGCTTGCATCATTAATTATACTTGGCTTGTGCTGCGTATGTAATCATTGCTCTGGACCTTTTTATTAGAATACAGCGTTCTGTGATGATTAACCTGCGGGGGGAAAAAAAAACAGTGTTGAGCTCCTTGGCGATAATACATGATACAGCAGAAAAACACTCTTACGAATAACAGTACACTGAGGCAGGGGAAGCCTTAGGCAAAGTAATGCCACGGTGCCACCTAGTGTCACCCTGAGGAGTGCAACGGGCTGTTTTCCGTGGACACTCGGAGCTACGCACCCGTTTTTGGAGCTGATGTATTTAGCAGTGTGCACACTTGGTCTAGCGTGTAGACCCACGATTTGCTTCGGGACTTTGGGGGAAGCCTGAAAGATGTCATACTCAAAGCCAAGCCTGTGAGAAAACAGCTGCTGAGTAAGATGTAGGCTAAGATGAGCAATTAATTTATGTAAGCCAGGCGCTCTCAATTTTTCTTTTTATCCCTTCATAAGTGGCCATTTTATCGGACAGAAGGGCCAACAGAACAGCAAGATGAGAGCTAAGAGCTGCAGTTCCCGTTTATTGATTCAAAGATCAAAAGCCCAGCCTCAGGGCTGTCCTTCCAGGACCGTTCTTGCAAGACTGGCACTCAGAGCAGGACTGATATAGGAAATTCACATTTCTCAGAGGCACAAGACCGAACTGAGTCTCTTGAACCTCTCCACAGTAGTTCTCTGAGTCTGAGACAGTTACAGCAGTTGCTTACATTAAGTACGAATAAATAGGAAGGCATTTAAGATCTTTAGATACACATAGCGGGTGGAAATAGAAAGAGTACTTAAGCACCGCAGAACTAGATAATTCTTTGTGGATGACAAGAAAGGCCTTTGACAAAAGCCACAACATGACTGGCAAATAGAAAGGTCTTTTGCTGCTCCTTGTCCATGCTCAATTTGATTCAGACAGCTAAGACCAAACTCTTCAGTGAGCTCCTGTATAAAGCTTGGGAAGTTTCCACACATAGGCGTGTAAGCAGGACTGGATGTGAAGAGTTATTAGAAACTGGGCAGTGCTTTCCCACTTATTCCCATGTTCCCAGACACATGAAGTCCTCCAGGAAGCTTTTTCCAGCTGTCATTTGTTATAAAAGCTGATAACATTTACCAATAACAACGGAGTATAAAAACTTCAAAAAGTGTGCATTATCTGCTGCCACAAACAACCTAAGAAATTGGCTGAGCTCTATGGGAAATGTCGGCTTGTTTGCTCAGGCTCACTTGAAATGCAAATAGTCATAAATATTCATGACAGTTTTATTTTTTATGAAACAAGCAGTTTGCTACAAGCTGAAATGCAGTATGTCATAGTGAATGTGAAGAAATATATATTCTCCTAGTATTGAGATTGACAGATTTTTGCATGTAAAAGTACCATAACTTCTATTTTAAATTTAGCCCTCAACCACAAAAATGGGGATTATTACAGTAATGAAACCTGAAACCTTTCTATCAGATCTTTTTTTTTTATATAATTATACTGGTTTCCCACAGTTGGACTATGAATAAGCTTCTAATAATAAGCTCTCAGCGTTCTTCCTGACGTGGTGGCGATATTCTTTACAAATCCTTCAAAGTGAAGAAACTGAACAGAAGGAAAACTCTGAGGCACAGTGGTTCATTACAGGACATGCTCTTCAGCCGGATAAATTGAAGGAGTGGCACCTTTGTAAGAAACCTCCAGAGTGTACGCCTCCAGCAAAGAACAGATTAGAAGGGAAAACAAACAGAACTCTGTCACATCAGACCCATCTCCCATTACCTCAGCCCGTTCCAGTTATCAGCCCTTTCGGAAGGGAAGCAGTTATTCCACTTTTGACTTGTAAATTCACCTGAAAACTTGTGATGAATTAAAACTGGATTTTTAAAAGGTAACCTTCGAGTTAGCTTAGCTTGAAAACAACAATATTAGAAATACGGTATCTCTTCCATGAAATAAATACTCATATCACAGTACATTCATATATTTTGACATATTTTATATGACATACCTTTTATGTTTTCTATATGAAAACAACAATTTTTATGTGTGCCTTACTGGTATAATGGGTAAAGACAAATTCACTCTCCAGGATCTTTCTGAAGGGAGACCTAATTCTGCAAAGATTTATGTCTATGCTTACTCAGAGTTTAGTGTATCTGCTAGTGTTTTGGAATATGGAAACCTTTCTTCTGCAATCAGTGAGAATTAACTTAAAAGCATAAACGTTTTCTTCATTTGATTTGACCTACCAAATGACAGGCTTGACCATCATTCAAGAGTGAGATCTTGGAGTTATGACAGACATTTCCTCCCCAAAATGTCAGATCAGTGTTGAGCCGTCGTTACAAAGGTAAATCAAACTGGAAATGGTTTGTAGAAGAGCAGAAAGATGGAACAGCTTGCATGTAAGGAGTGACCAAGTAGACCTGGAGGAGATGACTGGAAGGGAATATGATAAAGATGGATGAACTCAAGTGGCATGGAGAAAATAGACGAGGACTGTTTGTTCCCTCTGCCCGTACAAGGACTAGGGATATTGAGTGTAGCTTGAGGAGCCAGGTTCAAAAGAAAAAAAAGGAGGTGTTTTTTCAGATACTGTCTATTTGAGCTCTGCAACTCCTTGCCAAAGGATGGTGTGGATAATAAAAGTTTGCATGGGTCAATGGGAGACTGAACACGTTTCTGCAACAGAGATCTGCTTCATTTGCTTACATTTGTTTAAAGATTTCTTAATTCAGTATTTTTAATATTCTGCCTTTCTTTCTCTTGTCACATCAAGTCGTTCCTCTAAAACATTGTTGTAAGTGCTATACAATACACTTCCAAACATAAGCCTGATAAGAGTGGCATGCTAAATTAATACTTCTTTCTATAAGTACCCTCATTTTCAATAGAAAGATAATATTTCCTGGAAAAAAACATTGATAGGTGCTCTAGGCTAGCAATCTTTCCTATTGTGAGACCTCGATTACGAGGAGGGTGCCTTTAACCCTGCAAACACGTACGCGCAAGCCAGCAGAGGGTACTGTTAGCATAAATAAAGATAAAATGCAGTATTTCCAAGATGGTACGAGTAACATGGCCTCTGACAAATTTAACAGCGTGGCTCCTGTTCAAATGTGGCTTGACCATATTAACTTTCGCCTCTGGTTTGGCGAATGATACTCAGATAGGAGTGATGACAATAAAAGGGACGGATAGTTTACTTTCGGTTTGGTACAACGTCATTGTAAAATACAAGAAATAACGGCAGTGAGACAGCCCGTCACAGAGACTTAGATCTAGTGTAGATCTACAGGGAGGTTTTGAATTGGGGACGAGTAGCCTGCCCGTTCAATATTTTAGGAGCAAAGGCGACCGCCGGAGAGCCTCGGCTGGGCCTACGCACAGCTCCCGCCTGCCTTCCCCCCCCCCCCCCCCCGCCCCGGCCTCGGCCTCCCGCCACGGGCACAGGGGGCGGGGCTTCACCGGCGGCAGCGGCCTGCGATTGGCTCGCAGGGCGGGAATCCCCGCCCGCGCGGCTGCGGAACTGCCGCTGTGCGGGAAGGCGGGTCACGTGCCGCGGTGGCGCCTGCCCCCCCCCCCCCGGGTAGCTGGGCTGCTTATAGCCAGGCGCCGGGGCCGGCTCGTTCGTGGTGCGCGCGCTTTCGGGTGCTGCGGGGGAGCGGCCGGTGGTGAGCGGGTGGCGGTTACCGCCCTTGGGCCGGGAGGGAGAGTGGGAGGGGGCCGCGCTGGCTCGGGCCGTTGAGGAAGCGGAATGGCGGGGGGGCAGGGGAGCGGCTGCAGGGTTTCATGGCCGGCGTTTGGGTTTTGGCGGGTTCCTGTCTCGCTTCCCTATTGGCCGCGCTAGGGAGCGAGCGGGAAGGGGGAGCGGTGTTCCTCCGTCTCGGCCGTGCCGGCCCGGGCCGCTCTGCCCGGCCGGTCTCGGCTCCTTCGCGTGGCGGGGGGCCGCGCGCGCTGGGCCGGTCGCGGGCGGTGGCGCAGGCTGGCGGCTGTTGCCGCCGCGGGCCCCTCGCACTGGGCGGGTGGGCGGGGCCGTCGGTGACGTCAGGCGGCGAGGCCCCGAGCGGCGCGCGGAGAGGGTGGGGGCGGCTGGCTGAGCGGGGAGCTAGCGGCAGGCGAGGGAAAACCGTAACCTGGCCCAAAGCAGCGGGGCCCTGCCTAGCTGTCCCCTAAAAAACGCCCGAGGGTTTTGGCCGTGCTGGTTGATCGTTGTTGCGCTGCGCGTGGAAGGGCGTTGTGTAACCTGGTTGGGGCGTTGAAGTGTGTCCTGCGGCTCTGACGCCGGGGGCAGCTGCCCTGGGGGCTCGCAGCGTACTCGGCGCGGTAACGCCGCTCTCGCCGTGTGCCGGCAGCGCGCTTCGGTGCGGCTCTGCATCTTCAGCGCTACGTTTTGCTCGCGTCGGTGGAGCAAGTCTGTCGAGGGTCCTGGCACAGGTGTCCTCTAGGGGGTGAGAGGAATAGGAGGAGACTGGCGTAGCCAGTGCTGCCTTGTGCTTTAGCCTCTAATCGGGGGAGAAGCCTCATACCTCAATTAAAGGGTTACTGTTTATCTGCACCCTTCCCCCCATCAAACTTCTTGTGAAAGGGTTTAACAGCACTGTGACTCGTGGTGCTATCTGATGCTATATTTGTGATGAGACTTTTGGACTAATGCGGCTGTTTGCCCCTTTGTGGTCAGAGAGCAGCATTGGTACCAACATCAAGAGGTGACACCTCGGGGGTCTACATCTCTACTTCAAATGCGTGCTTTTAGTTAGCTTCTAAAAGAATGGTTTGAAGGACTGCGGAGCATGTGTTACCAGCAGAAAGGTGTAATTCATTACTGATTCTTTAATGCTCTCATGAAAGTTGTGAAACCCTTTAGTTGTAGTCGAGTGTTGCTAATTTCTTTTAATGATCACTTTTTATTTTGCAGTGATCCTATGAATTCCAAAATGAAAAAGAAACTGAATGCTGAGAAATCATCACTATCTTTACAGGTACAAGCTTTATCTGTTCCTGTATTCTAGCTGCAAAAATTTAAAGAACAAAATAGATGAAATACATGAAGTGGCCCTGAAACGCAGCGTTTACTCTTTTGAAGTATGCGCCCTAATTCTTGGATTGTGGTCACTCTGTCTGACACAAACTTCATCTGCTGAAGGGAATACAAAGGAATTGATTGCAATGTGGTCTTACCTGGCCTGTGTCCTGTTGGCTTGAGCAATCTTCTGGCATGCAGTATGGCTTGGGAAAACTGTCTCTCTGCTTATAGAGCATATGTTCTTATGACTACTCTCTTTCTATTGCTTAGCAAGAAGTTTTTTCTCTTTAGCTTGACAATGAGGTCTCTTAGCTGTCTTTCCATGTAATTTAGGTGCTGATCTTCCCTTAACTCGGTTACTGGATTACTCTGGTTGCTCTGGGCCTGCAAAGCGGGTACTAGTCCATCTTTGTCTTCTCTTGGAGTGAAATCTAAATGTTGAATCTGCCTTGACTTGAACATCCTATAACTGAAGAGTTAATGCAGGCAGTTCTCCTTTTAAAGCCACCCTTGTGAAACTCGGTTGCCTTGGAACTGGTGGAAATGCTTGCTTAAAGTATTTCAGTTCAAGAGATGACTGGATTAAAAGCTACTAAAGCAAACATATAGCTGACTCTTTCTTCCTGCAAGACCTTTTTTGTCAATTCTTCTGATGTAGACCCTAACAGGGATTGTGCAAGTGCCATATAAACAGGCTAGTATCCCTACTGTGAGGGATAAAGAGTGAATCTGTAATAGCCTCTGGTGTTAATGAAAATCAGATTGATAAGTCTGACTACACACAGGGTCATTTTGTCCTGTGTTGACTGTCGGACATAAACTCCTTAGAGTGGCTTTTTGCGTTTCAAAATACTTAAGTGCAATGGGTTAACTCAAGCATTAGTCAATAATTCCTTGGCAGAATATACTTGACTCTAATCTTCGAGCAGCAAGCAGTGTCTGACACAATATGCTTTTTTGTTCTCACGGTAGCTGGTGTTTGTCCTTTAGTTCAATAGTAGGATAATTGGTGGCAGAGACCTTACCGTGGGAAAGGTGAACTCTTGTCATATGAAGTACAGTGTGAATCAGTAACTTTCTCACGCTGGTAGGGCATTGTATTCTGGCTATTCTTACTTGATTGTCTGCCATTGTTTGCTGTCCCATGGTGGCAGTGTAACCAACCCAATCAAAAAGCTTTAATGCTTGAAATAGGTATTTATGCATGACAAGAAAGGTGATAAACATGCTGTTTATACAAAACAATAGTCTCTGGATCCAAGCAGGGAAGTTCTAGATCAGTTTTGATGGACAATTGAAGCAACACATCTATTTAAATGCATATCACTTCTGAACTTATGAACAGAAGTAATAAACTGGGTACTGTCTGAAGTGATGTGCATGACGACCGAGTTTCAACACAATTGCAAACACCTCTGCTTCCCCCATCTTCAGTCTAATGCTGCTGTTGTCAAATATAACTTAGGTTTACATGTGTCCTTACGTTGTAGCTGGCCTTGAAATAGCAGAAGTATTCTGACTTCTTAAGACCCCTTCAAGATCCCTTGTGAGGGATGAAAGTTTAAGATGGGCAGGGATTGAGCCTTCATATGAATAAAATCAACTTGTGCTATAAATAACCAGATCTCTTTTTCTGCTTGGTCTGGTCCTGCCTTAACATAGACTAAAGTACGTCTTTTCATCTTGAAAAGATGAAGCCTGTGTTACTGTAATGAGAAGATGACCAGCTCCGTAAGTTTCAGTTTACATAGAGAAGACTGGCAACTATTTGATACTGTATTCTTCTTTTTAGAAGTACTTCACAGATACCACATGCAGTACTGCCACAAGAAAGACTCTCAAAATGATTCAGCCTTCAGCCACAGGCTTCCTGGTTGGCAGACATAATGAGGTATGAATTAGAAGTAGCCTCTAGTTTGCTATGAGTAGATACCATTACACAATTACTTTTGAGCTTTTAACTGAAAACCATGTCTGAAAAAACATATAATCCAATGACTCATGTGACATAACTTGAGCTTATTGTATTGTAGTATGCTTAATAATAACCAACGTTAACTTCAGAATAATTCAGGGAAATTTTTGAAAACTTTCTGATATTAAACCTATAGGTATCAAGGAAGTTGTCATGAGCTAGAACTGATGTAAAGAAACAGGGCTTGATACAGACTTATTAACTTTAGTCATGGGTGAGCAGACTTACAAGTGTGTATTGTAAGAAATACTAGCTGAAGTGTTGCTCTGAAGTCAAACATGCCTGTATTTTATGCAGAGGAAATCTTCAATCAAAAGGAAACTCTGGAATAACAAGTTAACTTCAAAGACATGTAAAGCTGAGGATACTGTGGACAAAGAGCAAGAAAATGAAAATACAAATGATGTCATTCAAGCAGCAGACCTCATGAAAAGTATGTGGTGGCTTTTGAAATATTTCCTTGCACTTAAAATGCTTTGCTTTTGTTGGAAGCATAACTTGAAGCATGTTTGATTTCTCAGTTGGGTAAGGGTGTAGTTTTATGTCTTGCCTAGCAAGAATTAACTACAAATATCCTCTATAGTATAGGAAATAGTGAATATATATTAAATGCTTAGGAATGGTTCTTCACTACTGGCTACCATAAGCTCATTCCATGCAGCAGTGTTAAATCTTGTAGCTTGTTACTCCTTTTGGCTTAGGAGCTTTCAAGTGACTAATGATTATGTTAAAACAGAAATCTCCAGTAGCAGCATAATAAGCCGAAGCAGTTCTTTATCATTTCTCAGAACTAGTTTTAAAATGGTATTTTAAGTTTAGTGGGACACTATTTGAGCCCAGTGTGGACAGTGACTGAATAATAAGACTTTTTCTTGACAAAGTAGATGTTAAGTCTGACACTTGCAAATGTGACCATCCATCTTGCAGTGCATCTTGCTATGCTTGATGCAACTTCTGCAGCTTTTGGAAGTTCAGCCTGTATCATGTTAATCAGTGTGAGATCTGGGTTTTCTGTAAATTCACGTCTTCAGGTTTTTTTCCAGAGACAGCTGAAAATTTGCACTGTACTGAATGCTTATTCTCGCAATATAAGGAATGTTTTTATTAAGTTAGATGTCTCAAGTCAATCTCCAGAATTGTCTTGGTACAGACTTACTGTAGCTTCTCTCTTCAGAAAGCCCTTCATCTCAATATTGGAAAGCAGTGGCTGAAGAAAGGAGGAAGGCTCTGTATGAAGTGCTTCAAGAAAACGAAAAGGTAGCTAGTGAAAGATGAGTGATTTCCTTACTGTTTGCTATTGGCACTGTTTTAACCTTTTGTTTTTTGAACTCAGTTGCACAAAGAAATTGAACAGAAAGATGGTGAAATTGCCTGTCTAAAAGAAGAAAATGAAGAACTGCTGTCACTGGCTGAACATGTGCGTTATATGACCAGCGTGATTGAGGTATTTGAAGGAATTTTCCATTCTCACTGGAATGAAAAAGTGAGAAGGAGGAGTTAAATTGTAACATCTGTTTTGTGTGCTGACATAGCTTTTCATTGTAAGCTACTATGGCTGTGTGGTTTTTCTATGGGGTTGGACTAATTGAGCCTTTAAGGCCCTTGTAGGGAATGAGTCTGTTTCCAGATGAGAACCTGAAAGAGTAATGAGAAAGTACCTAAGAGGGATACTTTCTGAAGGGAAGGTGTCAACCAGTTGACTGAGACAGCCTGTGCAGCTTGTGATATCTAAACAGAAAAGTCTCTCTTGCTGAAACTTTGCATTTTTAGAGGTAGTAATATGGGAGAAGGGTTTATTTTCCCTTTGCCAAGATCATTTAATGTCTATTGCTTAATAGATTGTGTGAGGCTTCTGGCTAAAGTGTTTGTACCTGCTATGCCCTTTGAGGAAGTAAGCTTGAAGCAGGGGCATGCAAAACAGTGGAGCTTTAAGAAGGGAGCACGTAACCTGTTCAAGTCAAGGTTTCATGGAGGGTAGCAGTTGGATTCTGTGGTTTTGTGGCCCAAGAAAGGGCTTAGGCACAAAGTCTGTAGGATTCATAAGCTTGTAACTTTTGAAATGGCTGTCTTTAACTAACGGCTTAGATGCTAATATTAAAACCTCAAGTTTTTGTGTTAAACTTCAGAGGAAGCCAAACCAATGGACTAGTGGAAGTCACTGGTAAAGCATCTAGCGCCAAAGCATAGTGGTAAAGAGACTTGTGATTTCAAGGAATATTTCTCTATATCTGTAGACACTTATGGACTTATGTCTATGACCTGAAGCGAACTGAATGAACTAGACTACTACTAACTCAGTATTAGACATATGGGAAAGACTAATTTGTAACTGGAGAAATCGGAAGGCTTTAATTTTGAAGGATCTCATGTTAGCTATGTAGCAGATAACTGTCCTAGATGAATTAAAAATACAGTTCTAAAACTTAGGCTAAAACTGTTTAATGAAATTCCATTCCATCCAAATGCAGCTTCACATAAATCAACAAACTGACAAAGAAAGTAGATACTTTACACAGAGGTTTGTTACATAGCTTAATGTAAGCATAAGCTACCACTGGCCAGGGAAGGACGTATTTGCATGCCTTAAAGGTATTAAAGGCTCTGTCTCATTAGGTGAAAGCTAATGCTGATCCCATTAGGTATTGAATGTTTGAGGAAACAATACTTGTTTGGTTTTTTGCACTTTAAATTGTAAACTTCAAATAATCTAATTTCCTAAAAAGCAAATCACTCTACACTGCCTTATGATCCCTCTGAGATGGTCTCTTGGGAACAAGTAGCCTTGTCACTGATTCTGTGAAAGCAGGAGTAGGTTGTCTGCAGCATCTACTGAAGCTATAATGAATGAGTAGTTAGCTGTGGAACCTGTAAATACAGTGATAATTGTGGTGTTTTTGGAGAGTTTGAGCGCTCAGTATGAAGCCAGGTGCCCAGCAGATTGACTCTGATTAGCCAGGGGAGCTGGAAACAAAGTGGAAGTATAATCATGTTGTTTGTGATAAAGTAATAGGTCTGATCAAGTTTAATTAGTGCAATTGTTTGGATCAGTTTTTCAAAACTTCACTAACTTGCTACACTTGACTTAGTTCTGTTAGTGTTCAGAGGGTATTGTCAGTTTGTTTACTAGTAATAAACTTCAAGGCAGAAATTAAATGACTTATGGACTTAAAGAGCCTATGCAGTTGGAAACTGAGTTGCTGCAGAGGAGATGGCTGTTAAGCTCACAGGTGTTGTAAACTAAAGCCTCACAAGCAGCTTAAGTGGGTAGTGGCCCCTGAAGTAAGATGGCTTAAGCTGAAGCCTCAAAAGCAAGCTCTTACAGCCCTGTCTTTATTCCTTAAATCAGATTAGGTGAAGAACTTGATGCTTTTGATCATTAAATGCTAGAAATTGCCAGGTCAGTATCTTTTTAGTTTGGCATTTCATCTAGACTTAACTTGGTTTCATTATCTCTGGCTAAAAATAGTGAATGGAATTTGACTTCTAGAAAACTTAGTGCTATAATGCAGAAATAGTTAACTTGGAAAACATTTTCCCCATAGTCTAGATTTTCTAAGACAAATCTGCTTCACTGAACAACTTCCTAATGCTTTAGGAAGGCTTAATGGTCAGCAAGCGAGATCTATCACAATCACAGAATGGTTGAGGTTGGGAGGGACCTCTAGAGATCACCTACTCCAGCCCCCCTACTCAAGCAGGGTCCTCTAGAGCACGTTGCCCAGGATTGTGTCCAGATGGTTTTTGAATATCTCCAGCAAAGGAGACTTCACCACCTCTCTGGGCAACCTGTTCCAGTGCTCAGTCACCCTCGCAGTCAAGAAGTCTGCAAATTAGAGGTGGAAATCAGAAAAGAATGGAAGTGTCTAAATCATTTCTCAGAGTCAATTTTTTTCTAAATCAGAATTTGCCATCTCCAAATGAAGTGAACAAATCACTTAGCCAGTGAAATAAGACTGTATATTCATTTAATCTATTAACTACAAAGTACTAAGTTCACATTTTCTGTATTTTTCCAGAGGCTAACTGGGCAAGCACCTGACAATCTTGAGGCACTGAAGAATCTGGCTCTAGAGGAATTTGAACAAGAAAACGAATAACTTTGGGATGATTGTAGACAGCCCTCCTGAGGAAGGGCTGTCACAAGTTTAGTGCGACTTGACGATTACTTCAGATTTTGCTTTAAATGAAGTAGAAGTTTGAAACTGGAGGGACAACCTTAAACAGGCTCATGCATGTGGCTTTTCTTTTAATTACAGGCTTCTATTGAAAGGATATACTAAAGTTTCTCAGGTATAGAAACTCTTGTGGAAGCATTACAGATGTTGGGTTTTAACTGGAGTTATGTAGCAGTGGGAATAACTGGATACTGCTTAGAAAACACATTACAGGCTGCACTTAGTTGCTTGTATAAAATGCAAATACTGTGTATTTCAAGCTGTTGTGTAAATAGTATCTTATCAGTTGGTCTGACATGATATATGAAAATTGATAAATAAATCTTTGCCTTACCAAAATACTCAGCCTCTTATTTGAGTAGGAAACTGCTATTTGTAAATCATGTGACTGTTGCAGACCGGAGTCTTCATATTATCTAGGAGTTACCTGGGCAGTCTTGAACTCCAAGGCTTGCAGAGCTCTAGAGAACCTGTTGTTTAGGGCTGTTTCACTACCTATGGCGGTGTGCCTCAGGACCTCTGTCTATATCCCACTCTTCCGAAGTGAAGAGTGCTATGTATGGGAGGGCTGAGGAAAAAGGATGCTGCTTGGACAAGGGCATATGCTGATTTTGGTTCTAAGAGCAGTCATTTGATTATGCCAATCCACAGTATTCAACAGTGAATTAACTTGGCTGATGCTTAACTGAAACATTGTGAGGACTTCAAATGGACATGTGCAGGACTCCAGCTTGACAAAATGTTATCCTTGCTAATTTCAGTGGCAGTTTATGTGCTACATCTCAGTCCTTAGAAGTCCCCCTGATAGATACTACAGCTTCTAGAAATGAATGAGCCCGCTCTACACATGGGGAGTCACTTGGAATAAATGCATGGGTTACAAAAGCCAAATGAATCAAACTGTCTATTATTAAGTGTCGGGAGGTTATGTGGTGTTATGCTGCTTTGACCCACTGCATTTGTAATGTTTAGTTTAGGAGGGATTCTTATCTCAAGCAGTCTTAGTTGTGAAATAAAATAATGCTTTTTTTTCTGTCCAGTTAACTACAACAGTGTCTTACCATGAATGCAACAAAGTTCAATCACTGCTTGCTCACTGGTTTAAAAAGTCTAATTTTTTTCCTGTGCTCAGTAGAGGCAAAGTTCATCTCTGGTGTTCAGGGCTCTTCAAAGTACAGTTAAAGTACAGTATTTGCAATAAACACATAATTAGGGTGTGAGGCAGGGGGAAAAGACAAGAGTAGACCAGTGGTGTCTAGAAAACAGGCTCAGCCAACTTAAGTGCAGGAAAGAATATTTTACTTGTCTTTTCCCCTACCCTGAACAAACTTGTGCTGTTGGTGGGACTTAAAGGCTCGAGAATGGGTAGCAAGACTCAAGATCTGAGGTTTATTTAGACTTAGGCTCTTCAGGCTTTTCAACTAACTGCCTCTGTCTTTTTTGAAGAGTGATGTTTTTTCAAGATCTACAACTAAAGGAGAGCTTACATAAGCAAAAAGTATTAGACTCGCCTCTCTAGAAATAAACTTACTGGCTTATGTTAAAAAAAAAAAAAAGTGAGTTATCATTCCTGTTGCTCTTAATAGCATCTGTGCTGAAAATTAGATGGGAATAAAACAGCATATGCTTGAGAGCTATTCTAAAAGGAAAGTCAATGTTTGTTTTCAAAGCAATGTGTTGGTGTTTAGCAAGATAATGTTTGTTTCCTTTTGAAAGGTGTTTAGAGGAATGGAAAGCATGTTATTTTGACTTAAGCATCTTATCTGATATTTATATGGGCAAAAAAAATAATTCTTCGCTTTGCAAGCATTAAAGTAGTAGAGAGAATAAATTAAAACAGGCTTTTTTGGTCCTAAGTCAGGTTTTCAGCAGTTAATCTGTAAGTAACAGTCTTCCCTAGATGGGCTTTAAAAGAAGATGAGGGCTATTGCAATATCTTGTGAAAAGCCTACAAAGTATTCAGTGACTTTCAGGAGGCTGAGATAATCAGAAACATTCTAGTTTATGGACCTTTATCAGGATTTCTATGAGCTAGATGCAGAAGGTCCTGGTCTTGCCAAAATGGATGTTTCAGGGCAAGTGTGGACAACTGAGATGCTATCAGATTGGCACTGTAGGCTGTGGCTGCCTTAAGAGGATTAGATCCAAACTGGTCAGGAGTTTTCAGGAATGCAGTTCTGAACTCTACCTTGGTTCAACTGCAAGCAGCTGTACTGTGCTTTTACAGTTATTTGCTGTTATCTTCATTTATGCTTATAAGACATGCTGCATGTTTTGTGTAAACTGGGTTTTCTCCATGTGTTTCTCAAGCCTTCAGTTTTCCCTGAATTTCGCCAAAGTGCATACAGGAAATTGAGACAGCATCTGACAGATTTCCTCGTTAGCAGATTTCAGTATAAGTTAGGGTCAGTAGCTGATGCCTAGTCTCTAAGCACATTTGGATTCCTTTCATGTATTTTCTCCATATGGGTTTCTGCAATTTAATAGATGGTTTCACTACTGATTTTGATGGAGTATCGCTTCCTGTGATGCTTCTAACACTATTGCCCTCTGGCTTCCATTTCATGTTGAATCTAGTATCCACAAGGTGATGCCTCATCTGTTCCTGGGAATGTAAGCAAAGGATTGCACCTTCCAGTTTGTGCTCTAGGGAATGTTTGGGCATAAGCCTACCCATCACAATGCAGAAACGGTGGGCAAAGATGTTTAGATGTTTCCTTTAATTTGTGCTAGTGGGTGGTGTGTGGTTTTTTTTTTTTTTTTTTTTTTTAAGGAAACTGGATGCTGGATAACTGCTCTGCAGGGTAACCCTGGCTTTCCATTCAGGAGAAATGAATAATACTGTCAAGTGACTTTATTACTTAGTTTCAAGATAGGAGAGAGGGCTTTTTTCATGCCAGAATAGTTGTTTGGTGATGGTAAATAAGGAAACACATGAAATTTAACTTGTTATAATATTCCTTTTATGCTGTGCATATTAGTTTAAAATATTCACAAATTATAACCATTCTTTAGAGATGGCTTTTTTAAACATTTGAAATATTTTGTAGTCTCTGAAACCCTAGAAGGGAAAAAAGCACTGCTGCATAATTATCTGGCCAGCCAAACCAATCCATATGAGACAGCGATTTCAGCTTCTTTTCCAGCTTTTCACCTCCTACTTTGTGAACTGCTATAATACAGGGAATATTGTTTGAACAAAGAACTGTCAGCAGATAGCAAATCCAAAACTGGATTGTAATGCATGCATTATCTGAAGCTGACTCTTGCTCTTCACCCAGATGGTCAAGAAGAATGTTTATTAGGTTTAAATCTTTTGCTCTTCTTTGATTGTTGGGATTTATATAACAAATACAAGACAGTCCTTGGAGTGCTTGGATCCTTACTTTAGTTGAAATGGATTGTGTGCAAAATATATCACACAAGTCCTTTATGTATTCTGATGCACATGTTGCAGCTTTTGTCCCACCTGTAAGAGATGACATTATTGTTATGTACAGAGGACTTTGGTTAGTTAGTAATACAATATACTTGCACAGGAAATCTCTGAACCAAGGCTACTGTGGAACCCTTAACTTCATTCCATTGTCATAAAGAATGCAGTCCGCGTATCAGCTCTTGAAAAAACATTCTGCAGGAGAAGGCCGAGTATGAGGACCGAATTGTAGCCCGGGAATTGGACCCATATATATGCTCTTTATCTCTGTCATGGGTGTATTGGACCTTGATCAAATAATGTAATCTCCCTGTGCCTCAGTTATTGTATCAGAAAAACAGTAGTATATGAAAATAATCAGGAATGTTGTAACATTGCGTTAATCACTACATACAAATGTTCTAAAAGGGTGGAGTTTCATTTACTGTCCTCAAAATTCCTTTTTTTTTTTTTAATACGTGCAATAAAGTTATCCTGTATAATAAGTATAGGAACTTTGTATGCATATGTGAGGGACCATGTAACAGCTGACAATCAACATCACTTAGGACAAACAAAGAAATCTCATATCCAGCTAAATTACGGATAATGTTCTGGCTAGCGGGATCAAATGATCAGTTCTAAAACCTGACTGCAGAATGGGATTTTCAAAAAGTCACAAATACTTTTGTGCACCCACTTGGCCAGCAGGCTGACTCCTTTTCTTTGCACGGGTTACAGCCACAACTTGATTCACAGAAGTATCCTAAGGCTTCCCAGAAGTGGGATCCACCTACCAAGACCAGATCCTAGTACTTCCCCCATAAAATGTACATGCCCTAACTGAAGATGGAATTTCAGGTATGTCAAACTCAGGTGTTTCTCATGCTGGGAGTAAGTGCATTTTCAGATGCCAGATGTGTCAAAAAGAATCAGCTGTGCAGAGACTAGCAGAGAGCCAAACAAACCTTACAAACCTGAGTGTTGTGTGAGTAAGAAATTTTTAATTGGAAAATGGATTTAGCAAAAATAACAGTTTTAGTGTAAACACCCATTGTGCTTAAGACATAATGCATGGAGGATGTGAATTAGACTATAATAACTACTTGGCTGGGTAGCTGAAATCAGTTGGTGTTTGGCATTGTATTGCTTAACTGGGAGCCTACACCATTGTCACGTCTTACAGCTTATTTTGCAGGCGGTGCACAAATAACTAAGTTGCTCAGTGCTTTTTGCAAGGAAGTGCACTGCATATGCATTTACTATTACTTAAGGGCCATCTGAGGTTGTTTTCTTTTCAGAACTGGATTTGAAATTTTGAGCAGGTGGTTTGAAAACCTGTCAAGCCTCTGTGCTTCTTGTGCTCCGTTGTTCTTGAAACAGAATTATACTGTTAACATTTTTTATGTAGAAAATATTTATTGCATATTGTTAATTTTTTTTCCATTCATGTAATAACACAGAGTAGTTCTGCAACTGATAAGGCTGTTCTGAGAAACTTTAATTTATTGCTGCTTTGTAGATCTGCCGGCAACTGCATGTAGTGAGAAGTGATCAGTCACATTAAAGGTCAAATGCTTGGGTATAATGATATGTTTGTAGTACCCTCTGGTGGCACCTGAGATGTTTGAAAGGGGCCGCAGTGTGCCTTATCAGATAATTCCATTGCACGTCAGCAAAATTTATCCAGCTCTAAGAGGTTTTGTTGCAAAAATAATAAAATAAGGTAAAATAAGAATCTTGCTCTTAATCTTAAGTAGTGCTCTCATCAGTTTACTATAATATTAATGATAACAAACTGGACTTTTTATTTTGATGCCTAGAAATTGTGAATGAGGTGTAAGTAAAGATCATGGTTTTAAACAGAACTAATAAAGCCTAAAAAGGAAAACACTTGAGGAACTGCATCAAAGCTGAGATTTTCAGGAAGGCTTTAGGATCTGTGCTTCTAAGTGATTTAGTGTTTAAAATCTTACTTACTTGCTTATTTACAGTAGTATTAGCTGAACTCACTACATTTATTATGCCTGTTGTATACACAGAATCTGGACAACTGTTACTCTGCCAGTTCTTAGAGCATCTTAGTATTTGATTTCCTCATTAAAGCTCAAATTCTGGAATTCAGGAGAAATTTCTTAGCTTAATGGTTGTAGTGGAAGATGAAAATGTAAACGCCATAGCTTTTAAACTAAATAAACCCATAAAAAGAACAAAATCTTACTGTATTTTAAATCTGCGGGCTTGAGGGTTTTTTTTTTTTCCTTAGGGCTATCAAATATCCTGTATATATGAGATTTCTAGCACGTCAAATACAGTATCAAACATAGGGGATACTGACTTTTCCTTTAACTCCCGTAGACTTTATATATGGGATTTAAGGCTGAAGTATAGGAAATTACACAGCTGCCTTCCCCTAAACATTACCTTATGGCTTCTTCCAGTTACTTAAATATGCAACCTGAGTAGCGATGAGAAAGCAGTGGCAGCTGGAGAAGACCCCAGTCTTTAGGGCAGAAGACCAGCTTCTTGGCGAGCCTAGCAGAGGGTGAGGTCCATAAGGCATACTAACAGGTAGTCCCATTAACTCCTAATTTTGAATGCTTGAAGTTAGCAATAATGAGTATGTATAACGCAGGCTGCGGGTTAGTGTGAAGATATTAGATAGCTTTCCCTGGAGTAGATGGACTACAGGAAACATCTTATTCATGACAGTGTGAAACCCTGGGCAGGCTAGTTTATCCTACTGCTGTATCTGGAGTTGCGTAGAGGCAATATGGGCTTATATCTGCCAGGCACAAACCACACAGACAGTAACAGTATGAAAAATGCCGCAGTGCTAGAAAACTGTGAGGGTTTTCTGGCAGGGCCTTGACCTTTAAATTTTCAAGAGTCAACTAGCTGCAGCCCTAAGTAAGAGGTTTTATAATTAGTGCCTGCTGGATGTTTCTTTGCTAGTTGGTGTCTGTTTTGTTCAATTCATCTCAACACATTTGGTTTTTTCTACTTCAAAAAGAAGAGCTCTTGCATTAACCAAGTAGGAAAAAGCAGCATTGCCAGCCCTGAGAGCATAAGAACATGGAAGTTATGAGACAAATATAATGGTCTGTTTCTTTTTATTTGCCTTCTGGTTTTGGAAGCTTTGGGGTTCACTTTTTCAAGAGTTTTCTTTGTAACCCTGAGGGCAGAAACTTCTAGGACTTCTGTTTGGTTTTGTTCTTAAATTAAGAGTGTGGCGTATATGTGTATATATACATATTTCTCTTCGTGTGTCATCATGAATCATGTCAGGACATAATTCTTTCCATTTTGTTTACCCTTTTTTAAACAGTACTAATGCTCAAAGTGAAATTTAGCCTTTATACATCTATATACCAGGCTTGAGCTTGTCAGTCCCAGGTACCACAATAGGAACTTGACTGCGAGCGTAACCATTCCACCTGAAGTTTCTCTGAACTTTCTCACTGACTTTAGTAAGAACAGGATTTGCTCCTACCTGGGTTTTTTTTGTGCTATATAAGCAGCTGTTGACAGTTATAGTGAAGTAGTAGACTGGCTTTACTTTAATACACTTCTCAAAGGGTGGGTTCAAACTACAGTTAGGCAAAAGTAGACATAGTGTGTCATCAACCCCATTTGACATAATACCTGTATATGCTAGCAGTCCTATGCGCACTGCCGCTTTGGCTCTCTGCTCTATCGGTAGTTCTGGGTTCCTCAGGTCTATGCCATAATCTTGAATTTTTTTGTGATGAAAAGCACTGTCGTCTATCAGGAAAGGCTCTTCCTGCACAGAAGGGAAAAAATAATCAATGACAGTTTGGTAATAGTTTTGGATCCTCTTCAGCATCTTTTCTGTTATTCCTTGTGGAGCCTTTAAAGTGACTTGAATGGCATACAGAGGAGTTTTGCTCTGAACTTAAACTAGAAGTAGCTAGAAATTTAGGGTACTCGTGCTTGTTTGAAGGTGAACTTGCCTGACTGGTAACTAAGCAGCGGTTCAGAATGCATTACATGGAACTGGTAACTTCAGCGTTTATAACTCAACAGAGTCATGTTCCACACTGTAATACACAAACTATAAGCAAGCTTTTGATGTTGTGTGTTACATGTTGTGTATTATGTTAGGTAAGAGCTTTTAGTAGTTACGGGAATATAAGAACATTCTGATTTTTCTTTTCAAAAAAAAGTATGCTTCTTGCTGAGGTTCTAGGATGGGAACAAGGGCCTGTAGACTCGCTGTGGAACAAAGGGAGGAGGAACGCTGGAACAAGGCAGGGCCCTCACCCCTTGCCTCTAAAATGATATTTTGGTTTAAAACTTGTTGTTATAAAATGCGTTTTGGTTCACTCTGCATCACATGTTCACCCCTTCTCTACTTTTCCTGCCTGTCTGGTTTACATTTTTATTGTAGCTACTAAAATAGTTTGCTGCTTACCTTCCCCCGGCCAGCAGAAAGATGGGTGTCACCAAACCAATCTCCTATGAAAATGCAATGGTTGTGCATATTAAAACACAAGCTAGCGTTGCACCGTTTCTCCCAGCACACAAGAAGTTGGAGTTCTCTGCCGGCCCTCATGCAGTACTCTCTGCTATGTATACTGTTCACTTGCTGTAATTTATATGTTTTGGTAAGACTTACAATAGGATTACTTTAACAGCTTCACGAGTTGACATGCTACGAAACATGAATTGTGTGTTTCTACTCTGTAAGACTTAATGTAATTTAGGTAAACTTTCTGAGGTTGTGATAAAATGGTGACCTGGTGACCAGGCTGGAAGAGACAAGTGTTGCCCACAAACCTTTTGCCTTAATATGATTAAACAACAGTTTGCCCCAAATCCAGTCACAAGTAGATAGCCCTAATTGACCTACCTGGGAGCTGATTTCCATTGTGTTCGGAAGTTGTGTGAACCTTACAATGGAGAAGCTGTTGATCTAAGGAGTGACTATACATATGGACTGATGTGCTTAGTAATTAAAAAATAATCTTTATTATAACTTAAATGTGATCGGAAATATGGTGAGTACAAATACCATACAACTAAAGGCAAAAAAAAATTAAAAATAAAAAATAGCAGAAGTCAGTACAAAAGAACACCTTGGAGAATTCAGCTCATGGGATAGATGTGTTATAAAAACCGTAACATGCTTATTTCACTTTCTGTAAAAAGAGTCTATACTCCTCAGTAAACAAGTAAGCATTTTGAACTGTACAAAATGTACTTTTTTAATTAAAGGAAGAATATATATTTTATAAATATACAGATATGTACACTGTAACATTCACAGTAAAAAAAAAAAAAAAAAAAAATCCTGCCTGCCAAATGTGTTTGGCAGGCAAGACTTCTTTCTGATGTGAGTTGTTTGCAAACCTTTTTATATAATCTATGCAAATCTGGATACTTTAATTGACATCTAAATAGCATTTCATGCATAATGAACACAGTACAGGAACACTCTTCTGTTAAATTCTATTCATCTCTTTCTCTGTTAACTTAAGGCTCATAAACAACAGCTTGAAGCACTCTCATTTTTGCAGTGAGGAGAGAAAGCATTCACTTCACACTCTGTTTATTACTGCCTCAAAGGTCCACTTTAGTTTGTTCTAGTTCTTTATATTGAAATCACTCTATAGAAGCTATCATCCACTAATTAGAGTGTATGAAATCCAATCCTGCTTGCAACCTGCAGAACAAAATGGCTTTGGGACTTGTGCAATTAGTTGTATTCACCTTTTCCTCTGGGGGGGAGGGGGGGGAAGGAAGCACTTTACCTTTTCATTTAGTTTTTTCCAAACCTACATGATTGTTTGATACCCCTAGCAAATCCCTAGATGGTTCATTGTTGCAGGGCAAGAGAAAGGAAATAAAAGACCAGCAGAGGCATTTAGAACAAGTCACTGAAGTGATACCTCCCAGGGTTTACATCATGCTGTTTCTGGAGGCAAAACTTGAATAAACTTGTTCTATATTTCATTATTGAGACAATACTGAGAAAGCCAAGTGGTGTTCTGTGCTGCTGGAGTGTTGCTGGGGACACTGCAAGGCAGCAGACGCTTAGCTCGTAGTTGAAGAGAAAGCTTCGTTGTGCTCCTGCTCAGGAGGCCTCCTACTTGTCCTTTTTAGATACAGCATCACATGTTCCAAGCTTTCACAACAACTTAAAAGAAGCAAATATAATATTCTGTAAAATATATGAAGATGCCAGATTCTAAAAACTCAGAGAACTCTGTTTGCTGAGGCTGAATAACTGCAATTACATTATTTATTACAGACCAGTCAAGAAAGTATTGTTCCTCAGCATCCAACTGTTCCATCATAAGCTGCATAGAGGAGCCAGTAGGAACTCTGTAGCTGGATCTTATGTTTTGCTCTTCCTTAAAAGATCTGTAGACTGCTACATTTCAGGACATTCTCATAGAATTCTTCAGAGTCTTCCTTCTACTTCCCATACTTAATTACTGCTCCGTCCTAGTTTAATGACTGATAAATTTTAGGCAGATTCTTTTCCATCTAAAAAGCTGTGGCAGCTTCCATTCCACGGCGACTTCCAACTTTAACAAATTCCCTCGGGAATTTGTCCAGCTGCTCATATGCCAGTCTCCCATCTTCACCTGAACATAAAATATTAAAGCATAATAAAATATTATGTCAGTGCCATACAAGACTTAAAATCCTGGATTGTCTGCTGTTGGAAGGAAGTTACCAGCAGATCAACACTTTCTATTCTTAGAATTTCTTATATTGTTAAAGGCAACTTCAGAAATTACTTTGAAAAATTAAGTGTGCTCTGAATGTTCATGTTATTTCTTAATTTTTTTCTCACTGTAGTTTCTTGCTGGTTTTATTCCAAGCAAAACAGAAGCAGATGTGGTTTGTATGATTATATAACAGTATTTGTATGTTTGTCTTACTAAATGATCTATGTCTCTCAGGGTCTCAGCTGCAGCTGTAGTATAGTTGAGGCAGATGATGTTTATCCTCTTCTAATTTGGACAATATAAAGTTCACCCACTTCTCACTTCCTAGCTTGGCACTTTTAAAAAGTGAGTCTAACTATATCTTTACTTATATGCCCCTGGGAAAAAAGGAAGTACTGTTTGCTGAATTTAACTATTTATGTCTGTCAAGCCCTTGTTTCTGTGATCTTGTCATCTGTATGCACCTAAGTATAAGGTTAAGCCTAGTGTGTAGAATTGACCATTAGGAATGAAAAAACGGTCTCTATACGTCACGTAGAAGAACGGCAATACAATCTCCTGGAGTTTAGGAGCGTGACCTTGGGCTAATTGTATTGTAACCAGAGTGATAACATGTCCAGCAGCAGAGTGAATTCCTGCTGCATTGCTGAGTGAAACAGTCTATGTTTGAAGAATTTGCATAATTAACACTAGAGGGACACATACCCTTCGGGTAGAAATTCATGCTTAGCCTGCAGAGTTGGAGGAGGGCCAGCAAAGTACTTTTTTTTTTTTTTTAATTTATACTGTAGCTGTGCCACTGAAGTATTGGGGCCCTGAAACTGTGCAGCCACCCTTCCAGTCACACACTGATATGCAGCCAGATTACAGGTTGATGAACAGGTTATCTGTTGTCCCAAGGACAAATGAAGGTCTATACAAGATGTCTCGAGTTACTGCATGAAGGAGGGCTTTCAGATTAGGATCTGTCCAAATAAGCATATAAAGAAAATTTAGCACAAATGGGACTTTAGCATTAGCACTTGGCAGTACTAATGGCATCTGAGAGTGTGGTTTTTGTTTGAATAAGCTGTTTAGCCAATTAAGAAATGCAGGCTGTGTGTGACAGAAGATGATCGCCAAGAGGAGAAAGTATGATACACAGCAACCTGTGCTGGTCCTGCTTCCCTAAGACTGTTTGTTACCAAGTCTCAGGTGGAGATTACGCTCCTCATGAGATGCAATGTGCAAATGCTGCTATTCCAGATCAGTGCAATATCACTGGGTTAGCCTGAGTTCCTGTAAAATGTGGGCCTAACAAAGGCATCAAGATCTAAATCACAGCAGCCATGTAATTTGCAGGATGAATGTGAAAGGAGGTTGTGATATACCTTAGAGACCTACCAATCAGGGCACACATGAAGGTGTGAGATAGGCAGCTCTCTCTTTCCTTGTCTGACTTTCTTTAAAAGAAAAAGTATTGCACTGAACACTTATACTTGTTTTTCAGGTTCATTATGAAATATTTATGTTTGTCTACTTCTCCTTTTGCTATTTTTCCTTTTCTACTTTCCTCTCCAAACTCATACAATATAATTTCTCTTTTTTGGTCCATTTTCATGGTTTTCAAATCCAAGGATTTCTAGGAATATACATTTTAATCTGAGCCTCTAAGTAAAACTTTATTTCGATTTAGAGCGTTGCATTTGTATCTCAGGTGTCTTAAATGGCTGCTCTATTTTAAAAAAAGAAGACAAAACGTTGCTATAAAACATGCAACTCACCAAGTGAGAGCAGGGTTTCAGATGCCACTTTTCGGATCTCTTCATTGTCAGACTGGCAGAGCATGACTAGCATTTTAATACTCTCAGTAGCCTGGAAAGTGCAAAACCAACTCTTTTTAACACTACACGTTACAACGTAGTTTTTATTCCACAACCTTGTGTGACTATACTGAGCATTGTTTACACTTCCTTTCCCGCTGTCTACGCATACACAAATACTGCCTTTTATCTTTGGGCCTATCTTGAAAGGGTTCACGAGGACGCTGGTATAGCCAGAACTGCGTGACAACACCCACCCCTCCTCTGCCCTCTCCTTCTTCATACAGGAGAAGGAGGTCTCTTGCCCCATTAGCCTTAGCCAGGGCAGCAACTAGAGGAAGCTGCCAGAGCACAAAGGTGGGAGTGCTCATGTTTCCGTAACACCAATGCAGGAAGCCCCATGTTTAAAGCCTCACACCTCTAGGGTAGGTCCTGGGTGAGGCCTTGCTGGGGATGTGGGCAATGTGGTTTTTCAGGGGTTCTGTGTGGTAGGTGTCCTTTCTCCTGCCAGTGTGGACTCCAAATTTTGTAACCTATGCGCTGTATGCATAAATATGGCTGACCACCTACATCTGCCACTTTTAACTGTAGGCTGTGCAAGGGGCTGTGGGACAAGGCCATAAATGTGCCAATATACAGGTACAGCAGGAAGAAGAATGGGAGACAGGTGATACGGGAGTCGGTTTCATACTCAGCATGTCAAACTTGATAGGTCAGAAAAGGCTGTTCTTGCAGGCATAACTGTGTCTGTATCAGCATTTTTGCTGGCCAGCCAAGTCACTTGAAGTTATTGTTGCAAGCTCCTCACCGTTATCTGTGCTGACCAGCACTTCTACAATTTTCCTTGCCTCTGCTATTTGGGAAGAAAACAAGGAATAATTCTGCTCTGGTCTGCTGTAAAATGTCAGGCCTTCAGAGAGAGCAGCTGTCATAGTGTCTCTAAGTAGGTCATGCAATACCACAGTAATAGAGTGCGTGAAAGGAAGGGCAGATATGGCCCCTGGCCATGATACAAGGAAGAGGCTCTGAGCTACAGAGTCAATATTTGTATACATCTTGTTGATGCTGGGAGCATAGGTGCGTTCTGCAATGCTCCTAGTCAGGACTCATCTACCGCAGCTGTTAAATCTCATCCCTCCATCTTGAACCTCGTCACTTGTGCTTGACTAAGGGCAGGTCGGTGCGAGGGGTGACTACAGCCCGTATATCGAATGAACAACTGAGCCACAGCAGCACAGAACTTGCTGTGGTGTGCAAAACCTGGGAGAGACAGAGCGGGACCTGGAGCGTGAGCTCAATCTCTGTGAGCTCCGTGCTGTGGGTGAGACTGCTCCTGGGTTAGCTCATCTGCAGGGTTGGCTGTTGCCTCTCAGTTGCAGCATTCACATTCCTGAAATAATACCTTCCAGAAAGGCATCAGCTTTTTATTTAAAGATCTCAAAAGATGGAGAGCCTTTCTCTCAGTATTGTGTATATATATATATATATTTTTTTTTTTTTCCTAGCAGTTGCCATTCTCACTGCTTAGGAGTCACTGAGGATGCACTTCTCAGGTTCATTCTGTTTGGCCCCAGTTGCCACCACTAACTCTTATTCTGCCTTTTCCCAAGAGACCAAAAAACCACTACTGTACCTTGTATACAGCAGAGGTGTAATGCCCCTTTATCGCTGCCTATAAGGATCCCTGCTAGCATCTTGTTCTAGGGAAAACAGTCTTTCTTATCTAAGTGATATTGGATTATGTACTGAAGAGTATCAGTTTTGGTTGCAGTTACATTCTAGAGCTCTCTTCTCCAGTGGGCAGTTATGAAGGAGAAATAATCAGTCTGCAGTGTGTCTTTTCCACACAGAATACCTGTTTTGGCCTACTGTCCAGTACCAGACAGGCTTAGACAGCTGCTGCCTCCCATGGCCCTATATAGCCAGTGCAACTTTTTTTCCTTTTTGTCACAGGAAGGAGTGCAGAAATGGCACCAGAAGCTAGCTGAAGACCTGGCATTCAGGTGTACCACTTATTTGCCAGTATGGTTTGTGTGGTATCACTCTCTTTGTGGTATCACAAAATGAGCTGTGACCTCTCTCTTCCTTTCTCTTTTTTACAGTTGCAAGCCATGCGCATTATAGCTAATTTTATTTTGGGAGAGGATGATATTTTTTCTCTCAGTCAGAACTCTGTAGATGAGTAATTTTTTCTCTGTTAGACAGAAGTCAGTCTCCTAAAATCGGTATGATAGGGAGCAAAAGATGAAATGCAAAAGATAAACTTTATCATATGCCCTTTCTTTAAAGTAAAGCCAGTGCCATAACTGAATTCTTTGCCTCTTACCTTGAGGTATCTTAGAGCCAGGCAAGCTGCTTTCTGCAGCTGGAGGTTGGGCTGGGTTAGTGCTTCACAGTAGTAAATCAAGGCCTGGAAATAGATAAAGAAGAGTAACAATGAAAATTTCCGCACCTGTGTGGAGCAGAGCGGTGGAGTGCAGAGGTGCTGCTGCCCAACGGAAGAGAGATTGCAGCCTGACCCCCTTACAATGAGCAGGTGGGACTGAAAGGCACAGCCCTTGCTTACCAGAGGACTGTGTGGCCGCAGGTGCAGAGATGGCACAAGTCCTCAGTGCAGATCCAGCCCAGGCCACTAATTATAGCTCTGTGAAGGTGTATGGTCTGAGGCCAATTTTTGGTGAGCAAATGTTCACATTAAAGTGAGTGGCACAATCTAGCATCCCTGAGGGCCCTTCTGCACAAATTGCCGGAGAGCAAATGGGCCTTGGAATCTAAATAGCTCAAGAGCTGACTCTTGAGATGGTCCCTCTAATATAGGGATAGTAATGAACAGGGTGGAACGGGCCCCAGAGGGACCGAGAATGACTTTTACAAGGTTAGCAAGAGCTGCTAGACCAGTTTACTGCTTGGTTCTAGAAATCAGTAGCTATTAATGAGCAAACAAAACAAGCTCGAATGGCAAATCTGAGTGGCAGATGGCTGCCTAATGAACTCTATAATGCCTTAATACAAGGCACCTTGTGGTCTTTCCTTCATGCAGTGAACGAGATATTGGCTGAGCGCATGCTCCAGGAGAAGGTTATATGTTCCCTGAATTGCTGCCTCCTTGAAGCTGGGAGGAGATGGCGCGAGATACCAAGAGGCTGCAAAAATGGAAAATGAAGTGGATGGACAAAGAGAGAAGGGGCTTAATTGACAGAGAAGCACATCAAAGAATGAGCTCCTCCTTTTTCTTCCCATTCTGCCACTCTTGCTCCTCCAGCCTCCTGTTCGTGCACTCTATCCTGACTGGGAACAAGAAGGACTCAAGAACAAGAGGACAGTAGGGAAAGGTCTGCCATGAAAGGGATAAAGTTGTCCTGTAATTTCTTCCTCTTCTTCTTCTCTTTAATTTCTGTGTTTAATCTGGCCCTGCTTATTATTTTCTGTATCTGTGATACACGCAAATCTTAGACCAGAATTCCCTGGCCTCCCAAAGGCCCTCAGAACTGATCCTTGTTTGCTCAAGGCAGTTCATCCCCTCCCAAAATGATGGGAGATCACATGGATGTCAGCCTTCTTTGGAATAAAACCTCAGACCTATGTCTTTTCGCAGTAATGATGTTGGGGAATGTTGCATTGAAGCAAATTCTGAGACAGCCTAGCAGAAATGCTAAAATGTGCAAGATAGCTGGAGAGTACAGCACTTGCTAAATATTTGCACAGTTTTGGTTAATGAAACTGGCATAATGACTGAAACGGACCTACGTTTTTGCAGAAACAAATAGACAGGAAATCCCTCTGGATCAGTTTAAATCAAATTTGGAGAAATTTTATACATGTAGGCATTTGAAACCTACGGGCAGAAATTCATGATGTCACGATTATACAGGTCCCTTATGTGATGGGCGATTTTCTGCCACTTACCTTCTCCCTGAAGGGCCTATTTTCTGCTGTAGCTGTCAAAAGTGATGCCACAATCTCACTGACTTCATTTTTATTTTCGGTCAGAAGTAAAGCCAAAGCTCTCAATACTTCTTGTTGTGGTGGAAGGTTATTAGAGCTTATTTTGGCCATGCTCTGCTGCAGTTTCCCATCTTTCACCGACTGCAGCATCTGTACCACAGAGGCTAGAAGCACAAATGAAAGAAAGGTCCTTGTTACCTGTTTTATCCTCTCAGTGCTTCAGATTGCTCTTTTCCCCACTACCAACCTTCTATTTTTACTACACACACAAAGGACAGAGGAAAAATCTTCTCGGCAATCGTCAGGGCTGCAGTATGCCTGCATGGGACTATCTGTGCTTTAAGTTGGGCTGGGCTTCTCAAATACCTTTCCTAAGGAGATAAGTAGATGAGCTAGATGGACACTGAGGCTGGAGATAGGCACTGTAGATATGTGCCTACTCATGAAATCTTCACTTCTCCTGGAAAATGTAAATTCTCCCCATAACAAGTGAAACCCAGTATTCTAGCCAGTGTATTGACTTTCAGAGCATCTTTGCGATCAGTTGATGTCTCCCACCAAGAGCCAGGGCTCATGTGTTTCAGAAGTGAATTGAAATGCCTTTTCCATCCCAGGCTTTTGAGCAAAAGCTCTCCAGTGTGCCCAGATAAAAGTGGAAACTAGGCAAGGTTCTTCAAACTTTCTCAAATGGAAAAGAAGAAAACTTGGCTTCCCAGGAATTGAAGTTTAGTATGCTTTGTGGAGTGTCTGCTTTTCTTTTTAGATCTCAGTGCCAGAGCCTGCCAAATGCTGCTGTGCTGTGATCTCTTGGCTCCTAAGAAGAGCTCAGCACTTAGAAGATCTGTCCATACAGGATGATAAAAGACTGGAACTCCATCAAAGCTGTGAGCACAGAAAACTTCCCAGACCTGGGGCCCTGCCCAGTAGCATGAGCCACTTCCTAAAAAGCAACTCTTTCAACATAGTTGTTTCCCATTCTAATATGGAAGTAGAAATTACTGAGGGTGTATCTGCATCAGCTCGTCTTCTTTGATATATACAGCTGTTCAGGTGCAGCCATAATTAGTACCCAAAGCTATTGCTTGCCTTCTTTCTTCCTTCTTTCAAAAAAATCAAGCTAAGGACTGAACTGTTTTGTGCTTACCTCAGAAGGACATCAGTATGTTTCCCCTTTAGCTTCCAGAATGTATATATCCTACCTTCTTTTGCAAGCTGCAGCAAATAGCTTCCAAGATCATTAACACTGTGGCTGGCAAAATAGTTGTAATACTGAAAGACTGTTATGATTTCTGAGGACATGCTGGAGTAGAGGACGGGCTCTGTTCGGTCCAGGATCTGAGACACCAGAATTCTGAAGACTGCAGGCAGCAGACAAAAGGTTGTATTAGAGAGAACAAAAGCTGCTGGCAAAATGCCACAGTCCAAAAGAACAAACTGTATGTTCAAAGCCAGATACCTCCCAACATTTCTAATCTCAACTATGGGCACAGCTACTTTCCCTCTGCCCAGCCCTCATCCCTAGAGAATATCATTATGAGCTATGGACTAACGTCTGCCAGTTTACAGGTGACAGGGAGGCCCAAGTTCGACTATGCTCCTTTCTGGGTTGCACTAAGAATTGAAATCAGATCTTGTAGCTTCTTATCCCATACAGTATACTTCCTAACCAAGTGGTGTAGTGAATCCCTAAACTAACATCCACGTGCATTGCCCAATTACACCTCAGTTATGCCACTGAAGTGGGGGAGACTTGCTTAGAAGCAGAATTTGGTTTTCCTTATTTTTATGTTCCTCTATGATTGTGTGGCATGGAGAAGGCTAGCTTGAGACACACCGTTCATGACTTCTGTAGCGCGGAGCATGAGGGAAAACACGGTTCTGAGTAGGCACCTGCAACGTAGGTGCTCACATCTGCGCAAGTCACTCTACATTCCCATAATGGCCCGTGGAGAGCCAGTCAATATCACTGGAGTTTGAGATGTGGTACATCCCACTCCAAAATCCCACTGTGGTACATCCCACTCCAAATAAGAAACTATATTCAGATCGACTTACCTCACTGTGTATGGATTTGATCCAAATGAACTGTAGTGTGGCATAGACACTATAAAGACGCCTAAAATTAGGTGAGATGATTCCTGCTTCACTGAACTGCCTACTAACCTGTATTTAGGACTACATCTACTTTTTGATTGCTTCTGTTTTCTGTTCTGCTGACCTCACCTTTTTTTCCTATTCCAATCTAATTATTTTGGGCCAAAGTTATTTGAAGAGCTGTGGCATTAATTCTCAGATGAGATCTTGGAGCCATGTCCAAACAGACCTCCATGAGGTTGGAAAAAAGCAACCAGAGTTGAGTAAAGCCCAGTAGAAAACAAATATGCCCAATTTGTTTCCATTCTGATGACAGATAGAATTTTTTGCAGCGGTTGGTACCTGTTTCTGCAAGCCCTGGACATTCTTCATTCACAGTGCTGGCAAAATTGATATCCAGCTGCCTCATCATCTTGTCTGCAGATGTATGATACACTCCTGAAGGACTAGTACATTTTGTCCAGAAAGCCAGTAGTGAAAGCTTTTTGTGAAACTCTGGAATTGCTGGAGGAGAAGACAAAATGAATGATGTAAGAAAGCCATGCAGAAAACATTGTGTTGCTAAAAAGAAAATATCATAAAAGCGGAGGACTACTGACCCCGCTAACTGACAGTTTTGTTTGGTAGGTTACCCTGTGTCATTAATTTCACAGTGCATGGTCATGTGTTCACTCCAAGTTTGTAATGTGTTGCTTCCACTTGCCACAGTAGGATGTGAGAAAATTTGTTCCTGATCCAGTTCAAGGCACTGATGTCTCATTCTTTTAAATACCATAAAATATTAGGGGAACATAGAGAATGGTCTGAACACAGGACTGGGGCCCTGGATCTGGTCCTTGTCCTAGCACTGTTTGTGACCTTGGGTAAGTCACTCAGTTTTGTCTCTGTTTTCTGATTCAAAAAAAGAAAACAAAATATGCCAAGGTGTGCCAGAGTGCTCACAGAGATGAGTAACTGAGTGTATGTCAAACTCGTCCAAGGTATGGAACAAAACCCATCTAAATAGTTCATTGTGGAGATGACTGAAAACACTCTTCGGGATAAACTATTCAAAGAGTTGTATTACGTCTCTGATAGTATAAGACAGATCCCATCTTTCCTCAGGAAAGAGAGGAGGAGAGAGAATTGGGCTCTTTCGGAGTGGCAGCATCCCCTCCCCACTGCAGCAATTCTTTTTGTCCATCTTCTGCACATCAAGCAGGATAAGGATCCTGATATGCCTTTCTCTTCTCACCTGTTTGTTTCTGGATACCAGTGCTTAGGCTAGAATAAGGTCTCTGACCAACTTTGATTGAGGCAGCATCTGTTCATAACTGTGAGTCAGCCCTTGCTACAGCGGAATTTCCTGTAGTCACAGAGAGCTCTGTACTACAGTGATTGTTTAAGCAGATCCAAACAAATGTCAGAAGGAAACCCCCTAACCTGTCTCTTACCATCAGTAAGGGAGGTGAGGTTTCCCAAGTTCTCAGTGCTGATCTCCGCAATATTCTCCATCACTAGGATTTGCCTGGATAGCTTATCCAGGAGGTCTCTGGCTACAAATGGTGTCTTGCTGGAGAACACAATTTGCTGGTGAAAACAATTGGGAAAGGAGGAAAAGGAGTCATTGAACCAGAACAATTCAGGAGAAGAAAAAAAAAAAAGAAAAGAATCCCTCCCAAACCCCTGGCACCTGATGAAGTGCAATGGCAAATTCATTGTCTGGAATCATGGAATCTCCTTAACTTCAAATGTTTTTTTGTCTCTGTGATATTTTATGGTCCCAGTTGATAAGCATTATTGCTTATATTTTTAATATCTACACCCAGATCTAGGCATTTAAGTATCCAAGTAGCCATTTGCATAAGATATTTCTGATTTATGTGCTCTGCTAAGCTAAAGGAATCCAGCTTCATGAATCTTAAGGCCAGAAAATATTGTTAGTTTGGTTTCTGCATAATATAGGCCATGCAATTTTAGAACATGTCTGCCAGCAAGCAGACCATAAATTGCTCTATTTCAGCTCTGAGCAACTACCCAGGTGCCTTTATTAATTTGGTGCTTTTCCCATGCTAACATTTCCTGCTGCTGAGATCTACATTTTCTTCAGCTATCTACCTTATTCATATCAAATCAGCTCAGCGTGTGGACAGAGAGTTCAACCTTGTCTCCCCCAACTGTATATTTATTGTATACTCTTGTATTCAAGCCAAAGCCCTCTTCTTGTACCTGTGAGACAGCAGTGTCTAACTCAGCACTAAGGGTACTGGAATCAGGATTGCTCTACATTGCTTCAGTGGAGCCGTTGGAAATAAATACTAATTATATCTAACACTGGAAAGTCGAACTATAATAAGGAAGTTGCAGTATGTTTTGATTCAGCAGGAAAACTCTGGTGCTCTTGCTTGCTAGAGTGGCTTGCTAGAGATTCTAAATCACGTTGGTTGTGCTTAGGCTCTGAAAAACCCTGCTGAAAGGTTGTGCTAGTCAGTCATGAGCATGAATAGACAATTTTGATGCCCCAGAGACTGTCATGCATTCACTGCATTTGTATTAGACTCCATGTATGGACAATTTTAAATGGAGATTTTTCTACACTTCTTATGCAGAAATGCTTCTTTCCTTTTAAACATCACTGTCTGGGGCTCTGTTAGGGTAAAAAGTGGAGCCGTGGGCTTCTATTTTACCTCTGAAGATGTGAGTTGACTTAACAGGGAACTGCTCTCATTGAAGATCTCCTGGTGAAACCAGTGGAAATTTCTAACCCCCAGCAGTGGCTGTTTCCTGTGAAAAGTGGGTCTGGCAAGTTGCCCATCATTCTTACTGGGTGACATCTTAAAAATGCCTCATAGTTTGTATGTCTGATCTATTCCGAGATGGGCCAGGATTGAAATGACAGAAGCTTTTCCAGTTTGGCATGAGGGGTGTCCCTGGAGCCACTTTTAGAGAAGTTTTCACGCTGGCGGCTACAAGCGTCCCAGCCCCGAGCTATCGCTACCACCCGTGAGCAGTGCTAACCTTGGCAGCCGGCTCGTACCCTATGTCATTGGCACACAAGTGCCTGGAGGAAAGATTAAAAACACATGCCCAGAATGAGCTGGGCCTGGTACCTGAATGAGCTGTGTACAATATTGCAAGTGCTTAACTATGGTTATATCCAGGCTGTCATTTCCTGTGGTCAGTGGAAGAGGACTGCCAGCAACGCTGGTACCAACACCCGTGTCTTCGGTGAGGGCTTCGCTGAGGTGACCTCTGGCTTCGGGGTGCTCTGGCCTGTAACTGTTAAGGGAGCGAGGTCAGTGACGGGCTGAGCGCCTCCTTAGCAGACAGAAACACACATTCACTCAGAGTGACTAGCAACAAGCACAGGAAGAATTGCTGAAAGCAGTGATCTGGAACCAAACAGCCCTTCATAAGCCAGAAACCGTTTAATGAATACATCATATCACCAATTAGCAGTGATATCCTCACCTAAGTGCAGAATGGTTGTATGCATTCAGAGGACAAATTTCTTCCATGGTGCCCTGACTTGTTTGCCTTGAACGATGTAATACTCTCACCATCAAGTCTTTTTAACCTGCAGTTATTATTGCTTGGTGGTGAAAGCGTTTTCTTCTTTTATCTGTAGATAAATTATTTCCCAAATTGGCCTGGATTAAGCAGCATTACAGTTTGTGCCATCTCAAGCATTAAGCTGCTAAGGCAAGTCTATCAGTGTTTTCCTAGTGCCAAATCTAATGCTCAGTGTAGAAGGAGAGGACAATCACTGCTGGAATAAGAGACATGATGTTTTCATATGCTGTTTTAGGCATAATGTGTACAGCTTAGTTTGCCAATAGTTTCTGTAAGAGCATAAAGCTAGTCTCACTGTGTTTTAAATCATTATTTCCAGCTTCGTCTTGTTGTACAAATGGTCCTCCTTATGTCTAAATGCAAAGCCTAGGCTCGGTCCCCAGAAAGCAAGTGTGTATGGCTGCAAGTTGAAGTTTCAACACGTGCAGTCTTTTCACTGAGTCACACACACATCAAAAATTGGAAGCAGGAATTTGCGCCGCCTAGGGATGAGCCAAAGGGAAAAAAATGAAATTTTTGCTTCTAGTTTAACTTAAAAATTGTAGTTAACTTGAAGTTAGTTTGTAACTAACTTAAGTTTTTGCTGATTAACCTAAATTTATGCTAAAGTGCCTGCTTGAAGCCAGAATCTTAAATCAGTGCAGTTTGAGCTGAGTTCAGAGTGCCAGTTCAGCAAGCCACATAATTTTCCAAGATTTGCTTCCCACCAAGTCTTATTCTGGGAAGAGAATATGCAGTGAGATGATGGGAACTGAAAGGTAGTCGCAGGTTTGTACTTGAAAACCTTTCAAACTGGCCATCCTAAGCTCTGAGAAGTATAGCTGCCTTCTCAAAAACCGTGGGGCCTTAGGGAACTGCCGCCTTCTGTTCTGTTTCCCAGCTCCGTTGCCCTGTGTGTACCTGCTGGGCATCGTGTCAGTTCTGAGGGTACAAACAAGCTTTTAGGATCTAATGATTGAAACACAGCACGTTTAGGTCACACGACAATGACACACCACAGCACAAACAAAACAGGTTGTGGGGTTTCTTTTTGTTTGTTTGTTGGTTTGTTTTCTCGGAAAGACCAAAAGTGATGGAAAAAAAGGGCACGTAACACGCAGGGCCATGAACAGAGTACCAGTCATCACTCTTACATTCCAAAGGAAACCTACACCATGCTGCTTAAATCTGGCCCTGTGTTATTGTTACTGACAAGCTTAATCCACTGCAAAGACTCATTCGGCTAGAGAGAAAAGACAAGGGGAGGGGGGGAAAAACCACAGAGGAATTAGTAATTGCATCCAAACCAAGGAAAGCCAGGTCCAAACCTATGTCAAGGAAGAGGCTCTGCCATTGTTGATGTCTGCTTAATTCAATTTACCCTTCTCTTTCAGGGGATAGATTGCATGTATTTGAACAGGAAAAAATTATCCTGGAAGCTAAAGATTTTGTATACAGCAGCCCCAGGAAACCCTCTGACCCTATAATCTCCTCAAGGATTTAGTTTAGTCTTCCTTGAATAACGTGTGCACCAGGATCCTCTGTTAGTGACAAAGAGCTAGTATGTCAGTTTTGCTTAAGCACAGCTGGCAGTTGCTACAAACTTACCTATTCTTCTCAATCTCAGTATCTGAAAATACTGAGTCTGCACCTCCTCCACCATTACAAACCTCCTCACCACCACCATCCTCATCATCAAAGTCAGAGGTGTTCAGGAAATCAAAGCTTTCTAAAGCACTTTCAACTGTTAGACTTAAACTGGAGGACCTGCTTCGGTTTACTGCTGGCTTGCACTGCAAAGGCAGAACGAACCAATGAAAACCTCAGATATTATCTACTACTTAAAAAAAAAAAAAGGATAAAGCTTAAACTTTCAAACTCTTAATTTTATTTTCAAAACTTCATTTTATTGAGTGTTTTGTTTCAAACCTTCATATTCATAGTATATACAATCAGTATTTGAGAACTGGAAAACCCTTCCCTTCCTCCTCCCCATCCCATCCCCTCCCCCTGCAAAACCCTCAAAGGTAAAATTCAGTATGTTTTATAGAAATGAGAAATACATCTTGAATCCAAGTGACACAGCTTTCAACATCCTCCAAAAGGAGAAATGGTAATTAATGCACTGGAAGTTGAAAAGGGAAGGCACATTCCATAATTGCTATTATAACTACAGAAGCTTAGTTACATATATCCACTTTATCAGATTTATTCCTGGTGTAACTCCAGTGGAGCTTAGCCAGGAATGAATCTGCTCCCCTATCTGTAGGTTAATACATATTACAAGAGGACCTTCGTGGGCTTTGAAACCTCGTGATATCAAGGCTGATTAAGGAAAAGCCAATCATGCATCAGCAGAGACATTCCTAAGTGACAGAAAAAAGCCATACTGTAACTTGGAAATTCACAGTGCTAGAGAGGGCGGAAACCACCCTATCACGCTGCTGGGAAGACACATGGCTGAAGCCTTGCTGTTGTTTTAAGAAGTATCAAAGGCCTTAGTCCCATGTGGTGATTCATATGGACATGCCCACAGAGCTGTTTTCGGGGTCACCTTGCAGGATCAGATGCCAAATCAGCTACTTGAGGGATCACCTCCATCGGTTTGTGCAATGACTTCTGCACCTCTGGCGCTATGTGATAATCTGATTGGAAACAGCTGGGAGCCACAGGTGCAGTTCCAGAGCAAACCTTCAAGTCCTGAGTAAGAGTCAGGACTTTGACTCAGCTTGTAGAAAGAAATGAGTTGGCATCCAAGTTCAGACTCAAGGCCAGATGTGAGCTCTTCTAGAGGCATGGAGTTTTCTTTCTAATTCACTTGTACCTCTATAATTTTCAAATTTATGATGTTTTGCACCTTAAAATGCCTGTACAATCATTATCTGATCAAACATACTTCATAACATCCCTGTGACATAGGCAGGGGTTGTATCCTGCTCTCCTTGCAGTACTGATGGTTTTAGCTACTGTTCCTTTCAGGGCTGGTAGTGCAGCTTCTTCAGGCAAACAGCAATATATGGGCTTCTCATTTTTCTCTTCCCATCTGATAAAGCCAAAAGAGCTTTCTTCAGCCACAGCTGGATTCCAGCTCAGCCTTTTCACCTGTGGAGACTGGCATTGCCTTTGGGGATGCTGAGCGTCAGTCTGCAAGCTAATTGATAGGCCACATGGAGACATAAAGCAGATCTGGAAGAAGTGGCTGTCTCCAGTGTGCAGACAAGATTCCTGCACACGTCCGTCTTCTCTTTCCCTCCCCCCCATCTCGTGTCTGTCCCTTTGTACCTTCTGATAAAAGGAACATCAATAAACACTCTCTATTGCCCCTCTGCTGTTTTGATAGCTGATCTCTTTATACAAGCTGCAGAACAGCCAAGAAGTTTAAAAATGATAGTATTGGTGGCTTTGCCTGCCTGAACCAACTTGGGATATAATGCAAAGAACAGGGGCTGTGGGCTATTAAAAAGTACTTAATTTGGGAAAGTACCATGCAGCTGCAAACACCAATGGAAACAAAAATATTAACCAAATTTAAAAAAAAAAAAGAGGTAATGCAGAAGGATAAATGTTTCCTTCTTTTCTTCTCAGCTGTGTTTTTAAATAGTGAGACTTAGATGACTAGCAGACCAACCCACATATGAATATGAGGCATTTGAAATGAGTATTTCCCACATAATACTCTGCACAGTAATGCGTCATGAGTTTTTGTTTATGGGGCAGATGTAAGTCACAATGATTGGCAGTAAACATATTAACAACGCACATGCAAAACCCTTTTCTTCTTTCTAATTGAAAAACACGTTCTGTCCATCTTGGTATAATGACAGGATGTCTATCATTTGAAAATTGATGGGGAAAAAAGGAAAAGCCTTGGAAAAAGCCAGGTGAAAGGGGAATGGCAACCTTCAGTGAGCCTTGTGCTCCTAAATTACTTTGGCAATTTAGAAAATTCAGTTTCTATGGCTACAAGGCCTGACTCTCAGCTGCTGTAGCCTTGCTCAGCTCTACTGGGTTCAGTGGTGGTACGGCAAATTACACTCACTGAGGATGTGGCCACAGATTTTAAAGGCAGAAGGTTGGCTATAGTCTGATCTCCTGCATGGCACAAGCAATGGATTCACAATGATTCTGCGGAGAAGGATAGAATTTAATTATTCTCTTTTATGATTTTTTTCTGTTTCCTCCAGGTGCTGAGTAGTTTAATAGATCCATTGCTCGAGGATATAGGGTTATGGTGAGTACACCGCAGACAAAAGTTTAAACAGCAACATTGTGAAAGGATGCTCCAGGCAGGAGTGAATCTATTGCTACTGAGGAATTTTACTGATTTCCAAAAACTCTGCTTTGATGTTTGCGATGAAAGGGAAGAGATCCTACCCCCTCAGATTTTGTTTAGGGTAGTATTTTCTGAAAATGTACTCACTTTTAGGATGTCATCCAGATGCATCACTTCTTGGTCCAGGTCCTGAAACTCTTTATACTGCTCTTTATGTGGCTCAAGAGCTAAGAGAAGCCCTTGAAGGGCTTCTTCTATACTTCCATCGAGATAAGACTTATATCCTTCTGATTCCCCACTTATCGATCCCTCACACGGCAGCCTCTCTGGGGTCATGGGTGCCTCTGCTGACGTAAGCCTTTTCACCAACTGCTTTGTGATGTTGCCCTCATAGATATCCAGTTCCACTGGTTTTAGTTCTGAACCTTCATCCGTGTCCTGCAAGAGAGACACTGGAACGCTTGTCTCTATAAAGACACTATCGCTCTCAGCATTGGAGGGTTTTTGGCAGACTTCAGAAGCTGCCCTTGGAGTTGCCTTGTTCTCAATCACTGCTCCCTCTCGCTGGGACTTCAGGTCCTTAGGCTCAGGGACTGAGCCTCTGCAGGAGTCAGTGCTGCGACAGTCCAGGCTTGAGCTTTCGGAGGACTTGAGAGCTGGGTGTTGGGTGGGGGTCGCTCTGATATCAGGGCTGGAACTGACGTGAGCAGAAGAGGACTCTGCTGAGTTGGCAGAGGGCACGCGATCGTAAGGCAGGTCGCCAAAAGTGAAAGAAAGAGGCCGCTTCTCAGTGGTTGCCGTTCCATTTTCAAAGACATCATCTGGCAAATTTGACTGAAAAGATAACAGAGGCTTGTTAAAATAGAGAAAATGGTTTCCATGTAGCACTGGAAAGAAAAAAAAAATAGTTTATGGCTAGGAAAGAAAAATGCAAGGAAAGAAATTAAAGAAACACTCAAGACTTTAAAAATGGGAAAAATATTTCAAATCCGACTTCTGCTTTCATTTGACACAACTCCTGATTGCAGTGGGAGTTGGACTGCAAATCTTGGTTTCAGCATCTCTTTGGGGGCAGGGTAAACTGAGAGCTCTAATAAATGTACCCCAAAACCAGAGATCCAAATACTGCATGTCTTACCAGATTGATTCAGTCAACAATTCCATTCCACTCTTATTTCCTGATGGATGTATCCTTTTAATGGAGTTGTATTTAAGCTACCTTGTATGCATTTCTGTACCCATTATAAATTGCCATTGTATTTATTTTCTAACTGCTAAAGTAGGCGTCCCTAAAATGTAAAATAGGTTGCTTCAATAGTTTATTATTATAACATTTTAATGGTCAGATTACTATGCTATTTCTTTTCTGTTGAATGTATTTTCCGCATATGGCATGGCTCTAATAACTGTTGAACATGAGTTACACAGAACTCATGTTCAGCACGAGTTTCCTTCTGAAAGAAAACAGAAGAAATTGCGTGGTGGTATGTTGACCAACACACTGATCATTTAGAAAATAAAAGGAGTCTACAGAGACCCAAACTGATCAAGCATATTTCGGTTATATATGTTCATATCTCTGAATGAGGTATGGGGAAAACTCACTGCAGGAGTCGCAACCTGCCCTGATGATCTGACCAATACATTTTCCTTTAAGGGACTATTACCTTATGTATCATTCTTTACCACACATTGGACAGTATTAGGATCTCACTGCTGACTTCTTCCCTCTTACCATGTTTGAACCATCCCAGAGTTGTAGTACAAGTATTTGCAGTACAAGTATTATTTTAGGCAATTTTTAAAATTGAGAAAAAAGGGAAAAAGCAAGAAGGATGGGAAATATCAGAGCTCTCTGGAGCCAGAATGTAATACATCAAAGCCTGCAATTTCACACTGCTAGGTTCTGAAGTAAATTTTAGCCTTTGCTATGTGGCACACTCATGCAAACACACAGCACAGATGGAAGGCAGCTACTATTTTGCTGACAATTTGCTGGAAAGATCTGTAGGCATTCATACATTGGCAAGGTTCATAAGATTAAAGTGTTCAAAACTTGCATCTTTTTCCCAACGCTATTAGCAGCTTTTTTTTCTTAACCATAACTACCTTCAAAGGTTCATTCCTTTCTTCCCCCAAATGGGTATGCTTTTGGCCTCTCTTTTACCACTGAAAGTCTTGTTACTAGGCAAATTTAGAATATTAATCAGTGTAGCAGGCCATTCTTTTTTTTTTTTTTTTTTTTTTTTTTTTTTTTTTTTACAAATACTGTGTTGGCTTATATTCCTGTCCTGCTCTTCACCCACAGATAATTGTCTTCTGATCATTATCCCTGTAGCAGGGAAGAGGAATCTTGCTTTAATGTGAGCAGTATGGGCTCACAGTCATCTTCTCTCTTTTAATCAATCAGCAAAATAAGTGAGTTGCAGCAGAGAACAACATGAAGCATTCACAGAAAAGGAGATGCTACACAGGGACCGAAAGACTCTTTCACCAAACGAAGACCAGGACTCACATATAGCTCTAGCCCTGCTTTTGGGCTTAGCCTGAGCGATGGCAGGTCACTGAAAGAGCGACTGCGCCGAAGCTTGTCAAAGAACGTGTCTTGCAGAGCATCTAAGATTGACAGCTTTGGCCTCTCTTGCAGAGGATGCAGCCATTTCTTCAACAATTACAGCAAGTAGTGTGTGAGGAAGGGCAAGTTAAATGGATGCTTTGTAGTAAAGTACTTAAATGACAGACAGGAGATGTAGCACTTGTAGGTTAAAATTATATCTGTGCAGAAGACCTATTCAGCTCAATACACAATCCTGATCAAGCCTTCAGAACCTGATTCATGCAAAATGCAGGGGCACCTTGTGAATATCTTCACTGTAAGGGCAAATGTTACCATGGGGTAGATTAAACAACCATTATAGCACCATTACCCTTAACTACTGTTATGAAGTGAACACGTATTATATAAAGATTATGCGAGTATTCCAGCAGTCAAGCAAGAACTGTAGCTATGCAATAATTTGCCACATAGCATGTTAAAGAGTACAGGATCATAGTCACCTTCTTTCAGGATTAGCTGCTGGAGATGCACTTGTTTTATAAGTATTTGTAAGGGTATCTTGCGCTGAACCCAGGGAGAAAAGCTTATACATGTAAAGCAGTGAAGTGTTTGCTGTGTTTGAACCCGTCTAGGGTTTCTCATTACAAAAACACAAAGGCAAATGGAGCTTACAAAGAATGAGTGGTCCTTGAAAGTTGGTGTTTCTGGAGTGCCTTGGCTGTACATGGACATTCTTCTCTGGAGAGCAGATGCCTTGCTCACATTTCCTGTGGAGGGGGTCAAGTCTTCAACATCAAATGGGCTACAGATACACAAGCAGGAAAAAAGTTGTTGTTAGACGACTGAATGAAAAGGAATTTCAGGTCCAGGGAAAAGATTTTTGAAAAGGCATTTTATTAGCATGTCAGAAACAAAAGGCAGTGTTTCTTCTACTGAAGCGTTTAAAAAAAAAAAGTTGCTAATTAAACAACATGCTCGGAAGTGCGTTTAAATTCCTGATAAAAGTGTTCTACTCTCAGAAATCATTTATGTAGCATAGTCTGATGCAATGCGTATCACATGAAGAACGTTCTTGGATCTGAGTTGACAACTGCCATACATAATAATGAGAAAGGTGCTCTACTATTAATAGAGCTGTTGCATTATAAAGTAAACCAGTAGCTGTTAGTGCTGGATTCACATTTATTGCATTATGAGAAATAACATACACAACTGTAAAAGTTATAAGGTTCACTGCTTCTTTAAGGAATGACAGTTACTTCATTAAAGAGCTGTGAGAATTGGGTATGAATCCTAACACAGCCTATGCTTATTGCTGCAAACAGACAATGCTAAGAGATTTCCCATCATCCTGAAGCCACATATCAAGCCCATAAAAGCTAGCTTTTAAATCCAGGCCAAATTTTAATCTTAGCTCTACCTGTGTAAATCCAGAGTGTCTCCACTGAATTTTACACCAATATTAAAAAGATGGTTATGAATATATGAGAGCTCTGTCTTATTCCTTTATTGAGTTTGGGGAAGAAATACTTATTTTAGGCAATTACATGACCTCTCATCACTATGTATTTCATATACCTTATACTGTAATTGCTCACTGTCCTTATTATAGCAGCTGAAGAAACTAGGCGCAGACAAATCTGCCACGGATAACACAGGGAGCTTGTGGCAGAGCACAAATTACTCCTAGTCTCCCAAACTCAGGCCACAGTTCCTTCTTCATCTGCCTCAGCAGGAAACAAAAAAGGAAAGAGAAGTCTGGAAAAGTATGGAAACTTTTCTGCTGGTTAAAGGTGGGGTTTTTTTGTTTTTTTGTTTTTTTTTTTAAAAACAAGCCCTTGACCCAGTGACCAGCCAGCCAGTTTTACTTACTACCAGGTGATTTCAAGGTTCAGCTTTATTGTGCCAAGGTCGTTAATGTCTACTGCAACCACCTGAGGTCGAGCTGCAAACAGGTCTTTCGTTTCACATGTAACACTTCCCACCAGGATGTGAGTAGCAAGTCCTTTAACTTCTGTGACCTGTAAGAGAAAATAACTGGATGGATGTGTGTCTAGGACAACACACAAGGTATTGTAGTTCTTAATTACAAGTCAGCGGTTTTGATCTTCTTGCCTGGACCCTTTACTAAAAGGCTTCAAAATATGATCACATCTGTTGCGTCTCAGTTGGGAGAAAATGCATTTTTTTTTTTGGAATAAATGCACAGTTGCTTATACTTGTGCTTACAAAGTGCAGGCATAATTTCTATGTTTTCCTTGTGTTCTTATGGGTGTCAGAAGAGAATGACTGTACTGGCTCAGACCAAGCATCTATCTAGCCTTGTATTTCGTCCTCTGCAGTGACTGTAAGTGGACCCCAAGGGAAGAGTGAGAACAGGAAGAGCGTATTTGATGTTTCTCCTTCTAATACTCTCTTGGCCACTAATAGTTTTCATCACGGGGCACTCCCTGATGTAGTTTGTCTGCTTAGTAACTCCCAAGGGAGCTCTCTTCCATGTGCTTGTCATATGTAACTCTGAACCCATCTAATTGCTTGCATCTCCCATGGCCTTTGGTGAGGAGCTACTATTGAAAAACCACCTGCATATGTGTTTTTATAATAAGAGTAGAACATGTGACTAAAAGTAGAACATGTTACACATATATCCACCTGAAAATTCAGAGGGATGCTTATGTATGCAACTCCTATACACAAACACATCTTTGGCTATTTGTTTGAAAGTCAGTTCTTGGATCTTCTATATGAAAGCGTTTGTATTCTCACTCCATAGAGAGTGAGAATATATTTGTTACCTGAATATTTGTAACCTGTAACTCTCACTTACTAAAAAAAAAAAAAAAAAAGGGGAGGGAGGGATTATTTTCTGACCTTCCACCTTATCAGCCATACCGTTAGATTTTGGAGAGCAACTCGCCGTGTGTCATAACTTGACTTTCTATGAAAACTTAGTGTCTCATATGTTCAGAGTTATTTTGTTGTCGGTTTTGATGTCACTTGCTTTTGTGTGTGCGTGTGTGAAGGTTTTACAGTGTTTAAGTGGGATGTTGCCCTTGACGCTCTTGAGACACTCCCTTGTTTAAACTGCCTAAGAAGGGATGTCTGGCATATAACCAGTGGCAATTTTCAGATGGGGGTTGGAGAACAGGTATCTTTGGACTGCAAGTATGTTGGTAGGAAAGCACATGGCTTCCAACAAGGAGAAAGCTGTGTGGGGAGGCCTGAGGGAATAGAGTGGTGATGGGGAGAAAGCAGAGCGTGAGGAGGAGAAGTTGCTGCTGGCTGCTCGGAGTTGCGTGAGTGGTTCTTTAACTTTGGGACAGGGCAGGAATTGGAGGGTAGAAGAGGCCACAGGTGTTAAGAAATTTGGGGAACTGCTGCACTGCACTCTAGAAAGCTGCAAAAGAGTCGCAGCAGCTTTTTTACAGGCTCCCATCTCATGAGCAGAAACTTAGCAGCACAGACCAGTGGAGATCTGCTGGATTTCTGGACTATTCCAGCTTATGCCTAGCTCGCTCTTACATGCAATCATGTTATAGGCCTCTGTGTTTCTCTAGCATAACAAATACTGTTCTCTTATCTGGGCAGTAACAATAGACTCATTAGGAGCCTTTTTTTGTTTTGGGGTTGTTTTTGCTTTTGCCTTAGTATTGTTAGCAAATGGGTTTCTAGTGCTCTCTTACTTTGGTGCAAAGAACATCAGTTGTTAAAGAGTGATGGCAGCCAAGGGTTGTGTTAGTAAGGCTATGACGCCCTCTGGGGAAAAACAGGCCAGGCCCTCTGACAAGGCTCCCAAACTGATTACAGCCTTGTAGCATCTAAGCCTGGGTAATAGTGTAATGCTAAATTCTAGTAGGTGTGTTGGAAATGCTAATGGTGGCTCATTTCCAAAGAGTGTAATGACCTGCTTCTGTGTGTTTGCTGATGATGAAAGGTGTGCCAAAAGGCAGCCTCTTGATTCCTGCCTCGCTTGCAGGCAAAGGTGTTAGTGTGCTTACCTTAATGGAGATCAGTCCAACGATGAGAGGGAGGAAAACCATTTCTTCTCCATCCCAGCTTTGCTTGCCATTCACCTCTATTTTGCCTTTCAGTTTCCATCGCTGCCGACCATAACGCATGAAGATCTGAGAAAGAAAAGCCCTTTTATTTTCTTGACACACCTGCATTCTCAATACACAAATATCAGGAACAGAATTGGAGAAAGGCTCTGAAATGCGTCAGAAGAATTAGTGGTATAGATGCTGCCCCCTTTCTTGCCATTGAGCTATCCTGCAGGATCTCTGCCTCGGAGCTCTCCTAATTGTTTCTTTCAGTAGTGCACGCCTTGCCCAAGCTTTCATCTACATCTAACTAGATGACTCATAAGAGAGAAGCTGCAGGAGTTTTAAATCTCTTTATAGGAAAAGCAGCAGCGGAGGGGGAGGAAGAGGGGCAGTAGGAACTAATTTTCTTGTTTCCTCCCCCGTAACACCTACAGCATCCTGGCCATGCTGCCTTCCCAGGCAGGGGAGAACAGGCGAGCTGTCAGCTGTCCTCCTCCAGCGGCCTCGCCAGCCACTGCCAGCAGTGGGGGTACCTGACGCAGGGCAAGATTTTGGCCAGGTGGTGGTGAAGATTAATGAAACCCTGACTGTAACAATACAATGTGAAGTGGTGAGAGCAGCAAGCGAATCCTCAGCTGAGGGGCTGGCTAGGAGAGAGCAGCATCAACTAATCAATCCTGCATGGAGGATGCACACGCTGCTTGTTGGGGTGGAAACTGGAGGGAGACATCTGACACAGGGAGTGAGAACAGGAGCAAATGAACTAGCAATCAAGACAGCTGGGAAGTATAGGTGGGGGGGGGGGGTCCATAATCAAGCCACTTTAAACTTCTTGCAGGTTTACCTTTGTTCTGGATAGAGCTGGATTTTTTTTTTCCTCACCTCTCTCAGTTTTAATCCCTCTCTAACTAACCTGCTCCTGGTGTTTTCCACTGGAAGAGCACAGTGATACAACTGCACAGAGTGCAACATCTGTGTCTCAAGAAATGGTTATTCTGTCTTTCTGCTACTGCACTTGATGATGAAGTAAAGCCTATGTGGCCAGTAAAAGATGCTGGCAAGGATTTGTTCCGTTTATTCTGCATGCTGGGAGGGGGAAGACACTGTTTTGCAGAGGAAGTGGAAATGCCTGTCAAGAATAAGACAGAAGCATGCCCTCCTTCTGGAACACAGCTAAAAATAAGCGTGTGTGTGTGTGTTTTAGCTCATAATTCTCTGAATAACCATCATCCAGTGCTCTGTATATAATTTTCAGGTGTGCAAGCGTATATGTCCTAATGTAGGTAGATAAAAAGAGAACAGGAAGGTCCTTCACAGAACATACTGGGAAAATAACAGCTATTTCGTGGCGTGTTGATGCTAACGAGTTTTAATCGTTGCTGAGTAAAAAAAGCGATAGAGGTCGGTCCTCTTGTTTTTGCTCTTTTCCTATTAAATAAGACCGTAAACCGAGCAGAGACATACCTCATACTGATCCCCGGGACACAGACGAGCAAAGCCGGCCAGACCTGAGAATGAAAGAGGTGGGGACCGTGTTGAGAAGGGTCCCCGGGCCCCGGCCCCGGCCGGCAGCAGGGGGCAGCAGCGCCCCGCCGCAGCGCGCCCCAAAGACCTGCGGGCTTTTTTCTTTTTTCTTCCCCCCCCCCCCCAAACATCCTCCCTCCCCCCTTCCTAGTCTAATGCAGAAAACTCAGGTATTGCCATCCCCGCGCCTTCAAAAGCCAAGACCCCCCCGCAGATCTTGCTGGCTTAAAAACTTCTGCCCACAAACTCGTTGCTCTCTGGTTTCTTGCATCTCGAGGATTTGCGTTTTCCAGCTGTTCCCTACCAGCACAAGAGACAGAGGTCTCCTCTATATAACTTAAAAAAAAAAAAAAAAAGAGTTCTTGGCATCAGCTGGCTTTGGAGACTGTGCTTAACATCCTTCCTATCGTGGGGCGTAGGGCAGCTGATGATTAAGGCTTGCTGTTTAACGTTACTCGGGCTGAGTTACGAATTGCAACATGGACTCCTTTTCAGGACTCCGTAACAGAGACGCAGCAAGTGAGAGAGCCTCCTTCTCTCTGGTGTTTCCATACCATGCGCATTCCCATAGTATCTGAGTATCTTTCAAAAGAAAGTGCATTAAGAAACGTGGCTGGTATCGGTAATACACAATTTATCCCTTCAGTCTCCCCCCCTCCAGAGGGGAAAAGCAGCGCAGCAAAGCACTGGTTTGGGTATGTGTTTGCATGACTTTCGTAAAGGGAGAGGTGATGATCCTATCTCTATATTGGCAGCGTGCATATGAAACGGGAAGTTGGATGAGGCTTGCGACCACGCTGAGCTCCCAGGGAAGTTACCACCTCTTACCCTGTGAAGTCCTGCTATATCCCTCTCCTGGCCTTGCAAGCCGCTTTCCGACAGGATGCGGTTGATGGTTTTTCAGTGACCAAGTCCACATTCCCCGCAGGAGAATCCTTCCTTTCTCACAGACTCACAGATCTCTTCATTAGGTAACTATTGCATTTGTTTTGGTTAAAAAATTTACTTTGTTTACTTCAGCCACTTAGTCTTACTGCAGCCTTCATTATACTTCTCCAAGGGCTTTGCGCTGCCTTGTTCTCGTTCTGGCAGGGGCTCGCGGCAGCTGGCCACCGCGCTCCCAGCTTGCAGGGCTGTGTAATCTGTGCTCTTAGCAGTAACTAGGCTTGGCCTAGGTAAGCCTGAAACTGTGGCTGTAGTGTTGAAATGCTGGGGATGCGTACGAAGCGTGTGGCAGAGAAAGGAACTAAAACAAATTTTCCAGTGCCTTTGGGGCTTACTGTTTTTTATCATAAAATGCCTTGGCCAAATGTGTAGGTGTGTGAAGATCAACACAGGTGAGCTAAACCCTAGTGTTGGCTTTATTTATTGGACTGAATTAGTCCCACTAGTTGGGCTGCTGGATCTCCTGCATTCCAGTCATGGCCTGTCCCTGTGATCGGCCGATCCATTTCTTTAATCAGAAAACAGTGGTTTTTTCACTCATCCTGCAGCTTAGCAGAACAAAGAGGCCCTTGCTCAGAGCTCATATTACCAATTACTTTCTAATTTATTTACTGTTTATAAATAATTTAAACTTACTAGCACTCCACTGCTGCTTCTCGCTCCCTAGGCATCCTTTTATAAGGGAATTTGATCTCTGCTGGGACACCTCACTGAAAGTATCTGTGGAAAATAAAAGGCCCTTTCTTTGCCTGGTGGGTGGGGGGAAAGACGTGGATTAAAACCACGTGCACGCTGTCCTGAATCAAGGTCTGTGAGACGTGCCTGGCCTGACCAGCCATAGGTTTGGGCAAAGGGACACAGAGGAAGTGGTAGGGGAAGTGAATCTGGAAATGAGCTCTTGCAGCAGTAGGCCCTGGCTTAATCTCTTTAGCCTGATGAAGAGGAGGCTAAGCAGCGCCTTGATTACAGGGGTTATGTACTTCTGTAGGAAACAATTTCAGATAACTGAATGGCTCTTCATCTTTGCAGATTGGATGTATAGCAAGAGGCAATGTCATATTAGCATACCATATATATGTAATATCAATACCAGTCCATATCACAGCTTTGCAAAAGCAGCATCTGAGATTTGTAACGCGGAGGGCATGGGAGGTTGCTGCTGGGAGGTCAGTATAATTCATTAGGGGACAGCGTTGTAAGGCAGCAGTGCATTAGCCTTCTCCATTGGCAGGGCCATCTGGAGAGGTCGGGAGGTCCTGGGCCAGTCAGGTGACACCTACAACTCTGTTCCTGTGCAGGAAGCTGGATACCCTGGGCTTTTGTGCTTGTTCTGGGCTCAGTGTCGCAGAGACTGTGCTGTCAGTGCCGCGTGTTGGCATCACGTGCGTGGTAGGTCTGGCCCGCCTGGGAATGGGCAGGTGCCTCTTTCCAACCAGGGGCCTGCGCTCTTCTCCCCGAGACTAATGTCTTGCTCTACTTGCTTGAAACAGCTCGGCACTTTACCTTCTGCTGTTTCTGCACCCCAAATAGATTTGGGGTGCTGCCCTATATGTCATAATGGGATATACAGGTTCCACACAGGGATTTCTGTATTTCCCAGCTAGGTGTCCCCTGTTTAATTTCAATAGCTGATTAATACTGAACAATAATCTAAACCTGCTGGCAAGGTTGTTAACCTTATTTTGGAAAATGATTAGGATTTTTTTTTTTTTAACAGTATCAGTCATAAAAACACATTGTGGGCCCTTTACTTCCTGACAGCACTGTGTAGGTTGGCTTGCTTTCAGTGAAAATGACAGGATAGAAAATAAAAAATAACTTGCGCTGGAATGACTAGGAACGGATCAGCTTTTGGTAGAGGAGTAACTTGGATATCACCAGTAGGTCCTAAAGCTAGCTGGGTATGCTGCAGCATAACGTAAGAGGGAAGCTTGCTGCATGATCTGTAGTCTTAAGGTTAGAGCTGTTTTGTGGGCTTTAGCAGTCACAGTGGCTGGATTGAAGATTCCTAAGGAAAAATATCTAGATGGCAATCTTAAATGTCTTAATTAAAGAATACTTAATGACATGGCATTTCCCTTTAACTGTTATTTTCTAACTGGGGCTCCTTCGTGTTACAAAAACTTTATTTCGAAGTAGCTGTCCTCTGTTCTCTGCTTTTGCATGTGGAGGGCAGCATCTGGCTTCTCGAGGGCCCTTGAGCCCGGCTGGAGGATTTGGGCGTACAAAAGAGAAGACTTTTTATCCCTGTCATTTGTGATGCTGTGCCGTCCACTGCAACTTGTGCTGTTGCAAATTGAACATTGCACTGTGCTTACAAGAAGTAAGGAAACACTCCTGGGACATGGCCTGCCGCAATTTCCTTTCTGCGCTGTGTGGCCTCGTGTTTGCTTTAGCGTGCCCACGTGGCAGTTTTGCTGTCGGTCTTTGTGTAGAAATAGCTTAGTATAGAAATTCCTTTCTCTGTGAGGCCATCTTGTAACTTTGGTTTGCACCTATGCATCTTTGACTGCCTTTCCAGCAGCTAAGAGTGGGGGCTTTAAAACATGAGGTATTGTGCTGTGGCATGGAGTTAGGGGAGTGAGCTAGACTACTACAGCTGCTGTGCTCGGTTTCCCTATTATGGGATCAGGAAGTAGCTGTTTCAGCCTGCTCTAAGCTGGGCCCTATCTCATGTATTACAGTCACTGGACACAACGAATTCACGCCTCTGACAGGATCGATGGACGCAAAACCCTGTATGAGGTTTGTGAGCTCTAACAGTCCAGTATCTCTCTATATATTTTAATGAACCCTTATCAAGATTTCAAGTGAATAATTATGAATATAGAGTGCATGTATGTTTAGATCATGATTTTGTTATACAGAAGGATTTTCATGCCAATGATTGAAGAGGGTAATGGAATCAAAAAAAAATCCCACAGTCTTTTCTTTGAGACGTTTAGTCTTAAGGGGATAACAGCATTTACAATACCGAGGCAATCTTAGTGAATCCTTAAAAGTGTATCTACATCATTAAAGTAGGCTTCAGGTAAAACTGTTTCCATTGTATTCAGCCTCACCAAGCCCTCTGTTACAAACACAAGGAATAAAACTCAGAGATGAATTCCACTCCTGTCTAGGTGTTTAAATGGTAAACTACTCCCAGTTCTTTGTTTTTTTTGTTTTTTTTTTTTGTTTTTAACATTTGCTCAGAAATGATAATAGTCAGAACCAGCAAAAGTAAAGGACTTAAACAGCTGGTGTCAAATTGAGGAAGGATTTGGAACTTCACCTCCACAGGCATTGACATAATTTGCTAGTTATCTTCTTAAAGGGTTATAGAAATAGAGGCGAAAGGCACAACAGCCTTTGAAACTGAATTGCTTGGGCTATAGGGAGAAGTATTTGAGGGAGCCTAATTAGCCCATCTCCCTTCAAAATGAGAAGAATCATCTCAGAAAATCTCTCTGCACAGCTTCGACATTCCTAGATACATGATCTGTTCCACTGGGTGTAGGTGTAAGAGGGGGAAAAGCCAAACCTATCATAAGTACACCTAAAATTATCGTGCAAATGCTCTCAGTAACGTGCACAGAGAGGTTTATTCTTCACGCAGGAAGAAGGGAAAGGTGAAAAAGCGATTACCTTTCATCTTGATGCAAAACTCTCCCAATAGGTTTTCCAGCTCTGCTTCTATGGTACACATGTTCTGAGTTGGAAGAGAGAATACTGAGGTCAGACAAACCCTCTACTTTTTGTTTTTTAAGGTCTATTTGGAAAGAAAAGATTCCGTTATGCAGATAAAAGGTATTTTGGAGTAAAATCAATATGCCAGTCATCCTTGCTGTTTAGCTAGATCTGGCCCTAAAAATGGCAGCTAAGCTGTACCCGCTTGCACCAAAGCTGAATGTAACCCTGTGATCTTTTTCTGTTGCTCTGTAATCCTTGTCTTGGCAGAAGGAAGCTGTGGCCCTTGGGGAGTAACCTCCTCACTGTCCCAGTCCTCTCCAGCCAGGATATGTACCAGCAAGAACTCCTTGCGAAAGTGGTTCTCGGCATGTTTTTTGTCTGTCAAGAAACATGGACTACGTTAAGAAAAAGACTGTGGGAGATGGGTACTGGACCACCTCCAGTTCCTCCTTCAGGTCTAGAAAGGCTGTTGCAGCTTGTGTGCTGTGTTGTTTGCAATAGCATTAGACCCTTCTTAATCTACTTCCTGTTTAATAAAATAGATGTTGATCAGAGCAAGTAAAGCTGGAAAGGATGCAACAGATGTCTCTGCATACATGGATCCCAGCCAACCTGGCATCCTGAAATCTGCAGGGTGGGGAGGACTTGGTTGGAATATATGTGGGTTCAGGACATGTCTAAACTTCTATTCTTGTGCAGCAGCTCCAGGGTATAACCCCGGTCTTGTAGAACATAAACATTATTATTTCAAGGAGCTCCTGGGGCTGATGTCACTGTATTTGTCTGAAGAGGAAAAAGAAATAGTAATAGTTCTTCACTGATTTTTGTTCTTAATCCTCTTATCTGGATGGACTCAGTGGCAAAGTTTCTAAGGATTTCGAACAGTGAAAGAGCAAATGAAGGAGGACGTACCTCTGTGTACTCCTTGTAACTCCTGTTGATTTCTGTTAAACTCTCTCGAGCTGCTTTGCTGGCAGGAGACATTGCAAAGGCTTGCTTCATTTTGCTGGCACCATCACAGAGACGTCTTTGGATACAATAGGCTTCATAAAGCTCGTCCACCTAGTGGGGACAATGAGGGCATATTGGAAAAAGTTCAAAAGACCCCCAGCAAAATAAAACCAACAAATAAGGAAATCATTTGCATTGCGTGGAAACTAAGCAAAGCAACTGGCAAACTGTTAGGCCCATCAGAGGTGTGAGTAAAAAAACCTATGATACAGTTACAGTCTATGAAGCAGAAACATAACATAAAAATAACTTACACTGTAAAACTCTCATTACAGCAGCAATAGAGGCTGTCAGCAATTCACCTGTTTGCCTTTCATACCTTCAACCATTGGTACTCGCCCCCCAGCCCTAATGTGGGATATGTAGAATGGTACCAGCACAGCAGGACTGCAACAAGCTTCTAGGATACAGTGGTGTGGAAGAGCCTTTTCAAAGGCAATTGTGACGTCCACGCTGCCAAATGGGACTGTGGCCCATTTAACAGAGCCAGCAAAGTTTTCTGTGTCACTGACACCAAGCGCAAAAGGTTTCCTTTTTCCTTCTAAGCCTTGCACTGAATGTATAAATGTACTCTGGCTGAGTGGTTTGATGGGAATCCACAATGATACAGCTTCATTTGTATAAATGTATCTGTTACATACAGGAGATGTAGGGTTTCTAGTCTGGGTGAGGGGAGGGAAAGGAATAGAAGAAGCTGTCTCCTTATTTCTGTGTCTAACGTATCCTTGCTAAGAGAGGACAATATTTGCTTTTTTTATCTAGAATAACTTTTTTCCTTCGTCATCATCACTCTGTGCACTGTAGTGCTTGTTTTTTCAGTAGTGGATTTTCACAGTAGCGTTTCTGTGCATTGAAGCTTTCATCACCTTGGCTTCCTAAGTCATACCTTCCTTGGCTTTGTGTTGGTGCATAACAAATAAGGCTGATGTGACACTCCAGGTGTGTTCTCAATCTCCTCTTCCAAGGCTGCTTAATCTCTAACAAGGAAAGAGTGCTGTTGCTTATTTGTTTGCCATGGGATTGTTCTTCCTGATAGCTTCAAAGCATTAGGTGTGGGTGGTGGTGGTTGTTGTTGTTGTTTTTTAAACAAGGCTAACTTGGATTCCTAATGGTTGAAGTCATTGATTTGAGGGATCTCTAACCAAAACAGGAACGGCCTTGTTAGTGAAATAGCTCCACAAGGCGTAATGGAAGGACAGGTAGCATTTTGCCATTTCAAAGTTACAGAAAGAGCTTCTTGGAGTCTGCCATTTCTCTTGTAAGTCAATACCATTCCTCATGCTGAAGACAACTACTATAAATAGTTTTCTCTTGGTATTTACTTCTGCGACCAGGGTGGCGCCTTCCCCAGTGCCCGGTGCTCACGTTCTGCCCCTACATGTATGAGCACAGTTAGGACACTCCACTCTGCCCCAGTAAATAAATGCTGCCGATTACTGCACATCCTGTTTTCCCCACTTTGTTTCCTGTACAGGATGATGACAGGTACACAGCAGAAGGCATCACTGCAGCTGTGATTTGGCACAGTATTTTTTTTTTCTGCTGAAAGAGTCGTCTTCTCTCTCTGTCATTTGAAACAAAATTGTTTCTTTACTTGTACAGCCCCTTAGGGCTTTAGTGCAGTACAGCCCCACTCTTTTTGTATCTGTTGCTGTGGGTTACAGAAAATGAACTAACGTACTCGGCAAGCTTGAGTAATGCTGACCAGCGTTACCTCTTGCGTTTGGTGCTTTTCATTCCTATTATAAACACAGAAATCATTAGCTCTGAGCAGGATGGAGTGGGAAGGACTTGAATAGAAATGTTCTTTAAGCAATAATTTTGCCATTCATGCTGCCAGCACGAAAGAAGGTGGTTTGGGGGAGAAAATTTCAACCTTTTGCTTGATGATTTTTCTTCAGTTCCAAGAGTAAGAGAACACCAAAATTAAAGGGTTTGGATGGGTTGTCATAACTGGAACACTGCAAGCTGCATGAGCGCTTTTTGAATGACTCTCAGAAGACATTTCATCCATCAAAGATAATTCATTCTTTTGTCAGAAAGACTCAGATTAGTTACTCAGAAAAGTAACTAATCACTACCAGATATGTTTATAACTAAGAGAATACATGCCGTGGATTTTGTCCAACTCTAAAATGTATTAGTATAAATCCCAGGCACCTCTACTGAATCTGGTGGACCGATTACCAATGTAATCAAGTGGATGTGGACCCCAAATCATATAGCAAAACTGTTAGCAGTGAAAGCCAGGAATACTTCCAATCTAACAGTGATGTATAGCAGAGATAATTGCTGAATTAAATTACTTTCAGATGTAACACTCTTTCTACCTATAGTTTAAAAATAAACATGCTATGAGGTAGATCTTTCCCAGCAAGTATTTGACCCTATGTTCTCTGTACACCTAAAAGCATGTGGGAGTGTCCCAGGGCATGGAGAACTGCTGGACCTCAGAGACTGCAGTCCATTTTCAAAGCCTTTCTTTGTCTCTATCCACCAGGCTATTACAGGAAAAATACTGAATCTGGGAGAGGCTTAGTCGAGGAGATCTCCCTGGAGTGGAGGGGTAGCAGTAGGCCAAGGGTTTATTTTCCTAATAACATAAGAGCAGATGCAGAAGAAAGATGATAGGACCGTTCATTACCTTGCTAATGTGGAACTCCAGCCTTCTCATATATCTCTCAACCGCTTTGATTTGCTGAAGAAAACAAAGAGGTGGAGGGTGAGGCACATTTAAATAAATCATTAAGACATCTCCACATGAGCTGTTTTCACATCTTCAGGTCCCCATGAGTCTTGATTCATTGCCCATGAATCTAGAATCGGCTCTTCCACCTTACTACAATTAATCTACTGTTGAAACCAGAGCTCACTGACATCTTTATCCAATATATTCTTAAACAAATAAAAAAATGCTTTCTAACACAGTTGGCGTAGCCTTCTTAGATAGAAATTCCCCAGATTGTTTTTTTTTTCCAAATTAGGAGGGGGAAAAAAAAGGAATCTGAGCATTTTTAGGTCAAAATGCAGTATTTTCAGTACTATGAAAACCTGTATTAAAATTTATCAGGTTTTGCATTTCAAAATCCATTTTTTCCTTAGTAAACTGTTTTTTTTTTTTAAATCAACATGCCGAACTTGTTTTTGTATTCAAAAACAGACTTGTTCAGAAAACATTTTGAAAGCTTTTCTTTTGTTTTATCCAAGATTTCCTGTGGAAGAAAAATATTTTCAATTTTTCAGCTTGTTCTTCCCCCAAACTGGCAAGAGCAGGGATGAACCAGGATGGCACAGACCAGAGCTACCCTGAGGGCAGCTGCTCACAAGCTCACCTCCAGCTCAATTCACTCCATTACTGAGCTGGTCCCTCTCCCCTCTGTGAACGTCTAGATTATAAAGCACTGACCAGCCCAGATACAGAGCGAGGCCATTCCTCCCTGAACTCCTTCCAACATCCTCCTTGGGCCTTCGGAGGTATGTAACCCAACAGAAAAAGCTGCTTCTTGAGCTCTTGACTCATCCATTCAGGCTTGCTCCAGCTCCTGCAGCCGTCCACCCCCTTGGAGCTCTCTGGGCCAAGTTGCACAAACTCATTTAACAGCTGGCAGAAGTAGAAGGTCTTGCTCCTCCTCTGCTGCCCCTGCTCCTCCAGCACGGATCAGCCTCCTGCTTTGTGCCCTTGGTCGTGCCAGTTTAATTCAATAAACTTGAGGAAAAAACCATCTGTGGTGCAGGATGGGCTTAGGTTAGTTTTCTGCTGGGTCGGTGAGCAGGACTGGCTTGTGGAAGAGCCTGGCAGGTCCCAGAGCTGGTGTGAGGTAAGCAGCAGGGAATTAACCCCTGAGAAGGGGAGTAAGGCTTCTTCCTTCTGGCAGCATTTAGTTTGGTGCAAGTCGTCAGGCAACTTCTCCCTAGATGGTATTGGCCTGATTAACAGACCAGGTTCAGAGAGTGTTTCTTATGCCAGCTACATACACCCTGCAGGTATTAATATTTCCTTGTAAAAAGGATGCCAAAGATGGTAACGTACCTTATCTAAATCGTACAGGACTCCCTGCAACAGAGAAGATTAAGCTGTGATTAATTTTCCAACATAACAGCGTTAGAGCAGCGTTAGAGCACTGTGAGATAGTAACTTTTAAGTGAACGGAAATCGAAAACAGTATCATGGCTGGAGACCATGCAGCTAAACAGAAAGAGCTGCATCTATACATACTCCCTGTACCCCTCTCCCACCCATGGCTGCTGCAGGACCTGTGCAAAGTTACCGTATAATTAAGAGTATAACACGTACCAGGCGTGAATTTCTTTTCATGTCTTTCAGCTGTGTAGTCAACTTATCCAGCTCTGTCTGGTGAACTTCCAGATACTCGCTGTAAACACAAACCAGAAAGAGACTTGGGAACTCTGTGGCACATAACCGAGCCGGTTGCTGACCACTGGGAAAGAAAATCTGTGCAACAAATGGCTTTCCTCACTGGATGTACTTTCAACGAAAACTCATTTACATTGATCTGTCCTAAAAACAGCTGCCTGCTGCCTTTCAGACAATAAATAGGAGCCACTTCTTTAGCTGTGTGTAACAGCTCAGTGTTTCCCTTACACTGAACAACCAGTTTCAAGAAAGCTAATCTCCTCCTTAGTTTATGGGCTGGTGCCTTCCCATCGCTGTTCTTGTATCCAGCTGGTAAAAGCCCTGCTGTCTTCTAGGATGTTATCTTATATGTGATATGTATGACCCTCTGATAGGACTCAAGGAAATTCAGAGAAAAATCTAAGGCTGAAATCCTGGCCATTAGGAGATTTGCTATCAATTTGAGCAGAATCAGGATTTCTCCCCCTCCCCAATTCCTGTTTTCCATACAAATATTTCAGATGGTAAGTTTTACAATCCAGGCTCCAAGAGGTGTATTTTCCTCTCCTGCAATAAAGGATCCCTGCTCTGGTGATATGTTGCTTTAGGCTCTAAAATGTCAAAGAAGGCTTAAATCAACCAGCATGATAAAGGCTCTTACTCCAGGCCATTCTTTAAGGCTCGGTAGACTTCTTCCATCCTTTTAGGCTGGGGCTCTTTGGGTGTGGTGCTGTTCTTATGGCCCAAATTATGCATTTTCTTCACCTTTGCTTGGGGCTTCTTGAGTGCAGAGGAATTTTCAATAAAAGAGTTGCACCTGCAAAATGAACATTAAAGAGGATGAAACCCCTATAAATCGGAACAATCTCAAAGGAGCGTAGCTTAAGGAAATCTTCCTGATGTTATCTCTGCTGGCAGAAAAGTATCTGCTTATGTGCCTGCCTGTTTAAAGGCCCGCATTTGTTTACAGGTTAAGAGGTCTGAGCAATCTGGGACGCACGCTATCAGCTTTTGATGTGCCAGCTGCCTTGCCGAGATACGAATGCTGGTCTGGAAATGCCGGCTTAAGTCTGAGGCTCATCAGACATCTCTGTTATACCATGTCTGTCCTGTCTCTCGTTGCTCGGCCACAACAGTAAAAGGGCAGAGCTACAGCCGGGCGCTAAAAGCAAAGGGGAGCCCAATTAATCCAAAGTGTAAAGACTGGGGGTGCTTCTAAGAGGGACGGTGGCTTGGCTAAGTGTTTGCACAGAGGACAGCGCTGTGCATTGATGGTATCGGGCACGGGTCTCGGGTAGCTCTGTATGGCAAACGAGTAGTTTTGCTGTGTATGAGGGACTCTTGTTACTCTCCAGTGAGCTGTCGCTGACTTGAGCTGAAGATGGAGAGGTGAGCCTTTGCTTGCTGTTATGGCTTGATTGCTAACTGGTGATCTGCCATTTAGAGAGTGTAAACAAGTTAAAACTAATTATAATTAGCCTGTGTGTGGTTGGGGGGGGGGGGGGAAGGGGGAATCAGGAACTGGTTGAATCGGCAAGCATCCAATTCAAAGCCCCCAGTCCTGCCCGGCCAAAGGAAGGGGCAACGAAAGGCCCCCCGCAGCCAACCTCTGCTGCGTTACCAGCCGGGCCTTCGGGCAGCCTCACCGAGCAAGCCCAGTTGCTTTGAATTCACATCAGCGGGGCAAGGAGCAAGCTGTCTTTTAGGTAGCTCTGACCATAAGCTGGGGATGGTGGGAAGTGTGTCATGTTTCTGCACATTTCGCATGTTGAGAAGATCACTGCACAAGTTAGTAAAATAAAGTAATCCTCTGAAATTTTCTCACAAGTCTGAGGCATGGGAGGAAGCCCTGCACTGAGGGGTGGGGAAGAAGGCAAATAGGCTCTTGGTGGTTAAGACACAGGGTCACAGCTTCTTTATACAAACAGCAAAGAGATTTTAGCCTACAGCATTGTTTTTCTGCAAGTCAGAAGGAAGATACTCTTTACTTCCCTCTTTTCCACCTCCACCCTCTAAACTCCAGGGCTCCTTTAGCACCTGATTCAGAAATTCCCCTTAAAGAGCATGGTACTTGCCTGGAGCGTCTTTCTTGGAGACCGCTGAAGCCAGCAAAGGATTGGCTCCTAATAATCCCATTAGGACCTCCTGGAGAGAATGAATGTGATCCTATTGACATGATTTCCGGCAGCCTGGAGGATATTCCTGGAAAACAATAGGAAGAAGGTCAGCGACAATGGTGAGCAAGAGGCAAGCTTTAAGGCAGAGCCTGCCCACTATTGATCAGCGATGCTGGAGGAGAGCTGCCTCCCACAAGGTGAAGGGAGCCAGGGAGCGACCAAGCCTTTATGTATAGGACTCTATACTTTTGCTTTAGCTCGATTGCTCTGTTTTCAGAGCAAACAACAAGAGCCTCTGCAAAGGAGTTTCCATTTTCATGGAAAAGAGCAGAGATATCTGGAGCCTTGTCAGCTAATTTGTTTGTGTTACTAGGTTGTCCTGCCTCAAAGATAAAACGTTCCTATTTTCACTTCTGACTTAGTCCCAGGGTTTGTTATGCCCAGACAGCTGAAAATGCTGGAGACAAAAACAGGGTCAGTACATGGGACTAAAACGAGATGCTTTGGTGTGCAAATCCCAACAGTGTCCCCAGTTTGTGCCTTACCCCCAGCCCCAGTGGCCCCATCTGCTACATTAGAGGCCAGGGTGTCCTGGAGATTATTCCAAGGGTGTGGAGAGCTCTGAAGGGGTGCTCATCATCACTGTGAAATGTTATTATAAGAAAATAATAATGAGGGTTTGTTCAGTATGAATCAAGTCCTACAGCTCCCCTCCGATCCTTCCTCGCGTTCCTGGTGGCTATTTCTCCCTTGCTGTGGAGAAGGAAGGTGATGTGGGTGTGCGCGCAGCAAAGGTGCGCTGGGATGCCGAGCGGATGCTCTCCGCAATGGCAAGAGTTGGGTAAATAAGTCCCAGGCACCAAGTGCTCTGCGTTTCACGTGTTCGAGGCAGCCCTCAGCACCCTGGGAGGAAGCACTTGGTATATGTGTTCATTTTCAACACCCAGCTCAACATTTGCAGTGAAATAAGGTGGAGACTTCCATTCACCGCCTAGGAGGCAGGGATCCCCGCAAGGAAAGAGCAAACAAGTGCCACCTATCACAGCAGATCTAACAGCTTGCTGCTGCCAAAAGGGGAGAAGGGGATGTCTCCCTCTTCCTCCTTGCCCTGTTGCTTTCCTGATCCCGACACTGCAGTTCACTGAACTCAGCAGCCAACCAAGCAGGTTTCTCTGCTGCATCGGATTTCTGCTGCATTGGTGAGTTGAATTGCCTTACCAAGCTGTTTGATGAGTTTCAAGGCCAGCTCAACGCAGGCAATAGGAAAACGAGTTGGAAGGGAGCTGGGAGAGGAGAGGGCACCGTTCCTGTGGTGTTGGCGAGTGACCTTTTCTCCTGGCTCCCGCCTGTCCCTTGGGACTGCAGTGGTGCCGGCTGCACGTGTCCCCCCCCACCCACATCCTTCCCCCGTGGTGCCAGCACAGCTGTTAACGTGGTCACGTTGTGAACTGGACTGAGGAACGAGGTCAACTTAAAAGGAATTCGACAAAAAATGAAACGAGATTTTTATTTTGAAAAGCTGGACCCAGCCTGCCCCGTCACCCTCAGTTCATTTTGCTCCTTCCAGTTGTGCTGAGAGAGGAGTTTGTTGCAGGGACAGGAGTAAGTAGCGAGGACTGGAGTTGCCTGCAGCGCATTGAACTGCTGTTTATGAAACCACTGCCTAAAGGACTGCGCTGGCGAGAGTTTAAGCCGTCCTCTCATCCCCGCAGATAAGGAATGACTATGTGCACCCATAAAGGAGCAACGTGGGGTGTAAAGCTATGCTCTTCACAAGTCCTCACAACCCAATGCATTTATTAAAAACAAGCACCAGAGCTAAATGGTGCCTCCATTGCAGACGCTCACTGGGAAAAGCAAATACATAGGGAAATGTCATGCACAGTCCAGTTACGTTTGATTTGTAAAGCGAAGCTGGGCAAATACTCTTTGAGATGGCATTAGGCATGATGGCAAGCTAGTGCTTCTCTTTGGAGAGGATTCTGTTGCTCAAGAGGAGCTGCTTTGTCAGAAATTTTTTTTTTTATAAGAGCTTTCCTAAAAATATTTCTTCTAGTCCCAGAATTGTCAACGCTATTAATAACGTGAAGTTTTCTCTATTACACAATCAAAAGAGCATTGATCTTCATGTTTCAAAAGTGAGAACTCGATGAGGCCTTATGTAGCTAGACAGCCCTCACTGATATGATCTCGGCTTTATGACTGCTCCGAATTTTCTTCTCTGCTGTAACTACTAAGTAGCTGTGATCTATTCAGAGAGTCTTGAAAAGCTCTGTTTGAGTGAACCTTATGCCCCTTTTATCTGAACATACAGAGCTACCTAACTTTCTCTTAAAATAGACTAAACTACTTCTTGTAATGCATAATTTGTCCCACGAATGCTCAGTATAGACCTGCTAGTTACTGAGCTCATTGCAGCTCATTAATCAGACCTTAGCTGTGTGCCAGGCCTACATGTGAACAGGCACATTAAGGATGTTTCAGCATAGGACTGTTACATTTGCAGTGCTCTGTGTCAGGTCCTTCCCTCAGGCTCAAAGGCTATGTTTGTACCAGTAAATTAAACGTTACCAGGGAACATTCCCGGGCACTGGAATTTGACTGTAAAGCTGTTAACATGCTCCCTGTCATTGTATTGGCTGTGCCAACTAAAACTTTCTTGAATAATTCCCAGGCATGTTTTGGGGATTAGCATGGGCCAAAGGCTATTCCAATAAGCAGTATGGATGTGGTCAGACCCTCTTCAGAGGGTAAGAGGGTTTCATAGCAGAAGGCTGTTCCAGTCTGGCTGGCCTCAAGACTGGAGAACAGACCCAGGCATGATTAATTTACTGGTACAGAAGTAGCCCAAGGGTACGGCTCCACAGCCGTTTCAGTAGATATGAACCCAGCTGCCATGGACCTACTCTTGTCCTGCTCCTGGCCAGTGCTTTCCACCCCCTCCTCTGTCCTGGCAACAGCACTGTTACCTGCTGAGCTGCTACAAGCTCATCCAGCAGTAGCTGTAAACAAACCTAGCTTTAAAAAAAAAAAAATGTTTTCAGCCAGATCTACTCCCTTAACCGGCTCTCCATGCTGCTGCATGAGCTGGCCCAAGCATGGGGCAGAAACTCATGGCGAGGAGAGAAGGGGGACGGGAAGAGAGTGGGAGCAACCGCAACGTTGAAGCAGAGACGCTGGTACGCAAACAGAACAAAACCCTGCTCCGCTCCCACTCCTCTGGCCCATGGAGATCTCCATGTAGGCACAGAAGGAACTGCAGCGAGCACGTGTTTTTGGTTAATTTACACTGGGATAAACATACTCCAGCCACAGCTGGAGATACTTGAGTCTTATGTCAATGAAAGCCTAAATTTGGCCCCACGTTCACCTCCGGTTTCCGAAGGCTCTCACCGCTCCCTCTGCATGGCTGAGCTGTTCTGCTCAGGCTTACTGATGCCTGGCCATCGGCAGAAGCTACTTTGCAGCTTCCAGGGTTAAACTTGCACCTTTATACACAATGCAACATCCACACACACTCTTACAGTCAAACAGCTCAAACCCAGCTGAGAGACAGCTCGCCAGGGACCAACTGGAAACCATCTGATTCTTGTACCCCAGGGTTCTGCACACCCAGTCCTCTTTGTTTTTATGAGTAACTTTAAAACAGTTAGGCTGCGTGCTGCATGCTCCAATTTGTATACAAAGATTTGCATTAAAAGTTGGGTCTAGAAAGCCAACAAGCAGAAAATCATTTGTAAGTGTTCAGCACTTGCCTCATGTGACAGGACGATTAGCGCATCCTCCCCCCCCCCCCCCCCAGCATCTAGAGACGTGCGAAGGTAGAAGCTAAACAGCACTGACAGTCACAGGAGGTTTAACCGCACAAATATCAGTCGTTTCTCCGAAAATAAGTGGAATAGAAACAAACTTGAAGCTGGATGCTAGTCGTGATGACTTTGGCTATAATAACATAGTTACTTCAGATTCAAAACTCTTGTCAAAATGCTAACATCATCCACAAGATGAATATTAATGTGAATGAAACATGAGAGCGAATATTGGTCTGAACAGCATCTTCATGTCCATGCGTGCATGTCTGCACACACACTGGAAGTGCTTAGGCTTTTTTGCCTTTGGGGAAACTTAAAAATTTAGTAATTTTGAAAAGGGTATTTACTGGTTTAATTTTTTTTTTTCCTCAAATGATCAGGTGGTCTTACATTGCTTTAGTGGTTAGCACTTTCATCACAATACCAAAAGGAAGTGTGGAAGAAGTGTAATTGAAATGCAGACTGAAGACCTGCCTAGAGCTACTTTTGCTTTGTTTTTGCATAAAATGGTCAGAAGTCAGAGCCTAGGTAGGCTTGGCCTTTATATAATTTTTGCGATTACTATATGTGTTTAATTTCTTCCTTCTATCACTGTTTTCTTCAGTACAGTAGTTAGCTGAGTGTCAGGAATGACAAGACCACACAGTTCTGTTCATTTGCTTTTCAGTCTCTCATGTTAGAGGTTGACTCTCTGGCACAAACACAATCCGTACTTAAACTTGTATTGCCAACATCTCAAATATTTCTAACTGACCTCACAAAACTGCCCAGAATCTTTCCAGCAGCAGCCACATAGCCCAGATTCATACAGGCAGCATTTCAATGGATTATTTATGACACCTACATTTAGCAAGTATGCTTTGGGTGATGAGTATTCATCACAGTGTTATAAAATACTTTGTAAAGAGAGGCTTATTTTCCCTGCCTATTAAACCATTCATAGCTCTCTGGGCTACTGGCAATACTTTGACTAAATAAATCTAGCTCTGAGTTTAATAGTACAGTTGTATGCTAATTTAATGCACATAATATATATAGTTGCTAGTTTAATTTCTGCATTCTCAGCCCACAAGCATTTGCTCAGATCTCTTACTGGCTTGACTGGTATCCCTATAAGTGAATACTGACTGGAAGCCAATATTAAGGGGACTTTGGTGGTACTTTGTCCTGACCAGGTTTCAAAGTTTGCATTTAGTAGCTACCTGATATAATGCCACTATCTTCTAGATAGGATGTGCATTTTGCTATCAATATACAGCACATTGTGCATCTAAAATGGTATTAAATGCTTTTGAGACTCTAGTTCTAGCTCAGCGGTGGATCCAACTAATATGCTTACATTTTTAAACATATATAGCTGAGGCATCTCTGAAGTTTGGTTAAAAAACCCACCAATCTGCTCACTACTATAAATATGCACAGTGCATGAGCATAACTAATATAATTAGTATTGCTTGTGCTAACTGCATGGCAGCTGAATGATTAGCCCATCAGCATAGTCTAGGGATAAGGTGAAACCGTATTCAGTATTCTTTTTCTGTCCCATCCACTGACAGCTTATAGTAGGAAATGGCAGATAATTGACAATGCCTCTGTCCCTGGGGAAATAAAAGCCCCAGCTCTTCCCATCTCTCCTTTCATTCTGGAAACTGAGGGAAACAGCTGAGTCTAAGCTAATTAGAGGGGTAGGGATTCGAGAATACATCACTTCCACAGGACTGCCCTCTTTCAATCGCCCTTGGAATGGACTTCCATCTCCCACAATGTCAAAATATTTGATTATCAGTGTGGACTTCAATCCAAGCTAATAGAAAGGAAATTTGGTCAGAAACAGTTTTGCTAAATCCAGACTGATTTTGGTCGGTCCCTTTTTGTTTGCTTTTTGCATGTGAGCAAAGGAGACCATATATTGCCTGTGAGCCCAGGAGACGCTGTTTTTTGCTCACCTGCTTCGTGGGGGGAATTGTTTTTGCTATGGATGTGCTAGCAAGCGTATAAACCTGCAAATAAACCTACCAGTGGTGGTGGTTCCCTTGATTTCTCCTGCTCTCTACAAAAAAGCAGTTACAGTTATGGCTTTGGGTGCAAGGTTTGTTGTCCTGTGTCAGGGAGGGCGCCACTGAGGGTGCATGGAAGAGAGGGTTTGGGGACCCTTTCGGTGCAATGTCTAATACTTGGTTAAATGGAAATGTGGGGATAGGACTTGATGACTATAGAGATACTAGATAATCCTGTGTTCCTATCTATTGTTTTGTGTGTGATGTGGCTCAGCCTGGATCCGAGAAGATGCAGTTTCTATAGTGAGGTGTTTTATATGTCGTTCCTAGTGCCAGTCTGAGGCCTGCGTGCTGCTGTCCATGGAGACCTGGTGATAAACGTTTAGGTTATGATAAGCAGAGGGGGTCCACTAAACTGACGTGAGTGGATTGCTACAGAAGTCAACTGGCTCTATCTTGCATACTAGGAACTTTCCTTAACTAAATACCTGACAATAGGATGTGTCTAACAGATGAATTGATATCTTCTTGAATAATGAAAGACAAGAATATGCTCATCTCTCATTTATGTCAGGGTTTATGTTCTGCTTATCAGACTAGCTAGGCAGCTTACAAAGTCAAAAACTTTCTGTTGCAATAAAATCCTGCGTAGGAATGTGCATCTCCAAAAGAATATATCCGACAAGGGAAGAAACAGATTACCTTCTAGAAGTCATAGCCTTCTCCCAGGTAGCATTCTTTCTGTGTTGCACTAATGTATTCAAAGACCACAATTCAATTCCAAACTTATTCAGCGTGCAATCAGCTGGTGTCTGCTGCATTTGTAGTCTAAAATCTAGTCATTTTTAATACTAATTTTCCAACTTAACTTCCTGGCTTAATTGAATCACACGGGCAATATGAGGCCACTATGGCCAGTAGCCCAAACAATCAACTGGGATTTATGGTTTCCATATACGCTAGACTCCTAGAAGGCATAGATGTACGCATCTTGGGTGATAATTTAGACATTATTGCAGATTTTTTTTTTAAATATAAATTTGACAATAATATATGGGTAAGAGTAGACAGAAGCATTATAAATCTTTCTCAGGAATTTTAACACTTTAGGACAAAAACCCTTATGCATTAGTGCACAGGCTTCTAATTCCTGGGTTTCGCAGGAAGATTTTGCAGGACAGGCTCTCCCAGAAGTGTCTGTGGAAGGGTGTCTTCTTTCGATCATTGGATTACATTAATTACAACTTTCATGGCACATTTTATGCTCCTACTGATTGGGTTGCTACTTCCTTGTGCAGGGTAACATTTGCCAGAGTTATACAGACATGTGAGCTCCATCTGAAGAACTACTCTCAGTTGCCAGAACAAAATCATTTGCATTTGTTCCACCAAAGACCAAGGCTATGAGATATTCCTACATAGCAGCATATGGCTTTACCGACAAGCACGCTTCCCAAGCCTATATCAGCCAGTGGAAGGCCAGCAGATCTGTAAGCTTCGAATGTTAATTTTAGCCTACAGAAGAACAGCTATGTGAGCTTATCAGCAGTATTGCATGGAGAAGGAACTACAGCTCCTTCCCCTTCAAATGGGAGATGTGAGGAGCAGCCAGGTCACGGTTAGGTGGGCATCAAAGTAGCTGATGGCCACTTATTCCTGTCCCAGTACAAGGAGGCAAACTTCTCTGCCATCTCTTGCACCAGCAGGAATCTTAGTTTAAACTATCATCAGCTCCTCACCCACAGCCTGAACTTCTGCAGGGATGGACGGATGGCTGTTTGCCCCCGGGGAACTCCAAGCCTCGCTTCTCGCTCCACGGACGCTAGTAGTGGTCAGCACGATCTGTCTGAAGGCTAGCGTGCCGTTCTCAGCTTTATCTGCGTTAATGATGTTTGCAGTGATATTTCAATACATTTCATTTGGGTGGATTCAATTTTTACAATACACACACCCCAAAAAAAAGCTTATGGACTTGAGCAGAGCTAGGAGAGATACAAAGCAAATTACATAACTGAGGGTTTCACTTTCTCATACAGAAAACCTTGTGAGTGATGGCAAGGCACCATTGCATATTTCTAACAAATGAGAATGTTAGTTTGGGGTACTTCAGAACCAAATTTTAGCTTTTGTTTCAAATAATATTTTTCCTGAGACTTAATGCTAATAGAAAGACTTGTACTTTACTGTTTTGTTTCTATAAGTACATTTTTTGTGTTGTATGTAAGGGCGTTTCAACCCAAATGCTGCAGTATTTGCTAGCTCATCACTAGATACTCTGAGTAGAAACACAAGTTGTCTGCCATCCAGAAGAGCTCATGCTGTTTGTTCTGCTCCTCCTACCCAAGCTGGATAAAGTACATAAACCAAAAAGCAATAATGGTAATAAGAAGAAAGCTAACAATCCAGGTCAACAGCAAAACGGTAAAGGAATCTGTAGATGTAAATATATAGGACCTGGCACTTGCTCCCAAAGTAATACAACTCCGTAACTTCAATAAGCATCAATCTTTTCTTTTACATCAGCCAAATTCAATGTTGGGATTTAATAATTTTCTTTTATTTTTACTGTAAAACATGCCTTTGGTTCTAACTCCCGTTGCCTCACTAACGCACAAGCATGACTGATGGCCGCTAAGGCAAAAGGAGCGCTCTTGCTATGTTACACCATTATTCGTTTTCTTCCTGCCCGTGCTGTAGCTACTCTTGAGCAGTGGGCTCAATACATGCCCCGTTTCTGTGGCTTGGGGTCGCAAACTGCCCTTTCCTTCGTTTAACTTCCCCTCAGCAAAATACCTACAGCAGCGGTTCCTTGACCTTATTTCCAGCACACACTGACAACATAAGGAGAAATGCAAATGAGTTATTTTGCGGTAATAAACCCAAGGAAAACAAATTTGATGCTAAATGGCTCCCACACATGACAGATGGGTTCATAGTAGCTGACCTCATTTTTTAGTTTCAACATTTGTTTCACATGGGCAGCTGGAGCGATTGTGAGCATGAAATACACTCCGTGTTGTTAGAGCTGTTCTCTTACAGCAGTATAAATATACAGGAATCGTATTCAATCGGTATCAGTGTAGATAGCAAAATTTGGTCTGTAACAGTCTGTATGAGTGTAACTGAGAGAGCAGAATGTGGCCATCTAATTAGATGTGGTGTTCATTCATTTAAAGCAAACCCTGGTATGCAGAATTATCTTTGATTAGAAGTCAACTCCAATTCTATTCAGCATTGATTATTCTTTATATCAGTTAAATAATTAATTACAAACAGCCCCCCTCACCATTCAAGTGCCAGCAAACAATATAAAGAGAAAGCATTTCTGAAAATCAGCTGAAAATCATTATCTTATACTTTAAATCCACCTTTCTTTGAATGTGTAACAGTGGTTCAGTCCCTGTGACCTGTGCATGTAATGAACCATACTGTCATTTCAGCAGGGTTGTGCGGAAGTAAATGTAGATTTCGTGCTACTGTGCTCTCTACCCCTGTATTAGGAGATAAACTAGAAGGAGCGGTCTTGCAAGAAATAATAAAACTAGCAGGATGCGAAATGGACCGTGGGAGTTAGTAGCAGCCTGGCTACTTCTCTTTACTCTTTCACCATATGCAGATAAACACTCTACAGTCGCCCAAATGTGTTAGATGGGATTTCACAGCATAGATCATTAAAAAAAAAACCAACCGTTTTCCTCAAAATATTTCTGTTCTGCACTTCTGCAAGCATTAACAGCGACAGGTGCTCTAGTAAAGGATGAGTGGTGCTGCTGCTGTCCCTTACTGGTCACAACTGGGCTAAGTCAGCCCTGATGTAAATAGATGCAACTCCTGTGGGAGCCAGTATGCGACAGTCATGGTGATGCTGTGCAGGGCTTAAAGTTGTATGGCAAGTGTAAGCAGTGGCGCAGCCTAACTGAGACTGCGTATGATCAATGAACATAAAACCTCCCCTCTGGCAGCAGAGAAGAGCAATGGTCCAGCACAGTGTTTAACATAAAATCCTCCTCAGGAGTGCTGCTTTCTCTTATGACTTTGCACCACTATTTCTTCTGTTTAGGAGCCTCATTTAAGGCAGGTGGCAGCAGCCCGGACGAGGACAGCAAGCTGGGGCTGCCTCTTTGCGCGTGCGAGAAAGTAAACACATCAAGCTCTGCAGGACAGCTGAGGTACCTAGCGTGCCGCTCTAGAGATTATGCTTTGCTCCGGCCAAGGCAGAAAAAACGTAGCTCTACTTGGTATCCACCCCAGGTATGCTCTAATGTAAGCACGAGTGAGATAAATTAAACAAATGAAACAGGCTTTTCAACCCTGAAAGGCCCATAAAATATCATTGTTGTCAAAGCCTTTCAGTCACTAATGAGATGCAAATGCTTTGCTGCTCCTCTTTAAATATGGGGGATTAGGGTGACTTAAAATGCCTCGGATGTTTATATAATAATTCTGTTTCATGGGGTGTCTTAATAGCGCACTATTTGTTAATATGTTGTTGAAGATACATTGCCACATGTTTTAGGACAGACCATTGCATTTAAAGCTGGACGTTCTTGTCCCAGATATGAGCACTGCAGCATTGCATTTATTTAGTTTAATCTTTTCAACGCTTCACAAATGTGTCCACTTCAAGAGCATCGCCATAAAAGTCCTTTGTTACTTCATTTATATTTGGGTACAGAATACGTCTGAAGCTTTCTCTCTAGTACATCACCGAGTAGTTGAACACTGTCCATGCACAGTTGAGAGTGGCTGTGCGCTCCAGTGTAACTGTTTTATTTCTTGGCTTTAATCCATTTAAATTCAGAACTTGAATCATATGTTAGGGAAGATCCTGCATGTATAACTTCTAAAGTTTTTATTTAAATTTTTGGCAGAGGTTATTCTTCTTATGGCCAAAATCTTTTCAACTTTGAAAACTCTCAGAGGTGTAGGAGGCCAGAGTGCATATCTAATACCACCCAAAAGCCTAAGCATCGCCAAACCACCTCTGTCTTCTCTAGCCAGTTCTGACAGGACAGTATCGCTAAAAGAGCTGTGAAAAGCAGCTGTGGAAAAGCATGCGGGATAAAGGGTTAAGGGGAGTCTGTGTTAGATAAAGAATTCATACTGGAAACACTTGTCTCAAAGATGTTGGTACTGGAGAAGAGAACTGACAACAAAGTCGATTCACCAATAACCGAAGAGTTATTGCTACCTGCAGCCGGAAGGAAGAGAGAGTTATCTGAGGTCCCTATTCCCACACAGCTGTTTTACGTTTAGCAATTGCAGCCCACCAAAACAAAAAGCAGCGCAGCTTTATAGCCATGCAAGTGCTTACAGAAACTACTTGGGAAAAGAAACAAACAAAAAACTAGAATTTCATGGAGAACTGATTTCCTTGCTGCAAGTTTCTGAAATCATCTTTGATTTCAGTATCTATCAAGTTTCCCCAAAAAGTCTGAAACATCCAGAGAAAAGCTGTTTCCTGTCAAATTTGCTCCTTTGGGCCGAGGAAGTGACCCTGTTTGAGCAACCGCTGGCACAGTTCTGGCTTGGGTCAATTAGCATCTTCCCAAACTATGAGTGGGCATGGTTTGGGAAGGAGCATGCGCCAAGGACCATTCCCAAAGCACAATCTTCATGTGCTACTCTCTTTTGGAGGACAGAGGAGTTTAATAATACCATGGACATAGGCTGCACTGTGCCTGCTGTCCTTAGTGACAGAGAATAGTCCTGAACGCGCTTAATTTACTGGTCTGGACGCAGCCAATGCAAACTTGACGAAATCCTTAAGTATATTTCAAGTAGATCTAGTCAGTTTAAATGGGTACATTTAATCTCGAGTGAACATTTGAAAAAAGAAATCCTGAGTTTAAAATGCCATACTCCATCCACGCTATAAGATTAGTTATCATCTAAGATACATCATCTTTTAGATACAGTCACATTAAGGATAAACCAAGTATGGATTAATCAGATCAGACAGCACTTATTATTGCTGAACTGCGAGGTAATTATCTTGCATAACTTTTCATTGCATAAATCAAGCTTGCATGCATCTCTGAACAGCTCTCCTTTTTCATGTTCTACCATTTAAAAAAGCAACCCTCTAGGGCTATCACAGGCTGCTGAAAATTTTACAAGAATGATGCTGTAGTTTGTCCTCCACTGCCCTCCTGCTTTCTTCTCATTTCCTTCTTTGCTGAGGTTTCTGCATCTTCCAATTTGCATAGTAGTAATGGACTGTCGTTCTGGGTTTATGAAAATGAGGCTGTAATAGTTTGATGCCACGTTGAGTTTTCTCTAAGGGAAAGCTTCTGTCCTTCTGCCAAGAGAAGTAATTGTCTTTCTTACCTGGTGGTAGCATGACGTGCCCTTCGAGCACACGACTGACACTAGCTGTACTAGAGGGAAGCCAGTCTTTTAATCCCCATGGTTTCTGTGCTCGCAAAGCGCTCAGCGCTACGGAGGTGATAGACCAGCGTCTTGGCGGACAGCCTTCCTCAAAGCTCCTGCCTCCCCGACAGCGCCAAGACCCTGAAGGCCCTGCTCTTTCAGCATGCACGCTCGCAGCGCCACTGGGAGAAGTGACAGTGTGAAAGCACGTGTGAGAACGTTCAAAGTCAGGAGCCCTGCAGCTGCTGTGATTTCCTACTTCCCACACAAAAATACACGGCCTTGAGTAAACACGCATATAGTGTTCAGTTTATGCTGAAGCTGCTATGGTAGATTCACCAGTGCCTTGCTATGTACTGGAAAGAAGAGTTATTTTATGGAGAGAGCCAGGAAAGAATGGGTCCAAAGAAAGCCCTTATGGGATAACTGCAGATGAAAAGCTTTCTAACCTTCTGGGAGCTTCTGCGTTCAGTGTACGGCATGGGAGTCAACTATATTGGGAGCACTTCCAGTCCAGCACCTGCATGTCGGGAAACACAGCCACATCTGAAACAAAGGCTTTGCAGGCCAGCTGACATCTGGCGAGATGAAGACACATCTCCCCATGATTTCAGAGAAAGCAGAACATTGGTATATGTGAGCAGAGTTTTAAGCTGCTTATTCACTAGTCTCTGCATCAGCACAAGTCTTAGCATGTTTAATATGGCCTCTGTTTGGTTTTGTGTAGCACAGATGACTTAACATTTCCAGCTCTTAGTTTTATTAATCTGAACATCTAATAACCTAAACAAATTGATCTCTGTTTACTTTAGCGGGTGTCTGTTCTCGTTAATAAAGAGTTTGTGCATGTCTAAATAGATGTGTGGTCAGCAAGCACTAAACTGGGGTCAGGAAAGTGTTTCATACTACAAAGAGCACCTGTCAGCCACGATCGATTCTGTGCAAATACCCAAGTCTTCCTGTGAACTAACAAAATGGCATTTTGTGGTTGTACTAAGATGAGGAAAGGTCAGTCATTCATTCATGCATGCAGGACTTGACACATCATACACTTAATTGAGCAGTGGCTTTTGTTCAACAGCATCATCATTCAACAGATATGCCTGTAAGTTTGGGAAAGTGCACGGGAATGGTTGTTGCTGCCACAGTTCAGTCACACTTGCAGCGATGAGCCTGGAAAAGGGTGTCCCCATGCCCAGGCAGGCTCCTTGGTCAAAGGCTACTTGCTTGGATGTTATTGCACAAAGGTGTGACACCTGCCCCACAGTTAAAATTTTAAAACCAAACATTTTTAACTTTATCACAAACAGGATGTCAGGTTACTTAACTATGGAAAAGATCTTTTCTCTCATGTACATACAACCACGAAATGTCCATCAGACACTGAATACAGAGCCACGTCTACCTTCTCAGCTGTCTACCTCAGACAGTACCAAGGACCAGCACAACCATTTCAGCCTCAGGTTTAAGCCTCTCTCCCCCAAGAGCTCTGAGGCTTCTTCATGGGATGTGTCCACTATAAATCATGTTTTTCCTCTGCTGTGCTTCAGTCTTCTAACAGACGTAAAATAAATTAAATGAAGTAGAAAGACACCTCGTTCAGAGACAAATTAAGCTGTTTGGGCCGCTCCGACAGTGAAATGGTATTTCAGGGAAAGAGAGAGGAAAAGGCAGTGCTTACACCTGCCCATCTGTTGAAATAAGACCCTCCTGCGGCTATTTGCAGGTGCTTATTTGCCTATTTGTCTCCAGTAGATTTCACTGTAAATGAGTTCCTCCCTTTGGTGAGCCTGTCAACAGAGAGGTTTAAATAGTAATAAATAGGGTCAGTCTAGCCTGCTCTTTTCTAGATGTGAAGGCACAGGCTAAAACCACCAACGATGACTAGATTTTCTCTGCTGCAGCTCCACAAGCTCTTTAAGGTAGATAGATTGCGTGAAGTTTTCCAGTCAGTCACAGTCTTGGGACAGAACTATTTGACTCATCTCCGGGTGCTGCAGCTAAATGCTTTCTTGAATTAAAAAACAAACAAACAAACCAACCAAAAAAACCCCAGCAAACAGAATGCCTTGCACAAGTGATTATTCAAAATAGATAGATACGGTGTCATTTAAGGGTTACCAGCAGGCTGGCCTGACCTGGGAAGTTCGAGCTGCTGTAGTTAATCTGGTGGTTTGAGCACTGGGAGAGAGCGCACACTGGGAGCAGTGGTTTAGCAGTAATTAGGTGGCTGGCTCTGGCGGTCAAGGTCAGCTTACTGTAGGCAGCAGGGACTGTAGTGTTTCTGATGCTTTAAAAGGGCTGGAAGATAAAATGTATTATTGCGACTCCCCCGTGTATTGCACTGGTTCCAGGGAACTGTCAGGTTCAATTTGTTCCTCACGTTGAAAAGAAGAAAGATGCTCGCATACTTTTGTGCTAATCTGTCATCTCTTTTGTGTTATTTGGGGGGGAGGGTGGCACGGGAGAATTAGAGTAACACAAAAACACAACAGAAAAGAACAACTTTGAAAAAAAAAAAAAAAAAAGAACCAGTTAGGTCTTGCTTCACGTTTAAAAGACTCATTTCTCAAGGAGGTCGTGGGGAGCAGAGCTTGTATAAAAAAGATAAAGGCAAGGTCTGTGCTTGTGGCTGCCAAAAGGCAATTCATGGGTGCCAAGGGCTACCCTACCTGCTCTTCTCTGCGCCTTCCAGTGAGCCGGGCAGCGAGGAAGCCAGTGCCTTCTTTCTGATCACTGCTGGGACACAGATGGCTCTTGGTGGCCTCACTGCCACTCCCTAAGTAACCTGGCACTGCAGGGGAGGGTGGCCTCCTCCTCCTTGCCAAGAGCACAGGACCCAGCAGCAAAGATGCTTGAAAGCTGGGGAGCCAGAAGTCAGGGAAGTGAAGAATAAAACTGCTGCCGACTTCAAACAAGAGCTGGCCCTTCTGCACTTGGTGCCACGTGGAGCAAAGGAGCAAGCCCTTTGCTCCCTTTTGCACTAGATGCCCAGCCTTAGCTAAGATACTCCTTACGTTAGTTCCTCTCGCAATGGCAAGAGCTATAACGTGATCTGGTTTACTGAATCCAGGGTTGGCTCCCACCACTGCTCACCTTAAGCCTCCCTGAGAGGAGGGACCCTTGTACCTGGACACGTGCTCAGAGGGCAGTGGCAAAGCCCATCCTCCTGCTGCCCAGCACTTCGCACACGCTACCATCCCTCCTCGCTCTGGCAAAACTAAACTATTTGAAAGACAGCGAGGGAAATCAAGAGTTGGCAACTCAGGGATGTGAAGGAGAATAAATCCTAGTGACAGTTTGTTACAAATCCAAAGTGAATCCACCACGGTTCATGGAGTCCCCAGGGCAAAATTGTTTCTTCTGTCAAGAGTCTTTAAATCCACCATGGACCCAATTCTTTCTTTCTCATCTGATAAAACAAGCACGTCTTCAGGTCAGTGATGCAATCTGTGCAAAGCTGGCAGGGAAAAAAGTAGTGTGCACCCCCTCTCATTTTGAAAATCTTTTTGTCTGGGAACATTTTTAACAACCCTCCCTGGAAATGCTGTTCCAGCAGTGAGAACTGGAAGTTGGGTGAACAGAGTAGCGACCTCTGAGCTCCTGCTAAGGGGGAAAATACTAGTTTTCTCAGTATTTTGTTAATAGAGTCATCCAGGAACCGTACAGCTTGAAAGCCATGTGACAGGACCCCCTCTGATACTAGCGGGTGTCCTGGTGCTCTCCGAGAAGCCGCTTCCAGGAGCGCGGCGCAAGGCACCACTTCCCTCCCTCCCTCCCTCCCTCCCTCCGCTGGCTGCTCTCAGCTGATGCTCTTTGCTGCCTGAAACACAGGCGCAAGCTGCCCATCTCCCACTCACTGCCTGCAGCTTAGCTGGAGTGATAAAAAGTTACCCCAGTAAATAGGTTGTCCAGGAGCAGCCTGCGTTGCTTGCCCCTACCACATGTACAGCACACGGAAAAAGTCAGACCAGCCATCCCTTTTTTGGAAAAAGCAAATGCTGCCTTTGCTTTTCACTCCCGCTTCCTCCCCACTGGGAAGCAAGCTGGCCTTCCTCTGCCTCCAAACCTTTCTTGGCAGTGGACCTTTCCTCTTCCTCAGGTTTAAGAGAGTCAAAGAGCAAAAGGTAACATTGAATGGTTTGTGAGCACGCTGCCATGAGTTTTGAGGCTCTGCTTTGTACAGCTGTTACTCTGCATGTTTGTTCTGCCATACAGTTGAGTAAAATTGTCATGTGCCCTGAGACCAAAAAAAAAAAAAACAAAAAGGAAAGTAAATCAGCCTTTTCACTTAGGAATGCTGGGCATCTCTCCTTTACAAAGCACACAGGTCTCTCTTCTTACACATTCCCAAATGTTTAAGAAACATTCAGATTTAGAAAACCTCTAAGATGTCACTGTACTGTCATTCTAGAGAGGAGTAGAGAGAGACATGGAAAAGTTAACTGCTCTGTTCTTTTGGAGGAATCTGGAAATAAATTCATCCTGTTGCTTCCAAAAAACAAACAAACATGCAGACAAAAAACTCCCAAACCCAGCCAACAAAGCGCTGCTTGGATGTTAAAGGAAAAAAAAAATAATAATCAAACTAGCATCAAGTTATGAATGCTGGGATTTTAAAAGTCCACATAGCACAAGTACCTATCTACACTAAAAAGCTGCATAGACATTATTTTAACTGACTGTCCTAGTGACTTTGTTACTTTCTGAGAAAATGCTGAATGTATGGAAGAAAATAATACATTTGCTGCCTTTAGACTGACATTGTCCAATACCTAACAACCCACATTTATTAAGTGAGAGACTGGCCTAAACAACCTGCCATGTTTGCCCATTATAACTCAGCGCTTCTCACTGCTGCCAGTGGCTACCTTGCTTGAATCTGGATAGCATAAACCAGATCGCATTATATCTCTTCTCATGGTGTAAAAAAACTGATGTACGGAATATCTTAGCTAAGGCTGGGCAGCAAGCCTTCCAAAAAAAAAAAAAAAAAAAAAGCCTTCCTCTTGCCTCCTTCCTCAAGCCCTCCCTTTGGGTCTGCTCCCACTTTTTGTTTATTAGGAAGGAGGGTGACACTTATGAAGCCTAATTAACCATTGGAGAATACAGGAAGATAATGTTCTTGTTTGGGAGTGCTCCCTGCTCGGGGCTGCAGCTGTGTGACAGTAGCTAAAACACGATAATTAAGAGCAGCGTGGCAGAACGCAGGGCCAGATTAATGCACGCAGGAGTTATGCTGAAAATATATTCAGCTTTGAAAGAGATGGATGGATGAATGGAGGGATGAAAGGGTGCAAAGACAGAACAGCCACACACAGTTTCCAGAAAGCTTTTTACAACTTTGAATGAGAGACAGCAAAACGCTCAGTTACACAGCAATAGAAAGATCAGTCACAGGATTAGGATGACCTTTTCTGATCAGGGCGACCAGAGGTAAACTGAAGTGCAATACCAGTGGGTAACACGTTTGTGTCAGTTCTTGGGCATGATCCAAAGACTAAAGGCAAAAGAACTTAAGAGGGTCTAATCTTTCCTCAAACCCGCAATGCTATGAAAGCTCACTAGAAATAGAAAGACAAAGCGTAAGGAAAGGCTGTTTTTGGAGGGGGATGGAAACAAGGCTAAGCACTTCCATGCACCATGAGAAAATACTAAAATAGCTCTCCCACACATCTTCTCCGACCCTTAAAGAACGCACACGGACGAGAGGATTTTCTGTACGTGTCCAGCTTAACACCACACACAAGAAACTCCACCAAAGCCTCCTTTTCCTCCCGAAATCTCACGCCGGTGCGATATACCCTTTAAAGCGACGGGGCTGCGAGAAGAACCGCTTTTGTGACAGCGGCGCTCAAACACCAAAGCCCCGAGGGAGCAGCTGCCTCGCTAACAGCCCCTCTACTTTTCCACCCCTAATTTCCTTTTCTCTCCTCCTCCCCCTCCCTCCCTTTTCCCCCGGGTCGGGTACCTGTCGCCGGCGGCGGGGCTGCCCCTCGCCCCGGGCTCAGAGTCCGCCCCGGGACGCCGCTCGCCCGCCGCCGCCGCCCAGGGCTCCTCGGCCACCGCGGCGCCCCATCCCCGGCCGGGCGGCCGCAGCGGGGAAAGCAATAACAGCAATAACCAAAATTAAAAAATAATAATGATAATAAAGCTAAACGGTGGAGCCGGGAGAGCCGCCTGCCTGCAGCCGCGCTGCCCCGCTCCTCTGCCAGCCGGAGCAGCCGCTGCTGGTTTTCCCTTGCGGAGTTGCGGGAGGAGGAGGAGGAGGAGGAGGAGGAGGAGGCGCTGCGCGGCCGCGACCCGCCCCTGCGCTGCGCGGGATGTGCGCGCCGGCCCCGCGCCCGGGGGCTGGCCGGTGAGCCGCTGCCTTTGAATGTGCACCTTTTTTGGGGGTAGGGGGCCAGTTATTTCCTCCTCCCTTTTTTTTTTTTTCGGTATTCTGCGTGTCTCAGTCAATCATGCCCCTTCTTTGACCGAAAAAGTGAGACCCGGTTCCTTCCTCACAGGACAGGTGCAGGAAACAGGCCACGGCCTCTGTCATCGCGACTGGCTTCTCGTGGTCGGTGTTCGCTGTACCAAAACTGCACTTAGCAGTGTATGCTAAACCATGCCCTAAATATGTAGAATATCTAGGATATAGAATCCTACCTACCCAATAGATTATTCTATAGACTGTATCTATCTCATCTATTATATAGAATATATAACATATACTGAAGGCTAAAGGCAGCAGTTTACAGGATTGAAAGAACATTGCCATGAATGAACCGTCCATTTCTTCCCTTGATCTCGCTTTCCAGTATTACCCTGAGAAAGATAAATAGATAGGAGCACTGTATTTTCCTGAAGATCTCAGGCTATTTACTTCAAATTCAGTCTTCCTTGTAAAATGCATAGTCCAGGTTATTATATCCACATCTCTTTATAAATGCTAAAATTCTGAATATCTTTATTGTTGGCCTTAGGACTTTTCCACTTCTCTGCTGCAGCTTTCTTTCATACAGAATTTTACTTCAGGCATCATCCAACAGAAAGACAAAACACCCATGTCATATTTTCTATGTCATTTGCTGCCCCTTTTCCAACATTATTAGCCACTGCGGACTCCTTTAACGAGTTCTCCCTTATGCCTCTTAAACAGCTACGAGTACTTTTCTGGGGGGCAGAGATAACTGCCGGCAATTCTGTGGGTTGGGTAGACAGACACAATCTGGAAAGCGGCTTGAGGAGGCAATAGCCACGCTCTCCCTATATAACTACATCTTTCCCCATTTTTCTCAGGATAGATAGCCCTACCCCTTCAAATGCAGATGTTTTTTGTAGATGCTGCAGACCTGTCACACACAGGATGATATTGTATGTGTAAGTTTATGAAGTGACAACAGAGAATAAGATTTAGGGCTTCATAGAGCATTGAATAAAAAATCCAAGCTGCCAATTCCAATTGACCTATAATCTTAAGCAATTTTCAGCAGTATTCATGAACATGTGTTATTTATGTTGTATGCTGAAAATAAGCAGCACCCTGTAGCCTCAAGAAGAAGTAGAAATGAGAGAGAACGATTCCAGATTCACTAAAAGCATACATGGATGCTTTTCGCACTGATGTGCTGACCTCCGGGGTCTCTGGACCATTTCCAAGATGACTAAGTTGAGACATGCTCCACAGCAACCACGTAGGTGAAATTTCCGAAAGCCCCCGCTGGTTCCACCCCATCGGGAAAAGGGCAGGGGCCCCTGATGAGAGAGCAGCACTGGTGTAGCTTCAAGGCAAAGTTTATAGGGTGATCTTTATACATCTCTGATTGAGCTGACTATGCTCTGCCTGATTCGCATGTTTCACGGAGGACTTGAACTCTGAGTCCAAGGCAGAGAAGTTGCTTTCTGGAAAAAGCAGCTGGGAGCTTCGGGCCGTGGAATGTCAGGGGAAGAGGAGAGGGAATATTTGTGGCAATGCTGAAAGCTATAAATGTCTCATCATGCATGCTTAATATGCTTTTGAGGCCATTTCAGCCTTTTAGGGGGTGGAAGCTCTCAATGTGGAAGCCTGGTTCATTTGTTTAAGGTCTTCAGTGCTAAATACTAATTGCAGCATGTTACTTCAGCCTTGAGTCTCCTGCAGTAGTTCTTGGCAATTACTTTGTGTGCCCCATGTTGCAAATTTCCTCTGGCTCTTTTGTCCTTATCTTTGAGAAGATTTTTTTGAACTTATGCTTGCAGGCACAAATGCCTCATCTGTTTGCAGCCTTTGCTTCCAAGGAAATATTGTCTATCCTTGCAAATACATGTGCTGAGGGGCATGTGAGCTGTTTCTCTTGGTTCCTCAGTACAGTTTTGCAGCAGCAAACACAGAAATCTAATTCCCTCCTCGCTGTCACCCCCCCACACCCTCCCACTTGCCAGTGCCGTAGCTTGCTGAAACCGCTAGGAGATTCAGCAGGTTTAAGGATGCTCTAGATAAAATCTTTGCTCCGTTTAGTCCTTCTGAACGTGCATGCAGCCTGACGTGCATGCTTTTGAAAGGATGGTCGGTCATTGCACGTGTACCTTGTTTTGCTAATTCGGTGGAAAATGCCAGAGAACGCTGCCTCCCTCCACAGTCAGGCAGGGACTGAAGCTGCCGTTATATTGTTGCTGTGATCATGCTACTGCTCCTATAAATTATTCACTGTATTGCAGTGTAATCTTCTGTTGTGTTAGAAATAGGTCAGCCTGAATGTCCTAAGTGAACTTTCAAAGGGACAGCAACAAAACTGATTCTAGTTTTATCTCCAGAAAAGGGAGTGACCTCTCCAAAACAGCTGTTGCCAATTATGTTACAATTATGTTTCCCTGTCGGGTTCAGTACCTTTACAGGCGTTGATTCCCAGCAATGGTAACCCCATGTTATACTTGAGATAATTAAGCCAGAGTTCTTCAGTTACTTGGTGGGCTTTACAGGAGCACCTTGCTTTCTGTTGGCCTTTGCTCTGAGGCCAAAGAGTAAATCAGGATTATCAGAGACGAGAATTTGAGAGTACCTAATTGCTGTGCTCCTCCCAGTAACTTGGAAGGTTTCTTGCAAGGGCTGAGCAGGATTTTCTGGCTGATATACATCAGCTACCAGTCTCGGTGACAAATATAGTGACAAATATTTTAGTTTTCCCATAACTCCCCTGGCTCTGGCCCACCAAGTCCCCAAACCAGCAGAGCAGGAGAACCGTGGGCCTTCAGGTCCATTGCAGATGTATCGTCTAGAAAAACCTAGAAAGGGGAAATGGGACCCTATTGTCCGGACAGAGGTATTAGGGCAAGCCTGCTTCCCCTCATAAGGTATTCTGAGGGAAAACTCTGGGAGAACCCTATGAAAACATGGGCTATTTGTGATTTCCCTTGTTTACTGTGGGGTCTTAGCTCCATTATGTGAGTACAAGGACTTAACCCAGTCCTGGATGATTTCAGACATCTGAAAGCAGGAGTTAGTGGTGGTAGACAGCTTGGTCGCAATGCTTTGCAGACCGTACAGACGGCAATTTGTGTGAAGGATTATCTTTAGCACCTTCTGATCAGCAAGAGATCAGAGGAAGCAGGGGTGGGTGCGCAGACGATGTCTTAGAGCTTCAGATGTCTGAGGTAAATTAGGCCTGCCTTAGCCTTTAAGAAAGGCAATTTGAACATTGGCTTTTGCTCTTGTTATACTCCTCTTTGTAATATTGCTATGAGTCTGTCAGAACTCCTCTATTTTGAAGAGGATGTCTGGAAGCATATAGCGTTTTCATATTGCTGACAGATGTCCCCAGGGATGTCTCCAGCAGGTATCACAGCCAGCCAAGCCTCCTATAGGAACACAGGTAGCCATCCTGAGTGCTGTCCCCGGAGGACCCCAGTACAAAGAAGAGGTGAACAAACAGGTTTGAGATTGGAGACCACTATGGTTGCCGGAGCCATCACTTGGAAAGGCTTTTACTAGAGGGTGCAGAGAGAAGATTAAAAGGAAAGAGCCTGACCCATGTTGTGATCAATTTGGGCAAAGCCTGAGTATTTAACTGGAAGATTTGGTTGACCCATAGGCACATTCACCATTAATCTTTCCAGCTAAACCTATTACAACATTGCCACAACTCTCCTACTGTCTGCAGTTTGCCCTGCCCATGCTACTCTTTGGATTGACTCTGTTCCCTATTTATGCCTTCTCTCTGAAGCGTACCTTCCCAGCTCATCTGCTTGCATTCATTGTCATCCTGTAACACTTCTTGCTGTCCTCCTAGAAGCTTTTCATACCCACTTGTTTTTCACTGCTTACATCCTCTAACCACTGTGCAACCATTTCCCCCCTTTTACTTCCCATCATTGTATTGCTACTCCACACTCATGTTCCTCATTTTACTTTTTCCTTTATGTTGCTTTTGCGTATCTTTCCACCTGTAGATCCTGGAGCAGTTGATGAGAAAAAGTGACCTGAGCCAATGCTCTGCAGTGATTCTGGATTAAGTGCAGGCTTCAGGGACTTGTGGCCAGAAGCTCAGCACAGCTCTTTGGGAAGCTCTTTGGGACTGAAGTATAATTCAGTGGGTAAGCCCTGTGGCAGGGCGGTCAGGACATGCTCGACATACCAAGGAAAAGCAAGCTGTGGGGGTGGAGGGAGAGGGCTAGGGACACAAGGGGAACTCTCCTTTAGCTTCTAGTGCACAGCAAGGGATAACCATTCCCACAGGTTACCCTTCTTTTCTCTCTCCCTTCTTCATGACACCGTACTGCATTTGTGGCAGTCTGAGGTTGCCTGCTGTCAGAGCAGGAACTCTTCCCACTGACCATCCAAAGAGTGCTGTGCGCACCCGCGAGCGTTTGAAGAACGCTCTACCTGCCCTCAGGTGTATCACTGGGGGGGAGCAGGAGGGAGGAGCAACCAATTGCATTTTCTTCCCCAGAACCCTCCAAAATCAGACATTGTGTGCTCCGGCCCCTCTGCTGGGCAGGTTTTTCATGGCAATGCGAGGCGCTCACAGGAGGGTCCAGCCGAGCAGAGCAGTGCATTCCAGTTTCTCAGACTGCCTAGCAACCAGGGCCGCTGAGCCGCTCTTAAGGACATGCCAAGTGTGTGGATGGCATGTCTATTACTGCAGCTCTGGCCTTATTTTTCCTCCTGTTGTTTTTGAAAAGCATTCCTTGTTTTCTAATTAAGATGCATGAAGAACGACTCGTAACTTATTTTACTTTCCTGGACAGCTGGAAGTCAGCTATGTGATGAGATGATCAAAGCTGTTGTAATGATCAGAGACCTCAAGCGCCAGGTATGGCGCTGTCAGTCTGTTTTAGGGGAGTGTGGCTGTCAGGCAGCCTCTTCCATGCGGTTAGGGATGAGCTGGTTTGAACTGCTGCTGGACAGCCTCGAAACCCTCTCCCCTCGTTACCTGAAGGAGTATGGAGAGTGGGACTCAGTCCTTCACATAGATCTCCAGGAGGTGAGGTACCTGCCTCGGACTGCTGGGCAGGTAAAGTGCATTGCCCAGTACAACCAATGTGTATATAAGATCAAGAGGGCTCCTTCAGGAAAGGATTCAGCTTTGTAGACAAAAAGTCTGATGCCAGCTTCCACGGTGTTGTTTCTTTTGAACCTTTAAATAATCTCTTGGCTGCTTCTGATTCGTTGGCTCGCGGGTGCCCAGACCCTGCTCCCTTCAACAAGTGTCCTGTCCCCACCACTGTCGCGGGAGGTCCCCTCATGCGCTCACTAGAGGAGTCTCTCAGAGAGTGGGTGGTGCCAGGCAGTAGCAGCTGTTGCCTGGACTTGCTGACTGCCCCAGGGCTACAGTTCAAACCTGGACCCAGGCCCATGTCCATCCCCTTGCAGCCTTACCTGCACTTGAACAGCAAATCTGGTGCAAACTCTGAAGCAGATGGAGAAGGAGAGGGCCTGTGCTTTCTTAATGCAGGCCCAAGCACACTCTCTGTTTGCAATGTGGACTGCAGGCACAGGTATGGCTCAGCCTACTTGTCCACCCCTTTTCATAAAGCCAACAAGTGGGCCTGGAAGGATCAAGGATCATGAAGGATAGATGCTACATGGAGTGAGACGCTGTAGGACATGTTAGCAACCACGGGAAGTATCTTAGGTCCATCAGTATAGATTTAAAGAGCAAGTCAGGGAGCGCCACTCTCTTCAGCCTCCCTTGATCTGCACTCCACCACAGCGTAGAGACAGCCTCTGTGCTCCTTCTACTCAGAGTGTCCTACAAGTCACTGCAAGAAGGGGAAGAAACTGCAGGGATGGAGGGCATGCTCAAGTAGAAGAAGGGTGCAAAGGCTGGTACGGAGGGAAAGGAGCCAAGTAATGCCGTGCAAGTTTCCAAATCAAGCGCCATGCATGAATACTGCACTGCTGGACGCGTGGAGTCCTGCATGTTCCTAATGTGATGATTTCATAACAAAAACCTAGAAAGAATCATTGGGGCAAATGTGCTAAGCAATTTCTGTCCTCAGCTATGCTAGTATAAAACCAGGGGTGTCCTGAAATCAGTTCCAGACAGACATCAGTATTAGTGGCCCAAGCTGGGGCCTCAAGGTTCACAGCCATATGACCTGACAGCACTCCTTCTTCCCTGTACAATTCTGCACAGAGCATCACAACCTAGAGACACTATTTTCATTGCCTTACTGTCTGCAAGACACTGCTATAACCCTCTTTTCCTCATCAGCGCATATTTCTGTGGCTTAAATATAGCAAATACGAAGCAAGTGCAGCACAGATGAAATGCCATGCCATTCGGGGGAGCGGGACAAAAAGCCTGCCTGTGTAACGTAATGATCCCAAAGTGCATCTGTCACGTATGTAGAGTGAGATTCCCGAGCAGAGGGGGGTCCCCAGCAGCAGGATGCTTGCGACCAAACCCCAGTGCAAGTGCTCCTACACATGTTGTGGGAGAGATACAGGTTGCTGGTTGGTCCAGCCAGCCTTTCACGTGGGAGTGTTTCACTGCTTGTAACAGTCGTTTCCTCTAGGAGTGGTGAAGAGCAGCTTTTCGTGCCATGTAACTGCAGCTGTGAGTGGATTTGAACTAAAACATCACAAAGGTTATTTAACGTAAAGCAGGAGATCGTGTTGATTAGGGGTGTGGTGTGGCTTTGTATCTGAGGTTAAATGACACCAGTTAAATGAGGGCAGTGTTTGAACATCTGACCCTGGGTACTATTTTCAGTGCAGTAATTTTTGAAGTGATAAATGACAACAGCTTGGCACTTAATCAGTGGCTGGTGCTGCTGATTAAGCTAACTCTTCCTTGGCTCACAACAGGCATCAGGAATAGAAAGGACAGAAAGCGCCACAGGGAGCTCGAAGAGGCAGAGCAGATCAGGGCCTTCCAAACTGCTGGCCTTTCCATGGGAAATTAAAAAAGCTACAACCAGGTGACTCCAGACCTGAACTCAGCAGTATTGGAGGGCTCAGCTTCTCCTTCTTCTAACTTCAAGAACATTTTTATATGGACCCTTTTCAACACTTCCCCCTCTCCATTAATAAGAAAGACCCTCACTTGTCAAATGTATGGTAGTATCGCTAGTCTCATATTCCTTGTATAGGTTTTTCACAGTATCCCCGAGAAGCTGTCTAGCTTCAAACCTCTCTCAAAAATCTCTTCTCACTGCAAGACGCTCATGAGAGAGAAAAGTGATAGCTCAGTGCGAATGCTGCACATTATGGCCAGATCCTTCAGTCCCGACATAACCACTACTCCCAAACTCAGTCAGTTTACAACTTAGACAGATTCTCCACATGCTACCACAAACATCAGAGATTTGCTCGAGGAAGCAGGCTGTGCTCTCCTTTACATCATCACCACCCTCAGCTGCGCTGAGCTCTGAGGCTGGCTGGTGATGGTGCGAGGCGGGACAGCTTCTCACTTGCTCTGCACTACCTCTGTTAGCTCCATGACATTAACTGGGTCCTGCCCTATCCCGCTGCTTTTTTTCTTCTCGAGTGAGAAAATTCAGCACGCAGGACTGAAACTTACGGGGAGCTCTGAACTAGGAAGACTGTATTTCTACACAGTCGCAACAACTGCGCTAAGACAAACACAGCACCTGCTAGGTCACGTCCATGTTTGCAGTAGAGCTATGCACTGAACTGTCATGAAGTGAGAAAGATGAGAATAAAACTACGTTTATTCCATGGGATCTGTATGTTGAATGACCTCATTAGCCACATGCTTTTTATTCACAAACTTTGCATAGCTTTAGGGGAAAGACATACCTTTTTATAAGGCCATCTCTAACAGGCTTCTATAGGAGTCCTCTGAAAATTTAGAGATTATGATAACTGTACTGTTTTCACAGACTTTTTTAGCCATCCTATGTAATTCCTTTGAGAGGCTGTCATTCTCTTTTCTGTGATGGGAGGCTCTGACAGATCCCTTCAGGGAAGCTCCTGGATTTTAATTCAGTTGGAGCAGTTCTTGAATTATAGGTGCGCTCCTCAGTGGGAGGGTGGGATTTTTCACTTCCATATTGTGCGGTATGAAGAAAAGAGTGCATGAGATTTCAGGAAGGGAGAGTCCCTTTCACAAGCCACTTATTAGAATCGGGGGCATCATGGAAATGCTTGCACAAAAGCTCTTTGCCCCTGGCTACTTCCCCTTCGCTGCAGTAGCAGGGGAGGCAGGAAGATGGGGTTCGCCGAAAGAGGAGCCTCGCATGACGAAACGGGAGGTGTTGCAAGTACTTGTTTGCAATGTTACGTGCACCTCAGACAGACTGAGGCTTTCGGTGCAGCTGAGGGTTTTGCTTCACAGGGTGGTCATTTTGCAGAGGGTCCGGCCTCAGGGAGGTTGAGCGTTTGGGGGCTGGGGTATTTTCGGTGCCCTTTCTTCCTCCCTGTACTGTAGAGTTTTGGGCTGGGTCTTTGTTAACTCTAGGCAGGATCATACGATGTAGTTATGTGGGCAGGAAAGGCCCAGATTTGGTGGTTCCCACGGTGCTGGCTGCATGTGGGTCTGGTCAGCGATGCTGCGGGAACCACTCGGGCGCTGAACTGTCCCCGCCGAGCGGCAGGGCAAAACCCACCATATGCCCTTTTCCCAGCAGTTGATGCGGCGAAAATAAAAGCACTGCTGTGGGACTGTGGCAGCCTGACGTGGTCTATGCAGTACCTCAGCTACTAAGACTTGTTTAGAGGCAAAGCATGTGGGGGCAAGTGGAGCATCGCTGTGATGGTAAATGGTTGCTGCAGGGCACAGACACGCACAGAGACACACACACACATGCACACACTCACTGTTGACTCTATGGGGAACTTAAGCAAGCCAACTTGAGGACATAGGAAACTTAGTATCTAAAAAATTTGGGATTGAGTTCATTCTGACTGCCCAAATTTGGACGCAGTGCAGATGAGTTTACTCCTCTACTAGTTCAGGCAGGGGTTGGTTCCCAGTGAGACTTCTCCAGAAATCCCTCTTCTACTTGGTCGCTTGCGGTTTCCTTTCTTTCCCCCTTGCCTTTTGTCTTTTCGGGGAGGATCAAATTTTTTTATTGGTTATTCAAGCTGTAGGCATCACTTCCTAAGCTCTGCAGCTCTGAACTTTCCAATTTCCAGGCTGCTTGCAATTAAATAGACTGTGCCAGTCTCAGCCCTCTTTCATATTTGTAAGTTATGCAGCTTAAGACTGTTGTGCTCAGGATTTCCAGAGTGGTTTTGTTTCACCTGTTAGCCAGTTGCCAAAGGCACAGGAATATCAGTAGTGCTTCAGAGAGTCAATGTTTCGGTGCAGCGCAAATGCACACCCACATGCACACGCGCACAGCCTTCTGGCAGAGGGGCTTTAGGTGGAGCTGTGAATTTTGACAGCGAGAAAAGATTATTTGAAAAACAGCCACAGTGGGACTCCTTGTTCAAAACATTTGATTGCTCTTCTTAGATGCCAGATCAAGGCTGGGGAGCTTTGGAAACGTTGCTTAAAACTCTTTGGAGCCTGGCAGCCCCTCCCACCCTCAGGCACATGGTGAGACATAGGGGAAATCCTACCATAAGGAGATTTCCCATCCCATCATCAATTTTTAGTGCCTCTGTGACATTGTCAAGTGCTTGACTACTCTGTCCTGTCCCTTTAATTTATTTTCTCATAATGTTTTCACTCGTAGCCTTTAACTCTGCACTTCCTGACCCTGTTGTTTTGTGAATGTCACACCCTTGAGACGCCAACCGCAAAACCTTTGTTTTTAGCATACATGCAGGCAGAAGATTATTTCACAGACTGTGAACTGTGTTCAACTGTGTGGAATTGTTAAAGGAGCGAAGTGGCTGATGCCACCAGCTCATTCTAACCCAGCTACATTTATTTTGTTCCTTTAATAATGGCACTGGATAACAAAGAACTTGCATTTCACTGAGCTTTTTTACAGAGGCAACCTCAAAACAGAAAGTAGCCCTTGGAAGGAACAGGAATTTTGTTTCAAACTTTGGCCAGGCACTTGTTTTGAAAGTTTAACAGGTTATCTGAGCACACCTAAAAAGTGGTTTCATGTACCTTCCTCTTTTCTCTGAGGGCTGGTTAATTGCCACTTGTTTATTTGACCTGTTTTTTTCCCCATTGCTGTTATTATTAGTGAGCTAGAAATATTGTCAACAAATACGAAGTAAATAAGTTGCCTTCAAGACACGGAGAAGGAAAAAAGAGGATCAAAGACCTTTAATTAAAAAATAGGGGGACAACAAAGCAGGAAGTGTTTCTGATTTTGATTATTTTTAAATCTCAGGCATCACGGAATCAATCTTTTCTGCTGCAAATGTGGAGCTTCATGCCCTGTTAAAAATAGCACTCCAGCTGCTGGGGGCCAGCTGAAGCGCTGAGGAGCAGAGGCTTGGGAGGGCTTGGCGTGGGGGTGTCCAGGGTGGAGACCATGGCTCACATTGACTGCCTCAACCACAACAGGCTCCCACAGTTCCACATAACTCCGTATCTGCCCATTGACCAAAACCTCAAAGGAGCAGCTGTAAGAAGCAGGTGAGCAAAGCATTTAGCATAAACAGGAATAGCCATACATGCTGCGTATGTCACACCCTCTTCTCAGTGCCATCTAGTCCTGCTTGCTAAGTAGGTCTGTCCGTGCTGTTGGAGAAAAGTGCTCAAATCTGAGCTTATAGGCTAAACATCTCTTGTTAAGCTCTGTCTATCTAGTTCAAGTAAACAGTGTTGCCTTGGTGATGAAGTGTTGGGATTTTTCTTTCCTTACACTGCAGCGAGAATGCCATTCGCATCCTCTTTCTCTGGGAACATGAGATAAGCTGAAAGGACAGGTAGGGCTGGCGGGGACCTGTAAAGATTTTCAGAACATTTACCAATAATCTCCCAGGAGGCAGAGAGCAGAAGCACCCGTGCTTAATACCTCGCACAGATGTTGATCATTACTGAAGACTTCTTAGGCTTTTGGCACTCACTTTTTTAGCAAATGGAGACATGTCAAATGTTGTTTTGGGTGAAAATTTAGGAGGGAGGATATCTCTATGTTTCTTTGAGATACACATGCCCTGGAATACAGTGCTGATAATATGTACACATGAATATTCTCAGTAGACATAATTTGCTTGAAGTTGCTTCAGTCTGATAGACTGGAGTGGATATACACTAGTCATCTCTCAGTAAAGTGTGGCTGGCCATTGTGGGTGAACGGCTGGCTGGCTACGGCATGGAAAGAAGCCTGGTCCAATGGTTCATGAACAAGCCATGACATTGACCCCTCCCCTCCCCACGCGACTTCAGACTGGTCATGGAGCTATATTTCCAAGGAGAGCAGAGCATCTTGTTTTGTTTTGGGCAAAGAAAAGATTGCCTAACCTGAATTGCTGCTGAATGAAGAGCACGTCTCAACTTTCAGATTGCATCCGACACTTTTTCTTCATTTTTCTCTAACATCAGCAGGTATGTTACGCTACATCAGGCAGAGCATGTAACTATGAACAGTGGCTACGTTTCATTTCAGCTAAGCCTCAAAGCTCATCCGAAACCGCAGAGCTAAAATTCTTTTCTCTCTTAAAAAGGACAGCTCACAAGGATGTTAAGTCATCTTGCACATTTTTTAAACATACCTTGAAAGTTCGATGTAATTACAGTTCTGCTGGGAGCCTTGATGGACAGCAGTGCTGGGAGAGCTTCTATGTGCCCTAGCAGCACATCCATACTGGGCAAAGAGAGGACCTCTGGGACTCTGACACCTAGTTGTGCACTGTCTAAAATAGGGGCCTGAACTGAAGCACTTACTCAACATTACGAAAAAGACAGCTTTGGTTTTTTTCCCCATACTTTGGAAACATTGACTGGATTTTGTGTCAGCTCTGTGGGAACAACTGAAAAGTAGGTCAGTTACCATAGGTACAGCCAGAGGGCATAAACAGGAGGTGGGAAATGCAGATGTGAGGAGAGGTCAGTGTGGAGCAGCTGTATGGAAAGATCTATAATCGCTGTAATAAATTACAGTCTAATTCCTAATTCCTCCGTGTGTTCTCCGTCTAGATATATTGATCAATGCTGTCTAAATGCCTGAGCCCATGTGCTTGCAGTGTAGAGCTGAGGGCTTGCAGGCTCTGTGCATAGATGCACCTGAGTTGATCTCTGAGTACCTGCTATGCCAAAGCCCTGGTCCTAGGCTGCGCTGGAGCCATGGTGTCATGACTCCTAGCCTACGTGAGTACTCAGCTTTCTTCTCTGTGGACACCAGAGCCTGCCAAGGGAGCTGACTCACACCCAAATCTCGTTCCAGCAAGCTGTCAGCCTATGGCCAGGGACTGTGCCCAGATCCGGCAGCTGCAAAAGCGTTCCTATGTCCCTCAGTTTAGAAAAAACTTAGGAAAACCTGTGTCTGTTTGGTTTCAAGATGAGGGGAAGCTTTCGGCTGCTGGAGGTGATGTGTTTTTAATGAAATATCATGTCAAAATCTCAGGCACTCACAGTCAATAAAAATTAAAAAGCGTTTTCCCCAAAATAGGAATACTGACTGTCTGTAAGACTTAAGTCACTCTCCCTGAATTAGTATGGTGATTACAGCCCTGAAAGAAATGAAACCTACTACCGTCTGTGCTTTCAAGTGGTTAAAATAGTCCCTTCTCTAAACTTTTGCATAATACAGCTGTGGTCTGTTAAACAATGACCTTATTTCAGAGAAGAAGTAGTTGTGCTTCACTGAACCTAGTCATTTGCAAAGTCTCCTCTGATCCTTCGAAGTAGATAGCAGAATGTAAGAGCAAGGTTGTTATTAGAAAACAAGCAAATTAACTAAGAGATCTTCCTTATGGATGAACACCTTCAAGCTTTGAATAGCTATTGCAAGAGTCAGCCCAAGTTTATGTGAGGATATATATATTATACTTTGTGTCATCCAGCTATGTGGCTTGGGATTTCAACATACAGTGAGGAAAAACAATGCTTTGGACTGTTAGTAGATGAAAATGGTGGAATTATCAGTAAGGCTGCAGAAATTACAAAAGTATTCTACAAATATTTTTCTTTGCCTGTGGTAAAATGTCAGAGCTGGATTACAGTCTCTATCAATGGGAAAATATTTTCCCTTCATCTTTCTCAAAGAAGGATTTTTCACTATAGCTTTAAAAAGAACTATCCAAGGAGCTCTTTGTTAATTTTCAAAAAACTTGCAACATCATGGGATTTCTAGAGTTAATATTCTGTCACTAACGGTTTGATAGCTTGACAAACACAGACTGGGTCTATCCCTATGGGATTCAACACTTTTCTGTCAATGACCTTAAATGACACTTTAAATTGTTGACTGACTGATTTTACAGATGGCACAGTGTTGGGGGAAGTGGTAAATAACACTGAGAACAGACAACTGAGAGAGTGAGCTGGGCTGGTTCATCTGGTTTTAGTATGAGCATATCTAGGAGCAAAGATACAGGCCACAATTATGACATGGTGTTGACCCTGAGAAAATTTGACGACAGAAGACTTGATGATTGCAGAGGAGAATCTGGTGAAGAAGATACCCTTGTGTGATGCTGGGACCCAAAAGGACTCAGTCAGTCCTTGTATTTATTAACTGATCCTTGGAGATATATATTATGAGTATGAGTGAAGAGATTGTGTTACTTCTGAATTTGCCCCTGGGGTAACAGTTTTGGAGCAGTGTGCTCCATACTGATGTCCACATCTCCAAGGAGATGGTCCCAAGAAGAACCATGAAAATACTTATAAGATTAATGAACACACCTCAGTAAGAAACAGTGAGTGACACCAGTCTGTTTGCCAAAGGGTAAGAGTGGTCTGAATGCAGCCTATTGTTCGTTCTATGAGAAATATCTATATAATAGTAGTGAGGTCCTTGCTCTCCTGCACAAGAGAGCAACAAACTCCAAAAACTAGACAAATGTTACACTAGAAGTAAGACACAGCTGTTTTTAACTGTGATAGTAGGTAACCACAGGGACAACTCAAAAAGGTGCATGGCAGATTTGTCATTACCGCTTTCCAAATCACAACTGGATGTGAAAGAAAAACCCACGCCCTAAGACCTATGGCCTGTGCGAAGCTGAAAGTCAGAGCTCAGCGACTGACAAATGGCTCCATCTGACCTGAAAATCTATGGCTCAGTTTTGGATGGTCTGCATGTCTCTCCAGTCTGAGGTTTTGGGTGACACATAGGTGCTGCCTCTGCCTCTCTTGCCCAAAGTTTGTATTCGTTCTGAGGTACCAGGAGAGAAACACCCAACTGCCCCGCATTGCCAAAATTAGCAAGTTTCTGACAGGGAAAATTTTAAACAGATTTCTTGTATAGCCATAAGACTACATCTTTTTTGACTTCCAACTCAGCCTAAAAAGGTGTAAGAGCAAGCACGCTGGCGTGGGCCTCTGCAGGATTAACTTCTCCGGAGGAGTTCAGATGCTGAGTTGTGCTTCCTCCTACCTCTAAGCCAGTGGATGAACTTTTTTTCTCCTGGGCGAGACAAACGGATCCACCGCCCAGTGCGGGTGCATCCGTGTGTGCTCAGCAGCTCGGCCGAAGGAACAAGAGGGAGGAGCAGTGTTACCTGCGCGGCTGCGTGGGGTTTCCACGGGCCCTGCTCTCCTTCCCATCCGATGGTGCCTGCGGCTGCTACTTGCCTGTTTCTTCCCACCCGAGCAGGGGAGTCCCAAAATGGGCCCAAAATGGGCCTTGGTCCTGCCTGCATGGATCCCATCCGGCCCGGGGGGAGTGACCAGGGGTCTCCTCCAGGCTAGGTCAACAGTGCTGCTGAAATAACAGCCAAAAATTTAGTGTTTCTCTGCTAACCCATTGATGAGAAAGGAGAGAAGGCTGAAGGGGGAGGACGCCCTGTTTTTTGGGGCCTTTCACCCAGCAAGTCCTTGAGCCAATGCACATTCTGGCCAAGAGTGTGGCTGGGGTAAATTTGTTCTCACTTACACACAGACCAACTGAAGGGGTTGTCATCAGCCTCATAGGATCATAGGATATTTCAGGTTGGAGGACACCTCAGGAGGCCACCTAGTCCAAACTCCTGCTTCGAGCTGGGTCACAGAAAGGTCTTTAAAAATGTTCCTGCCTTTGAAAAGCCAGCCTCCTCTAACTGTTGCTAGATCGGCCTTGCCAGAAACAACTTAGCTGAAAGGCTGGAAAGGATTTCAGAAGAGCAATAGATAACGCAATATAAATTTCAAATGACCTGCACATGTTTCTCTCCTCCCCCCTCAATTTCTAAGAACATAGGCTACAGGTTTCAGAAACAGCAATGAAGCCTAAATCCCACCGGCTCTTCAGAGCACTTGAAAATGTCTACATTGAATTGGAGAATGGGTCTGGCGCGTTGCGAGAAGCAGCCACCACCTGTGTGAGCGCAAGCAGTAAGGAATGCAACAGGGTGCTTTTAGTTTAAGTTGATTTGCCCAATGGCATCAGATCTTCCCTTGACTGTCAGGATTTTTGTCTAAATGAAAATATTTTAACTTCTGCTTTCTGCAAATCCGTTGCCTTTCTAAGCTAGGACTACGTCACAGAGTGGAGATATATATGAGAAAAATGTATTTGAATACAGGCAGTAAATACATCGCTGAAACTGCTTTCTTTTCTATGTCAATGTCTTCACTGAGGCTCAGATAACTTGATTTGGCACTGCTCATTGCTAAGTTTTCCATACCAACCACAGCTAAGCTTTGTTTAAATGAGGTTTGCTGAAGCTGTGCTGAAAGTGAGTTTAAAGGTTCACAGTCTTTGGACCTGATCCAGGCAGCTCTTTGTGCTTTCAACTCCCTTGGAAACTATTAAGGGCTGGGAGAAGATTTGCATGAGCAGGTTCTCCCCCCGGCCTCCACTCGAACAGAAAAGGGAGCAGTGAGCAATGGCAGGGGATTAGCCACTGCGGGCTAGACTCTTCCTTCTCCTCCAGCCGGTCTTATCTGCACCTCTTCCATTTTGCTCTAGTAGCATTTGGTACACACGTAAACGGCGGCACAGGATGGAAGACAGTGAAGAATCAAGCTCAGGCCGAAACCGTTTTAGGGATAAGTAATTACACCACTGACTCTGTGCCTTGGGTTGTGGCAGTCAGAAAGGAGAAGGCTAATTTTGCTCAAAAAAATTAGGTAGCAAGTCACCTTTAGCCCCTGTGCAGAGCCCCAACTGCTTTAGCAACAGCTGCAGCTGCAGTATTGAATGCCAAACACACTACTTTGCATAGTGTGACCACTGTAGAAAATATACCTGATGTCCCTCCAGCTTTCTTCTTCTGCAGTAACATCCTTGCTGAGGAAGCAAGCTGCTGAACTTATGTGAAAGTTATCTTATTGTATGGTAAGCTTTTGTTCTTTGTTCTCTTGGGGAGAAAATAAAGTCTCTCTTCCCTGGTCACCCCGTTACCTTGGAGCTCATAGAGAACTTCACATTTCCCGTAGAAATATCACCAAAGCGAGAAACCTGTCTCTGGCCTGAGCAGAAGAAGGATTAGTTTAATAAAAGATCACTTTACCTTCCCCAAAGGCATCATCTTCTTCTCCAGGTGCAGTCGGATCCTCTTGGCTGTGCTGCATCGTGGCTAGGACGCAGATCAAGGGAGCAGCCTGAGAGCCGAATGTTTGAGCCGGTTCCTACGCTACAGAAAGACTGTTTCCTTTCACCAGTTTCCTAAACATTTTAGTGGTAACAGCTTCCGCATCTGCACTTACGAAAATAGAATCATTCATATGAATAACGCCTCTCGTTTTTGCTGATAGCCTTTGCGGTTGGTTTTGAGGTGGGGTGTTCCTAATGCTGAGAGAGAAGTTAGTTTTGAGAGCAGGTGCAGACAGGACAGGCTCCAAATGCACACTGCCCTCACTGCCTTATTGCAGCGAATGCTGCTGTATAGCAACAGTGTCAACCCTGAGCATGGGGGGTTTTGCATATGAATGTGAGTCCTTTCTGGTGCAGTGGTAGAGCCAGGGAATAACTCTCACTTGTCGGTTTGTTGAGCAGCTCAGTTTCACTGCATGGACAATTTGACCAGAGTAAACCTCTCCGGCTCTGTCTGTGTCATGCGTTCACAGGATTTTATTTTTTATTTAGCACTGCATCAGTGAGAGCACTTTTGTACCTGTGTGTGGCAATGGGAACTTGGACAAGTTGAAAAGCTATAGGCAACGCTAGTTGTCTCATGGGCAGAATCACTAGCAGGGGCATGATTCCTGTAATTAAGCTTCCCTGCGTTACCACTTTTGGTGCGCTACCAAACTTGAGGACCCTCCCGATGATCAGGTGAATAATACGAAAACATCTGAAGTAAAACTTGCTTTCTGTCAACAACAGGCATATTATTTGAATATTTCTGTCACTACTAGTTCTGCATCACTTTGGTCCTCTCAGTGCCTGTATTTTCTGAATTTTATAAAGCAAGTGGATTCTCTCCTGCCAGGTCTCTCAGTCTATGAGAGGACCGTGCTCACAAACTAACTTACCTCTAGACTTGCACAAAAATACGCTTAGGCTTCAGGAAGTGCTTGAGCCTTGAATAGTCCTGCTGGTTTCATTGGTACCACTCACATGACTCTTCATGTGCATGTTTGTGCACATACAGGACAGGAGCCTAGGACTGGTAACCTATCACATCTCTGCTATCGGAAGTTAGTTGGTAGTGACAGTGAACCTGTACTGACTTGTGATTACTCAGTCTGGTAATTGCATGTGTTGCCACACCCTTAAAAGAGAGACTTTCAGCCCAGCAGTGGCGTTCACTACAGCTTCCAATAGATGAGTCATGAGCAGATATAATGAGCTCATCTTTATTAATTATTATTAAAAAAAAAACCCAAAACCTCTAACAGAAGGCTTCTGCCAGGCTGAAAATGGAGACAGCCAGTCTCCTAGGCAGTTCACAGCTTAAACAAATCCAGATGGAGAAGACAAGAGAGAAGACGGGACAAGCCCATTTAGAGTATCTAATCCAACCCCAGCACTGGCCTTAGAGCCTTGCTCGCTAATTCCTGCAGCAAGTCCTGTGGCAACACTTTAGTCTTTGCAGGAAGGCCAAAGACCCCTTCTTGGTGCTGCCTTTCCTCTGAGCTTCAATGAAGCTGCCTCCTGGTGCCCAGAGAGCCGTGCTGCCTTGCAGCGGAGCTCCCCCGTCTTCCTCCCTGTGCCATGGTGCCTCTCGGCTGAGCCCCCTCGGGACGTTGTCTTGCTGACAGCAGGGAGCTGGGTTTTCTTGGCTGGTGTGGCAGAAGCCAAGAGCTTCCGAGGATTGCCTTGTGGTGGTGTGGTGTGGCTGCTGGTGTGTTCCTCCGCCGAGCAGCGCTGGTGCAGCAGTAAGCATCTGTGAGGAAATCACTTCCTAGGAGGGCCCGTCTTGCTTTGCTTTGCTTTGAAATTACACCTGCTTAAGTCCCCATAGGGGAAAAAAAACAGCTTGGCCTAATGGATAGGAGAGAAGTCTTAGGTCTGGCTCTGCCAAATAAACTTCCGAAAATCACTTCTTTCTAAATTTTTCCCCTCACCCTTTTTTCTGTCCCATTTATTTGAAGTGATTTCTTCAAGCAAGGACCATCTCTGATTAGGTGTTAGCTGCACTCTACTGCACTCCATAGCAACATGCTTCTGCTTCAGTAAAGGCCTCCTGCAGTTTAAGTGATAGTAAGCAAAAGAAGAAAGTGGTGAAAAAAGAGAGACACCATTACAGTATGATGAGAAGACACAGAGCAGAAGAAGAGAGCAGCAGAAAAAAAAAAAGGAAAATGATGTCGGAACAGGAATAATAAAATGGTGAAGGGCAAGACGCGGTGAAAAAGCATTGATGTGGAGGGAGGGGAGCCTGCTACAAGGGAAAGGGCCCCTCTGAGTGCTGTCTTCCCAAGGGTGGACAGGGTCTGGGTAGTGCGCAGCTCAAAACTGCAAAGCTTGCAGAGGGTGGCAAGGCCAAAACGTGAGGAGGTTGCTGAAGGGCAAGGGAAAGGAGAAGTGCTGAAGATCAGGGAGTCACACTGTGTACCTTACTTTGAAACACTTCCTGGCCAGGGCTGCTGCCAGCAATGGACGGCCGTTGCCTTATCATTTCCTTGAAACAGCAGGAGGGTGTGTGGGAGCAATCTTGAACCCCTGTAAAGTCGATGGCTAACCTGCCCCAGGGTGCTGCGGAGTTGCATTTCAGTGTCTGAGACCAGTGCGGGCCAGAAGAGGCTTCAGTATTGCTCCTGAGGTTTTCTCGGGCTTGATTCAAATAAGCTTTAAGATTAGTGATGCTACACATAGAGATATGAATTACTCAAAATATACAGTGGGCCTAGCAGGAAAAAGAGTGGGAAAAATACCCTATAAAAGAAATGCTAATTTTGCTGTGCTGCACAGCAATTGTAGCTCATTTATAAATTGAGCATGGGAAGTTTTAGCCATTTACCATTTCCCTCAAAAACCTGAAGGAGCGAGTAATACTGTCCTGGTTATTGTGGCATTTCCCTTTTGTGCTACATTTTCCTGGGACTTAAAGTTATTTCCTTGCACACTGTTTTCAGTCAGCCTCTCCGGATGCCTGTTACCTTGACAGCCCTTTTTTCTTTTATTTTCGGGAATTAAGAGGCATCAAAAGCTGTTCTCTCTCCTGAAAACAACTGTCGCCAGAATGAACACACCAACTGGGCTGGTGATGAATGGTAATGACTCAGCCTCCATTGCGAATGTACAAAGACGAGTCGCTTTGATTCGTTCCCGCTTGCCACATCGTCTCCTGATGGCAGCCTCACCTACATCACCCTCAGCATGCCAAGTGCCTCACAGAAACCTGTCTCTGAGGGGAGCATGAGGTTCTTTCCCTCCAGGTGGAATAATTTAACCTGCAGAAAATGGCCCACTTCACCCAAATGCCTAGGCCGCGTAATTTTGCCATCACGATGCACGCCGATGTCTTTGCTGTTCAGTATCTCAGCTGTCCGACTTAACGAAGTGGCTGGCTCCCTGCTTTATTTTGAAGCATCTCAGCTTTTCTTTTGCCCTCTGTATCCACAAGTAGTACTTTTATCTCGTTCTTGTAGAGATGTTGCAAAACACAGTAACTTTACTTTTATCCTGTTGACTAATGAACCCCTCCCCTCCGCTAGCAAAACCCAGATTGATCCTGCAGTCACTGCAAAGCTGTCGTGCTTTTCACATAACCACATCTGATGCTGCTGTCAGAAAAGGCCACCACCCATCCTCTGAGAACCTGTCAACACCAAGCTGGCGTTGGAGGGGAGACAAGAGAAGTGTCAAAAACAAGGGTGGATCAAGCAAGAGGAGACAGCTTTTACAACAGCTTATTAGAAAGCACCTTAACCCTACTCTTCTTCCCCTGCAACTTTCGGAAAAGAATATCAGTCTCACCGATGTCTGTAACCTGTGATGCCACCAACCGCTGAGGGCTAGCCCAGGTGGTATATAATTTGAACTTCCACATGGTTGATATTTTGAGAGTCATATCTTCTCCAAAGGGGACTTTTATGAGTCTGACTAGAGTCCTCAGGAAAATAGACCAGGCCTGAGCTGGACACACTCGTTGCGTTAAGTATATGTTAAAAATAACAACTCAGCGCTTGCAAAGAGGACAGAAGTTGCATCATAGTTAACCTGCAGCCCAACAGGGTAGCATTATGTTTAGTATCATGGGTTCTGATAGTGTAGCCAGGAAAATTGCTTCAGTGGTGAAGGGCTGGCTTCTCAGGTGGCATTTGTACCACTTTGTAGATGGTCTTCCCCAGGAAGATATCTGCCATACTAAGGAAGGACAATATTCTGTCTTTGTGGCGTTTGTTTGTTTGCTTGTTTGTATTTTCTTTGACCAATCTAAGATATAATACCAACAAACCCATAACAAGCAGTAAAGCTCAGTGAAAATAAGGGTTTCTGAACCAGAAGAAAAATCTAGTATTCTAGCTTTTTATTTTCAGATCCAGATCAGGACTGAAAGTCAAGACATACTTAATGGAAAAAAGAAGGTGTAAAAGAGTGTGCCATTTGGCAATGTCAGATGGAGTTGTTTTAATTCATCCCTACCCTAAATTACCAACATCTCCACAAGCAGCACAAGAGACCTGCCCTGTTATGCTAGTGCAGAAGGGAGGTGAATTATAACAGCGTCTGCCTTATCAACATGCCCTCCTGCTCCCCTACATGGGTGATTTACCACCAAAGACAGCTGGGACTGCTAGGAGTGCCTAATTTCCACACCAGCTAATTTCCACACCAGCTGGGTGGTCACTGTGTCCCCGGAAAGGCTTGGACTCCTGCGGTTCAGGGTACCCCCCAACGTTGTGCTGGGGCACCAACAGGGCAGTGGGGACCATGGCATGCCTGCTCCCAGTGCTATGTCTGTGGGCAGCTCTTGGTCCTGGCCTCGGGTCAGGTGCTAGAGAGCAGTGGCAGTTATTTTTTCTTCTAATCTACTGCCTTTTTCCCTGAGCATGTTTGAAATGGATGAATGCAGCTCCCAAGTCTCTAGGCCCTCCATTGTGCCTGCGAGGGGAGCAGTTGCTTGCCCAGGTGGTCTGAGTAGGGGAAGGCAAATGATAGGGACAGGAGGAAATCCTGCAAAAACAAGGAAGGATAAGATGCTCTTGAGGGGAAAGAGTGAGATTTGGGTTCCCAAAATATGGGCAAGATTGGACACTGGACTAAACCATCCAGCAGTGATAATGTTGCGGCTCTTTGGCATTTATTCTTCCATGGCCAAGAATCACAAGTTCACATGGGGCTTTCTGCCTGTTACAGTAGTGCCAAGGCCTGATGAAAGAGGAGGCCCATCACAGCACGGCCCTGTCTCAGAGGGTTACTTAGTGCCCTGTTTTGTTCTGGGGCTATTTTGAGGGTAAAGATTGAACATGGAAAACAAGGAGAGAAAGGAGGAGGAAAGGTAGATGACGAAGGAAGAACAGGTGAGTCTAAGGTGGAGAAAGTATGAAAGAGGGCGTAGGAAAAGGTGATTAGAGCCAATTACTGGACGGTATAGAAAAGTTCCAGTGGAGTTCACTTGGGCTGAGAGTACCTGTGAAAATTTTGCTCTGAGTATTGCTGCAGTTGCAGGGCTCCTCAGAAAGCCAAGGGCTGAACCATAATATCTTGTCTAGTTGTTGACTCATCTGAAAGTTACAGGGACTCCAGGGACTCAGATTACATTTAGACACTCTGGATCAATAACTGGATGAGTTTAGTATAATTTTTTTCCTTGCCAAACTCTTGAAACATCTTGCACTTTTTTTCTCCAGAACGAAGCACCAGAGAAACCTATATTCGCTTACTATATAAGAGGAGAGCCAGCAGGCCAGGATGGTAGAGAGTATGACTCATTCCACGCAACTTTACAGACATTAGGAGCCTTGTGCGCAACTCTTCTTGAGACTACAAAATGTAGACCACAGATTCTGGAGCTCTGAAAAAAGGGCAAGCTTTTGCTTGAACTGAACAGTTCACCCAGAGGTGGGAACAGTGCTTTCTGAGGACTCCTGTGCTGCATTAGATGATGGAGATGAGCTGGGTACATATGAGCTGGCTTCTGGAAAAACTGAATTCTTGTGCTAGGGAAGTTATGGTGCCAGGCTGGGATGTAGCTTAGCACGGGAGCCATGCCTGAACAATGCAAAAGCCACGGTGGCTCAAGAGCCACAGGTTGGCTCCTCTAACTCAGCCGGTGCCCATGCTCATCTCAGGCACCTCATTTTGGGACCTGGGGGAGGTCTGTGTGTGGACTTTCAGTCCATGCCCTATGGAAGAGCACGCTGCAGTGCGTCGCAGAAGGTTATGATGAGTGAATAGTTCTCAGTGGTTCATTATCAAAATAGAAGAACACTATCAAGTGTGATTTTGCAGGGTTCTGCCTTAGATCTGATATTACTCAATATCAGACCCTTTCATGTTCTAGATGATAGAACAGATTTGGTCACACTTACTACATTTGCAGATGCCAAGCTGCCCAGTAGTGTATGTTCACTGGAGGACAGAATTAAATTTCAAACTACTCTTGACAAACTGGAGAAGTGGTCTGGAAAAAATTAAATGCAATTCAACAAAGATAGCTGCGAAGCACTATGCTCTAGCAAGAATAATCAACCTCATAAATGCAGGATGAGGGATGATTGCCTAAGTAGCAGTTTTTCAGAGAAGAGGTTGGAGGCAGCCAGCTGCAGGCTAAATGCAAGTCAGCAATAACACCTGAACACAGCAGACAACAAGCCATCAGGGGTGATCAGACACAGAGATGTGAGATAATTGTCTCACTGTGCTCAGGGCTGGCAAGGCCTCTGCTCAGGTACGATGTCCAGATTCAGGCACAGGATGGAGACCACTTGGTGACAGCCCTGACGAGAGCAATGAGACTTCAGAGAGCTGGAAAACAGAATTATTACAGGAAATTAAAGAAAATAGGAAATTAAAGAAAAGATGGGAGAAACATTTTGTTTGAGGGAGAGAAGATTGAGATAGGACCTAACAGCAGTCTTCAAGCCTCCATGGCGCACAAGGTGAGGAGCCATGGACTTAAGACTGCAGGATGGAAGAAGCAAACTAGTTAGAAAACTAGCAGAAACTGGGAAGAAGTAAGTTAGGAAAAAGCTTTGTAAAAGTGAAAATAACGAAGCAGCAAAAGTGATTGCTGGGATGAGTCACTGCTGAGTGAATCAGAGTACTGCTTTGAACTTACAAAGCATTGACAGAGCTTTAGAAGAACAGACTAGACAAGTGTCTATTGGAAATGATATAAGAAGAGCTGATTCTTCCTCAGGGAAGGGCAGTGAGAGCAGGTGATCTCTTCAGGTTGTTCTCAATCCTATTTTGCTAGAGTGGCTATTGAGTAACGTTGTATTTCACTTTGTTGGACTTCTCAGTGATACTTAGCTGGGAACCATGTTGCCCCCCTGTTTGAAGGGTTCAGCACGCTCCAGAGAATTTTGACTCAGATGGGAATTTGTTTGTTGTTTTTACCAATTGAAGTATCCCCATCACCTTTGTCCTTTTGTAAGAAATATTCACATTTAGCTGCTTTTGTCTTCATTCTTTCTTCCTAGTTATTTTCACACCTATTCCTCTGTGATCCGATCAGGTTATTTTAATCAGCAGAGAATATCAGCAGGGAATCATCCTTTGATAATTAAATCCCATGGGTTTCTCCCAGCACAATTTAAGGTTTGTTCCATAAATTGTTAAAGAGAAGCAGTTTCCATACAATGCAAACTATCTGATGCTATCCCCAGCAAAACCGATAAATTTGCTCAGTCCCTAAAGCCTCAAAGATCTTATGTCTCAGTAAGGATTACACATTAGTTATATAATCTTTTTACCAGCTTGAGCAAATTCTAAAATTGACCGAAGAGGAGCTCTGTGCCATATTCTAATGCTTTTGCCAAATTCTCAGGGGATGTTCAAACCTTCCCAATTTTCTCTACCATAGCATATGTAAATCAAATATTTTTTTCCAGTACTACTTTTTCTTGCGGGTAGGGGGAAATACAGGGGTGAAACTCATCCCATTGTTCAGCTGTGTGCCTTCCATCTTGGGCAAAGCAAACTCCAAGGTGATTCACAACAACATTTTGCTAATATTTCCATAAAGAGATGAGTTCTCTTTCCCCCCCCCCCCCCTCTCCAGATGAACTATTAGACACTGAGTGGAAGCTCTGGTCATTTATTTTAGACTCTCAAGTCACACTGATAAACAAATGATGTCCGTAGATGAATGCCTCTCCATCACATTAAATTAATTCAGCTTGTAGACTATTCAGTTTGGGGCCTTTATTATTCTTCATTGTCTACGCCGTGCTTCCGGTATCTCCGGCCGTTGGAAGGCATTCAGGATTCAGCCTTCTCACACAGGCTACTCTGCTTCTTCCAGCTTCAACACAGCGCTCGTTCAGCTCCTGGGATACAGTTCCCGACAGTACTGACCCCAGGCTTTCTGCAAGACACGATTTTTCTTTCTGCTGGGGGAATATTTAAAGAGATTCTCTCGTATTCCCACCAACTGTGGGAAAGGTGGGAGGCCTCAGCTGTGTGGTGGCTCAGACACTGCCCGTGGAAGCTACAAAAGGAGCATGCACACAGTGCTCTGAGACAGCCTGACTTAGCCTTTCGAATCATCAGGACTGTCAAGTCTCAGTATTTCCTCCTAGCCCACAATGCATTCCTTTCATCGGCCTTTTAAAATGCTATAAATTACTGTTTAACAAGATTCTGCAGCTCTCTTGCAGAGCACCACTTGGCAGGGCCTGGCAGACATAAGGAATTGCTGCTGTAAATAATGTTCCAGGCAGAACAAGGAACTTCAGGCCAAGCCTTTGCTTTGCAAACCTTGTGACAGAGAGGGTTCGAACACTACAGCTCCTCTCTAGCAGGGTTTCCACTGCCAGGCCCTGTCTTTGCAAGAACTGGAACAAACCTAAGCCTTGAACATCATCTGTTTATAGGAGGGCATCATTTTAGTCTAGCTCACAGCGGTAATGGCAACGCTGGTGTGCCAAAGCTGCTTCGCTGCACGCTGGAGACAATAATTAAATTGCTGGGGTTTTAGCCCAGCCTGGTTTCTACTTTGCTGGTACTGGTCCTGGCTTAGGTGCTTTTTCCCAGACCATTTTACACTTGCTCCTGACATCAAGGTCCCAGGGCAGGGATCTGAGCATTTAATTCCATATTTAGGGGCGAAGCCAACATTCAAGCTGTTTATCCTTCCCCAGTTGCTCATTCCCATCCTTGCACTGTAGGTGACCATACTTTCAACTGTGCTGGCACAGTTAGTTGTGGGGTTGCATTAAAACCAGAGTAAGCAGCTTATCTGGGTTTAAACAAAATAAACACTTGGCTGTGAAGGATGGGAAACCTCTCTTATATTGGCTGTTTTGGATCTGATTGATAGCAGAGGAGAATTTTTTTGCAGTTATGATGGGGATATTCTGGTCTGACTTCCAGGCAACCTTGTGAAAATTCTTTCAGCAAAATATCCCTGCTTTGTATTTTCAGCCTCTTGGTACATCGGTACTACCCTGGGAACGAGTTCTCTGAATAATTGCAACAGCAGGATTGACTTCTCTTTTTTGTGAAACCCTAGAATAAATGTATAGCTGAGAACGGAAGCTGTGGTGAAGGAAACCTCACTGCAAGGGATCCCCACCCTGCTTGCCTTCCTCCTTGAGCAAGTGGCACAGAGCATGTGCAGGGATGGGATGTGCACAGGGCTCGTAATAGCTCTCCTGGAGGGATTGCTTCATTTTTACTCCTACGAAGTAGGACAGAAAAGTGGATTTTTTTTTTTAGCATGTTGTCTCACATTTGGTGTAGTGATTGGGAGCTTAGAAACAGCGTAATGACCACAGCAGGCAAATTTGGCATTTGTGTTTTTGGTTTGTTTTGAACTGAGGAGTAACATTTCTCCCTACCCCACAAAGTACACAGGGTCAAAAGATGGGATGTGGATTTGGCGACCACCAAAAGAAAGAGGTGAAGAGCCACACAGATATCTTTCCAGAAGAAGCACTGGCAGCTGGGTGGACAAGGATTGGTAATATTCTTAGGGCACCCTAGACTGAGGACATCACTAAAGATTTTATACACTTTAATTGATATTACTTTATCCTGAGAACTTTTACATGCATCTGCAATTTCATACTACCAAACAAGACAATCATTTAAGACAGGAAGTGGCTTTCCCACCTTGAAATGACAGATCAGCATGTACTTAAACTGGCTGCTGTTGACCGTGGTGCCCTGATCAAATTTTGCTTGTAAAATATACCTAAGGCTTTCCATATCTGACCATATCTGACCATATATGGGTAGGATTTTTGTCCCTTGCTACTGTACTGCTGCACTAATACTTAGCTGATTGAGAAGAAAATCACCACCCACTGCATCACTATTTCTTGTGCGGCCTTGATTTTCTTAACAGGTCTGTCTTTCATCCTGGCCTTGTTTGCTGGGAGCTGCTTGACAGAGCCTAACAACACAGGAAAATAAAAATAGCAACAAGAGTTTCACCAAAATGTGGCATTTTAGTCTATTACTTTTTTTTCCTTTTTGCATCGCCTGAATTTTCTTATTCTAACCAGTTTAGCTCTTGTGTAGAGACAGCCCCCCCGCAACATATTTAGGCTACTGAGACACTCTCCTGAACAGAGGTGGAACTGAGAGTTAGCTTCTCAACATAAATAAAAAATAGCTCTGTCTGAAATAAAAGTGTTAATGGGTTTTAGTATTTTATACAACAGACAGTTCAAAATAATGTTCATGATAAAAAATAACATAAGCTGGCCAAAAAGAAAATCAGATACACACTAGCTTATGCCCATGGGCAGAATTTTTGTTCCAGTACAGAACAGTGCTGTGGTTGATTTAACAGCCTCGGTACAGGCTTCGGCATTGCGGGACAAGCAAGGATTGGTGATAGCAAAGTAGCAACTTAACCATGAACTGCAAAATAGCTGTTGTTGAAGACACACTGGCATGCCGCCCTTAATGCTCTGCACAGAGAGTGCTATTTTAAGGAGGAAAAGAAAAAAAAAAAGGTATATTTATCTTAATTAGCCTTCATGCTGCCTACCCGGTTCCTAAGATAGGGAGATGAGTGTTACTGGCAGGGAAGCGTTGCAGGCATGGAGCCGGCCCGGGTGGACGCTGGCTGGGTAGCAGCATCGGAGCTGCCCGGCGCGCACCCGGGTGGCACGCCTGATAGAAAGGAAGACCAGCTGCGCCCCCTCTTCCTGCAAACCCATCCTGACTACAGGGTAATCGCCTCCCTTCTTCATTGCTGAAGCCACTGCTGCTCTCTGCCACGCTGCGATGCCATCAGATGCAGAGCGGTAAGAGAAGCAGTGGCTATAGAGGGCTGCAGCAGGCTCCAAGCAGGCTGGAGGGCTCGTTTTATCTGCGGTGTCTCCCATCTGCCTGGCAGCTTGCTTCTCTGTGTGCACCACGCCGAAAGGACTGCTCTCTCCCTGCCCCTCAGTAGCCTTCCCTTACAAACCCCCCACAACCCTTCCCTCTCCCCCGCAAAATACAAAGTCGGAGGAAAAAAGGTTAATATTTTGTCATCGTGCTTCTTAGCAACAGCACCTACACAAGGCAGAGCTTAAGTATAAGATCTCTTACCCCCCACCTTTCCAAGTCATTAGCATGCTGAAATAGAGGCAAGGAACAGGAGGGTGATGTCAAAACGGACGCAGGGAAAGTGTGTTTCCTTTCTGCAGGAGCTTCACGGGATGGACCAAACCAGCCGGGAACAACTTCTGAACCTTTCTCCTTCGCCGTGGAGAATCCCCGCTGCAGCAGTTTGGGTAACTGTCCAAAACCCCCTGCTTGTTGTGGGTGGCTCTCTCCTGGTAGCAGTTGCCCAGCAGGTGTCACATTTTCGAACTAAAAAAAAAACCCCAGCCCCCACGGACTAATCTCTCCAGGCCTCCAATACAGGGGAAGGGGGAAAACTTAAAAAAAAAAAAAAAAGCAGTTGGAGAAATCCAATTCATGAGTAATTGAATCCTCTGCTAGGAGGTATTTTTAATTCTCTGCTTGGTTTATAGCTGCTACTGGAGTATCGCCTGCTGACAGCAAGACTGAATTTGGCTCTGAGCATTTATTTGAAGTGGGATTTGTCTCCCCATCAGATCCTGGGTCAGAAAGGGGATCTGCTGCAGGGGAGAGAGCCGGCGGGCACCGCTCGTAGGGGAGCAGGACAGCCCTGCGGTGGAGGGGCAGGCAGGGGAGAAAGCAAGACAGGCCTCCTTCCCGCAGGCTTTGTGAAATACCCCGGTGGAGGGTGAAGGCACAATCTTTGGAAAGCTGGGATGTTCACTGAAGCCTCTGCCCTTTCAGCAGCAGCGTTACAAATCACAGGGGACGGGTGTCGCTGTGTGGCCTAAATTGGGATGCTTTAAGACATCTGCAGATTACATTGAAGAAGTGTCATACATAGAGATGTGAGGCTGTATCTGATGGCAAGCATTTCATTTGAAAGAAATGAAAGAGGCTGCAGCAGCATTTATTGTCAGGGGTGTTCCTCCTTTTTCTTCCAACCCGTGAAAGAAGCTGCCAAGCTGAAGATCCAAACTGCAGATCAGTGAAACTAGGTTTCTCAAAAACATCTGAGAAAAGTAGAAAATGGAGGCTGCCTGTTTGAAGTACGTTGTCTTTTAGAGCAGAGCAGAGAAGAAAGGCAGCCGGTGACATATTCAGTGCAGTGCCGGCTCCATCAGAGCCTTGTTTAATGGGCCAAATTTTACAATTAATCTCAATCTAGTCTCTAAATCTTGCCTGCAAGTTTTCTGGTAAAGGTAAGAATTACAAGACACTAAGGAGAGATGCTAGTTACACCAATTTCTGCTGCAGTTTCCTCGCAGTGTGACCAAAGGTACCTGGGAAGCTCTGTTTGTGAAAGCGCTGCTGTGCCCTGTTTGGCCATGCATGTCCAGAGACCCTCTCCAGCTCTGGTCGTTTCCTCGGCACCATTCCCTGGGGCCATGGGTGCCCCTGGGTGAAATGCAGCCAGGGGGTACATGGTCGGCCATATAACCAAATCTAGTTACGCTTGTGAACTGGTTCTCAGGTCTTACATCCTGAATAAGAGCTGAGCCCTTAGTTCTTAATTTATTTTTCTTCCTAAAAGCAAACAATTGTTTTCTTAGCAACCCAGCAATGCTGTTTCTGCCCAAAAGTTTGCTCTTCCAACTCACAGCTGATAAACTGAGCAGACAATGCAAAGCATAACAGCGTGAGGAGACTTTCATTGGAGCAAGAAAGCTCAAGGTGGGAAGGAAACATCTGACAGTTTCCTCGAACAAATGTTTAGGGAACTGAGATCCGCAAAGACCTTTTCTCTTCATTTCTTTGCATTTATCGAGATTTGGCCTCTGAGTAGCTTGTCTAACTGATAGTCTGACTCCTTTTTGTCTTTTCTTGCTCCAAGAGATTGGGACGCTGCGCAATGCCTACTTGTTAGAGCACCTATTTCCCCCATTTACCCCTATACTGAGTCTAGGAACTTGTGACTGACACAAGCCAGGTAAATGGTCTTATCATGAAGATCAAAATAAACCCGCTGAGAACCCCCACTCCCTTTGGTAGTTAGGCCAGCAGGCCAGCACCACTGTGTTTGCAGGTCTATCTTTGCAAGTATGTCTGAGTAAGGCTGTTTCCATTTTCAAGGCCAAAACTAAACTTCTGAAGCAGGCAATAAGCCTTCAGTTAAGCTATTTGTAGATTGTATTTTAGGAGATGCAATAACCTGTGGAAGGAATTGCCAAAATGGATATTGTCAATTTTTTTTCCTCGGCGGTCAAGGTTCTTTATAAGAAGCAAGTAACTCAGTGTAGGAGGATCAGAAAATATGTTAACAGCACAACAGCGACTGAACTTGTGGATTTGACTTTAACTGCTTTTCTCTGTCCAGAGAGCTACTAGAATAGCAACATACTGAGCTTTTAGCCTTTGCTCTCCTGCTCTTAATTTCATCCTCAGTCAAAGCCTAGCAATTGGGTCTAGTTCCCATTGTCATTCTCCCACAAAAAAGTCTTTGCTCCACAGCGCGGTGAGCTGGGTACACTGTGTCTGAGGTGGAGATGCGCATTCCCCAGAGGCTGGTCTACGTGCATGGAAAGGTTCCCTCAAGGACTGACCAGCTTTCCCGGCCTCCCTGCTAGTGCACACTGCTCTTCTGTACCCTGGCTTTCCACACACGCATACACACACAGAGCGGTTAATTACATACATTAAAAAATGCCTCGTAACCCAGAAACAAAGAGCTCACCAAAAGAAAACACTCCACTGCACACTCTTGTGCCTTTGGGATAGAGAAAGCGAGTAACGCAGCTCTGACAGATGCTCACTGCATTGCTCCACACACCTCTGTGGGAGCTTGCTAAGCTAAGCAGAAAATGGAGCATAGCTTCCTGCAGGCTCACGCAGTGCTCATTTAACCTGGAGTAGAGGAAAGCCTTTTACGCAAAGCTCTTTGCATAAAAATAGTGGCATACCTAGACGATCAGGGTTATCTTCCGTTTTCTAGACAGTCTCAGAAGCTCTGCTAATGGGCATATTAGCACGATCTGTGGAGAGCACGGTCTCCTGAATTGCTTGGAGGAAAGGCACCAGCAAAGCAGAGCTGGGCACTTCCCTTGCCTGAGCTGTGTCTAAGATGATGCTTCCTGTGCTCTAAAAAGGAGAGGTTCCCGAGGGCGCCTAAGTATATTATAGAACAGCAGAATGCTCAATAATTAATTTTCAGCAAGGAGATTTTATTTCAACCAGAACAACAGAAAAAGCCTTTTGGATTCTCAGCCTGTGAGTGAAAAGCCAAGACAATTCAGTCTGAAGACTGCTGAGAAAAAGCCTAAACTGTCATGTTCTGGTCCCTATTCAGTGACATCTTGTGCCTATTTGGGGGCAAATACAATTTTCAGTGTTATTTTTCAGTAACAGAAGAGCTGATTCCACCAAGCAACTGATCCCTTTTCAGTCCTTTTCCCTTATTTTACAATTAGAAATTTTCATTTAAAAAGTGTCAAATTGCACCAACCTGGAGAATCATGAGACTTTTCTGTCAGCAGTAAACTCTTTGTTCACTTGCAGTCTCCCTCCCTTCTCATATGCAGCCAATTGGTAGTTTGGGAAATTGAGTGTTTTATTGTATCATTGGTACTTTGCACGTATTGTGAATAACTAAATATTAGCTTTGAGGAATTAATGACATACAAATAGGAGCTCATGATGGACTCAGTCTTTTCTGAGGGCAAATCAGTCTTCTTTTCATGGACACTTTGCATGGAGGAAGGAGGAGAGGCAGTTACGCGCGTATCGGGAAGATGGCAAAGTGGTGTAGCTACTTTAAGAGAAGACCCAGCAGAAGAGGAGAGATTTCCTAAAGACATACAAAACCTTCATAAACAAGGAAACTGCTACAAAGCTAATTATTATAGTGCTTCTCTGCATGCAAAGATATATATATAGGATTCTGACTGAATGACCTGTAAAGCACCTATACTACATACAAGTGATTAACTATACACTACATACTATACTTAATTTTACTCTTCATTTATTGTCTTTGGTGGTGTCATGTATCAACTTGAATGAGGGTATCATTTGATGTCATGTGGTTGAGTCTGTATCAGTTTCTCAGTGATGCTCGAAATGCCAACAGATAAATGAATAACCCTATACCGTGCATCCGCATAGTTTTCTTTTGTTACTGGCCCTTATAAAACTTTGGCTCCGTTACTGTTCTCGTCATTCCTAACAGACTTTACCAAACAAGTAGCCAAGGGTCAGACTCAGCAAGGTGCAGCCCGCGTGGGGGGTCTCCCCGCCCTCTCTGCGCTGCACTGCCTCCGTGCCGCAGCACCAGACACACAGACCCCCTGGCGATCTAATGTCTGAGGGAGGCAAAAGAAAGCTGCAACTGCTGCGTAGCCCCCAGAGTACAAGATAATAATGAAAATAAAAGTCAGGCATACTGGCTTCTAGCGTCACTGTTACGGTTAAAGCCAGGAAGATTTTGAGTGACATGGGCTTCTCCTCCCTGGTTTGTCCGGAGGGTGTGGAAATTAGAGACGGGGAGGTCACATTTAGTGAGACTGCTATAATTAAAATGCATAAATAAAGGCCTAACCTCCACATGTTTAACAGACAGGTGGTATTACTGCCTCGCAACAGGGACTGAAATGGCTGCGGGAAGAGGGCAAACTTGTACCCGTCTCCCAGTGAATTTACCGGCAGCTCCAGGAGCAAAGCGGCTATCAAAGTGCTCTCGCAGCCAGCCCCAGCTGGCCCTTATTTCTCATGTTTCTGCTGCACGTAGTGATATGTTAGAATAGCTTTTTTCACATTCCTGATAGCCAGGCAGTGTTTCTGATGGAAAAAAACATCTCTGTTTCATATAAGTGTTCTGTGAATTTTTATGGCAACTGTTTTAGAGCTCATTTTAGTGAGTTCCCTCAGATTTCCCTAATCTGAAATGCTATGCGTTCCTATAATAAACATGCTACTCACAGCTAGGAGGCATTTTTCATACATTATTTATTGATTTATTCTTTGTGATGAGTGTGGGAGGTGTTATGAATCTATGATAGGAGACCTGAAGGTAGACTTGTTTGCTTTCGGTACTGATTTCTTTGGTGTGATTAAAAAGAAACTCTCTGCTTGCATAGGCAATAAAGTCATTGAATTTCTCTTATCACTCAGGTGGTGAAAAACTTGATTTCTTTAATTTTCTCTATCAAGGAAGCAATGACTGCCAGCAGAAGCATACAGTGTGATTTTTTCAGAAGACACATAGTTACCAGACTAGATCTGTTCTCATCACTTGCAGAATGAAGAGCCAGGAAGTATTCATTTTAGAGGATAAAATCAAATATTTAGGAGATTAAATCTGCATGGAGTATAAAATGAAAGATTTAATCTGAGTCTTACCTCAAAGACCTGGATCTGGTTTAATATCTAGTATCTACTGCCCAGATCCAAATGAAATGTTAAAATAGATTATGTTTGGGTTTAGACAATTTAGAATTCAAAATCTCCCGGTTCGGGAATGCTCTCACTCAGAGTTTTGTTTTTGCCTATGACAGAAGTACAGACTTCAAATGAACAGATGAGCTGGTCGGAGGTTTAGTGCAGGTTTATAAGGGAATAAGTGAAGGCACATCTTTTTGGTCTCTTCGTAGTCCTACATTTTCAACTTTTCCTTAGCACAAAACAAATAACCAAAAAACAAAAAAAACCCCAGGAACCTGAACGTGCCGATGCCATTCAGGAAACTCTAGGGGAACAGGCACATTATAATAATGGCACTTGTGTTCCTCAGCAAGGAGGAGCTGGACTTGCAGCCAGAGTTTGGTCTGGATGTAGAATAGTAAGAGCAAAAGCCAGTGTTGCTCTGAGCGTGACAGGGGCCTGCGCAGCAGCTCGAAGCCACCGAGACGGGAGGAGCAGTCAGACGGGCATGCCCAAAGAGCCAAAAGAGAGTGTCCTCCTAGGGAGAGGACAGTCCTTCTTCAGATGGGAGATGTGGCACCGTGATTCGGGAGTCAGTAGGTGACCCCAGAGACACTGGAGGGGTTGCACAGTGGTTTCCACACAGTGGATGCGCTGCTGGAAGCACTGCAGAAACCTGCTTGTCTAGAAATGCCCAAAGTGTGCCCACTACTTGCTTGCCCACGCTGTCCTCAGCCCCAGGCTTTCTCCCCGCACTTCCTCTCTCCTCAGATCCCATAACCCAGCCATGCCTTAGCTTGCATGAATTCACTTCTGACTGTGTTCATAATGTACCCTTTAATAAATTGTTGCATTTTGTTTCTTAAAATTGTACTTGTGCAGCTGTTTCGCTGAGTATCTAGTGTTAAAGAAAAGGACAGGACGTTGCAAGAGTTAAAATGTCCTTTATTCAGTAGCCCACAGGAGGTTTGGGAGCCTGCAACCTAGGAGTCCCACATTGAGAGGAAAGACTGGCTTTTAAAGGTCTATTACATTAAAAATCAATACTGGCAGGTGGGGTGAGGGATCTCCTGTACTCCCGAGCCGTATATAGGCCAAGTAACCATCAGACACAGAGACTGCAGACTGAAACTGAGAATCAAATGAACATTCAAAAACCTATTAATTTCTTTTCTTTGTTTTCCAGAAAGCACACTACAGCAGCCCACAAGCAGCTATGCCTCTTGCACACAGCTGTTAGCATTTTGTATTTGAGCTAGCCTTCTGGGTTTTTCTGAGGAAGAGGAAGGCGGTAAGGCCGTTCACAGCACGATGCCACCACCTTCCTCCCTGCTCTCAGCTTTCGCCCATATCTTCCTGCTAGCGGGTGCTGTGCAGAAAGCAGCAGGCAAACGAATCCCTCGCCTGAAGGCTTTCAGCAGGGCCGCAAGGAAATTCCCCAGCACGGTCCAGCTGGGCTGTCGTTAAGCAGTTTCTTGTGACAGCCAAGGCAGCCCTGGAGAGCTTCACAGCCCGCAGCGGTGAGGAGCTGGCCAGGCTGCCAAGTGCTGGGCAGCGACGGGGACTCCACAGACCTCAGCGGCTTCCCCAGCAGTTGCTTTTAAGCTTTTAACAAGGCTTCTGGAGCAGGCTGTGGAAAACCACAGCATCATGCCTTCTATCAGAGTGCCCACAACTGCTGAGTGCAAAACAGGCTAGGGGCTGACAGCAGACTGGAGGTTGGTGGAGAAATAGCGTTCACCGTTATGACTCTCCTTATGTTGAGAGGGGAAGAGGAGGGCACAAATAGTTGAGATCTATGTGTTTTTGACCATCCCAGAACGAGGCTGTTTGCAAGAGCAGCCTGCTGATGGACCATGTGTTAGTAGCTGGTACCTATCAGATCGAGGCCGTTTCCTGAAATGCTTTTGCGAGGGGAAGTCTTGCTGCTATCTGACCATACCCTTGCTCGCTCAGTCATGTAATCAGAAACCGAATGGAAACAAAGTAGCACTACAAAGAATTAAAACCTCCCAGAGTTCAAACACAAAGTGAAGTTGCCCCTCCATCACTGATGTACCCAAAGGAATAGAAGGAGTACAAATACTGTCTCAACTAATTTCACTTAAACTAGACCTCTATTTTTGAGAAAGGAAGCTGAAACACAGGATAAATCAGAGGAATGAATTCAAGACACTCAGAATGAGTTGTGTGTGATGCAGACAACAAATATGGATTATTCCACTGCATCGGAAGTTAGAGCAGACTTGTAGGAATTATTTTAGCATTCTGAAAATGATTCATTTCTTGAAACCCACATTATACTCTAGGATACTGTTTTAATGACTGAGTTCATTATGCTTTCTAGTGCAACATGACAATTGCATATACTTAAATAACTCCAGTAACTCTGGCTTGGGTTGTAATGTACCCTACTGGAAGAAAGACAACTTCCAAATCCAAAATGTTTATTTCAGAACTTTTGGTGATTTATTTTAAGGCTTGAACAAAACAATGTGGAGAGTGTGACCTGAAGCTGATAATCATCTACAGCTTTCAAGTCTCTCCTGCACAAAAGGCACAGAAAATACTGCTGCTCAGAAAGCTTTTCCAGAGGCATGTCATATGCTGCTAACTGAGACACTGCTTAGGGGACATAGGGGGGAATCAGCCCTATTAAAAGCAATGAAAATTCAAACTATGTGAGAGATAAATATATATTGCTATAGCTTTCTAAGCACATCCTTACTGGTACAAATTCCCTCCCCTACTATTCAAGTAATGGGAATTTGCTTATTGACTTCAGTGGCAGCAGCTTGGTTCCAAAGGGTGGTTTTCTATTACTACTCCTTAAAAGGATACCAGTGAAACAAAGAAACAAACAACAATAAAAGAGACTCCCCAAAATACACACGGTGGGCTTACACAGCTGCATACCTTTTTGGTATACAGTTAATCTTGTTATCTAAGCATACAAAACAGATATTTTTTCCTAAAATAAAAATCAAGTAACTGATACAAATCCACTATGCTGGAGAATGACTGCAAATCACATTAAATCCTTGTGCCCTGCTGTCACAGCTAGGAGTTTAGCAAAGCTCTGCTTAAGCTCTGGTTATGAAGCTATCAAAGCGACAGTGCCTCAGACAGGGGCTGTGAATGCTGATGACTCTTGCAGACGCGTGGGCAAGGGGAGCATCCTGGCAGGGGGAAATCATGAAAATTATCTTACGTCGGTGCATGCTCATTAGCAAAACATCGATTCATACTGGCTATGCCATCACTTAATCTGATTATGGTCTGGAAACTTAGCTTTTAAGAAGACAATTTATGGAGAAGTGAAGGAGTTACAGAACTATACAGAGCATGGAAAAGACCCATGGGTACCCCAGCTAAGCCGTGGGTACAGCTGTGTCAGATTTTTTGCCTGAAGGAAAGGAATAAGAGAAAAGGGACACAGAGGGGAGGAAATTGCAGAACTAGTCAAGCAGCAACACCTAAATGTAAAGCCTCCATCCAAGCTGAGACCAGTCAGCTGGGCAGAAAACGTCAGAGAGCCATTTCCTGCCAGAATGAGATGTTGAAATACCAAGTAAAAGTTAAGTTAATCTGAAATTAAAAATCTTGGAGAAGTTCCCCACTAATTTTCTGAGAGGACATTTTTTCTCTCTCAAAACCATCCTAGTGAACTTACAGAACTTCTAGCAGAGGCGAAATTGACCATCAATTGTTATTTCCATTTGATCTGAAAACTGGTCATGTGCCCTACTTGCATTTTCACTCAGCAGCCACCCAACTCTCTCATAAACATTTGAGACATGGGAAAACTCAGGCATAGACCAGGAAAATGGTTACCCAAGGTTATCAAACAAATCAGCAGCAGCGAATGGAAGAAGACGACTTCTTGCTGAAAACAGTAGGCAAAATGTCCTTTCAGAGTAGGACGGAATCTTGACTGAGTATCATCTGTAATAAGGAATAATCATCTGCAATTGCCAGAAATTCCAAGTCTGACAACTTCCTCTTAATGCAAAACACTTTACCCTCTTTGATCAGGCTGGTGGTAAGTTAATCTTTAAACAACTGGAAAAATGCTGAAAGATCAAGCAAATAAAATAATTGCAAATTATTAAATTATCTAATTAGTGGTTTCATGTAAATTCCAGGATGTCTTCTACGTTGCTTGCCTTTTCTTATCAAAATAAAGTACAACGCAGCTGCATCTTGGCAGCGGTGAGCTCATGTTTCTGGACCTCTTGGCAGCCCAGTGAGGAGCAGCATGGCGTGGAGCTCCTCTTCAGGTGGCACAGCAGTGCGTAGGAGACCTCTCTGCTCCTGGGCCCTGCTTTTGACTTCGACCCAACGCACTGTACCTCATGGTTGATTGCGGACATAAATTGAGAACAGAGGCAGAAAGAAAAAATATGGAAGTGTAGAAAATAACAAAAAATAGGAAAACTGGGCTGGAAGAGACCTCAGGAAATTCATTCTCCTGCCCCACAGCAGGATCATCCTCAACAGATACTGGCTAAATTATTCCCCATGGCCTTTGGAGACCTGAGCATTCCCAGGCAGCCCCTTCCACCGCTTCATGATCTCCACCCTTAGAAAAGGTTACCTAAAGACTCACGCAGATCAGTCCTGCTGCAGTTTAAGAACAATCATCAATGCAACATTTACTGTTTAGCAAATATGTTTAATTTATATACACTTTAAAGGACATGTCTTGATTAGGGTGTTTTTGTTTTGCTTTTTACTTTTCATGACCAAGGTATTTAGGAACCCTTTAACCCTAATAACCTCAAACTTTTCCCCCAAATTACTTTTTACAAGCAGTAATGACACAAAACTAAAGGTTGTTTCAGGAAACAAAAGTACATCTCAAAAAGAGTTATGGTTTTGAGTCTAACATCCCCTTTTGAAGTGAAATGAATGCTGTGGTTTCTTAACATAGCCTCACCTTTACAATAGCAATGGGCTGCAGCACAGAAACAGCTGGGTTTTGTGCTGAGGCAGGTGGCAGGTTGGTCTGCAGAGCTCGCTGGCGAGTGGCTGGCCCTGGGACAGCAGTGGGGTCAGCAGCACCCTTGCTGAGAGCAAGGCTGCTCCTGGCTGCCAGCAGCAGCTCCCAGCCCCTGTGCAAGGGCACACTGCAGCAGGGAAGCCAGGCTGCCCCTGCCACAGGCTCCTGCCTGCACAGCCCCACTTCAACTCCACAGATGGGTTTACACAGGAAAACTGAGCCACACCTGACCCTTGTTGTTGCCGTCAAGAGAGGAGGTTTCAAATGCTTAACTGCAGCTGCAGCACTTGCATTTGGCTCAGGCTCAACTCTGCTTCTTGCTGGCCTCTTCTGCCAGCAAACTCTTGATATTGTATCGTCCATTAGGCGTCACTGGGAAATAAGCTGCCTGGAGGTACAGGGTGAGGTGGAGAAGACCGAATGAAGCAGTCCTGGGCTTGCCTTAGTGGGAAGGCCTTCCCTGCGCCTGACAATGGTGTAGCTTGTGCTACTTGTGGCAAGGAATGAACGGGTTGATGCAGCTAAAGCTAAAGAGCATCACACGTCATCTACTGCTGGTAGTTTTCATGAGCGAAGGAAATAGTTTATATAAGTAAAGGGTTATTAAAACAATAGTTGAGAAAAGAAAAGCCAGAAAGGCTCATATCTAAGTCAGAACACTTTAGGAAAAGCTCGATGCCCAGCTGCAAGCGCTAGAGCACTCTGATCAGCAGTGCAAATAGATGATGCTGGGTTGTATCACTCTAATTGATTGCTGCTTAGAAACGCTTCACTGAGAAAATAGAGAAAAGTCATCAAATAGCAGGGAGTTGTTTATTTGCATGAATGTCGCAGCAGGAGAACACTGTTCTGCGCAAGGTTTGAAATCCCAGCAAGGAGAGGACGGTGACAAGGGAACGGTCACCCAAGATTGCAAAGTATGGTCCAGCAACCTCCAGAGGAGAAAAACTCTCCTAAGTAAATGCTTTGCACGACTTCTTGGTGTCATAGGGAGGTTTTGACAGGAGCACAGCCCTTCTGTGTCTTATCAAAATGGTGGCTGAAGTGAAATGTTTGTTAAAACTTTTAGAAAGCCATTCCTGGATATTAGACACAAGAGGTAGGACTTGGTATGACTGTTTGGATATTTATGTTGCTGCTTGCTTCATGAGGCTGAGATGCCCAGTTTCTGTGGGGCATGAGCAGTTTTTCCTCACTAGTTTTTGGTATGGCGGAACTACTGATGTCCTACAGCACAGGAGTTTTTTTCTTTAGTCTCTCTTTCAGGGTCCAGTTGTGTTCAGCTTGCCAGGGCTGAGAGTCATGGTGCTCTGAAGCAGCAAGTTCAAATCCTTCTAGTGCAGATAAATGGAGCCTGGTGCTTTTACTGTGTACAAAGTTTTTGCCTAGGACCTTGCATTCCTGCCTACTCCATGGGACAGTCAGAGATGCCAAAGCTCTTTTCCTAAAGCTAGTTTTCCATAGGTTTCTCATCCTTCCATCTGTCGCAGCACATGCTACTCAGAGTGGTGGTTTATCCCATATACAACTGCGCGCAATATATCTTTACAACATACAAAGCATCTTAGTTACACTGATCTGAGATACGCTATGGACATTTCTAAAAAGCAAATACTAAATATAAGCAAATACTGAAAGGTATGCTTAGTATCAAGTACGCCAATCTTTAAAATTAACACAGGCTGTGAAAATAAGTCTCCAAGTAGGAGAGGGAATGCAATAGTCCAAATGAATCCCTGGGATTATACTGCCTGGGTCTCAAGAGGATGTATATGCCTCCCAATGCTGTGCAACGCACTGTGCTGCTTCAGGAATATTAGTCTGTGAGAGCCTGTAAATCCAAGAAAGAGGTCAGAATACAAGGCCATTCAGGAAAGTAGCTTTTTAAAGAAATCATCAAATATGAAATCATTCAAAAGTACAAAAAGTTATTTCCTGTTCAGAGAGAATAATGCCAGACACCAGAAAAAAGATTTGCGGTGTCACATGCTGTTCTCCAGCTCTGAGCTAACTTGTGTGTGAACAGCAAGGGCAATACAGCTGTTCCCAAGCTGCTGCCAGGCTTTCCGAGCCCTAAAGCCCTGAGGCAAACGGAAGCCGGCTTTAGCAGCACAGCTGACAACTGATGCAAAAGTTTATGTGAAGGATGCTAAAACCATCGACGCCCTTGCTATGTATGTGAGGCATTTCAACTATGGCTGAAAAGCAGCTGCCAGAGGAATTCCCCTGGGGACACCCTATGTCTGCAGTAAGCTTTTAGGTATCAGGAAGGGGCGTTTATTACCTGCTTGTGGTATTGTATCATTTAGGGGCACTAATCACAACTCAAAACTTCGCTATTTGGATGCCTGCATCAGCGTGGCTCCATTGGCAGAGCTTTAGGGCTTTTAGACCAGAAAATTTTAGCAATCTTTGAAAAGATTTGTATGCCAAGTTAACTGAAGCTAGGAGGGTTAGCTACGCATGTAACACGTGGTCTGTTAAAGTTAGGCGAGAGGAATTACAGCAGTTCAAACTGGAGCTAGAAAGTCTGTGGCACTTCACAAACTGAGATATTGGTACAGCCCAGGTAATGCTTCTGCCCCATCTTCATTGACCATGGACCTCCAGGGCTCATGTTTACCGAGCCTGAGTGTTCAGCTTGTTCGGTGCCTGTACTCAAGGCCAGATCTTCAAGAAAATGTAGCTCTTTCTGAAGCAGCAAAATAGCCAGATTTTTTTTTTTTCTCAAAAGGGCCCATTTGGGAGGTGTTGAGCAGTTAAATGTTTGGATTTTCTAGAGAAGTGGCCTGCAGTGATTTCTGACTTTGCCTTCCTGGTCATTTCACTGCCACCTTTTTCTACGGAAGCAACGTAAAACACACTACTCTCAGACCATGTCTGCTCTCTCTAAATTGAAGTCAGCTTTTTCTGTATTATAGAGTCTTATACCTCTGTTTTTAATTTCTCTCTTAAAAGGATATTGGGTTGGCATTGACATAGGACTCTTGTATTTTCAAACACTACCATCATACTTCCTGTAAGGAGAATGGTAACTGTACGTAACTTTTGACTGTGATAAAGTACGTAATGATGTAAGATACATTAAGGAAATGTGATGGAGATAAGATCAAAATAACCTGAAATTAGAACATTTCAAAACTTGGCAGAAAATTTGCTTAGAAAGTTTACATGGAAAGGAGTGTGATCCCTGAAATGCTGCAGCTTAAGTTTCCAAAATCACAGCAGCAATATGCAATAACAATTCCATAATATTTTGATTAGGAAGGAAGCAAATAACATAATGCAGGATACTGCTGCTGTAGCACACCCCTTGGCAACACCTTCTTTAAGGAAAAAAACAAAAAGGAAATTTTCCAATTGCTTGAAGATATATAGGGGCAGAATTCAATGCTTAGAAAATGCATTTGCAAGCCCTTCTTCCCTTCCCACCATTTTCCTCCTTGAATCCGTCAATCATCAGTCTGTGTTTACAGAACCCTGGTTGTACCCAAGTAAAACAACTTTTTTTAAGACCTTCCCGGACAATAATGGTTTCTTTGGGTCTGACAAGTCTATCAGACTTTCCTCCTCAGTTTTTATATGAATTCTCTACTTTAAGCTTCACTACTGATAAATCCTATGAGTTCAACACAAACCTTTCAACAGTCTCTCGGGTCTCAGATACAGACGTGCAGTGGCCTCTCAAGTTATGACAGGACAACTTGTTTTTTAATGTTCCACTTCTTACAATTCTGGGGTTCAGGCCATTTGAGGTTTAAAGATGCAACTGCAGCAGGAACTGTTCTTGCTTTGTGGGCTAGGTTGTTCTTAAAACCAGGTTGCTGCCTATTCAGTAGCACTATCAGTTCCTCTCTCATGAGTGCCCACCACATCACATAAAATAGAGAAGTGTCCGAAAGGCAGTTTGTTTCTTTTCAGCACAGAAGGAAGGTGATATGTTGGTATTTTCAGCCCTGCATTATCAGCACTCTGGGTATTTGAGTTCTGCTTTCATCCTGGAGAGACTTTATTATCGCCTGTCATGAGTGGCCCAAAGTCTCTAGACCGAAAGTAGGCCTACAACATATTTCTACAGACCAGACTGGGAACGAAAATTCATAACTTTAATGAATATTACAAAAATCATAAACTCAGAGAAATTGATTTTATGACACGTATTAATTCACCCACATCCTATCCCAGCTAATTCCTTAATTTAATAATTACCTCTCTCTTGTTGCCTGTATTACAGGGGCTAGTGGCTTTATTACCTTTTTCTTGTCTAGCCTTTCCCACTACTTCACATTGGCAAGCCTCCCTTTTGTCTTGCGATACCTAAATGATTAGCATTGTTAAGATAAACGCAGAGCAGTTGTTCTTAAGCTGTACTTAACTCTGACTATGCTTAACTTGCAGTCAAAGTCTGCTGCTTCCAACCTGAAAAGGGCTTCTGTGCCCAAAACTGTGCCTTTTTATTCCCAATTACATTGACTATTTGTTAGTTTCTCTCCCTAATGTCAGAAGTTTTTGGTACACTGGACAGTTTTATTGAGAAAACCAGTGAGTGTGTATGTAAGCAATAAAGATGGTCCTTATTGTCTACAAGGGTTCTTCAGCTAGAACAACTGTCTAGTAATAAGAGAACAGACTTAGAAAGAAAACGCTGTAAGTCAGAAGAAGTAGGTTATATTCCTGACCCCTCTGTTATACAGTCTGTGTAATTATACAAAACGACAAAGTTGGTCCTTTGTGTCTGGCATGTTCTTTGCATTTTCCTCACTTTGGTCCTCCCACAGGCTCCAGTAACTTAATGTAGCTTCGTAGCTTCTCCATGTTTTCCGCCTTAAGTGTTCCCATTGCTAAATGTTAAATGTCTGCAGTTAGCACATAACACCATTCGTATGTAAATGGCATTGCAGAAGAATGACTTTCAGTGCAAAGCAGAAATTTTGCTCTTATTCTGCCTGTTCTCTTGACACCTTAAAAATGGCTTTTAACAGTAACTAATCTCCTTGCAGTTGGTCACTGGAAAATACAGTTTACCAGTTATACTGTCTTTATGTCATCCTCCAAAAAGAAAGCAACACCAAAGTTAATTTATGGTCTCGAATCCCACATGACTACTGTTACAATGATAACAAAAGTGGAGCAGGATTTATAGAGAAAGGACAGTATTTTTCAGAATTTTAAGAGCTTTAAGAGCTGTTACAAACATAATTTTAGAGATACCAAAAGACAGTGAGTACGAATTAGTGGAAGGCAATCACAAAACTCTCAGAAAGTGTTATGAAACTAGAATTTCACCTACTATCTCTTGTGTTATCCTGTTTGGTTCTATAATGGACAGGTTTAACAGAAAAGCAAAGGAGAGGAAAAAAAAGTATGCTTGTGCCTACAGTGTAACTTTGATAGACCTTGGCCACCTACAGCCTACAAGAAATCCCGCAGAGCAGCTGGGTCTCCTCAGTGTGCTCGTGCTACTCCCAACACATGCACCAGCTTGTGGTTTGGCACAGAGCAAAGCAGCTGTGTCACTTTACTGTTCATAATTTAGAATTGCCAGGGACGATGGCTTCGTCTAAACCCTCCTGTAGCTCTGGGCTTTAATTACCAACATGTTCAAAATATTTTCAGTGCTTCTAGCCAATAGCCCTAGGTGCTCAACGGACCATGCTTGGTGGCACTAGCAGCTCGGTCTGGAAAGGGAAATGTAGCTGTATGTTAATGAATGCCACAGATGCTTGTTATCACTCATGCAAGGTAGAGAATTAATTTCTGTCAACATCTCTATTGACAGCATCTTTGGGTATTTAACAAAGGAACAACAATGGCTAGTTAGTTTAAAAAAAAAAAAAGACAGATAAAGGAGGTGCTTTAAAACTTGTGTGAAACTATTGTGGTTAATTAGCATGAAATCAGGAACAGAAGGCAGTGAGAACAAAGTCAGCTTCCTCCAGATCATGCCAAAGCTTGACCATAGTAATAATGAGACTCAAATCAAACAAGTGGGAAGGAGCACCTAGTACAAATAACACTCCAGCCGCTACTTTCTACCGTTGCAGGGAGCTCTTTCCAGAACAGAGCCGGATCGGTACTAGCAGGGCAGCAGTGACCCTTCCCCAGCATCCAGTGCTATTGGCTGCTGCAAGCAATTTGCCTTGCTTCCCTCACCATTTTTCCTGCTTCTGCTGCAACCAGGAAAAGGTGTTTGAAAGATAGGTGTTGACCAGAGGGGAGGCAGCTGCGTGCCTGGGTGCGAGGCCGGCACAGAGCACCCATGATGCGGCTACCAGCAGTACCTGGACTTCTGCTCCAGCAGGCAGCTACTATTTCATAGGAATCACAACTCTCGGAAGAACATTTCACACAGATGAGAAATGTCTTCTTACAGTCTGCCAGATCATCCGAATAAACATGTGTTCGTTTACACTGCAACATCTCAGCATGGCTTTATTGGCTTCAATCTGTCTTCAGTTATCTTTGTTAATTTTTGTGTGTAAATTAAGCTACATAATGTTTAGGAGTAAAAAACAGCCACATTATGATGTGTATTACAGGAATGTTGAACAAATACTAGGAGGAAACGCTTGTGTGATGTTTGTCAGCTGCCTTTCTTGTAGCAAACAAATATGAAGGTGTTGTGAATGAAGTAGGTAAGAAAAGCTAAAGAAGAACCTCTGAAGAAACCAGGACATTCTGTCTTACCTCTGTCTTCTCATTTTACAATCTTCCCTTTTGGACAGACTCTACAATGAGCATTCCTTCTCTTTTTGGCAGCTAGAAGCAAACCAGATCTCACCTCCCCCAAGTGAGACTTCCTTAGAACCACAACTAGCAATGTACAACAGATGATAAATTTTGTCAGCAAAACTTTGTGAGTCTTGGGCTCTGCCAGACAAACCTTGGTTTGGCCAGAACTGCAGATTCACTGAGTTTGGGCTGTCTTATCCAGAACACATCACATTTGCTGGACTTTTGCTAAACCCAAGGCACGAGGTTGATGGGACATTTTGTGGCTTCCTGGCAGTCTGCCTGAAGCATTGTGCCGAGCGTCTCGGGGACAGACCTCCCAGGTGGAGAGACCTGGGTTCACAGGGCTCTGCTTCAGGCAACCCTGCCCAGGCATAGTTGCTCAGAGGCTCACAGTTGGTAAGGACTGCCATTGACTTTTCCTCTTGTTTTCCCCAAACATGTGCCTGTAGACCCTTTGTAATGGCTTCTGGGCCCTGCACAGCACAGGGAGCATATCACACAGATAAGGATGCCCCTTTGACTTAAAAGGAGGGAGGATATGCTATCTGTGAGCATGTGGGGACTACTTTTGAGCTCAAAGGGGGTGTACCTGTAATGAAAATGCTTTCTGTTGTAGCCAAACTTTGGTAATTTCTCTTAGAGAGCTCTAAATAAAGTAGAGTTTGTGTAGGTTTTGAGAGAGGGGTTGTTTCCTTTAATAAATTATTTTGTGTCACAAGAGCTATATCCAACTGAGTGCAGAGATCTCAACCATAGCAGACTGCAGCCCAGACTAATAGGGCTAAATTTTGTCTGGTTTTCCTCTCTGTGGCCTTGATACACAGGCTGCCTCAACTGGTATGACTATGCTCTTTACTAAGCAGGCCACAGCAAGCTTAACCTTAGGCAGATTAATTAGAATATTTTAGTCCTTAGTCCTTTTACGGTCTTCAGAGGAAATTCCTACTCCATCTTAATCAGACCCATGTAAACCAGCTGAGGGAGAATTACACCGCTCTTCCTCAGCTTTACAGGGTGGTTTGTTTGTTCTGCGTCGTTTCATTTTCTAGAACATTAAACGCTTGGCAAATTGTGTCTAATTTTGCATAATTTTCGTTGTCTGAGGATCAGCTGCACCTCACTGAAAGCCCCAACCTCCAGAATACTTCCCTCTTTTCAGGAGATTTAGAGGGGAACTTTCCCTTGAGACATTTTAGGACTTTGTGCTGTGTGTGAGCTGAATGCAAGCCTATTGGCGGTCCTCAGTCCCAATGCCTGGGAAGACAGGCTCGGGCCCTGCAAGGAGGAGCACGTTGCCACAGGGTGGGCAGGACAAACTGCAAGCAGTTGTTCCACATCCCTTCCTGGGGGAAATAAGCCAGTTACAGCCTCTGGTGGGAACCTTGGTATCTGGAAGGGAAAGGAAGAAAGTTTATCTCATGGGGCAGGGGGACTGGATTGCTCTCCCTGCTGGTTAGGGGTGTCGCGTCCACAGAGACTAGGGCTGAAACAAGGCTGAAAGCCACAGTTTGGTTTGCCTTCAGTTACTACGGGTACAGAGAATGTCCTTTCTGGAAACTGTCAGGAAGAGCAGAGCTTTGAAATGCATCCTCTCCCTCTACCTTGAATTCTGCAGTGTTTGCTGTAATAAAAATGTGCCACCAAAGAGCTGTGACAAATGGGCTTGCTCTATATTGTGTTAGCAATGCAAGTAGACTTATCAGGACATATAGATTTATCAGGCCTATGAAATATTTGCATTCATTGAACCTTACTCTGCCTCCAGTCGAATATTTGCAATAACAAGCTGAATATTTCTCTTGAGATGAACTTTGTTTCTATAGGACTGAAAAATCCTATGAAGTAACTGAGAAAAAAGAATGGCCCCCTCATTTTTGGCACTTCCTTTTTATGGAGAACTTAAGTGGAAGGGTCTGCCGTAAGCAGCTCACCATCTCTGCCACAACCACATTGAAACATCACCATGCAAATGAAACCATTAGCTGAACACACATCTTTGCCATTAAGGAATAAATGCCTCCAGATGCCATCTGCCACATCAGCAAGAGGGTTGTAAACATCCACATTTCAACCACGGCAACAGCAAAACCTGCAAAAGAGTGAAAATCAAAGCAAAGGCGATCCACAGAGGAGTACTCTGCGGGATGAGTTGCTATGCAGAGTAGAGAGCCATTTCAGGGGAAGAGCTCTGTGGGGCTGGGTAAAGGTGCAGCTCTCCTATTCCTCTCCTGGTGGGGTACAGCATCCTCCCAGAGCGCTGCCTCCTACAGATGTACCCACTGGAGCACCCTTCCAGCAAGCAGATGCACACTTAGCGCCTAGTGCCATGGGGTCCAGTCTGTTCACATTGCTCTCATACACAGCAAGCCCATGTCAGAACAAAGCTTAAACTAAGAAGATACATGAAATCTTCTTTTACTATTATTTTTTAATGTAAATTACACTTAATGAAAATATCTGAGACACAGAATACTTTGTTTTCATTTTAATTAGCAATTATGGTTGCTAATTAAAGTAATACCAAAATAGTTGTGTCATAGTACAGAAGTAATACATATATTTTTTCAAGCCAGAAAAATAAGATTATGATCTCCAGTCATAATTTCAGAAGAGAGAATGCTTTACTGATACTTTCAGAGTGCTTAATTCAACCTGTATATGACAGAAAAGAACTATGTACCTTTTGGTGCATGCTGCAGAGCAGTGTTATATAAAAATGCACAGAGGGATGTCAACAGTCCATTTTCTTTGTCTTTGTGTGTTAAAATATCATAATCTACAATTCTGTCGGTATTACTTTTCTGCACCTAGTACTTTCATTTAGACACATCTTTAACCATGACCATTTACTAAAGGAAACATTCATCTAACAAGACTGATTTCCTGCAACCAACTAAATAGTCTTTTTCTAAGGATAAAAGAAAGGCACATCTCGCACAAAAGCTAATTCATGCAGCATGACGCTTTGATTATATAGTCTAGCAATACGAAAGTGTTGGAAGTAGCACAAAAGATCCTCTAAAACACTTCTAATTGATTAATTCAGCAGGTTAGCACAGTGTAAATGGTTGATTTTAGTCTACCAGGCCTCCTTCTGGCCTTTTCAGAGACCCTGTTGATCAGTACTTGAATAGCCAAATTTGAATACAAATGGCAATATGACAATAGCACTCAAATTCTTTAAAGCAAACTTTCCCCCTCATTTTCATGTATCAAATTAACTGCAGCAGAATAAAGAAATCACCGAGGACCAACAAATTAAAAAAAAAAAGTCCTTGAAATAGTGAAAACATTAACGTCAATAGTAATGACTGAGCTAAAAATAGTAATCTGATTGACATATAATAGCTGACTGCATTCTTTTTAGACAATGAGGAAGTGTAGCAAACACTGCAGTAAGGACTATCAGAAAGGGTAGGTAAAATTATAATAACAGATTTTTACGGGTCATCAAATTATTGGTATTTGTACCCGGATTTGATACAGCCTTTGTAAACCAAACCAAGAGTGTGTACATCACCAACATTTATTTAAACTTAAACTATCCTTACTTTGCCAGTCAACATACAAAACATTAGTTGTATGGGCTAGTATTTCTGCTTTTTAGCTGGAATTTAGGAGAAGGGCAATGAGAAACAGTTACTAGGTAGCAAAATGAGAAATGGTTGTTGCAAGCAAGGAGCAGAACCTTTTGCAGGTGCATTTTCAACTTTAGTCTAATACTCTATTTCTTCTACAAATGCCTGTAAATAGATCCAGGGACCTGGTGAATCTTTTTCCTGAACATAGGAGAGATGTTATCTGCATTTTGTTTTTATAACGTCTCTGCAGAAGCACGCACGCTCGCCCTCTGGTAGGAGCCCAAGCTCGGAGCAACTAGGCTGTGCTGTCATAGCAACTGGCATATACACCATTTATGCTTCAGGTTGTGAAATGAGCTCAAAATAACAAACCTCTTTCAACGGGGACTGCATGTAACATGAACGGCTGTGTCTGAGTCACAGCAAGAGTAAAAGCTAATGGCTCGGTCCTCCGGGCTTTGCTCTGGCAACCTCCTGCTGCCGTTCTGATCCTGCTTTAGAAACTGTACAGATCTCTTAAAAATAGAGGTGATTTTACTGGCTGTCCTTTGAAAGGATAACACTTGAACATCGCCTAAGTTTTGAAAAATAATTATTTCATCATACTTCCAGAATATTCATGTGAAATATTCATGTGTTGATAGCAAAGGACGCTAGCTGTGCCTGTGGAAGAGCCCCTTGGTGCATGGCAGGAGGGTTACAGCTGTCTCCCTCATGCCTGCCCCTCCCAAAGAAAACCACTTTTTGGTGACGTAAGGCTTTTGGGAGCTTCCTTGCCTCCCTTGGGCCCTCGCCTAAGATGGGGGTCGCACGGCGATGCGGGTTTCACGCCTTGACATCCACGGGGGAGACTGTGCGTTAAGGGCCCCCCAGCATAAGTAGGCCACAGGGCCTGTGGTTTGAGAGGTGACTTTTCTGATACAAAGTTAAATACATGGTTTGCTTGTAAATGATGGGATCTGGCTAGATTGCCGAGCGCTGAAAGAGGGGGAGCAGCATGCAAACGTTTGCTTATCAAGGGTATTTAGGTACCAAATCAAACCAAACCCATGTAATCACACCGCACAATTGCAGAAAATTTCACTGAACAAGTTACAAGATTTTTTCAGCTATTGTGGTGAGGACCTATTCAGGCTGGCTGTGACTCAGCTTTATATGCATTTTTTATCTTAAAATTTGCCAACTTGTTCTCCAGACTCGCAGTATTTATTTATGTGCATATTCAAAAGCGCCTATCCTTATGATTGTAAAGAAAACTGTGAAATTATTCACAGAGTGTAACCAAGCAGCAACATCTCCCCGATAGATTAATTGCTTGAGTGAGGTGCCAGGACAGACCTTCCTGGCTAACACCAAGACGACCTTTGTTCACTGGCCCGTGTTTCCAGACCAGGGAACCAAGCAGCTCCTGCAGCGCTTGTTGTTCGGCAGCTCTGTCTCCATGGGGTTGCAATAATGGCTTTGTTTCCATTACAGGTGCATGAAAAACCACCACCGAAGTATGCACCTGAGTCCAGCTCCGAAGTGCACAGGGCCCTGTTAGCAGTCATATTCATGAAGTTGTGATCAGAAGTGGCTGCAGTAGGCCTATCACCACAAGCAGGGTGTTAATGAGCAATAATTAATTCCTCAAGAGCCCTGGACCTACTTTGTGTGCTTAAAAATGAGTGTTTTTCTAATTTAATGTCAACTGTAATTGCAGAGTTATCATCAGCTGAAGCTCATCTCAACACAAGTAAGATGTTGCAGTTTCATAATTCCTGCTGGAAAACTTGCTGAAATACTCTGGTTTCTCTAAAGAGCATATGAAAGAGACCTGCTATATGCATGTGTAAGTAAAAAATTAATTACTTGAGTTTTAAATCGTACAAGATTATCCAGCAGTCTTGTACTAGGAAAGTAAAAGAAATGCAAGCAATTATAGACAAACTGAATTGTTCTGTCTACTTTCTTCTTAGAAGTTCTTTTCTGTTTCAAAATTGTTTGACATTTTTGGGTTACACTTTAGGAATTCAGTGCAGGAGCCTGGCTTTGTACTGCAGTTCCAAACACGAAATCCTTTCATTATGAACCAACCTACCCCTTCCCCAAATAGATCCTGAGCTCCCTTCAGCACAGGTTTTTAAATAGAAAGGATAAGTAGGGTAAAGCTACTTTATCTTCTATATTCTCCATCAGCCTCATTCCTTATGACTTGGTGAGGCTCTGAGGTCCCTGGCTATTTTTTCTCCCATCGGCAGTGTGAGATACTGATCTTCTCATGCTCACGAATTAACAGGAGCCCAGGCAATGGAAATGCTTCTGCCTCACGAATCTGTCTTCTGTAAGTGTGGTTCTAGCCACTATTGTGCTGTGATTCAGCAAATACTTAAGCCACTGTTTTAATATTAGGGTTCAAGTTTAATCTCAGATTTTATATTAAATAAAAAAGCCTAGTTTCATGAAGGCGTGGTTGTTTAGAAGAACAGTTCCATCTAATAAGGCTCTACATAAAGACTAGGGGGGTTGAGAACTTGGTAACCAGTTTATTGTTGCTATTTTACTGCACGCTGTTTCCTTAACTTTTAGAGTATGTTCATTTTTTTTCTCTTCCTGTCTCTAAAATCTTGAAACCACAAACAAAGCTGGAAATTTGAACTTAATTTTTTTGTTGCTCTCTAAAATGCTAGTTTGCATTCAGAGGATTTATCCCAGTGATTTGACTGCTATATCAGAGCTGGTGGTGTAAAATTTTTGGAAGCAGAGAGTTTTATTTGTCACAAACATGAAAGAACCTTGAAGTGGATATGCTGAAGCACAACTGATATGAAAATTAGAAGTGAAGAGCTTACTTCAAAAAAATTGGCAATTCTAAGTAAAACGAAAAGTATTTTTCAATGTTAATAGTACAGTGGAAACAGATAATACTTTACTGGAAGCCTACGTTCCTCTCAGCATTTGGGTGATGCATACTGATATTAGCTATGCCTGTCCATCAGAAAGTAGATGCTTTCTGTTATTGAATACAGATGCTGTAGAAATACTTCTATGATTCAGTTTTTCCTCAAGAGGAACACCCAACTCTTGCTGAACTACTAGAGCTCAGCTGAGGGCAACTACAACCTATGCTGGCTTTCGAAGAAGGTGACTTCCAAAGAGGACGTCAGGATCCTGTGGCTTAAGTGGAAAGCTGTGGCCAGAGCTCTGAAGTGTTGACAAGTGGAACCGATTCCCGTGGTACAGGACTGTATTCTGCAAGGCATCAAAAGCAGGTTCGTCATGAACACAATGCCATAGGGGCTGTCCTGAAGACATATTTATCCTGCTCGGGTTTAAGAAAAGGCCTAAGCTTGGCTCTTTCCCATCTTTTAAAATGTTACAAGCTTTTATCTGAACTTCTCAAACAACATGCTAAGGTTAGTAATCACTCTGTCTCTGGTGACTGTACTGTTGTTTTTAAGACTTCTGTGTGTATTTTGCATCTCTGTAGCTGTGCTGTCCTGCTGTTGTTCCCTTTCATGGCTTTCTGTTTGCTTTCTGCCTTATTTTTTCAATGCATTATTCCTTACTCAGATGGAAAGGATTAGTAGTGCTAAAAAGCTTAAGTAAACCTGTTGTGTTTGGCACAGGCTGTAGTGTCTATGCTGTAGACACCAAAACCACTCTGTTTAAATGACTGGCTTTGGACCAGTTCACCTGCTATTTTTTTTTTTAGCTGACTGACTGCCCGTAACTGATCAACTGCTATCTACTTTGAAAAAAATTAGGTTTGAAACCCTCTTTCCAAATCACAGTGATCACAGTGAGTGGGAATTATCTTGACTAATTTTATCTATCTCAAAGGTTTGGGGCTAGCCTAAGCCCATACTGTCCTCAGTGGAGGAGAGCGGAGGAACCTAGGATCCCCAAAGGCGTAATCTTGCCCATCCCCTGATACAGGAGACGAATCACCTTCATGCCTTGGTACTAGAGTCTGCACTGGACTCCTCCTTTTTGTGGCGAAAAGCCACAATCGCACGTCTTAATGTCACCTGGGCAGGTCCTCCCCTCACTCTGCTCAGCAATATTAAAGATATCTAGATTGTCCCACTGCCTTCATCTGTAGCGTACTATCTGCTGGGCCTTGTTACGCTCACACTAGATGCCGTGCTGTGCCCTTCCCTTGGGAGAAAATGGCCTGCGGTGCTTTCCATCCCCACTGTAAAGCACAAGGCTAACATCACTTCTCAAAATAAAGTGTAAATGGGATTTAAGTGAGATTGGCCCTAGGCCCACTGAGGGATTTAATTCTCTTGGATTTTATGTAAGTAGTTACCAAAGCTACTTAGCACAAGGCATTAGGTAACGTAACCTGCTCTGAAGCTGTGGGGCTTGTGGGTCTTCCAAATGTTAGTTCACCAGAACAGTAAAGTCCTCTTTTGTGAACATAAGAGCTGTAATCCAAATAAACGGAAACAGTTGGTTATGGCAGGACAGAGTTATTTCCTTATACTGCCTCTAATTCTTGGCAAGTATTGTTTTATGCATAGATGGAACTCATTTTAAGTCACATAAATGGTGGGAGAATTTCAGTGGCTGTAGATCTTCTTTTTATTCAGTAGCTGTAATCTAATGTCCAAATATTTTTGGTCAGACTTCATGGGATGTCTGTAAGCATTTCGTATCAGAGTGAGGTACAGTAATCCCATTTTAGTAAGAGCTATTGCATTAGTGCTATACTTCTTAATTGATGGTGGGAGGTAGAGTAAGACCCCTACTGCTCTGTGTGAGACTTATCATATTTGCTGATAATTCAAGTGAGAATTGCTAAAGTTTTATTGTATCCCAAAGGATAAAATGGAGAGAGTTTTACATGCCAAGTCTAAAATTATAAAGCACAACATAACCCTCCAAAGGACAGGAAAAACAAACAAATAAAAAACTTTCTCCTTTCTTAAATTACAAAAGTTTTTATCTTTCTTGCTCAGGTAATTGCAAGGATTGTCTGTTTCCTAGAAATTATAAATATTATCACCTGCAAACTATTATAGGTTTTTACAACTATATATTAGGCATTTTCATCACCACCTGCACCGTCAGGGGGCTGCTGCAGACTCACCATTCAGCTTTCAGATCCTTCAATTATAATGAGTAATAACAAAGCAGTTTCAGCTGCTCTGAAATGGACCTAAAACAACTGGTCCATTTTGTAAAAACAAAACAAAACATGCAAATATTCTTGACGTTGTTTTCAAAGACTTATTGATATGAAATTCAAAGTATTTTAATTTGTAGGCAAAGTCTACCTAGAAATCCATTGTAATTTTCCAGTTACTGAAGAATCAAGTGTGAGCATAATACAGGAACAACTCTAACAAAGGCTCGGTGGGAAAAGGTTTTGCACAGCAACGGCTGAACATTAGTCATACTCGCATATTCTTTTTCCACACGTTAAAAGGGGCAAAAAGACAAGGAGCTGTGCCCTTGAAAATTTTAAATCCATCAATTTAAGTCCATTCTGAATAGATGCCTTGAAGTGGAAACACTTTATGCCCACGCAAGTATCAAAATGTTTCATGGAACATTCTGCGATTGGATATGTTACAATATATTTTCCAAAGAACATTTCCCTTAGGAAACAGGCAAAATATAGCTCTTGTATCTGATATTTCATAAAGTCTATTCATCCACAGGAAAGCAATCTCCTCCTTCCTACCCCAAACAAACACCATTTAAAACCTATCACACTATTACCAAGAAGAGTAGGATAAATGGCATGCTCTTTTTATTGCCATTTAAGGGTAGATTAAAGTAAGGCTCATCTATTAGCTTATAGAATTTTATTTTCCATTTATGAATATGAACAATTCCTCTGTACTGATTTTTCTTAACACCAACGGCTTGTATAAATTTCTTTTTTCCTTTTTTCCTATGTACCAGTTACACAAGCCATGAAAGACGGTAGGTTTTGATATTGTATAAGGCTGTGCAGTTCATGCACAAATTGAGCTTTTGCCATTTTTGTCTTCCAGATGACTCTTTTGCTCTTTTTGTTTCTTGCTTTTCTCTGGGTTTTGGTGGTAATCCTTTTTTTTTTTTTTTTTTAACTTGGAAGCAAATTCAAATACGGAGGAGACATTTTTCAGTAGGCATTGCTGGTGAGGAGAAAAAGTGCCTAACAATGAAAAGTTAATCAGATTTGATCAAAACTCGTCATTGATGATGGTTCTAGACAAGGTGCTTAACCTTTCTGCTGTGCTTTCCCCAGCTGTGAGATGGAGATAATAATATTCTTCCCTTTTGCTGAGTGCTTATGACTACTTACTGTGTTGTTAAATGATACTGATGACGCAATCCAGCAGAAAAGCTGCCGAAACCCTCCTAAGACTGAAGGCCTTGCAACCTCTGAATCCCCAGGTGACATTGCAAGCTAGCAAAAGCCATTTAAAAAGCCTTATCAATCATATCGGCAACAGAATTTTCCAATTTTCCATCCTGCATCAGGGATTACAACCACTTTTCTCTGTGTGAAGTTTTACCTTTTTTGTACAAACAATGTCAGTTAAATTTCAGGAAAACCCACAGAATCATTTGCCTCCCAAATCCTCAGGTTCTTAATATGCTTCTGGTGACCAGAAGCCTAATATGTTTTGGGGAGTAGTGGTAAAATTCTTCAGACTCTCTTCAACGCAGTACTTAGACTTGCTCTGCGCCTCTGATTACTACTAGCATGGTTCAAACTTAGCTTCCGACACGGACCTGAACAGCACCCTTTAGCCTGCTTTCCTGAGGCAACATTTTATGGCTGATCACGCTCTGATCTTTCCATTAATATTTTTGAACCCACTGGCCAACTTCAACCAGATTTAGCCGTGAAACAACAGTCTTGGACACCCTAAGTTCCTACAGATTTCATGAACAGCTTGCGTGTGGGCAAAGGAAAAAGAAAGAAAAAGTAGTTAGACCTATATGAGACCCCAGAGAATCCATGGAGGAGGGAGATGTTATAGATGTCCCCTGTCCAGGAAAAATTAACTAGTTTTCATCTCACCAGGGAATCCAAAGAAAGCAGACATCATTAGTTCCATTATCAGTTTTTAGAGCAGTATGATGACCTTACTTTTTCTTTCCAATCTCTCCCACACAAATGGAATCACCCCTTGCTGAGAGGTGAAAACCAAGAGTCAATTTTGTGAATGTCAAAAGTCTGTCAGAGGGCTTCTCTGGCACAAGCTTCATTGCATTCCCTTGGCTGGAGGCAATAGCCAGATCCACCAAGACAGTTTGGAAAGCTTTGCTCACCGTTTGAAAACACGTCTTTGTTCAAAGCAGCATTTTTGCCATGAATACACATGCCTGCAGGGAGCTTCCTTCAGGGACTCAGCTGTAAAATGGGGGCCACACTGGCAGGCATGAATGGAGTACTGCAAAATCCTCGGTCTGTTCCTTTGAATGAGTGCTTTAAAAAGAAGCTACAGAGACAAGCTGCAGTCACAGTGACTTCATAAACCAGTCGGCAGTAGTTTCCTTACTGGCTTTTTATTTTTTTTTAATTCTAAAATGCACATTTATAAACAGTAAAGCACATGGCCTGTCATAGCCTCAGTTTTCCTGCAGTGCCTCAGCAATAGGCCTCTGAGAAGGACACCCTGCGTGTGGACATGATGAACGTGTAAGGACCAGACCTTTGTCACTGGCCTCTCAGCACAGGACGCGCAAGCTCATGAACAGCTGTGCTCCTTGGCTGATGCAGGCTGGCAATCTCATTAGAGATGCCAGAAGTTATTTCTAGTAACAAAGCCCAAGAAAAAATCTTCTATGTGATTAGCGATTAGCTTTTTTTTTTTTTTAACGAGACTAAAAATTATCTCTTTTTCTTTCTGCTTAGCGCTGCAATGTTGCCCAAAGCTGGGGACAAGACAGAAAAACCTGCTCTGAGAGCTGTGCAAAGATAACGCCGTTGTCAACCAAAGAAACCTCCTTCACTTATTCAAGAGTATCGCCCGTTCTCAAATTTCCCACTCTTACAGCTCGTACTAAGTGGTGCTGCATGCATTTGGCAGTAGCTCTTATTAACTCAAATGACAGCCAGAGTTGGGCACATGTGTCTTCATAGGATAATTAATGTTAAAGGAGAACCTTGTGGTAAAACGTTTCCCTATACGTTCCCAAACTATCTGCCATATCCATGTTTGTAAAGAGTTGGTAACTTCACGTGGACTAGGTAAATATAATCCGAAGCAGACATGAAACAGGACTGTTCCCTGTTTTCTCCATTAACAACCAGAAAATTGATCATAGAGATAAAACACCAAAGTACCAGCAGAGCAGCAAGCATTTAAACCAGTGAGCAGCTGAGCACAGTCAACCAATAACTAGGCAAATCAGTCTTTCTGACATGGGCCAACAATATTCTGAATCCGAAAGGCAAACTGGAGTTGAATTCATGGCAGCGCAGCATTAGGAAGACACCTGCTAGAGTTTGGTATCGCTGCTGCAACGCTATGAGTAAGAGAAATTCAAACAGATCTTGATAGCTCCAGGCAGCACGGACAAACTCCGATACCAAAATGACAAGAGGTCGAGGCAGCGGTGTTGACAGACAACACGCTTATTTTGTCGCGTTTATCCTTTTGCAGCGCGCTCCGAACGGCATGCTCGTTCCAGGATCTCGTCTACGCTATATCACCCATCTGACAGGAGACACCTCAGTTTGCCAGCGACCCCGCCGCGCTCTCCTGAGCAACCGCGTTGCATCTCCGTGCGAGTGACCAGACGCCGCAGTCGCTTTTCTTTTTTACTCCTGTTTTTCCCAGCCTGTCCCGCGCGCGTTACTCGGCAGGACCTCCCTCCCGGCAGCCACCCTCTCTACCACGCCAGCTGCACGGGAGCCTGAATAGAGCAGCTAGGAGTGGCTGGCTCTCTGCAGAGCGGCGCCCATTGCAATAAGTAAGATCTGTCATGGACGGCAAGGGAGCCACCGCCAGTAAAGCCCTGGTGAACCGCTGTGTAACGCAACCCCGGTGTTTTCCAGCGCGGCCGTGCAGCTCGGTGCCGCGCTCGGCCCCCGCCAGCCGCGACGCGCACGGCCCTCTCTGCGCCCTGGCGCGTCACGAGCCGCCGATCCGCTGACGCTCCTTTTAATCAGACCTTTTTGATCCGCCAAAACACCTGGAGACGGGGCAGCGAGGACCTGTCTCGGGCGACCCCCTCGGCTGCGGGGGCTCTCTTAGCCGGGGCCTCTCGTCTCCGCCGGCCGCAACCGCTCCCCGCCTCGGGGAGGGGGTAGGCGGCGCGGGGGGTAGGCGGACGCGACACTTACTGCAGAAGCGCCGCCGCCGGGCCCGCCGTGGCCAGAGCCGCGTCCTCACCCAGTGCAGGCATGGCGCCAGGTCCATGGCCGCCGGCGGCGCCGCCAGCCCCCGGCGGCGGCGGCCGCACCTGCGGGCAGCGGCCGCGTGGCTCCGCCGGCGGGCCGGGACCCCGGGGCGCCCACCGGGTCCCAGCGTGGCGAGCGGGCGGCAGCCCCAAGCAATCCCCGCCGCCACGGCCGGCGGCTGCCGAGGCTCTGCGGCTCCGGCGCTGCTTCCCCATGTTTTATGCATGACCACAGCAGCGCGTAATTTCATCCTCACCCAGACACGCGCGCGAGCCCCCGTGATGCGGCCGGGCCCCAGGGCCGGCCCGACGCTGCGGCGCATGTGGAAAGCGAGCCCCAGGGAAATGAAGGAGGGTGCCGCGCTCCCAAAGGTGGGTGAAGGAGCCGGCCGGAGAAACGGGGCCTTTTTTGGCCTCTCCTTCCTCAGCTGCGGTTCACCGGGCACCTGGCTCCCTGTCTGCTTTCGCTTGGCCCGCAGAGCGGGAAGAGCGTCAAGAAAAAAGCAAGATAGTAGGATGGCGTGCTGAGATCCACAGGCAACGCCAGGCACAAAATCAGAGCCTCGGCTTGAAAACCCACAGACCTGGCAATGCACGGAAACGTGAATGCTGGGAGTATTTGAGCCCAGTAAAGCTATCCTGTTTGTAGGTCAGTACTACACCTGCCAGGGTGGTCAGCTTGTATTACTTGTACTCTAAGCTTATTTTTTTGTTTTACAGTCGTCCCCAGAGAGCGCCACTCGTGACCCAGGCCTCGGCCGTGCCAGGCCCTTGTTCTGCAACGCGGCCGAATGGCCTCTACACCGACGGGTTTACGCTTTAAGCACCTAATCTCACACCTCTAAGCTGTGCCTCTGCACATACATTTGTGTTTCTCACCTTAACCATTCCCTAGAGCACAGGAAAGAAGTGACCACGCTCACACCCCAGCACAACTTTATCAAGTAACGGTAGAAATAGGAAGTGGCTCTGGCCTATCCGAGCTGTGTCGCAAACAAATAGGCAGTTTCCTCGCCGGTCAGACCCCCGAGCCTTTCCTGATCAAAAGTGCTCTTGTGAGGACACTAAACATTAGATAGGAGGCTCGCAAGCTGTGCCGAACGTGCCCTGTGAAACTCGAGAGCGGCGGCTCGCTGGGTTTCAGGTTTCTTTACCCGTTTGAGTCCCGCAGTAGGGTCATCGAAAGGGCCGTGGCCAGTTTTTTTGTATGATGTGGCAAGGCAAATCTTGTGTTGTCATTGTAATGATAGATAAAACTCAGCAGATGTACATGAACTTCATTTTAAAGTTTATTGGATTCATGCTGATCTGGGCTAAGACTGATATTTCAAATCCCTATCTGGGATATGAAGAATTCCGAGATGGATCAGTATTTGCATTAAAGCCCACATGTAGCTTATTCACACAGGACTCAGGATGACAACCCCAAGCAGTCTGGAAATAAAAAAAATAAAAAAAAAATACAAATCCCTGTTGAGGGAAAACATCAAATTCCATAGACCTCCATTACATTGTTTCACATCAGTCAGGTCAAATTATTCATCTGGAGTTGATCAGAAATTAAAATTATGGGTGGCACAGAAATACTTCTAAAAACATGAAGAATTTGCTTTGACCCTTGAGTCATTTGTGATAACTTCATTTTCAGGCCAGTTGGAGTAATTAGCCACGTATTGTAGTGGACAACACTGCTGTAATAACAGGGAGCAGCTACCCTAGGTTATTTTCTCCATCACATGCTTCTGCTATTTAAATTGGCACCATTATCTATTTCTGTTTCTGTCAAGAAGAGTTCTTCATATTCTGTTCTGAACTCTGCTGAAACCATAACTGTACCAGACTGGAAGGGATTCCTGGGTCAGGAAGTCTGGTCTCCGGCTGCCTTAGGCAATCCCAGCATATATCCTTTAATAAAATTACATCTCAGAGTTTGGCTTCTTGCCCTCTTGCCCTTGCCTTACTTGAGGGATAGGAAATACTGGTTAAGGCAACTTCAACTGAGTGAAGATTCACTTTTTGATTAGAATTCAACACAGCTGTGATCTCAGTTTCTTGAGTTACTTGCCCGTAATTCTGATGCACATAATTTACATCAGTAAATGAGATACTCCAGCAGGTATGCGTGGGCTGGAGATAGAAATTGGATCTGAAATGAGAAAGGTATGACAGCTGTGGTGTATTTTATGCTTAAATTGTGCTTCTGATCGTCTTTTTATAATCATACAGATAGAATAAATAAGAATAATGCAATAGACTAGCTATATAGATTCAATTTTACTTCCATAGGGAAAATATGTTACAATGACAAATTTGTTTGTGTTGGTGATAGATTGTTTTCTTAAGTGTTTGATGTTTGTCTTCTTCATTATTTTTTATGCTTTTTTTAAAACACAAACTCTCCTAAGCTTAGAATAAGGTATTTGAAGATATATTTTTGCCTTAGAGTAGGTAGAAGGCCATCTTTTTTATACTAGATGGATTCCAAATGATTATCTTTTTTTTCATAATGTTCTGGCTGATTTGCATTCAGTCATCTGGCACCAAAGTGCAAAAGAGAAATTCGGAAAAGCTTAACTATGAAAATCATTTTCTCCCTCCCCCCTGCTTCATTTTTCCTCCAACTCATTTTCTGCAAATGAATGATGAAATGTCAGAATCACAAGACAGGGCATCAGTATTCATGTCTTTCTGCATTTTACTTTAAAATCTTATTGGAGAGGAAGAGACATCTGGTGATACAGTAGAAAGGGAAACCACCAAGCCATTTCACACATAGTCATTTTGCTCCTGTAACTCCAATCAGCAGGGAAAACGTTGGAGTATGATGAGGCAACAGCCTTCAGTGATCACCAAGCTTCCAGGGTTTAGTGCAACCACATGATCAAATACGCATTCTCTCAACACAGTAAGTTAAAAAAAAAAAAAAAGGAAATAATCAGCCTCTGTTGATTTTGGCCTGCTTGGCCTCACAGGAGAGGAGACCCAGGCCAGCATGGAGTAGCCAGGTATGTGGCCCAGCATCACTGCCAGCCTGCCTACAAGAGCGGGGAGCACCCGCATGCCATATGTCAGAGCAGAGTCCGAAATGTGACTGAGATCCTCAGAGCTGCCAAGGTTGGACAACCATGAATTATGCAAAAGGAAGAGGAAGGGGCATAACAACGTACACGGACTTTAAAGCAACTGGAGATTCACAGTTCTTCTGTGAGATGCAGCAGGTTCTCAGGAGGTCCTTCCCTGACAGAAATAAAGGCTGTAAGTTGGAAAGAGGGAGCATCAGTAAGCTTTCCTCCTTCTTGGATCTCCAGCATGCCAGCAAGCCGGGGGGGGACTTATCTGTCCAGCTAGGAAGTAGTCTGTTATCTATGCTATTGGAAAGGTACTCCAGACATAGCTTTTTAACTGTTTGGTTTCCCAGTAAAATAAGAGGCCCACTGACTTTTTGCCAATCTATTCAAATCCAATCACAGATCTACTCTAAGCAAAGCCAAATACATGGGTTAATTCTTGTTTTTCTTTCCCGGTCTGTGTCCATTTGGGGAGATACAGGACAAAGAGAGGAACAAAGATAGGCCTTTTTTTGTGTTGAAGGGGGCTCATGGTACGTTTCAGCATGTGTTTGGTTAAGCCTCAGTTATCCAAAAAACCTGATTGTTCAGTGAACAGTTTCAGTAACAACCCCTAATAATGCCTGTCTTTGTTTTATGGAATCAGAGGACCACCGGGTCACTCAGGCTCGAAGGGACCTCCAGCCTCCTGTTCAAAGCAAGTTCAGCTAGGAGATCAGATCAGGCTGCTCAGGGCTTGATTGGGTCCAATTGGGTCTTGAAAACTTCTAAGGATGGAAACTGCCCAGGCCCTCTGGGCCGCTGCTCCACTACTAGTCTGCCCTGATGGGGAAACAGATTTCCTTATATTGAGTTAGAAATTATCTTATTTCAGTGTATGTCTGCTGTCTCTCATCGTCTCCCCATGCAGTGCCGTAAAGCAGTGTCCTTGTTACTGGCTGCTACTAATTCCCCCTTTCTCTTCCCTCCTTCAGGTTCCCTTGGCCTCTGCTCAAAGAGAAAGTGCTCCAGCCCCTGACTATCTTGGTGGCTGAACTTCACTCAGTTTATCAATGGCTTTCCTGTATTGTGGGCCCTAAAATGGGGTGCAGTATTCTAGGTGTGGTAGAGAGGGATAATTGCTCCCCTTGATCTGCTGGCTATGCTCCTGTTTGTACAGCGCAGGAAGCTGTGGCCTTTTTCACTGTCAGGACACACCGCTGGCTCACACTCAGCTCACTGCCCACCAGGATCCCCCACGGCCTTTTCTGCAGAGCTGTTCCCCAGCCCATCAGTCCCCAGCCTGGCAGCTCCTCCTTCCCAGGTGCAGAGCTTTGCATTTGTCCTTGCTGAATTTCATACATTTCCTGTCAGCACATTCCTTCAGCCTGTCGGGGGCCCTCTGAGTGGTAGCCCTGCTCTCCAGCATATAGACTGTTTCCCCCAGTTTGGTGTTATCTGACAACCGGATGACTGTACCTCACCTCCTCCAGGTCCTTGATAAAGATGTGGAACAGGGCAGTCCCAGGACAGACTCTGAGGTACTCTGTTTGTTACTGGCCTCCCTGCAGAGTGTGAGCCATTAACCACAAGCCTCTGAGCCTAGGCATCCAACAGTCTGCCTGTCCACCCATCCAGACCATGATGTCCTAACTTGAGTACAAGAGCACAGTGGGAGACAATGTTGAAGCCTTGCTAGAGTCAAGATAAGTGACACCCAATGTTCTCCCCTGTCCATGAATTCAGTTATTTTATCACAGCAAGCAATTAGGTCAGTCCATGCTACTGTTCCCAGTTATCTTCTCCATCACACACTTAGAAATGTGTTCCAAGAGGACTCGCTCCATGATTTTCCCAGGGATCAAAGTGAGGCTGACTAGCCTGCTGTTCCCTAGATCTTCCTTTTGGCCTTTTGGAAGATTTGTCTTTCTCCAGTCATCAGGGACCTCCTCTGATCTATGTAACCTTCGGTCTTGGGTTTTGGTTTGCCAGTTTGGAAACCAAAGCCTTACCTTCCAAATTGTTAAGAGTTCCCAATCTTTCCTACTGGATTTGAGACCACTCATGAAAATCAGGCACGAGGTACTACAGTTTAAACTTCAGAAAACTGATGGGAGCTTTAAGAAGAAAAAAAGATTAAAATTCCCTAATGTGTATCACTTGCATTTAAAAACTTCTTACTCAGACACAGCCACATTTATCCAAATGAATGTTGCGTCTCCTGTTCCATTTGGACAGAGCTCTTCTGACAGCTTGTAAAAATACATTCCCATTCTCCAGTTTGGTTCTACTCCCAGTAACTTCCAGTCCCAGGAAGCTATTCCATTTTGGAGAGCTGGGAGTGCTTTTAAGAGCAGTGGCAGAAATGTGGGTATCTGCAAGCACCTCTACAGCACTGCTATTGCCACCAGGATGGCCACAAGTGGCACGATCCACTTTCCATTGAAAGTAAGGATCAAACTCTCTCTGAAGTCAATGGAAGTAAGATCAAGCCTCATAAACATGTTTACACGTTTATTCCAGGGATGTGAGGAACTGCAGATGAATTTCCTAATTTACTTATGTCCTGGAGTACTGCTTTAACCCTAGAAGGAAGAAAAGAGAAGTCTTAATTCAGCAGGAGATTACTCTGTTTGATGAGGTGGTTTGCTCTGTGTATGATTTCTTAATGGATTTTAAATTCTTCATTTTGGCTTGTCCTGCAGTAGTTAGCTTCTTAGAAACTCGTTCCCTGTCACTCGGAAGAATTTCTGAACTGTTCCTAAGCATTTCAAAACTCCTCTCCCAGATCCAAGCTGAACAATACTGACTCCACCACCACAAAAGAAGCGGGTCCTGCATAATTTTCTGCTTCTTGCATCTCCTGCTGTGTGTGTGTGTATTGTCTCTCCCCATGCTGAACCTTGACAGGCTGAGGAACAATCTTCCTTCTTTCCCTCAGCAGAAATCCTAAAACTCTTACTGTTTTTTCTGTGCGTGGCTTTCCACTGGCTACTGATCTTTCTGCAGAGAGACCTCCTGCAAATAACGACAGCCACAAATTGGTCTCTCAAGCCCTGATGTCTGACTCTACCAGTTTTTCCTCTAACATGCTGTTGACTAACAAACACGATTAGTGAATCTGTTCCCTCAGCAGAATGGGTTTCTTGGCATGGCTGTGTACCCCTTCTATCAGAGGCTTCCAGATGCTCTGATTGCAATATAAATGATCGTTTTTCAGGTTGGCAAAACACAAGCCTGCTAAATGTCAAAAGATTGTACTTTGTCATGACAGATGTCCATTTTGATGTGCAGAGGAATTCAACCTTATTTAGTGCTTCAAAGCAGTTAAAAAGGTAGAGTGATGTTAGGGGATGTCAGGGCGCGCACAGCGCTCTCAGTGTTCGAGTAACTAGTGTATGGAGGAGAAGCTCCACTTCAACTGCTAACTCTGTGTGCTTCAGGGCAATGGTTCCGTTAGTTAAATCACTGGGTAACAGGGTTTAAAAATGCCGTGGAAGAGGTCGGCTTTAATGGCTCAGAGTGCAAACCTGGTCACTCAGCTCTCACGCGATAGCTGTTTCCTCTCCTGTGCTGTTCTTGTGCCACCTACCGACCAGTTCCTTTAATTTTTAATTCATTGTTTCCCTAAATAGAACATTTTTCGGTTTATTTGTAAATGCAAATATTTTGTGCTGTATTTTGCCCAAGTAGTTAATAGGTAGTTAATACAGTCAATATTCATGTTCTGATAATAAGCTTTAGAGCTGAACCACCCTATCCTGCACTAGTTGACTCAGTACAAGGAGAACTGGATGGGATGGGACGGTCTGTGGTACCCAGCATGTCAGATCTGATGGTGCTTTCTGTCACAGAATCACAGAATGGCCAAGGTTGGAAGGGACCTCTAGGGATCATCTAGTCCAACCCCCCTGCTCAAGCAGGGTCACCTACAGCACATTGCACAGGATCATGTCTAGATGGCTTTTCAGTACCTCCAGGGAAGGAGACTCCACAACCTCTCTGGGCAACCTGGGTGCTCAGTCACTCTCACAGTAAAGACGTTTTTCCTCATGTTCAGATGGAACTGCCTGTATTTCAGTTGGTGCCCGTTGCCTCTTGTCCTGTCGCTGGGCACCACCCAGAAGAGTCTGGCCCCATCCTCTTGACACCCCCCCCCTTCAGATACTTGTACACATTGATCACATCCCCTCTCAGCTTTCTCTTCTCCGGGCTGAACAGTCCCAACTGTCTCAGCCTTTCTTCATAGGAGAGATGCCCCAGTCTCCTCATCATCTTAGTAGCCCTTCGCTGGACTCACTGCAGGAGCTCCATTTCTCTCTTGTACTGGGGAGCCCAGAACTGGACACAGCACTCCAGGGGTGGCCTCCCCAGGGCTGAGTAGAGGGGCAGGATCACCTCCCTCCACCTGCTGGCAACACTCTTCCTAATGCAATCCAGGATATGATTGGCCTTCCTGGCCACAAGGGCAAATCTTAAAAAAAAAAAAAAATCTTAAATACTCAGCTTGCTTTGGGCCAAAACAGCCTTTGCTAGGCCAGGGCATGACCCTGTTTCCAGCTGCTCTAGCTGCTCTTATGAGCTTTTAGTTGTGCTTTCCTCCAGCTGTACATCTCAGTGGGGCCATGATCTCACTATATTAAAAAAAAAATGCAGAACAAGTTTTCAGCTTTCTTCATTACTAAATAGTCTGCCTCTTTCAATTCTTCATTCAGTGGAAAGGAAAAAATGGGAAAATGGGATGATGGACTTGTTCACTCTAATTTAAAGAATGGTGGAGATTGCATATACACTATAACAGGGATGGCACAAAGAATCAAAAGGGAACATAGTATTTTCTTGTTAATTATTTACACTTAATTATGTTTCCTCAGTTAATTTTTTCTTGCATTTTACTTGTTGGCCTCTGAGTATTTTTCTTCTAAAATTCACTGGACTAATTACCCCAGAAATCTCAATTCGATGATCAGATATTTACCAAATATTTTTAGAAACAATTTGAAAGAGTGGCAGACATTTGGATTGTCACCAACAAGCTTGGCACACCTTTATACTGGCAGAAAGTTTCCTAAATGACTGATAGCTTTCTCGTTCTTATAAAAAAAGCTCAGAACATATCTGTTAATTAAGATGTGCAATGAACAAAGGTGTCTCTCTTTGTGCTCAGCTGTCCCACGGGTATCCTCTCTAGAGAGAACCCGCCACAGTATTTCAAATATTTAGGATTTAAAAATAAACCAACACTTCCCACTTGTGTTTATAGATACAGAATATCAGAAACACTGCAGGAAGTTCACCTCTCTGATGAAAAAGCCTGCAAAATATGTTGCTGGGCCAGATTAACAGCAGGGCAGATACAGTCATATCTCTTGAAATATTTATCTTCGCATTTTCCCACTAAACATTGAAAATACGGCTGTATCACCTATGGGTCAATAAATAAATACTGTACTTGAGGTACAGTTCTGCTGTTTCCTTAATCTTTCCCTAAATTTCATTCAGTTACATGTCAGCATTTGCAAACAGCTACCTGGTGCAGTAAAGCTAGTTCATTCGAACTAGCCTTTCAGGCTGTCCTAAGTTTCACCGGTGTAAGCACTAAATAAACTGCTAAAACCTTTCAGACGGATACACTCATGCTGAATGGGAGTTTGCTTTTGCAAAGGAGGAGGAGCTGTGAAAATGGAGTGGGACTGGAAGCTCCTAGCATGGCCTTGCAGTACTCTTCCTCCTTGTAAAGATACAGCTGAGCAGAAGATCAAAAGGTGTACTGCAGATTTGTATCTGGTAAGGATGTTTGGAACACTTTATTACAATGATGTTGTAGCTATACTTTGATTATATAAAAAGTAGGTTTTATTGTAAAAGCCTTTTAATCAAGAATAAATATGCTTTTTTAAATGATATCCTTTCCTAAATTTACTGAGTTGTTTTCAATTTTTTCCTCCCAAGTTTGTTCCCATTACTGTATCTCCTCACTTAAAACACTATTCCTGATATTCCTCTTAATTGTCCCTTAATCTCATTTCATTTTTTCTAGCTCTGCCTAGTAGTCTTCTAAATATTTTTTTCTCTTTCCTTCTCACACTCTCTTAAATATATGTAGATTTAAAAAAAAAAAATTGCTTTTTCCATAGTCCTAACCATTTTTTACTGTCCTGTACCTTTGTCTTTGAAGTTACTTTTTGGTAACTGTGACTCTAGCACTAAACACAGCCCTCCAAGAGCTTCACAAGGTCTGTAAGGGCCGGAATGTTATCTCCAACTTCCATAAAGTCATGCTTTTGCATATACCTTGGTATACAGCCCCATGTCAGATGAGAAACTTGCACCTTGTTTGTTTTTCAGTTCTTGTAATTGAATCTCTGTAAGTCATTTTATTTCCTGGGATATTCCTATTTCATATTTATATGTGAAAATTATTATTATTTTGCCTCAATGTTTTTAATAAGACTTTATTATTCCACAGAAGAAGCGATTATTAGTAATATCAGATAACTGTGTTACTTAAACCAGAAAGAGGGATAGGACTTGGCCTATAATAAGATTTTTAAAGATGAGTTACAATTTATCTTAAGCAGTAGTGGAAGGCAAATAATCTCTTCTAATGAACCAGTCAGAAGGTATGGCTCACCTCTTAGAACTGATGTAAACAAAGAATCTACAGCTGTTATGACCGATATTATATCGAGTGCTAGCACAGTCATTTAGCTTCGTGATTTCTGACTTTGTAAAGCTGATAGTGAAATGAAGACCCTAGTGGCATGACTCAAAGCACATTAAAAAGCATAAAACTGTGTGCTCTAAACTACTGTGTTTTCAAACTGAGATTGCCCAAGAAATCTGGTAGGTGATAAATGGGTTCAAATTACTCTATGATCTGATACAAAAATTCCCTTCCACTCATTGATGACTCAGATGCTTTTACTCACTGACTGCCTTAGAAAGGTATGACTGATGAAACATTTCTGGGCATTCTTTCTCTCCCACTCCAAAATAAATTACTGTTTTTAAAAGAACCCTTTAGGCTTATTCCAAGGACTATTACGGAGAATCAAATACTTTATTTCAGTGTACTGTACTGCACTGAAGATACATCAATTGTCATCCAGTAAATAATAATAATAAAAAAAATCATTACGTCTGCAAATACACCTTTTAAAAATTGCTTTCCTCAAACACAGAGGTTAGGGGTGCATGAATTTTATTGTGAAACTCTGAAGCTTTCAGGCTTCGGGAGCTGAAACTTGAAAATCATACTCACGATATTTGTAACAAAGCTGCAAAAGGAGGTGTCCTATGTCTTCAGTGGAACTGTGGTATTTACATTATGAGAGATTTTTCAGAACGCAAAATGAAAATCAACTATGACTTTAGGCTTGAGCTTCATTCCCAACTGAAAACCCTGACCAAGGCTTTCTTTAAAGCTCTCTAGTTTGAGGCTTTTTTGTTTTTAAACATATTACAGATTTCTGAGATAACTGACTTGGAGAATCACAGAAAAACTCAGGCTGGAAGCAACTTCTGGAGGCCATCTGGTCCAACCCCCTGCTCTAAGCAGGACCAACTCCAAAATTAGATCAGGTCTCTCAGGGCTCTGTCCAGCTGAGTTTTGAAAGCTTTCCAAGGATTCAGCTAGGAGAATGATGCCCCTGACCTGAGGTCCTCTGCCTACATAACAGACAGTCCCCAAAACTTTCAGTCAAGAAAACCAAAAATTCCTGGTTCTTGTCCTCAGTCCACTGTTCCTAAAATGCTAGGGCTCCTTCCCCTTCAGTTTTGGCACTAACTGAAACTGCACACACAACTTGTTTTAGTACGTTTTCCCTGGGTGAGTCAACAAGAAACTTTGTCTTCTGTCATCCTTTTGGATGTTCAGCAGTTAGCACAGCTGCATAAAGCAAACCGGTAGCATTTGAGCTTCCTGCGTGTGGCACGATATTGCATACCAGGGGCTATAAAGCAGAGAAATCTTTTTTTGCCTTGACTCCATTATCGTCTGAGGGACGCTGGGAGCACAGTTAGGGGCTGGAGTCCCTGTGGTGCCAGGGGAGCCAACGGAAGCCAGCTGTGCATGTGCTCTCTGCCTATGGCAAACATGAACCTGATGGCCCAGCCCAGGGTTGGGACATGAGGAACATGTTCCACCATGGGCAATGTCAGGGAGGTGCTGGGGCAGGGGCAAGGTACATGGTGGCTCCTGCACCCGTGGGACCCTCATCTTCAGCTTTGTGGCCTCCTGGGAGCCTCTCCATCCCTTGTCCCCAGGTGCCGCAGCCCCTTGCTGGCGTTTCATCCTCTTGGCTCCCCAGTAAGTTACCCTACCCTGAGACATATCTTAGAGGAAGGTGATGCTCAGTTTGAGAAGCGCCACTGAGATAAAATGGAGGATAACAAGGGAGAGAGCATATCACTTGTAGAAGGTGCTACTACAAACGGCCTGAGAACTGCTTACATCAGTCATATGTAAAATAACTTCTATTTAAATAAGGTTAGTTCCTGCTCTGTCAAGACAGGTAACTGGCTTGGACATGTGTTTTCAGATGAGGAGAAGTGTTGACTGAAAATCTCTAGGAAGTTAAAAAAAAAAAAAAAAAAAGAGTAGGACCTGCTTCTCCTCACCGTTAAAATAGATGTATGTTTTCTCCTACTACTGTGTCATTTACTTGAAGGACCAGTAAATTTTAAAGCACACAACATGAACAAATCACTTATAGGGAAGAAAAAAAACCCTCAATAACCCTCCTTCGTCTGCTGAGAAAATGGTCCTTTTTACCACCATGACAGTTAGTTGTGAAGGAGGAGGTAGCTTCTCGGGCACGGTTTCTGTGATGCAGTAAATTTTTGGTTTAGAGCACTTGGGGCCGCATCAAATACTTTAAAGCTGTATGAAGTAGTACAAACTGTGCTCTCAAGTCGCTTCTCAGAGTCCTGAAAAGGTAACTTTATCTCAGCTGACTTTTTGCTGGATCAGGTACTGGCTCCCACGGCTGTGCTAATTCACTGCTGAATCAATCCATCTGACATGCTCTGGCCAGCTTGACAGGCATACCCTTGTGCACACAAGCCTGACAAGGCTCAGATTTACACTGACATGTGATTTAGTGCATAGTTCCAGTGTACATAAAAGCATGACCTCTTTCTCACAGTGTTCAAAACATCCAGTTCATTGCAACTGAATAGCCCAGTGATGGGATCAGCCTCTATCTGAGGCTTCAAAATGTTAAATGACTCCTGAGTAGGGTAGCTGCAGCCAGGTGGAATGATTTGGTTGATACAGTAGGTGGATCTGAAGAATGAGCTCCTGATGGAGGCAAAATGAAGAAAGCAACAGGCAACGTAATGCACAGAGATCTGCAAGCAGAGCTGTTACTGCTGCAGAACCAAAATGTGGCTGGGATGTTGTGGGAGGACGCATAAGGTCGTAGGAGACTCCTGAACAAACTGGGTGTTCACGCTAGGCAAATCCTTCCAAACTGAAAGCTTGGAGCATGCATTACTTTCCACTCCTGAAAGGTAGGGTTGGATGCATTTGCAGGCTCTGAGGTTCATAAAGGTTCACACATAAGTGAGTTTATGGCTTGTATATATACAGAGTTGGGAGTCTGTAACGCTCTGACTTCAATATGTTACACAGGTTAGAGTGTCTTTGATATTGTCACTGTGGGCAAAAAGTCATTTGTGTCACAGTAATGGTTACCTGTGAAAGCGCGTGAATGTTTTTTCCAGGGCATCTTCAAGAGATGACTGTTGTACTTTGGGGGAAGTTGTGTGCTGCTACTTTGCATAAGCACAACAGAGTGTGGCTTGACCTTGAATCAGATAACACTTACATTTTCAGCCTTCAAGGTAGCCCAGTAAATAACCAGTAACAGGAAGATGCTTTGCGTTTTCCTCCTCACTACACTCCATGCTTGCAAAAACTCTCAGTCAAAATCTGAAGAAGTTTCACGTGCCCTCTCTGACATCTCCCTCCAAAATTCACCTTTGCCATGACGATGTACAAATCATTCCCATCTGACATCAACTCAACATGTGATGAGCAGGAACGTTTGGTCCCCCTCCCTTCACTATGTTATCTTGTCTTCCCAACTCGCATCCCTGCCTCTTATCTGTTTTGCCTTGCTAGCACTTCTTGTTCACTGCGTAGGCAGTAAGGACATCTAACTACCTTTTGAGTATTTTGTTAGTACAATACCCAGCATGGTGTGTTCCTAGGAGTTAGGATAATTTAAGCAATAAAAATAAAACTCCATGTAGGAGGAAACACTGGGTTGGGGTGGAGAGTGTTCTGAGCTAGTTACGCTTCCAACCACAGGCTTCCTTGAACTAAAAAGATTTTTCAGGAGTCCTTTTTTTTTTTGTTAATATGGTAATAAAAAAACAGAGATTTAACAGACTCAAAATTTGTATAGGAATCTTATGGCGGAAGCAGAAACAAAATCCTGAAATTAGCAGAAATTTGTCCTCTCTCCAGATTGCAGGGCCCCTCTCGCACGTTTCCTCTGCTCTCTAGGCTGAGGTGATTCTAAAATGGGCTAATATGGGGTTGAGGACCTAGTAGTTCTGGGAACTTGCAGTGCAAGATGAGACTACTTGTGCTTGTCAGGCCTTGCAAATGCTGTCAGTGGAGAAGAAATACTCCATCTCAAATGCCAGCAAAGGACTAGGAATGAAGTGTCCCAGTGAAATGACCCCTGGGCTATCCCCTCCCTAAAGGGGAGATAAGTGGAGATAAGAAAAACAAAACAGCAACCCTATCTGGCTGCTAGAGGAGTGAATCCTCCAAAGAGTTTTCTTTCTCCCTGGAAAACAAAGGTTTGATTATTCTTAACTATATTAAAAACATCAGAGAATGAGTGAAAAGTACTATTTATGCTGATACTTCCGTTGCTCTTTAAAGAGCTAAGTAATCATGGTTAAAGACAAGTTTGCCCTATAAGGAAGAGCCAGATGATTCAAGATGTAATAGGATTGTTTTCTCTTTAGCGCTATTTGGCCACAAGGTGTCAATCCTTACTCACAAGAACAACCGATGGCTGGTAGATTTTTCTGGAGCAGATCTGTCGCAAAGTTTATGGCACTTCTAGGGGCAATGGCAATTAAGGAACAGAAAATAAAAAGCCAGTATAATGCAAAAGATGAACATAAATCTCAACTGCAACATCTTGTCCCTTCGATTTTTAAGGAGCTCACATGCAAATTTTGTAATGTTATATACATAGCTGCATCTGCATGGCTAATAGATTAAATCAAAACTCACTTCTATTATTATTTTTCTGCAATATTTCCTTTTTGAGGAGATATATTAAAAAGCTGCACTTTTCTGAACATGTTTCTATTTATTAAAGACGTGCAAAAGAGATGAGCCAAAAAGAGAGAACTTTTGAGACACATCCAGAAACACTTAGCACTTCCTAATAACAAGTCACAGTACAGAGAAGTTTGGGGGGAGAGGGGAAAGCCAGGCTTTCAAAAAGCTCAGCACCATTTAAACACCTGATAAATAGCTGGTTTCAACAGTGCTTTAATGATGAAGCACCTTCCTGCCAAGGGACCCTGTATAAACAGCATTTTGTCTTCAGGAGTTCTAATAGAGCACCACTAGTCCAGCTGAAAGGGATCAAAGCCATTTTTTCCCCCTTTCACCACAGCTGATAATTATTGAACTCCCTCTAGGTTCACCTGGGAAACTTCATTTGCTCTGAGAGGCAGTTATGCCTGTGAGTATTCACCCTGACTACTTGTGTGAGACTAGTGCTGATTCACCTAAGAGGCGAAATACAGATTACACAGCATATTTAATTTGCTGATTTTTTTCTGAATTGTCTGGTTTTGTTCTGTTATTTTTTTCCACTGTGAGCAAGACAGTGTGTGAGCATGGATGAATTTATGCTATGTGGTATCATATAGCTTACAAGGATGGGGGGAGACACTTTTGTCTCTGCTTAGGGATTCTTTCCTGGATTGGAAAAAATAGGAAGGGAAGAAAGCTCTTTTTCCTGTCTAGCTCACAGCAAAACAGTCTTCTCGCACATCCACTCTCTGAAAAATGGGCTGAATACAAACAGTGCCTTTTTACCCAGCTAGGCATCTGCTGGCCTCAGTCAGCGCATCCTCGCCGCTTCTCGTGCCTTAGCGCCGCTCCATGATCTGCTCGCCTCCTTGCCGTGGGCTCCCCTGCGTGACGGTGCCCAGGCTAACGGGGCTGGCCAGCTGTCGCTCAGCGCCTCGATGGATGGCAGCAGAGCCATGCAGGCGCAGCCGCTGCCTGGGGCTCGGCTGCAGAAACCTTGATTACTAGCAATGATGCATAGGATGGAAGAAATCCAGCTTAACTGCTGGAGGCTTGGCTGAGTTGGCAGTTAAACAAAGCACTTTCTCTTTTAAACTGAGCCTATTTCATGCAATCATTGTTAGACAGTATATACTGCAACCTGTGTAGAGGGGCTCTAGTGAGAGCAGAGCTGTGCTTCAGTGACTGCTCAAGGGATTTAGCAAAAACTTGGTGGGTCTTCCAGATTAAAGAGAAGAAAATGATAATTTAAAGTCCCTAGGGAAGGAGGAAAAAACAAAACAAAACAAAAAAAAAGGAGGCTCTCCGGTCTCACAAAATGAGGAGCTGCTTGAAGAGGAGTTGTTTTGTGTATGTGTTTTAGTGCACGCAAAAAATTTTCCTGGAGAACTGCCACCCCCTCCCTACCATTCCCCCTGTCCAGCCGCAGCACCCGTGTCCAGCGGGGCAAGCGTCTCCTGCTGCCTCTGAGCTCGGCAGCTTTGGCAGCTCTTGCATCTCCATGAGCTAACTGGCGTATGTTCTGCGCTAGCCCTGGGCTCTTCCCCTTTCTGTGTGTGGCAAGGGCATCTGGCGCATTTTCCCAGACATGGAGGAGAAGGTTTTTGTGGCTGAACGTCCTTGTTTTGGAAATACTGCATCACGGGGGCCCAATTCCTTTGCTGAGAAAGGAAATGAGTCGATTGGGTGTGTGCAGCTGGGAAGAGTGAGGAGGAGTGAAGTCTTTGTGTTTGCGGCAGTTTTTCCCCTCTTTTGGTTGAATCACAGCAAAACAAATAAATCAATCCAGGACAGACATGAGACAAAAGCTGACGAGCTCCCTTATATAAAGGTAAAGCGTAAATAAGCTTTGTCAAATGTCTAACTGTGGTGGTGTTCGTGCTGAGATGCCGACAGCATACGGTTCGTTGCGTATTAAAGAACATTAATTTCAGATGCCATCTGATTTAAAACCGAAAGTAGACACAGAAAATACTCCCAGAGCAGCAGCAATAAAATAAAGGTCCGTGGAGCTCCTAGCTTGCTGGGGAAAGTGCTTACCGCAGCACCCTTGGAAAGGGCTGCCCAGCAGCCGGCCCCCGCTGAGCCAGGCTCGCGCTGTTGCTGCCCAGCGAAGGAGGAGGTGCAGGCACTGTTCCCGCTCGTTCTTTGGGGAGCCCCCTCCGGGGAGCTTTCCTAGTCGCTGTGGGGCAGAGGAAGCCCTGACAGTGATTGTGGCTACTCTGCTGGCAGCTGAGGTAGAAGAGAGGATAGCTGGAGCTCCTCAGTATTTTCAAGATACTGATTTCTGATGGGACAAAAGCTGCCTCGACCCATAATTAGAAGCCCATCTCTCCCTGAGTGAACAGGCTTCTCTTGAGGTGAATGCTGAGTTGGCTCAGCTTTAATTTTCAGCCAATACCACAGTTTGCCACCTCTGCTTCCTCCCAGCCCTATGTGCAAATATTGCTGTATGTAAACTGTACTGTATCCCGACTGTCTGGAACATTTTTAACAATGTTTGCAGCTCTCATCCCCTCTGTTTTGGCTTTGCGCTATTACAAGCCTTGAGTTTAGCCTTTGTGTTTAAATGTGTGGTTGAAAGAGCGGTAGGAAAAAACCAGGACCATCTGTCTGCTTGCAGGCAAAGAAGCAATGCTGCCAGCTCCCTTTGTGCTGCCTTGAATTGAACTGGTCAGTTCAGCTCCACTCGGGTGCCTGGGGACTGTGATAGGGGCCGCACCGGCCCCTTCCTCTCTGCAGATCCCTCAGCTGCCACCAGGCATTCCTATGGTGATATTTGTAATTTGGATGTATAGCCACCAGAAACCCAACTGCACTCACCAAACAATTTAATAGAAGTCATTTGATAAAGATTTTAGGTTTTTGTTATGCGGAATGTAAGCAAACATATGTATAACACTGGCCAAAGTTTCCTATTATAAAGCTGCTTGGAGACAAGGGAAACTCACCTGTCTACCCAGATAAGCTTTTCAGTACAGAAAATTGAACACAACTATGTTATGCATATGAAAACAGTGCATATACATTTTTCTTTTCTGTTGAGGTAGCTAGCTAATGTGTTGTAATTTCTTACTGGAGACGTGATGGTGTATCCAGCTAGTGTAAAATTACAGAGGTGACCTTTACTATTTGCATCAAGTTACATAGGTCTTTCCTCAGCTAGGAGGTTACATAGATTTGAGTGCTAGAGTGCAAAACCAAATCTTTTTGCATTTCCAAAAAAAAAAAAAAAACCTACAGCTACATCTAGCTGTAGAGACTTGGGTACATCACTTTTTTTAAGATAGCAAAATGATCTCAGGAGTCTCTGCGCACACTGAAACAAAGACGTTTTCTTGAAAAAAGCATGCAACAAAAATGCATTGAGTAGGCAACGACGGGGTAGACCACAGTCCTCTCAGGGAAAGGCTCAGCTGCCTGTGTCATTTGGTATCTCACAGCAAACCCTCGCTTTTGTTGTGCGTTAACTGAGGTAACAGCCTAGGTATTTGACATCCGATAGCAATGGAATTTTCCAAAGCACAAAATTTAATGGGTTGTTACAAAACAAAAATCGTCTTTGACCTCTTGCTGAAGAATGTGGAGCTAATGCTTTCTATCAGGAGAGAGCTGTTAACGCGTCGAAAAGATGACGCTGGTTCCTTGATGGTGGTGCAAATGAATTGGAATGAGGGAAAGAAAATTGTCATCTTGTACTGAGCACCTCATAATTTTGCTGTCAGCTAGGAACTAAGATTACTGCCAGCAGCAGATAATACACGGTGAAAAGAACCAAAAGAATCAAGTTACAAAAAAGAGAGAGAGACCAGCAGGTGTGCAGTGAGGCAAGGAAGGAAGAAAGGGTAATAAAAACCTGTTCTGAACAGTAAATTAACCACTTAGGGGCTGACTGAAGACCACTAAACTCTACTGGATCCTTGCTGTTGAAATGAAGGTGAAGAATGTTAATTATGAAGTCACCTCTGACACTGCTTTGTTTTATTGCACATAATCATAATAAACTGCTAGACTTGTGCTTTGAGAAGTTGTGTTACAGAAAATGACAGCCAAGGCTGATGACTGGGGAAAATGCTTCACAAAAAAAAAAAAAAAAACTGTAATCAAATTCATGAGTAGATTTTGAGTCCACTGTGGGAGTAACCGTTTCATAATTGTTTTCAGAGAGCATTTGAACACTTGAACTTGATTAGAACTGGCGCTTATATGCTAAAAGCAAACTTCAAGCTGATTGCGAAATACGCTGTTTGTGCTGTGCTAGTTTTTTGTGTAAATCATCCAGAGGGGGAACAGAAATAATATTGCTTGGCCTATATCACTGACTGGAAAGCGCAGATTGCAAATTGCAGTGTTAGTCAGCCGTACAGTTCCGTTTTTGCCATGTTTAGGTCCTGGCCTAAGTAATACAGTCTTGTTTCTATACCCCTAACGGGGAGGCTTCTGTAACCGAGATCAAAATGTGAGCTGGAGGTTATAGACTATAAATATTTGCTCGTAAAATTGTATTCTGATTAATTGCTGATTATTTTCTGAGGAACTATGTGGGCGGTATTTTTTTTTTTTTGAATAGCATAAATTCAGTAAGTTTGTGATCTTTTCAAAGGCAATTTGAGATTAGAGAAATGAAGGAGTAGACTAAAGTATTCACAGGTTAAAAAAAGATCAGCTGTAATTTTGCTTGAGCATCTGCCCTTTGAGTCGGATCTCAATTCCATGATATACTGACTCTTTTTTTTTTTTTTTTTTTTAAACCTAGGCCTTCTCATCTAGTTTACAGTACAGCCCTGCAAAGAGTTGTAGGGGCCCAATCAACTGACTATGAAATGTGGCAGAAGGATGAGCAGGAACATCTTAGGTTGGTTTTGCTGAAGGCATATTGTGGAACTGCAACGCAAATTTTCCTGCTGTGACTTAGCCATGTTTGTGGTTTATCTCAGGAATTTTAGAAGTGTTTTTTCCCCTCTACTGTTTTCAACACAGTGCTCCTTTGGCACCGCTGGCTTGAGATTGTTCCCTCTGCTGTGTAACATCCAGTGATTTCCTCGTATTGGAGAAGTCCTTGGAGGACCCCCTTTATCACACAAGACAAGAGTGTGCTTCAGCTATGCCTATACTGTGCCAGGAACCATTCCCAGCCCTGGGAAAGCAACTGTCTGCAGTAAAAAGCTGTTCCCTAGAGTGATTCCGGCAAGTGACACCCAGCAAGCAATTCTGAGGTGCGCAGTGATCCCAGCAGGCACTTTGCACACGTCTTTGAAGACTCGGGGGGTTCATTAGCACAGATATGGGTCATCCCATGCTAGTCAGCCTCAGGTCCCAGAAATGTTACGGGGCCATTCAATTTACTAATACAAATATGGCCTTTCTCTACACGTAGGTGGTGAGGCAGCGTTTCTCCTGCTTTTTTAAAGCTGCTGGTGCTGTAGTTTTTACCTCTTTGCTGAAGCAGAACACATCACTGCAGCGTGAAAGGAGGAGGGTGGCTAGTTGCGGTGGGCTTCCCTACCATTCCCTAAAAGGCCAGGATGAACGGCAAGAATGCTTCTTGCCTCCTTCAGCAAAACAAACGCTTATTTCAGAGGCGATTGCCCCCAGATACTGGCCGCTTTAGGAATTAGAAATGGGGCTTGGAATTAATAGCTGAGAGATGCTATTTTCCAGTGAGAGCGGATAAAAACACCAAGGGAAATCTACTCAAAAGAACATATGTACGTACCCGGGTGAAAGGAGGCTGTGTGTGTTGTGATAATCATATCGCACAGGATTTTTTTTCAGATCTGAAAAGTGATGATTTGAACCTCAAAAGTAGCATTTTAAAAATAATTTGCCCCAAATTATTGACGACCTGTATTCACCTGGAAAAAGTGGCGTGACCTCAACTTGACTGTTAGTCAGGCCTTATATTAGCATCCTGTTACAGCCAGACCCGGAAATGGCAATTTCACTTTGCCAGTATATACCTATTACATTGCAATATCACAATCTGATACTGTTTTATATGGGATAGGCAGCTAGGGTGTTTTTGCTGTTTGCCCGCTTTACTTTCACTGCTTGTTAATTCTCCTTTGTGTCATAGGTAAAACTTTCTTAAGTCGTCCAGAGAAGAATGATTTTCCTTACTTTATTTTACAAAACATCAAGGACGCTGCAAGTGGCCAAAGAGATCCTTGGAAGGATCCTCACAAGGATCTCTACTGAAGCTGATGAGGCAATCATTTTTTGCAAAATGGGTATAAGCCTCTGTGCAAACCAGTGAGTCCCCGAAAAAAGCAAGCCTAACCATACTCCATACGTGGACTGTCTGTCATTGTAACACACAGTTGGCCTGTAACACCTTTCATCCAGAGCTCTGTAAATGCTTTACCAACACAAGTGGGCGCAGGTTCTCAGACTACTATGTAGGGTTCTCCACAGGAGAAAGCTTGTGCAGCGAGAGCAGGACCATATAAAACATAATTGCCGCAGCCAAAATCAGAGCTCAGATCTTTCTTTCGAAAGGAGGAACTTCCTGCAGTCATATGTTCTAGCTATATCCCAATCTTTTCCTAAACATGGCTGAATTAGGGCTGGTAGCTTAATGAAAGGTTTTTGTTACTTAAAATTCGTCTGTAATTACCACCAGTCTTCTCTTTATTTACCCTATATTCAACTTTTCCTGCTCCCAAGGCAGTAGATTCCAAGATAACTTTTTACCCACACTTCCCACTCTTTCCTCTGTCTAGCGCTATTGCGTTGTGAGCTGGAGGGTTGCATGTCTAGCCATTTAGGCCTAGCACGCTCTTTTAAAGGCTCCTGCTGACAAACTGCATGGTCAAACACCTCCCCTGAATGTGCTACCTCTGAGAAAGTTTTTTGAGAGCTAAAGAACATAGTTATTGCAGCAAAGGTTGCTAGGCCGAATGAAAGACATTGTTATTGATAGCAGAGCTGCTATTAGTTTCTGTGGGGGAAAGAGTAAGAATAGTGATGGCTGAGAGAGGAGGAACTTACCCAGACTTTTAAAATGTAGAGAAAGAATCATGTTCAGTTTGAAATTTAGGCCAGAACTATTTATTTTTGTGCAGGTTTATCTCATCTGCTTCACTGGCCATGAAGAAAATTTGTCTTCTTTTTCAGTTATTTCAGAGAGTACAAATAATGTACGTGCAGCGTGTTACACCACTTTGATTTCAAGGGGCAGTTAATCTTACAGTGCCAACAGAAACCCAATCAAGGCATGTTGTTTGATTAAATCGGTGTCAACAGTAAGAAAAAGGGGTTGCTGAGACATCTGACATAACGAAGGGCTGTCGTAGCAGAGAATTGTGATTTCACAGACCCCAAAATGGGGCAGCGTGACATAGTGACATAAACCAAGGAGCAGACCTTTTACACGGTTTAAAATGTTAGTTTTCATTCAGTAGCCTGCTAAGTGTATTGCACGTGAGCCCCAGTTTAGCCTATGTATTTAAGAATCACATACTTTTGCTCTCCAGTTTGACATCTGAAGTCATAAAAATTATAACAGTTTCTAACCAAATGTGATGGGATATGCAAAGGATTATGCTTTCACGTGAGAACTAAGTAGCAGAAGCAGATGAGCTCTTAAGAAATAATGATCCCCGTTTTATGCAAATGTGCTTGCTAAAAAAGAATGAGGGAAGTGCAATACGAAAATAGATGATATAATAATACAGTAGAGTAACCAGGATTATTCTGAATAGATTTTTCTTATTAAGACTTTCATGAGGCATCAGCTGCTCTGTGTAATTCTTTTCTTTAACACTACCATCAAAGTATGCCTTATCAAAATATACATCTTTGCTGCTGCATTTATATTCACCCTATTTAAAATTGAGACAAAATAGGTTTTGTGCAGGGTACTGAAGTAATCATAAGAGCATACAGAAGCCCAGAGTGAAGGCTTTGAAAAGACTCAGTCACAGAAAACAACAGGAGACTACTTACAAGTGTGTCATTTCCTTTGCCAAACTAGTGACTGATGGAGAATGTGCATTTTTCTCTATGAAGTTTGTCACAACTGGTGAAATCAAAAAGTAGGCATCCAATCATGCGGCAATACAAGACATTTATTTATGGCGCAATTAGCTAGCCACTTGTTTTCTGCTCTTTTTCTAATGAACTTTTGGGAGCTTTTACAAGTTTCTGAACAGACGTGATTGAAGTGAAATGTGCAAATACCGTGTTTACTGGTATCACCAAGCATAGACAGTGAACACAAGAATAATTATTGGGTAAAAATTAAACTAAAAAAACTGGGGAGAGCCCAAATGAGAAGTACTATGAATTGCTTTAGACTGAAAAGAAATAAAACCAGCATGGATAAAGTAGACTTCACAAACTTCTGAGCTCAGGTGTAACTAAAAGTATGTGACTAAGTTGCACTTCATATTTGTGTAAATTCCATGCAGTTGCAGGTTAGCCACCTCGTGGTTTCCAAAACGACCATGCTAATTTCTCAGAGACTGAAAAGTAATACTTCCTTAGACGATACCACTCTTGGAGATATGTGTGAATAGTAGTGGCCCCATTCTCTCTGCTTTCAACCAGTCCAGTAAACAATCAACGGGGTGTCAAAAGTAAAGCTGAAGATTTTGTCCCTTTGTATTTATTCTTAGAAATGCATCTACCAAAGCTGGAAGATTTATGGCAAGAGCTGTTTTCTGTCCTGTCTTTCATGGGGCATTCTGAGCTTATGCTGTGCACTGCGAGGCAGCTTTGCAAATGGGGGAGATTTGATTGACTGATTCCTCCTACCGTAATGATGCCCCTGCAACACGATGACTCCATGGTGTGACTTGAATGTCAGTCTGACACCTGCTCTAAGTAATGGAAATCTTTCCACAGGCTTTAGCAGGAGTAAGATCATGCTGTTGATCACATTACCAATTACATCATACTATTGGTTCTGAGCAAAAAGATTGGGAGTCTTCAGTGCAAAAGCCATAATCCAGTGACAAAAATGTTAGCAGGGAGGGTACCCAGCATTTGAGACTACAAATAGGCTATCTTGTGGCAGCGTGCGTGACTTGGCATCAGCTCCTGTTGCCACCTGCCTTATCAGCAGGAAAAGAGAGAATTTAGACTAAGGAGGAAGATGAGGACCACAGAAAGGCTGGAAAAGAGGAGTAAGGTATAGCATATGCCAATATAGGGGGTGAAGTACTGTGGCAATACAGAGATTTGGGAGAGATGGCGTGAGCTCCTCACAAACTACTTTATGTGATTAATGGTTAATCTGATGCAAGAATGCTGCACTTCTCAGCTGAGGATATGCTCCCCCCTCCACCTTTCTGTGTTGAATGTCTCCCTGAACAATGTCTTCTGAAATTCCTAGTTCCCTCCTGCTCTATTACGGTCAGTATGTGTAAGTTGTGGATGCTGCTGCACTTCCTGCAGCAATCTAACTCACACGTGATCCAGCCCACTACTTTCATCAGCATTTTTCCTATGCCAGAAACTACAGTAATCTGAGCAGTCTTCAGAGAAAAAATATCCACAGCAGATCCAAACAGATCCCTCTTCTGTGGCAGGCAGATTGATTATCCTTCGAATGACTTTTAATATGACTTTGTAGATCTTATGCTCTGGTAGAAGAAAATTTAATCTCTTTCCCATTCGGTAGGCCTGCTGAATATGCAATATGCAATGCTACACTACTACTGTAGTGCGATCCTGGCTAGTTCACCCTTCAAGTTGTGATCATTTTCACTCACGCAGGTAACGTGAGTTAAAGAGGCCCTACTGACAGACAGGGTGATGACAGCTTAGGAACAGCTCAGGACAGGAGTTGCACCTTGGAGTTATGGGAATGCCATTATGATTAGATAGGAAACCCAGCCCGGTTTCTCCCAGGGTATAGCGCTACAGCCCTTCATCCAGCCACAAGGCTCCTACCCTTTTCATCCCCGCAGACGCTCATTTGCAGGCAGTCTGCCTCAGTTACCCTAGTTTAACTTTGTTACCTCTCTTCTCCTTAGCTGTGCCAATGTGCCCCTATCCAGGGGGAAAAGACTATTAAAATTACATCACTGAAATGACTGTAGCTAACAAAAATCCCCTTTTTGAAACCCTTCACTGATCCAGGTTACAATCTCCTTGCGCAGTTTCTCACTTCGGCTCAACAGGGAAAGTAGTAAACAGCCTTTAGAGGGGGTGAGGTTGACTTCCTGCAGGGGGCAGAAATTCTTAAAATGGCCTTGCTGCTGGCAAAGATGTCTATGACAACTGCATCCTTGCCAGACTGGTTAGTGGAAGTTAAGGATCAAAAAGAAACGATGAAAATCACACCTCCTTACAAACCATCAAAACTTTCACAGTGTTAACAGCACACTATATTCTTTTACTATATCGACTTTTACTATATCTTTAACTATGTCGACTTCCTGCTTAATTTGTTTAAAGAACGTCCTTATTTGCTACTCATAGCTGTCTTTCCAGTTTGCTGTTGCACTAATTGTGGCCGTTTCTGCAATAATCATAATTTGCACTGGTAAGATAACCTCCCATATTATTTAGAGAGCTGGTTGGTGCTGTGGGAAATAAAAAAAATCATTTGACAAGTCACGACAATTTCAAACTGCTAGTCATGTTTCTTTTGAAGACCAGGGTATGCACTACTCCCTGAGAAACGGGGTGCAACGGTATGGTATTTTACCAGCAAAATAACTCTTCTTACTTGGAATTATGCTGCTGTTCTCATTGAATGCATTTAGGTTTCCTAATTAGACATAAATAACTTTAATCTTCCCCATCTGTCACTCATTTTTAGAGTGCTCAAAATATGAGGTTTGTGCAGTTATCCACCCCTTTAGGATGTAGGACGGCCAATCATAATCCCGCTGCAGTGAGAATGATCCTTTCATTGAAACTATGCATTGCTACTAGAAGCAAGCATCTAGCGTTACTGTATTTCCAGAGCTGTCTAGCTCTTCCTTCACGCTCATCCCATACAAGTCCTTTTGTCCTTATTTTTATACATATGCATGATTATAGGCATAACCAGGCAGCTCAAGTGCTGTGTTTTTGTAATGTGGTTGTTATGTATACACAAATTTTCAGCAGCAAAGTGCAATAAGCAAAATGCTGTAATTTGTGGATATTTCTTCGGTCTTGGGAAAGGAGGCACATGTGGTCCCTTTCAATCTGGTATAAGCTCAGAAACTTGCTTTTCCCTTCACAATGAGTTTGCTAAACAATTTATAAGGGCGTTATCGGAGAACAGGTGCTAAAGCAACTGACGTCCCTATAGAGAGAAGGTGGGGGAGTGAGCAGGAGAGAGATGAGTTCTGGATCAAAGGTCATCCTATTCCAGGGCTTGAAGTGATCCAGCCTCTGCAGTCTCTTTCCCAGGCCGCAGGCAACAAGGACTGACTTCAGGATTACAACCGTTCCCTTAATGATATGAATCTTCTTCAAAGAAATGAACAAAAAAGGAGGATTCTTGTGGTGTAAAGCCAGAAGGTGCATGTGCAAAAGGAAGAGCATCGCTTTGGAAGGGCTCATGTTGCTAGGATGAGGCCTTGCTGCCCCAGGCGATGCTGCAGGGGCTGCCTCCCTCTGCACGCGCTGGGCGCTGCTGACTTCATGGCGGTCACCTACCCGGAGTCAGCCTGCAGGAGCTCACCACCGATGAGCACACGCTGGAAACATCTGCACCTGGCCTGCAAGGTCTGAGGCTACAGCCGTGTTGCAATGCTTCTTCCTGTTGGCACTCCTCTTGGGCAAGACAGTGGGCGGTGTGAACGTGACGGGAGCACGGTGTGGGGAGGGAGAGCGTTATCCACGCGAAACGCTTCCTGCAAGCCAGACGCGACCCGCGCGGTCTCCGGCGTGCCCCCTTCGCCACCCCAGCCAGACGCGACCCGCGCGGTCTCCGGCGTGCCCCCTTCGCCACCCCAGCCAGGCGCGACTGGCAAAGCCGAGCAGAAAGCTGCCCCTCACCGGAGCTGGGCGGTCCGCAGTGCGCCCCCTCCCCACCCCTGAGGAGCGGGCACCCCAGCTCTCACACCCGCTAACGACTCCTGTTGTTTTAACCCCCCGCTTGCCCTCGGGCAGTGCCCGGCTCGCGGCTCTGGGCCCCTCAGGGGCCTGAGGCCCGCAGGGCAGCCGCGCTCCGGCCGCCGAGGCGCAGGAAACCGCCTCAGGGGAGCAGCAGCGACCTCACCTCCCCGCCGCCTCCGCCCGCCTGGGGCGGCCTGAGACCTGCTCCGCTCCGGAAAACAAAACGCTCCGGGAGGGAGGCCGCGCCGGGGGGCCGCCGGCAGGTGGCTCCCGCCGCCGATCGGCCCTGCGCAGCGCCGGGGGCTCGGGCGAAGGAGGAGCCGGTCTCGGCGTCCTGAATTTCGCTGCCCGCTGCCCTCCTCCCTCTCGGCGGCGGCGGCGGCGGGGGGCGGGCGGAGCGGGCGACATGGCTCCTTGAGGGCGATGCTCGCGGCCGCCGCCGCCTCTGCCGCGGGCTGCTCGGTGGGTGCTGCGGCGCCGGCGGGCGGGCGCGGGGCTGCCGGCGGCTCTCGCCAGCGGAGGAGGCCGGGTCGGACCGGGCCGGGCTGCCGGTGAGGGCGCCGAGCCCTGCCGCGGCCGGCGGCGGGGACAGCCCGCTGCTGCCTGCCCGCTGCCGGCGGGGGGGGGGTGGCCGGCGGCGGCGGCGGCGGCGGTTGCGCCGCGGCGGAGGAAGGAGGGAAGCGGCGCGGGGGGGCCGCCGCCAGCCCTGCTCGCCGCGGCTGCCTGCGGGCGAGTCGCCCCCGTGGAAATGTCCCTGCCCGCCGCCGCCGTGCCGGCCGCCGGGGCAGGCATGTAGCGCGGCGGCAGCGGGCTTTGCGCAGCCGAGAGAGGCTCCCGCTCCGTGCCCACGCACCCCCCCCCCCACCACCGCGCTGATCCCTGCCCGCCGTGTTTTGCGGAGGGGCGGCGCGCCGCTTGAAGCAGCCCCACGGCCGGGCACCCGCCGGCGCCAGGCAGCGCCACCATGGCCGAGGAGAGCTCCGACGTCCCCAAAGAGTTGATAGGTAAAGGCCGGGGGGGGCCGTGCACGCGCGGCGGGGGGGGGGGTTAACGGCCGCCGTGGGGTCGCGGCGAGGCGGGGGGAGGCTGTGGGGCCGGGGGGGGTTGGAGAGGGCTTAGTGGGGTCGGGGGTGTCTGTGGGGCCGGGCGCGGGGGCGGCGAGGCCGTGGTGGTGGCGGTTGGCCCCGCCGCGGGGGGGGGGGGGCAGTAGCCCCTCGGGGAGGCCCGAGCCGGGCTCGACGGTTGGCGGCCCCGGTGTGGGAGGGGGGCAAGGGGGTCGGGGGGGGATCGAGGGCAGGGAAAGGCGCGTTGGAGGTGCGCGGGCTCGGCTGCCGCCTCCCTTGCCGCTGGGTGTTGCGGCACAGGCGCTGTCAGCCGTTGGTGGCGGAGGCGGCGTGAGGCGAGGGGAGGGTGTTTCACCGAGGCGTAGCGTTGGGGTTTTTCTGGGCTCCGGGTGGTTTTTCTGGGCTCCGGGTGGTTTGAAACTGGTGGGTGGTTCCCCCCCCCCCCCCGCGTGGGGGTGTGTGAACGACGGTGGGTATTAATTAAAGTATGGTGGTTGCGGGTGAACGAAACGCCGTGGTGCGGGTTTCAGGAATCACGGGGGGGGCTGGCGAGGACCCTGGAACCGCTGTGGTCGCTCTTGGGGGGGCTTTTAATAAGTAGGTAGTTAGCACGGTGCATGGGGTAACCAGTGTCATCTGGGGATAGCCGGGCTGACGCTTTGGGCCTAGCCCTGGGTACCTTGATCAGGCCAAACTTCCTTTTGGCTTTAGTTACGGTTTTGCCTGTTGATGAAAGATCTCGGCATCTCGTCTAGGTTGGAATGGTTTACTTGGAGAGCTGCATTAACGACAGATGGAAAGAGATTTGTCAGGCAACACCGTACGTGTTGCATCGAACACAGTTCTCAGAGACCTGGCTTAGTTCACGTACTCTGTGGATTTCCTTTGGGTGTCTTCAGTCTGTGCTGTTGGTGGGAACTTGTTTTAATGTTTAGAAAATCTTTGTAACAATCTGGATGAAAAGTTGCTGTTGTCACCGACTTTTTTTTCTTCTGTATAAAGAAAATAGCTTTATTTTGCAGTCCTTTCAATGAACAAAAAAACCCATGGAATTACTAGCTTTAGCCTATAGATTGGCTACTAAAAGGTGACCAGCTGGGAATTATGGTAGAGGTAGGTGTGATCAAAACCATGAACTTTTTCCTTTTTCATAATGGCTAGATAAGTCTTAAGTATTGAGGTGCTAATGCATGATCCGTGCAGGTCCATGATGAGCACTTACACTAATATTTGATAGGGGAGATGTGGTGCATATGAAGAGAAGGAGCAAAGCTGAGCATCTTAGGCTGTTATATCCTCTGATGGCTTTGGACAACTTTAAGAAATAGACCCAGTTCTGGCACCCTGCTGTCACCCACCTTGCTTTGTCAGGGCTCTTCAAGGGCACGTGGATCCGTTCACGTGGATTGATTTGATTTATAGCAGTATTTTGGTGGCTGTATGTTATTTAGTGTTAGCATAATTAGCATGTTAGTACTTCAAAAATGAACTTTTAAAGTAGACTTTTTGGAATAACCCTGTATTCTGAGAACAGTATGAAGGGATCTGCCGTAAAACTTGGTGGTTAGAGCATGGAGATTAGACTAAGAATAGGAATGTTGGAACTGCAGTTTTTGTTCTGTTGCTCACTTCCTGTGTGACCTTTGTCAGGTCGCTTAGGTCATAATTTTCAAAAAAAAAAAAAAAGTCTGGTAATCTAGATCTGCTCTTCTGAGTTTTCTGAGTTGCTGGTGTCTGAAGGTAGGCACTCTTAGCCTGAGGCATTAAAAATTAATGAACACTTGAAAACATGAGCCTTAACTTTGTGTTTCCATCGCTTAATTTGAAGAACTACTTCAAAAGTCCGCTTGCCAACAACATCAAGGAATTTTTCTCTGCTACTTGGGAAAAATCTGTGAAATTCAATTCTTAACTTTTTAAATAAATGTTTCTAGCCCTTTCTGGCAGAAATGAGTTGACATCCTGATGCTTCCGTGAGCCTCAGCTCCCAGGCCTTTTCTCTCCCTATCGCTTTTTGAAGTAACAGAGGTAAAGCTGAAAATCTGCAGTCGTTTTCACTGCTGCTATTTAGGGCCTGTGGGAGAGCCGGTGGAGACAACAGGAGGCTGGTCTCCTGCACGCTGGTGCTTCAGGAGGACGTCCCCTGCTAGAGGTAGTACCTTGAGCTGCTCGTTAGAGAGGAGAAACCAAAAGGCAAAGGTTAGGGGTGGAGGTAAAGTAGGAAGGACAGCAGCACAATACCTTTTCTTCTGTGACATTCCTTTATGAAAAAGAATGTGTGGTAAAGTTTAAATTCTTTTAAATTCCCAAACAGGGACAGAAATACCAGAAACGGGCATCATTTATAAGAGATGAAGTCTCAAAACTCAGTTCATATCAGGAGGATTGGGCTGGACTCTCCCCTTTTGCTTTGCTTACCTGGCTCCCTGGGGAGCTCGCTGCCTGGCTCCTTCCCAAGCAGTTGCCCTGGGAGCCTGGCTCTTGGGCAGCCTGCCACAGGGCTGCCTGCGGCTTGGGGCAGCTTCCTTGGGCAAGCCACTGCTACGCAGGAGGTTTTGTTTCCTGGTTGGCAAATCAAAATTCCTGGGGAGAAAATTCAGATTTTGCAGAAACAGCTCTTTCTGGCAGAGAGTCGCTCTGACCAGATTTATTTTTGCCTTTCACGCCCTTCTGCACTCCAGGCAGAGTTCTGGCCTGGACCAGACTTCATAAATGATGTATTACTTGATTCAGTCAGTTATTCTGACTATTAAATGAAAATTGTGCAGAAAAGCCGCAGAACTACTATAAAAGCCTAAGGAAGACCATATCATCTTGAATTTTAGTCTTTAAACTTAAGTCTGTAGGAGCGTGAAGTGTGTGTGGGGGGGGGGAGGGTGGAGACTTCTGGAGATTCCAGTCATAGTGGTGGAAGGATGTTCATGTGCTTGAAAGATTTCTCTTCCCTTTTCTAAGGGAGTTGGGGCGTGAAACTTGTAGAGGGTGCCAGATTGGCTCTTCTAACTGAACTCCGGTGGTTATCTAGCAATTACATCAGCGCTAGTAATTGTATAAGCTTTCTGACACGGTTCCATGTGCATGCATTCCCTTCTGGCCAGGGTTCAGACCTTTAGGGGAGAGGTTGGTTAGTCAATATGTTAATTCACTACTTGGCAGAGATGTATGTGCATATATACATATATATACACACACACATATACATACACATATATATGTATGAAATATTATGTCATTTAATGTAATTTGGGGGCTGGTCCCATGAGGTGGCTACATATTCATTAGGACTTGGACTGAGACCAGTACTGGCTCTCATAGCCTTTGCTGCACAGCTGCAGATGTTGCTATCTGGAAGTCTGATTGGTTTGCATTGCAACTTAAATGTACGAACACTTGGTTTTCCATTATCTGACCCATTTGGCCTCCCTGATATTAACAATCAGAGGCTGACGTTTTTGCAATACAAGAAGCTATTGCTTCTTGCTACTTTAACAGGCTTTTCAGGTTCAAATATTAGCAAACTTTGCTCACTTTTTTTTTTTTTTGAGTGATGAATGGGGAATTGTTATATTTTCCTAGAGTGGAGCTGAGCAATGCTGAGGCTTGTCTTAGGAATGTGTTGATGTGTAAGTAGCACTGGAAAGGAATATCAAGTTGCGTTTAAAATATAGGCATATAAAATTATAAAATAATTTATTATGATATGATTATCTGATGATATACTTCTTATAAAAGTTGTATGTGTATTAGGATGTGTTTAGTACTGATGTGCATGCATGAGACTTCCATAAAAGTGCAGCAGTTGGACAACTGCAAGTTGGAGTCTTCTTGAAAGCAGTATCTATTTCCCACTTGTGTTGACGATGAAAGTATTTGATTAAGGTATTTTCTTTGATTTCAGAAAGTGTCAAGGATGTTATTGGGAGGAAAATCAAAATTTCAGTCAAGAAGAAAGTAAAGCTAGAAACCAAGGGAGATAAAGTGGATAACAAAATATTGGTAAGTATGATATATTGACTCTGATTAAATTTATGGAGGAGAAGCCAGTATCTTTTCATAAGACATTAATTCTTCCCTTGAAAAATTCTTTGTGCTGTGTAGGTACTATAAACTACAAATGTTACGTATTTTATTGCTTTCTTGCTGACTTGTACAGCAAGTGTGTGTGTGTGCAAGCATGCATACATACACACATGTGCATCACAGGATTATGTTCAGAGTGGGATATAGTGCTGTGGATTGGTGCTAAGAAATTATTATTAGAATGTGTTCTAAAATAATTGGCTGGCTTTATACTGTTTAGGTTTCCTGTTCACATCAATGGGGCTAGACTTTTGAGTGGACAAGAAATGCAAAATCAAGCATGTAGAATTGTATATCTTTTGAGAATCTTCTGAGGCTGTTGCCCAGTGCAGAATAACAGTAGTGCTATTGTGCTTTTTAAACTCAAATGACTATTTGTACTTTTTAATATTCTATGTTAAGTTGTGCATCTGCATTTAAAAGGAATGTTTGCTGTGTGGGATTCTCCGCTGTTATTCCTAAAACTTTAGTGAAGGAAAGTGTCAAATTAATCTCACTTTAGTATGCTTTCCTGTTTTCTCAAGAATAATTTTGCTGGCCTCTTTTGATAAGAAGAAAGCTGCAGTAATGAGCTGGTATGCATGCATACCATCTTGAATATTTGGATGTGCAAAAAGAGATGGAACTTCATTTTCTTCTTTCTTTTGATGCCTCTATACCAGGAGAACTAGACTAACAAATACAAATTACGATAGCACTGCTATAATATTTTGTGAGATGTTTGATATTTGCTGCTTTGTATCCAAAAAAAAAAAAAAAAAAGCTATTGCACACTTGAAGGTTTCATTGCCAAGCCTGTAGTTACAGATTTTATGCACCCTCCCCGTGTAGCTATTCTATTTTATCCTTAAAAATAACTTCAGCTTATTCATCGGTTAAGACTTATCTTTGTAAAGTGCGTGTAGCTTATCCTAATGTAATAAGACTGTCAATAATAGTCTACTTTTTAGTGAGAACAGGTACTTAAGGCATTTGAAATATTTTCTGTGTAATATCTACCCTTCTTCTATATAGCTCCTGAGTCGGCAGTTTCTGATTCTGTACTGAAAATAGATTGGGTATATGAATGTTGATTGATCGTCTCTATTTATTTGAAAGCCATGTTTACAGGCGAGGCTGACAGTTTCACTGACGCAGTAACACTTGATTGACTTTTTGACTTACACAGAATCATTACTGTTATTGATAGTGAAATATATTGTGGAAATACTGTAATACTGTTCAGAGCTGATGGGACCAAAAGAATGTCAAGGTCTGAATTGTCAGTGAAATTTCTGAGGGATGTACTACTCGGTAGTAAAATGCCTAAATGTGATGACTCAGATCACTCATATCTCATTTAAAGTCTGATCTCTTGAGCTCTTTAGGTGAGGACTGTAACCTTTTATAACTGGAAAGGTATTGAAAGGGATGGAACCTCTCTGAGAGGTTCATATGTTAGTGAGCATTTCGTGTGTGTGTTGCCTTTGATGTACAGGGTGAATCTTTCCAGGGGGTGACTTGCAGAAGGAGGTGTTGTCAGGTAGAACCATCTGTTCTTTCATGCAAGCATAGAGAGGATTTATATTGCAAGAAAAGAGAGAATGTTTTCATGGTTAGGGAAATTGACAGTTGACTGCCAGGGTTGAATTTCATCTTTACTTCTGCCACAGAGTCCTTATGGGAAGCGGTACAAACCATGAATGCCACTTATTTTCACAAGTTTTCTCTAATTGCATATGTGTGTCTTTATTTTATGTGATTTTCTTTGCAGAAGTGCTGAGTGTTCTCTACTGTGGCCGAGGCCAGTGGGAGCTGTGGTTCCTTTTGAGGATACAGAGCGCTCTGAAACGCAGAGCGCTCTGAACAGATGATACCAGCGACATCTTAAGTTGGATATACCTAAATTAGTGGAGGTTTATTGGCTTGACACACTCTCATTTATACACTTGCATTTCTTATCTGTGACACAGAGAAGGTAGACCCTCCTCTCCTCAAAGGAGAGTTACTGAGAATAAATGACCTTGCTTGAGAAATATGTGTGTGCTTAATGATAAGCACCATAGAAAAACCCTCAAGGAAATTAAGATTTCCTTTTTGTTTGTACTCCAAGTGTGGTTTTAATAGCATTCAGTAAATAATGTGTATAGCTACATATTGGCCAGTGAGGGTAAAAGTGAGTATTGAGTTGTTATGCCTTGTTATGCTGAATGAAGCGTTGGCAGCAAAAGCAATTTGGTAATTAAAGACTGTGTCCTTAAGTGCATGCACCAGAGAGCTTAAATGTGATTGCATGGGCAACCTTCACCCCAGCACTCCTTGACTCCTGAGAGCTTAGTTTTGAAATGTTAATATTCTTCTGAGCACGTCTTGAGTGCATATGTAATAATGAATTGTTTTGAGATTACGTTTCGTTTTTAATTTCATTAATAGTTGGATCTTTACAGGAAAACTAGGTAACGTGCAGTGGGTCCAGCTCTTAATAAGTAGAAAATGCCAGTTGTTTTCAGTCTAGCTAAACCCTGAGCTGTGATGGTATGTACTCAAGGTTTTAGAAGAAGGTGATCGCAGAGCTTGGCACACAACCCTGGCACCCACATCTGCGCTTTAATTAAATGTCCTCTCATCCTTCCTTCCTAGGAAAATCTAGAAAAGTCAGTAACGCTTTCAGAAAGGCAGATTATTTAAAAATTAATGCACCTTGCAGATAGCTATAAAACCACCTGACCTCAGGTATACTGAAGTATAACTATCTACTTCAGTCAAGTCACTGTGCTCTAGCAAATTCCTCTGATAATTGAGATGGAAACTGGAATTCGAGAATGAAGATAACTCTGACTGATAACTTCTGTACTTTGCAACTGGTTTTGCTGGGCATGTAGAAGTCTCAGTTGTGATGGTACTGTTAGTTTCATGAAAAAGCCAGTCAGAAAAAAGAGAAAGTTTACATCTACTCCCTCCCCTGAGGGCCCCACCTTTTGGGACCCTAAGGGGTAACGACAGAATGCCCTGTCCCTGGGAAAGGTTTCAGTGTTTTGTGTTGTTTTTTAACCAACAGACCTCAGTGATAGTCTCCCACAGACAAACCCCAATAGAAAACTGGGCTTTCCTAGTGTCAGTGTTCATGGTGCTTCTTTTTACTTCTTCCCCCTGGCCCCCAAAAAGCTGTGAGGCATTTGTACAGTGTTTTGCTCAATATTTCCTAATGCAGCTTCTTCCCATCAAGTTTACAGTCACTGAGAAGTTGAAATTGTAAGATAAAGACTAGATATTGGATACGTCTGACTCCCTAAAATACCAGTCTCTCTCCATAAAATACCCATGTTTTCAGGAGTGGTTCATGGCAAGCTAAAATTCCAAGGTCCCTGTTACTTTTTAATTCTTTCCTGAAAGGCAGCACTCCCAGTCCGGTTTCCTTTGAGATTAGTTTTGCTTTCCAAAGTAAAATTATTTTAGTCATTGAAGATGAGGAAATATTCGCATATCATACTTCCTGCAAATGACGAGGCTGCCTATACGGTTGGTCTGGTGGTGGTGTTTTGTTTATTTTTACGTTTTCCTAACCTTCAGGTTAGAATAGCGTGATATAGTAACCAAGAGTGCTTTATTAGGAAATTCCATTGAGGAATTTGTGTTGTGCTGCTGCCCCTAGGTTATTTACATTCTGCTTATGGTACAATATCACAGTGCCACTTGTGGAATCATGGCAGTTGCTTTGGCAGGTAGCTCTCCTTGAAATGTACTGTATGCCACAGCATGGGTTTACCGGGAGTAATTAGTACATCTTTGTCACTTTCTTTGGGCCTTATCTTGCCATTGACTTTTAAAACAGTTTTTAGTTGGCTCCTGTCAGATAGGTTTATATTTGGTCTGTATGTGAGGTCCGAGACTTTACGTTCTACTTATAAAGACTCAGTTATAGAGTGACATTTTGTTAAAAATCTATCTGTATTTACTTTTAAAGGAGCAATTAAATTTGGTCATCCTGTGCGCTGTCCATGCGGCTGCTGAATGTGGCTTAAACAACCTGACTGACTTTAGCAAAGCAGCTGAGAAAAGTTTGCATGAGCTGCTCTGTCGGTTCAGCTATAAGGATAGCAATCTCCATGTGGAGACAGTAACATTTTGCACTGTCAAAACTGTTTTGGGATGAAAAGCTTTGGCATTTGTTTTTCGTTGCTCGTCTTTTGTCTTGATCCATCGATGATTTTCCATTTGAACAGAGACGAATTTCTGTATCTGCCTAGGTGCAAGTGTGATGCCTTAAAAATATTCACTTATATATTAAAACACCAAGAGCATGAAGCTCACTAGGTTGTCCAAGGTTGCTTTTACATTAACTGTGTGCAGTTTCACACATTGTATCATGACAGCTGGTGTGTGATAATGATGTTAAATATGGACGTTTTTTAGAATAATGGTGTTTCCTCTTCTGTGCACAGAACATTGTGTGTTGTGACATATATCTTAAGTGTGTCTTTACAAAGATGAAAGGAAGTTGGTGTTGGTACATCCCTCATGTCAGGAAGCCTAAATAAAAGGAGGTAGAGTAATCAAAAATATAGGAAGATGTATTTTCATACATTTACAAGACACCTCTTAGACAACAACTGAACTATGGCCAGTAAGACTGCTACAGAAAACTGATATAACAAGAGTACTGCTGGAAAGAGAATCTGCTAATCCAGTCATGCAGATGTGTACATTGTCAAATGACATATAGCCCCAAAATAGGAACTGTTTAAAAAAAACCCACACATTTATGTGCAAGTTCTATTAATATCTACATTTATATTATACACTAATTTATAAAGTTACTTTTTAATCTTTGGGAGGATTTACAGTCTTAACATTCTGATGCTGTGGTAGCGCATGCAAATGTTAAAATCATCTTTGTTGAGATGTTTCGCTTTTAAGAGGAGAAACTGGTGAGTTAGTGGCATTGACTAAGCTGAGAGGAAGGCTTCCCTTTACTTCGGGTTGATGGGGTTGGGAATCGTGTTTCTTTCCTCGGTTGCTGCTTCCAGTCCCTACTTCCAGTTTTCCTCCTTCTCCTCCTCTTTATTTCTACACTCTCCCTCACTGCAAACATCCCTTACGGATAGAACCTTGTCTTGTATTTGAATCGAGGTTGACACTTGTGTAGCTATTTATAATACTACTACTACTCTCTTGTGAGCCTGTGCTTGGACGGTCGGCTCCTTACCCTCAGGCTTGTTTGCATTAACAGTATGATCTAATCTACTCTCTTAATTAAATTGGCCTTTGACCAAACTGAAACAGTCCTTTTTCTCTGGCTACCTAGGCAAAATGTAGATTTTCTACAGTCTTGACACTTATGTGTCCTTTGGAGTGCAGTCCTGCATAAACTGTTTGTTTTCTTTGACACTTGGCTCAAATGTGGAAACCTTCTTGCACGTTTTGAGAATATAGTGTATTTTTGGCGCCCTTGGAGAGAACAGTGTTATGCTTACATGAGAAGGGCAGCTTGCTTGCACTCATTCTTTAGTTTCAGGCACCTGCTATATGTAGGAAAAGGTAACTAGCCTTTCAGTGCCCTGAAAGCACTTGCTTTTTATTCTGTCTTGCATACTCTGCATGTGAACACCCACCTGCATGCATATATCCTTATCTGTGGTCTGGGAAGAGGAAATGTAAACGCTCTCTCAGCCTTAGTGGCTTCTGGATTCCTTTTTATAGTTCAAATTAGCTATCAGGAAAAAAGGAGGAGCTGGAAGCAAGAGTCCACTGTGGCTCTGAATGGCTCATGGGATCTTTCCCTCTGTCAGTTTTTTATAACGCAATAAACCAGTCTGATTTTTAAACTGTCACACTCTTTCCACATCTTTTACTGAATGTGTAATGTACTAAAGTGGTTTGCTGATGTACTTTTGTTTCTAGACTTTCTGCCATTAATATTTATGAAATGGAACCTTCCTAAGCAAAGATTTGCGTTGAAATCTGTGTATAGAAGTGGCAGAAGGGTAAATTTTACAATATAATTTCCCAAAAGCTGGAAACAGAAATTAGAAAATGAGTATTAAGGTCAAATTCTTGTATCTGTCATTCTTCTCCATTGATGGCTGCACTTTTTTTCTTTCTTTCTTTCTTTCCACAAAAAGAGGAGGCTTGGAAGGAAACAATGTATTTTATTTGGTGGACCAATATAAATGCAAAAACCGTGTCCTTTTTTTGTTTTTCTTTTCTTCTCACTGCTTGAGAAAATACTTAATTTGAGAAAAGGGACTTCTTACATATGAAGTGTGGTTCAGTTCACTGAAAGTGATGTGGAGGACTACAGCAAGCTTGAACTAGGCCGCAGGGTCTGCTAATTGAAAAGTTCGTGCAACATACTGTGAAAAATGCTTTTCGTTGCTCTGAGCCCATCTCTTCAACCGTTGTTGTGGAAAAATCAAGGAAGGCCACCGGTTTGTCTGATTATTAAGATATTTACTTTGGATCACCTACATTTCTGCTTAATTTTTTCTCATGGTGGTGGTAATTTAATTCTGTGTGAAGTAATTACAGTCCCAGGATGTAAAATTATTTTTTAAATATAATAGCTGCTAAATATGCTCCATATTGCTGCCAAAGTCCCCAAGCTGATTTCTGCCCTTGTTCCTGTCTAATCTCTCTCAATTTCCGGAACACCCACTCTGTAGCAGCTCATGAGTGAGATCTTTTTTTTTTAATGATGAGTTCCTTAATTTGAACATTTAAGATGACAGACTATTATTATGGAAATTTAATTTTATGAGCCAGAGTCTGATAACGTAATACTCCTGTAAGATACTTGACAAAATTGGCCTGCTTGGTGAGTGAAGAACTGCTCAGCTTTCGGGAGACAGGATAACAGAGTAAGGTCCTCATAGCTGCAGGTTGTGATTTTAATATTAACAAACTGAACACATTTCCGTTGGCTGGTGAAAAATCAGGAGAACATGTCATATTGCTGGTGGGGAACATGAGAGAAGTAGTGCAAGACAGGGAGGGAGGTGCAGCAGCTCCCACCAGTGGAGGGCTTGTGATGGGGTCATAGGGGCCAGGTCGGAGCCTTTTGGGAGAGTGGTAGACGGACAGGAGTTTTAGCAAAGAGGACAGTGCTTTCCCCCAACCCAGGCGAACAGCACTCACTGGTTGTTATATTGCTGCCACTCTTCAGAGTGTCTTGCGAGTCATTTGCCTGTGAGAATGAATACAAATTAAGAGTCCAAAAGGCCTGTGTAACTAGCACAAAGGTGTGTGCTGATTAAAACCAGGAACAGGCTCCTAATTGGGAAGGTTATGTTTCTGGATCTTCGTTGCAAGGTGACCCCTATTTTTAAAGGGGGGGGGTGTTTAAAACAAACAAAAACAAAAAAAAACACAAAAAAAAAAGACGGGGCTGGGGTAGAGAATGGTGGGCTTGGCTCAGGGATGTTTCTGCGGCATGTTGCCTTGGCTAATAAATGATACGTGTATGCCTGCACGTAGTAGAAGGCCTGCGTGACAAGTGGGTGGGCTTGAAAGTGGGTATGCCTGGGGATGGAGGAGGGGATGGAAAACGAAAGCAGTAGAGTCCCTTAGCAGTTCCTGTTCCTTATCACTTTTTAAAGCAGTGATTATGTTTGTGTCTGTGCTTTTAGATAGGTCAATAACTAGATTAAAATCTTTCCCCTTTCTGCAGTTAAAGCGGTGGTTAGCTCTCTGTAAGGCAGGCAGCAGTGTATTTAGGACTTCTGGAAGCACTTTAATAGCCACTGCTTAGGAAGCTGAGGTCACTCAGAGCAAGCCATTTTCATTTCATGCTCCTGAATGCTTAAAAGGAGCTTGCCTAAAGAGCATGCCTCTAGCATATCTTTATGAAATAAGCACTTCAGGCACATGTATGTCTCTTCTCGCTAAGCACATCCTCACTTCTCTTACAGAGCAGTGTGCTGCCCTTGTACCTAAAATCTTGACAAACCACTGCTTTTTAGGGGGCTTCATGAAATTTTGAGAAATTGAGCGAAGTTATCCAAAGCTACCTGTTCTTGGAGCCTAGGAGGAAAAGAAGGTAATGTCGTTGCTACAGAGCAGTTTCTACTCGGAGCTGATTAAGGGAGATGAATGGTTGTTGACTCTGATATGAATGGGGAGATGGGGCACTGCAGTGTTTGTTTGGGGCTGACCTGTGAATGAAAAGGCTTCTCTCTCTCTCTCTGCCTTCAAGGCCATTAGCAAGACTGAAACTATTCATACAAAACTATTGATAAAGGGGAAACCTTTCAAAGGCTCATCTCTTAACAACTCTTGAGCCTGGTGCTTGAGAGTGATAGCATCTTAAAGCTGTGGATTTGAGTTTCTACATTGATGCAGATCTAGAGGAGCTTTGGGTGTGGAGGGGTGAAGGTAGGTCAGTGTAGATATTTGGATTTTTAGTTAGGCTAACTTAAGCTGAAGATCTCATCTTTGGGTGCTTATGATGTTGCCAGTGGATATCTAAGGAAATGATAATTTTGTAGATACTGATGCATTGAACAGTAGTAACTTCTACCTTCTTGGTAGGTCTTTTCACATTCCAAATTTAAAATATACATTTCTTTTATACTTGGATATAAAAACGTATTTAAAATATAATGGACAATTTTTTTGGACTGTGTCACTGTCCATATCTCTACTTTGCAAGTGTCAGAAATGCACTGTGTACAGGCTTTTGGCTTCTGTTCTCTCATCTCAAATGGCTGGGCTGCCCATGTTTTTTTGTGAAGCATCGGTATATGCTGTGCGGAAAGATCACACTTGTTGCATACGCTATTGGTATCTTTATGTTCCCTTTCCCACCCTTCCATCTGCCTCTTTGCTGTCCTTACATCTTCTCTGTTTCAGCAAGACCCTGGAAACTCTCCTATGTGTAGACTAGTGTCAAGGCTTGTGGTGCGTGGGATTTTTTGTTTCTCTTTTTTCATCTACCCCTGCTCTTATACTTGTGTCCCTGTTTTCCCACAGCGTATTTCCTTCCGTTACAGAGGTAATACAAAGATGTCAGTATCTCTGAAAATATGGCAGTAATGGACAGAACTGAATAAAATATTGAAATGGCTGGCACCAATTTATGGCTTACTCTTTTTACAATTGTACCTGATTCAGCTAGCCGGGTAGCTAGTGCTCTGCTTCCTTGCTGTCTAATTTTCACTGAAGTTCACTCTAAATCGGTGTTATTTATGTTATGGAAGCAGTTTGGTTCGTGCTGGTCATTATGGGACTGTTAGCATGGCTTTAGGTTCTTTCCATCTTGGCAAAGCAGCTTTCTTTGGTAACTAAATATTGCTAGCATCTCAAGAGAGTGCTGCGCTAGTTGTGGTTGTCCTGGAGGGAAGAAAGATGATATGATGGACACAGTCATCTCTGGCATTGCTCTCCCCCAAGATGAGTTGTTGGATTTAAAAAAGAAAACAACAAAACAATTAAAGAACTATAGTATAACATGGCAATTTACATATAATTAGCTGGTGTGGATAGTGCCAGAGCAGTGTAAAATATTGAAAAAAAGCTTAAAAATTGCTTGTCCTGTGACTACTGTACTGGGTTGCCCAGTTTTTATGGTTTACTTTTTGATTTGGGTAGCCATTTTCTGGCATATTTGACTCTGACCTGTGAGCTTATCAGGTGTAATCTATACTACTTCCCTCCCTAGGAGTTCACAGCCACTTTTCTGCTATTTCCTTGCTTTGCTACAAAAGGTAGGCAAACTGCTGGAGAAGCCCATTACTGAGTATTCTTAGACTTCTATGTGGGTGCTTCCACTGAAGATTGAAAAGCTGATTATTTGGAGAAGGGAGTGTGTTTAATCTTTAGCTAAATGCCAAGAAAAGTCTTCAGAAGTGGCCTCATACAACAGGGACATGTTTTGTTTCAGCAGTAAATAGTTGCGCTTTTTTTTTTTTTTTTTGCCTCTAATGAATGCCATTACAAATAGTAAGATATACTGGTCTCAACTCTTAAAATGTGCATCTTCAAATGAGAAAGATTTTACGTGGTTGCAGAATTGATGCTAACATTTTACCTTGCCTTTTTTCCTCATATTGTTAAAGTGAGTTCTTTGTCAAAAGGCTAGGATTTATTAAACCTGGTAAATGCTTATTGTAAGCCTTCGAAGTATACTTTTTCACTGTTAAATATTTTCAAAACATTAACTCAGAATACAAAGCTTAAAGATGAGTAAGTTTCCTGTGATATTTCCCATGTAATGTTATCCTTTAAAATCTTTCCTGTAACACAATTAGATTGATCTCCTGTTGTTTATATGTGCGTGAAAATGTGTGAAATTAAAATCCCGCAGGTTTTTGTATGGCGTTAATTTATCACAAATGTGGGCTTCATGCAGTTTTAGTGGGTCTTTGTTCAGCCTGAATGGTTAACAAATACATCCAAAGTAGATTATTCTTCTATTTTTCTATTTTATACTTTTATAACTCTTCAGCTGTTTATTTTGGAATAGTTTCGTTATTTTTTCTTTTTTTTTGGGGGGGGGGGGTTCTACTTACTCTCACCTTAAAGAAAATATTGCAGACAATTGTTTGAAATGAAGGCAGTCCTTAAGGATGTGTGTTGTTTAAGGAAACATTGGCAAGTCAGCTACTCAGCCTACCCTTTCATCTCCCTAAGTGTTCCCATCTTCCACTGCTCCCTGGGATGTGATTTGTATGGTGCTGCCCTTCCTTCACCCCTGAGCAGCATTAAGCTTGCTCAGAAAGGGGTTAGTGAATTCTGCTTGACACATGGTGTTAGGGACCTTGTGCTCCTTGTTTTGAAGGACGCTGAACAAGTTGGGTAATCAACTTAAAATTGATAAATATTAGGAGAGGCTGGGGCCTCCCTTGAGGAACACAAGGTTTTTCATAATTGACGTTTGGATAATCTGATTCCGTTGTCTGACAGTGTGTGGTCATGTGGAATTTGTCCTGCCATCATCTAAACTTGGGTGGTGGTGGTGGTGCTGGAAATTCATTCAAATCTAATCTTATTACACTTCTACAGTTTCTGAATAACTCATCAGCTCAGTTATGTTGAACTGTATTTACTTAGATGTGGCCAAGACCTGATTCTGGTTTGCTAGTTCAGTACTAATCTCTTCTGCTTCAAGTACAGACTGCTCCCAGGTGGCTTTTGAACCCCACAGTTGCAGGATGAAGAGTAGATTGGATTGGTCTGTTCAGCGTGTCTTGCACAGCCTATGGATTAGTGGATCTATTGGTGCATGGTGGCGCCGGGCCAGTTGGACTAGGCATCAGGTTAATGCTTAGGGCATTTTGGATGCATTGACATGATGAAATTTAGTATCTGGGTTACAGAAGCCTCCAGCAGTCGTGTTATGTTCCTAGTATAGGGAAAATCTTTTGTGTGTGTATATGTATAAGTGTGTGTGTGTGTATATAAAACTAATTCCCATGTAATAGAAAATCTATCCTGAGCTTGTTTTAGCATTATATGGATGTAAACATTCCTAACAGTTTGCAGTTATCATTATATGTCTTCCCACTGTGTAGTAACATTGCTTCAAGCATCTATAATAGGAATATTGATGTTTTTCCCCTCCTGTAGGCAGAGTTCATGTGTAAAATTAGCATTTAGTTTTTATGTGTATTTAATAATAACCCCTCCCATGGATGTATACCAATGCATGTAATGTTATACCTACCAGTGCTTTAGATTGAACTGTGACTTACAGAGCCAATGTTTACATGTTTCCTAGTGTATACATATATATATATATACACACACATATATTTTGTTTGTTTATTTTTCAAAGATCATTACCTTCTACTCTTATTTTCTTATTTTAAGGTCAGTAGAGTACCTGAAACAAGAGGCAATGAAAGCAAACCTTTTGAACCCAGCACGTTGCCTCTTGCATCAAGATGATGTTCAGCTGCTAATATGTCTGATTTCTCCAGACAACAAGCATATCTCTAGATTTTGGAACGCTCATTTGTTTCAGTCTGAGCACACTCTTTTGTTCACACTCACTGTGAAATACTGTATCCTGGTTTACCTTCTGTGCTTCTGAATTCTTGTAGCTTTATCTATTTCATTTATTCATTATTAAACACATGCTTTCTACTTGACAATTGCTATAAAATCTCTTTCACTGTGGCTGAACCCAAGAAGCTCCACTGAGAGTCTGGAAGGATTATTAATTTTTTTTTTAATTCAAATACTATGTTTTTCTACCTTCCACTCAAGAGCCCTTCAGTCTGGACTACTTAAAAGGCTGGCAGAGTCTTTCTGTCCTGTCGTTTAGGTAGAGGAGTCCTGTAAAAGTGAAACGTTAGATACTTCTAGACTTGCATTAAAACCGAAAAGAGTACCTTATGTGTTTGAAAATGTGCTTGGAGGCTTGATAGTATAAACATTCATTTTTCTATTTGGACTTACTATATAAAATTATGTAATATGTATGCTATTGTATGTAATTCTGTACTAAAGTAGCTTTTATGCAGTCCCCAATGAGAACACATGTAAGGGTCTGCTTTTCTGACATGAGTTACAAGGGTTCAGCATTTCTAAAGATTTGATTTTAAGGTACCCATATTAAGACATCCAGCATGAAAGTTTTTTGATTTATTCTCAGCTTTGTCATCGTTTGAGAACAACAAATAAATCAAGGCTTTGTGTTTTCTTCCAAAACTCTATCTTGTGTAAGCACTGCATTGTCCTTCAGTTTTTATTAGACATGTTCTGACTCATCTTTGTTGTATTGTAGAGAGTTCTTTTATTTATCCTTAGATCAGCGTTCCAGTGTTTGCACTAAGCGTACTTGGTGCTAGTCCGGAACACCGGCTTTTACTCTAATTTTTGGCAGGAAAGTATTCTTCTGCATATAGAGGTTTTTGGTGCTGATTCTTCTTCTTGGGAAATATAGCCATGGTAGATTTTAGCTTAGTCTTCCCCTATATTTACTATTTGTTTGTTTTAAACAATATCTACTGTGGGATCCTAAGCTGCTTTGGCTGTCTCTTTTTTTGTAAGATTCACTTCTTGGGTTAAGAGAGGTAGCCTCAGGACTTCTCATGCTGTTGTCTCTAACACCAGCAGTGACCCTGAGACGGTTTTGCAGTTAGGGTACCTGACAGTGGAAGAACGGACTCTTCCCCTAGAAAAGAAGAAAGAAGTAGGTGGGAGGCTGTCTAGAGAATATTTTAAAGAAGGGCTGAGAAAAGGGAGATCAAGGCCAGAGGAATTACTCAGACTTGAGTGAATCTTTGTCTTGTTTTCTGTATTTGACAAACTGCAGCTGTGAGCCCTGGTCTTCTCCCAGGCTACCTCCTCTGTGGAGGGAAAGGCATATTTTCTGTTCCTTGGAGTTGGGGTTAGCTGAGGTCTCTCTAACTGGGTGACCAGAAGCTGAAAAGAAAGTGATGGAGCTCAAGTGGTTTTTGAGAACTTGATCAGGCTGCAAGCTAAATGTTTCTTGACCATTTTTAGTAAAGGAGTCCAGGGAATTGAGTCCTCTCATTCCCTAAACTCTTGGGTTTTATCCAGTTTCAACCCTGATCACCTTGGCTCTTCCACAGCTAACCAGTTTGTTTAGCGTGGCTTTCCTTCATTCTTACCTGGCCAGGTGTGTGGCTGTCCCAAGTCCTGTAGCCAGTGAAACAGGGCATGGAGGTAGACCTCGCATGTGGCGGTTAGTGCAAGCCCAGAAAACCAGAATGCTGCAAACCTAGCCGACCACACTGGACACCAGAAACCAGTTTCTTCTCCTAACTTGCAGACTTTTTTGTCCCATACCCAGTGTTTAAAAACATGGGATAATTCTTTCCGTGCTATGATATCTCCTTAGAGAAGAGATACTGGATTCCTTGATAAGTGTGTAGCCAAGGACCCTGCCTCTTAGCGGCCACGTAAGCAGTACTGGTTTGGTGGCAGATGCACCAGTGTCTCTTATTAAGGAATACTGTTTCAATGCTGTAAGTGCAATTGTGAGGTGCAAGCTCTTTCTTTCTAGTAACAGTGGATCTCCTGGAACACTTTGTTTCCAAGATGTGGGATCAGGCTTGCCCTTTTATTTTAGTGCTGCCAATTCCCTGAAAGTTATGGGAGCGCTAATTGGAACGGGGTGAATATTCTGCAATGAAGAAATGATTGAATAAGTTTGTATCCTTACCTCTGCCAGTTGGCGTTGCATTCACAGGTAGTGCTATGTGTTTGTTTTCCAGGTGTATTTAACACTTCTCTCCCTTGGAAATTTCAGACATATGTGCAGAACCCGCTATTCAGATGCTTGACTGTGGCTTATTGGATAATTGTTTGAACATTGTTCCATACTCCAACTTGCTGATGTTGCGAGCGTTTCTGTTGTGAATACCAATGTTTGTCCTCCCCGAAGACTCGGATAGATGAACCCCACAGTTATTTTTGTCAAAGCTTTTTCAGTAAACTCCCATTTTCCAAACGTTTGTGGAAGGAGTACCTGCCCCAGCGTGAGAACGCTAGCTTGTATGGCTGTTGATACTTGTTGAGAACAGTGCATAGTTCTGCTAGCTTAGGCTTGCTATCTGAAAACAGCACTTTACCTGGACTTTTGCTACTTTTTGTCTGTTCTTTCTGCCTTTTGTTGTTGCTCTGGGAATGACTGTGAACAAATCTGAACTTTTCCTGTGAAAATAGAACCTTTTTTTTGTGTATTCTTCTGGCCATGTATTATATCGTGGTATGCGAGAATGGCGTTAATGGTGAATTACACTGCATTTTAGGCTGTTGTATTTGTGGGTGAAGAGGTAGAAAGTTAGGACCTGCCACACGAACATTTTATAATGGGTGTTTCTAATAACAGAAAACCAGAAGGAAAATCTGTTCCCTTAAGTCATACTGACAGCCATATCTACTGTGGTACTCATTTCTTTGGATTTAATGATAGTAAAAATGCCTGAACGTAAGCTCTGAGCAGTATATTGATAACTGAGTGGATGATAAGTATGATTATTTAATAGCTTTAAGTACTTATACGGAGATGCATAAAACCCCGTAGCCAGCAGCATCAAAAAATCAAATGGTGGTGTCAGTTTACTGTGGCCATCGTACAAGTCTTAGGCAGGTTTGTGTTGAGCTGCTTTCTGCTTCCCCCTAACCCAAACCAAATCAATGGCTTTTTCACCAGATCCAAAGGGTGGTTGTTTGGAGTGAGGGGGATGGTTTAATAGCAAGGGGATAAGTTCTTGAGTCCTCGAGTCATAACTTGTTGGGACCAGATTTGGGACCTTTCAGCAGCAGTCTGTTTTCAAAAGAAGGCAAATTCTTTTGGAAAGACTCTACTGACTCTGTAGCAGGAAAAGCGCACATGAAGTAAAAATGTGGTTTCACCTGGGCTTGACTAAACAACTCTTTTGTAAATAACTCTGTTCTAACATTAGCTCTGTGCTCTGCTCGTAGAAGTGATTTCACTGTAGTGCAGTGTTTCCTGGTTTGTGCTACCCTGGTGAAGTCTGCGCAAATGAGCTCTTCGGGACAAGTGTTGTCCCTTTGCAGGGCGACTTAGTGTCCTTGCGTTGTACTGATAAGCTATGGGATCCTGGGGAGTTCAAGGGAGACATACCCCATCAACTCGGATGAGTAAATATGAATCTACAAGTAAAGAATTTTTGCTCTTAGGCTAACATAAGCTTCTCCTCTGTTTTCAAAATGCTAACAGTTTTTTATAAGCTCTATATGATTTGTTTACACCTCATAGCAAACAGAATATTTTGCAGAATATTTGCTTTTAAAGGGAGAACCAACCAGAAAGGATCTGTTTCAGTCTCTGACTCCAGAGAATTATCACCTGCAACTGAGAAGTAAAACCCTTCCCTGAAGTGAAATGCCATGCAGATTTATTGCTAGTAAGTAGTGAAAAACATATTGCAAGGCAACACAAGTTTTTAACAGATTTTAATAAATGCATGGAATGCGATGACAAGAGAAATATTTATAGTATTACAGATCAGCTAGTTTTTTAAGTAACCTTGAAAAGATACAAATGCAGCTGTTCTTGTTAAGTTAATGTTAAAGTATCCTTGGTAAGGACAAAAAGGAGTCTGCTGCAGGCTAGGTCACATCCTTGCAAGCGAATATCCTGAAAACAGTCACCGATAGTCCTTAGCATCTGGTCTGACTGAGTTGGAAAGATCTACAGATTTGAGGCAGACTTTAAGAAGGTGTTTTAGCGTTTGGGAACCATCCATGAGTATTTATCCAGTCTTGGCTGATCAGACTGGGAAAGTGGTATCGTTGCCAAGACGTTAGCCTGAAAGCAATACTGCAGCTTCTAAAGAAGCAGCTTTTGCTTTCTCTGCACTAAGTAGTGGATATGAGGTACTAAAATTGTTATTGGAAAAACGGGAGGTTTTCTTAACTTCTGAATTTGGTTTTGGGATTGATTTCTGAATTGCAGGAGGTGTAAGTTAGAGACTACCAAGTTGATTTGTGTAGTTCAATAGAAAGAAAAGACAATATTTACATGTCAATGATGCCCTTTGCCATAGCGTAAGAGTAGAGAAGGGCCATGTTGAGTGGTTGAATGGTGCCATGTTGAATGGTTATGAATGTTGAAGTGTTTATTTTCTTTGCACCTCTCAGTTGTGCGTGTGCATATATTGGATAAGCTGACTGGCCTGGAATCTTCCTCATAATCTTGTAAGAATAAATTGTTTAGTTATGACTTGTCTAGTACCAGACAGGATTAAAGTTTTACTCAGTCTGGAGACTTTCCCATTATATGCAAGAATGTGTAATATAATTCTTTCTCTAAAAGTTAACCAGTTGCCATTTAAAAGGTCACTAGGGTTTAAAAATGCATTTGGAAAGTTGTCACTTACTGCAAACTTTGGGAAGTCATATACTGTTGGAATTTTTCTGCATAGCTACATGACTGATTAAACCAAATTCCCTGGGCTCTGTGACAGTTTTATCTTTTCAGTGCAGCATAGTGGATAAGCTGCTTCACTTGGCTTTTTTCCTCTGCAGGAGAATCTATCGATCCCTTAAAAAGTTGATGTAATAGTCATGTTTCTTTCTGCAAGGAACAATTCCCTTTTTGTTTTCCTTCACCTTCGTAATTGCAATTTCTGAATACTTAATCAAGGTACTGCACCCAGATTTACAGTTCACAGAATGTCCTGTGGAGGAAAAATACTGAAGAAATTGGTAATGGTGCAGATAGTTCTGTATCTGAGGAAGGGTGACCTAGTATCAAAGCCATGCTTGGCTTTTGCAGGTTATCTCCCACCTGTGCTCACAACAAAACGAAACAAAAAACCAAAACACTGATCTCTTGGTAGTATTAAAAAAAGGAGGGAGGAAGAGAGAAATAGAGAGAAGCAACAGCCTGTAGATGCTTTGAAGAATAAAAAAAAGTAGAAACAACTTTGAACCCTTCCCCCCGCCCCTTATCCCAGAAGCTCCTTTATTTTTTCTTATGCTAACCACACTTGAAAGATCAAGCTATTTATGCTGGTTTCTCATATTTTGTTGCAGGTCAGAGGAGAGCAGGGGGAAAAGATTTTTTTCCAGCTAGAGAATAACTGCCCATTACTGTTGTAATACTGTGTTTTCCTGTGTGAGATGCTACGTTGAGAGGAGTGGTGGACAGCGAGTAAGCTGAATAGACCAGGATTGTGGCAGGACATTTTTACTAAATGGTGCAGATGCTAAAGCCAGGTATCAAATCAGCACGTGGCTGAATAGCTCTTGCAAGCTGTAACTAGTGGACTTCATGGTGCCAAGAAGAAAAAAGCAGATTAAAATGTTCAAATGCGTTTCCTCCCTCCCCTTTTCCTGGCTGTTGGATCTTTTATTTCAGTCGGTAATGGAAGTCTCTGTACTGAGTTTTGAATGAATGGCTTTACACTGCATTGGTGTTAGGTGCTTAATGAACCTCACTTTTAAAGGATCTTGCAGTCTGCCTCAGTTAACCCAGCTGCTTTTTGGGAATACTATTTTGGCAGCAGCTTTTTCACATGTATGATAAATGCACAAATAAACCATTGCACGACTTGCAATTAAAAATGAGGATTTGGGGGATGCGATGTTTTTGGACTAGGAGATCAGAGAATTGCAGAACTAAGTATAACAATTGCTCAGCATCACCTTTTAGACCCCTGTCTCATGCGTTGTGTGTCTGCATCTCCTGTTGAAGAGAAGGAAAGGCCAGGCCAAGCTGGGGGAGCCCTGCACTGTCTCTCAGGATCAGGTCCTGGTAAAGGCTTGTAGAAGAAACCTGTGAAAGTCAGGAATAGAGTTTTAATTCCCACCCCCCCCCTCCCCCCCGGGATAATTATGGTATGACAAAATTCTGTAGAGTATGTACAGTAAAAGTGATTAGGAATATTGTGATTAAAATGAGTGAAACTAACAACTCAGGTGTTTATAAGGAATTTTTGAAAAGAAACAAATAAAGAAATCCATAGCTCATCCACAGTTGAAGAGTTGTCTCAATTCACAGACTTAAATGATCCACCATAAGAGTAGCTATGCTGAGATGTATTCTTCTGCTAAACTGTGATTTTTTTTTTAATTAATTAATTTATTTATTTGCACTTGTTCAGTTAGCTTTAAGCAGGAATAGTTTGAGCTGGTGTAAATTTTAAGGGGTAGGGGGGAAGGCAATTGTGTAGGTATTTGCATCACAGCAGCTAATCCAGTGCCTGGTTGGTGATGGCTGGCATTCCAATTATAAATGAGGATTTAAAGAGGGATCTGTACTTCTTTTTCTATAGGGATCTTGAGCAGCTGTTTCCTGGGTATGCTTCTGTTTTAAAAATTCTTATTTACCTTTTGGAAGTATCTGGAATGTCATGGCAGGCATAACCACACAGGTTAAAAATGCTTGCTAGGGGTTACACAAACAATTGCTGGAGAGAATTCAGATTTCTAGCACACTTGCTACAGCTGGTGTTTGACTGCATGCCTGCTCTTACTCGGTGAGAAGTCCTAGGTAACCTGGCCAATCTTATGCAGTGGTAAACCTTTCATGTTTACTGCCGTGCTGGATAGAATAAGGAGCATTCTGCATCCAAATTCTTGTGATAGTGTTTTAGTATACACTGTAACTTTATAGCTCAATACCTATGATTTAAAGAGACCACAGTTCAGTTCTGTGTGAGTCAACTGGGCAAGATAAAACCTACTCTGTTTAGTTGGCTAAGAGTGAAGGGTATGTCATTTGAGCTAGTTATTTAAGTTGCTGGAAAACAATTCTGAAACAGGTGGGATGAATCACTTTCTGTATGGACAGAGGGACTAAAGAGGCCTCTTAGGCTTCAGCTTAGGCTAAATGCCTGTCTCTTAGATGAGTCAAGTTAAACAAAATGATTTTCCTCTTTGCTTCTCTGTGCTTTCCTTTTATGCTTGTAAAATGGAAGAGTTGCTCTTCCCTACCTAAAAGAATAATAATTCTTTTGCCTGAGCGGTGTGTCCTGCTTGCAAACATGATGTCTTTATTGTAGCAGATTTCTGTGAACCTGTAATACCCGATTATGCAGTTGATCTCTCCGCTTGTCTTTCTGTGGCGAGGTACAATTGTGGCTTCTGGTCTTCTAGTGAAGCTTGTCATGGTGTAGCGGGCAGCCTTGTGTGGCTTGTGGTGGTGTAAGTAGCACCTGTTTTGTGGAGCTCACTAGACACCCTTTCTACCTCCTCTTTTTCTTTAAAGCGTGTCCAGTGCTGCTTTTCTCTCTCCATAGCTTAGAGACAAACAGGACTGGAACAAGTTGGTCACACAGAAGGTAAGCATGTTCAGATGTGTAGTATAGTAATACAGTATTGTAATAAGTTGTTCTACCTGGGACATTTTCTTATGTATCACATACTGGTTGTGAGGAAAATAAGCTGTTGGGAACTATGTTGAGAGATGTTGTCAAACAACCCTGTAAAACCACGAATTTAAGAACAGGTTGTTTGGATTGCTGCTGAGGAGGCCCTCCTTCTCTGTCTTGATGGAGGCCTTTGACAGTACGTTGCCCTGGTAGAAATGGGAAATTCGGCAAGTATCATGAATTTCTGTCATCAAAAGGCATTTTAAAAGGCTCTAACGTAAGAAGTGAATGGTTGGCCGTGGAGCATGGGCTCAGGGTGGGAAACAAGAGGTTGGATGAGGGTTTGTAAACCAGTGACCAAGTGTCAAAATGAAGTGGAAGGAGGGCAGCCAGACTCTGACCTTCAGCCATCCCTTTCCTGCTGCCAGGGAGAGTGCCTCCTTGATCCAGTCATGACTGATGTCCTGCCTAGTGTGGGTAGAGGAAGGTGATCTTTTCTCTTTGAAGCTAGTGCCTGTCATTAGGTGTCTTTGAATGTCGTTGTTTTTAACCGTGAGATCAGAAGTTTTCCTTTGTTTCTGAGAACAGACTTTTCCCAAAATGCCAAAGGTCACGGTTACTTTAAATTAAACCAAAGCATTTGGAAGAGCTGAGGCAACAGTTCTTAAATCAAAGATGAACAGAATAAACTGTTGATAAACTGTTATCTAGTTGTGGATTAAACTAGAGAGGAACAGTCTTGAGACGACAGTCTTGCAGGAGCAGTTAAGTTGATTTGGGGAGGAACATTTATCTCTCCTTCTCCTCACACAGTACTTTCCCGTTACAGGGCTGGTAATAGGCAGGCCTCTCAAAATCCAGCCTCTGAACTGGTGGCTTGCTTCGCTCCAATTTAATATTACCTTGGCAGTTTTTGAAAGTCCAGCTGTGAGTCTACTTTATTGTATTAACCACGGGATCCTATTTTATATTCACAGAATGTTTGCTTAAATGCAATACCCTGGGAAGGGTAATAATCCATTGTAAATATGATATAGCCATTGACTGCCTTATTTAAAGGAGTCCCTCGTCTTTCTCCCCTCCCCCAAGAACTCTAATTATTTTTCTAGGCTATTCATGCAGTTACTCTCTGTAAACATGTGGATTTATTGCCATCTTCCTCCCTCCCTCCTTTCCTCCTGCTGTTTGTTGCACTGTAATGTTCGATTTTAAATGCTGAAGGCTTTGGGCAGCAGCGCCAGAATTCAAGCAGGACAATAGCCTCAGAGTTCTGGTAGGCTTGGTAGGTGCTGCTTGAGTGGAAACAGTAATGGGATGTGAAGTGTTTGTGGTGGTACTTTTAGTATGAGATTAAAAGAGAAAAGAAAAAAAAAAAAAGAGAGAGAGAGGCTTAATGACTAGCTGTTAAAAGATCCTAGCCCACTTCTGCAAAAGTACAAAATGTCTGGAATCCAGAGCATTTCTTCCTGATGAAACACAAGCCGGAAATGCTGCATACAACACCAGAAAATTGGCCTTGAACTTTACTGTTGTCCGAGGTGGCTAACAGACATGACCGTAATAACCAGAATGTCCCAATCCTCTGGGACAACTGTGGGGCAATTGTGGGTGATTCATCAAGTGATTAGTAAGTCTGGGTGACTTGGGTGACCGGATGCCTCTGCTGGTTAAGTGAGCCAGGCTGTTATGAGTATGCCTGGTGCCCAGCTAGCCGCTGTGCTTTGGGTGATCAAGGTGACAGCAAAGTGCAGCGAAGGACTGCAGTGTCTAGGGTTCTCACTTACCAAGTGAGAGGCACGTGAACAGATGCTTCTTTCTGTGGACAGATGTCATCAGCGAGGCAGCCACGTGTGCAGGCCATATATATATTTATTGATCATCTCTTCTGAGCACTTCAAATATGTGTCTTTTCCTATGTAAATACTAATCAATAGTATGCTGAAGTTTCTGAATACATGCTTTGGTCACAGCAAAGTATATGACCATATTAATAGAGTGCTAAGACCTTTTTTTTTTTTTTAAACTCTTAAGTGATGGACAACACTTAATTCCTTTCTCAAGTCTAACTTTTAAGTTTCTGAACTTTATATTTTTCTTTCTCAGCAATTTGACTTATCTCTCAAATGTGATTTGTGAAATGAATGGTGTTCCCATCTTTTGTCTCTGATTCCAAAAGTTATGAGTTAGAATCAGCAAGTATCAAAAAAATAAACAAACAAAAGATTCCCCCCCCCCCACACACAGAAGAACCCACAAAACAAAAACCCAGGCCTTCAATTCCTCACTGAAGATGTACCATACAGTTTGCGTGCAAGATTCTTGCTTTCTTCTCCCTGGCCTAACATGACTGCTGTCAAATAAAGAAGCTGTTGTTTTGTTTGCCTCACTTTCTTCTGGAGAACAACTTCTTAAAGGTAGATTTGTAATATGGTCCCTCTTCTTTGAAGGTGCCTAGGGTGAATTGGTCTTTAGATACCATTCTCACTGCAAGAAAAAATGTTTTTCTTCTTCCTCAATATTTCTTGTTGATCTTGCCTCATTTTGAGCAGATACCAGCTGCAGGTAGTGCTCGATGCAGTTTAGTAGAAATTGTGACCAGCTTCAAATTGAAATAATGAAGGAAGTGCTTCCCTAACTGTAAAGTGTAAAGGCACCTAAGATAATTAACTCGATAGGAGTGAGCCTGAGGTATCTTCCTTTTGTATGATTGCAAATGTACCTGCCTCTTCATGGGCGTTTCAGGTATGACGATTCCTAATCCAGCCTTTGTGCTCCTGTTTCCTGTTAACGTTTTCCTAACAGGACAGGTGTTGAATGAGCCTGTGGGTGTGACTGGGTGAGGGAGGATAGGGCCTTTGATTTTAGCCTCTTCCATTCTGTGAATCACATGGAAGAAGATGCATGAAATCAGGGAATTCCTTCCTTCTGTCCTTGAATCTTTCGTGCCGCACCTCTTTCCTTTGTGGCTCCTCTCTTCTGGCCTTGTTCTACAGTGATACATTCCCAAGAGAAACAATGGCGTTGTAGGGAGCGCGAGCGGAGTCCGGGACAGCCTCCCCAGGGGAAGACTGCCTCACGGCAGGCAGTTGCCAGGTGAGTCACGACACACAAACAGTATTGTAGTGGGATTAACTAAGCCTGTCTGGTAGTATTGCATGCCAAAAATGCTAATCGCCGCAGGAGCGAGAGGCCAGCCAGGGAAGCGTGTGGGAAATAGAAGTGTCGCTCACTGAAGCAAGCAGGAAAAGCGAAGGGGGTTATTGCTGAAAACTCCCTCGGAAACACTTGAGTGTCCAGCAGCTCTGTTACAGCGAGACCTAATGTGGCCTAAACAAGCTAGGATTTATAAGCATGGGAGTGGAATTTGGAACAGGGATTGATGCTGTTACACAATACCAAGTTTCAAAAAAAGGTACAGAGAGAGCACGCATGCAGTGTTTGTAGGTCTCTGGACTGGGTAGCACTGTATAGTCCCACTAAAATTAGTGGCCATCACCTCTTGGCTTCAGTGATGGAAAATTTCATCTCTGAGATTGTATACAAAGTTGCTGGTTTTAAACCCAAGTTAGAAACATAGCACACGTCCCATTTTGTTTTTATTCTGGAACATCTCAAAGGAAGAAAACTGTCCGGAAGAGAATTAGTTTGTATCCTGGAGAATGCACAGTGAGGAACTGAATAATAGATGTATCATTTTATGCTATGTCTTCCATTAATTTCTTAGTGTTCATCCCCTGGGAAACCCTTTAAAGTGTTACCTTGTTTGGTAGTTTACCTCTGACTGCCATTTAAATCCAATTTTTTTTCTATTTTATTGGCATATTATTTTCAAGAGATACGTATGTTAGATTTATTGCATACTCTGGTACAACAAACAAATAAGATCACTTTCTTTCCTGCAGAAGCGTTTTCTAAAGAAAGCGAAGGACTAACTAAGCAGTGGTATTAGACTAGGTGTGGCAATACATGTGGATAGGTAATAATTCCACATGTTTCCTGCTGCTTCAATTATTTTTGAATATAAGGGTAGGCCTTTTTCGAAGACTTTGAAAGTAATGGTCATTGTGGACCTAACTTGCCTAGACCTTTTGAAAATCTGGCTCGGTTTAGGGCTGCGTATGTAAGCCTCTGAATACCTTTGCAAAGCTGGCTTATAGCTTGTAACCCCTAGGAAGTTAGAGAAGAAAATCTGCTCCTTTGGTTTATTTGTGAGAAGCAATGAAGTGGAAGATTTGGGAGGGAAAACATTATTTTCTGAATTGTTTATATTATGTAGTATTGTAGGGAAGTATGATGAAAAGTTTGTAGTTTTGGTTTTGTAGCCAATACAGTGGAATAAAGTCGTGAAAACCAAATCTTTTCATTATCAATTGCTTTTATATTGTTTCTTTGACTTCTGAAATAAATTCAAAATCTTGTACATCTTTCTGAAAATATTCCAGGAACTCCTAATACAGGAATAAAACTTCTACCTTAACCTAGAGCATAATATCCAAAGTGAGTGCGATAATTGAAAATCAGCAAAGAAAATTAATGCATTTGTGTTAGAAGAATGAAGTAGGAAGGGTTAATAAAGCCACTCAACTTTGGCTCCCTGTTATCAATGTACAGATATATAAGCTCCTCCGGATAAGTGATTCAGAGAATCCAAATTAAGCTCTTGTTCAGAACCTCTTTGTGAAGATTGCAGTATCTTTCTGTTGATTATGAGATTTGCCTCTGAATTTAGACATGTAGTTAGCCATCTGCAACTGAGTGATACAAATACCCTTTGCTGTCATGACCTGAAGAACGTGATCTGGAAGGGACGAGGTTGTCTGGGAAGAGATAAACCGTGAGCTACTCTAGCACTGCAGAAGTTCAGAATTTCAGTAGAGAGTAAGTGTGAGGAATAGGTGTATTTAAAAAAAAAAAAACAAAAACAACAAAAAAAACCTCTTACGGTGTCGAGTGCAATGGCTTTAAGCTTTCCTTGGAATGTTTTGCCTTGACAGTTCATTAGTTTTATTGCTTCAGTTTTGGCAGGAACCCAGACACTATGATATTATGTCTGCATGGATAATGAAGATTCCATTTATTACTGTTAAAATAAAAAGCTATCAGTGTAATTTAAATGGATCTATATTGGTAAGTGCAGTTCTTGATCTCTGAAACTGCTTGGTGGATCGATGTCAACCCTCTCATTAAGTCTTTATAGAAGTGTGCCTTTTATGTATCACGTGCGTCACTCAGTGTTGCTTCCAGAAGGTTATCTGTTATCCTAAATTTGTGCTACAATCCTCTTCAGAAAATTTGGTGAGGGACCGTCCGTGTTTGTTTTAGTTGCATTCGCAGTTGACAGAACGGTCACTTGTCAGTATATTGCTGGATGATCACATCAGAGAGGAATGCCACTGGTGGGGGGGGGATATCCACTAACTAGCAGTGATAGAGATGTGGGAATTTCAGCAATTGAAGGGAAGTAGCTTAATCCTGTATCACCTTTTCTTATATGCTGTGTTAAGAATGGGAGTACTAATCCCTAAACAGTGTACTTTATATAAAAATCTTCCTGGAATGCTAAATATTGTCGTCTCCCCCCCCCCCCCTTTTTCCCCCTTTCAATTTAAAAAAAAAAATTACGTTGACTGGCTCAGTGGATTTATAACAAAGAGAAATTAATAGCTAGATAGGCCCTTGTTTAGTATTCATAGTATGGTGATTTCTAGGAAATGAGATTAAGCTGTTAAAGCATCCAAAAAGGCACTATTTCTTTCTGGGCCTTGCGCTTACATTTAATTATGTATTTTTATCCTTACCACTGAGCGTGTCATACGTCTTTGGCCTTAAACTATATCTCATGAAAGATTATTTCATGGTTGATGAAATTAACAGAGACAGATAATTTGTGGTTATAGGAAGGTGCTGATGTTCCCTGTGTTGTATAAGCTGAGGAGACTGGTCTAGTGAGGACCCAAAAGGCAGTAGTAATGATGATGCATTAGGGCCAATATTTTCAGGCATCGTTTGTAGATCCTACCTTTTACCTCAGCAGCACTGTCAGGCTGAAGCAGAAAGCCCTGTAAAAGTGCTGTTGGAAATGACAGTCACAATGCAGTCCAAGGGTAGGATGAGTTTGCATAGCTGTACTTCAAGATCAGCTTGTTTTGGGACACTCTCAGCAGTTTAGCTGTGGCAGAAGGCCACTGAGAGGCTGAGTGGGCCTGCAGAGGCCAGAGCAGTTGTCTATATTCTTCCTAATCCACGTATTTTTAGAAGTATTTTGGAGATGTCCAGGCTAACTGCTGTCACGTTTCTGGACTGCGCTGTAGGACAAACACAAAAATCTTTGTGCCTTTTTAGACAACTTTGCTGTTGTTTGGGGATTTAGGATCTTCTGTGTGTTAGGATCCTTCTCCTGTGTGAATGGCTGCCTGTACAGCAGGGCCCAAGTGGCTGAGGACTTTCCTGGCGTCCCCAGGGTGGGGCAGGCTGTTACTCTCATTTGTGCAGTTAGGGAACAGCGCAAACTGTGGAGGATATGGCCAGGTAAAAAGGTCTGTGCTGATTCTGCATCTTATGTGGAAGATGAGGTGCTGAGGTAGAGGGCTTATAACTGCAGGGTGAAATTTGTGCCTGGATTTGATGATTCTTGTACTGTGCTACTGGAGTCCTCTGTTCTTCCAGGCTTGGCCCAGGAAGACATCACGCTGGGTTGCTACAGCGGATGTCGCAGAGAAATTTATCTTGTTTTGCAGCTGAGATGCTTTTTTTTTTGTCGGGCATAGTAGATGTTATTTACGTCTGATAAAGGTTGTCTGGAATTATAGGGTTTGCAGTTTTTTGAGGGAGATACGGAAAGGAAGAGTAATTAAAAGTATTTAATACGTTACAGCTAGGTCTTGGAACAGTACACACTTCTAGAGTAGAGACGTTAATAAAGATGGGGAGAAACCGTAATGAAAAGGAACAACCCAAAACCCTGCTTTTTGAAGGTGGAGCGGGTTCTCTGTGATGGCTGGGACGTAACAGTGGCTTACTGCCTGGTAGGTAGGACTGAAGATAGATATGATTTTGCAGTTATCTAGAGGAACAGGATGTTTTCAGAAACTGTGGAATCCTTTCATTTGGTCACAGGAAGGAACAGCAGTGTGATATGAAGGGGACCAAATATACCATGTATAGAAACAGGCAAAATGGAGTTTTGCAGAATACCTTACATAGTTTCTGCCTCCAGGCATTTTTATCTGCACAGAGAAAGAGATAATGCTTGTTGAAATTTTTTTTACTATTGATATGTATATATGTCTGATTGGAGAAAGAGTGATGGGAGAGGGGAAATTGGCAACTGGTTTTCTTTAACATCTTGTAATGATGGTTCTAAGAGAATGTAGACGGAGATGGTGAAGTGGTGGTATCTGTGCCAAGTTGGTAGTGACAAAGAGAGGGCTTTACGAACAATCAGCTGCAACAATTAATTTAAATGCAGTTGCCACTGGGCCCCAAGGCTTTGCTTTGTGTAATTTATATGAATATCTGTTTAACCAGCCATTTTCCTGGCCGTCCTTCAGTTCTATATCTCTTGCTTAATAGCACATTTCTAGGTTTACTATGGAGACTTAATAGCGATTTTAAGGCTTTGCTTTCAACAGGTTTGCAAAGAAGCGTCGTACTACAGGGACGATTTCTTATCCTGATAATTAGTTATAAGGATAAACTCTACTATCCAGGTATTATATGGTTGTTTTTTTGTTTTTCCCCGCTGTTACCAAGGCCAACACTGACGCTGAATACATGAGGCGTGCATGACTGCCAACCTACGAAACAGGGATGTTTAACGCATCTCTTCTCCTCTTACGCCTAGAAGATTGTGGCTTGTGTTTTGCAGGGGTTTTGGCGATTGTTTGTATGTTTGGGGAGTTGGGGCTTTTGTGCTGTGTCGGTGCCATGGAGCTTCAGGAAAAGACTTATGTTCAAAAGTTGGATTGGGTTGTGTTAGTATCTGCGAGTATGGGCTTCAGAGAAGTGCAGTGTCAGGTACTGTATGGTTACATGTATGCATACATGTAAGAGTAAGAGGATGCTTACCTTGGAAGAACTGCCCAGGCAAGGATTATAAATTTCAGCAGGCCAGAGCTCGCTCTCGTTATTAATAAAACTAGCGAATTGGTTACTCTTTAGACTTGCAGGGGTGGGGTGGGGAATCCCAATAATCATCTCCGCGGTTGTTTGTGCCACTGCTCCCTGTAGTCAAACATAGCAGCGCTGCCTGCGCGGCTGCAGTGCCTGGCCAGGAAGTGACGCAGGTCTGTGATTATTGGTGGGCAATCAGAACAGGACGTTCAGATCCCAAAGGAACGCTGTAACTTGCCCTTTTTTGTTCTTCATCTTTCATTGTTCAAAACTGACCTGTCGCTTTATCAGTAGGTGTCATTTTCCAGAGTAATGTGAAATCTCTGACTGTAGCTTAACATCAAAGAAATGAGAAATCGAAACAATTTTATAGTGATCAGGAATCAAAACATGCTTATAAAGATGAAGAATTTTGCCCCAATAAAGGGGCAAAATGCGTCAGTAAGATGGAGACTAATAATTTGTGCACTGTCAGATAACTGAGCTGAAAGTGAGTCTATGGTTTGTTTTCGTAGTGCTGAATTGGCTCGTAATTTTCCTACCTTGTACTCATTAGCATGTTGAGCCAAGTGAGTATACTCTTTGATAGTTAACTGAGTTTTCCGTTACTTTGGAATATGGATTCCATATACATATGGTTCTGTGTAATGCTCTTAGGGAAAACCTATTTCAAGGAGAGATTTCCCCATTCTTAGTTTACTTTGCAGTGAGAATCATTATTTATTTATTTGCAGCTACTGTTCACCAGTAGACACTGCTTTTTCTCCTAGCAGAGAAGATATGTTTTTAAGGATTTTCACTTTACATCTTTGCAGTTGCCTCATTAAGTGTTTTTTGTTGAAATGCATGTAAAAATCATTGAGTGAAAAGAAACTTGTATGTATTTTATAATGATAATTGGTTTGGTTAAAAATGTGGCTCATTCACACTGAGCAGTTAATTTTTGGTTCATTTTATCATTAATAGGACCATTTTTATATAGCATTAATATAGCAGGACTAAATTGATAGTCTGGCTTCAGTTTTGGAGCACTGCAGTCATTTTACAAGACTTTTCTAAAATGGAAGTCACGTGTACTCAAACTTCCTAATTTCAGCTCTAGCTTGTGATTTAATGGCATTATCTAAAGTAAGGCAGCCATCCCCTTCTTAGCTTTGCGTGGTATGTGATTTTTTCCCTTCCCCCTTTAGGTTGCATAGGAATCTGACCCATGAAGTAGTAACATGGCTGCTGCTGTCTTCGTTATCAAGCCAGTCAGATCAACTGCCTGCTGGGGCAGGCAAATGTCATTGGGAAGTAAACAAAAACTGAAAGGTGAAATATCTTGCCCAGGGCAAGACAGTCCTGGCAGAGGGGGATTTAGGCATCGGGTGACACAATAGTAGAAGATGGGACTGGAAGCACTTGTTTAGTGCGTCTCTTGCCTTGACAAACCATTGTGCAATGAGGAAGTATGACTGCCTCCCTTTTACAGGTGAGCAACTGTGCGGCACAGACTTAAGCGGCTTGTCTAGAGTTACAGAGGAGGTGGTCTCAGATAGAGAGAGATTTGTCTATATTTCCAACTAATGTCTTAACCCCTGCTGTCTCATCTCCTGACCTTGATCTATGTAATAAGTGATATTTTACTTGTGTGTCTCTCGCACTCTATTTCCGTAAAGTATTTCCCCTTTTTATTCCTCTGGTAAAATACTGCTTATCAGCAAATATTGCAGGCATGAAAACCAATAACACAAATTGGTCTGTCTGCCTTGACTAGTGTTGCAGGAAAGGAATGGCCCAGGTAGTCACTGGAGGGAAGAAAGTATGGTAGCAGCCAAGGTCTGAAATGGAGCTGACTGAAGGCAGTTCTTGTTCTGTGGATCTGATGAGCGTGGCTTCCTAAGAGGAAGGCAGTCTTAGGTGTTGACAACCACTGTTACGTCTATCCGCTTTGCAAAATAGACGTAAATGTGCGTAGCCTACGCTACGCTGCCCTGCAGTTGCTGAGGAGAGGGCTCAGCCAGGCTCCGCTGAGGTGTGGGTTGCCCCAGCTGGACTGTCTTAAGCTACAGTGCTGGCTGCCTTGCTCCTAGGCTGGGCCACTCGCTGTGTTGCCAGTGGCACTTCTCTGCAGCCAGATTTCTGTGGATCTTCTGCCTCCTTCCACGCATGCGTTCTCCAGTGGCTTGTGCTTGGTGTCCTAGGCAGAATTCATCTCATAACCTTGCGGAAATGCTGTAGGGAAATGCTTCCGAAGGAGGACAATGCTTTTTCATTATTAAAATAGTCAGCGCTTCGTTATTCAGATGAGAGGCTCTGTCATAATAAACATTAAGACTTCAGCAGAAGTCAAATCACAGAATCACAGAATCACAGAATCGTTTAGGTTGGAAGGGACCTCTGGAGATCATCTAGTCCAACCTCCCTGCTCAAGCAGGGTCACCTAGAGCATATTGCCCAGGATCACATCCAGACGGGTTTTGAATATCTCCAGCGAAGGAGACTCCACCACCTCTCTGGGCAACCTGTTCCAGTGCTCTGTCACCCTCACAGTGAAGAAGTTTTTTCTCAGGTTCAGATGGAACTTCCTGTGGTTCAGTTTCTGCCCATTGCCTCTTGTCCTGTTGCTGGGCACCACGGAGAAGAGGCTGGCCTCATCCTCTTGACACTCCCCCTTCAGATACTTGTACACGTTGATGAGATCCCCTCTCAATCTTCTCTTCTCCAGGCTGAACAGGCCCAGCTCTTGCAGTCTTTCTTCATAGGAGAGATGCTCCAGCCCTCTAATCATCTTGGTAGCCCTCCGCTGGACTCTCTCCAGGAGTGCCATGTCTCTCTTGTACTGGGGAGCCCAGAACTGGACACAGTACTCCAGGTGAGGCCTCACCAGGGCTGAATAGAGGGGCAGGATCACCTCCCTCGACCTGCTGGCAACACTCTGCCTAATGCACCCTAGGATCCCATTGGCCTTCTTGGCCACAAGGGCACACTGCTGGCTCATGTTTAACTTGTTGTCCACCAGCACTCCCAGGTCCTTCTCGGCAGAGCTACTTTCCAACAGGTCAGTCCCCAGCCTGTACTGGTGCATGGGATTATTCCTGCCTAGGTGCAGGACCTTGCACTTGCCTTTGTTGAACTTCATGAGGTTCCTCTCCGCCCACCTCTCCAGCCTGTCCAGGTCCCTCTGAATGGCAGCACAGTCTTCTGGTGTGTCAGCCACTCCCCCCAGTTTAGTATCATCAGCAAACTTGCTGAGGGTGCACTCTGTCCCTTCCTCCAGGTCATTGATGAATATATTGAACAAGATGGGGCCCAGGACTGACCCCTGGGGGACACCACTAGCCACAGGCCTCCAACTTGACTCTGCGCCATTCACCACAACCCTCTGAGCTCGGCCATCCAGCCAGTTCTCAAGCCACCTCACCGCCCACTCATCTAGCCCACACTTCCTGAGCTTACCTAGGAGGATGTGATGGGAGACAGTGTCAAAAGCCTTGCTGAAGTCCAGAAAGACAACATCCACTGCTCTGCCCTCATCTACCCAGCCAGTCATTCTGTCATAGAAGGCTATCAGATTGGTCAAGCATGATTTCCCTTTGGTGAATCCATGCTGACTACTCCTGATCACCTTCTTGTCCTCCAGATGCTTAGTGATGACCTCCAGGATGAGCTGTTCCATCACCTTTCCCGGGATGGAGGTGAGGCTGACAGGCCTATAGTTTCCTGGCTCCTCCTTCTTGCCCTTTTTGAAGACTGGCGTGACATTGGCTTTCTTCCAGTCCTCAGGCACCTCTCCTGATCTCCAGGACCTTTCAAAGATGATGGAGAGAGGCCTAGCGATAACAACAAATCAAAAGCAGTAGGGAGATTGCTTAGGGGCAATAAGTACCTGTGGCATAAACTATTTACGCTGTGCTTAAGTTTTCAGAGCTCTTGAAACGGAATGGGAAGTTACTTGTGTCCTGCAGCAAGTATAGCCTTCTCAATCTTACAGGGAAAGAGGTAGAATCAAACTCAGTGAAAAAGATTCATTTGAACAACATCAGCGTGAGGTAAGCCCTCTTAATATGTATGGAGTTTCTGCTGTTGTACTTTGAAATCTTATTAGAATAGAAAATGCATACATTTTAATAGAAACTGGAAAATGCCCACTGCTTTGTTTTACTGTGACTACTAGCCTTACAGCAGACATAATTATGTACGTGGCTTACGCATGCCCAGGGAATTAGACTGGGCTCTGAAACAAGCCCGTGAAAGCAAAAAATTTCCAAACTGACGCTGCCATTAATTAGTTAGGCTGTACCTAGCAGGCTTGTAGTCATTCTGCATTGTGCCACAGTTTTGTCAGCAATTGGTTAGGAGAGTTAAGATCAATTTACAGCTAGTCTTGGAGACTGACAAGCAGTGTGAGAAGCCATGGTGGCAGTTCATCGAGTGTCATGCTTCTTTCTGAGTCATTCCAGTGGCAACAGGGTTATGGGGATGCAGTGCTGCCTCTGGGGAGAGTGTGATGGTCTGTTTATAGCTGCCCCAGCGTCAAAGGTTGTTTGGTGGTTTTTGCTAGAGCAGCAGGGCTGACTTTCTATCCTTGACTCGTGTGGTGTGAGCTGCTGTGAAAATTGCTGTTTTCAGAGGAAACTGCATGTCATGCAGAAGTGCAATGTATACCCATGCTTGGATCCCAAATGTGCGCACGTATGTCTTTGCCTGGAGTTACTACTCAGTGGAACTGAGTTATAACGCTTGGTGGAACTGTGTGCACGTGTATGTGGCATGTGTAAAACAAAGTACACAGTTGTATGCCTTCTAGGATTTGTCCATAACTGGTTGATCAGTTTTTAAGGTGCTGTGTAAATATACAAGGTGTTACGGTTTTGCGGAGAGCTGATTTAACTATAACTTGAAATAGGGCGATGGCAAAGTCATTCTTTGAAAATCAAGGCTGTTAGCTTCCTACCTGTGTGTTTTGTGACAGAGCTTAGAAAACTGTTCCTAGGTCTGGGAGATGGTTTGAGAAGCTATAACACTGGAGAGTTTTAAATCTGTATAACAGAGAAATGATTTTGAACATGCTTGAAATGGTTCTGAGGTATTTGGGGAAAAAAGTACAGTGATGTTTTTCTCACTCAGCAAGATATAGCAATGTAATAATGTCATAAAAGAATGTCTTCCAGTTGTTTTTAGATGCTGATGTACCTTAGTTTGATGCCTGGAAAACAAAACTAAACAGTTACCTCTCTTTCTTTGACATTACTAGTACTGTACTGATAACCACAACATCCCATTAACTGCTTAGCTAGCCTAGAATATTTCCTAGAGAGGAAAGTTTTGAGTGTATAAATATTTTCCTTAACTCTGAAAAGCACAAAGGTGTCTATAAAGAGAATGAATACCTTGAATGTACAGGCAGAAATTGAAAGTAAATGCACGTTTATTTTATTTTAAGATAAGGCCGCCAAGTGTTGTCAAGGTATAGGGCTCTCAAGAGAATTTTACAAAGTACCTCATGCTTGAAGCAGTCCAGCCTTCTCAGGGTGCTGCTCCTTCTCTCTGGAGGATCTGGAAGTCTGTTCCCTTTCCACTCCTGTTTGAGAACATAACCTCTTCTAGATTTAAATTGTCAGACAGTCTCTGGATGCCGATTCAGTAAAATGGTTAGAGATTTGTTCCAGAACACAGAAAGATGTATGCTATGGGATGGGATGTCAAGGGATCCCGTGCTTTGGTGGATTACATGACTAGTAGTATCAGTCACTGAAGCTTTAATGTCCTGTTTTGAAGCTGGAATAAAAGCAAAGGAACAAGAAGCTCACCCTAATGATTGCTTTTTTTAATTCTCCTTATGGCTTTGAGAAGGTGCTGTACAAAATTATACATACCACTGTAGTTCAGGGTTTTTTGAGCAGAATAATGCATGCACCAAAGTTAAATGGAGCTTGTTATTGAAAAGAGACAGTTGTAACTTTGGGGAAGAATTTGTGCTATGATAGCTATGACAGAAATGCTTTTTGTTATTTTTCTTAATCTTTGACTTGTGTGATAAAACAGAGCATGCTTCTTAAAATAATGCAGACGCTTTTGCAGCAGTAATACTTGAGACAAAGCAAAAGGAGGTAAAATACTGCTATAGAGGGCAAGGACATAAGAGAGAGCATCCCAGAAGCCAGGAAGAGTGCTTATAGGGGCATATTAGCTGCACATGTTTAGTACAAGCTAAAAACATAGATCAAGGAAGTCTTCTCAGCTCCGTTCTTGCAGTAGTGAGCCTAATATCTCACTCTTGCCTCCTCTTTATCCCCAGAGAGACTAAAGATTGGCTGGAACAAATGAGCAAGGCCCAGGAGGCTAGTTCAGGTGCCTGGGCTAAGCAGGCCAGAAGAGAGAAAAACTGAGCCAACAGACTTCAGCTGACATGGAGAAATTGGCTCAGGAGATGGAGAGAACTTCTAGATAGCAACAAAATGTGAAGCTGAGTCCCTTTGGAGCTTATCTAATTAATCCACTCTAGTCTTATATTAAGAAGGGGAAGGAAAAAAAAAATCTAGCTTTATACAGGAATTGCCTGGTTAAAGAAAACTGGCTTTTTCAGTTTTCTCAGTTTGAGGAAAAAATGGCATGTTTCATTTTCCTCTTTCTTTAATGACAGAATGACAAATGCCCTAAGCTGAGGACTTAGGAGGTGCCTAGGGAAAGCTAGAGAATTGCTTTCTTTGTGCTGCTAATGTGCCACTGGAGGACAATCTCCCTTGAACTGCAGTTCTCCCAGTGGTGGCAGAACTGGGTTCTCATTGTGTGTTGAGAAACATTTACCAAAAATGCTTTTTATGTAAAACAAACAAACGGGGTTTATAGGCACATGAATCTACTGAGTTTACTGTTTGAGCTCAAGTCTTATGTATATGGCAGTGCTGATTCAGCAAACTCAAAAGGCTGTCTGTGAAAGTTCACTGAACTGTAAGAGTTTGCTACTGTTGACTGTGAGCAATAGGGCTCAGCCACGTGATTGCGTTACGAGGGTTTACACTGGGTCTGTGTGATGAAAGAGAGAAGAAGCAAATGCTTTACATGGGAGTAACATGGTCACCAAAGTTTGGCTGACACATGGCAGCTCGAGAAGTTTCGTTTTTGTGCAGTGTGGCCACGTGTGACCCTTAGTAAAGAAACATGCCAAAGCAATTAACTCTGAGGTTTTTACTTTTGCTTTTTCCTTGCTGCTCGTGTCTCGCTGTCCCGTTGGTGTGGAGAGGACTGAAGGAGCTACTGGTGGTGGGCAGTGACCTGCCCGTCTTGCCCCCAGCAGCCCCCTCCCGCTTCCCCTTCTGCCCATCTGGTGTGCTGAATCGGAACAGATTATTTCCTGTAATCCAGTTTAAATTAATTCCTGTTTCTGTTTAGCTGAGCTCTCGTGTACAGTTCAAAATGAACTTTGAGCCAGTCACGCAGCTCTGTAGGGAAAGTTTGTCCTCTGGTATGACAATTACACGTATTTTTTGCTTCAGCAAAATCTTTGAATACCTGAACAAAACTAAGGTAAGTGTTCTCGCAATAAAGTGAGCAGAAACCACATAGATACCTCCTCCACTCGTATTTTCTGAAGGTGTAAAATAAACCTTGTAAAGATTAACAGAGTAATAAAGCCAGAGTGCTTACTTCCCACTATCTTTATAGCAAATTCTGTAGTAGCTGTAGTATTCAGTAGTACAGGCTGAGGGCCTGAAATAGTGCCGAAATGAGTTTTCAGTTGTTTGCTCTGAATGTTTCTCAACGTGATGTTTACTAGCTGCAGTTACTGGCGTTCATTATCTGCTTTTTCTTTTCTTCAGCAGTTCATCTTCAAATCTGACGTCATATTGTTAGAGAATCAGCCTCTTCTAATTTATGCATGATATATCCATTGATACTTAGCATTGTTTTTAAAAAACCAAACTGCTAAATATGTCAGTGAAAAGTTTCCAACCTATGTGGAGGAGAGCTATTTATCTCATTTTTATATTTTAAGCATTCTTGAGGAGTTAAGTGCTCTAGTGACCTTTTTATCGTTATTGCTACATTGTTGGCCCTTACTAGAAGTCCTTTAAAATAGCGTGTTAATATTTTTGCATAATAGAAAAGTTTTCTCAAAACACTTCAATGAATTCCTACCTTTACAGAAGGCACAGAACAAGATTAGCAAATCTTACAGAGCATTAGCGTGGTTTAAAAGTTAACCTTTTAATTGTAGTTAAGAATTAGTTTCTATAAACCACAGTTAAAAAAATTCTTAAAATTAGGATTCAAATTAGCCTTAAAATTAATTTGACAAAGATCAAATAAAATAGGCATATCAGCAATAAAAAACAGACTGCCATCAAATGATTAGTCAGATGCAAAAGAAGACATTATTGCAAGTTCATCAAAAACACAGTGAACTTGAAAATTATCCTACAAAATGTTGATAAATCAGGGGGTCAGAAGGTAATGTTGTATTAAATACTGTTTTATCTGAAATGATTGAATCTGTGCCATCTGCTGAGGAGAAAAAAAAGAGGGCTTTGTTGCCTAAGTTTTCCTAGTCTGTCTGAGGCTTCTCTTGACAGAGGGGTATTCTAGAAAGAGTCAACCTTGTCAAGTGGCTGAGATCCCTCTTTTAGATACTTCCCTGTCTCTTGATTGTGAAATAGCATTCTTTTCTGCTCTGTGATAACGCAAGTTCTTTCCTCCTTTTGCAGTTGACCTTTGTGGTAGTTTTCCTCTTGCAGTTTGGGAAATTCTTGTTAAGGTCTCTAAGCCTTTGTATTCATTAATTGTATCAGAAGTTCCTCATAAATATTATTTGATCCTTTTGACTTCACTGCAAAGAAAGGATATTTTGCAAATCAGCAAGTTGCCTTCCTTCAGCAACAAAGAGGAAGACTCCTCTTAAAACCAGTGAGTTGATCACCATACGGCCCAGCATTTCAAAGCAATCAGTGCTTATCACTGTCATTATGGTGCCCAGTGACATAAGTTATTAAGATGTGGGAGAAAAAAATCCAGTGATGTTCTCATTCTCTCTTCCTCATCTCTTTAAAGATAGCCTTTACGAGGTATCTCTACTGCACATATTTAATCTGCAGTGATACAGAGTTCTGTGAGAAGCTCTCTGAGCTGTGTAGCTTATGGATGTCCATCTGCACCGCAGCCCGGACTTGCACTGCCCTGCAGCCGTCTCGCCTTCCGCTGGTGCGTCAGCAGCGATACGCCTGATTTCTGAATTAATTAGCCGTTCTGCTACTGGGCTTGAGCGGTTAGTAGAATTCATGAATTAATAACTTTGTGATTTCTGGGGAGGAAAGAAAGTGGTAAGTTGGCTGTCCAGCAGGTGTTTTATTACTATTTTTTGGCAAGATTTAATTACTGAATGGATGGCACTAAAAGCATTGCTATTAGGTTGGTATTGGATAATTATGATTAGTTTTTTGAATTAACTTCTTTCTTCTGGCTTGTTTCCCTTCCAGTGGTGGTGGTACTTCATTTGGAGAGAGTTTTTTGTGGTGGTTTTAATGATGATCTGGCTCACACATTTTATACTGAGTTGAGAAAACTTCAGCACTAAGAAAAAGGCTTTTTCTGTCTACCTTTATTTTTTAATAAAATACTCATTAAACTAGCATCCAGTGTCAGCTTTTTGAAAACAGCAAGAGCAGAGTGAAACAACTGGGGCTTTGGTCATTTCCTGCCTGGCAGGCTTCGTGGACTGTGGCCCCGAAAGGTTGGTTACTGCTACGCAAGGTTTCTCTTTGCTGCTGCTCATAGGTGGCATGTGCAGGAGTGCAGACTTGGTCATGAATCTTTGACTCTGGGATCTCACTTTCAGATTGTTTCTAGAATGGAGAAATGAGTGTATATGGAGCCTGAAGAGATATATGCCTATTTGTAATATGCAATACAAAGCTAATGAAATGATAGCGAGCAACGGTGAATTGGTAGGATGTACCTTTATTACAGTCTGTTTTGGAAAGGGTACATCTCTTTCGAGTTCCTGTACAGCTATCCCAGGCTCTTAAATTGTTTGGATGTTCTTGTTTTTTGTTACATATGTCATATTGTTTAGATCTTTTATTTTCACAACCAAGTGGAAAGAGTGCTGCAACAAATGTATCAAGTAGGCCTTCAGTTAATTTGATGTCGTTATAAATTTCTTCCATAATTCTAGTCACTAGCTGATTGCCCTCTCTAAGAATAAAATAAAATATCTTGCATTAGAGTCTTTCAGAATAAAATCAGACCTTTTAAGTGTGGATGGACTGTGTATGTTCATTTGCTGGGTATCGTCTTACCTCCAGCATGGCTGCGTACTGAATCCCAAAAAGTAAATGATGATTGACCTTTGTGTGTTCAAGTTTGGATACAATAAAAATAAAATAATAAAAACAGGAAGACCCCTCAGCCCCCTAAAAACAAAAAAAATAGGATAATCAAGAAGGAAGTTTCTTCCGAAAGAAGAAAGTGGTGTATGGCAAGAAAAGCATAATTTTCCTAGCTGGGCAGGACTGGGATGGAAGTAGCCTTGCTTGGCTCCCTGTAGTGTTAAGAAAAATCTATATAGATTTGTATATTGTGTGCTAAGCTGTTAGAGCTTATTAAGTAACCGTGCTGGCAGGTTAAAAAATAACCAGGAAATATATCAGGAAATTACTGAACACATTAGTAATAGAATAGAAATAATTCATGAAATCAGCAGTTCTTAACCTTGCTTTTCTGTCTTTTGAGTGCCTTTTGGAGGCAGGAGTTGTGCCTTTTTCAGGCGCACTATTCAAAGCGTAAGCTGAAGCCACTGCATTTCTGCCCTGGGTTGTGACCCTTTCTTGGGAATGGTGGCATTAGATTGAAGTGGTTTTTCACTGGCCTGTGCTATGTTTTCCATATGGCCCAGGTTGCCCTTCCATTCCTGGCTTTTAAGCAAGCGGTACCGTTGAGCAGTGCTTCAAGGAGGCTTGAAAACCAGAGGGAACTTGGAGTGAATGAAAAAGCATGAAATAAAAATCTAGGAATTGTAAAATTACTCAAAATTGGACTGTATCCCCTGAAATATTTCTTTGTTTTTCATGTCTGGTGCTTGTTGCTAGCACTGGTTGAACAATGCTTAGTTGACCTCCATCATTTGTTTAAAGGTTGTTTTTTGCATATTTTCTATACTGATATAAACAGAGGAAGTTGATGAATAAGTTTGCAGGAATTATATTGTGATACGTATCCCTCCTTTTTTTTTTTTTTTCTTTTCCTTAAACTTATGACTGAAATTTTGTGACTGTGTGGGGTACAAATAACTTGCAGACCTCGCAAAGTAGCGGCAAGTCAAATGTATGCTAATGTTTCTTAAATAGATACAAATATCTCTCTTAGGTCTAAACATAGTAAGCTACGGTATATAATGGAGTACATGACTCTTATGACAGACTGTTTATATAATACAGTGTAACAATTTTATAAGTGATCTGGGCACCATTTCAGCAGAGTAGGTGAGCACATGCCTAAACCCAACTATTCCATTTGCCCCTATGCTTTAGCATAGAGTTGCTTGTTCAAGTGACTTTTTAATCAAGATCTAGAGAATTTTGAGATTTTTTCCCCCCTTTTCCTCCCCCCGTTTTCTGTGCAACTAGAGACTGCATTGTGCTATGTGAATTTTTATTATGTTGGTACCTTGGTATTTTAGTAAGTAATCATTATTTGGGAACAACATTCTTGCTGTGCAGTTATTGTCAATCAAAACGTTAAAAATCCTAAGTCTTATTTAACAGTTGTTAAGTTTTGTCATTATGCAAGTTTGTTTCTGGGCAGTTGAAGAGAAACCATTTGTCCTTTTAAGTGGTAGAAGCCTTCTGGACATGTCTGCAACTTCGGCGTGGAAAGGAAAGGTCAGTCACAGGAGGCGGCAGTGAAGTCCCCCTAGTGATAGTTTGACACTAGAAGTCCTCAAATAGCGCTTAAAGTTTGCTGAAGTGTTTCTGTCTATGCTGGGCTGTTGATGATGGTGAAATGACCAGAGTTTTTTCCTTTGTTTTCTTTATCAGAGTGTGTCAGGGAGTTTGAGAGCAGTTGTGAATTCGTACAAAGCTGCTTTGTCTCAGTGAACCTGTTTCTGAGGCGCAACATACCCTCTGGGAAACCTGGAGTTTCCTAGGATAACCTCAAAAGAGAGAAATTCCGGGTACTTCTGTCTTTTAACATTACGGGCTAGTGGGATTAGAAAACTCTGGGTGACTTTTGGGAAGCCTGGAAAAGACATTTATAGGAGGCCAAGAACCGTCTCTGCTTTGGGTGTACTGATGGCTAGTTTGTAGTCAAATGCTTTCTCTTGAACATTTGTGTCTAGAGCACTTTCATAAGTGTACTGCAACTGTCCAAAAATTTACAGAACCGATGGTATTCAGCCTCATCTTATGTGTTGTCTGCAGCATTAGGTCTGACAGAGCTATGTAGCACCTTAAATGGCCGTGTGTAGTATGGCTGCTTCAAAAAAACTGATTTTTGTTTGATGCATGTACGTGGCCACTGGCTTTGCACCTTCTCTTCTGAGCTATTACTGTCTCATTGTGTAAACAAACTGTATGAAGAAGGAAAGTTGTGCTCCACTGTCAGAAATCCTGATGGAAGCTACCGTCTTACAGAGACTTACACAGTAGAAATGATGACTTGCCAGAGAAGTCCTCAGTACTGCAGGGTGAAAAAGGTAGTAATAGCTTTTAATGACTTTATTCGGGTGATGATGCATGCTGTGCAGTCCTAGATCTTGGAGACTTTATTAAAGCAACCATTTATGAGGCACTTTGCTACATTCCCCCAAATCTATCAGCCAAAGATGAAGGGCTATAGCTGTTTTATTAACCACTTAACATTCAAAACTAATTGCCTTTGACTGTCAGTTAATTGGCTAGGATCTTTTGCATAGATGTACGTCTTACCCAGTAGCCAAGAGTTTTGAAGAGTTACGTGAATTTTGACAATAAAAGTTTTAGGCATTTCTGTTTGCAAGGATGTGAGGGGCCAAGTATGATTTTAGTACTGTTCTGTTTCTTAACTAGGAGATTCTTTTCTGTAGTTCTAGTCTTTCAGCAAATGGAAGACTTTCAGGGTTTATTGGTAAATGAACAGGTAAATGAACATTATAAAAAGAATACAGAAAAATAACATGACTGAATTCTCTATTGAAAATTTTCAGGGATACATTTTTGGGTGGTAACTTTGTTTCTGGGGAAAGTTTCTTATAAAGGCTTTTGGGAAAAAGCTTTTTTTTCATAATAAAATTAAACAGTAAATGTTTACAGGAAACCTCTCTGGCATATCAAGCATGTTGCATAGTGATCTCATAACAGGTGAAGGGCTTTTAAGGTAAGGGGTAAGAGCTCTGTCTTAGCGATGCTAAAGTTTGCAAGAGCGTGAAGAAAATCAGTCTCTGCAGTCGTCGGAGCATAAATCAAATAATCTCTCTCTTAAGTAATCATTCTCATTTTGCTTCATCAAACACAGCATTAATTAGATGCATTTTTGAAAAGTTATGATTCTCTTACTCTGATGATAACTTTTTGTTTCTTGTAACACTAGCTACGTACTTGAGTTGATTACAGAAGAGCAAGAATAGCCACAGTAATGCTAATCATTTCTTATTACATTTAAACCCAGTGGTACTTAATGACTGAAATCCTTTGTTTGTTTGATCTACTTCCTGAAGATTTAATTCACATAAAAATTTCTAATATGTTTACTCAGTAAAGTATGACAACTTGAAATATACACTTCTAAAATTAAATCATTATTTTTTACCTCCTCTCTTTCTGGTTATTTTGTACTGGTTTAGTGATTCACTATTACAGATGTCAACAGGAATAAAATTGTTTGAAATGCCAGTCTTTTAGATCTAAAAGAATGTAAAAGAGGGAGGTAGGCTCAGCACAGATTGTGTAAAGTTAGGCATGTGCATAGCCTGTGGATTAGAAAGCTGTAGGTTCAAGACCTTCTGATAATACAAGTGAGATGGAAAAATACCGTATGAAAGCAAAAAGTGAAAAAGTAATTGTTTTGCAATGTGAAATATGAATATGGAATAATAACTATACTCCTAGTTGCAGGAAAACTTTGCTGGTGTGTCCACAAATCAAAAAAAAAATCATTACTTTAGCAGGGAAAAGGGAAGACTCAGAGATGTGCAGATTTAATATACATTAAAAAATGGAGTTTTTGAAAAGGGAGATAGGGTGGATCTGACAGTTTTAAACTTTCCCTGATCCTTTGATTAGGGTTTACTTTGATGTTTGAAGTTAGCAATACTGTCTTTAGGATGAGTAGACTCGTTTTATAGAGAGATTAACTTACGTGATGTGTGCTAATACTGAGAATTGATCCTGTGCAGCATTTATGCATGCATTGACATATTCATTATGACAGCTCTTAAACCAAAATACTCACCATCTAAAAAGCTTCTCAACTGTTTTTCAAATTCCCAAAGACTTTGATGCGGCTTCCTCAATGATTGGGAGAGGAAGATGCATGTAACATGCATAAGGAGAACCACTCTGTTGAGAAAAGAGGTGCTTTTAATGCTAACAGGAGAGTTAAATTAAACCTAAACCCAAACTACACGCTATTATTAAATTGACCAAATGTAGTCCTGGTCGCCAACAGTCACGGCCGGATTTTAAATTTCTCAAATTAAAAAAAAAAAAGTTTATGATGAGAGTGCTGCTGTACAACAAACTGAACAGTTCTTCTGCAATGAGGGATAGCTGGTAAAGCCACACTGTAGAGCTTTCTTTGAGATAGAGCTGAGTTAGCCAAAGAATGCTCCTTCTTGCTTCTGTAGCACTGGACTGCACAGATCCTGCCCTTTTACTTTTTTTTTTAAATGTGCTATTTTAATATAAGCATGCATACTGATATTCAGCTGGTTACAAGTGTCTAATTATTGTGATTATAAGCATGCATACTTCATCACTTTTTTCCTAATGAAATTGGCACTGCAAGAGAAGCTTGGCATTTTATCTACTGTTTAATTTGCTTGTTTTTATGCTTAGTGTAACAGCTTGCTGAATGAGCGCTGAAGTGAGACTTTGGTAAATAACAAGGGGAGGGGGGCACACAGAAACATGATCCCAAGTGGTCATTGCACGTATCCAGAAAGACCTTCTGTTAAACAGGTATTAGGAAGGCCAAAAAATGAGAAGAAATTAAGGAGTAACTTCTGTTTCTTGAGCAGATACACCTGTTGACACATGGGCCTTAATTTTTTTTTTTTTTTCCTTTGGGAAGAAATTTCTCTTTGGATGACTATAATTTACTTTCTGTTACTCTGAAGAGGATTGCAGCGGTTGCCTTGTCTGCGCTCAGGCTGCAGTTATTTCCTGCTGGGTGCAGCAGCTCCTGGCTTGGACTGCCTCTGCCCTGATGAAACTGAGAAAGTCATCAGTTATTGAATTCACATGCTGCCTCTTCAGTCTTACCTATTTCTGGGGGTAAACACAGTGAGGGCAGGTAGAATTATTCCTTGAGGAAGATCTGGCCTGTGGCCTACCAATTGGGCTGCCATAATCCCCTTTGAGAGAGGGACCAGCGCTCTAAGAATGCTTAAAGCAACCAGGGGAGAGAAAAAGCAAGGTGGGGGGAGTGGAGAATATTTAACACTTGAACCTTTGATTCTGGAGTGTTAGCTATGTTCTTCTAACCCCCAGGTCTCACTATCTCTGTGTCACTAACCAGAGCAATTGGTGAGTGGAAAAATCAGCTGCCTGTCATCCCTCCCAGCTGTATGTGCTGCAGACCAAAGTCTTCATCTGTGTGAGGGCCACCAAGAGTCCTGCCTGCACCCTGACGTGTGGGGGGCGGGGACAGAGGAGCCCCAGGGAGTAATTTGGTGTCAGCTCATGGCAGTGGCTCCTTAGTTGTTCTGTGGCTCCTCTGCAGGAGATAGCTAAGGTGGGTATGTTGTCTGGTTCAGTTGAGCTCAAGATACTAGCCTCAGTGGCCCTTGCTGCCTCTCTTCTGCTGTTGCCAGGGATTACACAGCAGCCCCCACATCTGTACAGCTGTACATTGCTGCCAGTCACATCATGTAATCTTGGCACAAGTTTTTATACTTCACTACTTGGATAATTGCATATACTTTAAGGTTTAGATAGAATAATTTATTGGAGACCCCACCACGTTCACTCTGGCAGCTTATTTCTTACACGGACATCAGACAACAAATAAACACTGAGTGGCAAAAGATCTGATTTCTGTTCCTAGCCCTATAGTCAGCTTGACCTGGTGGATAAATTGTCATCAGTGTGATATGGGACTGCACTAGAAGCAACTCAGGTCAAGCCAGGTTAGAATGGCAGCTAGACTTACCTGTTTCCTATGTCCCCTGCTGCCATTGCTCTCACTTCAGAGAGCCGTGCAGCCTATTCCTGGGTAATTGGCCTCCTCTTCCTCCTTCCCCCTGCCTGTGTGGACTGTGACCTGGAAATTGTGGCCCTGCTGATTCTGGTCCCATTTGGTATTGAAAGGTCAGCACTGCCCAATGTTAGCACAGTCAGGGGGGACTTTACGGTATGAAATGGAGCTCAAGAGCTGAAATATTTGGTGCAGAAGGGTAAGGATTTGCTTACATTGAGATTGCAGGATGATGCAGAACTATTTATGTTATCTCAAAATTTAGCTAAATTGTTTCCAGCTTGAATCATGACGAGGTAGAATTCTTTATGGGTTAATTTACGTTGCGAAGAAGCAGGGTTAATTATCTTATGTAGAGTTTGTGCCATTCCATGTAGGCTAATTCCAGGACCTGCAATAAATATTTTTGTAGGCTGTTTGGGTATTCCTGTACTGGACCACATTGTAAAAATACGCATGCACACACACGCTCTCTGTGCATCGTGTAACTCCTTAAAGCTTTTAAAATCATGTGGCATTAAAATATGTTATTAAAGCACTAAATTTTACCTGTTCTTTTGAAATGTCTCTTGACAGAGTAGAGAGCACTATGTTAGTGTGTGCTATGTTAGAGGCTTTCATTCTCTGATGAAGAGAGACTTCACACTTCAAATCTATGCATCAGGCCCTACAGAGTTCTGATTTTGGATTTGGCGATTTTTCTGATTTTTTGAGTTCAAAATTTTGTGACATTTTTATTTGTCCTTAAACAGTACTTTTTTTTCTTTTTGTCTCTGCATTTCTTGGCTTTTAAGATGAATTTCAGTAGTATATCCAAGTTTTTCTTTGCAAGCCTGAGCTTTGATGCTCAGGAGGTTTTATAGAATAAAATGGGCTCTGTTACTACTTGACACCAGATACGGATACGGAGTTTATAGATACTAGATATCATGAGATCTGCAGTAAAATGAGTGATAGGTAAGCTAATTTCTGTTCTAAATTCTGGCTGAAGCGATCTCATGTAAGTTCTCAGTTACCTCTACATGGTCGCTAGGTTGGAGTATGAACCACCGGTTTGTGAAAACGCTGAAATTCGTTCATCTTCTGTTTTCTTGGAAGTTCTCCATTGCAGAGAGAAGTCATTGTTTTCTCTTCTGAAATTATAAAACCTCAATATTTTGGGCAATTCTCTCAAAATCGAGAATTTTGAAATATTACTTTTGGAAGGGCATTGAAATATTGAATTTTGATAATGATGAAAAGCATTTTGATTTTATTAATAGCTTGAGATACTAAATAGAATGAAGGCACACGTCTATTGTGAATATAAAGGACAAAACAATTGACACAGAAATGAAACGTTTTTAATTTCTTTTAGTTGAAAGTGTCTGACTGCCTCTGCATGTTTTCATGAAGTGCTGAGCTCATGACAAAGCTTTTTTGTTGTTTTTTTTTTTTTATGGCAGACTTTTCATTTGAAGTATTTTTAACAGTCAGTCTCTCTCTCTTCCCCTCTTTCCTCTCCCCCCTCCACTTCATCTGCCATATGCTGCTTGTCTTCTTGCAAGATCACTGGGGATAGATCATATCTAAATATACATTTACTCAGTTTTAGCACAATGTGGCTGTGATCCTGATTGGTACTTGTGAGTGCTACAGGATAAAAATATTAAGGAATATGATGCCATTAGTGATTTGTGCCCTTTATGAATATGATGTGCTTTGAGTTTTCAGCAGAATCAATGTTTCTCCCGAATGTTCTGATTTTTCAGCTGAATGTGGTATCAACCAAAATCAAAGAATATTAGTATGGATAAAAAGCAAGCATATCTGCTTTTTAATCAGGTTTACTGTATATGGTATATTCTGATGTTTTATTATTTCACTGTGAGGGTGACAGAGCATTGGAACAGGTTGCCCAGAGAGGTAGTGAGTGGAGTCTCCTTCGCTGGAGATATTCAAAACCCGTCTGGATGTGATCCTGGGCAATGTGCTCTAGGTGACCCTGCTTGAGCAGGGAGGTTGGACGAGATGATCTCCAGAGGTCCCTTCCAACCTAAATGATTCTGTGATTCTGTGATTATGAATTATACATCCCTAAAAAGAAAGACAAATATATCTATCTGTTTGGACTACATATGGAAATCTTAAGTTGAAATAAGGAAAAGAAAATATAAAGAAATACAATAAATTCATCCCAGCTGCCTTTTACAGTTTTCTCTCATACTAATAAAGCAGTACCTCCCATTATCTATTTGTTTTAATGATGGCATATTGAAGGAGCCATGTCTGTGGGGAGTGCCTGGTTAATGAAGACTATCCTATATGTTAGAACTGCTGTTTTTTCATCTTGACTAGGACTTGTGACCAGTGTAGATTACTTAAAGCAGGTGAGCAACAGTCATAAACTAAGGCAGCAACCTAAATGACTGTGTGGAATCAAAACAGTATGCGCGGTGTGGATACTTCCTAGGTAGATAAGAGTAAGCAAGACATTTAATTGAGCTCTATCCTGTCTTGTTCTCAAAAAAACCCTAAGGTATTTCAGTACAGGCTGCTCCTCTGTTATTTTTAATTATAAGAGTACCTAGAAACTCAAATGCAGTTCTGTCTACAGGGTTCAGTGTAGTGGGTGAAGGTTCTTGAGCAAGCCTTGGCCGTGCTAGCTTGGGTACTACAAGCTGTGTAGCGCAGAAGAGAGGAGCTGACAGCAGAAAATAGTGACTTGGCTTCATACTAATGTGCTAGGCTGCTTCCAGTAACCGGAGCTAGATCAGGTTTTTCCTTGCTGTGGTTCATGCCATCCAACCATAACGGCAGACTGCTGAAGGCAAAAAGCCGGAAAAGAGTCTTCTCCTTCCCTTCCTCCCCCCCCTCCTCCCTCCCCCCCAAAAAAAAAAAAGTTCAAATAAGTGGGTAAGGAAATATTTTGGAAAGAGAAGGATACTCTGAAGTAAGGTGACTCGCTTGGGTTTACTGACAAGGTCCTGAACAGGCTGAGATCTCCTAAGCCTCCATCAGGGTCCTGTCTGCTAGACAGTACTGCCTCTTTGTAGGTTGATCCCTAATCGTTCAGTAGATGAAGAACAGCTATTAGTTTATATGGGGTAAATAAAGTAACATAGACAACTATTAAGCTTACTGACAGAGTTGAGTGGATTGGCAGGGATTCAGGAGCTGGCAACAAAGGTTTTCTTTTTTTTTTTTTTAATCCTTTTTTGGTGGGGGGTTGGGGGATAGTACACTGCAAGAGTGTAGGCTTTGGGAAGGAGAGCTGCCTTCATGAGGTACCACAAACTGCCAAATACAGTTTAAACTCCAGACTTCAATTACTGTGGCAGGACATAAGGAAATGCAATATGTCTCTAGCCCTGTGGCCAATTTTGTGGTATGTCGACCTGTGCAGGAACATTTAAATCGGGCAATTATGTGCTCCCCAACAATGCACAGGAACTTCTCTTTAGCAAAACTAATAAGAATTGAACTAATAAGAAATAGAAACCCACATTCAGTTATTAGAGAGCTGTGATTTTCCTCTCTTTTATTATCTTGCCTTTTTATTTCCTCTGCTACTGAATGTGAACTATTTTGGATTCGTAGATACTCATTTCATTATCTTATGGTTTTCTTGTTTTTTCTGCAGCAGAGAACCCTGGAAGTGTAGCTGTTTTTTGCTTAAAGTATTAACGATGGACAAATAAATAAAACCCAAATATATGTATTTTTTCAATACACATTCTTTCTATGTAGAATTCTGGACTAAGTACTTATAAAAATCACTTTCAATTTAAAAACATTATTCATGTTACCACAATTTACTGGGAGAAATAAGGTCAGATTTACTGACTCATGTTAAGGATATTTTTGATTCTTCTTTCTAAGTTGAGCAACTGTGGTGGTTTTTTCTTTTCTTTTCTTTTTTTTTTGTTACTGTTAATTATCTTCTGCTGCTCACATCTCACTTGGCAGCTAATTCTGTGTCCCTTACATACCATGCTGTTCTGAATCCGTTCGTTGTGGGTGGGTGTCTTTTGCTAGCCATTTTTTCCATGACTCTTACTACATCTTTTTCCCATTGTTATATCTGCTTTTCTCCATGTTCCCAATGAGATGTGTTAGAAGGAACATTCCTGTATAACTGAAATGGGACATAATTTTTTTTTGTTTTTGTTTAGGCTAATATCTTGCATGAATTTTGTAGACTTAATGGAGATAGTCTGTGAGAATTGAATGCACTGCTGGACCTACCTATGTCGAGCTGAGCCCAGCTGCACTTGAATTTCACTACAGACCTCCAGAACTGCAAGTTTGTAGTAGGACTGCATAAGAATTTAACAGCCTAATTTTCTACCTGATTTTCTCTGACTGGTTGGGGAAAAAAGACAACTAGCTAATAGTAGAAAAAGCCAGTCAGTAGGGAATAGTAAGTACAAGCGTTTAAGTAGCATGTAGGCCTCTGAATCTGGCTCTTGCCTTGCAAGAGAATTCAGGCCATACAGTGTCTTTATTAAATCTGTCATTAGGTTTCAGATAAATACTGCTCAGTGGTGGATATGCCCATATAGGCAAGAAGTTTTTTCTGTAAATTCTTTTAGATAGTAAAAAGTATACATATGGAGTGCAAAGTCCTTTACTTTTTCTTGAGAAGTTGGCGATTGTTACATTTCAGCTGTATGAAGACTTAAGCGGACTATGGCTACGTATCCTTTTTACTCTGCCACTTTGTAGAGAGCATGTGCTTTACTGCTGCAGAGGTTGCTGTCCCAGAGTCCCAGAACTTGTTCTTACCAGGTCTTTGTAAGTGATGATGTCCCCCCCTGCAAGCACAGCTTTTATGGTATTGTCACAGTGTAAGAGTGTTTGACTGAAAAAAGATCTGCTGCAACTGCAACCTTGGAGCCTTTTAGTGAGCGTTACTACGTGACTGCCTATTTGGATAAACTCTTGTGGAAGAGACTGGCGAAGACCTACATCAAAATCTGTTAAAATACTTATGAATGAAAGAAACCCATGCTAGAGAGGTCTAGTTCATTGAGTCCAGTCCCTGCTATTACAGACACCCTGCTGCTTATAATAGTATTCATATATTCGTATATTAGCCAAGCTCCCCTCTAGGGGGTTCCTGCCTCCCCTGCTGCCATCTAATGCCTGTTTCAGTCTTGCTTTTCTGATGATTAGGAACCTTCTAATTTCCAGCGTAGATGTAGTCACAGTCAGTTTAGCCATACTTGTTCTTGTGCCAACTTAAATCACTATACATTTGAAGAGCTCTTCTCTTTTTCAAGAGTTATTGAATAAATAGGAGGGACACTTATGATCCTCTCAGAATGCAAATATGTTGAGTTCTTTTTAGTATCCTGTGACACATATAGCTGTCTCTCCCCTTGATCATTTATTGATGAGGCCTTTAGACTTATTCCTGAGGATATGCTGGTAATTTTTGTGCAAGTCTTCTAGATGAAGAGTTTGCTTATGTAGTAGTCTTGGTGTAAGCAAATGTTGTGTCCCTCATAGCGAGTTTCCTACCCACCTTAACATTCTTGTATTAGTCCACCATCTCCATTCTAACGGTGTCCTAAACAACAACAGTGCATACTGTAGGGTGTTCAGATATATTGGAACTGACATATTTCCTTGAACTAGAAAATGAGTTACTAGGTTTGAAAAAGAACGTCATGTTGGTCTGATGTGACATTTTTTTTTCCTCCTGGCAAACTTGCCTAGTGTTTTATTCTGTTTTCCGTTAACCTCTGTCTTTAATTATGCTTCCTTTTACAATGCGTTCCAAAGCCATACGTTTCTACTGAAGAGATTTTTGTGAGCAGTAGTTTCCTGGATTATTTTTTTTGTTTCCTATTTCCTTTGTCTTTTTTTTTTTTTTAATTGAGGTACAGTGTTTGGCATTTTCAAATTGTATAATACCCCCCTGTACTTAATGATTTTATTAAAGCCATTGCATCTAGCCCTGCAATTTCATTTGCCAGGTCTTTCAGAATCCACAGATGGAGATTATTGAGTTTTTCTAGTTTGAGGTGCATTAAGCTGTTTCAGTTTTGCTTCTCTTTCCGTGTTCTCTGCCTCATTAGACATCTTGGATTCCCTAGGCTGTAAGTTAAGAGAAATAATTCAATTTGGAGACTGTTGAAAGTAGTCTGTAGAGCATGTTGATGTCAGATATTCTGCACAAGTGTGGAACGCACAAGTGAAATTCCTTCATTTTGTTGCTTAAACGTAAAAATGGGAATGTTTAAGTAATGCTGTCGAAAAGTCTCAAATTGTCTCGATTTCCTCTCCCCCCGCCCCCAGTGGAATGTCTGTGCCCCCCCTTTCTCGGCCTCAGCGCTGTTCTGTGTTCTCTTGCGAGCTGATTTGAAGTTGCAGTAATTCCTCTTTCCAGTACTCACCCCCTTCATTCAATAAGCTCCCGTTCAGTAGGTGACCCTTTCAGGCACCTGTTCCTTTTGGCCAGGAGGAGGGATGCATGTGTGTTGAACTCCATCAATAGAAAAGGAAATCATTTGCAAAGACAAAAGAGGCAGAAACACATGGCTGGATTGTGAAATGTAAATGAAATGTGAATTCTCTCCCCTTCTCCCTTGCTCAAACATTGTCCTTTGAATGTGTGGAGTAAAGGTACGGTTAGATGTGAATGGTGGAAAGAGCCAGCCTAACTCAGTTAGGTGAGTTTAAATAGTTCACGCGATTTCCATTGCCGGCTTTCTTCATGGCCCATCAAAGACCTTTCGGTTTCATAAGCAGTGTTTCCTCAGTTAGTAAGGTGGGTGAACCTAGCATGTCTCTAGTTTCACGGTGAAAGCCACAGAGTGGCTATTGGGAACAGCTAGGAAAGTAAAGCCTCTACAAAAAAGTCGTGTATATGTTTGGATATGTTTGTATATGGCTGTGACTTTGGTGCTCTCATTTCCTTACAGGGAATTATACCACTTTTCCATTCTTCTTTCTGTCTCTCCCTTCCTTCCATCCACCCTCTCCAAACCATAGAAAGCAGATACATATCCCTTGAAATTCAGGCCACTGTTTTCAGAGGGAGACAGGAAGGCTTTCTGAAAGTAAAGATTTTTTTGAAGCTTAGTAATCATCAAATCTCTAGCAATGGGTGTTTTTTCTCTTCCTTTTTGCTCCTGAATTTCTCTGGGGGTCAGGACTGAATTTTAGAATCACAACAAACTTAAAATCATACAGTTTTAGAATTTATATTTTTTACAATTTACAGTTTTAGAACCACAAGAATTTACAAAGCAAGGGGCATCAGTCAGAATATTTGAATTTGCAGGGGGAATGATGCTATTGCTTAAACACCTGCTTGGCCCTAGACCTTTCGGTTTGGGTTTCTATTGGAGAGGATTGCTTGACTTAGTGTTTTATTTTCAGTCATCACCAAGCCAACTTCTTTTGGTCTTTAACAGAGCAGAAAAGGAAAGCCTTGTTCACATTTTAAGGCGTGTTTAAAACCTATAGTTGCCTCGAGCTTTAGCTTCTTGTGCGGTGTGGTAGAGTGTCTGATAATGCAAGATGAAAGCTTTCTATTTTTGTCTTCTGAATGTAGCTCACGTTCCATGGGCCAGATTGGTTGATTTTTGTGTGTTCCTTTTCAGTGCTGCCTTTATCATGGGGAAGGGGAAAGAAGGAATAGGAGCGTTTAGAAAAAGTGAGTATATGTGTCCAGGGTCTTTCCAGCTTTTCAGACCCAAGGCACCTGGAAAGGCTGGTGTGCCACTGAGCATGTGAAGATGAGAGGAGGGTTTCTGTGCACCAGAAGACCTTCTGCCCTTCGCCCCAACGAATCCATCACAGGCTGAAAATCTTGCACTGTGGCACATCAAGACAATCTTTCTCTGTTTGTCAATTTGAAGTATATACTGAGACATAGCTGCAGGTGGTGCATTCAGATCTAGGCAGGCTTAAAATACATTCTTTTTAAATAGAGTTGATTTTAGTTCTGTGTGCCTAGTGCATGGGAGAGCTTTATATAATATTTTTGTTTACATAAAAGTACTTTTTAAGATGAGGGATGGCAGATTTGTGCCTTTTTCCAGCTACACAAAATACAGAGATGATGTTAAATGGAAAAGGGAGAGTGCAGAAAGAAGAAATAGAGGGCGGGATCATGATTTTTATGTACCTTGGGGAGTTGCATAGTTTCTTCCTTAGATTTATTGGGAAACTTGATTATCTGAGCTATAGTTATCCACGTGCTTCTACTGTACAGGTACTGAAACAAAATATGATTTATATTTTTTCTAAAAACTCAGCCTAGCTGTAGAACTCTTTTTCTATTATGGTAATATTTATTAGGACATTCTCCCACCTCACTTTGCTCTCAAACGATAATATTTCCACATTCTTTTAGGCTGGTTGATACCTTCATAAAACGATGTCTACACAAGTATTGCAGAATGACATACCGTGTCTATTCCTATCATGTTCCCTCTCTGAATACTCCTATGGAGACAGAAGCCTACGTACTTGTGTGTGCAGTCTGAGGTGCAGCGGAGCAGATGCTACCCTTGTCCTACACGAGGCTGTGGTCCTGGGTGCTGTTCTGGCCTCAGCAAACCCAAGCTGAGAGGTTTTACTGTTTGGCTCTCCCTTTCCTTCCCCCTCAACTCTTTGTCACTGTCCTCTTCACACCTGCTGGTGTTAACTCCTCTGCTCTATTCTACAAGCGCGATCTGCTGGAGAAAACCAGTCTAGAGGTGAAAAAATAAGCTAGCCTAGGCTGTTTAGAAAGAATTCAGTTTAAGTGACTGCTCTTTGGATTTTGCCTGCTTCTGAACATTAACGCACCTGGACGATATTGCACACCAAGAGTGGTTAAGATCCTCTGTAAAATAACGCCCTTTTTGTTATGAAGTAGGTAGTATAGTTAACATTTATAGTAGGTGCTGCTTTGTGGTAGTATCCTGAAACTCGGCAGCTTTCTGGGACCAAGTGTCAGAATGGCTAAGATGTTCTGTAAAATGTTGCCCTTTTCTTTATGAAGTTGTTAGCGTAGTTAGCGTTTATGCAGTAGGTACTACTTTTTGTGATGGTATGATCCGGACTCCGATCTTGTGGAGCCAAGTGTCGATTTTTCTTCTTTACGTTTCTCTCCTTGGTCCGATCAGTGGAGTGGCAGCAGGTTCCAGGGAAATCTGCTGGGTTGCACACATGTGTAAGAGAAGGCCTGCTTTCTTATGGTTTCATATGCTTTCGTATGCAGTCAGTAACTCCCTGTCAAGTCCTGGTGTGTGAGTACAGAAAGAAGCACTCAGCTGTTCGGGCAGCCCTTCCTGCCCAGAGGAGTGCTCCTCTGTGGGGGAAAAAGCTGTGTACCGCATGAAAGCGTCTTAGAAGGCCTTATTCTGCTTTCTAGTTGGTCTTTATAGCAAGCAAGGTCTGTACTAAGACTCGTACAGTCATCAGAGATTGCTTGGTTTGGGGTGCGTGAGAAGATTTGCAGTAATTTTTTGATGTTTTTTATGATGATGTCTCGGATTTGGAAGATGACGAACAGTAAATTTCTTGTACGAGAGTCACCCAGCTATCTTTGTATCTGTTTGGGAGTATGAGCTCAGTGTTTGTTTTTACCTGGTTATGAAAATATGAAGATTCTCACATTTTGCTCTCTATTTCACACAGCGTAAGGGATAACTTATATTCTCTTGATCCTGGTTGTTGTAATTTAAGATACTATATTCAGAAGACATACGAAGATACATTTTAATCAAAAACAAAATAACAGAAAGGATTATATGCTTGAGATCTATGTTTTTGAGCACATTTGAAGTGAGTCACTGCTTTGTTCTCCAGGTGCTCTGAGACATAATGGATTGTTGCTGCTGTGAGACCTTTGTACACTGTGTCCATGCCCTCTCCTACCAGCTTAAGGAAACAAATGTGCCCTAGTATTAGGTACACTCAAACTAGCATCTTGATAAGCGAAAGAGGTTACATTGAAGTCAATGATGGGAGCCGGAGCAGAGGCATCAAAAGCAAGCTGCGGCTTGTGTGGAGGACAGAAAGAAGGACTGCTCATGCCCTAGAAGGGCAGTATTCATGTGTAACTGTGTGTGCACACAGGCTGCACAGTCTCATCGAAATGCAATTACAGAAAGATGACTAGATGTCTGGCTAAACATTTACTGAAGCTGGTTAAGCTGTTGGAGGTAGACCATTCACAAAAATAGTAAGTTGTTTTCAGAGTGTCAGTTATGTCTGCTGTGATTGTTTAACATGAGATAGGGAATTGTTTTGTAGTGCATTGCAGACTGTTTTTGTTCAGCTTGATACCTGCATCTGTTACTTTTCCATGTGCACAAGTTTTTTTCAACGCTGCTGGGAATAAAAGTTTTTCCTTTTAAATGAAATATATCTACACTTAAAATAAAATAAAATTCTAGGTGAGCCAGGTTCCTGATGGTTTTGGAACTGCTGGAGGAATTGCTGGAGGATGGCCAGTGGGGACTCACTGGCTGAAGATAAGAGCTGGAAAGTGACAGTGTAGAAGCCTAGAAACAGGAAACACTGAATCCCAGTGGTACTTTGCTGTGCACAGCTGGAGAAGCACTTTGTGAATAGGATCTGAGGGCCGTAAAATAACTGATGATACTTTCACATTGGAAAGATAGCTTTGGGTTGTTGTGACAATCCACAGCCGCACTGGATGAGTTACAGAACAAATCTCAATTAATTTTTGTATTTTTGTTCGGAGATGACTCTTTTTTGATGCTACGTAGGATAATTTGTACTCTTTCCTTTTTGCCTATCTTCCTTGCCTTTCTCTTGCAGTATGTAGTGCAGTTATTTCTCTGTCCTCCTCTTACCTGCTTTGTGTGTGTGTGTATGTGTTTTTTTTTCTTTTTCTTTTTTTTTTTCTTTCTGCTGCTTGCTGCTTGGAGGAAGGAATTCAGCACGTCCACCCCTTTGCTTTGCTGGTTACTGAAGTTGCCTTTGGAGCAGAGTGGGGTGGGGAGGGAGGGGGGGGAGATTCCATGGTATCTATACACTCAAGTTAGCAAAATCTCACACTGCATCAGTGTGATATTTCCATCGTTAAAGGGGGTTTCCTAGGGTGGGGAAGAGTCCTAGCAGAGTCAAGTGTGGATGTGGAAACGGATGTGTAAAAATCACAGAGGAGTTCTAATTGGTCAGTGCCTGTTTGTTAATGATTCCATCTTTATGACAACTCTGATTTGTGGAGAGAGCAAGGACTACAGGAATCAGCTGGGAATCCCTTAGAGTGGAAACACCTACAATCATAAAAGAATTTTCAGTGTAACATGTTGGTATTAAAGAAAACATCCTCTTTTGTTTCTAAGAGGCAATAATACAGAACAGCAGTGATTTTAATATTGGATAAAGAGCCTAATAACAAAGGCAAAAAATGTGTCCAGTAGAAAATTTTTTAATTATATCCCATAGTTCTGTTTGGTATTGCAGAATCTATTGCTGTTTAGATGTTTGCCCACTGAACTGAGGGGAAAATCATGGCAGTGTAGCAAAAATGAATGCATGAAAAGATTGAAAAATTTAATTAATGCTATAAAAACATTGGAAGCACATCCAGATTAAAGAGGTGGGTTGTTGTCTGGAGTACTGACCATCTCTTTAAGAGATTTCATTGCTGCCCTGTTGGGGAGGAACTTTTTCTATAAAAAAAGTCCTCAAATTTTGAGATAAACTTTTACTTTCTCTAATATATAGTGGCAAAATAAGCAAAAAAGTGGAAAATTCTGACAGTAGGTTTTTATATTTAATATACTTGCTTGGGAAATTTAATTTTTGCTGATGAAAGTTTGGAAGTTAATACTTACATGACCCAAGGCAAACAACTTTGAAACAAGCCCATTCCTGAAGTTTTCAGTTCTAGCAGATGTCTCATTTCAGACAAAACTTAAATACTCATGACTCATGGCCACCAATGGGAAGCAGTTTGTTCCTGAAGGTACAAAGTAATTTCTTTTGTATCTTTGGCGGTGAGTCATGGTTGAGAAGCATGTCATTAGCGCTCCTAAAGGTAAATTGGGCACTAATTCTATGGGCAACACGTAAAGTTCATGTTTCACTAGTTATTTGTGGGGATGGACCAGCGCTTGGACTTTGAGGAATCCACTAAGTTTCAGCCCAGCAAGCTCAGGTTTGCTGTCGGAGCTGTCGTGGGTTGTCTAGTAAGAAATGGCAGGAGGTTCATTAAGGTTTGTTCTGCGGGTATTGTACTTGGTCTTCTCTGGAGTCACTGGTGACAAAGCACTGTAGGCTGCCACAGCTGGATATTGGTTGCAGGCACGTTATGACTTAATCAGACATGAGGTAACGTATTGTGAAATGACCTGATAATGACCTTGATTCAGCCTGCTTTCGTATTGCTCATGAACCCGGATTTACAGGAAACTTGCAGAGCCAGGAGACAGGAAAGGTCACCCATTCTTACCTCTTACTTTGACTTGAGAGAGATAGTCAGAGGGATTTTGGGGGTCCTTTGAGTTTCAGAATAAAAAAAAAAAAACAAAAAACCCCAGACTACAACAGCATTTGCTCACTCCTCAGCCGGGCTAATGGTGTGCTGTCATACAGTCCTGAAGGATGAGTTGGGTGTCTGATATTTCTATCAAACTAGCTCAGGATCTGTGCTAACAATTAGTGTCTATGTGGTTTCTGACTTCTTGGTGCATTTATAGTGAGATAAAGTGCCTTGTCCTCGCTGTGAGCTAACCTAAGGACAGCTCAGTCTCATGAAATTACAGATCTTTCTAAAAACAAAAAGACTTCTTTCCGTAGCAATGAGAAAGGGAGTGTCAGTGTTTGTTCTAATGCTGAAGCTGTGGCTGTGAGAGAAAGAAGCTTTGTTCTCACCTGTTGAAAAACTTTTGCCTGCAAGTAGTTAGCAGTGGCATTCGTTTGGGCTCTTTTCCTCCATGCAGATCTTGTTTCTTGCTGTGTTGGAGTAAGTTTTGTTCTCAGCATTAGATTACCTGACTCGGACGTGTATGCCTGCTTGCCTGTAGGGCCATCAGAAGCGAGTAGGGTGTTTCAGTCTTCCAAGCCACGGTTTTTGTGGTTTCTCTGGTTTCCGCAGCGTCCCCATTCAGGGGTGCAGGGGCTCTCATGGCCGATGCCAAGTCAGAGAAGGGAGCGGGTGGTGGATAGGTGGTGTGTTTGTAACTTCCCCTTCACGGCGAGCAGCTCTTCTTTGCTCAGAGCAACAGGCATCAAATTAACAGGATTTAACAGGCTTCTGGAGTGTGTGTAAGCAGTTCCTCGTCCTTGGTGCAGCAAGGCAAATGACTGAGTTCCCTTGTCTCTCGCCTTCCTCCAAGAGGGGAGTTTGGTATTGTGCAGGGAGTGGGCTGCAGCTGACTTCCCTGGTGACTCCGCTTGTCTGCTGATAACGTTTCAGATGAAAGATAAATTGCTCATCATCGCAGTCTGACAGCTGCCTAGAGAGCAGCACGGGATGAATGCCTCAAGTTCTTCCTTAACTGTTTCATGTACCTGTATGGTGCTCGCCACTGAGTTCCTAACTACAGTGGTGACGAGTGTTACAACGGTGCGTCTTGTTAGTTTGGTGTGCAGTTAGTGTTTTAGATAATACGCACACTATATTCTGTTAGTCGTATCTGTTAGGGAAAAAATCTGGCTTGTTAAAAGAAGCTGGTAATGCAGTCGCATTGTATTTGGTAAAGGATGTCGCTTTGGGGTATGATTTCTCTCATTAACTTGACCTCCAGTGATGCAAACCTTGCAGTTTTTCCTCTTCCCTCTTCATCAGCTATATGGCCATCATTATTATGTGTCTGTACAGGCTGTTCAGGGGAGTAGTGGATATAGGGTGTTTGTGTATTTCTGTTGCATCTATGCAAGGCTGTTTCTGATGCCTGCAGAGTGGAGTGGTTTTTTGGTTTTTGTTTGTTCTTTTTTTAATGTGTGTGGTATTTTACAGCTGCTCTGTAATAAAGGAAGAAAATTCCTTACTCATTCGGCAGTGGGGTTTGTTTACCTTGTATTGCAGTGTGCAGTTAACTATTCAGGTGTTACTGTGTGAACATGTTGTAATAAAAACAGGCTGTTGGAAAAGCAGGTAGCAAAACAATAGCTTGAAAGAAGATACTTCCTGGAAAAGTCTCCAGGGTAGTTAATAGACAATTCCTGAGCTGTGAAGAGCCTACTCTGAGCTCTGGCCAGGTTACCAAACATGTTTTGTCTGGTAGTAGCAAGCATCAGCGAGCCAAAGGGTTGGGAACAGTTTAAAAAGATCCTTTCTGGCAGAGTTCAGGCAGCTGTAGCGGAAAGAAAGCGTGGAGGAGGGACGCCTTTCCCCAGGTTAGCAACACCAGGTTTTGCCAGCCGCTTCGGTAAGCTGCCGCCCGGGTAGGATGTGTTTGCTGCGTCAAAGCCTCGCTCCTCTCGCGCTCGCTTTCCACCAGTAAAATCCTGCTTCGAGCAGGCTGCGGAGCTGTCAGGTTTGAGGCTGCTGGCGGCCTTTGCAGAGGAAGCAGCGCTGGGCCGGGCTCCTCGCTGCAGGCAAACGTCTTCGCTGCAACCCTAAACTTTGCACGTCTTACGGATGCACTAAAATGAGCCTCTGGAGGGAGTTGTATTAAAATGTCTAACTTCAGGTTGCCATTTATGAGAGTATTTTTTTCAGAAGAGGTGATTGTTGTTTTGGGCTTTTTTTTGCGGGGGATGGGAGGGCTTTGGAAGAGAAAAAGCTTTTATGAAATAAAACCTTATTACTGCAGACAGTTCTGGGGCAAGCGCTGTAAGTTGCCACATCGCTCTTGCAGGAAAACAAATATAAATGTAGCTACAGCAGTGTTAAATGCAGTGACTAACGCGTGGTGCTCTGTGGTGTGCTGTGGAGGGTTTTAGGCCGGTCGGCATGTTCTCTCCTGCTGGAGCAACGTTTGCTGCAGTGTTTTTTTGGTTTTTTTTTTTTTTTTTTTTTTCTGGTAACCTGCAAGGGGTTGCTAGGTATATGCGGCAAATGCACTGCCGGCCGCTTTATTGTGTGACTGCTGCAAGCAAACCTCGATAATGTTGTACGCTCGTTTAGTACGCAAGGAGTCCTGCAGAAAACTGTTGGTGGCGCCGCTCTGTGTATGTTTCCCCCTTCCACTGTATTTCTGCATGCGTGTACCTCTGAGGAAGAAATCTGAAAAGTCTTTTGATTTTCCTCCAGTTATTGCTTGATTACTTCAGAAGTAAGAGGACTACGAGGTCTTACACTTGCATATTTTCCCTTTCTATTTCACCAGGTGAATTACTGATCTGTACTTCTCTTTCTGTTAGCCAAAAGGTATTTTCCTCTTATACTCTCAGGAGGCACAATGTCATCTTCCATGAAGTTGTGGAGGTTACAATATAGGTGACCTCTGCTTTTTAATTTGCAAGCAAAATAAGCTTTGTGGGAGCATAGTCAAGCATAATCTTTTCTGGTTATGTTTGTTTGCTTGCTTGCTTGCTTGCTTATTTGTTTTTTAACCAGCAGGCTGGTTAAAAAGGCTTATTAGAAAACTATCTTCTTGTTAGAAAAGTACCTTAAGTATGAAGGTACTTATCTTGACTGATGTGATAGGTAAATGTAAGATAAAAGTGCATTTCAGAAGCCATTTATCTCTCTGAAAATATCGGGAGTGCCAGAATTACAGCCAACTTGACCAAAATGATGTGCTTTGTATACGTTAGGGGCATTTGAAAAAAAACGTTGCCAGATTAAATTGCCCAAAGAAGGAGGAAGCTGACTGTAAAATCAGTTTCTTTGCTTCATTTCAGTCTTCCTGAGTTTGCTTTGTAATTCTGTAAATTACCATCAGCATCCCCCCTGTATCTCTAGTAATCATGTTGTTTCTTCTGTTCAGTTCCGAAGCCGAACGCTTGGTAAAATGAGACGTTAGTAGCAAAGGAGGAAAGGTTTCTCTGGATTCTACCCTAAATTATTCTGAACGATACAGAAGCCCTGGCATTTAAAGGCGTTGAACTGTCTCCTTGTCTATCCTGTCAATAGGCTTTTCACTGTATATTTTTCACACCTTTTTGATGGAGTGATGTTAGTCTTCAAATTACTGTTTAAGCCCTTTGATGAAGCGGGGGTTATGCTAATGAGCAGTGAACATGTCCTGAGTTGATTCCTTTTTCTGAAGAATGGGCAAGGACTAGCTGCACAGGTATTAACTTCCACATTCAAGTTCAATCTTGAACTGAAATTAAGAGTTCAACCTATAAGTACTGCAAACAGGTATTTGGTAAATGAAGATAAGAGGCCACTGTTTATTGAAGAATGAATGTTGTGCGGTAGCACAGTGTCAGGAAAGCTAGATTTCAATCTGGTACTACTGAAATTTTAAAAATAAATTCATGCGCATTTTCTGTTGCAGGAAACGATGACTTTTTTTTTTCTGTTACCTGAAATGGAGCTGATCATTCTAGAGTGGTGCACCTCAGGAGGAATAATCCCATGCACCAGGACAGGCTGGGGGTTGACCAGCTGGAAAGCAGCTCTGCAGAGAAGGACCTGGGCAGTCCTGGTGGACAACAAGTTAAGCATGAGCCAGCAATGTGCCCTTGTGGCCAAGAAGGCCAATGGTCTGCTGGGGTGCATTAGGCAGAGTGTTGCCAGCAGGTCTAAAACATGGGATCTTGAGGGTGATTTAGTGGTCCTTGTGCTACAAGTAGTTTTATGTATTACTATAAGGTATAAATTTAGTTATTTGCTTTTCGTTTGGATTTTTTTTGACTTGGGTTGAATGATTTAGATTTCCTGCTGCTTATCAAATTTTTTTTGGTTCTAGTCAGATCTTGGAAGAGATCATTTCATTCACATAAACAGGAAAGAAAGAGGAGGTGGATCCTCCTTCTCATATTGATGGATCATCTTGAGATAATTTTCTCTATGAGTATATGGTTAGAAAAAAAAAGACACCATATATTTGTGTGATTGTCTTATAGCGGTAAAGCTTATTTTTTGTGTAGTATCCCGAGTTGTGTACAGTTATTGCACAGCAGTAATCTCCTTTACCTAATAACTAGGGTAAGACAGAGATGAGTGTTCAACTCACTTTTTTTTTTCTAAATTGTGTTTTTAGTGTGATAGATTTACTGGCTGGTTTTTGTCATCATAATTAACTTTGAAAGGTGTACCAGATATGTACCACTTCTGTGGGCTGATGAGATTCCATTGTGTGTATTAGAACATGGAAATGGTTTAAATTTTTTTTATTTTTAAAAGATAGTAGCTTTTAAGTCATACCCTTTCCGTCATAGTTTTCTGGGAGCTTCATTTGGTTGTAAGTATAGACGATTTCTCTTTTGGGATTAGCAAATTAAATATAAAAGAAAACAGTATGTTTGCATTGTTACTTTAAAATTGTTGGTTACCCTGTATTTGTAATCCTTCTGAATTTATTTATTACAAAAAAGCAGAGAAAATAATATTTGAAATAATACTCCATTACAGAAGCAGTGTTAAGTTAGTCATGTGAATCACAGGAATATTTGCATTGCAGAGTGTGGTATTTTGAAGTAATAATCTGGACTAGAACAGTGCTATCTTGCTTATAGATTTTGCAACCATCTTTAAGTTTGATATTAAAAAGGAGTATGTTTGTAACATCAAGAGAGCGGATTCAGAGGATCAAAACATGTTCCACCATTAAAGTGACCTGGAAAGAAACTTTCTCACCACGTTTTATGTTGTCACTGTTTGTCGTTTGTTTTTTCCGCCGAGCTGTGCTTTTGTCTTGTTTGTCACTGTCAGAAGCTTCCTGGCATTTCTTTAAGAGTTATCTGGTGTCCTAGATATGCCAGTTAGGCACTTTGCAAGCTACAGGCACGAGAACAGAGGGGCAAAGCTCCAGGCATAAATCTGGTGTAAATAGCACCAAAGCAGCTGCAGACAAAAGGGCAGGCTGTGCTTTGATAAAATAAGAATTGAGTGCACTGGGATCGAAACGCAGGCGTAGGAAAGGTGACAAATTTAACCTACAGTAAACTTGCCTATGGGATAGGGCTCAGTCCCTAGCAAGTGTCATGTGTTCACAGCTTTTAAATCGGAACAGCTTGTCTTGGCACAGATTAACTCTTTGTGAACGCTTTTCTCAGTCTCTGTGACCGTGTGCCTTTCGGTTTACCTGGATATGTCATTTATTTCCATTTGGAAAAAAAAAAAAAAACAACTTCTGGGTGAAATTTTGAGGACTGGGGGCATTTGTCCTGGATTTCCAGGTCTTTGATGGTCCAGATGAAACCGTGACTCTGAAGAGGATGCTGGGCATGTGGCGATCGTGGTCATGTCTGTTCTAGGTATAAATCAACTCTATAGCTGAAGTCAAATACTTCTAGGTAGCATAGGGCCTATCAAACACGGCCTGCACAAGTTGCCTGTTCGGAGTTAGGAAGCCTGGAGGGTCTCAATCATACTGGCTTGCTGTGCATAAGCATTATAACTGCCCCCGTGGCAGGCAGCATAGCAGCCAGGCTTTCCAGAAGCATTGGCCCCAATATGTAAGTGCAGTTCTTCCAGTTCTATGTCGAACAAACCTCCCGGAGCCCAAACTGAAGGGGATAGTCGCCCTTAGTCTTAATTTTCTTCTTTCTTCTAAGTTCTTCTCCAGTATCTGAGTGTTGCCAGCAAGTAACAAACTGCAGACAGGATAAATAAAAATCACTGTCCTTACTAGTGAAGGTTTGTGTGAGGTTTCATAGTCTTTGGACTAGTCATGCAGCCTTCTGAAAGCAAATAAATAAAAAAAGGTAGTAAAGATTGGAAATCTAACGCGGAAAAAATGTCATGCGTTACGCTTTGAAATTGGATTATCTTGCCTGTTGTCACTTCTGTGGCATTTTTGCTTTGCGTTAAAACCTTCTTCCAGTTAGATTGCAGGGAAGTATCCATTTCACATTCCACTCACCAGGAATGATACCCAGAACATTAGAATTGGGTCTTGGCCTTGTATGGTTGGTGTGTGTTACATCGCATTTCCATTTGATGACCTTGCTTTGTTGCATTCAGAGTTGTTAAGCCTGTTCATTTGTTATGGCTCTGTCAAGCTGTTGCAGTGCTAGTCATTTGCATGGTTCCTGCCTGGAAGCCTGTGATCTATAGGCTTTGACCCCTTTAAAAGGGGTGTTATGATTACCAGCGTTACGCAGAATTAGCTTTAATTCTTAAATTGTGAAGCTGGAGGAGGAGGACGTGTTTTCCTAGCTAATTTGCTGTTTTTCACAAACTTTGAATTCATTGATTTGTGCTACCAGTGGGTCCATGACATACTTTGAAAGCTCTTACAGATTTTCATGCAGCTCCAAGAGAAGTGAACCCCCACCCCTGCTCATCACTTGCATATTTAAAAGCAAGGTTCTTCACACTTCTTACTTCATTAGTGACAGCAACACATGCTCAGTTTCTGAAACTGCTCTGATGGAGGGGCCTGACTGAGGAGTTGAAGATACAGGTCCAGGGCTGGTACATGATGAAGTGCTAGGGTCTTTGTTATGCAAAGGTGAGTGTCAGGATGGCACAGGAATTTTAAATCCAGGTATCAGGCATCTTTTCTTGGAAAGGTTGTACGCACTTGTTTGTGTCATCTGCATTTTTAAATTTGGTTCTGTGTAGGCTAATAGATATCCTAGCATGGGAGTGGCCCTATTACAAATGTACTTTATGGTGGTTGTGTAAGTTAAGTTTAAAGTGAAAAGCTAGTTTTTATTTTTTCTTTTAAATGCATAGGGTGATACATTTGATATTCTGGCTTCAGCAAAGTAATGTCGCCTGCAGCTTCCTTAATCAATCCGAAGTAGATGTGAAAAGAACTTCCTGTTGTTTCAGTTTCTCTTGACCATTACTTTAAAAGGAACAGCTGAAGGACTGCGGAAGATCTCTTAATTTCATGTCTGATTTACGACCGGGGAGAAATTGTGGCCCTTTGAAAATTAATGGGAGCTCTGCAATGTAATTGAATTTTAAAAGTCAAGATTTTTACCACGGACATTTTAGGGATACTTTTTTCTCCTTGACTCCATTTCTTGTTGCACTTGCTGTGTGAGAAATGATAAGATTTAAGAAAGTAAGAGAGATGTCTGTATCTAGTCTATGCAAGAAAACAAAAAATGGTACTTTAGAAGAATTGAGTGGTTACAGGACCCTGGCGTGTCGGAAATGGAAGGTAGACTAAGGCAGTGGGATTTTTATTTAAGTGCTGCAACCGTGGTGGAAGGTTTTGATTTTTGATGGCTGTGCTTTATGGCCGTCGTGAATGGCTCATCTGAATTATGAACTTAACAGTCCAATGATGCGAGAGGTTGTGGGTGGGTAGAGTTCAGATCTTCAGTGTATCTATTGTTCTGTTTGGTACGATTTTCTGTAAGCCTTTCTCTTTCCAAGACTGTGGATCACTCATTTATCATGTGTTTGAAAACTTAATTGTGTAATTCAAAGACTTTTTACAATATTTTTTAAATTCTGTTCCAATTTGCACAACATTGCTGTGTTGATACAAGTATGAAAGCTCAAGAAAAAGAAAATACAATATGTTTAGAACTCAAGCAGTGGAAGAACTGGAGAGATAATAAGTGAGAGGTTCTGAAAAGTCGTGACTTTAAATATATTCATCAGCATTTTAGACAGCTCAAATGAACGGTTTTCCCTTCTGGCTTGTGTAAGAACACTAGCAGTATTGACTAAATCCAGGTGAGTTTATTTGTTAAATAACTGATGCGTTATGCATAACCCTGGCAACAGTTAGTCTGTATTTCTGTGGACATACTTAGGCTAGAGATAACATTTACATAAGAAGCAAATTTAGCTAAACTGGTGTACATATCTAATTACCACACTTTAAAACTGGCATAAACTTAGCTTGCACTTTCAGGCCTCTCTTTTACAAACTAAACTGAGATTATGTTTAAGTTAAACTAAAATTTGGCTTGTGAGATCTTACGCTACCTAAACTAAGTATTCAAATCCCACCAGAAGTTAAACTGTGCAGAGGAAAGGCAACAGTAGCAACTTGGTGGAGCCCAAACTGAATGCTGAGTGTTTGTAGTAGTTTTTTTGAAGGGAAAGCACTTCAACATCATTGTGCAATGTTGTTACCAACGTTTGATTTCTGCTTTGTGGTGAAGTAGGATGTTCTGACCTCATTCACCAGCATTAAAAAAATCAAAAAAACCACAACTTAGAAAAGGAACTGACAGCAGTACTTACTTGAGATAGCTCAAGATGATTCTAGCATGGTTTTATCTCATCTTCATAGGCCTTGAAGGCATGATGGTAACCTACTGGAGTCAGAGCGGTGTTTAAGGGTCTTTCTGTAGTGGGCTGATGCCTACTGAGGATTTCGGTTTTCTGAAAGTGTCTCAGGTACTCCCTGTCTTGAGAACAAAGTAAGGCACACGTTGTATATATGAATGTTAGATGTCATAGAAAGAGATAAGACGTTGAACAGATAAGGCATGAAAAATTTTGTCTACGTTATGTTTTGAATTTTGCCTGAACACTTCCCAGCTTTATGAAAAGCAATACATCTCCAGTGAGAGAAAAGGAGATGTAGGAGAAAAGGAGAAAACAGTGCTTTCAGCCATGCTGTTGAGTAGGCAGAGACCACAACCTAAGGATCCTCTGTTGCAAAGCGCTCCCAGCTTCTTAACACTATGTATTAGTTCTCTCCATTTTGATCACCAGTGAAGCTGCGTTGTTAGCAAGAGTGTGGTACTGGGGAAACAAGCCTAGAAACAGCATGTTATGAACTGTATCCGTGCTGCAGTCAGGATACCATTGTGACTTGCGTTGTCTTATTCATGCAAGCCTCCAGTTTCCTACTTCATTTTGCAAAAGGCTGGATAAGCTGAGGTAGCAGGGAGCTCTGCCTAGCCTGCAAGAGCTGCCATGGGCGAGAGAGGTTTTGGGTAGTTAGCCCACCTAGAGCACCGTGGCCTCTAGTTATTAATAGCTGGGCTGTATTACTATTAAGCTGACTTGGGTTTGTTGCGGTCACATATTTGCCTGGAGAAGAGGTCTGTCTTTGGTGCCTGGCCTGTCCTGTGGCTCTCGGTTGGCCGTACGTCGGTCTTGGGGGCAGTCAGGCTCGCCCCAACTGAGCTGTGGTGACTGCGGTGCAAACCCTGCTGCAGAGCTGCTGAGCCCAGCCAGTGCTTGTCTCCACCTCTTACTTGTGAGAGTTGCTCGTGAGCCTGCGGCCTGAAAAGAGTAAGTGGTTTTATGTTCAGTATTTGGCAGCTGCTACCTCTGTGGGAGAAATTATAAGGGTCTGCGAATTGAAAAGCTTGTAAATCATGATTCTAGATAAAATGATAAAGCCCAGCAGGATCCTGTTAGCTTTATACTTTTGCAGCTTGTACTGACAAGCTGAGTCAGTGGTCTTACTCGTTCAAGTTAACAGTAGTGAAGTTATTTTTTCAAATTAATGCCGCTGTTGTTTGGGACTCTTGTGCTGCAATTTTGAAATGAACACTGATTAGGAAGCATCAAGCATGCTGCTCAGTGCTGAGAAAACTTAGATTCACAGGTAAAATTGTTCTGAGAAACAGGTTGCCAAGGGCTTAGACTTTTGCATCAGAATCTTGAAGGTTTCATTGAAAGCCAGCTGATTTTCCTCTCCCCCCCCCCCCAAAAAAAAAAGGCAAAGCAGAGCTGACTATTTTCTGAGTAGTGGGTAACAAATATAACTGTTATACTTCTAAAGTTGAAGAGCAGAATTCTTTGTTGCTTTTTGCATTCAATGGATTGAAATCCCCCCCCCCTTTTTTTTCAGAGTATTGTTTCTGCCTTTTTGGGGAAAGTTTAATTTCCATTTGACTTTTGGAAGTTGATGTTTTTCTCAGCTAAATAGGAATAATATGTTATTAAATGCATTTTATCAGGTTACTATACAGTAGAAGAAGCTATATGAGTAAAACAGGTAATATTAGCATGCTACACTTAAATAAGAATCCGCACAAAACCAGCAAGTATTAAAATAGTTCTTACTTTAAACCTGAGTATATTCATTTTTGACAATGAACATCATTAAATAATTGTCATCAAATAACTTTTAAAAATAAATACATATAATAACAACCCTGTAACTACAGTTATTTAGATGTTTTTTCCCCAATTCAGGCAGCCTATACTTCTCAGGCAGACAAAGTGGTGTGGGTATTGGGAGCGGGGTAAAACTGCAAATATTTTTTGCAGAATTGTTGGAGGCAGAATTGCTCTTCTGGAACGTGGCAATTCCTGAATTTCCATTTACCCGGGAGTTATCTGTGTCACTGCTTCAGTCTGTAAAACTGGCTGAGCCTCCAAGTTTCCTGCTTGAAGATTTCTCCTACGGAGTAGGAACAGGTGAAGGGAGCAGGTACTGGGATTTATCTGCCTGGTGCAGAATTTCTCCAGGAAGAAATTAATCTACCCAATATGTGCTGGTGGGACAAGGTTGGCCCTGCATGGGGGAGTAGGGCTGTTATTCACATCTCGTTGTTATGACTGCTTTGGCTGTAAGAGTAAAGTGTCTCACAGTGAAGCTTTTGTGTGTTTTCCATATGAAGTGTTAGCTACTCATCAGCTAAGCGGTTGGATAGGTGGTCAGCACTGGTTAAGCTAACAGAAGAAACCTCAGCCATCTTCAGTTCCCAGTGCTTAGATTATAAAGTTCAAGAGCTAGGGGAAAGGAATATCATGAGGTGATGGCAATGGGCAGGAAAAAGGAGGGCCCTTCTAGTTCTGAAATCCTACGGAGGGAGAGGGAGTAGTTTGTTCTCTTCTTCTCGTTTCTGGAAAATGTAAGTGTATGCGCTCCAGAAGAAAAGATCCCCTTTGCAGAGGGGAAATGTGACACTCTAGAAATAAATGGCTGTAAAACAGATTTTCTAATAAAATGTAAAGCAGCTTTACAAAAAAATCCGTGCTTTGGGGAGTATTGTGGCAGCTTTTTAAAGGATTGTAAATGACCAGATGGCTGGTTCTAGCACACACCACCATTCCTCCCCTGAAAGGCTGATGGACTAAAGAGATCAGAATAAAAAGGGTGAAGATTTGAAAGGGGAAGGAGGCCAGCGTATCCCAAGCGACTAAGGGTGGAGTGGCTGTTGTGGTCATGTTAATTCCAACAGGGTCTTCGTATTTTAGGTAAGATAGAGGTGGAAAAGGGTTCTCTGGAGGAGCAAAAGCAGGATTGAGGAGATGAGAGTGGACTTGAAGGCTGCCGCTAGGTTGCTGAAGTGATGTAGAGGTGCAGATTTTGAGGAAACAGTCCCACGTGTGAATCTCCTTCCTTTAGGCCATAAGATGGTCCCAGCTATCTGGTGATGCATGTGTCTCTTAATATGCAACCATAGGATGATTATGTCCCTGGGCAAGCTAGATCGTGTGGTGGCTTATGCCTGGGAAGGAGCAGAGCATATCATCTGGCAGGGTATGTCCCTGGCTGTAGCATAGTGTCACTCCCTCAGTCCGCGAGCCCATGTACCCTGTGCAGCTGGTTTGAATTTTGACAGGACAGGATGGATGTGGTCCCACAGTCATTTACACTGATGTAGGTTGGGGCTGTTCAGCCATATCCCTGGCTTCTCAGTCTCGCTCCTAACTTTGTGTCAGTGCTGGTACAGTTATGGTCCTGTGGGGATCTGATTGAGGGAGCTGAGCTAGTGGACGGCAAAACCCACCAAAAGAAAAAAGATTAATTTTTAGTCAAATCAACTCTTGGAACTGGTTCACAGCCTGGTCACAGGATCGCTAGCAGAAGAGTAGTGATGTGTAAGTGCATAGTGGAGAGCAAGGAAGGCAGGAGCATGGCAGTCTTTGTTTAGGCAGTTAAGCTGCGTTGGAAGCATGAGTTAAGAGAGACCAGTTCAAAAAGAGTCTTATAAGGGAGAGGAAGAATAGCCAGAACACAGTCTTACTGACTGCTTCTAATTTGGAAAGAACAGGAAGGCACTCTCCTGTTATACCCTACAGGGTATGCATAAGGGTGAAGTATTGCCCACGTGTTGGAAGTAACGTCCTATGGACCTAGTAGGGAAGGTCTTGCACCTATAACATTGGCTGCTTTGGGAAAACTGCCGTGGCTTGGACATTTTCAGAGCTCTCCACCCGTTAGGCTTTTTTTGCATTTCAGTTTGTGTATGCCCTGGGCGGGGGGGGAGATTTAATTCTGCAGGATTATTAAACGTGACATCTTTCACTGGCCCTTAACTCTGGATGCTATCCAAGGTTAAGATTATTGAGCCTGTGGTTTATAGCAGTGGGTTTTGAAATAAAAACTGTTCTACTTTGTTTGTTTGCTTTGTTTTTGGAAAATGGGAAATGCAGATTACAATCTGAGAAGAACATCATTAGTTTATAATCTGAAATAGATTTTTAATATCAAGTGGAGCTAAGTGCATTGCACTTTACCAATTGAATCTTCATGTGACTGTTGATAACTAAAAGCAAGTACAAATGGTTGTAGGAGAGTGGTTTTTTTTTTTTTTAATAAAATATTTGCGTTATGGATCAAACAGCATTTTTCATGTCCCTGAAGTTTTTGTTTTTTTCTCTCGTCTTTAAAATTTCACATTACAATTGCATGTGGCGTGCTTTCGAAGAGCAACCGTGTCACCAAATAACGCTGTTTGCAAAATATTTAATCTGGCATTTCTAAAGTGATGAAATTAAAGAAGAATAAAAGTCCTGCAGTAGCAAAATCTATTTCCAGCTGCCTCTGCATAGAGACAGTGTCATAGGCAGCACAGCAAACTGCTTCCAGTCTCATCTGCTGGCCATAAACCCTGAAAGAGGCTCAGTGTAGGAAGGAGGAACGTGTGCAGATGTTTGTGCATTTTTCAATCCCTTATGTTTTCAGAGACTTAAACCAGAAGCAGGTGCTCAAAAGTGCACAAGAAAACTTCCTCTTAACACCAGGGACAGGTAGCATTAGGGTTTTTCTAAAGAGTGTCTGTATACCCTTTTATGATGATGGAAAGTAGTATGAGAGCATAAAGAACTGTTACACAGAATGTGCAAGAGTCGAGAGTCTTTTGACGAGTGAACTGAATGTTTTCAATCTATTATTTAATTGAGTGTTGGGGGCTTGAATGTCGTGAAAGACTAATACATGGGAAGTTCATTCTGGTATCGTGCCTTGTATTTCTGAATTGGGGCAAGAAGGCAAGAATCTATCAAGTCTATGTATGGAGGAGAGAGGAAGTAAAAGGATTCCCAAATAAAGAAGTATTAGCACTAATGTGCTAGTGAGCTACCTCTATGGGATGGAGATATGGAGAAGAAAAACCCCCTCTAGTATTATATGCCTCAAAATAATGTATATCATAGGGTTTCTTCCCTGCTGCTCCCCTTCTTTGTGCCAGCTCTGGTTAATCTAGACTGGGTCCAACAGCAGTGGTGAGAAGATCAGGGTCAGTGAAATGGCATTCCTCTCCATTTTCTCTTTTCATGACTCAGAGCAGGCTTACACAACATGATAGTTAGGTCTTCTGGTATTCAGAGCTCTATGCAGTAGCTTCTCCTTTGTGGGAATTGTGTGGTGGTGGCGGGAACGGTGAGGAAGTTTGCAGTCTCAAAGGGTCGCCCTAGGCTTGCGTGCTCAGTGTTGGGACATCCCTCACACCGTCTTAAAAATCGGTTTCGTGACCAGCTGGTTTTAAGAGCAAGGGAACTCTGTCTGCATACTCAGTAGATGGCTGCCCTTGCACAAACAGCTTTGAAGTGAATTAAAGTGATAGTATAAGATACAAAATTCTTGAGTGTAAATAAAGTCCGTGAATCAGGGGAGCCCCAGTTTGCACTGCTAGCAAGCACACTGTTAGCTACTTCGAAGAGGCACAGGGGCTGTTATTTGTGGGACCAGAGGCTCCCACTGCTGCCAGTGACGGTGTCTGGCCAAAGCCGAAGCCCCTGATTCGGCATCCTCCAAATTCTCATCCTTATGGGAGTGGTTAGGTCATTCACATATTGCAGACAAGGCTATAGCAAGTGTATATATTTATTTGCGCTCGAGATGTTAAAGGAGCACAGTTTAACTGATGTGGCCTTTGCAAACAGGTCTCTGTGCTAGGGCACTTTCTAAAGGAAATAGTAGTAGTTGTTGTAGCTGTTCTGGGTGTAACAAACAACTTTTTTTGAGGAAAGGAGTTTTTATTTTACTTGGTTGATACATCTCCCAACTGCACTGTTTCTTCTCTTCCTCGTTCAGAATTTGGAGCCGATTACTCTGCCTTCTCTTTTGGGCAAAGAGAAGCAAAGATTTGCCAAGAGAGGCAAATCTCTTGGCATACCCATGCCTTATTTTTTGTCAGTTTTAAAAGGTGGATACTTCTTCTTAACTATCTTCCAGAGAGGACTTGTTCATTACTGCCTCTGAAGTAGAAAGTATTCTACGTATCAGAAGATGTCTCTAACAGCTAAGTAAGCATTGCTATTCAAAGGAACTTCTATAACTGGACTGTAAGGTAAATGTGAAAGAGCATTTTAAAGAAACAATAGAGAAAAATACATGGGTCACCTTTTAAATTGTGCCCAAGTGTGTTGCTCTTTAGGCCAATTCAACAATATCCCGCACAGAATATATATGTAGGTTATGTGAGAACTCAGGCTTACGAAGCACTCTGCTGTGCCATCTCGTGGTGGTCCCTGTCTTGTCCAGTAAATTAATTTGAAATGTGCTTCTCTTCTGTTGACTTGAAGCACAGAAGGTTTGTTATCATCAGTTCTGACCTGCCCTCGCTTTTTTGTAAAAACTCATTTCCATTAAAAGCTCTTCTCCATACCATTCTTTGTTTCCATCCAGAAAACATGGACAGAAGGAAATTGATGGGCTGTAACAGACAGCGGATCAGACTTGAGTTTTAAATGCAGTACTACAGTTAAAAACAAACAAACAAACAAAAAAACCCCAAAACAGTGAAACTTTGTGCTCAATACAGAGTGCCTGCAGCTGGGCAGAGGGGATGGCAGGTTCTCTATCTGCAGCTCCAGAGAGGGGACCCTTGTCAAGGATGTTGTGATAGGCTTCAGGAAAGATCTTAGGGTATTTTTTAAAAGTGACAGGACAGGGAGAGCAGAGTGATGAGGAAAAGGAGACGTAGGCAGGAATTTCCTATAAAAAGGAAGAGGATCTCGACTTGGTCGGTGAAACATTTCTTGCACCAAGTGTAGCGGGCAGAGCGTAACTGCGCTTCTGCAGTCCCTTGTGTGGACGAAGTCACTGTTTGCACTGTGGAGCTTGCCCCCATCTTGGGCAGCAGAAAATTGTACTGAGACAATTAGCAGCTTTCCTTACTAAGGAGAGTCTGCTCCCGGGTCTCTTTTGTGTATGTGTTTGACTAGCCCCACAGACACCAACAGTTTAGGCAAGTCTCTACGTGCATCTTGGCTGAGTTCAGCTGAGGAAGGCAGAAATTCGAATGCTTGCAGTGTTTGAGTGCTAAGAAGTAAAAGGACATCACCTATTCCCAAAGGATCTTCCCAGGCTGGGGAAAACTGCTTAAGTCCTGGTGGATAAATAAATAGGGGTTTGGAACGACAGTGAATTGGATTTGTCGTTGGTTTTATCATTGATAGCACTTTAAAAGTAGCCAAGACCAAACAATCATGAGTCACATTCAGCGCTGGACAACTTCGATGTAGGTGCAGTTACTGGTGCTGAGAGCCCTCAGGTCAGGGTTGAACCGAGCTGTTTTGCTAATGTCAGTGCTCTGCAGAGAAACTCGTGGTGTTGCCAAATGATACCGTTTCAGCAGTAGCATGTACGCTTGTGCTGCGCCTGAGCTAATTAACCTCCAGCAAGACCTCTAGGATATCAGCTCGCCTTTCTGCATAGAAAGCCTCTGTGCTTTTAACACAGACTGCCTCACTCAAAAGTAAGCCTAATATCTCTAACACAGCACTGAAAAGTGCCTTTTATCTAATCGAACTCCAGCCACTTCAGGATGGAGGCATTTGCAAAATCAGACATGCAGCACAGGAAATGAACAGTCAATCCTACAGGGACTGAAAGAGCCTGCGTGGTCTAACATGTATTGATTTGTCCATATTTTAACAAAACAAAACCTATTAGTATTGCTGCTTTACCTCACAAATATCTGCACTATGTTATTATGTATACATTAGCTATTGAGCCAGTATTAGTAATGAAAAGCTTGTAATAGAAATCATAGCGCAACCAGTAAGTATGGAAAAAATAATAATAATTAAAAGAATATTGATAATAAATTATATGGGATAGCTAAGGTGCATGTAAAGAAAAGGGGCTGTCTTCTGGACTACAAGAAGTTTTCTGAATGTTGGATATCTAAATAAGAAAACCTGTCACAAATGCTTTTCCTCCTCCAAGTAAGTTGTAATGGAAAGGACCAAAGCAGCCTGAGGTTGACAAAAGGGTTCATGATGGAGGAGAGAAACTAGTGATGGAAGGAAGGGATCAGAGAGCATATTTGAAGAAGTGAAACTGCTACTATTTTTTTTTTTTTTTTTTTTTTATAAAGTACTCCGTTTTCTTTGGATTTCAGTGGCAATGAGTTTTCAATGAGAGGAAAGAGATTTGGCTAATCCATAACTGTATGACTTTGGTGCTAGGCATTTTAAAAAGGGCAGCGGTTTTCAAGAGAATTGCTTAATTTGCTTGTGAATTTGAAACCCCTTTTAATGCAGATTAGGTGGCTTGAGTTGATGTAGCCTTTTTGGCCAAGTAGGGAATTCAAATGGAATTGTGTTGCTCTAATGATCTTTCCAAGACTGACTGAGAGATGCTTGTGCTGGGTGAACTCGGTGCACTCCTGTTAATGAAGCTCAGAGTGCCAAAATGGCTAACGAGACTAGAACTTGACAATAAATTGCAAAATGCATCTGTATATTTATGTTTTGTTGATATGCTCGCTGAGGATCTGTGTTCAAATGAATTTTATTTACTGAAGAAAATTATTTTTCCGGGTAAATAGAAGATGACCTTGCAGGCCATCACTCTCGGCAGAAATAACTTGCAGAGTATGTTTTTGATGAATGTTTCCAAATTAATTTTCAAATTTTAACTCGTCTCATTTACATTGTGAGTTTATGGAATTTAGGACAACAAAAACATTAAGAAATCATTAACTCTGGTATTTGTGTGTGGGTAGGAGCCTCGTAACGTTCAGCTGATAATCCTGTTTTGTGCGGCAGCAGCCAGTTTATGTGCTCTGTGTAAGGTTTGTCTGGGTACGCCTACTTCCTTCACTCCCTATCGCTTCAGTCACTTGCAAACCCTCTGGCTTGCAGATGTGTGTAAAAGTGCGAATCCAGTCCTCAGTCTCCTTACTCAGCGCTTGCTTATCTTCTGATGTGATATTTTTACTTCATGATTGAATGATTGAATTCCACTGGCGACTGAGCAAAATGGTTATAGGGGAGTGGGATCTGGACTTGCTGAGCTGCATGTGTGAACATTTTCTTATCTGAAGAAAATGTAGATTATACACTGTGCCTAACTATCATTTTGAGTGAGAGGTTGTTGTGCTCAGAGCTGTCACTGGGCAGGCAGGGGTCTGTTCCTCTGGGATGCTGGTTTTTGAAGTGACTTGGACCAAGACACTTCTGTGCCCTGTACTTCGGGTTCCTCAAGTGCAGAGTAGGTTTAATGGTGGCAGAAATCTCCTCTGTAAAATGCTTGGGAACTGCTAGAGGGGAACTATTGTTTACTTTTTGCTTTTTATTTTCTTTATATGAAGAAATAAAAAAACTCTAGGAAACCTATAATCCAGCTATTCATAACATCTAGCGCTGCTGGATACTTTTGAAAGCCCTAGACAATTGTGCAATTAAGCACATACTCATCGTTCACGTTATAGGAACGCACAGAGACCTGGAACTTCCTTCACAAAAATAACGCGGTACTTAAAAGCAAACTTGAACTGTGGGAGTGAAAACGTCTCTGGTCCTTCTGTGCATTTGGCCTCAGCATCCTATTGCACTTGGGCAGGGTATATGTGTGTGTGTGATGCATTGTTTTAAGTAGCCTATAAATTATGTTCCGCTGCGCTTGCAAGCAATGCCAACTGTGCAGAACCCTATTCCCAGCAAAGTGAGTGAGCCCATGTCTGAATGCTCTCGTCGTCTGTTTATGCGCTGCAGCCTTATCAAGAAGGCCACTGAAAACTGTTAATGATTCTCAGCTTATCAAACAAGTCTCCAGTTGCTTTGGGGAAGAGGCTACTGTGTTTCTCAACACGAACAACCTTAACGTGCAGATGTCGCACACAATTTTGAAAGGATTAAAAAAGATAAGAAAGCAGTAAGCTAAAGCTGATCTTGTCAAAGCTCAGGATACATATTCATGGATTTTTAGCAGCTAAAATTGTGATAAATGCTAACCCTCTTCTTGGTCAATTCTGCCGTTGTAAAGAGAAGATCTCGCCCTGCTATTGTCAGGACGGAAAGTTCACTGTGGAGTAACAGTTGACCTTGTCTTGAATTAACTTTACATAAAAATCACACTTTTTTTGTGACAGTCTCAATGGTGAAAACTGTAGACATCCAAATTTCATTGGATTAGAGAACTCGGGGTTTTTTGTACAATCTTCTTGCTCAAGAATCATTTCTTTACTGGATGTATAGGGGATACCATCGTAGCGTTATTCTTTCCTGAATGTGCAAATGTGTCTTCTAAAGGTATATGGGTACTTTCTGTGTTGGTTTTAGCGAGACATCACTTTGGGAGCCTTGATGCAACTAACACATGGTGGTGCACTGACCTGTGCTCTGCTGGCACATCCTTTTCTAACATAATTTTGTTTTAACCTTCTGGTTACATGGTTTGCATTTACCTTTGTTGTTGGGACTGCTCCAGTGTATTGTAGTCATATTAAAGAAACCTTGCCATATGCTCATGTGCTACCTTGACTCCAGAAATGCAGACACATGTTTTATAACAGGCTCGTGGCATGATTTTACTGTAACCCGCTGTCCCACTGCAGTGGCAAATATGAGAACGCTGATCTCTCTGGTGTTGGAGGCTGACACCTAGAAGGTCAATAGGGAAAGCCCCTGTTAAAAGCTGCCCTATCTCACTCTTTCTTGTTTCTGCACCTGACTTGAGGTGATCAGAAGTAGATGAAGAGAAGCTGTTGGAGCGGGAGCCCCTCTGCCCACTGCTGTTCTTGTGGCACTTGACTAACTGGGCTGTTGTTGCAGGGTGCATGCCTGATCTTCTCCCTCCCTCTTCCTAGTCCTGTAGCCGCTCAAGCCACAGCTTGTTTGCGAATGTGATGATGGATAAGGGGAGTGCTGTTCTTTGCAGTGCAAGAACTGATAGTGAAGCTTTTTTGGTAAGCAGCAGAACATAATGCAGGGCTGTGGCTGTGGGTTTTGGCCTTCCCAGAGACTCCCGGGAGTGGTGTGCACAAATATTCTGCGCAGCTGCCTTGGGGGAAGAAAAATGAAAGAGTGGCAAGAATCAATACTTTATTGCTGTGAGCACATAGCTACCGTCAAGATTAGGGAATGTGTGTTTGTTCAGTGGCAGAGCGTCTTGTGCTGACCCTGCTCCTTTTATGTCAGGTTTTGGAAGGTACTTGTGACACCTGCAGCTCGAGAGTGAGCAAGGGAGGGTTTTTCTCTCTCCAGAAGTCAGGTGAAGGGGACGAGGCAGCCCTGTCCGATAGCCCGGGCTGCTTCCCTGCCGCAGCAGCACCGCTGTTCCAGGCAGCGCAATGGATGTCTAGGTAACGGCTGAGGGTTTCTTGCAAGAGGTGAGGATTACTGCTCCTCGACAGTCCGCCTCTAAATCCACGATAACCAGAGCACTAAGTCCCTGTTCACATCAGCACTGAGGTGTGCAGTCTGCTAATAGCAAACATAAGTAGATAGTGGTATTCTTTCTCAGATTTGAGCAGGACGTAGTTCCTTGCCGTAACAAGAAGCAGTGTCCGAAATTTAAAATCCTCGGGAACTGACGTGAATGATGCAAAGCATCCCAGCTCCCTTGCCACCTCTTCCTCCGCTCCTTGCTCAAGCTCACCAGGTTTCTCTCCCTCTTTGCCTTTCACACAACCGTCGTTTCCCCTTGCCTGCTGCCCTGACCCTGCCGTGCTGCCGTGCCGGCAGGAATGCTGAAAGCAGCAGGAAACTTCATCTCCTGCCATTTGCTGGCAACATTTCCTGTTGTGCTAGAGGTGAGTCGAGATGCGCAAGTTTAAATCCAAGCTTCATGCTCCAAAATTTGGCACTGTTAGGGACTCTGGATATGGAGTTCCTTTCCCAGGCTCTTTCTCCTGCTGTGTGTGGAATATGTTTTGTGTTAACCTACTCATCTGGAGATAAATACATATCTAACAGAACAGGATTTAGGAGGTCCCAGTTCTGTGAGAAGCGCTGCATGTGCTGGGGGATTTTTATCCAGCCGTTTGATTTAAGTTGGTTTCAGTTTTTTGTCTGCAAAAAATGTGGCCGACATTAACTAATTCTGTGTGCAGGTAAAGCAGAAGCAGTATTGTTGTTTTGCACAGCGATTCATTACTTTTTGCAAGGCTTAAGATCTATGAGTGGGATGAGCTACTGGAAATTGAAGCATCACTTTTATATATTGTTGTATTTTGATTGGCAATAACTCCCAAAATATTTTGGTTTCATTGTGTTTTCTCCCTAGAGTCGCTGTTCCCTCTAAATCTAACTGTGTTTTTCCATTATTCCTGCCAGAGAAGAAATTCTGTCCTATTGATACCGATGAGGAATCTTTGCAGTTACTCTGGAAACGTGCTGAGCGTATCCAAAAGGGAATGTTTGTTCATAGTCTCTCATGTTACTAATGATATCATGTTTACCTTGCATATTTTTGTTCCGTTAAAGTGCATACTATGTTCCTGATTGGACTTTCTATCTTTGCTTCTTTTTTAAATGTTACTAAGAAGGCTGTTAGATTCTCATGAGAGACTGGTTAAGTAAAATATCTTCTAGTTAGATGGCATTGCAAATACTACACTAGCCAGTTTACAGATCATCGCGTTGCAGCAGCCTATTCACTCTGCTCTACCAGATCAGTGTTGCTTTCTTCAGTGTACATGAGAAGAGTCCAAATGACAGCACAGCGAATCAATGCTAACCTTCCTTAGAGGCTCTTTCCCTCTGGTTTCAGGACGCAGCAGAGTCATAGGGTTTTTCCTAGAGAGGAGTCTTTAATAATATACTTGATACACAAAATATTTCTTACCAGGTATGCTCTTTTTTTAACAGGTGTTGGCATCATGTCGGGCATTTCTTCTAACGTCTCGGATCCCCACCAAGGTAAAGCTGCTGTGCTTTCAAAACTATTCTGTATTTTTAGACATAAATATAAGTTGCACAAACTTTGCATTATTTTGGCTATGCTTGTGCACCTATTTAAAAGGAAAAAGTAATGAATGGTATGGTGCACAGAGTTAAGTTTGTTAGAATGGTGTTTGCATTGATGTCTGTCCTAAAAGGGTTTGTTGATTTAAATAAACCATTCCAGAAGAATCTTAACTTCTGGAAATGCAGCTGGATGAAGATTTATTCAACTTGAAGAACTGCGATACGAGCCTGATGACCTTGGTAGTGGGACAGTTTGTGCACAACCAGATGGCATTACTCGCTTGTAGTGTCTAGTTTCAAATAGGAATTTATCTGATTTGGAGACAGAAATTGAGAGTTCTACTGCATTCCACTGCTCTCTGCCATTTTCTGTGGAGATCACTGTTCATTGTGAAAAGCATCTTGCCAACGCACCTTGCCAATGCTAGTGAATTATTTCTTCTATTCCTGGGGCAATTTGTAATGATTGTTGTAGTAGAGAAAGAATTCCTATGTGAACGAAAGTGACTGACTCAAAAGATCATCCATCGTGTCCAGCTTGGAATCAGTGAATGTGAACTTGGTACTTGTCCATATTGTATTTCGTATATATACGTGTGTGTGTGTGTGTGTGTGTGTGTGCACCTGTGTGTGTAGCCAGGGGTGTATAAATGCTTTATAGAAAAATAGCATCAATAAATGGAAAGATTGATACAAGATTTTCAGTTACGGACCCTGTTAAATGTGACTAGCCCTCACCTATGACTGGTGGGCAGGGTGACTCTGCTTTGAATTCCTGCTGAAGCTTATTACCCTCAGCTGATCACTCTGTCCCTGCTGCCCAGATGTTTTAGTTGCTCCTCGATTGGCTCTTGGATCAGTGCAGTTTAAAGGTTGTTTTAAGACAGAGTTTGCTAACTGGGTTACATGGAGATGTAGAGCTAACTGATGAACAACCGAGACATCTGTGCAGTGGGAGTATGATGGGTGGGTGCTGATGGTGATCTTATCAGATAACCAGTACAAAAGCAAATACAAAATATTGTAATTCATCAGAAAGCTCTTGAAGACAAGGACTCAGTGTTACTAAGGAATAGCTGTAATTCTAGTTTACCATTACTGCCAGCTTTACAAAACTTTTGTTAAATGGATTTATTTAGTTCGGGAACTTGTTTCCATTTTCATTGTTAATACAGCGCACACTCTAGATTTCAAAGTTGTGACTTCAGTGGTCACTGAAATAGAAGAAAGGTAATCAGAAGAAAGTCCTTCTGTGCATAGTTTATTTCAAAATTAAACTTCATGTATCTGAGCAGTTGTTAGGATGATTAAAAATGTCTTTTGTTGGTAGCATGAGGATTAATGAAACTTGCTGATTTTTCTGAAGCCTGTCGTGTTTTCAAAAGCTGCCCAGAAGCTTTCTGATCCTGAGAATGTCAATTGAAGTAGCATGCAGTAACTTCTAGGGAGACTGCTGAAAATAGCTTCTTTACGCTGCAGGGAACTGTCACAAAATCCAGAATGCCCAGAGATCGCCCAGAGAGTTTTGAATGGTGGTTATTGCTACATCTGATTCACCTTTCCTTCAACAGTGCTGCTGAGATGTACCTACTAACCAAGGATGAAAGTTAAATGGGGTAAAAGTGGATCAAGTATAACATCTGCTTACATGATTTCCTTAGAGCAAAGATCTAACAAACTACGGCACCTCTTGACTTTACAATGAGGTTCAGTCAGTTCATTTCCACTAAGCTACATGCATTTTACACCTTCACAGGGACTATTTTGCCCTGTGAAGTGCAGTACTTCCTAATTCTTTCTGCTGTCTATATAAAACTTAGTTACAACATCTGTAAACGTTGAGTATGGACATCAACCTGCAGAAAAGTGTATAATGTATTTGTGGGGACATAATTCAGGTCTGTAAACCCACTTCTAGTGCCAGCTTTTAGTAAATTCTAATTGACTGAAAAAAGTTGAAAGTTGTGAAATTAGCTGGCTGCTAACTACAGGTTTCCTAAATGAATAACACTTACAGCCTCCTAAAAGGATTTTTTTTTTTTTAATAATTTTAGGTAATAAATGAGATTGTTTTAAACCCCTGTAAAGAAATTATTTCACAATTTCAGAAGAGGAATATATTCTGTATTTTTTGCTACACAAGGATTGTAAATCCATTTTTTTAAAGGGGAATCACGAACTGAAGCTTAATTATAGACATGCTGTCACACTTCATGATATTTGTGAATTCTAGTCAAGAGGTTTTTTATGGGATGAATTCTTGAGTCTGGTTCTGGTAAACTATGGTAAACTTTTCTCAGGAGTAGAAAAATACTTCTATTATGTGGAATATGTACATTGGCACATACAAAGCACATTAGTGAAAGTGGAACATTCGATCTGGTAGGTAAATACTTTGCAAAATAGGACGGATATTTCATTGTAGTTTGGGTAAATTAAATGTTAAATAGTCTTATCTGTTTAATTTGACTAGCTCTAGAGCAAAAGAACCTTTTATCTCTATATCAGCCATATAGCTTACCCCAGTAGCAAGCAAGAGATGCCATTGTTTTTTTTTTTATTTATTTATTAATCACAGCATGAATAAAATGCATGGTGGACGTGCTTCATGAAAGATCGCCAGTCTTAGTTGGGAAGCCAGGAACTGAAGAGACATGAAGAGAGACAAATGTCTGTCTTTGCAAAAATGCAAAACGCTGATGCGGACACCAGGAAGATGATGTGGCATCATTTCTGTCTCTCCTGTCTCAGTTGCACGATGATGGGCTTATGTGCTTGCTTGCTTCATAAACAGCACCCCAGTTGTCTGAAGCTACCTGTTTGCTGTAGGGTCCTCCCTACACAGCAGAATAAGCAAAACAAAGCATATGCAGACTCCTCAGTAACTTCAGAGCAGAGTATGGTGCCTAAGTTAAGGCTCTGGTGGAAGGTGGGCTTTGCACAGGAATGGCTGGTGGGTGCTCACATCTTCTGATCCCCTCATGTCATGAGGGCAGCTTAAGGGAAAAAAGATTCAGAAGACAAGAAACAAAGAACAAATAGATAATAGTAACATCTTAATCCTCTGAGGCAGTGGGTGGATATGTAGCCAAGTGCTAAAAAAGCTCACCTATTTGATTAAAAGCCCCTTCATTTTAGTGCATCTTAAAACATATCTATTTTAATTGGAATTTGCTAAGCAGCTTCGTCTTGTGTTAACACCCTCTCTGACTGCTTACAGCTTTGCCAGTGAGACTGTGGGGGTTTAGGAGCACTTCCCAGTGTCAGGCTGCTTTCTGGAAAGTTTGTGTTGAATTCTCATGATTTGAAAAGTGAAGCTTGTCATTACTGATTTCCTGATGGGCTTTTGGAGCCTCTGTAGAAGGATATCCTTGAGAACTGCGCTTGGGTTCTTAACAGTGCAGCCATGGTTCAGGGTCTTGGATTTTTAAAGGTTGCCACAATGGTAGAAATGTAATAATTTAGTGTTTGCCAGTTAGCCTGGAAGCACTCTGACTGTAAATCTACTTCTGTAAAGTACAGAAGGCTACTTTTTTTAAAATGCAATTCAACCAGACTGTTTGTTACAGTTACAACGGTTTTGATGATAAATAAAGGGAAATGACCATGCTAACGTCTTGCTCTGTACTTTTGAGGCCCAAGAGGTTTGTTTGTTTCTGCATCTCCCAGCTGTTGAGATGCTTGCATGTCTGTGTGGTTGGGAGTTCAGATCTTAGCTACTCCCTATAGTCTTAAGTTTGTCTTTGGAGAAGAGGACTTTTTTTCTCCTGCCTGTACCTCCTCTGAGGTTCCGTTTGATTTTAAATATGCTCACCTTACTTCCCTGCCTATCCTGACTGTTGCCCAGATAACTGAGTCAGGCAAAGCTAGCATATTATTTCCTGTCAAACCTTTAGACCTACTAATGTAGTTTTGAGCCTTATATATACGGATGGGTGGATGTATGTCCCTTTAATTTCTCTATAGTAGAAATTTTCACGTCTGTGATCAGTGTGCCTCATGAAAGACTAATAAGTGATGCTGTAAGTATTCTAATTAAGTTATTTACTTGCAAGGATACACATCAATAGGATGTTGTATAAGCAGTTGTGCTTTTTATTGTAAAATTTTGTTATAAATTGTGTTATAAGTTGATATGCTTTTTTAGCCATCAGAGGAATACCCAATTACATATTCTTATACCCTCTAATAACCATTTGAACCCATAGTAAGCAACATACAAGTGTTCTTTTTGGTGTAAAGTATGACCAGGTAGTAGGATATTAACAAATACTTGGTGTGCACTACAGAAACTGATGTAAAATAACGGTCTCGTCATTCAAGGTTTTTGTGCTAACTTCATTGAAATATGCCAGTGCTCTTTAAAATAAGAAAGTGTTTTGTACTAAAGTGGCCTTTTCTTTTTCAACTACAGCTAGAACTAACTTTCAGCTACTTGGAAATCCAAGGAATAACTTCCAGTAGGCCAGGTCAGGTGAGTGTTTTCAACCTAATATCAAAATCATATTGTGGCACAGTGATATATTTTACCAGTGATAGTCTAGTTAAAAGGTACCTTTTACTCATTGCTAAGTCTGTTCCAATCAAGGAGAAAATAATGTTCTAGCAAGTAGGTGTCCCCATCCAAACTACACGTTTGAATTGTTGCATTCATGCTGCTTATAAAGCCTAAAATAATGGTAATAATTTAAAGAATAAATTTTAAAAATGAGTTGCGTGGGTGGGATGAAGATAAGAAATGCAGCTTTTTTTGTAGCTCAGTAGGAATGGAGCTAAAAAGATGCAAGTTTTCGTTAGTCACATAAATGTGGATATTTTTCTCAGCGATGATAAAACAATGGTGGTTGTTGTATAATCCACAGCGTGCCAGTCTTGAGTGTCTTTTGTGGTGTATACCTTTTGTGGTGAAGCCAAATGCTCCTGCTTATACTGCAGACAAAGTGTTTCCTTTCAACTCTTGTTGGTGTCATTCCTGTCTTAGAAAAAAAAGGGGGAGTGGGGGAAGTTATGTGCCAAAAAGGTGAATGTCAAAGAGAAGGTGATGTAAAGAAGAACGCCTTTTATACATTGTTCATTCTTAAGATGAGCGTGTTGACAGGATTTGACAGTCCAATTGTATCAAAGCCTTCATGTGTTTCATGTGTGTTTTGGTTTTTGAAGAGGTATTTAGAAATAGGAGCATCTGTCAGTGTATTTGAACTCTGTAAAGCTTTCCTTATGTTTAACATGCCATCTTTTTAACCTGACTTTTGAAGCTTTCCTTTGAGGAAAAAAAACTCTGATTGCTTACCTTTATAATGGGGAGACATTTAGTAAACTCTGTGTGGTTTTGTGGCCTTATATATTTAAGGTACTAAAACGCCATGGCAGCTAACACTAATTATTCCTACAGGGATAGACAACAACTGTTGTAGTAGGGCTTACAAGGAAAGGGCTGGTTTTCAGCAGCCCCTCATTTAGTATACCATTTTTCTAAGATATTTTGTAAGATTTTGCATTTTTACATTCACTTGTGCTTTAAAAATGCAAGTCTTATAGCTGAAGGCAGGTGGAATCCTTGATAATTCCTTAGGGGCAAAGGGTATTGTCGCAATTTTCCTGCAGGCAGCGTGTTACATCTGTGGTACCTGATGGACTTGTGCCAGGCACATCACAAAAAGCAGTGACAAGTATAAGATAAGTGAACAAATGGACAGACAAAGTAATATATGAGGAAAGTTGTAGTAATATTGGTGATAATCAGAAACAGTAGTAACTTGCTCGCTTGTTCGTCTTCAGAGAGTGAATGGCTGCAATTGCTGGAAGGAGTCGAAGAGGTGGGAAAAATGCATGAAGTTCATGTGTGTGCTTTTGAGATAATGCAGCCTCTGTAGGGTTATTCTGGTGATGACCCTAGACAGGAACTGGGAACGAAAAGAGCTCCAGGAACCAGTTTCAATAAAAAAAAAAAAACAAACTTTGGTAGCATACTACACAATGTACTACTAGCATTACTGGATCTCCTCTAGTATTGTCTATATACACTTCTTATTTATTCATAATTTAGGAGCAGTCTTTTTACTATATTTGCACAGTACCTAATTTGAAAGAGTTTGTGACTTGGGCTTTAGTTGTACTAAATATCTGCACTGAAGAAGATGGAAATACCAGGTTGTTGCATGTGACGCAGCCAAAAGCGACAGCAGATCTGATGTGTCAGTGCTGTGGTAATCTGATCTGATTCTGAACACTCAGGATATAACAGAGACTGGTAACAAAAGGGTTTCATTTTTTTCTTCTAGCTGAAGCAAATATCCCCAGACTGCAGTGCAGTAGCGTTAACTGCGTTGCTGCATCATTTGAAATGAGACGACGTCTTACCTTAGTGATTTCTCTAAACGATGTGGATCAAAGTGCTCAAACTTTTCCAGAAAATCATAGCTATTAATGACTTGTACTTCTTGCTCAAGGAGGCAGGCCTTGTACGTTCAATAGTTTGCTGTCAGGCTGTACTCGCTTCTCCTGGTGTTCTGGGACATGTTTCAAAATCGGACAATAGTGTGAAAAGTTCTTGGGTTTGGAAACGTCAGCTGAGGTCAAGTTTCTCTGAAACCTTTATCCTTGTGGGAAGCAGGACACTTCTAGGAGAAGCGAAGTTTGAGCATGCAATTCTTGTGCATTCAAGCAGAGAAACTTTACCTGCAGCATTGTCATGTCATGCATTAATGAGTAACGTAGTCTTACTGACATGTAAAGCATTCAGCTGGCACTCAAAATACTACCCTTTTTAAATGAATGTGAATTAGAAGGTACCTAATTCCCACCCCTTCTCCCCCTGTTTTGTGCAGTTGATCATGGAAACGGAGAAATGCAGCATTTCCATGAAGATGGCAACCTCTGAGGACGTGCACGAGGTTCTGGCGCACATTGGAACCTGCCTCCGGAAGATATTCCCTGGGCTTTCTCCAGTGTAAGTACCTTTTAGGGCACTTGTAGCATGAACGGATTGTGTTGAAAGGGTGAAGAGCTGCTACTACTTGTCCCCTGGTCACCTGCCTTACATCAGAAATGCACAAAAGATATAAAACACCTTAAGGCAAGTGCTAAATTTTCCTCCAGGAAAAATACCTCCCTTGGAGGTATATGGCAGAACGACGAAGCAGAGCATAGTCAGGGCATGCTGTAGTCTGTACGGTCGAAAGAGCTTTTATTTTGACTGGGTGATGTGGGGATTTGGAGTTTTAAGTTTTATTTTTACTTTATTGCCTCTCCAACCTCAGATATAGCTGAGATTCTAGTTTTTTGTTTTAATTAACTCTTTTTCCTGTAAACAACCATGATGCTCAGTAGGTTTTTTGCTTTGTTTTGTTTTTTCCCCAGGAGTAAAATCTGAGTTGGAAATGGGGGGAAAAGTTCTGTTTAGTTCACATTTTGTGAAAGGACTCACATGACTGGGAGCCTGGTGCTTCAAAACAGAGCCCTAGGCCTTCTGTTATATACCTTCAGCAGAATAACTGCCTCCTTGAATCATATATCTCATTTTCTAGCTTTTTTGTACTATTTCAGTTTTACGTTGTTCTTACCTGTGTTTTTCTACTGTTTGTGTTATCCTCTGCCTCTGAATTTTATTATCTTGCAACAATTTTCAGTAGTTTTTCTTCATTTTATTTTCTTCCTCTTCTGTAGCTGTGTCGCATCTTAATCTGTACCTGCCAGATAATGCAGCTCTACTACTATTCTCTCCAGTTTCTGTTTTTTAGGAATTTTAAAGATGGAATTTTAAGTGGATCACATAAGAGTTTTCCAGGACACACGGATTTTTTTTTTTTCACAAGTGAACTTTTTAAACAGACATTTGTGAACAGTCTGGTTAGATTTACATATTTTATTCTGCATGTGCATCTTTATTATTCACCTTTCCCATAGGTGGAGTAGGGAATCAACTTCATAACCTCAGCCAGCAGTTTCTTCTTTTTTTATTTCTAGTTTATCTCTGTGACAGAATTATTAACTGCCATGATGGAGATGGAAATCTTCCTTCATAAAGAATGTGTAAAAGTGAATATTTATGAACAAGAGTAGCCATAAAACCTCAGTAACGATGAGAGAAACGTAGGTAAAAGAGTGGAGTGAAGGAGGACCAAGAGGACTGCAAAGCTGTGTGCGTTTATCTTAGCATCTGTGATTGCCTTGAGCTTTAAACGTGTTTTTTTTTTTTTTTTTCCCTGGGCTTTTTAAAGAATGTTGCTGGAGCATTTTGTGTAGCTGTTTGGAGTGCTTGGTTCCCAGAAAAGAAATTTGATTTTTTGCTCTCCTGTCAGATGGCACAGCTTTCCAAAATGAACACAACGGAGTTGTGCTGCTGATGTGAAACCAGAACAAGCAAGAAAGGGGAAAGAGGTTTCTACTATCAACGTCTCTTATTTATTCTTTTCCCTTGTTGTGTGGAATTCTGGAATTTTTGAGGCTCTCTAGTCGTTCAGAAGAACGTTTATTTTTATTTCCTAAAAGGCAGAAGGGGGTTTTGTTTCAGTCTAGGGGCTGAAGAACGCTATCAGACTACAGTATTAGAGTTAGGTATGTGAACTGCAGGCTGAAGGCCACAAGTAGCTACGCAGCATACTCTGTGGCCCTTCTCACCATAATGCTTTCACTTCATGAAAGCACTATATAAACTGCAGCTATTTCAGCATAACCAATAATAATACCATGTTTCCCTCCTATTTTGGACATCCTTGTGTTAGTCAAGGACCACAAGTCTACTTAGCTTGGGCACTCTTGTCATAGAAAAGGGCTCAGTTGCTCCAAGACTCACAGGAGAAGTTAAGAGACAAATGTTACTGCTGCTCGGCTGTATCAGAATGTGTTTGATTTTTAGGCAGAGAATTGAGTTGTATTAAAAAGGCTAATTCTTCCTGTACGCATCATTAAAAACATACCTGAAATAAAGATGATCATGAGTGCATATAATTGCACAAGTTTAAAAATATTTTTAGAGTTATGAATGATATTTTTCCCTTTGCATCTAGGAGGATTCTCAAAAAAGTAACTATGGAGCCTTCAGAAAGACTGGCTAATCTCCAGGCCCTGTGGGACAGTCAGACAGTGGCAGAACTTGGACCCTGTGGTGAGAATGAATTTAAAGGCTCAAATATAAAAAGGCTGGAATTGCAGTGTCAGGAAGTTTAATTCTATTTCTGGCAGAAGCTTGAAAAGGTGTAATTAGTTTTAAGGTGTAATTAGTATGGAGTAGACTTCTGATTGGTGGGTGAAGGCACTATTTTAAGCTTTCTTGCAACCTGCTGGCTATTACAAACCTACGATAGTCTCAGTCTGTTTCAGTTTCTTTCAGCAGCACAATGGACACCCTTCTGAGAGAAAAAGAGAGTGAGTTTTGAAAGACTGCGTGGTATATCTTTAAGTAAAAGTAGTAAGATATGCCTTTAGATATTTACTTGTTTGTTTTACTGTTATGCTGAGTACTCCCTTGTGTTGTTTCTAGGGGGCTTTTCGCAGATGTACGCATGTGTCTGTGATTGGCTTGGATTTCCCTATAGAGAAGAAGTACAGTGGGTAAGTACGTGTCTTGTGCTGGGGCTCATTTCCTCCAGCTGTACAAAGGATGAGAGAGAACATAAATCACAATGCTTGGAAAAAACAGTTCTATAAAGATGTATTTTGTTCTATACTTTTAACAGGATGTTGATACAATTTATCTGACACAAGATACCAGAGAGTTGAATTTGCAAGATTTCAGCCATCTTGACCACAGGTAAACAACATGCAGGAAGCATGCTAGTACTTGAAAAAATTGCTCTGTTTCTTAATCTCTTCTTCCAATAGGATTTGTATGTCCTAGCTGAGGTGTTACTTGAACGTCTAGACCTCTAGAAATGAGCACCTGTATCACTTTGATTTTCCAGCGCAGCTGCTGTGTTTGCATAAAAACCTCATAGAGAGCATGTTTTATTGGAGGGGTCTGAGAAGGTGAATATATTTTGCTATTGGAAGCCCTCCAAAAAGTTAGCAGATAGATACTTTTCCTGTAATGATGATACAAGAGCTCAAATTCAGCAGAGAAAACATGCAACTACATCTAGTAGTTAGAGCAAAAAAGGATGTTATGCTACCTTTACTTCTGCAGAATCTTTTTCTCATGGAATTTGGTAAAAGAAATTACTTTTTTTTTTTAAGTAAGTCAATAGAATACTTAAGTTGTTCAGCTGAATCCCAGGAAGTAGTTTCTCCCCTTACAATAGATGCCAACAGAAAGGTATACCTTCAGAAAAAAACTAACTGAGTGTAATTTTACTATCAGATGCTGCAACTTAGCTAAGGGCTGTATTGGGTTTACCAGATTCAACTGACTGAGAAAAGTGAATTCTAAGAAAATTCAGTCTGAAGACATTTAAGTAACCTGAATATGGAAGGAGTCTTAATTAAAATCTGTCATTATACAAGAAAAATGACGAATCTGAGAGGCTTTAAATATGATATAGAAAGCAGCTGTTCCATGGGAAAGTGCAATTAAAGAATTAAGAGTTGGAAAGAGATTTGACGTTAAAAATATTATAACAGAGAGGCTGAACTTGAAGGCAGGTAAATGAGAGTATTTCAGCACAGCAGCCTCTGCAGCTTTAAGGCTAGCGACAGCACAAAAAATTCCACTCAAATATTTATTCAGCCTCTGTGGTGGATTTACACAGTCCATGCTGAATTCCGTGGTGCTATCATGAACTTACTAAGCTGCATGTAACTGTGTTAGCTAGTTCACAGGTAACTGGAACAAGTCTACAGGGCTGCAACTACTGTGTGACAGGTATAGCCAAAGACTGACTGAGTCGGTGAAGACTTGCTGAGAAAAGATTAGGAAACGAGTACTATTCAACACAGGCAAACGTGGGTAAAGAGCTTAAGCATGTTGCAGCGTGGAAGTGCTGGGAAGAACATGGGGCCTTTTTTGAGAGAGTGACTTAGATACCCAGCCTCAATAGAAATTAAGTGTTTGAACAATTTATAAGGAGTGAAAAATTAGTAAATGACAGATAAAATAAATGTTTTATATATTCGGTATGTATCAGATGGCTCAAATGAGCTGGGCTTAGGAAGATGGAATAATAAATTTGTTGCTTCACAGAAGATTTTCATGAAAGTATGTATCACAAAAATACTTCCTCAGTGATGTCAGATTTGTATTGTTAATAGCAATCTACTAAATGTCTGATTGTGTAAGTCCAAAGATTGAAAACAATTTTAGAGAGATTTACATGCTGTGGAATCCATTTTGTGATGACAGTTTGTGAGTGCTGAGGACTGAACACAGAAAAAGATTTTGAACTGAAATTTTCAAGAGTGCTATAACATTTTTTAGGAAGCCAAAACCTTAAATTATCCATTAAAAATACAAATTAGGGTCTGAGATCCTAATCAATTCAAGAATGTATGCGATTATTTTGTGAGATATTTAGCACAGTGAGAAAGCTATAAATTAACAATAATAACAGTATGCCAAAGCATTCTGGTTTTTGAAGAGACTGTTGTGTGTCTTGTCCACCTTAATTTTGGGATTACTGAAGCAGCTATATTCTTCATGTTGTGGAATAGCTCTGAAGTGAAGTAGAACGGGTGATATGGGTGATCTGACGTCAGTCCTCTAGATACCGAGGCTGTGTATTGCAGAAATAACAATTTGTATTTTTCCTAGTGAAGCATTTCTGCTAGAGGTCAGCATAACATGACATGAATTATAGATGAAGCTTTAAGTTCCCAGAGCATCTGACACTTAAAGTGCATAGCATGGCTTGCCATGTGGGAACATGACTTCTGAGGTTTCATTTGAAGTTATGTTGTGCTGTGAACCATATAATTGTTTAACAAAAATAAAAGGGCCCAAAGTGAACGGGGCTTATTTAACTCAATAGCACAATATTCATCCGTATAGCATATGTTTCAGAATATTTGAACATTCAAAAAATGTCCGAACAGTGTGGTTAGCTCTTTCCCCCCACCTCCTCCCCCCCCCCCGGTCAATTTTTTGCACTGTTTAGACTTCTTGCCATGGGCAAAAAATACACTAGGGGACAGAGTTGCTGAAAAAACGTGAAATCACTGGAAAAGCTTGAATGTTGTTGAAGCTTGGAGAGATTTTCTGCATTCCAGAAGTACAGAATCTGTTTTTATTTTAAGATGGCACAGTTCTTTTTCTGGATGGTAGCTTAGCAAACAAGCCAGTAAATAAGTGGAAGCAACTCAATATAACTTGATGAAGGAAGTTATGAGAAGACTCTGCTTTTGGAAATGGTCATTAGCATTATTTCCTCCTGTACTGCTAAAGAATTCAGATCATTGCTGGTACCACATCTATAATTTAAGCGAATAAAGCAGTAGAACATTTTGGAAAGGGAAACTCGAGAATAAATACGATGAGGGTAGGCAAGCTCAAAGCAAGAGAAGGAGTAAGGGTAGATCCCAAAAGGGGACCCCCCATTGGTCAGAAGCAGCTTCAAAAATTAAACAAACAAAAAAGACTGGAAAAAAACTATCAGAGTTCTCCTTAAAATCAGGTGGTAATTAAAATGAGGAAGAATCTGATAAAGCAAAGTTTCTGGAGAGCCAGAAAACTACGGCAAAGGCAGATAGATATCCCACTGTCTTCAGGCATGTGGGGAGGAAGGGGGTGGGGGGAGGGGTGTGTATACTCTCTTAACTGCTGGTGTTCCTGAAGTATGCCAGTATCTGTGCTTGTCTAAAGTTTGCACAAACAGGCCTTGGATAAGGCAGAAGACTAAACTATTTAAAGATGAGAATTTACCAGTCAGCAGGACTGGCTTATTGAAAATATTTCCTCCCCGCCACTGTAGCCCTGTTTCTTAAACGACCAGGCGGTGCAGCAGTCTTTCTTGCTGACTGTCCGAATGCCCACCTGTCCTTCAGCTCTGTTGGTGCAAGGCTTGGGGAGGAGAGGAGGGAAGGGGCAGCCAAGAGCAAGGTCTGCCTGCAGGTACTCTCCTGCCCAGAAGGTCCTGGGCTGTTGCCAGCAGTCGCAGCCAGCTCACCAGCTCCCTGATAGGGTAAATATACGCGGGTGGTGATCGCAGGCAGTTGTCCCTCTGCTCCTTTGGAGCAACTGAGCTGGTGTTGACTGAAAAATAACCGCTTGTGGGCTCTCTCCGCCCCTTCTGGGGGGTGGCGATGCACTGTCTGTAAAGCACCGCTCCACCGATGGTTGCGGGTTGGTCAGCTCATCCGGCGTTTGTGCTGCTGCGTTCAGCCCAAGCTGTAGCTGTCTGACCAACTGCGCTGTGGAGACACCTGCAAGGAAGGAATTACAGCATTTACCCTTTTAAAACAATGGAATATGTGAATTACCACAGGGTGGATAAACCCAAATTACAGCTGAAAAATGACTCTTCTGCTTGTTCCGTTTCCAAGGCAGAGGCAGTGCCCTGAGCCGAAGTTGCTAATTCTTTACCTCCCTACTGATCACTGCAGGCAAATGCCAAGAGGGAACAAACCCGTGTGTGTTGCTTCATAGCGGAGTTCCTGCCTACCCAGCCTAAGGGGGAAATACCTCTGTGTGTTTGGTATTTTTCCCCTAACCTTTCACTAGTCCATTACCTCTTTCCCACTGAGAAAAAGTGAGGGAGAGGAAAAGCTGGTGGGTGGAAATAAATCTGTACACGCCATGAAGCTGGTAAGACTCTACTGCATTTATGAGACTGAATTCAGCACAAGACTGTGTACCTTGAACAACATGGGAGGTTGGCTTAATCCTCGACGGGCACCGCACACTGGTTCCTCTGCAAGAGTGTGAAGACGCTGTGTTTCCATGAGCTTTCCAGTTGATGTGCTACAGCCTTTTGCTGCAAAATGACGCACCTCCTTACTGTTCCCTTAGCGATGGGCTCACGTTTCCAAATGTAGCAACTGCAGTTCTCAATATAGCCTGCTGGATGTTTGCCTGTATGATACTGCCTTATCTCTTGGTTTTCCTACGTGTTTAACTGTCACCCTGACGCGTTTTGAGTGTTAGTGGAGGAAAAGTCAAGGACGGGAAGAAGGAGAAGAGGATGTGAGAAAGAGACACCGTTCAGTGCTGCCAGATGCTTGCCTGCATATGCTCCAAACAGAGAGCTGAGGGCTGGGTACTAGCTTATAGAAGCTAGTATTTCTAAGTTTTTTCCCTGCCAAAAATGAGGCTAGGATGACACTATTGCTTCTCAGATAATTCAGTGTATATTGCAACTCCTTCTTTATCTCATTATAAAGACAAGGGGTTTCTGAGTATCTGCTGAGTGTGTGTGTATATATGTATTTAACGCGTTCTGGAAAAATGATCCAAGTGGTGTGCTGCTAAATAGTATACTAGCATTTGATGAACGATTCTGCTGGAGGGTAGTGTACAGACGTGACATTTATGAACATCTGTTATTGGAGGAACTTAGGGAGAGCAGATCAAATTAAGAGGCTTAGAATAAAGAGAAAGGGAATAATTTAGAATTTCATTTCTGAAATCCCTTTTACAGTTAAAAGGGGGTTTGTGCTGAATGTCGCGTTATCGTTTTGCAGGTTTCCTGCTCCCTGAGGGAATATAACTATAGAGATGAGACAAGGAGATGTTCTCTAGAAGCATTCAGTCGTGGAATTATATTAAATCATCATACTGCCAAAAAGCTTTTTACCGTCATACTCAATTATAATTAGAGATGATTAAGAAGCTTAAATATGTCACAGGCTGAAGCAAAAGTAATGCTGAGAGTAGGAATGGCAGCCCAGACAAATTCCTGGTTTAAAAATCCATGCTAGCATGGATGTCAGTTGGCCAGTCAAAAATCTGTATTAAAATATGGCAAGATACACAGCTGCTCGTGGTGCTCCTTTTCCTCCTTTAGAATGCAGAGTTTCCTGTAAAGGTGATGACAGTTGATTAGCATTGCAAAAGCAGTGTATTAGATATTGAAGAAGGTTTAAGAGGTTTTGTTTCAATGACCACAACTGGCGGTTATATAAAAAGTGTGTAAAAGTGTTTTTCTTTTTCTAGAGACTTAATACCTATAGTTGCTGCTCTGGAGTACAATCAGTGGTTTACAAAGCTGTCCTCCAAGGATCTGAAATTAGTAAGTAATAAATTGAAACAATATACCTGCTCTTTCCAGGCTTTGTTGCGTTTTAGAGGATGCTTTTACGTTTGTCAAGAAGGTGAACTTTAGGGAAGTAAAACTGGGCATCTTGATGAATTTTTCTCTCGGGTGTCTGAAACTAATCCTTTAAAGTAATAAGCACATAGTGATGTGTGACAACGCTGTTCTGCCACAACAGTTTTCTTTTTGAAAAGCAAAAAGGGGGCAAATCTAAACAAGATGGACTACTTTAAATGCAGTGCTAAGAAAATCAGTAATTAGGTGTCTAATTCTAATATATCAATATATCTGATTCTAATATATCAAAATATGCCATTTCTACTAAACTTGAAAGTTAAGTCACAGGTGAAATTAGTGGTTTGAAAAGCTTCTTTCACACTTGCATGCAAAACCTTTCTCCTTAAAAATGAAGGATAAGAGTCTCTTGATCTAAAAGTGTGCTCATGGCATTCGTAGCTTATGTGACTCTTGGCAGAAGAGTAGGCAGAACACTTTTTTCTTTCTTGCTGGGACACCTTGCTTAAAATTGTATATAGAGCGAAACTGAGGATATTTTTAATCTTCTTGTGGTTCTGTGCTAAAATCACCATTGTAAAAAGGTACAATAAAATTATCAGCTTCTGCTTTGGATTCAAAATTTAAGCGAAGTAGTATACTTAGATGAGTAGCCCGTGCAGTTTGCCTAGAACAAGAACTAGCCATATTATCCATCTGAGATTTTTTTTTCATGGAAATTTGGGGAATTTTTAGCAACTCTTATGTGGAAGAGATTTATTCAAACAAGTAAACTTTGTTAATCTTTGGAAATGCACCAGTTCGTTAAAACAAATCTTTGCCTTCCATACATTCCATTTTCAGTCAAAAGTATCATGAAAAAGCGTTGAAGAGTAAATCCATGCCCTAGAAACACTATTGAGGGTCAATGTGAGTTCAGACATATCCAGAGGCCATAGAGTGCATTGTGCTTTATGGACCCCCCACCCCCACCAGCGTTGTCTCAAATAGACAGCATCTGTAGTGTTTCCCCAACACGTGGAACTTTCCATTTATGAACGCACTGCTGTGGAAGCAGTGGGAAAATGTTCTGAAGTATAAATATATGGAAGGTAAAGAGAGAATTGGAGAGAGAGGTGAGTTGACAAAATTTGGGCAAAATTGTGACCCTACTGTGGTTAAAAAAAAAAAAAAAAAATTATGTGCGTGGTAGAGGGTTGTTTTTTTTTTTTCTTTTTAAGAGATTCAATTCCTTTAAACCCCCTCCCTCCCCCAAAAAACCCCCAAACCTGAAAAATGTCAGCCTGTTATTAGAAACAGAAATGTCCTGATTATGAATGTCACTTCGTGATTTTTAAAGGTGGATAATATAGAATACTTTCAGCACTTCGTGTTAATGACTGGAGTTCAGCATTAGCTTCCACATGAATGTTGGTTAGTGTGTGCTGGGAATATAGACAAATTCGGATGCAAAATAAAGGATTATAGCAAAAGGTAATGAGATTTTGAGTTCACTGTATAGCTTTTGAATCATTAAAGCTTTCTCTCTTCTTGAATGAACACAGCAAACAAATTGTTTTGTTATCATGTTTTGTTTATGGTACTTGCAAACGTCCATGCAAATTACAGAATTTTACTACAGTGAAGGTCATACGATGTGTTTTAGTTCTATGTAGGTTAGGAGAATTCATACTGAAACGCACAGCGCTGACTTTCTAGTCCTTAAGCAATCTTTGGAGGACATATAGCTAGACTCTTGTTGCTCCTGGGGATTCTTTTTTTTTTTTTCCATGCGTTATAACATCCCTGTTTGTGTTTAGTTGTCACTCCTGCTTAGGCTTTATTCTCCATTGTGTTAGCTGCCACTTTCTTCTAAAGCTGTAATATGAATATGAACAAGATTTCTTTAAAAATTAAATGAGTGTTGTGGGTTTTTTTTTCCCTGAATGGCAGGGCTTGGGTTTTTTCCTCTTTACTGTTATTATAATAATTCTACCCCTTATGACTAGATGGCCCGTTTCTTAAATGACTCACTTTTAGCCTGCCTCTCGCTTCTCTCCGAGTCTTTTCCAGATGTCCTCTCTTGCCATCTGACTCCCTCAGGGATGTTCCTGGTATCCTTGTTTATTATTTATGTATGAGTAGAAACTGGTCGTGGCCTAGATCCTGTTATGATGTAAAGCTTATAACTAAATAACTGTATGTTCCATGTTTGAGTTCTTTAATATTGTTCTGTCTTTTCTGTTGTAGTCCACTGATGTCTGTGAGCAGATTCTGCGAGTGGTGAGTAGGTCCAATCGATTGGAAGAGCTGGTATTAGAGAATGCCGGGCTTAGAACGTAAGTAATTTCTTCAGAATGTTGTATTAATTGCTGCTTACTCCCACCAGAAAGGATGGATAATATGTGTTAACTAGAATAAGCATTTTAAAAGTTCATATCTAGTATGTACCTTGCTCTGAGGAGCTTGTGGTCAGAAGCTTTTGGTCAAGTTTTTCAGAGGTTTCTTATGTCCAAGAAGTCCCTTTAAACTGACGTGTTTTAAAATCCTGCCACCTCCATTTAAACTGACGTTTGTTAAAATCCTGCCTGAAGAGTTGGGTTAAATGGAGCAGAATGGATTGGATAGGAGCATAAACCCTAAATCAACTTGCACTGTTCCTCTCCAAATATACTTACCAATGCTAGCATGAAAACCTTTTATTGTTTAGAAAACTGTTAAACTTTGTTTATTAAACAGCATATTATTCCACCTTGCATAACAGATTACAGTTTCATTCTCTAGACAGCTGTTTTTCTCTTACTGGGGATTGCAGCCTGTTCAAATAAGATAGTACTTTGACATTAATAAGTTTTTTTAAAGAAGCAGGAAAGTAGATAAATAAGTTTAACCCCTTCCCTTAGCCTTAACAGAATGGTATGTAGAGGAAAGCCTTGCAATTTAGTCCTTGCATGAGTTTTAAATACAGTAAATGATTGTTACTAAGTATTTACTTTTTTTCCTCATAGGAAATAAAGGCAAAGTTCAAGTTGTAAACTAGCCCATTTGGAAGTAGTTGTAGTTTGTTTTAGTATTAGAGTAGCAACCAAGACCATGTAGACAAGATGCAAAATCTAGTGCTAATGAATTTACATATTTGATAAAACAAAGCAGCAGAAAGATAGGAGAAGGATTGTTTTGCTCTCCTCTCCGCCCCTGGCTTTTGCATTGGAAAAGCTGTTAATGCAAACTGCCTAAATTACTCAGGAAATTTGTAGCGGAGTGTGGGATTAAACTAAACCTCCTGCTCACAGTGCATTGCCTCAAACACAGGTGCCTGATTTTATCCCATTTTTCTTGCACTGTGTGCGATGAAACGCAATGACAATCACGATTGTTAAAAGATTGTTAAAAGACGACCTTTGCACGTTGCCTGCGTTAGCTTGTCTCAGTTGGAACTGGTTTCAGTTTTAATAGGACTTGACAGATAAACAACTGGAGACTTTGGTTTTCATACCACCGTCTACATACATAGTATTTGGTGTGTTGCCTTAGTGCATCTCCTCTCCGATCAGGGTTGTCTGTTCTTGTCAAGGATGCATTTGTCAATTTTACAAGTTACCATATCTGCTTGCTGGGAAGAAATCCTATTGTTACTGGGCATCTTCCCTTCACCTAGCTTATAGACCAGTCATCTTTAATGAGCTGTGACAGACTGCCAGACCAGAGTTGAGAAAGAGCTGGTAAGAGCAATGCTTGCAGAAATACCCAAGCTGTTGTAAGAACGTATTTCCTCCTGCAGTTGAGTCAGTTTAAGGTGTTTCCACCCTTTTCTGCTTCCAGCTTCTCGCTTTGGTGATTTGGTTTGGGACATGGCCCCGTAAGCAGCTGTCATCCTCCCAGATGAGGGGAAAGAAAACTCTTGTGCAGTGGTAGTAGTAAGGAGCCAGGTCCAGGGAAGTGTGAACTTGCTATTGGGGAAATCAGGTTGTCAAATGGAACCCCCTGACTGATGGGATTTATATGTTCTTGAAAACAGTTTATTTGTTCTTGCCAGTTTATATGTTCTTGAAAATTTTATCCTCATTGCTATTTCTTTAACAGGCATAAAGGGTGCAGTCTAGATTATTTTGGATGGATTTAAGTGGATACTGGTGTTTGAAAATTGCTAGCATGGTAATTGAGACTGGTAATATCCAAATTTCAGAGAAAGGGAAATAGTCTAGGAGATCCTGAACAAATGAGCTGGAAAAGAGAGTTCCATCACTTAGGTGTCTTAGAGGAAGGAAGAGGGGAGTATGTGATCACTAGAACATTCGTTTTCAAGAAAATTCCAAGACGAATGCTTCAGTCTGCGAAGGCCCGTTTGCAGGAGCTGGTGAAAACAGTATGTTTTTTGCACTGACGTGTTCTCTGCAGTCTGGCAGAACGTCCCCACTGCCATCTGCACCGGCCGCTGCAGCCCTGCAGGGCAGCCAGCAGGGAATGGCCGCTACAACAGAGAAGGAACAGAAGTGCCTGCTAATGATATGGGGAAGAGCTTTGACGGTGGAGTTGCGTCTCGTTTTACCCTGCTGGATGAGCTCTGAATATCCTTAGACCTGAGACCGCTACATGGGTTTTTTCCTTCCATGCGTGTCCCCTTCTTTTCTGTTACAAAGATGTCGTTTAGACAGATCTTGAGGAATTATTTTGTTTGTCTGAGATTTTCAGATCTGTGCTATTCTTAGCATTGGTGAAATATCCTTATTCTGCTGTATATTTATTTATACTGGGCCTTTCTTAGGCTTTACCTCCTCAGTGCATGCAAATGTGGATATGCAGTATGTGCATATCCATGGATTTGCTGCTTTTTAGAAAGTGTCAGGCTTACACTTGCGTGCTCTGTGGCTAAAGCGTGCTGCCAACCAAACAATAAATTTTAGGACTTGAAAGAGGAGCAGATAAAGAGGAGGGGAAGGGAATTCACCCAGTGAACAGAGAGCGCACAAGCCTCAGTTTCAGGCAGAGGCTGCTCGAGGAGTGGGGAAGTTGTGTCAGTTCTTCCAAAGTGAGCCTTGGAGCCCTGTGCAGGTAATCCAATGCTTTCTGGTGGCAGTGCATTTATTGTGCCTCTGCTAAATAGTTCACACACACTGTAGCTGTCCAAAAAGTTCTGGTAACTCTGCTTATGTTGATGGCAAAAGCTGGGGCAGAGTTTGCAAACAAGCCTGGAGACGTAGGCAAAATAATGTAATGACAAGAATCTCTTAGGGGTGAAGGAAGAGGAAGAGACTCCCTGTGAAGAAAGGGTTTTTAAAACTCTTTTAAAGGGTTTTTAAAACCCTGCCCATTTTTTTTTAAAACTCAAAACCTCATTATTCCTTGACGGGACCTAAGGGGTTTGATACATTTGCTTAAGCACAGGCATCTGGTGCCATTTGAAATGCTGGAGGGTATGCACGGAGGGCCTACAGGAGATGTGTACTCTTCTGCAGCAGCAGCTGGTGGCAAAGCAGAACATCCTGAGGCTTGTCAGATTGTACTGATTCAAGCTCAGAATTTCTTTTTGTTATGCGTTTGTATTCAAACGCTACTTGTGTTTTAGGAAAAAAGTACACTTGTCCTAAAGGCAGCCCATCATCAGACATCTGCAGCATTGAAGCATTTTGCACCCCCAGGAGTCTCTCTGAGGAAATGGGATTCCAAAGGACAACTAAACTTTCCAGGAACATCTCTGTGCTCAAGTATACCTTGCAAGCTAAAAGATGGGCAAAAGCTGTTGTAGCTTTTGCTGTGCAGATTCCACTCTTTTCCAGAGTGTGGAAGAGGATGCTACCTCCACTGCTGTTCTCAGTACGCACACTGATCATTTGTATAGCGGGCAGGATCTGCCCCAAAGAAAATGGGGTAGTGTTAATTATGACTCTTCTATCAGTGTAGCCATTAGTTCTCTAACACCGGGCTACAGAACGTTTCTACTGCAAGGCAGAGAGAGAAGGAAGCTGTGTGAAGGAAGCTCAAGGGATATTTTTGTTGTCTACCTCAGTAACTAGCTTAAGTACAGTAAGAACATCGAAGTTATATATTCAGTTTAATGAAAGCACCCAATAGGATTAGTTCCTTTATGAGTAAAATCTTCCCAGCATATGCAACGACAGGTTTGAGGAGTTGGTTTACAGCCAGTGATAGCAAACAGCCTTGTGACTGAAGACATGAAATATATCTCCATCACAACCTGGCAGGGTGGTCATGCAGGGAAACCAAATCTAGTTTTGAACTCAGTACAGTGAGTGGTGGTAGTCCAGCTGCAGCAACACACTGCTCAGACAGGGCCAAGTCCCCTTGCCTCTCAAGTGGTTTGGGACAGAAGTCATGCTAGTACAGACCCCACAGCTACCTGTAGTAGTTAGTTAAAAGTCAGTTCAAAGCTCTCTGTGCCACCTGGCGTGGCTGTTGTAGGCATTATACAACTGATATACTGTAGTCTCTCTTTTGGGCCATGCTGCCAGAATTGAGAGCAGCCAATTGCATATCTTTAATGCTTCTCATTGTAAAAAGGAGCAAGCAAAGAACAGTTCACCAGTGTGCTGCTCTTCTTTGAGAGAGTTATTCCTCCTGTTTTACAAGGTCAGAAATGCTTCTGTTTGTTTTTGACCTTCTGGGTATGCTGCAATGCCCATCTGTTTGAGTGATTGTTGGTTGAGGGCTGCTGCAAGTGAGGGAGTTGGCTTGTGAGTGAAGGAATAGTGAGTGGTGCACAAGTTGCTATATGCTGATCCCACCCCTTGTGGCAAGACAGAAGGTGAAAGACATGCTCGAGTTTTAAGTTATTCTGCGTAACTCCTGCTTTATTATGGCTTCAGATCTTTATCAAAAGTACTTCAAGCTTTGATTGAGTGCTCTTCAGTCTCTTAGATGACAGAATAAATAAATAATAAAATAACCTTAGACACAGCAAATCAGCAGGATAAGCATTGTTTAAAACTGTGAAGAATCATTTCTACTTTGCAGTTGGCCACTTCTGTCTAGTAATCCCTTCACACTTTTAAGCCTCTGAATGGGCTGTTGATTCAGGAGATAACAGAACTCTTTCCCCCTCTCTGTTCTTTTCTTGCAGAGATTTTGCACAGAAACTAGCCAGTGCCCTAGCCCATAATCCCAGCTCAGGACTCCATACGATTAACCTTGCTAGCAATCCACTTGAAGACAGAGGTACGGTAACATTTGCATTTTTCTCTTTCTACGAATGTAATAGGGGGATTACTGCTGCTCCATTCAGCTTTGTCTGAATAATAGACTATTGTTCTGGGTGTAATGCCATTGTAAATATCTGTTGTTCACAAATGACTGAGAATTACTATTCTTTTTGATTTATACATATCCATTAGCTCGTCAAGAAGTATTCAGATGTCTTAAAGCAACCATGATTTTCATTAGATTCCATTACATTTTCATAGGGATTTCTTTTAAAGGAAGATAGAATTCAGTGAATATTTCAGGCCAGAGAGGAAATAAAATAGCTTTTTTTTTTTTTTTTTTAAACACAGTATAATCAATTTGAAGATGAAACGTGAGACAACTTTGTTGCTTGGATTATATTTTCCTGATGTTTTTCCCTTTTTATTTCAACCATAATTCTATATATATTTCCAAGTGCATTGCAGCTGTTCCTTTTTCAGCTTTGTGCTGTTCCTTAGTATTGCCAGTGCTTTGACCCTGTAGGTACTGCAACGGTCTGTAATACTGGCATATCTGGCATTCTTGTGTAGCAAAGCACTGCTGACTCCACAGGATAGAAAAACAAGCTGAACAGCTCTGCTTTTCTCCAGCTAGGTACTGGCAGGAATGATTTCAGTACATATCAAGTCAAGTCAGTACCCCTCCTATGTCTGCTCTCCTTTCACCCAAGGCATTTATTTTTAAAATAAGGTTACATTCTTTCAGTCTGGAGTTGACCCTTCAGCGCTGCCCATGTGAGATTTCCATTTGCTTCACTTAATGCGTTCCAAGCACACAGTGTTCTTGGGATCAGACCATCTTGTGTTCCTGTTGGGCCAAAAGGAAAATAGGAATTTTATTCGGTGAAGCTTTCCTTGTTTTATTTGGGTGGTTTTGGGAAAATTTTGCAGTCTCTTTGCTGACAGGATTCAAAATGGAAAAACTTCATTTTGTTCAGAATCTTACTGACTCAGAGTGCTGTTCTTAACATAGACTTGTGTAGCTGTGTCTCCCTTCTCACGTTTTCAGTGACGGAAAAACATGACGTTTTCTCTTTTGTATCACTTTTCCTATTGACTAGAAACAAGTATGAAAATATTTTTATCTTTAACCTACTCAGAGTAGACTTCCCTCCACTGTGTCTATTCAGATCAATTGCTTTAATTCTATTTTGCACCCTTCCTGGAAAACTCCGTATCCACTGTTTTGCTGAAAAACATTATTACAAAATGTCCCAAAGACCTAACTGCATTACTCTAGGATTTCTATTGCTGTGAGCTGAAAAAAGGCTATCACTTTATGCGCATTATTCATTCTACTTTTAAAGAAGTGCATTTAGATTGTGTCATAAAAGATTTTTTAAAAAGCTTTTTATTCCTCTTGAAAACAAAACAAGTAACAAAAACACTTGGTAGATTGTCTACAGTCCAGAAGAATTTTTTTTTTTTGTATCAGTGTGGATGCTTGCTTTGCAGCAAAGCTATTGATTGAAACCATTCTGAAGGAGGCACGTATAAAAATGAAATGTAGAAAGCAACAACTTGGAGAAATTAGTCGTTTTGGTTTTTTCATTAGCTCAATCTCTTCTGTCACGTGTGCAGTTAACGGTTAAACCTTTTCATCAGAGAATTAGGTAAGTTACATGGGTACTTAAATAAAGAGAAATTACCTGTAATTGCAATGTGCGAATACTGCAGTTTTTCAGCTTAAGACATACTTCCATGTCCTGTGATCTGATAGTCAGTGACTCCAAGCTGGATTTGACCTTATTAAACTGAAAGGGCAGCAAGCAAAAGCTGGCGTAGTGGAGATGTATGTGAAATATATGGATTTTGGAAAGCATCTTTCTCTTGATATGTCCCCTCTGCAAGAACTGGGAGTTTAACCAGATCATATTGCAGTTGTAAGGGAAATAACATAGACTTGTGTGAATTACAAGGGATATTATTGCCCATTATTTGAGGGAGAGAAATCAAGCTATTGTGTATTATTGAGTATCCATAAGTAAAAATATTGTATGATTACGGTAATGCAACTGTCTGTATTCCAATAATACAGGAAGACTATTCTATTTAGCTAAGGCTTAGGATCTGGCTTCAGTTAAAAGATGAAGCAGTGTTTATATGAAATGGGTTTGTGCTGAGACCTGTGTCGTAGTGATTGGCTTCCCTTAATGGTACGACCAAAATTTGTGAGGCTAACACCTGGAAAGTCTGTTACTAGTCTGGGCTTTAGAATCTGGCCATGCTTAACTGATGGAAATTTTGCTTTTAGCTTTACTAGGATCATACTCGTGTCTATTATTTTGTTAAAAATAATGCAAAACAAACAAACAAGAGCCTTAAAATACTCAAAATCAAATCTGTGCACCTGGATGTAGCGAAGTTGTCTTCTGCCATTACAGATATTGTCTCTGTTATAAGGCCAACAAGAATGGGCTACTTAAAAAGAGCATTCTAGGGCCTGAGAGACCCAAAGTACTTTTTCTTTTCTGCAGCTCATTCCTGCATTTTATAGCTCTGAGGCTTTTTACCGTTATGCTGCTAAGCTGTTAAAATCCTTCACCTCACTTAAGGTAATAAGTGGACTGCAGATTGTTAGCTTGATGCAACGATAAAGAAGTACAATTAATTAATTGCTGCACTTCGTACAAAAAGTGCTTCACAACAAAAATTACACTTGTGATATGCTTACCGATGCCGTTTGTACACCTTTTCTCTTCTTTTGACAACAGAACTTTACCTTGACTGAAACTATATGTAGTAACCGAACCAGCTCAAAAAAACTAGACAGTCAGCCACAGAATTTACGTTCTGCAGCCATCCTTAGAAAGACTGATTTCCCCCCACCGCACTTCAGTTGAGTTGAAAACTTTTTTTTTTTCTTCCCCATAGTGGGGCTAGGAAAGCAATATGACTTGATGCTTTCTTGCAGAAAGTTTGTGAAGGCATCTAGTTGTCATTTTTTTACAGTAAACAATGCCAAGGCATCATAACTCTAATATTTTGGCAATATAAATAAATATGACCTGTTGCTTTGAGCTATATGGAAGGCGCACCTATCATCAACGTACAAAAAATGCTACAACAAAAATTGCACATCTGATATGTAGGTGCTCTGTCTTTATTAATGATAGGTAAAACATCTGATAAAAGCAGAGTAAACGTGTGTCTGTGATGTGCTATGCAGTGCCCTCTTTCACGTCTGCTTATGTGAAGAGCAGTTTCAGCTTTTTTGTTTAATTGTGGTTTGGAACGAGTAAAGCCTTTTACTCTTTTTTTCTTTTCCCTTTTCTTACTAAGTGATTTATTAGAGGATTACACTTCACACCTCATGCTCAGACTTGAGTTTCTTTGATTTATTCCTTTAATAAAATAAATATTTCATAAATTGGCTCCACTGTTACTTACAATGTGCTTTCTTAATAACAATATGATCTTAAATGGGGGGGGATGAAATTTATGGTGTGTGGAACGTGAATACACTGAGAAAGTGCTTTAATGAAAAGAAAAGTGCATTCTTTTTCTTTTGATGGAACGGTGCTGAGGTAGTCAGGTCCATGTCAGCATCCTAATATGTTTTTACTGTTTGGGATCGCAAGCAATTGTAGTGTTCCCAAGTCTGTGTAAAAGCCGGTAGCCTACAGAATACTCTAATGAAGTGAGGTAAGTGGCCGTCACAGCTCGGGGAGGGTTTCAAGTTCTTCGAGCAAGTCCTCGGCCACTGTGCCTGCAGTATCATTCCTTTTTATAAGGCATGCATGCTATTAGACAGTGCTATTTCAGCAGCCCGGCACATACCAGTGTTCTTCAAACAACCTCTGAATTTCTTTTCTTAACAAAGAAAGGGGTTATCTCAAGAGAAGATAGCAGTGTTAGCTCACATATATATTAGCCAGTGTCTCCCTGCCCTTGATCTTCCTTCCTTTTAAAAGAAAAAACAAAATGGTTTGAAGTTTCACGTGAACTACTGTTGTTGGGGTTTATTCTGTGTGTGGATTTTTTGTTTTTTGGCTATTTTTTAACTTACATCATTTTTTGGCTGAACTGTAAAGCTTCCAGGCTTCCCAGGGGCTGACTATATGACATGTGTAATACCTTCTCTTTGATCCCTTTCTTCTCAAACGTGGAAGTGTGCATTGCATAGTTTCTAAACCGCTTTAAAGCGTCTCACTGATAGTCAGCAACAAAGTTCCCTGCATGTCCGGTGAAGGGACCTTGTCATTTCAAGGCTTTATGGTCATTAAAAGACAGGATGATTTTGGGCCAGCCTCTACAATGCGCCCAGTCCTGCTGTAAGAGTGCTTGCTCCACTGTGCTTTTGACACCAGTGTGATTGCTGACCGCTCTCAAGTTGGCTGGGAAAATCTGAGATCAAACAGGCGAACTGAAAACATCTGCTTTCTCTTGCTCTCCTGACAGGTGTATCATCTTTAAGTGTTCAGTTTGCCAAGCTTCCAAAGGGGCTGAAACATTTGAATTTATCTAAAACCTCCTTGTCACCTAAAGGTATGTCTTTTGTCACCTAAAAGTATGTTTTATAAATATACCCATTTTCTGGTTGTAAAATGTTTCAAACTTTCATTTTAATACCTTTTATTACATGATTATAAAATAATTCATCCTGTAATTGATTTACACGTGTATGCCAAATACAGTACGGGGCCTTTTCCTACTATACTAGATTGCTGAACTGTGGGCTGGATTCTGCATCTGTTTATGTCCTTTGAAAAGCTCTTACTTCTGTAGGAGTTGGGTTGGAACCTATATTGCAGAGAAATAAGTTTAATTTAGAACTGGTGTAAAGAATATATTTTATTTATGCTTTGGGGTTGTCTGAAGCACAAATGTGTGGTGAATTTTCCAAATGCTATTTGGAAAGCTACTCAAATGTTTTGCACAAGATTATTATATCACAAAGTAAAGTATTGTGAGAATGACTGTTATGAGTGATTTGCTTTCAGTAAAGGCTTGTTTTATAACAAATTTCTGACTTAAATGTATTTATAGTAATTGAAGTATGCTTTTTTTTTTTTAAATCATAACAACACTGAAACACAAATAATATGATTTCAGGCTTTTCTGAATTGTTATTTTACAAATAATAGACCCAGTGAACTCTGAAGTAGAATGCACAAACCAAAGTTCTCTTGAATAGAATGTAAATGTAAAAAAAAAAAAAGTAGAAAAAATGCACTATGTGATCACAGATGTTGTTGACCTGGAACCGATGACTGAATTACAGTCTACGAAAGACATTAGATCATAATAGGTATAAGCTGTGCTCTATTATCCTTTTAATTATTGCTCTGTGAAGTGAAGAATCTGTTTTTTTTCTAAACTTCAGTTGTTGACCTGGGGGTATTTGGGGTGGGTGTGGGGAGCTGTTTTTGTTTGGGAGTTTTTTGTTTTTGTTTTTTAAGTGCTCCATAGCTGTTGTTATATTTAACTGATAGTAAACACTAACCTGAATTTGTTCACTCAACATTTTCATTAAAAAGGCTTTCTTAAACTGTTCTTTTTTCTACTGCTAACTCTATTTTTGGTGACAAGCAATTGATTAAGAATATTGTCTAACCGTATGTTTTATTCTTGAGAAAAGATGATCAAAGATTAGAGAGAAATTCATTCTGTTCTAGTACGTTCGTTCACCCTGTGCTATTCTTTGTGTGGTCTGAATGATGTCTGCAAGGGCTCTGGAGTGTTGAGTGAAGAGCATATTCTGTCTGTACTGCCAGCTCTGTAAGGAATAAATGCCAGCTTAGTGAGGTCCTTCAACAAAACGGAGTCAGCAGGCATGAGTTCTGAGATCGTGAACCTGGAAGGTTTTTTAACTTACCTTTTAAAGATTATCTTAAAAGCTGAAAAAATATTCCAGCATGACTGACATTAACCTCGTGAGAATCGTAGTGCAGGCTACATTACAGTAATTACAGTCCAGAGAGTAACATGTTACCCTGGCTATTGTCCCATGGTAGCCCCTAAAAATTCCCTTTATTTAAAAAAAAAAAAAAAAAAAAAAAGCCTGATATGATGCACTGTTAGTGAGAGCCTGTGACTGTATATGCAGTACCTTAAAACTGAGATTTTATAACCTTCTGAACCTGAAGAATCTCAGCTTTGCCACCTTGGTTGTGTGCAAAGGTCTCCTCCTTAGCCAATTTTCCTTTAACTTAAGAAGACAGTATTGAATTGGTTTGAACTTGGAAAGTTACTTTTGAACTTGTAAGATTGAGGTGTGTAATGTGGAGTTTTATTTATTTATTTATAAGTTATTCACTTATAGAAATTTTCTGCCACCCCTCACCCTTACTTAAGTAGTACTTTCTACTCCAGATAAGTTTCTAAGATTGAGCAGTGAAGTTGGGGTGCTAACTTCCCAACTGATCTTTCTTCAAATATTGCATCTGAAATTTCCTAGGAGCTATTAAGTCTGAGCCCCCTCAGAGTAGTAAAAGAGCATGATAGATTGTCCACAAACAAAAGATTACTGTTAAAGTATAGTATGAGGTAGGTGAAGCTGAAACACAAGTTTATGGATTTGAAGATTCTAGTTAAATGGAAAATTCTAGTGTGCCCATTCAAAGACAGGCCTTGCTTTTCTGAGTATGAGCCGAAGGCCGCTGAGTCAATTAAAACAAACCTTACTGGCATCTTTTGAATTACGCTTTCAGTGATGTGACTGATTTTGAGCAATTGGCCCATTCGGAACAGGAAAGGAGCAGAAACCTTACGGATTATTTTATAGCTTTCCTTCCTGAAGCTAGTTTAGGCACTGTTCCTGAGTTCTCCAGAGTGGTTCTCAAGATGATTTGCTGATTTGTTGACAGTGCATTACATTAATTGCTACTTGTAGTTACTTTAAAATGCTATTCCTGAGAAGATTCATTAAAGTGGGCCCAGAGCTGTAAGCTCTAGTCATTAAATGGATCTTTTAAAGTGTCAAGAAAGTTTCATTTACTATGATGTGCCTTTGTAGACAGAGTAGGCATTCAGTACTTTTGAACCTTGGCAAAAATGTCATTGTGCTCTGACTCTTTTTCAGAGAAGACCCAGTATCAAAAGGCTGCTGAAGCCAACAGCCGTGCTACTAATGTGGGAGACTTTCTTAATATTTGGAAGCTTGGAAAACTAAAGGGCTGAACTGGGGTATTTTGCTTTCTTGTGGCTTGCCACCTGCTTCCTCACATACTCACTGGTAAATCTATTTTACAACAGTTTTTAACTGAAGAATGGGCACGTTCCATCCATTGAATACCAGTCCCGCTTGCACGGACCAGTAGCTTTGAGAGGTTGTCTTAAATTACATAGCAGATCAAAACCCTTGCCTGCTTCATAGCTTTGGCCAGGCACTTACGAGAGAATAGCTGTGTCTGCTAAAGGAGACATTTATGTTTATGTACATAAGAAATACATGCATGTAGTGCTTGAAAGGCAGCAGTAACCATCTGCAATGAATTAAGAACTCAATAATAGGCTGCAGGGCTCTGGGAGGAAGGTTGTAATTGCTGGAAATAGCCACGTCATAAGTTGTATTTGAAGAAGCTGAATTACTGCTTTGGAAAGGAAAGCTCTGACTAGTTTGTTCCCAGTGTGTGCTTTTTAATTTTCATATGAAAAATGTGTATTTCTTCTTAACCAGAATTGAGAGTGTTTATACAACTCTTGATATTTTAATTAACTATTTTTCTGAAAGTACAGGCAAATACGTAATGGAAATATTTTTAACTTCTAGGTTTTGTCAATTGCTTTTGAAGTCTCGGCAAATTATAATTGTTAATGTGCTTGGTCTTCCACAGATACTTTTATCTGTTTCCACAGATACTTTTATCTAAATGTGATTGTATGCAAGAAGACATTGTCTTAACATGATGAAGTAAGCTATGTTTTAAAATCTGTTTCAAAATGTAATAGCACTGTTAAAGCTGTTGCAGACTTGGCAAAAAGATTTCTTCCCTGGATCTGGGTCTTGAAGGGCATGGAGGCCTATTTTCTCAGAGGTGGAGCGCACTCACTTTGCAGAGAATCTGATGGAGCTTGACCCAGGCAATATGGGGTCTTCTGTGACAAAGAAAAGTCTTGTGGCTCTCTGGTGATCTATCTTCCTCTATTGCAGTACAGTGATGGTAACAGGAGGTCATTAAACATTTATGAATGACAGTACGTTCACTGAAATTGTGCACTTACAGGGGCTGTGCTGGTTTTGTCTAGAGCTAGCTAAGTCGAATATTGACCTTTTGTTGCAGGGGTGAATAGCCTTTCCCAGTCACTGAGTGCCAACTCGCTGATAGCTAACACGCTCGTCTATCTTGACCTCTCAGGGAACGCTCTCCGCGGTGATGATCTCTCAGTAAGCACGTTCTTCTGATTTATGAATGAATGCATGTTTTAATTTATTGCCTAAAGAAGGGCAAAGCCATTTTATGTGGAGTTTTTTGCCTTTATTTCAGTACAGTTCTGGTAGTGATAGAAAAACACATTTTGATCTCTACTTTTCAGCATGGACTGAGATGTCTAAGTTGCCCCACACAACTAAACAAATCCATATAGTATTAGTTTGTGCTTTTAGTCCCTGGCTTTTACTGATTAATGAGGAAGCTGCAAGTATATCACTTGTTTCAGTGGATTTAGCATACACTGTGAGTGCTATTTGAAAAATTAAAAAAATTCATTATTGTTTTAATGGAAAAGGTATTGCAAAGTTTTCACTGAGATGTTGGAAACAATTCTTTTTCTTCTGCTTGAAAAGATTTAACTCATTTTTGCTTTAAGTATTTTTTTTTTTGTCTGTATAAATAAATCTGCGTATCTCTTGCACATGGCAGTTGAAACTCATGATTCTTTGAAGAATTTAATTCTTACTGAAAATCCATTGGTCAGCTCTTTCTCTGTTACTCTATCAAGCACCATTGTGGTGCAGCTCTGTCTTCTGTGTAACAAAACCCAATGAATTCTCAATTTGTATGTGTTCAGATTTTGATTATCACAGCCATATTTTTCTCTTACGACAACAGGTCTGTGCACATAAGTGTCAGGTTTTTAATTCTTCTAGGTTTTAAGCATCTAAAACATGCAACACTGGAGCCATCCCATTCGAGCACTTAAAGTGCAGTAGAACTTTTCTGCCTATGACTTTATGTGACTTTTTTCACAAATCTTACCAGTTTGATTCATCAGGGCATTTAAAAAAAACTAGTCTTTTCAGATGTGAGAGATGAAAGTTTCAGTTTAAAGAAGTGGCAAACATAAATAGTTAAATAGAAATAAAGATGTTAGTTAATAGTAAAACAGAAATAAAGTGACTTATTCTCAAAGAGAGAATACCATAATGGATAAATATCTAAAAGAAAATGTTTATTTTTGACAGGAAATAGTTAAGAAACTCTGATGTCTGCCTTACAATGTTTTAAGGGACATAAGCACGAAAAGTCAGGCTTTTCTTAGGCTGTCAGAGAGAGATGCGTGGTTCAAAGAAGAATATTTTTAATACTGAGATCTCTTAATCTGCGGAATAGTTTCCCAACAGGAGCCAAGAAATCCTATTACATAGCGTTTAACTTCAACCCTGGCAGAGCACAGGATTTTTAAGTAGAGACCTTTCTTTCACTGTAGGTATATGGGCTAAATGACCTAATTTTAGGAAAGATTATTCTATTTTAGAAATGTATAACATGCTGTGTTTGCTGGATTTCATGTGGAGTTGTTTTCTGCATATCTGTGAATTAGGTCACACTTTTATCTTTTTGTAATTGTTCTGGGTGACTAAAAAAGTCCAAAATAAAACAGTGTGTAGCAAGAACTTTTACATAAACTAAAATGTAAGTAATATAGACTATGTATTACTAAAGACGTTAATAATTAAAATCTTATTACCAGTTCCCTATTCTCTCTTAAATCCTAAATGCACAGTTGACAGTAAAAAAACCAAAAAAAACAAAAAAACACACAGGCTTCAGAGGCAATGTAGTTGCTTCCCTTATATGCCTAAAGGGACTGGCTTTAAACTTTCAAACCGATTAGCTTTTCTGAAATGTAACAGCAATCTGAGTGACATTCTAAGCTAATTCTAACTAAATTAATTATCATTCCTGGGAAAAAGGAATTGCAAGTTAACTCAGGACTTGCACATTAACGTACTGTTTGTAGTCTGGGCACCATTCTTTTCTTGTCGTCTTAGTGAACGGTAGCCTTCAAAAGTAGGAGAGATTGTATACATTAGATAAAAAGATATTTCAGACACCACTGTTGTAGTGCAATTTTGTAATAAAAGCCTAAAATGTATTTCAGAAGTAGATATCCAGTAATTTGTGACATTAATATCAAAATTAACATGCATAATTTTTTTCCCCTTAATTAAAGAACCTGTACAATTTTTTGGCCCAGCCAAATGCACTTGTTCATCTGGATTTATCTAACACGGAGTGTGCGCTAGATATGGTAAAGTATATTTTCGTGGAGATTCAAATACCAAGCAAACCTTCCCCACCCTTCACCCTCAGGTACTTTTTCGAGTTAGTGTGAAGTAAAATCAATCTTCCTTTTTTTTTTTTTTTTTTTTTTTTTAAACCAGGTGTGTGGGGCCCTCCTTCGTGGATGTCTTCAGCATCTAGCTGTCCTTAGCCTCTCTAGGACACTTTTTTCTCACAGGTATAATTTAAATAACTTTATTCTTAACTCCTAGAGTATTTATTTTATAATATCTTGTCGCTCATGCTGCACTTTTCTTTTTAAGAAGAAGCTTAAGACTTTATAAAACGTTTATATGAAAGAGGTGTTATTTATCCCAAGCAAAATATTTTCTTTCCCTTTCCACTCTTTGCTAGACAACCGTAAAGTAAGCTACCTTGTCTAATATGTTTTTTATGATCCTGCTGCAGCAGAGAATCTATATACATCTTTTGCCTCTAAGAGTCATGTTATCAGACTTTGAAGTCTGTCTTTAAATTCTATTTTTAAAGAATATATATTTTTCATGATTTGATGATGGTTGCAACTGTTTTATTTTTTATTTCCTTTTCTGGGAGGGAAGTCCTTCTGAAAGTCTTTGAGACTAAACTTTGGCTTTTTAGAATACTTATAGCAAAGGAAATATCAACATTAGCCTCCCTTTTCTTCAAATTGGTATGCTTGGGCCCAGATCCAGAGGTGATATCTTTAGTTGGAGGTAAGCTACTCCAGTGTTAAGAAATTATTTATAGTGGTGAAAAGGTAGTTTTGGTGTTTTCCTAATACCGTATTTGATCTTTCGCGCATAAGATGAATATGTTCACTACTAATCAGACCTAAATGCATCCCTGTAAGTAAGAAGTCCGGCAAAGTGGGCAGGAGACCTGCATGGAGGAGCAAGGAACTCCTGGCAAAACTCCAACAGAAGAAAGTCCACAGAATGTGGAAAAGGGGACAGGCCACTTGGGAGGAATATAGGGACGTTGTCAGAGTCTGCAGGGATGCGACAAGGAAGGCTAAGGCCCAGTTGGAATTAAGTCTGACAAGGGATGTCAGGGACAACAAGAAGGGCTTCTTCAAATACATCCATAGCAAAAGGAAAACTAGGGAAAATGTGGGCCCGCTGCTGGTGCTCTGGTGGGTGCTCTGGTGACGAAGGATACAGAGAAGGCAGAGTTGCTAAATGCCACCTTTGCTTCAGGCTTTACTGCTAAGGCCAGCCCTCAGGAATCCCAGACCCTGGGGACAAGAGAGAAAGTCTGGAGAAAGGAAGACTTTCCCTTGGTCGAGGATGATCGGGTTAGAGATCATTTGGGCAAACCTGACATCCTCAAATCCGTGGGCCCCGATGGGATGCACCCCCAAGCGCTGAGGGAGCTGGCGGATGTTATTGCTAGGCCACTCTCCATCATCTTGGAAAGGTCCTGGAGATCAGGAGAGGTGCCTGACGACTGGAAGAAAGCCAATGTCACCCCAGTCTTCAAAAAGGGCAGGAAGGAGAAGCCAGGAAACTTCAGGCCAGGCAGCCTCACCTCCGTCCCTGGTAAGGTGATGGAACAGCTCCTCCTGGAGGTCCTCACTAAGCATGTGGAGGACAAGAAGGTGATCAGGAGTAGTCAGCATGGATTCACCAAAGGGAAATCATGCTTGACCAATCTGATCTGAGGGCTGTGCTGCCCTTCAGAGGGACCTGGACAGGCTGGAGAATTGGGCAGAGGGGAACCTCCTGAAGTTCAACAAAGGCAAGTGCAGGGTCCTGCACCTCAGGAGGAATAACCCCATGCACCAGGACAGGCTGGGGGTTGACCAGCTGGAAAGCAGCTCTGCAGAGAAGGACCTGGGCAGTCCTGGTGGACAACAAGTTAAGCATGAGCCAGCAGTGTGCCCTTGTGGCCAAGAAGGCCAATGGTCTCCTGGGGTGCATTAGGCAGAGTGTTGCCAGCAAGTGGAGGGAGGTGATCCTGCCCCTCTCCTCAGCCCTGGTGAGGCCTCACCTGGAGTACTGTGTCCAGTTCTGGGCTCCCCAGTACAGTACAAGAGAGACATGGCACTCCTGGAGAGAGTCCAGCGGAGGGCTACGAAGATGATGAGGGGACTGGGGCATCTCTCCTATGAAGGAAAGGCTGAGAGAGCTGGGCCTGTTTAGCCTGGAGAAGAGAAGATTGAGAGGTGATTCTGATCAACGTGTACAAGTATCTGAAGGGGAGGGGGTGTCAAGAGGATGAGGCCAGCCTCTTCTCCGTGGTGCCCAGCAACAGGACGAGAGGCAACGGGCAGAAACTGAACCACAGGAAGTTCCACCTAAACCTGAGAAAAAATTTCTTCACTGTGAGGGTGACAGAGCGCTGGAAGAGGTTGCCCAGAGAGGTGTAGTGGAGTCTCCTTCCCTGGAGATATTCAAAACCCGTCTGGATGTGATCCTGGGCAATATGTTCTAGGTGACCCTGCTTGAGCAGGGAGGTTGGACTAGATGATCTCCAGAGGTCCCTTCCAACCTTGGCCATTCTGTGATTCTGTGTGATTGTAAATGATCATTCCGTGTAGCTCATCAAAGAGAAATTAGGTAGTATTATCTTCTGAGCAGCACTGTAGTGCTGAGGATTGTTGTCGAATCACTGTTTTGATGACATCATGTTTCTGAACTAATTGAGAGCTATTGATTATAGAGGAGTTCAAGGTACAACAAATTAAACGCTAGTAAAAGATCATTGCCATCCTCACAGCTTGAATTTGCTTTTTGTTAGAATAAGGAGTGTCTAGATGCTACTTCATAACGAATTTATTTACTTACAGAAAAGGAAAAGAAGTCCCTCCCTCCTTCAAACAGTTTTTCAGCAGTTCACTTGCTTTGATGCAGATAAATCTTTCAGGAACTAAACTCCCTCCTGAGCCTCTAAAGTAAGAATTTCATTTCATTTTCTCCTGTTACCTAAGACCTAGTTTGCATTGTTACTATGCAAGTGCCTCATATTTAAAACAAAGGGAAATGGATTTTACTTGCATTTTTCTCTGTTGGTATATTGTTTACATTGCAAGAGTGAGTTTCATAATGTTCATGCATTCAAGAAACGTTTCTGTATCACAGTTGAGGCTATTAATCATGTTTTGTTGTGTGTGGATGTCACAGCTGCTTAGCTTCCATCAACTTTTTTTTTGTGATATGTTTCTAGCTTTGTGGTTTGCAAACAAAACTGTTTGCTTCACAGTAAAATGGGGTTACATACTTGTGTGCGTGCCATTCCTTTGAGGCTGCAGTATTGCAAGAGCCATTGTGAAAGTGAACCTGTTGCAGGGCTTGGCAGGAGAGACCTATTGCGCGGAGGTATGCCCCCCTTTGAGAGGGAGAGATGATAGCAGCAGCTTCTACGAAAACAAAGTATAATGCTTCTGTTCTCCAAATGTCACCCATGCTGTGGGTAATGGGTTCTAGGTAGGTGGATTGTACTGTTCCCTTGTCCATGTAGTATTGGAGAGAAATTGCTCTTACAGCTAGTGCAGGGAAATTAGGTAGCCCTGTGTCACCCTTCCTTTGATGTATGCACTTCGGAACTGTGTTGAACTTTTGAAAACTGGAATTTAAAGGAGTATTTTAAAATCAAAATGCCTAGATAGGTAAGTTAATCTAGATAGGCCATCCTGTGATTCTGGCAAAAGCCTTGGGTTTATTGGGCTAAATTAAAGAAAAAAATATTTTATTTTAAAAGCTTCAACTCGGTAGCTGCTATGCAGTAAAACATACATAACCCCATCTGTAGTAGACATCTGGACATGTTCAGTAACTGTTTCGAGTAACATATTTCCAAAATCCTAGTCTGGACACAGCCTCTGGGTACACTTCTATAGTTAGGAGCCTGCCTCCTGAGGGAGAACAGAGGCAGGAAGTGGGCAGTAACTCAGCAAAGGAGTAGCTAGGGAGTGGGAGTTGTTGGTGAAATCAGAGATGTGGGAGATGAAGGACAGTCACTGAGCACTGGATGGAAAACTTTGGGTGGAATCTGAGGGAAGCTAAGGGGGGAAAAAAAGTTACGAGGGCCACACGTGAAATAACAGTGTACGTCAGGGGGATTTTTGCTTAATGCAGTTTGTCACTGGAGAGGACAGAGTACAATACAGTGCTTAAGTAAGATGCAATGAATTGAACTCAGTATTCAGCTGCGTGAGCCTGTTGTTTTAGCTCTGATCTTTCACTCTGTTCACTATGACACGTTTGCTTGCTGTCTCAAGACTTTGCTAAGATTAGGAAGGTATGGTACTGATGCATTTTCAAACGCACAGTGATTGCTGAAAATGTATGGGTTGATTTAGGAATATCGATTCTGTGGTGGAGGGCAGCAGGGAATTATGTGTAGTGAAGCAAGAAGAGCAGAGGCTATATGTGACTAAGACACAGGACAATCAGTAGTACAGAGAAAAAGAATGCTGTGAGACATTTAGCATCTTTACAGATTAGGAAAGATCAGAGGCCCCAAACACTACCGTTCATATTTAGCTTTCCCCTTGGCATGATGAGTATTTCCTGTGGTGTGAGGAGTTTTGGCCGGTGTGCGCTCTACAAATGTCTGTGCTCATGGAAGATGCTACCATATGAATATGCCCCAAATACTTGTGACTCCTTGATCTCCCAGCTGTGTAGCTTACATGAGATCTTTCCAGTCCTTTTCAGCCAAAGTGATTAGAAAAACCTACCTTGTGGATCATGTTTAAGCTGATCTGGCTCAATTTGACTGAATTTGATTAGATGGAGTTACTCACCTGAGTGGTATTGGCAGAAGTAAAGAGTTAAGTAACTTAGGGTGAGCTGAGAGCAGTTGCATGTTTCACCAGCACAGAGAGCTGCGGAAAGGGGCCTCACTCCAGTGTCCACCTGTACGTAGGCAGTCTTGGGACAACCGCTCCACAGTAAGTTGACTCGCGCTGTGGCATGGGCTTCATTTACTTTGTTTTGATGGCAACACTCATCACTGCCTAGGGAGTAGCAAGGAGCTGCGAACGTTGTTTGGCAGTTTCACTGTTGTGCTTTTTCTCAGATCTGAGCCAAGTCTCTTTAATACCACCAGAGAGAACCATGATCTTCAGTGCACCTTGTTTTCCCTCTCAAAGCAACCCTATGCATGGGTTGGCTAATGCACTTCAGAAGTATACTGTGGAAGCTATTTTGGTGTCCCAAATTCCCCTTTTAGTCGCTCTATTGCATCATAGCTTTGATTAGTTTAATTTCTTTTTTTATCAACTTCCTTTAGAACTGCAGTTTTGGTTTTTAAATCACATCTGATGACTCTGTGATTTTAAAGATGTTGGTTAGTCAGGGAGGAAAATGGAAGCTGCACTTGCTTGTGCAGTGATGGAACTGTTAATACCAGCGAAGCCTTTGGGGGAAGGGGTTTGCTAATAAAGCCGTACTGATGAGGATGCTTTTCAATGGGCAGTAAAGGGTGCTTTTAGTTATTATACTTAGTTAATGTAGCTAATGTGTTACTATAGCTTTTTTTTTTTTTTTTAAATGAGTGAAGCAGCTTATATACTTTTTTCGTTGTACAAATGTATGTTGGAGATTTTGTTAGTTTACACACTGCCAAAAATTACATTTTGATCTGTCAGTGCTATAACAAGAAAAATTTCTGATGTGCTTCTCATCTAAATCTCAGTTACAAGGCCAGTCATTGCATTCTGCATGTACCTCAGTTGACCAGACTTCTCAGGTTTCAATCAGCTATGCGATTTAAACATAGTCATTTTGTATAGATAGAACATTTCTGCCTGCATTACCTTTGATTACTGGTGATGTTTAACGAGAAAGAGTTGAGAAATTGAGAGGTTTTCTCAGGATAAATTTACAAGACACGAAGTAAGGAAAAAGTCTTTTCTGTGAAGAGAGTACGTTTGTAGCAGCACACTGTCTCTTTTTAAATATGCCTTTTTCGTGATTGCACTATTCTTATGTCACCTCAAAATATTTTGGAAGTTATTTGCAAATTTTATCATCTGTTAGACCACCTTTGTATGAATGCATGCTTGGAAAGGTGGTTTAGACAGGGATGATGTAAAAATTTATAAAAACTGTTGCTGAGCTTTCACATTTTTCCAAAGTGTATATTTTAATAGTCTAGGAAGTAACTGAGCACAAATATTGAATATATTTACGGGGCAGATATAAACAGGTTTCAGTGAAAAACTTTCTGGTGCACACATTCAAAATATGGCTTTTACACACCACTTGCATGGCAAGTGTTTAGGCAAATGACTCAGCAAAATGGATTGGTTTTTATCTCCATGTATCAGTAGTTTGGAACCTGTTTGCTTAATGTTGGCGGGAATGAAATTTGGGAAGGAAGTCCTTCTGTTTCTCTGTTATAATAACCAATCTGAAGCAGCCTGTATGCTGAAGATACTAGGATGCGTACATAGGTTGTGTTTGCTCATTCTTCAAGACACGCACTGGTGGGCCTCCTGATTTGACAGTATTAATACAAACGTGATTATTAATACAGACTCTTATATGTGGAACGAAACTTCTGCAGGACAACTGTCTTCAAAGATGGATTTGTGAAAGTCATAATCATTCACAAGACACTTTGCCATGCTATCTAAAGACAAAGGATACCCTTGTTTTGTAATGCCATTTTGAAATCTGTAAATATCTGGTTACAAAAATGGAGAATTATGTGATGCTTCAATGCGAACAAGTGTTTGAGTGGTACAGGCGTTGTGCTCCACTGATATGACTGGTTGCAGTGCATCTTACGTTTATTAAAAGCCTCTTTTTTAACTGAATTTTTGGAAAACCAGAGAGTTAGTATGGCTGTACAATCTTGTAATCATTTGATGCTCTTTTAAAGCAAATGTTGAAGAAAATTAATCTCTGAACATAATTAACTTTTGATGTGCAGTTAGTTTTAGTATTTGTTTATTTGCATTGCATCCCTGCAGTCTTTGAAGCTGCTGGAGAGTTGGTAGTGTGGCACAGCACATCTGTACTGCCACTGTCCTTCAGGAAATAACAGCTCAGTTGACATGGTTTTGTTTTGAAATGGCTCTTCTATTATGGGTGTATTAACGTGTCATTGTTTAGATGTTGATGTTGTTGTAAAGCTGCTTAAAAAAAAATGGTTCTAATATTGATCTTTTTCAGAGCGCTTTTATTAGGCCTGGCTTGCAATCACAATCTGAAGGAGGTGTCTTTAGACCTCAGTAGCTGTGAGGTAAGGATTATTTATCAGGATGTGTTCAAAAGATGCATTGATTTGGAACTGAAGTTCCCCTAAAATCTACGGGGCTAGATGTTCTCCCTCTGTAGTCAAAAATTGTGGGAAAGGTAGAAATAAGAGAAGCATCTGTAGTAAAATGAGCTGCTCTGTGCTGCTGTGTCATAAATAATAAGCAGAAAGCTCAGAGCACCTGCAGCGTCTCTCATTGACCAAATACTCCTTGCAATAGCAATTTTAGCTAGAGTCAGTGTGCTGTTTGCTGTGTGGCAGCATCTGCTCTGTGGCACTGCAGTAGTATGGGATCCTGCAACAGGGTTTTTCATGACGCCCAAACTGAACAGGTCACGGGAAGCTGAATGCCCTGAAGGTGATTCTGCAGTTTGAACTTCTTCCTCCAAAATGTCTCTGTTGGAGACATGTATCCTCTTCTGTAAGTTCACTTTTAAATCTTGGGAGAAATTCTGCTTTCCCAGTCATTTAAGTTCAGTTCAAAAGCAAATCCTGGTAAGAGATGATGAAAACATGCTGTTAAGAGGCACTATGTGAATGGCTTTATATGTCACTACAATAAATACAAAAAAATGTGGAAGCTTGATTGCTTTACTTTGTTCCCTCCTGTTTCTCTGTGCTTTTCTATGCACTGTGTTTCTCAGGACTGTCTCTGCTCCTACAGGGCTGATATCTGTGTGGCTATGGATTATGATAAAAGATCAGCCATGATCCTGGGGAGCTAGTGAGGCAAATGCACATGGGGAACTGTGAGGACTTTGGCCAACAAGAACAGGAAGGAGCTGTAGCTCTGGCCTTCCCAAGCTGAGTGGCACCCTTTCCTTTTGAAACTGCGAAGAAAGCTTGTTATCTGTTAGGCAGACCTTTCCATGTCCATCACCTGAGTATTAGCTATTCCTGAAGTGCCTTTGAAATGCGATGATTTCCCTTTAAACAGAAAACACACAACTTGATGAATGGTTGAGATGCAGTAATCCTTGCCTTCGGTCTGTGGTTGATTGCTTTTGGAATGTGCTTGGATTTCATTATGAAGGAAAAACAAATCATCATGAATGTATATCACAGTTTGTTTTGATATTTTATATGTTTTAGAAATGGTCTCCTTTGAAGAGCACTACATGTAAATTCCACATAAAAAAGCTTTCAAGCGAAGCACACATGGTCCTGACTTCTGAGCGGATAGATCAGTAGGATGATAATTTTTTTTTCAGAAGGTGGAAGGAAAAGGGAGGAGTAGTTAAAATAACAAAAATGGAGCCTTGTAATCTTAGCCTTAAAAAAAATAAATCAATAAAACACAAACTTCAATAATGAGAATATAACTTAGCATGTAAAACATCCAAGGCTGACACGAGTGAAAACTCAAACCTATCTTAAAGGCCTGCAATTGAATGCAATTTATTAAATAATTCCCCGGATGGGTTATGGAGGAGCCCTTCAAAGAGGGGTCAGCTGTGTTGGACATCTAAGCAAAAGTGGTCATGGTAGACTCTCATGACAGAAAGGAAGGAATTGTGCCCAACTCAGTGTTATGTTTCCTTCCATGATTTGGTTACTTTAGCAATTTCTAGATGTCGGTTGCATTTTCCAAAGCGAACTGTGAACTTGGGACATATGCAAGAGAAACAATCTGTAGCTGGTCCCTCAAAACTGGCAGCACTTCCTTAGAGCCTTCCCTTAACATTTTTTTTTTTCACATCACTGAGCTTTATCCATTCTCATGTGCTTTGGAAAAAAGAAATTAAGCAATGGGGGAATCGATATGCCAGGAGCTGGAAGTACTGTCAGTGGGCCCAGCACCTGCATGGTGGGCAGGGTGACCTTCACCCAGAAATAGAACGGCAGAAAGCTCGGAGCCAGCGTCCTACACTACCTCCCGCTCCTGCAAGCACACGCTGTTACGGGGCTATAAAGCTGGCACTTCAGCTTTGCCCTCTTCCCTGTATCAGGCAAGCTGTACCCCAGTATGGAAAGATTAATCTCTCTGTTCTTTCCCCCTCCTGCCACTTTTAATTTGCTCCCATAATTTTCCGGTATACTAACTCTAAGCTTAATCATTTTATATTGCTTTCTCTTTTATTTTATTTTGTTTTTTTAAACTATGAAAATTACATTTTTATTTCTACCTGCTCAGCACTGATATATTTCACTCTTTTCCCTTCTGCTTCCCTTAGCTTGGTCACTGTGTAAGTACCCTCCATGCTTTACCTGAATTGTTAAATCAATAAGCAGCTTTATTTCCGTTTCCCATATTAGTACCTTATAGCTTTGCACATACTAGGCTATTTTAATTGCTGAAGGGCTTGTTCTTCGTTTTCTGAAGAAGAACTGGTATTTGTAGTCTCATAAATATGTCATGTAAGAGATGTTGCAGAGTTTTGTTTTCAGTATTATGGTCCATGTGGAAAAGTAGCCCACCAGTTAATCTCTGCTTTTATATATATACACAAGATTTCAGTACAGCTGTGATAAATTTTGATCCTAAAACTCAGGCAGTTATGTCCCTCAGATCTAATAGATATCAACATTTGCACACGTACACGTGTGTCTGTATTTAAGATTTTGAATATAGAATAATGGGTGCAAGGTTGAAAGCTGCTCTTGGAAAACTGTTCACTTCAACGCTTAATGTATATATAGCATAAATATTTAGAACCTGATGTGAGTATAATTTTAGTGTTTAGAACTTGTATCATGCTAATAAACATTAGATAATGTAATCCTTTATTTTTGCTGACCATTTTCTCTGAAAATGAACATTCTTATCACACATACTGACTTTTAATGCTGATATTTTAATATAAAAAGTATTAAAATTTATTTTCATTAAACTAAATCTTCTGCTACAACTAATTGTATCATTTTAGGGCAAATTGGAAACTTTGGCTACAGTGAAAGCTAAATTGGAACATCTAATTGAAATAGTCTCTATATGTAAATCACCTTTTTATTTTTAACTTTTGACAAGACCACAAATAATCTGTATACTCCATTGACTCTGCGCTAATCAATGTGGAAGGCTATGTAAAATAGTTTCCTTGTAGTGGCCAAGTCTGTAGGACAATCACAGAGCAAAATTGAATGATTTTGGCATTCATATGGCAAGTGTTACAAATGTTCTTATAAAAATACAGTTAAGTTAAAATTGCACCAGTTTTGACCGAAATACAGATTACTAATATGACCGCTACTGTAGAGGATAAAATGAAGTATATGTAGGCTCTGTTCCATGCCAAAGAGGTACCTCTTAAGCTTCTAGGTGTGACTTGAGATTTGGATGCTTTCTTTGACTGCCACTGTTCTTAAAAAGGCTCAGGCCAAGATATTGAACTGTTCATTAATCAATCACAAATCCTAAACTTTCCAAAAAGTGCCAAATCAAGTCTTTATTGAAAAATACTGCTGTCAGGCATTTCTGATTCCTTAATGGGTAAAAGAGACTATTCACAAAAACATTGGCAGCTTAATTCAGGATGTTTGGCCGTGTAAGTAAACTAAGTAAAATATTACTCATTTTTTATGCACGGGTGTTGAAATGGCTATTTTATATTTGAAAACCTTTCCATTTTTGAAGCAACCAGAGTGAAAATGGAAAATGTTTTGCAAAAATAGAATTTTTGTAGCACTTTTTTCCCCCTTTTTTTTAAGTCTTTTTCTGGATGAGGATCATAAAGCAAAAGGCATTTTAGAGGGCTTGCAGTAGCTGCAAGAAATATGAAGATGCTTTGCTCCTTTGGAAAAAGTATGTTGCATTCTTTAATTCAAGAGCATTAGTGACTAAGTGTATATATTTTCATAACTTTGATTCTTAATGTTGGTACTTTCCCTTCGGCCATTTCATTGCTTATTCCCAAAATACTGAAATTTCATTTAATATTTTAGATTATTAATGTCATAATCTATACTTTCCAGGTAGGCCTTTCAGTTGTTGCTGTTGTTTCTCTTTTGTTCCTATGTTTAAATAAAGAACAAGGTAAATTGCTGATTCTCTCATTTATGGTGTTCTTTAGCCATTTTCCAATTGGGTTATTTTAATGTTCCTTTTAGCGATGAGGAAGCATAATTCCGTTGAGTTTGATTTGGCTTCTCATCTTTGACCTGGGCACTCTCTCATGGTACGGAGAGCTAAAAGAAGATGCTTGCTGAAAGACTTGACTGTAGTGAAATTCAAGGATAACAGGGTTGCATGTTCTTATACTGTGATGAACCTCTCTTTCACTGGAACTGAAAATATCCTGGGCCTTTTACATAGGGAACCAGCACAAAAGTCCTGCAGTCGCTGCCCGGCAGAAATGCTAAGGGATTCTTATTGCCTACTTCATTTAAATCTTTCTCTGATTTAACTGCTGAGAGGTAGTTTTAAAAGAAAGTAAGGAGCATCCTTTTTCTCCTATATATTTTCTCTTATTTAGTGAGAGTGAAGGATGGGAGTGAGAATAGTAGGAATGTGCGCATAGACTGTCATTCTCATGCCTGCAATTTCTTCTGTTGCCGTTGTTTTTGCCCCTGTTAGTACCCTCTGTATTCTGAAAGGTCCTACCACTGTTTTCTGTGTGATCTCGAAACTATAACTAGCTTGCAAAAATGGCTGATGTTTTATCTCTAGTTGAGATCGGGAGGTGCACAAGTCTTGGAAGGATGCATAGCAGAAATACACAATATCACCAGCCTAGATATTTCAGACAATGGTAAGTACACAGAACAGGAATGGAGGGTCATGCAAGTCTGAGAAACATGCTTTTTCTTTCAGCTCACAGTATAATCAAGGGTAGTCGCTCTTGCTTTATGAGTATTGACCATATTAATTATGAGAATGTCTCAGCCTGAGAACTCTCATCACTATAAAGAGTATAAAAGATGTTAATAGATTAACTCTACCCTCCGAAGTTCATTTTTTTGCCAATAGCGTTTTGGCAAAACCAAACACAGCAGAATAAAAGTGATGGCAGCAAGCATCTTATTAGATCTAAAGGTTTTTGTGCAAATGGGCTTAAAAGTAAGAGAGGATGAGAAGCTAAATGGGAAATGGAAGAGTGATGAAAGAAGACAGGGAGAGGGAAGACCAGGTATGGAAAAGAGCTGAGGTCATAACACTGAAGAAGCAGGAAAGGGGAGTTTGGAGCAAGCAGTCAACCAGCTTCAGGTCAGAGAAAGCCTGTTGGAAAAGTCTGTGGAAAGTTCTTGGACTATTGCTGCTTTGGGTGCTCTGTGCTTCCTTGTTGGGAGTGGCAGCTCGCTCCTCTTCTTGCAAATGTAAATTGTAGATGAGTGCAATGGAAGAATTCACCTAGCTGTACTTGCCCCTCTTGGCAGCCAAATATGGAAGTACTTCAGAAAGAGAATCCCAGTAGAGTTGAAAATCCAGAATGGAAGCACTGGCAAATGGAAAGCTTTAGGAGCTACTGACTCGCACCGATTATGTGGAGAGATTGTTTTTTACAAATCAATAAAGATATTTGGCATCTAAATTATCCTGTGGGTTTGGATCCTAATTCACAGTAATCTCAACAGTGGACTCTTCAAATCCACCAGTAATTTGGGAATACTATATTACAACATGTTATTTCTCTCATTCGGGAACAGAATAAAATTCACCTTTATTTGTTTTTCCCCCCGATCACTTACTTATGACCTGCTATATTAGCCTCTTTGCATTGGCAGGATTTGAGACCTTTTTGGTACACATCTCTGTTGAGGCTGAATAACAATTAGCATAGTCTCAAAATTCTTGGAGGAACAAGAAAGTTTGCCTCAAAATGCTAGGGACCTACTCCTGGGTGGTTGGACTAAGGATAAGGGAATAAATTCCTCTTCTTTTTTTGTGAGAGATGCCTGCAGTCTCTCAGATTAGGAGAGATGGTTATGCTGATTAGGATGGAAATTTAAGTGGTATATCTTAGAGCCAATGGCTCTGAGATGCACAATGGCTCACTTTTATTTTTATGGAAAAAGAGGCCAAAAAGAAAGACTTAAAAATAGAAGAATGGAAGTTTTTCTAGAGCTGTTTAAATCAGTACACTGATGTAGTGGCTTGAATGACTATAGCTTTAATAATTGAAGCCTATCTTGGTCTTTTGTGAAAATGTGTTTTAATTCTTAATCTAATCTGATTCTTTACAGGCCTAGAATCTGACCTCTCAACCCTTGTAGTCTGGCTTAGTAAAAACCGATCGATAAGACACTTGGCGTTAGGCAAAAACTTTAACAACATGAAATCCAAGTAAGGCTTTTTTTTTTCCTCCTTCTTCTTCTTCTTCTTTTAAATAACAAGAGAATGGGTGAGGAGAAGCTGCTGATTTCATCGTCTCCCTAACTTTTCTTCCCTCAGAAATCTCACTCCAGTACTTGATAATTTAGTTCAGATGATCCAAGACGAGGATTCAGTGAGTATCTCTCTGCCTACTATCATCATGTATATTTGATCTTCACAGTTTATTTCTGATAATTTTCTTCACTGTGTTAATTTACTGCGTAAGATTTGATCATGATCCTGCACAGACTCATCCAACGTTTGGGTGTTTTCAAGTAGCAATTTGGGTTGTGTGTAGTGTAGCATGTAGATACCAATTTCTTAGCACATTATTAGAATCTGGGCTTATTGAAGAAGTAAATCATTCCGAATAGCTGGATGAGCTTAACCTTGTTTGCTTTAGGTCTAAATTATACAGTGCTGTAGACACAAATTTTTAAAACTTTCATGTCCAGGTAGGAGATTAGAACCATAGCGTTTTGGGGGTGGTGACGTTCCTTAAATAACAGATTTCTTTTTTTTAAACTAACACTTTTCAGAATGCACTATTTCCTCATGGCTCTTCTTGGGTATTGCATTTTTTTTGTTTGCTTGACAAAATGCAAAGTTACTGCAATGATCTCCCAGAACTCCTTTCTCCTTCAAAAGATGCAAACTGTGTACCATGACATTCTTCACCTGTAGTACATTAATCACAGGAGCAATTTCATAAAACCCTTTCACAGTGCCTAGCTGGGATACTTGCCCACTTTCTTCTTTTCAAACCTCTCCTAACTCTGAAAGACTTCCATGGTTGGGGTTGCTTTCTTGCCTTACTTGACACCTTAGTTTTGGCTAGATGGGAATCTTAAAATGCACTGTTGCTGTCATGCTTGTGGATCTCTGTTCACCTTTGCTTAGTCCTTTCTTTCTCCTTCATTCCCCTTGCAGATTACAAGCAGGCTGTGCTTTCTTCATTCTCCAAAAATAGCTGACTCCAAGCTCCTATTGTCTTGGCACCTACTATTCCTGTTGTCTTTACTGTCTCATTCGAGGTTCATGGTCCACACTAATTGCTTTCATTATCTTCCCCTCCCATCTGTGTCTGTGCCCTGCACAGTTTTTGCTAGGGTTTCTGATGTCTCCTTCCCTGCAAGATCATTCTGTGTTCATCGTCTTTCCTCAGTTGCATTTGAAGCAGTTTGTAAAACTTGTCCTCTCTGTGTCTCTTAGTTGGGATTAGTGGTACTGTTTTCTCTTGATTCATTAACTGCTTCCTCACCTTATTCTTTAAAATATGGGCTATGTCTGTGTGACACAGTGTAGGGCTGCATACAGATATTAGAGCTAATTCTAATTGAGTTAGCACCAGTACTGAAAGCAGTAAGTCCTTGTCTGTACCAGTTTGGTGGAAGATTATGCTAAGAAGGGTATTGATGGAGCTCTCTCTTACTTCTTGCACCAAAAGAGCTTTTTCATCTTGTGCTATGTGAACACTGCCTTCGGCAATGGTACAGGGCTCTCTTTCCCTTCTATCCCTTTTCTTTGGATGTCTTACTGAGGATGGTATCATTTAATCAGATATTATCTGCTTCTTCTCTTTGGGCCTTTGTCTTTATCCTGCCCTGTATCTCATGCTAAATCTTTCATAGCTATTCTAGAGAATGCTTAATCAGATTCAGATTAATCACAAGCAAATGTATCCTTTTTTTTTTTTTTTTTTAAATCAACTTCCTTCATCCCTTTGCTCAGTAGCAGGTGACCATTACTCCCCACTTGGGCCATATCCTAGAACTGCTCTTTGACACACTCTACATCCTTTCAGTATCCAAACCTTCTTCTCAAATACACTGATTTTTTTTTCTGTTTATGACTGTCCTGTCCATGTTATCTATCCACAATGCTAAAACTTAATTCTAACTTCCAATTATTGTGTCTTTATTAGGTGTTACAACCTTCCATTGTCTGCCTTGGCTCCTGTTTTTGCACCCTCCAGGCCATGCAAAAAGTGGCTGATAAATACTGGATGTGTTGTTCTCACACCTCTCCCTTCTCAGCCTCAGCCTCAGCTTGTTGTGCTCCTTTTCCTTTCAGCCTGTGGGTGATGTCAGCCATTGTGTTTCATTTTCTGCCTTTTGCACAGTCCAGCGTTCAGATGTGCGCCTGTTATTCTTAGTCACCGTGTCTTTCCTGACGTAACTCCGACAACACAGCCTTTAGTCACATCCTGTTTCTAAACAGTTTTACAAAGAGATAATCCACCAAAAAGTTATTTTACTTAGATGTTTAAAATAACTATATTGTCTATTCTTCATGACATGCATTAGGGATATAGCATGTGAACCTGTTGCTGTTATGCTGTCTCTTTTCTCCTCTCTTGTTAATTCTCTTCATTGAGGGAATCTTGTTTCTTTCTGCCTTGTGAAATGTCTGTGTGCTGAAATCAATCATAAAACATCTCCTACCAGCTAAAGAGTTGAGGACATAAACTCTGATTCCGTAGCACTGCAAGAAAAGCATGTGTTACAGATGGCTGCCTAGGATGGTCCTCGCTCTACCACGAGATAGTGTAACGCCTGGAAAATGGTGTGAAGTTTCTAGCTGTTTAGGATTCAAAGCCAAACCAAAATGGCGTGGTCCTTATTCTACCATTGCTGTGTATTTATTGAGACAGGAAATTAAAGGTTAGAACGGAAGCTGAGAGAGCCTAGGGGGTATCACTTGATCGGTATTGCCTGTGGGTGGTACAATTTGGGGACCACTGCATTATCTGCTTGGAAACCTGAAAGGAGAGGTTTTAATCTAAAATAGTCATCTGTCAAATGCTTCCTCGTGTATTTATGCAAGCTTTAAATGGATCTGTTGCTGTGTTAGTGTGGGTAATGAGTAAAATGCTTTAAGCAGTTAATAGCTTGATTTTGTGTCTGCAGAAATACAGCTAGATACAAATGTAGCTCTACACAATTTAAAAACAGTAGCAGTAACCTCAGCAGCAAAAATTTCGCAGGTGTTAAATATGCACTACAATGTAATATTTAGGTTTTGATTTTTTTTTTCCTCTATTTAAATAGATGCTGTACTGTGCAGGCTATAAAAATGTGTACTTGTCAGCGTAGCAGGAGTTGTCTGAATAGCTTGATGTGCTATTTCTTTTCCTCTTGCAAAAGTGGATATTACACTGCAGGCACAGTGTAGCATTACTCAGAGCGATAAGTCAGTCCTGCATAGAGCAGAGATTAGTACAGTGCTGAGTATTCTTGGTTTTTAGTCCAGTGTTTGTTGCAGAATAGGCCTTTTGAGGGTTTTTACAGCATTTCTCTTCTTATCTGAATGACTGTAACTTGATTTAATTCTGAAGTGTTCCCAGCGGGAGTGTGAGAAAATCAAATGCAATATAATTTCTAATTCTGTCCTTTACTTTAAGGATACATCCTCTTCTCTAATAAGATTGTTTAAAAATACTATTTTAAAACATCTCTAGCGTATTGGCCAAGAATTTGTTTTCTGCAACAAGGGGAGTGCAATGCTTGTCAGACATCTGTTTTCTCGATATTCAGCTAGAACTGTAAGTTGTTTATTCGCTATGCAATATTGCCCTGATTTATAGGGAATTGGTGGGCGTAATTTTTAGTGTACTGGTCAAACATTCTCATGATGTTACAGCCCATACGTTTAATTGTATAGGGTTATGTTCTGGTTGTAGTTTGCATTCAAGGCACCAGATCAATCCAGAGATTTTTGCTCCTTGGCCTTTCAATAAGGGATAAGGGTAGCTATACCAGAAAATTAGTTAGCAGTTCATCCACTTCCAGGGCACTGCCAATGTAGCAGGTGTTGCAATGTGTGTATGTATATTTCATATGTGGTAATAATGGTTTATAAGTAAGTGTTAGTACTTCAAGAATACAACGCCGAAGCGATTAAGCAGACCATATATTGTTTTGTCAGTCTTGGAACAAGCGAAGTCGCAAATTCTTTCCTGTCCCACGAGGATATTTGAGGTTTGGAAAACTTGATTAATACATGTGGGAGTGAGCACGTCCAGCTAAGTTACTAGAATGCCCCTTTCTAAAGCGACACATGAGAAACAGAAGAAACTTCACTTTCACAAGCTTTTTTGCGATTTTTGTGTGGAGCGCTGTGAGATGCGATGCTGCTTTCTTGAGACTCTGCCACAGGAGATCTTCTCAAACTTGTGTCAAGAACTCTAAATGCCCTTCTAATGCGATACTGATATTCTTTAGAGTACGTAATGCAATAAAACAGGAATATTAAGGTCATTAACATAGTAATTTAATAACTTCAATTTAAAATAAAACCAGCATGTGGCTTGTGTTACTGTTAGACTTTTTAATTATAAACCTGCTGTGCCTCCAAATTTTTATGCATTTCCTCACTTACAAATGCATTCCTCATTGTTGCAAGCCATTTGGTTGTCACTGTAGTCCCATGGTGTCTGGAAGCTTGAGTCCCATTGTTTAGGAGGTACTATACGAGCATTTTGGAGCTAAGAAAATGCACACACAGGCCAATGGGTTTAGTTGCATCAATCCAGGCTTAGCTGCCAATCCATCACATCTAGTTTAGGTGCCATGATTCATCTTTGTGATGTGCCAATTTTTCTCGAATTGACAATCTGTGTATTTTTAAGCTCCTAAAATTCGTCATCTGACACGTGCCTAAGTGAGTTTGTAGTGACAATACCCTCCTTATGAACTCGCTCTTGAGTAAGGGAAAATGTTTTGCAGAGTTACCATACATCAACAGTGACGAATTATGATTTTAGCAGCTTTAATACCTCTGCAGGGTGTGGTGATGGATAGACTCTAGTTCTTAAGCTCCTACCATTGAGTAATGGGACACTGACAATGGAGGGAAGGATCTGCCCATATTAATACTTTTTAAAAATAGATTTCCTTAAGGCTTTGGCGTATACGTTGCAGTTTCAGCTTAACATAGAATTAAAAGAAAGAAAGCTACATGAAGATAGTATCTATTGTCTTACTCATGTTAATGGATAACTCTCCTTACTGCTTTTAGTTTCCGACCTGCTACAGTTGTCTGTCTGTTCCCTCTCACCATGTCCATGCCCTTAGTTGAAGGAACAGAAATGCAAAATGACTCCTTAAAGTTGAAGTAGCAATAGTAAAAGAATTTAAAGGAATTATCTTTGTTTTAACAATGTCTTGGATCCTAACTTGCCCTATGAAAACTTTCTCAGTCTGAGTGAGAGAAGTATGTGCCAGATGATATTTTTCTTTCTCACTGACAGTGAAGCGTGCTGGTTAAACAAAAGTCACTGGATGAGAAAAGTTGTCGTGTGAAGCTGATCACTGCTATCTTACCTCTTTACAAGTTTATGCTGTATTCAGTACTTAGCCTCCTACAGGAAATGGGAGATACTGACAATTAAAAATGTTTTTTTCAAGGTTACAACTTAGTCTGCCTCTGTGTGTGTCTTTGACACCTGTGCTGTAAGATGTTGACTGCTGTTCTAATTTATCATGTGTTAACAACATCCTCAGCAAACCGAATTAACTCTTAGACTGCAGTATTCTCTATGAGTTTCGAGACCTTCTTTTGGTTGATGTATGAGAAATGAATGCGTTATCAGTTGCTGTTATCGATGCCTTTTCTGTGCTCCGCAGCCTCTGCAGTCATTGTCCCTCGCAGATTCAAAGCTGAAGGCTGAGGTCACCATCATTATTAATGCTTTGGGCAGCAATACGTCTCTTACAAAAGTGGATATTAGTGGAAATGCCATGGGAGATATGGGAGCAAAGATGCTAGCAAAAGCCCTGCAGATAAACACAAAGCTCAGGTAAGGAGAACATATTTGCAGTAAAAGAAATAATGGTTTAATAATACTGAAATTTTTGGCTTATTCTCTATCTGTTTCTTTTCAAGACCCCTGGTAGGGAAAGCCACCTTACGGTGTCTCTGTTTGCATAGATTCTCTTCTTCACTTAAAAAAGCAAGGCAAGGAAATACTTTCTACAAAAACATCTCCGGAACCAAAACTGGAAGGAAATTGTTTGATTAACAGAGAATTACATACTTTCATTGATTAATATAACACAAGGTATTTGATGTGGTCATCCACTTCAAAGATAGAGAAGAAAGGCATGTTTTTGACAGAAGAATGGATGGAGACAATCTCCTCCCTGTCTCCTAGGCAAAATCCAAATCCATTTTCAATCAGGCACAGCTCTGGTAGAGTTTAAGCCTTCTTGCTTTTAGTGGAATCTCTTGTATTTTTGAAGGGACAATATCCTTCTGTTTTTGTTGTGACAAGAAGGCTCTAAATTTCATAGGATCGTAGGGGGGAAAAAAGGTTGAAAGGGAGCTGTGGAGGTCATCTAACCAACCTCCTGCTGAAAGCAGGGCCAACTTTAAAGTTAGACCAGGTTGCCCAGGGTCTTGTCCCGCCAGATTTTGAAGATTTCGAAGGACAGGGATTCCACAACCTCTCAGGGAAACCTGCTCCAACACTTAGCTACTTTGTTCTGCTCTCTCTTTTCTACCGAAGGCCTTTCTAACAGGAAAAATGGAGGTACTTCGGTGGGAAACAAAAAAAAGTTGTTCTTATCTTCTGGAGTATCACTTTGGAGGAAAACTAGGAGCATGTGGAAATCAGTACAGGTGGCAGCATCCACCATCCCTCCTTCAGTAGATCTGATGGACCTTGGTATCTCTCTTCTGCAACTTCATCCATCCAACAACTTCACTGTGCTTTTTATTAGCAGATAGCTGGCACTGATGGCTTGAGAGTATTGCTTTCTTTTTATCAGGCATGTGATTAGGAAACAGTAAACCTTCAGTCAACGTGGATCTAGTTGGCCCTTCCAAATGTGTCCCCATCATCAGGAAAACTAGTTCTTGCTCCTCCTTTTCTCAGGCTGTGCAGATGAACCTCCCACAGTGTGTTTACTGTGTGAAGAGACCACTTTGTGTTTGGTCTTCCATGGCTCATTCCCCAGAGGATAAGAAATTCCACAGAAGTGTCTTGGCTATTTTGTACAGAAGCAGGGATCCTGGTGGTCGCTTTGCTATGCCCAAATGCTGAGGTAGTCACTGAATATTGAAAATGTCAGGAAAACAGTAGAGAGGTGGCTTGGGTTTGTTGAATGTATTAACCCAAAATGACCACAGTACCTTAAGAAACAAAGATATGAAAGATTTTCTGGGTGGTGGTTTGCAGCGTTCCACTGGACTCTGAATGTTCTGGCAAATAATCTGTGATGTGGTCACAAAGTGAGCAATGTAACGGTAACTGGCTGTGCTTAAAATGTTGTAAAATCATGTGCCCTGGTAGCAGTGTAAGCACTTTCCAATGACAAAAATATCCAAAATTTGATTCCAAACAGTTCTGTTCTTTGGAGAGTAGATCTAGAGTGTCCATCTCTGTCTCTCTTCCTTACCTTCATCTTGCATCTTCTAAAAATAAATAAATAAATAAATAAAGGGATAGTTCTGAGACAGCAGAACGGTATCATGATCTATGAAACCCTGTAATCTGTCCTTTTGTTTGCAATGCTGGAAATCTTTGTTTATTTTTGTGTCTTGTCTTTTTCTAAGAACAGCTACTACTAGTGCCCTTGCACAAGTAAGATGCATCTGTGTAATTGCATCTTCTGACTACTAATGAGATCTTTGATCATGTGCTTACAAATTGCCAGGCAGCAGGCTTGAGTAGCACTGGAGGGAGAGACTTGATCACTCTTATCACAGTTGTGTATTCAAAAGAGCTGCAATTTATGCACCTGACCTAACAGCTTACACTGCCAGCTAGCTACGTTGCATGTGGAGTCATAGGAACTGTGTGATGAACTGGTAAAGGATTGAATATAAAATAGCCTGAAAAATTTGGCCACCAATTAGTGTGAATTTTAAAATATTTATTCTATGATGCAGTCATGTAGCGTGTGTGGAACAGAGATTGGTTACTGCAGTTTTGTTTTTTTTCCAGTGTGGGCTTGCAAAACAGACTGTTAAACTTTGTTTTGATGCTATTCCTAGAAAGAGCTGATAATTTAGATTTCAAATTTTGTCTCCAAATCTTTTTGTTAATCATATTTTAGAAATGTTTGATATTAATGCAGTGCATTTGATGTTTTGATACTAGTAATGGAAAATATAGTACAGAGTCCTCTTGAAAGAAAGATAAACTGAATTTTGTAGCCTCTTTGTCCCTAAATTTTGCTGTTCTAAGGTTTGAGCATGGTCAAAAGACACGGTTTTAAAGTGTCACCTTCCGCCACACGTACGCATATTTGGACATATAACACTGTGTTATTTCAAAGTACAAAGTTTCATTATAGATCTGTTTGGATCATCTGTGGTTCTTATTTAACTTTTATTTTTTTTCTTCTCAGAACTGTGATATGGGACAAGAATAACATCACTGCACAGGGCTTCCAGGACATAGCTGTGGCACTGGAAAAGTAAGTGGTCAAGCAGTTCAATGACAGATGAAAAAGGAGGCCAGCGTCTTAGATCCTGAAAGGTCTGAGCATCTGCAATTCTCTCCACAGTCGATGTAATGTGAAGATGCTGAATGTATTTCAATTTTAAGCATCGAAGTGCTTAATGTAAAGTAAAATTTATAACTTCACATTTAACTCAAAAGGATGAGAAAGGGCTCTGTGGCTCTTTCATCCATACTCTACTGTCAGCACTCAGGCCAGCGAGTTCTGCTGTTGGCACTAAAATTCTGAATTTGAGAATGTTTTCCTCTTCCATCTTTCTCTTATGTTGATAGCATGCAGAATTTCTGTTCTAGTTCTGTTCTAGTCAATGAACAAAGCTGTGTGGAGTAACAGAAATTTACTGAAGCGTGCCTTTGTGTCCCCCCCCCCCCTCCCCCTTTCCTCAACAAGTTGAAACTAACAGTGATGGTCTCAGGAACTGGAGTTTTTCATCATAATCTCTGTGGTTTGGGTAATTTTGCTTCACTGGACTCACACTTGCAGCAGTCACGAGTGATAGATGCAAAATGAATTTGGTCTCATTCCATCTCCATCACACTTTTTTATATGTGATGACTATTTCTCTTAAGAGGGGAAAATTGCAGATATAAATTAAACAGCAGTTGCAGTTGTTTCATGTCACTAAATCCCTCAGACAGGAGCAAAGGGCCTCTTCTGAAGGTGAAGGTAGTACACAGTTGCTGGTTTCTAGACAAGATATCTTGTAAAACTGTATAGCTACTCAGGGTAGCATCCTAACCCTTGGAAGGCTCATAACTCTAGAGTTTATCAGCCAGCATTGCATTACTGGTATAGAAGTTATTTGTTTCATGAAATTGTTGTAGTTTATATGCTTTGTTTCAAAACGAATTCAGTTGCACTGATGGAGGAGATCATATAAGTGATGTATAATTAAGCAAATCATCTTGGAGTGGTTCTACAGATAGTAGTGAATAATAATTTGCAAAGGTTATTTGTCAGCTTGCAGACATTTCTCTCTTATAGAGCAACAGCATGTATGTTTATGAGAAAGTCTAGCAGAGAAGAATATACACTGTTTTCTGGTTAGCATCAACTGTACTTTTCTCTTTTGAAATGCCCGGATAAGTAAATAGAAAGGCGGGGAATATCCGAAGGCAAAAGCAAATCATCTAAGCAGAAAAAAGGAAATGCTAGTGACAGTTCTGTCATATTGTTGCAGTGATGTCTTATTTATTTAGCTTGGAAGCTGAGGTCATTTTCTGTCTCTTGTAACGTTTTAAAATCATTGATAATATCACAACCTAAGCCATGAGCAATGAAGGTTTAAACTTGCAAGCCCAGGCTTGTCACTATTGCCTGAAAGAAACTAGCCTTCAAACAGTGCATCTCAAAGACATGGTCGAGAACATCTTTCACCATAAGTTTTCTAGAAATACACGATACCATCAATTTTCTGTGGGAAAGAATTGTTGCTCTGAGTGGAATGAAATATACTGAAGGAACTTGGTATGTAGAGGGGTGGGCTGGGAGGGTATTTTGTTTTTCATTTTTAAGAAAAAATTGATAGTTATATTAAATCACAAAAAAAGAAAAAAGCCAGGTTTTCATAATATGATGAGGCTGGCTGAGGAGCTTTGGAAGGGATTGCAAGGAAACTTTAAAACATGTTGAAGTGATTTAAACATTGTTTTCCTCTCTCCTCCCAGCTTTACTTCATCTATTTAAGGTTGCATTAAAAAGTTATTCCTGCAATGGAATAACAAGCTTCCACAAGCTTTGCTGTTAGAGTTGCCACAAGGGTATCCCAGTCAAGGGACATGAAATCTTCAGAAGAATTTGTATTGAATTCTGTAAAGGTGTTAATTCAGGGAAGTGCTTGAGCAAGCTATGCATCTGTTCTGCCTAGCCATGAAATATGGATTTATGTGTCATTAATTTTGATAGGGAAATAAGTACGTGCTCACGTTTTGCGGTCTAGAGCCCACTTTATCATATAACTGCACTGTATTGTCCCTTCTTCATTTCTAAACGACTTTTTCTGTATGGGCTTACTGGAGAAATAGCTCAGCTTATCAAATCTGGTACAAAATGCTGGGGCTTATTGGAGAGCTGAGAATCCTTGCTTTTCGATGATATCAATTCACATGTCCATACTGGAAAATAGGTAGTGTTATTCCCAATTTAACAAAATCAGGCAATATAATCATCGTTCTGCAGCACTAAGTCTACGTCATGAATGGAGCAAAAGTTACTGCAGGAGAAGTAGCGTGTGATGAAATTTAAGACTATTGTCACACATGCTGTATGCGAACGGAGAGGTGGGAAGTTTTTTAAGACATCCTTTCTGGTCTCTGAACACATCTCTCTGAAATTTAACATTATTTTAATATAGGTATTTTGCTGAGATTATTAATGTGTTGTAAATGTTATTGGATTATTAAGTTGATAGGGAAATGCATTCTATTAGAAGAGAGAAGTGGAGGCTTAAGAAGCAAAATAAGGAGAGCAGAGGAATATTTTAGACTTCAAAGAAAACTGAAAAGAGTCAAAGTATGAGAATAAATGTTGCTTTGATGATCAAAGTTGCAAGTAAGCTTGAAACTCTTGTGTCGTGTTTCCCCCTCCACCCCCCAAGAGATGATTAATTCTTAGATGAAGTAAACTAGCATTGAAATACAATACTGTCTTTCTGGAAGGCAACCAATTATAGAGCCGTCATTAGAATCATGGTCTTTTAAAGTTCTACCTTTGTGACTGTGTGTCCATGAAGTCTCCCTGTGTTTCCCCCTTCCTGTGGGGGGGGAGGTGTGTGTGTGTGGCAGAAGGGGAGTACTAAGTCTTTGACTAAATTAAATTCAGCCTACGATTACTAGCAGGAGAGCTAGCAATTACAGATTTCACTGAATGCGCTGTATTAAATGTCAGCAACTGCAGAGATGCTTGGAAAGCTACCTTTGTTTCTTTTTAGATAAATATATACCCTACCTGCCAGGTAGTACCCACGCAATCGGCAAGTCCCGTAATCGTTATCTGTCTCTGAACTCAGTATCTCTGACATGTAAAAATAGTCCCCATGTCGATGGATAGCCAGTTATGCGCTGTTTTATAGTACATATGGACACGTAAGATTTTCTGTTCTCTTCCTCTTTTCTTTTCTTTTCTTTTTTAAAAGAAAAGTTAATTTTTCAGCTATGCTACAGTAGGCAGTTGGATAATGTGAAAGGATGGGCACCTTGCTGACTGTGCAGGCCTGCACAAGTAACTGCCTGCCACCCACAGCTATACGTCAACATACCTTACATCTGGGATGAAAAGTGAAAGCCTTGTGTGAGCGTGTAATGTAAAATGTTGGATAATACCAGTGAGGAATCAATGCACTTGGCATTTCAAAAGACTGCGTTCCTTCAGAGGGTAATATTTCACGTGGCCAAGCAATTGGTGAGATCGGGAGCGAAAGAAAGTCGGAGTCCCACAGTACTTCAAGCGTCTACTCTTAGTGCATTTAATGAGAGATGGGTCCAGTGAACTCAGCGGAGTTGACTCAGCTGAAACGGTCAAGCGTTCAAAGTAGTTGGTTCTAAATATGTTTATGAAGCTCTAGATAGTATAGGAACAGACCTTTAGTAGGGTGTTTGTAGAGAGCTGGAAGAGGAGGAAGAGATGTATGCAAAAAAGTATGGCTAATTGAAAATGCAAATAATAATTTCTTTTGCAGTTTTTAAGAGCTTCCTGTTCTTTTTGCGCCCATCTATACAAGTGGGAAGGTGTGGGGACATGACATTACACAGCATACAGTATTTTTCATTTTAACTGTATGTCATGCTAACCAAGTTATGTCCCCAGAGTTTAAAAGTAATTTTGACTTGAGACAAAATCCTGTCTTTATTTTCATATCACAGCGGGTGGACATAGCCACAGAAATACTTTGCAAACAAAAAAATAAGATGCAGGGAGCAATTGTTTCTGTAAAGCAGCATGGAGATGTTATTCTTGTTTGGTCAGCTTCTATTAAAAATTTAGCAAATGTCTTGAAATTGTTTTATACACAAGAAAGTATTAAATAACTAAATTTTCAAAACTATGTCTCTTAGTCACTGTCTATATGTTACTGAATATTTCCATTTAGACTTAGAGCTGGTAGAATTGCCAGCAGGCACTGAGAATGCCACATCTGTTTGATACAGGCAAAACTAATCTAACCTTGCGGGCAAAGGCAGAGAAGACAGTTAAACACTTAACTGAAAGCCACTGGGGATTGGCTACTTAACTGCATTTTGTGCTTTTTAAAATCTTCGCCTGTATCTGGTGGCAAAGAAGAATTAGAGGGCAAAAGGAGCATGTGTGCCTCCAGTTAGTCCACTTAGAAACGTAAAAGATGCATTCTTAGAGTGTGTTCTGCAGACAGACGAGATAAAGCTTCTCTGCCTTCTAGATCATTCTTCATAATGACATAAAGTAGTTAGGTTAACCTTTACTATTAAAAACCTTTTTTTATTATTCTTTAGGAATTATACTTTGAGATTCATGCCTATACCTATGAACGATGCTTCTCAAGCACTCAAAACAAACCCTGAGAAAACAGAAGAGGCACTGCAAAAGGTATTGCATATACAACCCTTGAACAGAAATAAAACTGACCAAAAAAAAAAAAAAGTAATAGGTTTAAGTGGTTGTGACTTCATGCTTGGCAGAGTAAGAGTTCTTGGCCAGATCCACTGATTGTTTGGTTTGCATGGGCATACATGTGGTAATCAAGTACTGCAAGAGCATGTAAAGCCTTTTATTCCAAAGAATGGTGGCAGTGAAGGGTAATAGAATGCAGTAGCTTATTATCAAAAAGCCGTAACTAAACCAGTACGAGCTAGAGCATGTATTTCTATATGTCTAAGTATGGAAGTGAGAGTTAGAAACTGGCATGTTTGTGCGTATGTGCTTGTGTGTATTTCCATGTGTACGGAATTATTGGTATGCATTTTTTCTGTTTGTGGCATAGAGAGTGCAGTCAGTCCTGTACAAGACAAAAAGAACGCTTTTTAATTTGGAAGAGGATAAAAACATTTGCTGCCTCTGTGTTACACAAAATTCACACGCTATGTTGCCATAAATAAATGACTGCACCAACATGTTCTTCTGGATGAAGATGGTGTTGGCAGTGTCTGTAGCTGTTCCACTTACATGGATTATAGAACTCCTAACTGAGTTTTAATACAGTAGATCATGCAAGCTCCAACTGAGTCTCGTGGAGAATCAGAAAACATACAGTTCACAACCTTTAATGAATAGTTTTTCTTCAGTCAGAATAGGGGCATAGAAACCTTAAGTAGCTCTTACGGGTAGCTGTGATTAAAAAGCAAATGTCTATGGTCCTTAGTAGCAAAGAAATTTTCAATAGAGTGATTCTCAAAGGGAAAAATAGTGGTAGTTAGCTCCTATTTCTTTGATGCCTGAAAATGATCTAAATTCTACTTTTAAAAAATGTGGATCGTGGGGGTGGTTACTTCTTACATTTTGTCTGATGTAACTGCAGGTATCTGAAATTATAAATGCATCTCTGAAAAAATATTGTAAAGCTTCTGGCCACAGGGGCTTAAATTCTGTGTGTTAATTACACATTATGTAGAAAGAATATTTTCTTGTATTCCTATAAAAGATGCTAAAGAACATGTTTAACTTGTATTGTTCACTCTTTCTTTACACAACATAAGGAAGTCATGTATGATGTTCCCCCGCAAATGGTGAAAGTTTCTGGAGTGGTGCAGAAAAGGCAGCTAATTCCATGCACACACAAACACACCTACCCCCACTAACTTTAAGCTGGGAAGCCCCATGCAGGGACACCTGAGCTGATTGAGAGAGGTAGGAGAGCCTATAAGCTTCAGCACACCACAGCTTGAACACGACCAAAGTGCTTCTGGCCCTGGTCCAGCACCAGATGGACTCACTGGCTAAACTCCCTGGCTGTAGTACCTCAACGGCACTTCACTTCCAGTGTGGACAAACTGGACAAAAAACCCTGCGTTACTATTGAAAGCTGAACATGGGGCTCTTAACTGCTGATCCAGGTTAAGAGGTTACTGTCGCACCCTATTAATCTCTGCCTCACAGCCTGCTGGCTACCGCACCTGTATTTTCCCCTCTCTTCCCTTCAGACCACATCCGTGACCATGGACGGACTTTAAATAACTTGCTCGTCAGGGTTTTTGACTTGACTTGGTTTGACAGAACCAAGTGAGGGGATAGCTGTGCCATCAAGCTGGCAGATGATGGGTGATAGCGGTTGGTGGCAGTAATGGTGGACTGTGACCAGCAGCTGAGGGTAGGAGTCACTTGTCCCTGAACAGCATTCACATATTGCTTAGCCCTTAATGATTTGTGAACTGAGGTTCCTGTGCTAGGCATTTTGGGAAATTTTATCTCCTCTCAAGTCCATACTGCTATTTCAGTCCATCTCTTTGCAGTGGGCCGAGTGAATCTAAAAAAAATGAATACAGCTGTTGCTGATTTCTCATGTCTCCACCTCATGGTCTCTACAGCAACACTTTAAGAATAGATTCCCTTTAGATAATTCTCAAACATGGATCTTCTCCTCTGTCAGCATAACTTACTGAATTGTTCAAAAGAAGACTAATTCAGAAAGCACTGGCAAAAGCACAGTGCTCAAATATGTTTCCCTAGTCAGTGAATGAATGAACGTTTACCAATGTGTTTATCAAGCACTGAGACACATAGAATAAGGTTTGCAGATAACAAGCAAAATGATACTGGGATGGTTATTTCTGTCAGCCTCTGTTTCTGATACAGTGGCAATATTGAAAGCAAATAACAATGCGGAGAGTCAAATCAGTTTCCTAATCTGACTGTGGTGTGTGTGGTGTTTTTTTTGTTGTTGATTTTTTTTGTTTGTTTGCTTTAGATAGAAAACTACTTGCTTCGTAATCACGAGACCAGAAAATACCTGCAGGAGCAGGCATACCGGCTACAGCAAGGCATTGTCACTAGCACCACTCAGCAGGTGAGAACCTTGTTCCAAATGGGTAGTTCTTTGTTTTTAAAATCTGACTTGGGGCAAAGTTCTCTTCCCCTTGCAGCAGAGCAGCTTACAGCAGAATTTGCCTTGTGGGTGATAACTTGGTTTCCTGAAGAAATCCTTATCATCAGCGTTAATATTTTTTGGAAGAGGTAGGTCTATGCATAACAGTCTAGTACTGTGTAGAGAAAGACTCAAGCTGTCATAGGAACGGGGAGCCCTTCTGTTCGTTAGTGTTCAGGAGTCTGACTTCCCAGCAGGCTCTCATCAGCGTGACGAGCATCATCATCAGACTGTGCCACTTCTGGGGTCTGAATCAGTTCCGGCATCTTTGCATAGCACTCAACTACCGTGTAAACATGCCCTTAGATACCAGCAGCACAAATAGCCTTGTAGGGTAAGTCATCCTCTCCTCTGTCTTACACTTTCAGAATTTCAGGTATCATAGGAATTTTACTCAGAGGAAAGGAGAATAGGAAGGTAGGAGTCTTTTGTGTCATTTATGTGCTGGACAGCTGGAAAAGCTCCTTGTTTAACACAGCCCAAAGTGTTGCTTAAAGCTGGGAAGCTTTCCTGTTTTGTCTGCAGGCTACACCATCAGCCGGGTTTGCGAAAATGTCACGTGTTCTCCCCCAGCCTTGGGAGGGCCACAAGAGTTTTCTGTGATAGCTCAGCATTGTCTCTGTTCCAGTCCATTTCTTCCCAGTACCCTTCACTGCTGTTTTCAGCTCCAGTACACCACAGAAGCAGAATGACAAAGGTAGAAAGAAACCTTATCATAGCCTTTACTTGAAATTCGCTTCCACCTTTGTTTGCATCAGTTGTATTACCACGCAAATGGAAGACTCCAGCAATCAGGAGAGAAATACCTGTTTTGCTCTTCAACTGAGTTAGGAAAAATTGTCTCCTCTGCAATTTTTTGTGTACCTTCACAGTGGCTTTTCTCTACCTCCATTATTAAAAGTTAGTGGGACAGTGTTTCATTACTAGGGCCTGAAATTACCTTCTAGCCTCTCAGTGGAGAAAACGGTACGTGGAGATGTACTGGCATTAAAAACTGCAAGAACAGCATCACCTCGTTGTATTTTAGTCATTCATCTGTTCCAATGCTACCTGTTTTCCTGTGCTGATAATCTCCATTTGAATTAAGTTTAGATCTCTTTAGTTTGGTGATTTTTAACTGTGCTTTATTTTCCCCCCCAACAATCTCACACGTATCAGGTTTCAGTAAATATATGTTATTGTTGTTTTAAAAATAGTAAAACTACCCATTTCTGTATTAAATTGTGTGCAATAGGGATGGATTGTAAAAACAGTTTGGAAAGAGAGCTGGAAAAGATCCTCTAGCTAGCACAGTGGAATTGCATTATTATTTCCAGAGTATATTTTTTGTAGTCCAGATGTCCCAGTGAGACTTTTCCACTGTCTAATAATTATTTAGCTGTTTATATTTGTACCAAAAAAAAGCCAAAACCTTTTGAAGAGGAAGAGTCATGTGGAGCAGAGAAGAAGCAGTCTGTGAAATTATTTCAGTTCTCATGGCTACCTATATGAGATGCTAGAACTTGGGGCATTCTGTGATGATGACAACACATGCACTCGGTTTTCGTTTCAAAATGTCAAAAAGTCAGTTCTAATGAATATTAGGCAGGACAATAAAAGCTTTTAAGTACTGTATTTACTCATATCTCTTAATTAAAACTGACTGCCATTCCCATTGGTCCATCTTGTAAGAATACAAATATACTACCTGCCCTGTGTTGAGAGTGCATTGAATGAAATGTAGTGCAGATACAAATGAAGTTCAGCTGACTGCACTGCGAAAGATCTGGTGCAAACTTCTGCTTTGGTAAAAGATGGTTTCCTTACACCAAGCAAGTGTTTCTGGTTGTAATGCATCCACAAAGCCAGTGCAACAGAATTTTGCTTGGACAAGAGAAATCTCTGCCGATCTTTGAATGGATTGTAACAGAGCTTTCTGTTACTGTCTAAACTCCTTAACAATTCAGGGATCTCCACAGTCAAGGTTTAAGTAAATTAAAGCTTTCAGTATTAAACTCACTTCAGAAAAGCAGCCCAAAACCTAAACTGAATAACTTGTTAGTTATCTGTAGCTATCCTACAGGTAACTGTAGGGGGGGAAAATATCAAAAGATTTATTTTTTTTAATGATGAAGTTTTGTTTAATTTCCCAACGTTTAGGCGTGTGCATTTATGAGATATAAATGCTGTCCGTCAGTAGCATTTATGTACCTTCAAGCTCTGATCATGTGTTTCCAGGTTGTTACATCCTCACCGCAAATCCCATCATGATACTTTTGATTTGCTACTCGGACTGATATTTTCTCTTTTCTATTTCTTTTGTTCAAGTAGATGATTGACAGAATATGTGTTAAAGTGCAAGATCATCTCAACTCTTTAAGAAACTGTGGTGTGGATGTTGTACAGGAAGATGTCAAGTCTGCAGAAAGGCTTATGAGAGATGCCAAGAACTCAAAAACGGTACGCTTTTCCCAGGATACCGGTAATACTGATTGCAGCTCAATTTGTACTTGCAGCCTTCTCTTTTCGGGGATTTATAATAACAATGTGTCACAAAAGAGTATTTTTTTTTTTTTCGGACAGTCAGCTCAAGATTGCAAGTTGGAATTATTTTGTCATTTTAAATACAAAGACTTTGGTATAGCAGAGGTGTTTCTTCCTATTTGTCCAGATTTGAAGACAGTTACTGAGGAGCCTACTTTCCAAAGATATTTTTTCTGTCTTACAGCTGTTACCAAACCTGTACCACCTTGGTGGAGCTTCTTGGGCAGGAGCAAATGGTTCACTCTCCAATCCGATCCAAGTGACGCTTGAATCCATGGCTGGAGAAGTCACAAGGGTTGTTGATGAACAACTTAAGGTATGTGGCCAGACTTTTTACCAGAAGTAACTAACATCTGTGATCTTCTGTTGCTATTGAAAAGGCAAATATGCCATGCAGAAACATACTGAGAAGTGAAAAAACCATTGTACATAAGTTGTCTTTTCATTATTAGTTTCTTAGAACTTTGTGCCTTATTATATGGATACTTGCCAAGTTGGAATGAAAATGTTACTTCAGTGTTTGCAGTAGGCAGAAGGACTGTATGGTTTGTGTCAAATGGAATTTCCATAGCGAGAGACCACAGGCACCATGTGTCTCTTTTGGGATTCTTCTGCAAGGGAAGACTTCTTGACTGTTGCTTAGGCCCTAATAAAGGCATCTCTCAAGCACCCTAAAAAGTCCAGTACCCTGGAGGGAAGTGCTCACTTGTTAAGGTGTCCTAGTGAAACAACAGGCTGCATTGCTGAGAATTTTTATCCTACTGATCACTTCTGAACCTGGCCCAGAATTTCCGCTTAGACTGATTTGATTTAGAAAACTTCAGTAAGTATTTGAGAGTGTCCCAATAATTACTACAGAGAGCGTTATAGGATATCCTTTCACGTATTGCATGTCAAACCTCAGTTCTTGAAACAGATGTCGATTGGTAAAGATTCCCATTTTTTTGTTCAGCCAGCATTTGCTCAGTAGCCTCTATGTTCAATTATGTTAGGTATTACTGTGTAATAAATAAGGAAAAGTATTTCGTGCAACAGGTGAGAAGGTACTGGTCCAGCAAGATGGTAAGTTGGGGAAATTTTAGCAGCTATTGGGATCTGTGTGGAAGCTCATGAATTTAAAAATTTGTTTGAGGCAGTTATTCAGTGGGACCATCTTCTGTTTTTGACTAAGCAACCTGCCTGTGTTTTGCTACGTTTCCAGTTACCAAAGAATCTGAAATTGTCGACTGAACTGTTCAGTTCAGACAAAATGAAAATGCTTTAGTCAGTGGGAATGTAATGAAGAACAATAATAATACCACATTACTAATTACTTTTTCTAAAGTAAAAAGTTAATGAGGAGTAAAATGGTGCCTGATTTTTAGTATTTTCCCCCCTGTCCCCATTATATGTAATAAGGTGAAGATTCTTTATCACTTTTTTTAATTTCTGCTGTAAATACAAGGTTGCAGAGGTGGAAGTAGTTTATCTACAAGATTCTTCCCAGTGGAGCTGTAATTGGGACAGTCATAACCAGGTCTGCCCTTTGTGCAGGGCTCATGTATTTAAATACAAGTCCTGGGCATTTTGAAGAGTTTTATAGACAGAAAAAAGATTTTGCCGCATTTGGAATGTCATGCATAGTTCCTGGCATAGGAAGCGTTCCTGATGTAATGGAGCTCTTTCATTTATGCTTTTACGCATTTACTTTATTTCAACCATTCTAAACTTTTACAATTACTTTTATGATTTGTATAGCATCAAGTTTAAGTGCCTTACCAGAAACTGTAAGGTCGTGATGCTCTTTGTATGTTGTAACGCTCACTGACCTTAGTTTTACACTCAAGGCTGACAGCTTTTCCTTTGCTGGTGATGTATTTTGCATGGAGGGAGGAGAAAATGTTGAACATGGATTAGTCTTTTTTTTTTTTTTTTTCCTTTTTCAGTTGTTTAAGGCCAGTTTAAAAAGTCTGATGGAATTTATTATTTGTGGAGATAGATAAGGGAGCTCCCATAAGTACAGTTCTCTTCGTAATAGGGTGGTGGGGGGAACATCATATCTGCATCGTCAGTGGAGTTCTGATTTTTAGCTTCCATAGCGACCGGAACCAGGTTCCAGACAGCAGTGTTTGGAAGTTGGGTAAAGTCAGTGAATACTCTTCAGGCAAATCAGGTATCAATATTTTGTTGGGGGGTTTTGTTTGTTTGTTTTTGGGGGGGTTGTTTTTTTAAGCTCGAGGAATGAATGGGAAGGGAAGGAAGGAAATAAGGAAATAGAAGCGTCTTGGCGTGAGTTGAGTTGGCCAAAGGAGAAATTAGAGGAAGGCTAAGCAAGGCATTTCTTTTCCCTGCTGGTGTCACTGTTGACATGCAGAACGCAGAGATGCTTTATTCAAATAGCATATGTTCAAGGAATAATTGTAGGCAAGACAAATGATAAAAGAAGATTGTTTTGTAAGGACACGGGTGCTTGAATTATTTTTCCTAAATTCCATCCTAATGCAAAGGATTTGTTAGCTCTATCAGCTGCTCCATTGTTTCTTCAGATATCGTCATCCTCCAATCATTTTTACCTGCCTTATCTTCTTAATGTTAAGAGTCCTCAACTGTGGGCAGGACTTCATTCCTTTCTTTCTGCACACCTGCTGATGGACGCTTGCGTCCTTGTGACTGAAATGTTTGCCATTCCACAGTCGGTATTCTTAGCTGCACATTTCCATCATTGAAAGGATTTGAGACAGGAGTACTGGGCAGGGAAAGGTTTCTGTGGGTTTGATACAGTCTGGTGGAATCAACAATTGAAACCTACCACTGAATGAATTCTATTCAGTTCTGCAGTTAAATTATTTTGAAAGACACTTTCTCTGAGTATTTGTTTGAGCAAATCTTGAATAAAAATTAATTTTGAAATTACCAAATTAGGACTTTACTCTGACAGTCTTTCCTACTCCTTCCCACTAATGCCTTCACCAACATCTCTTTGCATGATCCATTTTGAAAGATCACACTTGAGCTGCAGTTGTGATTAAATAAAGCAAATAGTGAGGGGCACGGTGATATCGATGGTAAATGCAACTATTGCCTCCTGTTTTCTTGAAGTGAACTGCACCGGCGTGTAAATACCATGGGAAAAACTACATTGCCAGATATTCTTATTAATAGTGTACTTGGCTAAGTTCTCTCTGCTCTTCAGAATTCTTGATCCTCCATGTAGACATGGCCTCAAGGGCTTGAAAGGTACTTTGTTAGTTTTATGGCCCCAGAATCTGCTCAAGGATCCAAGGAGAGGGAGTGCAGGGCAAGACCTCAAAGTGGAGAGAGATGGGAACTCAGAAGCAAGCTCTGTGTTACTTACAAAGGTAGTAGTCTTAGTAGCTCCTTATATCTGCAAATCAAATGTGAAGACCAGGCTGGCTGGTATGGTTTGGCTGCTTTATGCCGCTGTGCTGTCCTTATGAATCTGCCCCTAAAAATCTGTCAGCTAAGAGCTATAGACTGAAAGGTGTTTCTTTGAGTCATTAGAATTAATATGCAGTAACATTCTTTTTGTTTCTTGGTCAGTATTTACATGTGAAAATTTCCAGTGATGGTGTAGTTATGCAAAGAGAAAAGCTCTGCTAAGAGGGAGTTCAGCCTGAGGTCACTTACCTGTGAAATGAGATTGAAAAGAAAAAACGAATAGTGTTTTCAGGAGTCATGAATCATTATTTCGATAGAAATCGAAATAATCGATATTTCGAAGCATCTGAGTTAGAGCTAGGTTTACTTAGTACACCTTGCTAATTGAACTATGACATGACTTTTTTTCTCTTCAAGTGTCTCATCCCATTGGGTCACTGAACTTCAGTCTTACTGAAGGTTACTTGGCCCATTTCAGTAAACTGGGCCCTGTCCCATTCCTCTCTTCCTCCCAACTTCCTCAGGATTTTGAAAAACTGCTAGATAGCTGGTTGCAGCATGGCGCATCTTTAAGAATCTGATGTCTTTTAATCGTTGCTACTAGTCCTGCTTGTTTAGAGGATTGAAAGTTGAGGCAAACGGGTTTTAACCGTCACTGAAGCAGAAGCCAAGGAGAGTGTCTTTATTCTCACTGCTGCTTTGAGGTGCTGGAGCGCAAGGCGACCCCGCAGCCGTTGGGATGCAGCAGCTCAGCAACTCCAGACAGGCAGGGAACAGCCGCCGCCAGAGAAGAGTCTCCTCATGGATCTTTTCTAGTAGCGCTTCCTGACCAGGAATGGATGGAGAGAGTTTGCTCTCAAATCCTTTGCTTCTAAACCGTGATCTCTTGCCATTTCTGCAAAAAGTTATTTGATGGGAAGCGAACTGATGAGTTAACAGCCTTCTGAAGATACTTAGATTTACTGAGTTGCTGGCGCTGGAGACTGAGTAAGGGGGATGTAGGAGAGAATTTGAACAAAGAACAATTTCCAGTCTGATTAGAAAACACTGCTTTGCATTTATAACTGAATCTGTTTGACTGCACACAAGGTACATACACGCATGTAGATAAAACAATGTTAATTTAAAAATTAATCTTCCAGGTGACTGCTTTTACCTTCTATGGTCCCGTCTAACCTTTTTGGCTACAAACATTGAAAGCAATCAGAGGAAAGGTGTTTCAGAGATATAGGTCACTAGTAGTGTTTCTCTCTCTCTCATTTTTATCTGTGTGTGAGAATATTAGTGCTTCCTGCACTTTTCTTGAGAGAGATTCATATGAGGATAATCATGTGAGGGATTGAGGGGCACACAAATGCAAGTTTAGTGAGGGCTATTTAACCTTGTAGTCAGAACTGAGTTTTAGAAAAGAAACCAGTAGGTGATAAAACTGGATTTAAGCCAGCATTATGTTTTCTCACAGGCACTCGAAAGAGAAGAACACGGCTTCATAAGATAACTATGTAGCATTGAGATGAATATGAAAGTCTTCTCTAAGAGAGAAGAAATCAACTTCATCGCAGAGGAGACCTTATTTCAAGGGAAAAAAAGTTGGGAGGGCTGAGGTGTTACATGGTCCTGTTTCTGGAGTGCTTTTTTATTTTTATGCTTTTTTATTTTATTTTATTTTTTTCTGTTCTGGTTTGGATTCTTTGTTCAATCGTTAAAAAGAAATTGTTGATTGCACCTAAGTTTTGTTACACAGTTCCATATATTTAAATAAGATTCACATAGGAAAAGCTTGCACACCCCTTATATATCCCTCCTGTAGCTACTTGCGACATGAAGTATATTCCAGCCCCATACACCATGGGAAGTTCTCCTAATTCTCTTTTATTTGCATACCGATGCCACTTACAAATGGCAGGTCTGCAACGCTGAAGAAAATTGCGTATCAGAGCACAGTTTAGAGTGATGGCTACTTCACTCTAAGGCCTCTGCTTCTGTAGCATGTAGGTATAGCACTGGGTGCACAAGGGGACCTAATTTATTGTTCTGATAATTCAACAAACAGAACAGTAAATGTTTCATATTTGAAGAGGTAAACAAGCACAATCGTGGATAGTTTCAAAACAAGTATGTTGTTCCTCCTAGCTTTATGTTGTAAAATACCTTTTATATTACATTTGGATTGCAAAATGGATTGGAAATTGGGAGTAGAAATTGCAAAGATCACAAGAATGAAAGTGTCGCACTGTTATGCAAATGAATAATGTTGTGATCTTTCAGCTAATGAAAATCTCTGTAGCTGATGTTAGTTTTTGCTCGCTGTGCTGCAGACACTGCTCGAGTCTATGGTGGATGCAGCTGAAAACCTCTGCCCAAACGTAATGAAGAAAGCTCGTATCCGTGAAGACCTGATTGAGGCTAGCACTGAGAAGATTTCCATCCCACGCACTTTTGTGAAAAATGTCCTTTTGGAGCAATCTGGAATTGATATCCTCAATAAAATTAGGTACTTTAAAAATCTAATTTAACAAAGTTGGTTATAGAGTTTGGAGAGCGCTGAATTGTGGCTGTGTGGCTGTGTCTTTCTGTAGCAGGAGATTTTTGGAATGCTTTTGTGGTTCACAAGAAACCATATGAAGGCATTCAAAGAGCAGGAATCCTATCATCCTGTGGGTCCAATGAATTTAGTTCAGTAAATTCAAGTATTCAGAATGTGCAAGGATGTTAACTTGATCATTTAGTGTGCATGTAATATCTGGTATTTCTGTTTTCTTTAGTAAGAATTTTGGTTTATGGAGCACAAATAACTTTTACACGACTTGGTACAATTTTTTTTGTTGTTGTTAATTATTGATGTTACCAGGTAACACGAAATTACTGTAATGGAAGGAAATTGCATTTGTTTGCTTTGAGTGTTAACAGTGCTTTCTCTGTTCTTGCATTTACTTTTGCCCTGTGGTTGTAGCACTCACTTTAAGGTTTTTTTTTTTGTGTGGGAGTTGTGAACAGCAGATAACACACCTCCCCCCCCCCCCCAAAAAAAAAAGCAACCACAAACAAAACAAAAAACAAAAAACCCAGACAGGAAGAAAAAAGCACAACCCCCCCAACAAACTTGGATATTCAGAGAAAAAGAGGAGGCATGGACGGTGGCCTTTAAATTTTTAACTCCCTAAAAAAAAAAAAAAAATTTTTGTTAACTGACCATTTGCTACATCTTTATTTTCAAATTAAATGTATATCAGGTAATATACATATGGCATATAAGACAGCTGATCTGCAGTTAAGCTTTTGCAGTTGTTGTTCGCTAATGATTCCTCTCTACTTGATGGAAAAGCATGTCATTTTGCATTGTGATGCTAATACATTTGCAGGAAAAGAGGAAGAGATGTTTATTTTTGAAAACAGTAAGACTTAGAATTCCGTTTTGCAGAGTGCAGCAAAATTGGCAGGAAAAAATGTTAAAGACTTTAGCTATGCATTCCAAGTGTTTAAAATGGTAGAGAGGGTGAGTTTTTTCACTTTAATCCTATCAATCAAATCTTTATCCCCAGACAAAAATAGTACCTCTTCCCTCATTTTCCCCCTCGCCCCCTTTCCTCTCTCCCTGCCTGATGTTATTTAAAACCAGCATGAAGGTAACTGAGGGAAATCCCTTCTTCAGTCTCATTCTCTTCTCGCCAGGCTTGGTCACCATTCTGCCTCCTTCACTGTGTGCTGCATTGCCTTTCCAGGTAGTTTGTTTACCTTTTTTTCCCCACAAACTTTCTGCAGCAGAAGTACTAGCCCGAGATATACGTTGCTTTGCTATTCCAGTCTAACTCCAATCTATGCATTAAAAACTTAAAGTGAAATCGTGCTTGCTGGTAAGTGTCAGGTGAGGCAGCTGGTCTTTAAACCAAGGAGGCAGAAGAAATGGAGCTTCAGGCTGCAGCTCAGGCTTATGTGCTTGTCAGCTGCAAATCAACTACCCTCCACAGCCTGCGCATTTCTTACTGTGTCCAAGGAGGACCCCAATGGAATTCTTATTCCATTCCATCCCACAGCGCACGTTCCTTTGAAGATAAGTGACGACTGAAATCTCAGTTAAGTGTACGAGGATATTGGTGTTCCACCTATTCCTGTGTAATAGGGATGACCTAATGTTAAGTTCTTAAGGCAGGAAGAGGGTTCTCTAGAGCAAAAAGAAGAAATGATGTGTAACCGAAAAGCTGTGGTGGCAAAGTCTGGAGAACAAACGTTATACAGTAGCCCTTCGGCTGACAGATGCATTAAAAAAAGGAGCTGAGGAACTGAGTGAACTGTAATTGTTCAGTGTAGTAGTAGTTATACAGGCAAGATTGTCCCTTCATTTGAGATTTGTGTTTGTCTGACTTTAGTGGTGAAGTGTTCCTTACTGAGTTTCACATATGGTTTTTATTCGGCTCTCTCTTACCCAGATGTTTTCATTTCATCCATTAGAAAAACTTTAGAAGCAGGTTAAAAATGGTACAGAAGCTCTTGTGTTTATTCTATGATTCATGAGTTTATTTCTGAAGTCTACAGTCTTGTATCCTCACACCCTCTAGGGTGTTATTTTGAAATAAAGTGACATCATTTTGTATAGTCATTGCACTGTTGAAGTTTTACTAAAGACAAATTCTTCTGGGTGAATTAAAAATTTCTCTGCTCTCATTTTTAATCATCGCATAGTGAAGTGAAGCTGACAGTGGCCTCTTTCCTGTCTGACCGAGTTGTAGATGAAATCCTGGATGCGCTTTCCCACTGCCATCACAAATTGGTGAGTGTTTGCATGGTTGAACATCTGAATGTGCCAGATACCTTAACAATGCTATTGCAGTCATGACTTGTTCAGTTCCTCCTTAGCTCAGCTCCTTTTTGAAAATGATCGTATTTTCATTGGCAAATATGATTATGGGACTATTGCTTCTTTGATTTAAGGAGGAAGTGACCTCAGAAGAGACTGCGTTACGTATTTGCTTTATTATCTTTTCCATCATTATCAGATCTAAAACTTAAAAACGCCATTGCGATGCAACAGTGAGTAATCAGTTAAGAAGAGAGTCATTAGTTGTCCTGGTGAGACAGTAGTGGTTGGTTGCTTGTGAAATGGGAGGTGAAATGTCGTTCTTTAGGGAGAGACTGCTGAGGTGTACCTCAGAGACCTTTTTTTCCTAAATGAGTACATATTGAGGCAGCTTCTGAAATGGAGATATCAAGTTTGAAGAGAAGGGAGTAGAAACATAGGAAAGAAAATGCTTTGCTATTTATTTGAAGGTATGCAGCTGTCGGAAGCGAGTCATTTTTTACAAAGGTATTTGCTTCCTGAAGAGCAGACGAGACACACGTCTGTGTATCCACAGAAAACTTTTTTTATTTTCTGTGTAGTGGGCATCCTTAAGGAGAATCTTGTACTTCTTTCACAGAAGCCAGTGGGTGGTCACTCCTTATGGCTGAAATTGCTCTTTGTTTCTGCTTGGAATTTCTGTGCTTCAACTTCCATGAGTTTTTTCCTAGATGCTTTTCTCTGCAAGATTAGAGAACCATCTATTCCCTCCGTGAAAGCCCTCATATACAGAAATCAAATCACTCAGTCTTTTTCTAAGTAAGTTGAAAGACTGAATTATTTAAGGGTGTGTCTACATAATACAGAGCAGTACTGTGCAAAGATTCAACCTCTGGTTTCAGGAGCTGTGTCTCAGGAGCCTCACTCATCAGCCTGCTAGGTGACTGGCTCTGCTAATTAGCTCCAGTTGGTTCTGGAGTAGGCATAGCTGGCAGAGGCACTGGGCTCTCTGTGTCCTGTGAAATTGCACAGCTTGGACATACTCCGATTCTTGCACAGTAGGTCATTTTCTCCAACCTTTGAATCATTTTAACGACAATTATCTATACTTTCTGCAGCTTTTCAATGACCTTTTTGAAAATACGGACCTCAGAACCAGATAGACTGTTTCAGCGTGGGTTTTAACTAACACCACATATAGGAGAGAAATTCCCTTTCTCTTGACATGTCCTTATCCTCCTTTTTAAGTAGCCAAGGAAATGAGAATTCTTTCCCTCTATCAGAAAGTTGCAGTGGTAGCTCATTTTCAGCACAGGATTTGGTAGGTCTCCCTCCCAATAGCATCTTCTAGATGCTTGTCAGTCACTTGTTTTCAGGATTGTGACCATAGCTAATTGCCAGTGCTCTTTGTTCTTAAGGGATGATGAACTCTATGTTTGATCTGAATTGGTTTACTTTGGATCCGTTTTGGCCCACAGCAATAGCGTATCCTTTTCACGGTTTAATATTCTGCCATGTTTTTGTTAGCTAGGGATTATTTCAGATAGTGTCATTGAAAATGTTGAAGAGTATGGTACTCCTAGAGAATTTGTCTGTATTACTCTTTAATTGACAGCTACAATTTAAGAACTGACAGTTTATAAAGCAAAGATTATATGCGCTGATCCTGTTCTGTGCTAACTCCTTAAATTGGGAGCGTCATGTACTTCTGCTTCAGCCACCTGCAAATGTCTATGTATGTTGCATCGACACAGTTGTTTGAGGGAAATTTGAGAAATAAACCTTGTTTTACAAGACTTGTGTTTTTGCTTTTCTTTTTTTCCCAGTAGACTTTCCCCCTTCCTTCTCAAAATGTGTAAGGGAGAGGTTTTTTTTCCATCCAAAAGAAGAAAAAAAGAAAAAAAAAAAGTCTGCCTAAAGATTAACGCACTCAGCTGAGCTTTGCTTTTGTAGGATCTGTGGTCACTTGAATTTTTCAAGCTTTCTGTTTTGGTTTTGTTTGTCTCCTTTTACTGTCTGATTGATGCATTCCTGTCTTTATCCCTGCCTCTAGGCTGACCATTTGACCAGACGTGGCAAGCCACTTCCACAGCAGGAGTCACTGGAAATTGAGTTAGCTGAAGAAAAACCTACTAAACGCTCTATCATCACAGTTGAGGACTTGACAGAGATAGAACGTTTGGAAGATTTAGACACTTGTATGGTAAGACCCATTTCCTCAGTCCGTTTTGTTAAACGTGTAAATTACTGGAAGAAAAATAATTTTCAAAATGCAGTTTGACAATTTCCTGTTATCAGGCAACTGAAATTAAGAATTGGCTTCTGGAAAAAATAAATATTAGTTTATGAACATTTTGTCTGAGTTTCTTTGCTGTTAAGCAAAGAAGAAACTTTTTCCTTTTCTTCACTCCCTTTCCCTTGCGTGTGTTGCTACAGTATAACTAACACTAACTGGTCTCTTTCACAAGCCCTGATTTCATAGAGGTGTGGTTGCGGTAATAAACTGGACTATGCTATCACAGAATGGTTGAGGTTGGAAGGGGCCTTTAAAGATCATTTAGTCCAACCCCCCTGCTCATGCAGGGTCACCTAGAGCACATTGACCAAGACCCTGTCTTTTGAATCTCTCAAGGATAGAGACTGCACAGCCTCTCTGGGCAACCTGTTCTCTAGTGCTCAGTCACCCTCACAGTAAAGTTGTTTTTCCTCATGTTCAGACAGAACTGCCTGTATTTCAGTTGGTGCCCATTGCCTCTTGTCGTGTCGCTGGGCACCACTGAGAAGAGTCCGGCCTCATCCTTATGACACCCTCCCTTCAGATACTTTTACACACCGATCAGATGCCCCCTCAGCCTTCTCTTCTGCAGGCTGAACAGTCTCAACTCTCTCAGCCTTTCCTCACAGGAGAGATGCTCCAGTCCCTTAATCGTCTTAGTATTCCTTTGCTGGACTCACTGCAGGAGCTCCGTGTCTCTCTCGTACTGAGGAGCCCAGAATTGGACACACTACTCCAAGTGTGGCCTCACCAGGGCTGAGTAGAGGGAGAAAGGATCACCTCCCTCAGTGTCCTGTCCTATGACAACTTACTGTTTTCTGCTTTTATCTTTGTTCTACTTGATATTAATTCGCCTGAGTCATGACAAAAATTGTTTGTGGCTAGAAGTTGTGTTATTGGCCATGAACAGAAGTTTTGGGGGTTTTTTAATTATGTTTAGGTTGTATGGAGGAAGTCTTAAAATCTTGAGATTAGGCTGCAAGTGATCCTACCGGGCAGCTTTTCAAAAGTAATCGAGTTAGGAGTGTGAGATTCAGTAAGAGGGCTGAACTTAAACAGCCTGAAGTGCCTTATAAAATCCATGTGTGGCTTTTATTATAAATATGTCTCAATGCCGTATCATGATTCTTTGAGATGTAAATCCATAAATTTCCAAATAAATAGGTTGCTAACTGTTTTCAGCCTCAAATTTCCCTCCATCCAGCTCAGTCTGTTGAGGAATTCTACTGTAGAGACTTCTGTATTACAGCTCAGTCAATCCAATAGGAGACCGCTGGTGGGAGGATCTTTCTTCTCTCCTCTCCTGCCTTCTTCTTGGCCTCATGCTTTCACAGGAAGCTAAACTGGCAACAAAATTAGTTACATTTTTTGTACATGTAGTTTTTTTGACTGACTTCCCTGAATAGGCTCACTGCAGAGTCGGGCAAGTACAGCTCAAGGGAAGGAGCAGCAGGATTGCTCCCTTCTGCAGCAGCCGTCTGTTAGTCTGGCTTAGCTGTAAAATGTGAAAGCACACTGTCATTGGAAGCATCCGCTTAAAATAGTTCTCTCTCCCCTCCAAATCTGCTACCTTACCAAGATTTGATGCAGTACTTGTCTGAACATCACAGATCCCTCTAAGGCCTGTGTCATTGACTGCATCATCTGGGTCATCAGTGGTACTATCGAGTTCCAAAAGCTTTCTGCAGCCAGCGTTCGGGAGTCATTTTGATCCCTGAATCCTATGGGAGAGAGATGTTACAGTAAACTATGTAGCGTCTTAACCCTGTGCCTGTGAGTGAATTTCCACATGCTGGATTCATCTACAGAAAAATAAGCTAAGTGCTCATTTTGCCCCCTCCCTACGCTCTTTAAATATATTCTCATAGTGTGTTAAAAATAATCATACTGAAAATTTAAAAAATAGCTCTTTTCTCCACCTAGTATCACCATGGTTATATGAAAGGATCGTATCGCTGTGCTGTTATCTTTCATTTTGCTCTTATTAAAATAATGGTGATATGATGATGCTTGCACTCCTTTAAAAAATGTGTTAGATGCTAACTGTGCTTACTTTCGAAGAGTGTTTATATCTCTCTTCATTCTCTTCATTCACCTGTATCTCGCACAGAGATATAAACACGTTTGTGATACAGGTTCTCATCAGTATCTAATTTCTGAAGAGAATGAAGCACGAAATAAACACAGAATATAAAGAAGCAGTGATCTTACACAGTGCTAAAAAATCCATTTATTAAAGACCGTAATCCTTTTTTTAGGAGCTGCTTTTTGCATTGTTGGTGCCAGTGATGCTGGTTGCTGTAGTGTTTTTTTTTCTTTTTCTTTTTCTTTTTTTTTTAAAGCCTCAAGAGGCAGGGTAATGCAGAGATTTTGACTGAGCTGGTGTTGTTTGGGGTTTTTGCTACTAAAAGCATCTTAAGGATGAATTTCTTAGCTCTTCTGGGTAGAGTTAGTAATTTAAAATATAACAGGTTGCAAGTGATGTATTTTAGCTGTGGGAAAATTGTACATGTATCAGATACTGTCTTGGAAGAATTCTCCTGATCTGTGGCTTCTCATAATGTCGTGCAGATGTTTGCACAGAAATGGGAAACCTTTTAAAAAGGGTAATAGTGAATGCTTGGTGAGTAGCTCAGTGCAAGAAACACATGTTACTGAAAGATTTCACTACAAAGAGAAACATATGGTTTTATGAACCATAGCCGAATTTCCTTTGGTTATTTTTAATTTTAAATGAGAAATAGCTGTTTAGCTCCCACTTCCCAAATGGCGTTGTTCCAGAACACTGCCGCTGAAGATCCCTGAGCCTTGCAAAGTGTAATGCTTAAACAGACCAGAGCTGCACAAGCAGACGACGTAGCTGGCTGTGTATTCTGCACACCTCAACTCTGAAACCTTGAGTTGCAGCTCACTGCTCTGCATGTTTGTGAGCCTGCACTCATATTACTGAAAGAATATTGAACGCAGACTGAGGCTGATAATGTCCCTGGGAGGCCAGGGAAGCGCTCTCCTATTGTAAGCCATTTCTTTTCCATAAACGTCTATCACTTTGCTCAAACAAATTCTGAAGATGTCTGGGAAGAAGAGATTTCGGACTGGTAGGAGAAGCACTGAGCCTGGACTGCTGCTTTGCAGGTGCTGGGGTTTTTTTGAGTTTGCAAAACTGGACTCCTAATGCAAGCCCATTCTCTTCAGCAAGCATGTTGCTCTCTTACTTTTGTTTCCTTCAGCAAGCCCGCAGAGAATCAGTTTTCTGCCTGAGGCAATGCATGCAATAGCTTTTTGTTTACACTGGTCCCTACTGAAGCTGTATCCGAGCAATTTTGGAAAAATCTGGTTCTAGGTTCAGTTTTGACTTTTGTCTTAACCTGCTGGTTACAGAGAGAACACAGAGAGTCTTCAGAGAGACTGAAACTAGGTGAATAATTAGGAGTGAGGTAAATGTATTTGGAATAAAATGTTTGCGAGCTATTTGCTCTTATATACTGACTGAGATTGGAAGACAGGAAGGTTTGTTCAGAAAACCTGGACTGCCAGAATACCACTCTGAAGCCTCAAGTGATGCTGATGCAGCAAATGAGCCCATCCTGCTCCGTTTCAAAGCCTCTCCTCAAAGTGGAGGGCAGAGTGGCTGTGGCTGGGGATATTGCCATCCCAGCAAAGAGAGTTGCCATACACTTCTAAGTTTCCTATGTGTAAACTGGTAAGACAGAATGAAACATCAGGAATGTGCCTTTAAAATCCACCACTAAAAAGAGACTTCTAAATCTTTCTTCTGCTTCTTCTGCTTGTGAGAATCAGGTCATATTAAATTACTGTACAGTAACTGTGCAGCTGAAACTAATAGGATTTGATTCTCATCCAGCCTTGAACTGTGGCCAGAGAGCCCCTAATACGAATGACTTGTCAGCCTTACCCAAATTTGCCAGCCTATTGAAGGAGTGCTGAAGGCACTGGCAGTGATTGAGTGGTCCAGGGTAGGACACGACAGCTGGAACATTATTGACTTGAGAATTTCAGATCTCCCTAAGCCGCACTACAATAAATTGATGCTTCCCTAATCTCTAGCTGTCTTAGTTGTCCTTGTTTAATTAGAGCTGTGGTGAGTGTAGTAAGTCTTTACATAGAAGTTATGTGTAAGTAAGAAGTCTTTATGCAAAAAACTACTTGCTGTTCTCAGATTAAAGAAAAAAGCATAGCCCACTTTCCAAAGCTTAGACTCAGTCATAAATTAACCTCATAAAACAGTACAGTTTTCCTAGATTTTCTGTGTGTATGTGACAAGAATAATACATTTTAAACTAATGCATGCATTTTAAAACTAACTTTAAATAAATTACCCTTTTTTTATTGAGATAGAATATCATGTATCTTGGTATGTGTAATTGTGTAGGTAGGTATTAACTGCTTTAATTTTGTGTAATGCTACTAGTTGTGCTTTGTTCTTTCATAGCCATTAGTACTCTGCAGAAGTAAGAGATTTAAAATGTTGTTTAGTTCCCTGCCAAAAGGTAATGGAACATCTTTTTTAGATAATATTTAACAGTTGTATTTTAAAAGCATTTGTTTAGGTATTTGAATGTTTGTTTGGCTTCTGGAATACTAAAAGGAGATCACCGGAGCTGAGCAATTGTTTGAAGAAAAGTTTTTGGAGTGAAGTAGTTTCTTTACCGGAAGTCTATGTATTCATCATCTTTAAAAATATAGGTTCCAGCAATATGTTAGTGTAATTGTCATTAATAACAAGCATACAGCCCAGGTTAAGTATTGTTTTTAGAGCAAAGCAGCAGTCAGTTTATTTGCATTGTGAAGAGGTATGATAGGAAATTTTCTGAAAAAATGTAAAGGAATTGCAGGTTGTAATACACAAGTCTGTTATAAATCTTCTTTAAAGAATTCAGTGAAAGACTGAAATGCTTGGATGGTAAATTAGGTGTTTACAAAAATGCTTATAGCTAAAATAGAAAAGGACTGGCTGTGGTGAATATTGAAATGTCACCATTTCTCATCTGTTTCTAATTTTAATCATTGAGGTGGCTCTATGACTGTAATAGAGGAAAGGTTAAAAAAAAAATTCCCATAAGCAATAAATTGATGTTTTTGTCTTTAATGAACAACAGATGTCATCTGTACAGTGAAAAGATAATTTACAGAAGTAACAGAACACTTAGAGAGAGGTTACGTATATATATATATTTTTTTCCCTTGGAATGTACTACCAAGCCATTGTTGAGATTTAGCATGTTAGTCCAGGATCTTCCAGAGAGGAAGTCCGGAGAAAGGAAGACTCTCCCTTGGTCGAGGAGGATCGGGTTAGAGATCATTTGGGCAAACCTGACATCCTCAAATCCATGGGCCCCGATGGGATGCACCCCCGAGCGCTGAGGGAGCTGGCGGATGTTATTGCTAGGCCACTCTCCATCATCTTGGAAAGGTCCTGGAGATCAGGAGAGGTGCCTGACGACTGGAAGAAAGCCAATGTCACCCCAGTCTTCAGAAAGGGCAGGAAGGAGAAGCCAGGAAACTTCAGGCCAGGCAGCCTCACCTCCGTCCCTGGTAAGGTGATGGAACAGCTCCTCCTGGAGGTCACCACTAAGCATGTGGAGGACAAGAAGGTGATCAGGAGTAGTCAGCATGGATTCACCAAAGGGAAATTGTGCTTGACCCATCTGATAGCCTTCTCTGATGGAATGACTGGCTGGGTAGATGAGGGGAGAGCAGTGGATGTTGTCTTTCTGGACTTCAGCAAGGCTTTTGACACTGTCTCCCATCACATCCTCCTAGGTAAGCTCAGGAAGTGTGGGCTAGATGAGTGGAGGGTGAGGTGGACTGAACTGGCTGGATGGCCGAGCTCAGAGGGTTGTGGTGAATGGCGCAGAGTCTAGTTGGAGGCCTGTAGCTAGCGGTGTCCCCCAGGGGTCAGTCCTGGGTCCAGTCTTGTTCAACGTATTCATCGGTGACCCTGGAGGAAGGCACAGAGTGCACCCTCAGCAAGTTTGCTGATGATACTAAACTGGGGGGAGTGGCTGATACCCCAGAGGGCTGTGCTGCCCTTCAGAGGGACCTGGACAGGCTGGAGAGGTGGGCGGAGAGGAACCTCCTGAAGTTCAACAAAGGCAAGTGCAGGGTCCTGCACCTCAGGAGGAATAACCCCATGCACCAGGACAGGCTGGGGGTTGACCAGCTGGAAAGCAGCTCTGCAGAGAAGGACCTGGGAGTGCTGGTGGACAACAAATTAAGCATGAGGCAGCAGTGTGCCCTGTGGCCAAGAAGGCCAATGGTATGCTGGGGTGCATTAGGCAGAGTGTTGCCAGCAGGTGGAGGGAGGTGATCCTGCCCCTCTCCTCAGCCCTGGTGAGGCCTCACCTGGAGTACTGTGTCCAGTTCTGGGCTCCCCAGTACAGTACAAGAGAGACATGGCACTCCTGGAGAGAGTCCAGCGGAGGGCTACGAAGATGATGAGGGGACTGGGGCATCTCTCCTATGAAGGAAAGGCTGAGAGAGCTGGGCCTGTTTAGCTTGGAGAAGAGAAGATTGAGAGGTGATTCTGATCAACGTGTACAAGTATCTGAAGGGGGGGGGTGTCAAGAGGATGAGGCCAGCCTCTTCTCCGTGGTGCCCAGCAACAGGACGAGAGGCAACGGGCAGAAACTGAACCACAGGAAGTTCCACCTAAACCTGAGAAAAAATTTCTTCACTGTGAGGGTGACAGAGCGCTGGAAGAGGTTGCCCAGAGAGGTAGTGGAGTCTCCTTCGCTGGAGATATTCAAAACCCGTCTGGATGTGATCCTGGGCAATATGCTCTAGGTGACCCTGCTTGAGCAGGGAGGTTGGACTAGATGATCTCCAGAGGTCCCTTCGAACCTAAATGATTCTGTGTGATTCTGTGTCTGTGTGTGATCTGGATGCAGACCTGTGAGCCTACAGTCTGAAAGATCAGATGGAAGGATATCAGCATTTTCAGAAAAAAATTATAAGATTTGCTCACTATTCTGTAATTTTTTTAAAGAAAACCCATAAAGCAACAGCTAAAAATCGCCCCCCCCAAAAAAAAAATAAAATCTAGAACAAATTTGATTTAAAACAGTACAAACCCTTCGGTTGTACTGATTGGGGGAAGGAGAAAGTCATGGTAAAGACACACATGTACATGTGTCCTGATATTGTAGGAAGAAAAACAAAAACAGAGAATCTCCAGTGGGCCCTGACCAACTACCACATCTGATTCTTGCTCTCTGTTCACCTGCAGCAGAATTGGCTCAGGTGCAGATACTCAGCTTTTTGGATGAAGAGCATCTGTGCAAAGCCTGATGCAATAGAGCCCCAGTTCCTATTAGATTCCTTACGTTCTCCTGTGTTAGAAATAAAGCTGTAGCTCTGTGACCAGCTTGATCCAGCATAAAGTATTGCCTGTGCTGAAAAGGGCACTTACACCTTCCCCTGTACTCAGCTCCTCTTTCCTACCTGCGCGCTCACACTTGCGCCAGCGTTCATGCAGCTACGCTACAAATTGTGTGCAGGCATTGATCCAGCTGCAAACTAAGTTTTTTATAGAGAGTTTCTTTCCAGGTTAGTTTACAGGCTGACTAGTTCTCCAGTTGAGCTCACAAGACAAATCCTGAGGGCAGGAACAAGCAGCCAATGGTAATTGCAAAGGCAGCAGCCTGGATTAATGCCAGATTAAATTGGCTGTGACACTTCAGTTTCTTTCTCATATACATTAGCAGTATAGGAAATACAGTGCTCTATGGGAAGCTAGAAATGGATATAATGGTATATGCGTGTCTTCTTGGCTTCTGAAAAGGCTCCATTACCAGTCTCTCAGCAAATCCACTTTGACAGGAGACTAATAATATTTCTGACTCTCCCAGCATTAGGACAGCATATGAAAACATCACTGGGAGTCACACTGCACAATCTAAGCATCTTGGTCTCTAGGCCCTTCCCTAAGCATACCACCTCTGTGCCACCTCTGAGAAAGTAAGAGACAAAGGGAGCTGGTGTCAAACCAGTAGTTTTGCACAATCTTGTAAATATCTTGTTCATTTGCAGGTTGTGTGATTGTATGTTAGCATAACCGTTAGAATTACGATTTTATTAATGTTAATTGTGCGTATTTGTTACAGGAGCATTATCTTCTCCTGGTCCCTTTGTACATAATTTTACTGCGTCCTCAATACCTTCAAGGTCCTTATAAGTGGTTATTCAATGCCTGTTACAAATATAGCCTACAGCAGTTTCAGGGTCATGAGGGGTTTCATATGCCCTGCTGAAACACTTTAAAGGAAACCTGGCTTTCAGTGTCATCTTCTTGGTCTCTTTGAGTGGAAGGAGGTGATGGGTAATTGATATATAGTGTGTTTTTCTTAAAACGACTCAGATTTCTGAGTCAGAGTCCAGAGCTGTTTCTCATAATTTAGGGTACATTATTGGCACAAAGAGAAACAAATGAAGAATGTAATAAACTGCTTCTAGTAACAGCACTAGGCACTCGGTTATAGAATTGGAGACTGTTTTCTGCTGAAGTTAAAAGGAGAGTCATGAAGCACAGCTGCTGGGTGTTCTCTTTGCATTGTGGCACTTCTGTATCATGAGCTTGTCTTCTCATAATACTGATACTTTCTTTTTCATTAATAGGCCCAGATTGGTAAGGAGATGGGGGCGGGGGGAGGATGTATAGTTATGTCTTTTTTGGCGGTAGCTGTCTTATTGCTCCTGACTTTCCATCATTTTACTTCAAGTATCATGGGAAAAGTCCCATTGAAAGAAGAGATCAGTAACAAAGCACTCACTGAAACACTGGGCTTGGGAGTTTAACTTTCCTGTGGTGGTTTTAAGGTGGTGTTTACTGCTAAGGAGTTGGTCTGTGGCAGACAGGAGGGTCTTCCACATCTAGCTATACCGTCTACAGATAATGCCACCCCGGCTGCTCATTCCCGTCATCTGCCGCTCTTGCTAGCTGACATGTGCATGCCTTATAGGCAGAAGCATCCAGGCCAACGATCCATTGCTCTAGGCAAACTAAACTAACTATGTGTTGCAGGCTTTGGCCTGCCAACGGACACCCGTGCAGTTTAACTGACTTGATAAGAGAGGTTACTATCTGTAGCCAGATTCACTTCCCCTGCCGGACAGCACTCACCTGTACTGCCGGCAGAAGGGTTCATCCAGGTACTCACCTACCTACATCTGGTAATGTTAACAGGGTGTGAGGACAAAGTAACTAAGCCCCTTTGCTCTTGCGTGATCCCTTCCATCAGCAGAGCTGCGGGGACAGTGCTATCTTTATTGGGCACAAATAGATCCCAATTTCCTCTTTCTGCAGCCTATATTTAAAATAAACCCCTCGTTATTTCCCGAGGCAGATCAGTGAGTGCTCCTTTGGAGGAGTTCTCTGGCAGAGTCTAGACTCTGTAACCTTTGGCAGAGGGATGATAGCAAACAGCATGAGGAGAATAACCTCTAATAGCGCCGCTCATGTAGCGCACATCTGTCTGCAGCCTTAACGCCTCTTGATTGAATTAATACCTGGTGACCTGACCTTCTCAAGTGGTTGAGGAGCTTTCTGAATAGGCTGCATGGTCCCTTCTCCTGCTTTTTAGTTCCTATAGTTTCTCCATTAAATAACTTGGCTCAGGTTACATACCTGTGCTGTATGGGGCAGTCTTGTTGATGCTGAAATCTGGAAAGCCTACTTCAAGCAGCACTTGCAGAATTCTGTTTTGTGCAGAGTACTTTAAGGTTCTCCCTCCAGCTAGAAGAACAGGAACCTTGTGGGGTTCTGCTGTGAAAAATCAGTATCTCAGATTGCAGGGGTAAAGAATAGTATTCCACAGGAAGAGGGGAGAAAAGTCTGTATTAGAACAAGTGGTTATAGAGTGCTTTAAACTTAGCTATATTTTTTTCATGATAAGGGAGGTTTAGCTTGCTGGAATCAGAACTTAAAGAAAAGGAAAAAATGGAGCGTACCTAGTGCCAAAATGCTAGAAGACAGTTTCTGAGTCAAAATCAAATCTCGTCCCTGCTATACAGACAATTGCGTTACATAATCCTATTCCTAAATTTATCACGTTTTGTCTCAAAACATCTCTCTCACAGATTAGAGGAAAACTTAAGTATACTTTCTTCTGCTGTTATTCAGGTCAGCTAAAGCCTCATTCCGAAATGGCACGTATATCTGTGCAGTTAAGACCTTAATTCATGTGCATAAAGATCGAATTACTGTGAATCTGTGAGGTCAGGAGAAGCAGGACTGGAGTACTGATCTGAAACCAAAAGCACGTAAGGTGGAAGGAGGGGGAACTTCACATAAGTAGATGTTAAAGAAAACTAAGAAGAATGAATAGAATAGAAAGACAAAGTACTTGAAAAGCCAGGGTAGTTTCATTCAGAGCTGATCGGAAGATCTTTTTATCCCATAAATTTTAGTTGTAGGTCATTTCCAATGCTGTGGCATTTAGATATTCCGGGAGAAGTTTGTGCCTCTGTGCTGTGAGTGATTGCAGAATCTGGGGCTTTGCTACTAACCCGCTTTTAATTCCTCACTTACACGTGAGGAATTCTGTTCTGCAGGGTGGAAATCTTTCCCTTCTTCATAGTGTTTCTGTCTCTCGGGGGCTCATGTATTGCCCCATATGACTGCCTGACCAATCTGCGTCATTAAAATCATGCATCACGCATACACAGTAGCACTGTAGAGAGCAGCCTTTGAGTTTGGCCTTCCTGCCGTGGCTAGTTATGAGTGACCCTATCTATCAGTTTGTTTTAGAGAAGACACTCTTAAGCAGGGGATGCTGTGCATTGCTACATGCTGAGTAGCAGAGACCAGGCCCCGTTTAATTCAGAATAAAGTACCAGGGAGACTTAAATGGTTCCTGGGCCTCTCCTTGCTTCTAATCTGATCGTATGATCTTGATTATTGTCCCCGTGAAATCATGCCCAGACCTCTGATTATGTCGAGTGCTGCAGGATGAGGGCTAATGGATCATTAGACACAGACACCCACTCAGCACGTTGAACTGTGTTCACATGCTTTAAATTATTTATGCACTTAAGTGTGTTGCTGGAATATGAATCTTAACCATCAGTGTAAAATACTTAAATAACAACTATTCTTTAATGCAAGGCAGCTACTCATTTTGTTTTCTGTCTGTCTTGTATTAAGCAGATGTTGGAACTGGTAAAGCGTTCCAAAACCTAATGTCTGTCTGCTCAGATATTTCTATTTTCCATACAGGATCTTGGAACACTTGCTAGTTTCCTTTTTAATAGGGAGATATCTTGATACAGTAGTTCCTATGACAAGACTTAGAATTCAGAAGGGATTTTTTTTATGTTTAAATTTACAAAATGCATCTCAGAAGTGACCATGGGGTTTAAAGATGGACCATGCACGGTGGGAAGAGAACTGAGAAGAAAATCCAGTGAGCAAAGAGCAGCAGCTCAAGTAGGGTCTGAATTTTCAAGGGTAAAAATCCCCATCAAAATTCTGAGCAGAGAGGCTCCTAGTCCACTTCAGTGTCCTAATCTGCATTTGAGTCATTGCGATGAGCCTCTCTTTAGTATTTCTCCTCTGAAATGTCACTGCTGCAGTGCAAGCAAAACTGATGCATAGTCTGCCCCTAAAGGATCTAGTGATGGTGGGAAGATAACTGCTGTGTTTTGCCTGGGTGACTGTTCATCCTTTTGGTAGCTGTTGACTTAAGGGTGTAGAAAGGCAGGAGAGGTGCAGAAATCATGTTGGTTCTCAGTCCTGAAAGGACTGTAAGGCAGCCAGGTGCAGCAGGTCCAATTCAGAAGTACCTCGTGTCAAACCTGTTTTAATCATGTTGTTGCCTGGGGCACCTTATACATAATGTTGGTGACTGTCTTTAAAGAATTGCCTGAGAATATCGTAAACAACTGTCTGCCCCTCTATATTTGGTGAGTTTAAGTGCTTTTCCTTCTTTCTATATGGAAGTTTTAGGTCATGAACCAAATAAATTTTACATCAGCATTTGCCAGCTGAATGTTATGAACAACCACAAGGAAGCAGATTGTGATGGCTTAAAGAGATAATGTGTGCCATCTGACCTGCAGCAGCTCCTACTTCTATGCTTAATTTTAAAGTACAATAAATTAGTTGAAACCGTTCTCTTTCTTTGTTTTAATGAGCAACTGCTGTAGAAGATGCTCTTAGGCTCTTTCTGAGCAACTAGAAAACAGAATTGATGATACTGATGATTGTTTTTCTCTTTTAGGTGAGATCAGTTGCGGGCAGGGTTCCTTGCAAGATAGACTTTCAGGGCATGAAATAAAAGAGTCAGTTTATATTTAGCAGTTTTAGGAACTGTTCAGTTTAATTCATGCAGCTTTTTTTACTTTTCAAAATAAAAGCTTTAGATATTTGTATGTGTGTTGTTTATTAGCAGGAATTTTACATGACTTGAAGGATGCAGGTGCAGAATTATTAATTAAAAGAATACACAGAAATTCTTGGTGAAATATCAGAGTCCTTCAACCACATCTCAGCAAGTACAAAAGCAAGGGTTTTTGGGCTAGCAAAATTAAATGAAAGCTCAAGGGCAAATCCGTTAGGCTTATCTGACAAAGCTACTGCTCCTCTTTTGGAAAATGTTACTGTACAAAGTAATTCCAAAGGTCAGATTGGTTTAGATGGGACTAATTGAATTGATACTGAACTGCAGCTTTTTCCCTACAAATTCAGCCCTTGAATAAGGGGAAGGGAATAAACGAATATGTTCCTTACATTCCTATATGAGTTATTTATATGCCATATTTCTCCACAATATATATATATTGTGCTTCCATATAGATGACAGAAGTGTGAAATAAAAGGTTGGAGTTAGATCTTCTGCCGTAGCATTGGATTCAGGAGAAGCTGTGTTGACAAACAGCAGCCTGTCACAGATTGGCCTTGGTTTCTAAACAGTGCATTCGTGGTTTTGCTTTTGTGTCTTCTTTAAAGTACTTAGCTGCCATGTATTTTAGCATTCCATTTAACTTTCCAGGGATAATGGCACTCTCCGGTAGGTTATAAGGGTAGTGATTCAGGGCACCGTTGATGGTGGGAAATGCATAGCTAAATTTCAACAAGCTATGCTGAGAAATTTCCCCTAGAAATCATGATATAAAATCTTCAGTAGTTGAAGCTAGCAGTAGCAACTCTTATGTTTAATTTCTAGGGCTTTTTATACAGATGGTGAGACACCTGAGCATCCAAAGATTCAGATGAAAAAAAGCAAAGTTGGTCAGCTTACTACTCTGTTTCGTAAAGAATACCTACTTTTTTTTTTTTTTTGTAATTTTAATGACACAACAGATATATGACGTCTCTGGCAAAGGTACGTTTGAGAGTAGATAAAGTGTGGGAAATGACAATTGACTGAAATAGTGATACTGCAGGTTTACATGTCAAGATCCCTTAGGGTATTAGAGAACTGGGGTTAGGTTCCCTTCAGTGCAGTCAGGTTCGTAGGTGATGTCAGGCAAGTTGCTTAGCCTTTGCTTTGCTTTGATTCCCTTCTACTGCATAACAGTGCTTCTCACCTTGCCTTACTGCGTTCCCGCCTCTTCTCCCTTCATACTCCCACCAAGCTGTTTAACAGCTTTTAACTTTTAAGCAGGTCAGTAGTCTCACTCTCTTAAGTGCGATCACTGGCGTGTGCAAGGTAAGAACTTGCACAAGCCCTTGCTTGACCATGACCTTAGATTGTAAACTCCCTGAAACCTCAGATTGTTTTTTGTTGTATATAGTGCTCTGCTCTTTGGTCCTGATCTCATGTCTGGCTGCTGGTATGATGTAAATAACTTTGCTGCCAACACCCTGGAGTACTCCCAGTGATGCTGTCTGAAAGAGAAACTGTTTGCAGATTGATTGTGAAGTGCTGGAGATTGACATTTAAGACGGTTTTAGTTTTCTAGGTGTTTCTCAATGGATTCTGTAATCTTTCTGTCCAGTCTCAGAATAGGCCTAGTGAATGGTGTAGTATAGTAGGTGGGCAAGAGAAAAAAAGAGAATGCAGATTCTGAAGGGATATGGGGGCTGGGGGGGAATGGATCGCATACAAAATGGGAAGTAATGAGGAGATTTGCGTGAGTCACTGTTAGCCGACAACCCCTGCGTAAAGCCAAAGTTACTGACAGTGAAAGAAAATAAGAACCCTAAGGCAAGTGGGGAAATACTGGAGCTGTAGAAAAGAAATGCTGTTCTCGTTCAGGTGCCCTCCTGTCTTCAAGACTTTTAGCTGCAATTAAGCTCAAAAGCATGAACTGTGATAAGGGGATCATTATTGCTGCAAATATCAAAGCCATGAATAACTGACCTTAATATCCCCTCAACAATTAAATGATGAACTTCATGTTATGGAGGAGATTGTTTTTAGCCCCGATAATTAAAGGTCAGTACAATATCCATTTAAAAAGCAGCATTTCCTTGCAAAGTAGTTTAAACCAGACCTGGAGTGTATTCACTTCTACCGCAAACACCGTACCAATATCTGCAGTGTTGTTACAATAGCATTTCTCACTCAACTTGAACCATGTTTCAAACACTCCATTTTTTTTCCTTATTCTAAATTGTGGAGGAGTACGATTGGGTGAGTAATCTTCCACCCAAGAGATAGAATATGGAATTGCTTCATTTCGTAGGATGACTGTGCTGCCTTTTATTAATTTTTGAAGGGCAGAGCAAAGGTCTTGCTCTATTAATGGAGTAGCACGGTTCTAATATGCCAAAAGGGCTTGAAAGGCCTGTGCCTCTAAACCTTCTTATGAAAAGGAGAAATACTGTTGCTTTGGATCTCTTTATTAATGGATTTATTTAAACCTGAGGAGAACTGACTTACATCCCTTTTCGATTTTTCAAGAGAAGCTTTGTTTTGTTCTCCAGGCTCTCCTGCTTTCCACAACAGACTACAGATTTTTAATTCCAAAGGCTCCCTCAGACTTGGAAATATGAGAGTTGCAGTTTTCTCTCACCGCTGGTGTCAGTGAAATGGAAAGCCACAGTACATTGAGAGGGCAGCTGTTGACACCAGTGGCCAATGCCATATACCGGAAAAGAACATCTGAAAATCTGAATTTGTCCCAGTATAGATAACGGAAGAGAGATCACATCCTTCTCTGACTATCCTCTGGAGACACAAAGTATATTGCACCTCCAAACGCAAGGGACTTTTACCCCATTCTTGCATGTCACCTTTCCTGCTAAGACTTTTAAGTGTTTTGCCTTTAATTTTCTTTATTTTGGTGAGTTCTGGTTTTGCCTCCTTTCCTGAGAACTGCTATTGCTTTGTCTTCCCCCATTCATATTCTTTTTTTCTTTCTTTTTTGCTGCATGGAGACTCTCTGCTGTACAAGTGTAAGTATTTTTTTAGCTCTGCTGATTCTGGCCTACTTGTCTACGCTTTTGTGCTCCACTTGCTTCTGTACTGCCTTGCTAGTCTCCTGGGAGACTGTAGTACTAGTCACCCATCTGCAGTTGCTGAATGAAATAGGCAGCAGTTGAGGGACGAGATTGGATTTTACAAGAAGGTTCAGCTTTAAGACCAACCAAAGCAGAGTGCTGATGTCAGAGATATAAGCACAGGTGTTACTGCTCAGAGAGAAAATATGTTGATTTGGTTTTATATTCAAGCTTCATCCCACTTAATGAGACAATAGCCTATAAATAACCATCAGCTAGGATTTTCTTGCCATGGCAAGTCTCAGGTGGAAGAGATGTCATGGGTTACCTCAGCATGGTCAGGTGGGTTTCCTTTGCCTAGCTGAATCACTTTGAATTTTTGAATGCTGCTCACACTTACCTTTTTGCACTGTCACCTTTAATATGTTTTTTAAGCAGAAAAGCCATATGTAGTTTTGGAGGAGGAAGGGTTGAGGGGAAACTAGTTGAGGAGCTGAGTTTCAAGAGGGAGGGGGAAGTTGTTCATTGATTTGTTTTAAGCCTTTCAAAACAGAAATGACAGGAGCATGATCATGGAGCATCCATATATCTAATAGGATTAAATAGAAATGATTTTGGAGGAGGGAAACATGGAAATGAGCGTATTCCTGAGCACTGAGAATTATTTCAGTTATTGTTAGTATAATCAAGGAACAAAGACTGTATAAGACCTCTGCTAAGGGCACGTTATTTTTCTAACACTTAAAGCAAAGCTTTTAAAGTGTTTAAAATGTGATTTGGATTTTTAATCCCTACGATACTGGTGTTCTTCCACATTTGATAATATAAGTTAAGATAGCTCGGATAGTTTTCTGAGAAAGGGAGTCAGAAGACAGGAATCTGGAAAAGTTTGAAATCATTTAAGAACATGGGAAGAGAACGGGAGGGTTTAAAGGTAACTTGGACATGTTAACCCTAAAGAGATATTTCCTGGGGGATGTAGTGGAGATTTGCTGGCTCCCATGTACTGCTCAGGGGTACTTTCACAGAGCCATCTTCAGAGAAGAAACTGGTGTGCGTTCATGCAGACTTCCAAGAGGGTCTCCCAAGACGTAGGTATGCAGTTAATCTTTTTGTCTGTTCTGCCAGGCAGCCCACAGTGTGCTCAGGAAGAAGTAGGACAAACGAGGAGAAAGTTCTGGAGATGGTCTGCTATCATGGAGAGTCCCTGGAAGATGTGGTAGATTACATGAAAGCAAGGAGGGAGAGATTGACCCTAACAGCTGTTCTCCTGTAAAGGCCATGGTAGAAATTCAAGACAGGAGAGCTGAGGTGTGTTTGTGTGGGCAGAGGTGGTGTGAAGGCAGATGATGTCCATCTGGCAAACCTGAACTGCTTCCACTAACTATGGAAAATGGGCCTCAGGCAGGGGAGGGGAGAGATCTTTCCCCAGCAGTTCAGATATCTTCTCTGGTAATGAAATGTGATGTGCTGCTATAGAATATGGCACAGTAAGTGAGATACTAAGCTGAGATTAAGTCTGTAATATTTTGTGAAAAGAGCACACTGGCCTATTTAAATTAATGCTTTGACCCATTTTGCTCTGCATGTGATCTAGAAAGCTCACTTGGCAAGAAACCTTTCATCCATGTGCTTCCTAAACAGGCTAGAAAATAGAAGGTTTTTGAATAGAAGCGTATGTATAGCTGTTGTTCATGCTATTCAGGCAAAGGAGAGGCATCTCTGTCCTTCTGCCTTTATCCCCAGCAACCAAGCTGCTGAGGGATCACGCCAAGATGACCAGAAGTCATAGCAAGAATCCTGAGATTGACTTATGGTCTTCAGCACAAGCTCTGCAGGGTGATTGGGGGCATTTTTTAATCTGTCAAGGAAGATCAAATCATCCTTCTTCCTGGCTGTTAGGGACATCTTGAAGTCAGTGCACAGGAATCTCAGGACACGGCCTATGCTGTTTTGCGTTGGTGCTCTGAGCCTGGGCAGCTCTCTCAGCTTGCCTGTGTCCACCATATCAGAAGTCTCCCACCAGCTTTCTTTCCTGTCTTCCTTTCTGATCTTCGCTACGTGAATTACTGCGTCAGCCTACTGGATGTAATTTCTAGTCACACTACGAGAGAAAGCAGCAAGCTGAGACAAAATGCATGCAAATTATACATTAACATGAGAAATAGGCTGCAACTGGAAGTACAACCAGGGGACTACTGATTGTGACTCTAAGTGCTGTCCCAGCTCAAATGGTGAGCTGCATCAACTTTTCATTATGAGACTCAAAAGCCTTCAGCTGTTTCAGGTTTGGATGAATGAGTAGCTGTTCTGTCATTTACTGATGCTTGTCAAATGTAAAACTGGAACCTGTACCAGCTGAAGTTTATCTCTTTATTGCCATGAGCATCACTGGGGGAAAAAAAAAGAGCTCTCTTGCCCAGACAGTGCTATCACTGACTGCTGTGTAGTCTAGCAGCCCTTTCTTGAGCTCGAGAAGACAGGTAACACCTTTTCTGTTATGAAAATATGTCCTAACTCTGAGCATCTGAATAGTGACATCATAATTCTATCTGACTACTTCACATGGGGGTAAATTTACTACATATAAGTGTGTGCATTGAACTTTCCATAAATAAAAACTAGTAAATGATTCATTTGAATGAACAAGTCATGGTATGTCTGAACTGTCAAGGCCAAACTCTGTCTTTTCTAGCTCATATAACATGATGATAATGGGCTTGATTAACAATTTTGTTCATGAGTCATGAGCTATAAGAAAACCTAACTTGCTGACTCTCACTCTGCGTTTGAATCCACTACGGTGCTGATAGTGCTAGGAAGCAACTGCGGAAGTACATGGATGTCGCTAAAACAAGCAGATATGACTCTGAATACCCCAAAGGAAGCCAGTCTTTGCAGGAGCTGAGTCATTTTAAGTCAACTCTTCAGAAAACATGCAGCTTTGTTTAAAAGTCTTACTAAGCTAAACTGTGTTGAGAGGGTCAGAATTGTTGACACAATGTTGCTTTTTCTGTAGCAAAAAAGGTCTGTCTTGCCAGGCAAACTTTCAGGAGAGTTCAAGCAATAAAGTAAGTGCAGCTTTCTTGCAAAAATACCCAAACAGGGTATTAAGCCTGGTATTTGTGTCCTTAAGGTAACGTATTCCCCTCTCTGGAAATGTGAAGATGAAAAGAACAGCAGCACGTAACTTTTTCAGTAAATACACTGAATGTGTGCCAATGTAACTTTCCACCTTTTCTCAGTGTATCTAAAGCCCAGGAAAGTCATATGATTGCTGGAGACACTGCTAATACTGGCAGGGTATTTTTGCGTTTTGGAGAAAATTTGTTCTTTGCAAGACCACGTTTTCCTAGAGAGGCTTAGTGAGCTGTATAGTGGTGCCCAGAGGCTTAGCTGCCTGAATTTTCGTCATTCCCAGTAGCATATCACTAACAAATGAACTGAGAAGTGTATTTTGTGTTGAAAATAGAAGCCAGAACAAGGGGGAACTATTGCAGGTATTGTCATCAACTGTGCAATGTTAGGCACGATAATTGTTTAAATTTTCCATGCCTCATGATCCCCATTGTAAAGGTGAGATTTTAATAGTAACCTTGTTTTACGGTTGGGATCAGTGAGTTAATGCTTGTAAGATTCAAATGATAGTCCTGTTTACCGCTTAAGGTCTTAATGGGGAGAAGAAAACCTCCCTGGTTCAGTTTCAAAGTCCGTTCAACGAAATGTCATTTGAGAAAAAGTTCTACATGTTTGAAAAGGGGAGGAAAAAAAACCTATTCCTTCCTGTCATTAAACCCAAACAGATCTTACAACAGTGCATAGGCTTGGCAAACTGATTTGCTGGATAGAAAATAAAGTGTTCTCTGTTATTTCTTCTGTCCTCTGAAGTACTTTATTTTTATTTTATCTCAATAGATGACCCCTAAATCAAAAAGGAAAAGCATCCACAGTAGAATGCTTCGGCCTGTGTCTAGAGCTTTTGGTAAGTGAGATAAATTTGTTAAAACCTCTTTGGTACGTTCAGATTTTTTAGGGTAAGCTCTTTATTCAAAAGCACTGAAGACTTTGGCTCCCTGTGGATTACATGTGAGGTTCAAATTGCTTGCTTTGTTTTGCGAGTCTTCTAGCATGTTTGGTAGTTAATATTTGTTCACTGTGCCCTGTCTGCTAACAAACATGTTGCGGCTGAGCACGTTCTCTAAATGTGTTTATAATGATTTACAACAAAAGAGAGGAATGGCATTGCCTGTTGTTTTAAATAGCATTATTAAGTCTAATTAGACAGTTTTGATTTCTCTTAGAAATGGAATTTGATCTAGATAAAGCACTGGAAGAAGTACCTATCCATATAGAAGACCCACCGTTTCCTTCCAGCAGGCCAGACAAACGAACTTCTGGATTCATTTCAGAGCTGCCATCAGAAGAAGGGAGAAAACTAGAACACTTTACAAAATTAAGGCCCAAAAGGAATAAAAAGCAGCAGCCCAGCCAAGCAGCAGTGAGTCTATATTAAAAAATTGTTGGTGATGTAATCTGTTGTCTGCTTTTTGGATGAATCAGGTCTTGCTTTTAGCTTTTAACATTTTAACATTCATCCTCAGTACTTTGTAACTTCTTAATTTTTCTACTGCTATTTGTCTTGCAGTGTGCAACCCCCATTACAAGGTTTTTGTCTTGTTAGGCACAGCCTCAACTCAGGATATGTTTTAGCCTTTGCTTATTTGCTTCTGCTTTTTAATAGAGGCAGTTTCTTCGAGGTACATAGAGCTTTCAGAGAAAATGCACAAAATATCTTGAGATTTCTCAATTACATTGCAAGGGTTTATAACGCCTTAATCCTTTTTTTCTGCCTGCATTAAGACTTGGTAACTTGGCATGAATTCTTATTTCTACCAGCTCTCAGAGGAGCTACTCTGTGACACCCAGCTTCCCACAGCTCCTTAACCAAAGATGGAATTTGGGCCAGCAGATTTGCATGGTCACAGATCTGCTTTTCGTGCCAGAACTTGCCTTAGAAAAGCAAAACAGAGCACTGTCTGTCTACAGAAAGAACTGGTGTTTGCCCAAGTGTACATGTGTGGGGTTTCCGTGGTCCCGTTTCCTTGGTATTCCACATCAATAAAGTTTTATTTCTGTGAAGGTGTATCTGTAGGGTACGTAAGGATGAATCCAGAGGAGTTACAGGGATGTCTCTTATTAACAGAACAGAATTGATGTGATAAATATCCCTTATCAAGAGGCAGCCCTTGCTGCTCTGAATCCTGCTGTCCAGTAATGAATTCCTACAGCCTTTTCTGCTGCCCTAGGATGGTCAGAGGAGAGGACCCTTGAAAATTTTCGCGATGCTGGGAAAGATGCATGAGGTAGTAGAGTGCTTTTTGCATCACTTAGATATTGAGGTAGCTTCAGGCAGATTTTCAAGCGAACTTTTCATTCCTTTGCACTAACAGAAACGTGGAGGTATCGGAAGGGTGGTCTCAGCTTCACACTGTAGTGAAACACATCCATGTTCACTTTTCCAGTTTTCTGTCCTGCAAAACATTTGTGTTTTCCCAGTTGCTGAACTTGCCTCTCATCTGAACTTGCTCAGTGCATCCTGTGCCATCTGCATAAGGCTGGGGAAGTTGGAGGGTGCTGGGAGGGGGGAAAGCATGTCTCTCTTACTTGGCATGGAATAAGAACATAAAAGAACAGATTTTATATCTGTTTGTACCTCAACAGATACAAAAAGCTTCCGCCTTGTAAAGGACAAGTGTTATTTCCTGTGGCAGTGCAATACTCTGGGAGTGCTCATCAATACAGAATTTTTGTTAGTATTATTATTTACCCTTAGCATTAGGAGAGTAAAACACAAAAAAAGCCAGACTCGGTTATTAACGTTGAACGCTCATAGGCATTAGAATAGGAACATTATAGAAACATACGGTCCCTCGGGGACTTTATGAGACCCTCTGAATTTGTGTTTGTGTTTCGTACATTTTTAGGAACTTGTTAGTTTTTCAGATGGGAAGTGTTTTCTTATTTGAGATAGATTTTTCTCATCTGCACTAGATTGGTGGGTTCTTGCATTACTTCCCCTTTAGGAAATACACTTGGCTTTGATACTTAAATTTTAATTCTTACTCTATGGAGAGTTCTTGTGTCAATATAAAGTGGATTCTCATTTCTACTGATGTCAAAATTGCCCACTTTTTGACTGAGAAGATGAATATTTACACTGAGACCATGAGCGCTGCTGTTGACCAGCGGATGTCCATGTATGAACTGTTGCATAGCTTCAGAGGTTCTAGTCAAATAAACTCTTTGGAGGGAAGAAAAAAAAAGTCACAGTCTGAGAAGTTTGAGTTTCTTAGAGTGAAATTATTTCTCATAGAAAGCTTGCAGTTTTGCAGCAATGCAGTTTTTACCGGGTAAACAGACTTTTCAGACTAGTATAACATTGCTACAGCAGGTATCAATAACAATATTAATTATTAGCTATGATAATAAAGTAAACAGGCTTCTAACAAAGTTCACACAACTACAAAGTTTCACAGATGTGCCAAAACATTAGTCCATATGTTTGGCTTAATGAGGCTAGGTCTAGTGTTAACAGTTAACAGACTTCTAAGAATATTTATTCTCCTTTTTAAACGCTTAGAACAGAGTCTGTATTCCAACTGAAAAGAGAGGCTGGGGTTATCCTGAGTTAGGGTAACAACTAGAACATTCCTCGACTGGAATTGTGTCAAATTATGAACGCTACTCTTTTGTACCAAACTGATTCCTGGTCATTAATATCACCGAGAATACAAATGGGCTGGGTCTTGTGGAGTCCTCTGTACACCTAAAAGGTTTTTACATGGCATTTAAGTTGAAGGAAGTCTCACTGCTGGTAGTAGGGCTTTTCCACATCAAAGTCACATACAGGAGCATGTATTTCATCTTCAGGAGGCTATAGAGTCACCAGCTAATCTTTACAATGCTTTTGTGGTTGGCAGATGTTCCTGACTCAGCCTGTTTTAAATGCCTCTAGTCACCCACGTTCAAAATGGGAACACCGAAACCAAAGAGCAGATTTTTAGTTTTTAGACACTGAGTGAAAATCTGTGTTTGCTTCCTAAAGTTAAACCCCTGGTTCTATATTTGGGCTGTCTGATTTTGGAAGCTCTGGATTGAATGAATCATAAAAGGCACTGTTAGCCTGCTGGAGCTCGGTTTCTAAATCTCTGAATCCAAAATCCAGAACGTATGTTCCTCTTTGAACAGGGGAAAAAAGAGCTGTCAAAAATTCTTTCTCTGCAGATGTCCACTGTAAACGCACCTATCAGGACTTAACTGTTTTATTAACTGCTTTCTCTCTTTTAAGCGCTCTGCTCTCACAAGCACGCGGCATTTGATTCCTGGCCTCATGCATTGCAGCATACAGTTTGTCAGTGGCATTTTGGGTTACTTTGTTTGAGATGCACCACCTCCTAACTAGCCTGAGTAAAGGGGGGATTCAGTTAGTGATTCCGTTGTCTGCATTGAACTTTGCTTGGCTTGCACAACTTGAATAAACTCTTAACTCCTGATTATTATCATTTAAGCAAGTATGCTTAGGTTATTATATACGAGAGAGAGTTTTTCTTCTGTCAGGTGTCTGCTGGAGTGCCTCAAGACGGGGAACAGAATGGCCTCATGGGGAGAGTAGATGAAGGTGTGGATGAATTTTTCACCAAGAAAGTGACAAAAATGGATTCAAAGTAAGTTTAAATGTAAAATTTAAAAAAAAAAATCAAATTAAAAAAAATCCGTCCTCATAGCTGGGCAAGCAAGTAATGCTTCTAAGTTGGAATTGACTTGTGTTCCCAATACCCAGGGCGGTTGTTGTCAAAGTCGAAAAACACCTTTACTAGTCTAGGATATTGTGAATTTGATTACCCTCCCTTAAAAATGACTGTTTTGAAATAAATTGCTTTAATATACTATGTGGAACAGGTTATTGACAAGTGTATATTTTTATAATTCCATTGACTTTATACTAGCCTTCACTGGAGCTCATTAGCTAAAGCAGATCTGTACATCAGTTTTTACTTCAGTTTATACTCTCTTCTCCAGTGCTAGTAATATACGTTGGTGTCTGTAGTAAGGACTGATGTTGGGCACCAACAGCATTTTGATAAGTGGCAGTAGTTTTATGTTGATTTAGAAATACACGTTAAAGACCGTTTGACAAATTTGTAGTACTCTAGTTTTCTGAAAATCTAGATTATCTCCGTCTGAAAGTTATCTCCTTCAGCTTTACGTAAGGAGGAAAAAACAGCTACTGTAATTTCTTGCTAGGTGATTACAGAACCCAGCATCTAGATGTTCTTGCATTAATGCATGTTTGCATGTACGCAGGTGCACGCAAAAGTATTTATATAAATAAATGAGAAAGCTAGAGCAAATTCCAGACAAATTAGAATGACCTCTTCTGCGCTCTATATGACATCCATTAAGTAAAATGGTAGGTGTTAACTGGTAATTAGCTGTTGCAGGAAAAGAACATGTTTTTAAAAGTCAGTATGAGTGATAAGTATCTATGGTGACATGTGAAACCATGTGTGATGCACTATATGTGGTGATAAAATCATGGTAGCTTTGAAAAATGGATTAGCTAGGTTAAGGTCAGAGAGCTAAGCATACTACTTCCCTTGGGCGCCTGCCAGCCACCCTTTTCAGATGTCCCTGTGAACTTGCGTCTGTTCCTGTCACGCAGCCCTGGCCATGTGCATGGCCCAGGGGTGTTTGTCCCCATTAGCTGTCCCCAATTGCTCCGCTGGAGGCTCTTTCCCCATTTGGGAGGCTGGTGTGCAGACATGTTGTGTCTTCTGCTTTCTCCTGAAGTGTAGATACTCTACTTTTAAACTGACTGTAGAAAATGTTACTGGTGATTACTTTTTGAGGAGAAAACCTGCACTTTGAAGGTGACCCCTCTAGCTTTCTTACTAAGAGAAGGTGACTGAGCGAGCTGGTTCCTTGTTGATGCAGAGCCCCTAAAGGGTGAGATCTCCAAAAACTGTGCCGAGTCATGTGCTTGGGTCAGGGTTATCCTGCTTATAATAATGGGCAGTTACAAATGAGTAATGGTGCACTCTGGAAACAGCAAGCAGTCTGAAACTTTATGGGCATGGGCAGAGCTACCCCAAAGCAACACCTAGCTGCTGTTGGAAGCAGCCAGGCACCCAGTGCCCAGCTGAAATGACTGCCTGTCTTCATTGTACCATGCACAAGGCCAGCACGGCAATCCTCAAAGGCAGTATGATCAGCGCCAGTTGTCCTGTTTTTGATTTAGAGACACCAGCTAATGAGTGGGCCTCGGGTGATGTACGGATGATACAAAAGGTTAGCTTTGCCCAAGAGAAGTCATTTGGAACTATTTAAAACAGAGGGAGGAGGGCAAGAGAGAGGAGATTAAAACGTCTGTGTCTTTTATTAGGAGACCATCAACTAAAAGTTCAGACAGCAGTGAGCCTAGTGAAGCAGGAGATGAGAAGAAGAAAAGGGACTCGAGGAAAAGTGGCTTCCTTAACTTGATCAAATCAAGAAGCTCCAAATCTGAACGTCCTCAGACTGTCTTGGTGTCAGAGGAGCCATCCTTGCCCAAAGTTGCTGCGAAAAGTCCGGCTGTGGACGCAAGTAAGAAGGAGGTAAAACCTGCTGAGCAGAATGGTGGTACAGAGCGATCTGAGGAATTAAAGACACCAGACTCTGTCGAGGAGATACAGGCAGACGATGCTGTGAAGGCTGAGAGGGGTGACAGCAAAGGAAGCCCACAAGGGAGCCGGAGGTATGGAGTGCAGGTGATGGGCAGCGGACTTCTCGCAGAAATGAAAGCCAAGCAAGAGAAGAGAGCAGCCTCTGCCCAGAAGGTAAAGGCAATTTGTTCGATTTCTCTGGAGCTGTGAAAAGTGAGCAAGAGCTAGCCCTCTTCAGGGGAGGGGATACAAGGGCTGGTGGCTAGCATTTGACATATCAGTCCCACTTTCCACCAGGGATTATAGTGTCACTGCAAGAGAATTGTTCTGTGTTGTGGTGGTCAAACATGAGCATCCTGGCCAGGGACTGGGCTGCACACATGGAGGAGGCGATGTCCCCAAGCCTGCACTTTCTCTTCCTGGGGAGGAGACAGGTGACACCAGTTCTTCTGCTTGATGTTAGGCCAACACGGGTGTAGAAGAGGACATGTAATAGTTTGCACGTATTACGGAGCAACTGTTGTGCCACTAGCAAGCACGGTTCGGATGTCTCCATGCTAAATGATGCGTGGTTTGTTCCTGTGTAATGCCAGCATGGTTAGCAGAAATGAAAGCTAGGAAAGACCTCTTACTGTGTGTCCCCTGTACACTGGTTCCTCAGGTGTTCGGCAGAGTTAACTAAATTGGCTAATGTCTGCACTGCTCTCTTTTGGAAGGTGATATGGCAAACTGGAGAGATGTGCTGTATGCTGTGTTTTAAATTTAATATCCCATGCAGAGAAGTAAATTTGCCTTCAAAACCCTTTTTACAGATATACTACTTATGCTTTTTTATTGCACTCCTTTATTTCTCTGCCCTTCTATACCATACCTAATCATTCTTATGCCTTTGATTTCCATGTTTCAAACATTAGCACTCCAAGAAATCGGCCATATTTTAAAAAAAAAAAAAAAAAAGGTCTATTCCCCATTCTCTGTTCAGATTCCCTTCCCTGTCTAATTTTCTCCTCTGTGAGGTGATAACACTGAGCAAAAACCCTGCTTCAGGCACTTCATGTGAGATGGGATAACCTTGTGTTACTACCAAAGCATTTTCTCCCAACCTATTTTTCTGAATATATGTTTCCTCCCTGAACTTTACCATTCTCATCTCCCTCTTCCTCCCAGCTGCAGTTAGCATGTCCTAAAATTGCCAAAGGATTGGCTTTTTTTCATTCATTCCTCCTCTTTCTCCTCTACATGCAGGGCACGCAGATGCTATCCGTTCTCTGCCATTACCTGCCGCAATTTGGAAGATGTTGCCTTACAACAAAGCTCATCTACATGCTTTCCTATATTTTTTTTTTCCTTTAATACCTTGCACAGTTGTCTTCCTGTGGCTGAGCAAGGCACTCCAATGTCATTTTTACCTTTCTTTATGTTTTTATAATGCCTGCCATGATTTTTGAACTGTTGCTACAAATGCTTGTAATAAGGGGGCTTGTAATAAGCAAATTCAAATTAACCCTGTAGTCCATTATTAAAGGAACACTCATGTTAAAAATGATTTTTCTAAAGAAATGGCCAGTTCCCACTTTCCTATTTGGTGCTGAATAGTGCCATGAGTAGTCTCACCGATTTCTGAGTTGCCAAGTTTTCAAGAAATGTGCTGTATGATTGTGAATAAGAGCATTACAGTCTGCCCATATCTAATAAAATGTTGAGTTACTCCAGGCAATATAAATATTTACAGTTGCATAAACTGTGCGTGCTTGGTGCTGTGCAAAATACCAGCTTTTGCTTAGCATTTATGATCTAAAATTAGTCAGATCTGGAATGATATGTTTGAGTTGGAATATTATTCTGTGTGGTTTTTTTTTTCTTTTAAGTGGGGAGAGTAAAAGTCTTTATCCACTTTAGTTGATTAGCTTTCATAGCGTTGATTGAAAATCTGTATTTCATCTGTTAAAAAGGAGAGTTTTTGCCTTTTCCCAGTATCCTCCAGGAGATGATTTCTATGATTTTTTTTTTCCACCTTTTGCTTTTTTTCTCAGTTTGCAAAACTCAGTTACCTGTTTTCTTTCAGGTTTATCGTTAGCTTCTTGTTCCCTTTCAGTTGTTGTCATATAAACGTGGCAAAGAGAAGCTGTTAAGTTAATGTTTGTTTCGGAATTTTTTTAAAAAAATAGTATTATTGATCTTATTTTTTGTTAGGTTTTGTTAAAGTTGATATTTCTAGAATGTAAACATAGGTTGTGCCAAGTGATGAGTAAACTGAATTGAAAGAGGAATCTATACACAGCAGTGCATTGAATTATTCCATTTTAATGTCGCCCAGACTGCACAAATTGAACTGCTGTTCAAAAGACTTTTTTCTTGTACCTCATCCTGGACTGCAGTATTGAACAGTTTATTTTTCTACTTTTGTTCATGATATTCTTGAAACTGAGTATCTAAGTAATTGAGTATCCTGATGAAGAAGAGAGGATCCCACTGCTGTTATACTGTTTCGGAGGGATACAACACTGACTTCCCTAATATCTTCACATTCTATCAGGATTCTGCTATGAGAGAAAATTGTATTTTCCTTTAAGGTACAGATGGCTGCTTAGATTCTGAGCTATTTTACATGAAAACAAAGCCAGAAGGAATTTACTATTTCATTCATACGCTACTGCAGTCTTGTTGCAGATACAAGTGAGGAGCAGGTGCACAGTAGATGGAAAGATGGTAAATCTTTTTTGTTTTCTTTTGCTTAGAATGCCATGTGTGAATTGGCATTAATGGTGCAGACAAATGTGTACAGATTCGTGTTTTCTCTAGGCATACGTATACAGATCTTTTAGCTCCATCTAGTGTTTACAAACTGAATTTTTAAATAACTTCAGCGAGGCAAGCTCATTTGCAACTGTTTATTCACTCCTGATTGCACCCAACTGCAACATTTCCCTGCCTTGCACATGTTACTTTTCAAAGTAGAGCCCGATCGTGACTTAACTGCATGATGGAATGGGCAATATCGTCAATATTTACATATTGAAATTAATATTTTGGTGAAAGTTCATAAGAATGCACATTCCACGAGGAAATTGTTGCAACATTCTGTCCTCAAAGTTGTTTTTGCTGAGGCATGAAAGAAGAATCTATTAAGTGGAGAACACTTAAATGTGTGTGTGTGTGTGTGTGTGTGTGTGTGTGTATACACACACACACACATATATATAGACACACATATACACACACACACACATATATATAGACACACATATACACACACACACACACACACACATTCAAGACTGTCTTACAAAAAAGCGTGCGGCTTTAGCAGGTGGAGAGGTGAGAATTTAGCCAAAATGTCAATGACAGAAAAGAAACAAGAATAGAAACAAATCTGGAGTTTTTGCCCACTGGTGCAAAGCATAACGCTCCTACTAGCTTGGCGGGTGGTGGGGGGAGAATTATCTTGTTTTTAATGGCAGGGTAGCTTACAACTGTAGCTGCTGAAATCTTCTAGAATAGGCTGTGTACAGCTTTTGACCAGAAAAGAATATTGTTTTGCCTACAGGTGATTTTTTTTTTTTTATTTACAGATGGTTTCATACTTAAAAACTATAGAAGTATAGTCCCTTAGAATGATGCAGTTACAGTAGTATCGGGGTAATTTTATAGTACAAGAAGTTTAATGTCCGTGCTGTCTTCCTTAATGTAGTGCGTTGTTTTAGGCACGCACCAATCCTTAGCAGAGAGGTAGGGAAGCAGGTTTACCCTGTCAGGTTTTATACAGGAACAGCAGATGTTCAACATCTCCATTCTTTACTGTATTAAAGAAGCACTTTATTCCTTTATGTTTATCCTGACAATACCATTTTCCCTCTAAATCCATCTTTTTTTTTTTTTATATAGTTAATAAGCGCTGCTCCTTCTGTGACAGTTCTCTTCGTTCCTGCATCTCCTGTCTGTCTAGTGTTTATCTTTGTGTTGTATCTAGGAGTCTTTTAGCTTGTGAGCTCCAAAGAGCAGCAATCCTGTTTGGTGTACACTGTGTGGCACGTAGCGGAGACTCCTCAACACTGTCGGACAGTTAAAGTGCAGCGCAAGTCAAGGGAATTTGCTGCTGGAGCAGTAACAGCAGTGACCTGAACATGTCACCATGGTATAAGAGTGTATGCATGAGTATACAACCAAACGCAGCGGTCACCAGCACAAGTTATTTGCTTGTTTTCTCACATTAAATATCTGTCTTGAAATAGCAAATCTGGATTAAGATTGAAGCTGCTTGCAAAATTCTGTCCCCTCCTCTTTTAGCTTCCAAAAAAATCTCACTTTATTGCCTAGCCGTATTTGCGTAAGGCTTCCTGTTACAGTTTAGCCTACCCTTGTTTCTCTGCACTTTTTGTATCCGCCCTTTTAGCTCTCTGATTAAGCTGTGATAGCAGACAAGATAATAAAAAGAACAGAGCCTAGTCCTTTCGTAAACATATAAACTGCATATGTACACTTCTCTTAGTGAATACACAGGTTTCTAGCTCACTTAGACTAGAGCTGTGATATAAGAAGTCTTTGCACCTTTTCTCTTGACGCCAAGATGTTAGAAAAGCTGTTCTTAAAATAAAAAAAACTCAACCGTCATCATCAGCACATACGCAAGAGGCCATCTTTTCAGAGGTGTTCAGCATTCAACAGCCCTTGTGATGTGTAGCTTTAAACACCTTTTCTTCTATAAATTAGGACTTTTTTGTTTTTAAAGAAATCCTGTAAATATGTAGGCACTGATGCTTCTGGAGTTCTGATGATCTAAATTAAAGTTAGCTTGTATGTGGAAGAGCGTTAAGATCCATTCAGCAGTCCTACATGCCAAAAAAAAAAAAAAAGGTCCTTTTTTTTGTTTATGGAACTATCCTTGGAGAAGAGACAGTTTCCAACTAGAACCTCTAATACTTTAAACTCTTGCATGTTAGCAGGCTTGTCACTTAGGAGGCACGGTGTCATTGCAGCTCTGCTAGATACATGGCAGCATTAGTTACCAAATGAGCGCAGTTTTCTTCACGCTTAGATTTCCAAGACACGGAAGAGAAACAAGGAAGTGCATCCAGCGTTCATTACCAGCACTGCTTTCTCTGCCTTATGGTTTCTGAATGAGAACTTTTTCACTAACAGAACCACTGAGTTGCATTAATTATAGATCATTAATATGGGGGCTTTTCTCACTCTTTTCAGAAACTTGGGAACGATACAACTCCCAGAGACTCTTATGACACAGCGGTGAGTTCAGAACGACTGGATGGAAGCGGTACAGGTACAGTTGTTTGCATTTCCTGAATAAACTCTTTCTAGAAAATGCAACGTGCCTAACCTCAAAATCACGCTTTTCTCTCCAAATTATGTGCTTATGCTAGGTGAAAAGGATTAGAAATAAGTGCGCTTTCTCCTATGTTTGACAACACTTCTCATGTAGTCTGCTCTGGGGTTGAGCTGATGGCTGGTTGCTTTAGTCTCGTGCTCCATGTTGCAGAGGACGAGTACTTGGTGTACAGGCCTGTGGCTGCCTCAAAAGGGTGTTGCCTTGTAGCAGAGTCAGCAAAGCTGAAGGTGAACCCAGGATCCAGCAAAGTTGTCTGCAAAGAGAGAAGAGAGATTGCTGAATATACCTGAAGAAGACCTAAATATGACAATTTGCAAGTTTTACAGTAGCCAGTGCAGGTACTAGCTTGAGGTGTCCTGGCTTTCAGCTGTTAGAACATACCTATCAGGCATGACAGCTTGCTCTTCCCGGTGTTTAGCCAGCTTGACTGAAGCCAGGCTAAAGTCAAGAGCCCTAGGACAGGGTGCGCGTGGGCACAAAGCAGTTCTCCAGGCCCCACAAAGCAGAGTCCAGCCTTTTGCTCTGCTTGCAGCACTGATTGACTCTGCAACTAGTTCTGCTGAGCACTAGCCAGGGAGCCCTTTTCAGGCTGTAGTCCTGGGCCTGAAAATGGGAGTGCCTGAAATGCAGCCATCTTCGGTACAAGAAGAGAAGCTGATCTCTGTGCATGTGCACTTTTGGGATCGGCCAGTGAAGTGGTCAGCAGTGCTAATAGTATGTGTGTGCCACGGTTACTGGACGGAAAGAGTGGGTTAAACTAGGAAATCCAGTTCCGATTTGTTAACAGTGGTGCTAGGTGTCCCTCAAGCATGGCACACAGGGTTGCCAAAACCTGCAGAAGCAGGGCTGAAAAACAAGGCCCAAATCTAAGCCCAAATGGGAACATCTTGGTTGAGCAGTCATTTCAGAATCCATTCTGAATGTTTAAAACCTTTCTAAAGCGTGGTTTAAAAGGCAGCATACACAGAGCTAGCTTACTCAAGCAAACTCTATTAGCCAGCACTTCTAAATTAGCCTGCTAATCTTTTGAGGAGGACCTTGTGTACTACAATATATATATCTCCTAATAACGTCAACCTGAAGTCAAAGGAGCAAAATGAGTATATGCTTTGGGCATTAGAGTAGCTGTGGGTGTCTGACCCCAATTTTTCTCTGGTCCTTTTTGCTCTGTATGATGCATTTCACTGCAGTGTGTGTGCCACTTCTTTCTGGCCTCCAGCTGTCAAGTTTTTTCCTATCACCTTTGCTTGAGAGCTCCCTCAGGCTGCTCTTTGTTGTTGTGACTACGGTTTGTCTTTGTTTTGGGTTAATTTATTTTAACTTACTGTCCTCTAATAAATATTAGCAGGCCTGAGGTTAGAAAAGCAAGAAAGTTAATAGAAAAATGCTGGACGTTGCTAGGAAAACCATAAATAGTGTTTCAGAGAGAGAGAATAAGGTATTTTGTTTGTTTGTTTTGTTTGTTTTTGTTTAATCCCTTGCTTCGTGTCTGGATGTTGCCTGCTATTTTGTATGCATGCACATGCACACACACACGCGCGCGCGCACACAGACACACACACCGGTGGGTACAGCATCCTGCTGTTTTGTCTGCAGTGCAAAGTTTTACTGCATGCACAAAGACACAAACTCTCCCTCTCGTGCTCTCGCACAGATATAAATGCACCATACAACTTTTTATAGTTAACTGGAGTTTAAATCCAGCTGGGCTGAAAAACAACTGCGTAAGCTGGAAAAAACATGCGGAGATTGGCTTGCAACTAACTATATCAACACATCCCTCCCATTGCAGTTAAAATGTCTGTGCTCAGCACTCTTGCAACGAGTCAGATTTCTGAATGGGAATAGCAAGTAGGCAGGTCAAGTCAGCATTTGTGAGCATGTAACTTGGCTTTGCCAGGTACCAAGGCAACCAGCCTGTATTCTGGTGAGTGCAGAATTCTGCACTGAGAGTAAAGATGCAACAATTGTTGAAATTACCGAACTCGCGTACAAGTTCCAAGATTGTCCTACCTGCTGTGTATAAGCTTTCATCCTTCTCAAGGCTGTAAAGTAAGAAAGTAGGGCACGCGTTTTGCTTGTTTGCAACCCAGCATCCAGCAGGCTTTCTACCAATCTACACAGCTAGTTGTTTGAATTATCCTTTGGAAGTAAATGTAGTTTTATGTGAAAATACTTTGGTCTTTGCTTTGAATAAATAATGTGTTGATTAACTTACTAATGTGTGGAAACCACAGATATATCAAAATATTGCCTAAACTAAATATTGCCTATTTTGTTCTCTGCTAAGTTTCAAAATCTGTTTTAGAGCTTGCTAAAAGCAACAAATAATAAGATGTAGCCTGTGGATCAACTGTCCAGGATTTCTTTTCTGAGCCAGGATTTTTCTGTTGATCTTGGACAGCCAACCTTTTGTCAGTAGAGGCACAAAACAGCCAAAAGCTGAGTTTTCTACTGCTCCATTACTACTCTCTCAGCAGCTAGGTCATACCATCTGGTCCCAGAAATGTAAAGGGAAAATAAGGTCTAGCCAGCCATCACCCCAAGTTTATTTAAAAAAAAAAAAAGGGTTGAAGTGTGAAATATTAGGAGTCCTCTTACCACTGCTCTGCTGCTCTGTGCGTGCGTGTGTGTACATGGACTGATGATGGAATTTTCCACATACGTGTACCTGTAGGCTGTGTCTTCTCCATTGCAGGAGACTTTATTTTATGTTTTTGTTTATTTTAGTGCCTAAACTCCAGCAGACCCTGCCAGAGAATCGGTTTGCCTCGAGTAAAGGTGACTCCATCTCAGCATCATCAGAGAAAAATGCAAAAGCTGAACCAAAGGCAGAAGCTGGCGTGAAGGCAAGAAGCTCTTCCAATACACCTACCAGCCCCAAACCCCCACTGCAGTCATCAAAGCCCAGCCTGGCAGGACGGCCCACAGTTCCACAGAAACCGCGCTCAGCTTCTCGTACTGGTGAGCAGCTCTTCTGGGCACTGCTTATCCTTGGCAGGGTACCTCTGAGGACAGTTTATATGGACTATGAAAGAGAGACTCATGGCCCAATCCTGAACTGAAGTTAATGTGAAGAGGGCCAGGTTCTCCAGTCACTTGCTCTTGACTTGCTTCCTTTCCAGTTCCTCCTGCCCCAGTTCAAACAAGCCGATTGGAATGATTTAATATGTGATTTGTAATAGCAAACTCTGAGGAGAGACAACGGAAGCAGTGGCAGAGCTGTTTTAGCTCACCTGCTCTCATAAAACAACAGAGCCGAGAGATCTGTTTCAGGATGGGAGCCCTGTTGTGGTAGCGCCAACAAAACTAACTGTTTTCTCTAAACTCCTCACCGTAAATCCAAAAATTCTTGGGGGTTTTCTGGCAGACCGTTCTTAGCCCCTTGAGCAAATGCCTGTTATCGTTAGTAATTTATACAGACCAGTTGTTTTTCACTCCCTCTTCCTTCTTTTTCTCTATGTTACTTTCCTTATGGGTTTTTATCGGAAATATTTGTAACTGTGCTTTTATAACCTTACAAGGCTGCCAATAGCATGACTATTAAACTTCTACTCTGTCCTAACCTCCTGCCCAGGTATTCTCTCAAGATTTCCTGTAGTGTGAAATGCTTCAGCAGATCTCCTGCATATTTGCTTGCCCGTTACTTAATTGGCCATTGTCACAACCCTCTCTTCCTACTGTATATATGCGTTCTATAGCACAGCCATTGCAGTTGAAAAAAATTACAAGCTAGTTACCAACTCCTCCAGCAGCTATGGCAAATGTACAGGTTACATCGCTAATGGCTGCAAAATGGGAGCATAGGCACCTGTAAGAGCTCTCAGACCTTTAGGCTTTCCCACACCCACTGTTGATCTTAGAAAGATGAACATTTATGGAGGGAGATTACAGCCTTTTCACTGCCCTTAATGTGTACCTGGGCGTTACTTAGTCTGTCTCTGCACGCTAGTGGGTAGACTGTCGTTTTTTATTTCAGGCACAGAATAACCTTCAGATTTTAGATGAGTTTAAATATATTTCATTGGTCATTTTACAAATGGACATGAAAATAAGAGTGGCGTCAAGTGAGATGCCCCTGAAGATGAACACAATAGGAAAGCATGGCCTATTTGGCATTGGTTACTCTGTAAACAGACCATACATTACTTCCGTATCCAGTGTATCAGAAAGGTCTGAGCTATTGGTTTCTACCAGCTGCTATTTCCAGCAGAGGAACCATACTGCAGGCTTAATATAGAGAGTAATTAATATTTACCAGCGGTAGACCAGCTGACCAGGTGGTGGATAAAAGCAGCACTGTCTCTGTTGCAGTCTGACTGCTATCCTAGTACTTCATCAACCTGCTGGCTAAGCACACCCAGGCGTTGTGATAAAGCTAAGCAATAGTCCTATTTACACTCCTGGTCCCATGGTTGTTTCCAGTGATGTAGCTGAACTAATGGCAGGAAACTTTTGCTAAGTAATCTGAGGGCATGGGAGCACAGCTCAGATGTCCTCAGATTGTCAGAGTCCCGAAGTAGTTGCTCAGTGAAGCGTGTGATATATCAGTTTTGGTTCAGAAGCCATGTGGCTGTGTTTGCCAAGCACTGTGCTTATGTATATGTTGATACCAAGCTTCTACGTGCTTTTGACGGGCATGTGAGGCTAGTGCACTGGGAAAGTCCTGAGGATTAGTGTATCCATTCAGACTGAGTTGTGCTTGAAAGCTTATCTTTTCCCTTTGCAGAATGTAAGATGATTGAGTCCTTTGTGGTGGCCGCTCAACAGTTAGCTAAATTCCTGGTTGTTTCCAGGGTGCGTTTGAGTTAACTCATGTTCCAGATAGGCAGTATATATTAGGTGATATTCCGAGTTCCTTTTTTCAGTTCTGTCAGTACTGGCGTATCTTCCTAGTTCCTTTGTTGCGTGCATACGGAACTGTTTATCCCTTGGGAGGCAAACCTATAAACAGTTTAAGCAATCCATTATAATTGTACTTCTCTGCCATCCAAATGAGGGCTATCTACTGTAAGACTGAAAAAGTTGTCCTATCAGGAGTGTAAGGATAATAGTGAAATAATGCGTATCCAGCCTTTTAGAGAAACAAGATAAGATGTGTAGATGGTTTAAACTATAGATTTAAGCTTAAATTCTAGATTTCCTCAAAGTCCAGAGGGTAAGTTATTTTTTTCTCTTTAGAAAAACCTTGCAGATGCTATCGTGTTACCTACTGGCAATTCATACCTGGAAGTATAGAGCTCAGTAGACTGCTTAAGAAATTTGTTTCACTTTTTCATTTTTATGCCTTATAACTGTGAAATATGGCCTCTAACTTAATCAGTTCATTATGTTTCAGGACAATAAAAGTATGAATGGGATGAATATTTCCAAAAAGTCATCCAAAATATTTTTCAGCTGTTTGTGAATTGCATGTTTCTGTCCTACCGAAAATGTAAGTTGATCCCATCAGTTTTTTATTTGTGCTACAAAAGCAGAACACATTTAAATGCTGAAATTCAGATTTCTGCTTTGGCTAGTAAAATTCTTTCACCTGAATTGAAGGCCGTCATATGTTTTCTTAACATCATAGAAACTCCTGAATCCCTCTTTTTTCCTACAGATTCTAGCTGTTTCTTGTTTGTGCATTATGTTGGGGTTCAGTCCGTTGTACAGCTGGCATTTCTGTGAGCTGCAGCACAGATATAACGTCTTTCCTTTTTGTTTGTGCTACTCTACAGAGGATACTCCAGAGTCTCCCTCTGGCCCTGGTTCCCCAAAAGTTGCCCTCCTTCCACCTGTGCTGAAGAAAGTTCCTTCTGATAAAGAAAAGGATGGTCAGAGCAGCCCCACGATCAGATCGTTTTCCCAAGAAGGTAAGACTGCTGGTGTAACTGTTGTTCCAGCCCGCTTGTCTTCCACTAGAAATCAGTGTGCTATTGTTCCCTGATTTCTTTGTTTTCACTTGGGAGGGAAAGAAGGTAATTTATTTTGATGGAAAAATATAGCAAGGAAAGGGTAGCTGATCACCCCTTGGGTTGGTGCTCTCCATTTTCTCTTCCTTTGGTCAAACCATGTGAAATAAGATAAATCTCAAGTTATTAATACTGTAACTGTTTAACAGTGAGAATCATAACTGTCTAAACTACTAAGGGACTCTTATGCTATGTGGACTGTGTTTTAGTTCAGTCCAAATCAAGACGCTGATTGGTATTGGCCGCACGTGTTAACGTGCAATGCAGCTCCTTGGATCAGCAAATTTGGAGGGGAGCAGCCATGAGCTTGTTTGCTGCAGTCAGCCTGTTTGCTCTGTTTGTACTCCTCCTTTCCGTGGCGTTGCTGCATGGGGCCGCGCTCACCTCAGACTTGGGCAAAGTGCCTTTCTGTGCCAGGGAACAGCTTGGTACCTTTTACACACAAGCGACAGTAGACTGCCACCTTCTCTATGCTGCTTTTTGTATGTGCTCTGGGTTTCAACTTTTGCTGATGCATTTCCTTGCCCACGATTGTTAGAAGAGCTAAGGCTTCTTCCAAAAGCCTTAAATATAGGGAGAAGTAGTCACAAAAATCTTGCTCAGCGTGGTCTTAGCCGGCAGAAAGGAGAACCTTGGAAATGGTTTAGAAATCTGATGATGAGACCTCCTCCTTCCTTGGACTCCCCTCAAGAAAAGCAGTGAGCCCTATTTCCGTCCCAAGGTGACTGTAATCCCGTATGCACTGCAAAAATCACTTAAGCTGTAAGACAAAGGGGTCCCCTTGCGCACCCTGCTGGCAGTTTTTCAGAGCTGTGAACCTGGGGCAGCTGAGGCAGAGCAGATACGTTGCACTGGGTTGTGGAGACTGAGCAGTTGCACTGCCCACAGAGCCCACCGTAACAGTCTAGATGAGAGGAGGGGCAAAGCCATCCACAAAGCAGGATGGGCCGGGAATGGACTTTGAGAAGTTTGCCCCTTTCTCTGCTACAGCTACCAATTACTTTATGAAACAAGTTATCACACGATCTGGCTGTTGTTGTTATTGCTGGAAACTTTTAGCTTTGGTGGCTGCAGTTTGGTGGCAGAATGTCAGTACCTGTGGGGTATCTGCATATTTTTGGCTCTTGGTTCAGCCATCTGTATGGATGCTGTTGGGCTGCTGTTTTGGCATAAAGGTACCTCGGTGAGAACAACCACGGTCTCGCTGAGTTTATGTAAAGCTAGCAGGACATGGCACACCCAAGGACTTCTCCTGTAGCTGGAAGATGCTGGAGATTTGGACAAACCGTGCTGCCAAAAGCTGCAGCAACCTGCGGCTCATTTCCAGGGTCCCCTAATGGCACCAGCATTAAAGTGGCTCCTCGCAGCTGTGTCATTAGACAGCAAGGCAGAACAGAGCCTGCTTTTTCTCCTGCTTTTAGTCTTACCAGGGCCTCTGCTAAGACAGGTCAACTGGGCCACAGTTTAAGGACCAGGCTTTCCAAACTCTCAGTGCCGTCATGTTGAGAATGGATGCAATCAAAGGCTCTTGCCACAGCAGACTCTTCCGATTGCTGCCTGATAAATACTTAAGCTGCAATTCTCGTTTTTTGGCCAGCTTTTCACCAGACTGTGAGAGAGAACTTCTTGCTACTTAACTAGAGATATATAATAGAGACTTGTTACAACTGCATTATAACATGGGATTAAACTCACTGTTTCTGTGCTACATCGCTTCTCCACCTCCCTGTCATGAGAGGAGGCATACAGGAGAAGCAGGGAATATGGGATCATAACTACCATCCTTTTGTATTACAGCAGTTTCCAGCATACGTGAGGGATTTGAGAAGTTTTTTTACAGTTGGCTATTGTCAAATGAGGAGAGGCACAATTGGTTCATTTTTAAAATGTCTGCAGTTTACAAATCCTTATACAAAACGGAGTCAGACGCTGTGCTTTCCTCACTCCTTGCTCCCTTAGTCCTTGCCTTCATAAAAGACTTGGCCAAATGCATGGTTTGTTAATTGTTGCTGCGTTGCACTGTGAGAATTTCATTCAGGTAAAGCTTGGAATGGCAGAAATTGGGTTTTCAGGCCTTTAAGGAGCTGCTGTCATTCACATTATATTACTTGTGAAAGAGTAAACTCTGCTCTTTTTTTCTTAGTTTCTATCTTTATCAAGTTATCGCTTTCATTTATTACTACTCTACTTGCTCATTCAGTCATTCCTCTTTCCTTGCTTTGTGCTTCCTTTCAGACTAGCATGCTCAATTTATTTCTGCAACTGGTAAATCACTGCAAATCTTCCTAAGCTGTTGGTTAGTAAACCTGATTATATCTACTGCAAAAGAAAGCTGCAAACTAGATGATACTTGATTATAAAATTGCTTTATGTTAATGAGAATAACTGCAGTAGGTGGGACAATCTCAAAAGACACCTCTCTACACAGCATATCTGTAAGATTGGGCTGCACATATCAACATATGCAAATATCTGTACTAAATTTAAGCAAATATCTAATACATTGATTAGTACTTTTTGAACAGTTGATTAAATGGGATAGATAAATAATTTTATTTGTATTATTTACTACTTTCCATATGTGGGCCTACAGAACAGCTTAGGGGTATAAATGAATCCTTTTCCCTGCTAGAACAAACAGGAGATTGTCAAAAAAGAGATTCAGATCATGACTCTGATGTGTCGTCTGGTGGAGTGAAAACCACTTCGGGTCAGTATTCTACCAGTGCAGAAGAGGAAGCTCATGTGCTTGGGCAGAGGAAGGCACAGCCAACTTCTGGTTAGAAGTTTCCTTTTTCATTTTTCATTGCAAGTGCTTGACAGCTGGCACTAACAATCGTTACGACACAGTAATAGCAAAGAAGCCACAAAGCGGTGCTGTTTTGCCTTGGGATTATGCGAGAGGTAAAAATCTCAAGGGGCACCAGTCACCTTTCTGCCCCATGAAAAATAGGTGGCTTGAAAAATTTTACAAATAAAACTGTGTGTGGTGTTTCTTCATGCCAGCACCACCGAACAATACTGAATAGCGCTTGGGGCCCTCTGGCGAAGAGGGCTGTGCAAGTGCGAAGCATTGCTCATTATAAACCATTATGGCTCATTACAATAACAGTGGCGCACTGCCATGCAAGTAGGCTCCCGGTAGACACTCTCTGCTGCTTTATATGCTTATGTACTTTTTCTTTTTAAGATGCGTGCGCTGAAGTACTTCAAAACATTTCGACCTGAATGTTGTTAGTGCCAGTTTCAGTACATCCCTCATACGACCATCTGAGAACTGGATAAATCAGCATATTTTGACATAGTACTTTGCTCTTAAGTTGGCAAAAGCAAAAAAAAAAAAAAAAAAACTTTTACTCATTCAGTATAACTGTATGAACATTTGATTGAAATACGTGTTTTTAAAATATAAAAATCCCTGTTCTCAAAATGGTACATATTTACATGCTCCTCTTTACCTCCTAACTAGTTTGTTTAAACAGTGATTCAAATGTTTTTTTTCTGAAGTGTATTAATGATGTATTTGTACATCCTGTACAATTACATGTACCCACAATTTTCCTATTTATGATAGATCATGTATCATTCTGTAGGTTCTCTGTCATTTGTACTGTTTCCTTAAGGAAGAGGAAAGAAACATCCCATCTGCCCCTTGCTATCCCCAGCCCAAACATGTAAAATGATTTTCTTTCCGTGTTGTAGAATAAAGCTTAGCCCACCCAAATCTGGAATCCCTCCTCACCATCATACTCAGATTTATATATGCATATATAGATATAGATGTGTGAATATATATGCAAATATATATTTAGATATAAGAAAAAAATAAAAGATTATGTCAGATGGTTATATATTAGCTTATATATAACAATCATTAGCTCATTCTCAGGTGTCTCTCTGATGCAGTAAGTTTCAAAAGCTGAGATGCTGCAGTCAGATCTGTGCAAATTCACCCCTGTGAATGGTTTCATGGAGACAGCACACGAGCAAGGGCGAGCTGTCTTGGCATAAACCTGATTTGCAGTATGTCCATTTAAATACCTGATAAGTTTTTCAGCATCCTTTCAGGTAAACTACCCGTCTTGTTATATTAGGTCACAAAATGAAATGGCTGCTGCAGCACCTGTTTTGGTTTTTGTCTGAAGAGTGAATGGATGCACGTACAATGCCTGTGTAATGGCTTGGGGTGTAATCGTCAGAAGCGACTTAACTTTCGGACACCTATTTATTTGAAAAGCAGTGGTATTTGGCAAAGTGATGATGCCTAATATTTTACAGAGTTTAGGTATCTTGATCCTCTCAAATTCCATTAAAAAGCTTTAAAACCTTTCTCAAAACCTTTTTCTCTGCCTTCCCTGCTTGCAAAGCAGTGATAAGTATGCAGCAACTGTGTAATTACTGGCTCATTTCTTCCCGTAGTTTGGCTAGCACAAAGGAGGGAGCTGGTATTTTGGAGTCAAGTGAGCTATCTGGGTAGGCAACGTGCTGCGCGAGCAGATGCGGCTCTCTGTAAGACGTGTGCTGGATGAATCCTTTCCACCTTCATGCCAGTAGAGATCCAGAGCTGCAAACGTCTGTGCCAAATATAAACCGGACAGAGATTTTTTGGCCCATTAGCCTAGCATATTTAACAGCCCGTTGATACTCGTTGCCGCTGCTCTGGTCTCCCTTCAGGCCTTCCCGCCAGCAGGGGGGATATCCCTGCGGAGCTTCGCAGAGCCGCTCTGCCACGGCAGCTCCCTCCGGATTCCTCTCTGCGTTTGCAGCGTTCCTGGCCAACCTGACAGCCTGGCACCGTGTAAAACGGGCTTGAGGCCCGGCCTGGGGCTCCGCTGCTCCCGCCTCGGCTCAGAAGGCGAAGGATGAGAAAGGCCACGGAAAGGCGCCGTTGCTCAGCTCTGCCCTGGGCGCCTCTCCACGGCCAGCGCTGCGGCGGGGACGGCGCGGGGGCGAGCTGCCCTTTGGGAAGGCCGGGGGTAGCGCTTCTGCCCGTGGCGTCCTGCCCGCGCAGTGGGTTTCTCCCTCGGATATCCCCGTCTCCAACGGCTTGGCAGCCCTCTCCCTGCCGGCAGCACGGGAAAACCCGGTGTCAGGGTGGTGAAGCAGCGCTGGGCACGGGCAGCTGGCGGGCAGCGGCGCAGGAAGGACGCGGCAGCCCCCTGCTCCTCGTCCGCCCCCGCTGTGAGCGGGGCCAGGGCTGTGCGTGGCCGTGGTGCAGGCAGCCTCTCGCGGGGAGGCTCGAGGCAAGCGGGAAAGGGAAGGCGGCATTTCGTAGCCGCGCCGGCCGACGTTGCCTTGTTAAAAGCGACGTGCGCCAGCGTAACGGCCGTCAGTGCTGATGCGAGCCAAAGCCAGGCTTGGGGGCTTGAAAGGGAGGAGCGAATAGGTTCTTGCAGCCGTAGAGTTTAATCTTGCGTGGGTGAAAGGGGTGACTTTCAACAAAGCCACTTTTGAGGCCTGCTGTGTGTTTAAAGGTTCGTTTCAGTTGGACGTGTGAGATCTCTAAAGCTATCAGCCCTTGCCTATCTTCACTCCTGTTGAAGGGTATAATAAAACTCTCTTGTTTCCATAGCAATGTCAGACCAGTGGTAAGATCACAAGTGTTAACAAGGTTTTAAAACCTTACTTTCCATTTTATTTCAAAGTTTACGGGTCTTGGCTAAAGCCCTCGCTGAGACGTTAGTGTGCTGGGCAAGCAGAACAGGGGGCCGCTCGCTCTTAAATTTCGGGAAGCGGGTACACCCTCCAGCTTTCTCCGAGGGGAGCTGCGCACTGGGCTGGCTCCCCTCCGCTGGGGCTGGGCAGGGGGCTGCAGCACAGCTAACCTGGGTGCTGAGGCCAAGGTCGGTCGGCAGCTCGGCCCGACTGTCGAGGCCGCGTCCCACCTGGGAGACGAGCCCGCACAGGGTGTAAACTACTGAGCCGAGGGAGGGCCCGGCGGCGTTGCTGAGCGGTGCCGAGCACGTCATCTGCGATTTGTCTCCGCTGGGGAGCACAACGCCAGTTTGCTTTTGCAGTAATGTTTAGCTAACATGTTTTTAGCCAGAGAAGAAAGTCTCCGGGCCTTTGCTGATTGTAATGAGTGTATGTCACAGTGAAGTACTCTTCCATGTTTCAGGGTTGTCCGCTTGCCAGCCACCAGTAGAATGAAGTTTGCTCAAGCTTCCTACTTTTCCCTGTCTCTCTCTCTCTCCCTGTCTCTCTCTCTCTCACCTTTTTGGGAGTTGGATAACTAGTGGACCTGCACTACTCCCACGGGTGCCCATGAATTCGGTGGGAGCAGGAGCAGGCCCCGTGTGCATGAGTGACTTCCCCCATCCTGCTGCCTCTAACATCTTTAGTAAGACCTATTTCTGTATTTTATACAGCTGCGAAAAGAAGCCCCGGGCACCAGCCCCATGAGTTCCAGGAACTGAAGCAGCGGTCCTTAAGTAAAGACGGCCATCAGGGAAGCAAGTCCAGTGACTCTGGAGAAGAAGCAGATAAAGATTTTATTTTTGTGTAGCTATCAGTACAAGTGCTTTGTAGTGCAAGAGCTTTTATAATAATCAGGGTACAGCAGTCAGCAGCCCTTCTTACCAGCTGCTCTTTCACCACAGGTACATCTCCAAGCAGAAAACCTGGTATTCTGATCATGATTCACATGTACAATCAGTCGGCATTGATTCGGTCTTTATTTGTGTTCTGTACAATTCAGACATTCCTTTCCATGCCTTTGCTAAAGCCAGCAGTTCTTTCATGTATTCTACTTGAATTTCTCTGAAGCAGCTACAGAGAGTGGCCTGCGTTAGGGCATTTAGAAAGCAAAGCTAACTAACTGGACACTGTCTTACACTAATACACTGTACAGCAGGTAATGTGTTGTACTGCTGAATGTAAATGTGTCAAATCTGCACGTGACTTACCTATAAATATATTCTTGCGGTATGCAATTGCACATTGTAATTATATTAAAAGAGCACACTAATAAAATAATTTGTATAGATTATATATATTAAATGCTTGGGTATGATTTTTACATTCTCCCATAGGGATCTTCTTTCTTCCTGTTACTGTACTGTACATACAATTCCAACGCTTACATTTGTGTACTGTCAAAAAGCACAACAGAGAAGGATTTGAATGACATATAATCTTGTTATGCTTCCGCATTCATATATTAATGTATATAGTTGATTGGAATGAGGGCAATTGAAATTTTATTAATATTGGTGTTTTCTAGAGGCCTCCTTCAGTTTTGTCTGCATATTAGCTTCCTTTCAATGTGTAATTCTAAGAGAAAAATAGTTTGACATCTGTAAAAACATTTCTGCTTTTGGGGGAGGGAGTGCAAATTTCACAGATATCCACTTACGTTACAGGTTGAAGGGATTTTATTCATACATATATTTGTAACAATAAAAATGATTTTACAACTGAAACACTAGTCTTTGTTTTTAACTATAGTTCTGCTTCTGGTCTGTCAGCATCTGCTCTTCAACTCATACTATTGTGTCACATAGACAAAGCGTGCCGTTAAGACAAAAAAAATAACCTTTTTCTGCTTGTAGTAAAAAGTCTGTTCCTGTTGAAGGGGTCACAGGTACATCATCTTCATAAAATTACTGAAAAAAGATCTCTTTGTTAGTCTCTTCCCCTGTGATCTTCAGCAAAGAAGCCTTAACAAGAGCCAGAAACACTTGTTAATCTAAATTCTCCATTTTGGTTCCCACCAAGGGCTGACTGGTTGAGTAACTCTCTCCCAAGAGCAATTGTCCTGACCTTGTTGTGGCTTCTGGTATGGGTAAAAAATGCTCAGATACCTATTTATCAGATGAATTTTCTCTCCTACTCCCAGTGAACTTACTCGCTATTTCCACTCCTGCTGTTGTAGTCATTCACTAGTGCAAAGTGGGGATAAAAGGCTGCTAAATCAATCAAAGCAGTAGCCTTTTATACCAGAACCTTTTAGGAGCACTTTGCAGAGGTTTAAATCTCAAAAGTAACCAACAGGGCTATGGAAAGCAGATCCTAAAGTTTCTTTCATACATATGTTTTGTAGGTTTTGCATTGTTTTGAAACTCTGCGCTCATCTAAAATCACGGAATCTAAGAGAAGTGTGTTCATTTTTATGTATTCTTTATTTATTGGAGATCAAAAAGGCAAAGGGCAGAGGAAAAGTTGAAATACTTATATTAGAAAAGTAAAATAATCCACTCATAAATAATCCCCTGCAATTTTGATTCAGATTACAACGTGGAGAAGACAAATATATCAGAAGTATAAGCATTCATGAAGGGTTACCTGCTATATTGGTTTTGTGAACTGAAGAAGCTTAACAGCAAGGTTTATGATATTATCTATAAATAATAAAAAAATTGACTTCCAGCTGCTGAGAATTTGTTATTTTTGCTTGATGTCCTTCTCACCAGCCTTTTGAAGTATTGTACTAGGGAGGGGGAGGAATCCGTTCCCACCATGAGACAGCATGGCAATAGCATGTACATATCATGCTAATACCAGTGAACCAGTGACAAGGATTTCTGAAGTGGTATAGAAGTAGTATGTGTTTGCATGGATGTGCTGGAAAAAAAGGTGCAGTGCAGTAATACTTGTCTGCAGTAGTATAAAGATGTCATTAGACAGCAGAGTTTTTCCCTATTGGTTGCGTAAAGCATTTCAAGTCTTCGTTTCAGCCATCACTTGTGTTGTAGAGGGGCTGAATGGTGGAGAAACAACTTGCTAGCAAGCTCTTGGAGACTCTGTGTGTGTGTGTGTGTGTGTGCGTGTGTGTGTACCCCATTTGGGTGTGGAAATGGGGGTTAATTTTTATTTCTTGGCATCCTTCTGCCTGGGAAGCCCAGCACTGTCAGCCTAATTGTAAGGAATTCATGATGCATTCTGAGCGTGCCCAGTATAGCTGCTCTACATTTAAGAAAGTGACTTTTATTTTCCGTATCCTGAGTCTTTAGAGGTAAGTGACAGACTCAAGTAAGTGACAGTGGTTTCCCTGGGAAGACAGGAACTTTTTTCCTTCAGTGACCACAGAGACACCAGCTTCTAATTCTGCGGAGCTGCAAATTCTCAGTCTTGCCAGCAGTGCAGGATTGACTGTTGCCCATCCTTGGCTGTGGGCCAAGGAAATTCAGGGAGGGAAGGGCAAGTGCCACATGTAGGAAGCACTGAGAAGCAAGTATTTCTATGACAGTTTGCTTAAAAAAAAAGCATAGGCATATTGCATGCATACGAGCACCAAATGTGGTAGCGTGCCTGCAGGACAAACCCGCGTGGACCCTGTGATAAATGTGAGAATATCGTGGGCGCTCAGCTGACTTGTCTGCCCTCCACTTACAAATGCAGCTCTCCTGGGGCTGAGTCCCCCATGCTGAAGCCCTGAGCGCAGCAGAGAGCTGCCCCTGTGTTGCAGCCTGCCAGAACACCTTTCCTTCTCTGCAGAAACATTAACCTGAAAAGTTGCTGCTGTTTCTCAGGAATGCTTTAACATCTGCTATACCTTTCACAGCGATGGCTTCCTATTGAGACAGCACGCTCATGGCAAAGAAAGGATGGAAAACCAGTCAAGACGCCTGCCTCTGGACACAGACTGGTGTGGGTGTCTGCCCTGCTCCCCAGCCCCCCTGGGAGGGCGGATGGGGTGCGTAAGTGCATGCCCTGCCTCAGCTAGCTCTAGAAGCTGCGTAACCCTGTTTGCACAGGCTGTTGCAGACTAGGAAGACCTGCTGGATCTCTGCACAGAGCCTTTTCTGAGCCACTTTGGGCTTTCTCCTATGGACCATGGTTTGTCTACAGGGGAATAACCCTCCCATGATCCCTGGAGAATCACTAGCCTCTCAAAATGATACGTGGAAGTGCTGTTGCAGTGGACAGGCTCTGAATTTTCTTATACGGGTATCATCCTTAAAATTTCATCCCTCTGTGTGGATACTTTGCATTAATAAAATACCCTTAACAAGCACTAATCTGTCTGCAAAGAAGTCTTCTCATCCTCTGCATAGGTTGGCGAAGCTGGTGCTGCCTGTGGCAGGGGTCCACTGGAGAGCGGTCGCCATGTCCGAGGCAAGTGAAGGCTGGGGACGGGCAGGCAGTCATGGCTGCTGAGGCACCGAGAGCAGGTGTAGCTCTGCCTTTCCATGGGCTGTGAGCAGTCCTGGCAGACCAGCGACCTCCTCTTCGTTTTCCTTGTCCCCCCCACCCTACTCTCTGGGATCTGCCCTGGGAAGGCATGGGAAGCCGTGCCCCACTCACCGGGGCACGTTTAATAGTTTTGTTGTTCGGCTGAAAGCAGAATTCCTTGGAGGCTCTGTGGACGCTGGGTGGAAAGGTCAGCTAGTAACTTTGAAGAAAAGTAAGTAAGTACTGTTTACCTATTTTCCTGCAGCATTCATAGTGTTTTTGCCTCAGAGGCTCTGTTTTCCACACCATGGTATGCCAGGCGCGGTGTGAACGCTTGAAGAGTTCCTGCCATCCCACCGGCAGCGGGAGGAGCGGGTGGAGCAGGAGGCCCGGTGGGGACATGGCGTACACAAGGGCACATCACCAGCCCACACCTGCCCTGCAGGTCGCCTCGTCCCTCAGCCGGCACCGCCGCCACACAGCTGTGGTGTCCAACTGATAAGCCAAAAAGGGCTCAGAGACTCCAGCTAGAATTATGTCAGGCAAGGTCGGTCGGTCCCCAGGTAGCAGCTAGTCTCAGGCGAGGCAGTGGCTGTGTATATATTGCATGCGCTGTCTTGGGTCGCAGGCAGGGCCATCGGCAGTGAGGAATGGCAGCAGGGGCATGACTTGTGACATGACACCTCGGGGACTTGGGGTCTCTCGGCACCCACAAGTACGGGGGCAGTACGACCAAACGGGAGCTAACGGCCCAGCGTGGCCCCGTGGCATTTGGCAATTCATAGGGAAATCCAAGGGGTAGGAGCTGAGTGCTCTTGGAGACAGAAGGAAGGGAGTATGAAGGAGGGGCTTCCCGAATTAATGAGGATGTGACAAAGAAGCACGGGGTGAAAAATTTGTATTTACTGGCAGACAGGAATCAAGAGCGGAGATGCATAAGGAATGAGATATGAGAATCTCCTCAATGGCACGGTACGGAGAGGAAAGGCAGCAGGTGCGTAGAAATGCTGGCCCTCAAGGGGATCTTAGCATCAGCAGCTCTGGTCAGATCTGCACCTACTTGATCCAGTCTTGGAAAAAGGCCCATGAAGCCTGCCGTGAGAGCTGCCTTGGCCTTTTCCACGCATAAATCTGTTTTTCATGCGTTGCTGTTGAAGAATTTCATCAGTGACATATACAGCAGGAGCACCTTCCCATCTGAAACGCGCTGAAAAAGGACTGTGGATGTCTGCCAGATTCAAGCATGAACTCAAACAGCTCCACACCATATCTTTGTGATCTATTTCCCACTCCCTACTAAAGTGGTTTAAAGTCTGGATGATAGATTTTAAGTGTTTTAAAGTATTCCCTGATGTGCAGTAGCAACAGCAAATATCTGTTTTTTAAGAGGAGAGCAGCAACTGTCTTAAATCCCCACCTTGAACGGGCAGAGCCATGAAGCCAAACTGAGATGATTCGGGAATTAATGTGGCCCATTAGTCACAAATTTTGCACTCGGTGTGGCCCGCTGCACTTAACTGAAAGTTGTCATCATCACTGGCTCTTGCTGCAATTGGAAGTGATGGTGCTCTTTAATTGATTAACGTGGGGATGATTATTCTTTCCCATTACACAGAAAGCAGCCACTGAGAAACATTTTCTGAGAAAATACCAGAAAAGCTCTGTTCATATTAAAATGTTTTTTTTTCTTGAGGTCATTGGAGATCCCTTGATGTTTTTCCTATGTGCAAGCGTGCTAACGCTGATGTGGGCTGTCTGCACTGAAGATTGTCCTCCGCCTACCCCAAACCCAGAGGGGAGGTTTTAGAAAGTGACGCTGTTCCTCACTTCTGCAGTTCTGGCCCAGAGGATCACTAACAAGTAGAGCACAGGTGAGTAGTGACCGAAGTTTATTATTTAATGCCATGTTCTTACTTTAGCAGGCCTGAAAAGCAGAGCAGTCTTTTCCAGCCTTGGGCAAGAGTCTGCAAATGGGGTGAAAGGAAATTGCTGTATGAATGCAGGAAAACAACTTTCTCTTTGCTTCAAATGTAGGATGTGGCCAAAAACAGTCCTCAAATTTATTTCCTTCAAGTGCCATCAGCCCTTGCTCCTTTCCACTGATCCTGTTTCTGTGGTTGCAGGCAGTCAGCCTGCAAGGCACATGCCCTGGGCAAGGCCACGCTGCCCTCCCTGCGCTCAAATAGCCTCCTTTTAAAAGCCTCCTAAACACCTTTAGATGCCTAAATGGCATTGCTGGTTTAGCCAGCCATCAGCTCACGGATTACAAACTTCTCACTAGATAATTAAAATACCCTCAGTCTGTTGCATAAACATTCACTTGCATCCTGCTAATGATAGCAAAATGGCGCCTCAAGCTTATCTCCACCTTCTAATCCCTGATTTAATAGATTATATGAAGTCTTACTAGGCACACTCACGGTTTTCCTCCTCATTCCTAGCACACCATCTTTCTGCAATCCCACGTTTTTCCCTCATGTCTCTTCCCACCCCTGAGCTTTTTGCCAACCCCAAGGCAAGCAAGTCTCCGTAACAGCCTCCACTGGTGACCAGTGGAAACTAACACGAGGGCAGACTGGGGTAAGTTAGTTCTAGATGAGAGCTGCCAGCATGACAAAATACTCAGGGATTCCTGACCCAAAAGCCATGATGGCACTTCACTAAAGCGGTTGGCAAGTTGAAACACTGCACTGATAATTGCACGAGAAAATCTTCTTTTCTGCTAGTGAAACTGAGATTTCCCCAACTCTGAAGGGCAGCCTTCCCACCCAGAGGAATGATTGAAGCTTCAATGGCCTTGGCAGGGGGGCTCCCCTGGTCCCTCGCTCCCCTCCTGCCATCCAGGCTGGAGCCACGGAGCAGGCCACGGAGAGAGTAGGTGCCCACACAGGAAACACACCACCCACTGCTTGGGGGCACAGAAATGGGTGGGAAACTCTCCCGACCACCTTGGCCCACAGCGCTGTGCCTGCAGGCTCGCCCTCGGCTTCCCCTCGCCCTTGTCTGCTCTTGTGTTGTAACAGGGGCAGGGGAAGTTTTGTGCCAAAGGCAGTAGTTTCGTTTGAAAGCCGTGGTTTACTGTAGTTATTTATTTTGCCCATTTATTTAATCAGGGTAGTTTTGAGAAGTGCTGAAAGGCTAAAGGTGCCTGTGTTGTCCTTGTGGGCTTCTGAAAGGGGACGTTAAGCAGGGCCAGCTTCAACAGGGGGTTGTGCACCGAAACCCAGGGGTACCCAGTAAATAAAGTCAGCCCGCGTGTAACACGCTGCTGGGAGCTCCCCATTGCGGCTTGTGTGTCCAGCAATCCAAGAAGAGGGATTTACAATGGCTAAAGAAATGTAAAAGCAAGGTCCTACAGGGATCTGCAGGGCCAGGGAGGTTGTCCCTCGGCCAGCTGGAGCGCTGGTCTCTCCTATGGAGGTCGGAAAAACACAAGATTTGCAGCACAAAGATGCTGCATCTTAACACTGTGTTCAGGACAGAGATTTTGGTTCTCGGCCAACATATCGTGAAGGAAAGGCTGGTGCATGGGACGAGGCACTTGCCTGGGTGGGAACCAGGTGTGTCCTTGCTCTGTGAAGGCTCCCTGGGCAGCCTGGAGCAAGCCACTGATTCCCAGTGGCCTCAGTGGCCGGCTCACCGCTGTGAGCAGAGCCACCCTTGGCTACCCCTGCCTGCCTTAGAGAGATGCCAGCAGAGGCAGCTGCTGCCCTGGTGAAGTGCAAACACCTTCCCATGCCACGTACCACAGAGAAATTACGGCAAAAACAGTGATTGGCTGCTTATGAGCACTAAAAAGCTGAGCTGTGAGACCCGTTCCCCCTCTCCCCTGGATTTCCAAAAAGAGAGGGAAAACAAAGTGTGACTCTCTGCATGGCAGATGAAGGGAAAATTGCATTTTCTAGAGATGTCCTCACAAAGGCTGTGCTATTACTAAGCTTAATTTATCATGCCGGCTCCTGCAGCAAACCAAAGAAGAGGCTCTTGCCAGTACGAGAGCAGTCTCTGTCTGACATTACAGTGATTCTGTCCATAACGAAACAGAAAGGGGTCGTCTTCGACACCCCTACATCAGCTATCCTGGGACTTTATTATATGCAGTTTTCAAGTGCCTGCATTTGACAAGCACAGCTGCAAAAGCAGAGATGAGACGTGCGGTTCCTCACACCTCCTTTGCAGGGTCCTCTCTCTAATGCTGTTGTGCTGTGCTGCTTTAGTAATTTGTGATGACTCCAGCCACAAACAGTTAGTCTGTTCTCTTCTTTTTTTTTTTTTCCTGCTTTTCCAGTAAGTCGAATCGAGGAGGATGCGAGAATGACCATCTTAATTAGATTGAGACTAGCCAGAGAAGGCAAGAGAGGGGCTGCTATCTAGGCAAATCCAATTAGTTTTAGCTGAACGGAGGAGTAAAGTGAACTCTGTAATCTCTGCTTGGAAACAGTGGTCCAGCGATGCCTCTTTCCCTTTCCATTTGCTTAAGCAGAAAAGGCCCAGTGATGGGTACAGGAGAGCCACGGGGATGGTTGACAGCATCCACTTTATTCAGACAACATTAAATTCTGGCAGATGACTGAAACAACACATGGTATTAACCATAACTGAGACTGCAGCCCGTGGCCAAGTAACATAAATCAGTGTGGTCCTGGTGGAAGGGGACATTAGCGTTTCTCCCTTCGCTACTGATGGGCCCTGGGAACTGGGCCTGGCGATGGCAGGTTCAGGAAATGCAAGCAGGGCCAAGCCGGAGGATGGGGTGGGGTGGGGTCAGGGCTGGCTTCAGACCTCCATCCTTGGGGTGTTACCAGCACGATTCCTGGGACAGGGTGTGATGAGGCTGCCCAGCTCTGCACCGCTAGGAGTAAGACGGGGACGCCCAGAGCAAGGCCCACGAGCAAGGCACGGGTGGGCTGAGCAGGTGCTCGGGAGGCTTTCCTTTAGGAAATAGCTGCTCAAGTTTTGTTCTCTTTTTCAAAGACCCTGAAATCCCACCCGCAGAGGCCAGCTTTTCCATCTGATTGCCTGAGTCCTGATTCCCCTCTTCCTCATGGTGTCTGGGCAAGGAGGGAATGGCTGCTCCCGCCAAACCAGCCACAGGATCCTGCCCACCAGTCCAAAACGAAGACCACCCATGAGGAACTGGAGCCTCCGGCGGTGGTGGGATGACCCGTGGGGTGGTGGGTGGTCCTGTCGTCGCGTGAGTCAGTACCGAGGCTCGAGCCAGCCACCCCCCAAGCACCCCAGGAATAGCCAGGAACGGCTGCCTGGCTCCGGGAGAGCAGGGAAGGACGAAGCACCGCGACACAGGGAGGTTTGCTGAGGGAGGAGGGGGAAGGAGGAGGGCACCAGCGTTTGTAAATGCAGGTTGGGAATCTGTGGCTAATAAGCAGCTTGTACCCATCTGCGAATGAGTTTGAAAAAAAATAAGTGTGGGTTTCTTTTCTCCAGCAGAGCACTTTGTCTCTTAATTGACTTCTGTGCTAATGGCAGGGCGATTCACCGACTCTGTTATTTTGACTTTGTCTCCCTTTCAGCCTCTTTCATTTGCTCCTCCAGCGTTTGGCCTCCTGCGACGCTCAGCAGCCCCTTGCTGGGCTGCGGTGCTCAGCGCCCGCCCCGCAGCCCCAGCTGCACCGAGCAGCTCCTTCGGCAGAGCCACCGCCGGCTGCTCTCGTGTGAATTGGGTGCCGGGAGACAAGGTCACACCAGCGGTCGGGGCTGTCTGTCTCGCAGTGCCAGTGCGTATGTGTGAGGAGGACTTGTGAGCACGACTGAAGTTACTGGCTCTCTTGAAGAAGGGAAAGCTGGTGAGCACCAGCGTCTCTGGCCAGTGCAAAGCTGGGCTTGAAGCTGCTTGACCGAGGAAAGCTACCGTCATTCGTAAATGGGTATCTGCCTCCACTTGGCCTTCTTTCCTGAAAAGGCAGGGGGCAAAGTCATGCCTCAGATCCAGCTGATTTCTGTCCCCTGTTCTTGTCGTCACAATACACAAGCGTGAAATCAAATCAGAGTCAGGCCCAAAGAACCTGCTTGGTTTGAATGCTGCTCCTTTTTCTGTTTGCAAACTAGGTACCGATCTGAATGTTTATGCATATTTTGCCATCTACTTTTGCTTGATGAACCCTTTCCACAAGCTAGTTCAGCCTATGTTTTGACCACATGCTCCTTGCTCTGCTCATTACTTTGAAAAATTGCAATTTGGCATTGACTATTGGGCTGAGCAAAATAGTATGGTATTGCTTCTGTTCCCAGGCCCGCAGACGGGTCTTGAGATGGCCATGAAATGCTTCCAGCAGGAAGGCACGCACCGAAGCGCGCTCATTTAAGACTTATCTAAATGCCACCGAAATCGATGTGCATTTGTGGCACTTTCTCTTCTTGCAGACAGGGGTTTCTGTGTAGGGGTCCTCATTGGGAGGGAGGGCTGGTGGCTGCAGGCGAAGAGCACCGCGTGTTAGCAGCAAAGCGCCCAGAAAAGGGCAAGAATCACAGGCCAGGACTCTCGTCCTGGAGAGCTGAGGCTTGTGTGTACAAAGGACAAGATCATGTTCATTGAAAGGGACTCAGAGCAAAGAGATACCATGGAAATTTTTTTCATTTCCTCATCCTAGTGATCCTTACTTAATTAGATCCAAAATTTTTACTCAAAAGTACTGACGGTTGCATTTTTCAGGAGCATCACAAATCACAAAAAAAAACAAGTTGACTAGAAAAATGCCTATTTTTACACTTTTTATAAACCTATGTTATACACCCTGATTCACATAAAAAACAAAAAGGGACATTTCTTATCTTTTGAAGTGTAATTGCCGTAGTCTGAAAATAAACTATGGGGTTTTTTTAAACCATCTGAATTAATGATCTGCCATCATAAAGGCTTAATGCAAAATATCATCCTGTCAAATATTATTGATTTATAGCCATTTCTGAATTAAAAAAATAATGGTAGTAGTCTGTTTTTCAAAATATGTAGCTTTAGAAATATATGACACCATAAAGACAAAAAAATCAACTCTTCCCCCCCCTTTTTTTTCTTTTTCAGCTTTTCAAAACAAGGATTTGCAGTCCTCGGCCTCTAGCGTCATTGTGTTATGCAAAGCCAGAACAAGACCGTTTTGTACTGTAGAAGGAGTCTTTCAAGCCAAAGCATTCCTTACTTTTTAAATTAGCAGCTTCCTTTAATTCTTATTTATTCCTTTAAGCAAATAAGGCAGAACAATACCTGACTTTGGTGCATCAGCTGTACACACAGCAGATATATTCATTTCGCTGCTTTAATACTAATGGCAATAAATCCACAATTCAACACACTCTCCAAATTTATCGCACCCTGAAAAACATGCTGCTGAAGCAGTGAAATTCACTGTGAGCTATTTTTTAACCCTGCACGTGGCTGTTAGCAGTTCTGCTGTTGAGCCACAAGGGCAGGATAGGGGAGCGCTGGGGGGCTGAGTGCCCCCAACTCCCAATATCCCACAGATGCACAGGATGGGTTTCAACCCAACGTTACATATAGCTGGTATCTGGGGAAGAGCTCGACCTTCAAGCCCCCGGCGGGCACAGCCTCGCTGCTGTGGCACTGGCGCTTGGTTGCTTGCCCCAGGCTGGTCATTGCCCCCCAAGCTGTCCTGCTGCCCCAGATGGACCCCCAGCAGGAGGAGAGGACATCAGAATTAGTCTTCAGGTGTACTTTGGGACTCCCGATTTGTTCTTTGTTGAGTAACCTGAACCCGCTGGAGAAGCCTAGACCAATTTTAGCCAATCAAAATTACATCTTAAATATAGTTTTACTGATATGGTTGCACGCAGCTTCTGTGTCATCTACGTTTGGGATGACCTGCTGGTTTTGGAAGGTTATTTGAGTATTCTCCCATGCTATTGAAGAGCCAAAGGTATTTTCCAGACACTGGGATTCATCTAAATATTTTGCAGAGTTCCTCTGACCCTCTGTTTTCTCGTATGTCCCGTATACTCAGTGTTTAACCGCAGTCTCTCCCCAGCCCCTCCGTGCATGCATGCACCAGCACCCGGGTGAACTTGCATGCTCCAAGGGCAGCCTGGTGAGGCTGCAGGGTGGCCTGGCCATGCTCGCTGCAGGGCTCCCACCCGGGGAAGGGGCTAAGGTGTCTGCATCGTTCAATTAAGCACTCACACATCAATGCACCACTCTGATAAAAGAAAGGACATTAGCGTCCTTAGTGCAGAGATGAGCAAGGCCCAGACCTGGGAACGGAGGCCTGCCTCCAGTGCTTTATTTTTATTTTTATTTTCATCTTGCTCAGCACACTCTGTTGCTGTGTGAAAGCAGCAGCAAAGTCTGTAGTTTTCTCAGCCAGGACTCAGCACGCTTGGGAGGTCAAGGTCCCTCATGCTGGAAATTAAGTGTCATCTACACCATCATGTGCAGATAATGATGAATTTTTACAAGGTCAGTTAGCACAGCTGACCAAATGGCTGGGAAGTCCGGTAGGCTTCTGGGTACCTTTTGATCTCAAACCTGAACCTAGTTTTCCTGCCATTGTGCAATTTTCTGAGAAAGTATTAGCAGTTAAAATAAAATGATGCCTTCTGGTGAGGACATAGGTGAGCACTGGATATGATACTCAAGGGGCAGGGAGATAGTGTTAGAATATACTTATATGAAGGTCTTAATATGCAGTGAGCCCTTGATTAAGCTATGCAGTATATTAGGGCAGTAGTTTTCAAGGATATTTTACTGACAGATCTCCTAAAATATTTCCAGTGGAGGTGAGGAAGTTTGTCACTTAAGCTCTTTGAATTTTTTAAAGCTCTTCTTTTTTTTCAGAAGTGTATATAGAAAAAAGTTTGAGAAACAACATGTTAGAGAATGGTAAGTCTACTAGAGATTCTGCAGGGTGGGTAAAAACGCCAGCAGAAACAAGCTCCTCTCAATGGCCTGTGAGATGGCATCAGCAGTTTGTGATCCCCACAAAACCTTTTCGGATCTATCCTGCTGGATTGCGCCAGCAGTTTCCCCTTTGAGTATTCCAAAGTGAGGGTAGTATTTTTTCGGAAATTAATTAGAAACATATTTTAAGTACGAAACTAATTATCTTGATTATGCTAACATTGGCCCTTGTTTGTATTAACAACGGCAAAAGTCAGTTTTATGAACATTGCTAGAAACTGATTGGCAGCTGTTTGCTGAAAAGCCAAGTCGTCCCCACAGGGGACAAAGGCTTTGGGTTTCTGGATAGAGACGGAGCCCAAAGGCAGCTTCCCTCACCCCACTGCTCCCCCTCAGCCTTGCAGCAGCACCTGGGGACCCTTGCCCCATGCCAGGGCTGGGGGAGGCGTGGGCGCATGGTGGCTGCCATCCACGGGAGCATGCGAGGCCGTGACAGCTGGGGGGCACCAGGCTGCGGGGAAGTGCAAGGAGGGCAGCAAGTGCTGGGTGACCAGAAATGCCTTGCTGCAAAGGGAGGGAAGGCCCAAGGTAAGGACAGAGCAACTACAGACCTGTGGAGTGGCTGGTCTGAGAGTTATGCGGGCATCCCCTAAACATTTAGACTTTCTCTCTATGTCTTTGTTTAGCAGATGCCTCTCTCACACGCTGGGGGCCCTTGGCTGAGTGTGCTCTTTAAGAGGGAGGGTGCTTTTAGCCTAGCATTAATGTTTTGGCAATTCTTTTTCTGGACTCCACGGGTAATCATGGGCAGCTGGCCAGAGAGGAGCTTTAACAAGCAGCTCTCGTGCTGCTAGTTGAAAGCTTCAGCTCTGTGGCATCTCCTCTTCCTTTGCTCACTTAAAGCAACCCGATGTTTTTGTTCAATAGCCTGGACATTTCTTGGGCTCTACCAGCTGACAAAGGGACCGTAGTGACTTTATGTGCTGTAGTTAGCTAGCTGACAGTCAGGCCATGCCAAGTTGGAAATCACTGTTGTGACCTCTCTAAAACAATGTGACGTGCAGATATGGTATCCTCTGAGTAAAATGCAACTTTCAGTTTTTCAGATTTTTTGTAAGATCAAATGGAAGCCTGCTCAATGTAAACACTAGATAATCTTTTTGAAAACAATCTCTGCTCTGCTGCTGGGAGGCTTTCTAAAGTAATCAGTGTTCTCATAAAGTGCAAAACATATATCGAATCCAAATCAACCTGGCAAAGTTGCAAGGGGACTGAGAAGAATAGCTAATAATGCTGTCAAAAATGACTTTGCAAGCACACATGAAGACTGCAACAACAGCAACACTGAGCGCAGTCCTGTGGATTTGAAGTTACTGCAAATACGCAAGTAACATTCAGCTCATATGTAATCCCAAGCAGGAATATTGTGACTATCAAGTATTCCGTAACAGCACTGAAACCTCTAATCCCAAGGTTTCTTTCTTCATTAGTATCACAGGAGGAACGGCATTAAGATTTCCAGGCGTTTTCATCTTGCGGACCATCATTCCTGGGTGAGAAACCATCTCGACCGCTACTGGGCAAGGAGAAGGTGGGAACTGCCTGCTTCGTGCTGTTCCTTCCGTTTCATAAATCGAGGAGGAGAGCTACAAATTTTAGCCATCCTTTTCACCTCCAGTTTTTTTTTTTCTCCCCCCTAAAAGCCGCTTTTTTTTTTTTTTTAAATCCTCCGAGGAATTTGCAGCAAGTATTTCAGCCTTCACTGGGCGGGGGGCGGGAGCTCCGCAACTTTTCACGGCTGTCTACGAGGATCTGGCAGTCGGCGGGCGCTTGCGTGGTCCCCTCCCTCCGCGCGGGGCGCCCCGCTCCCAGGGCGGGTGACGGGCGGCCCCGAGGCAGCCGGGGCCGGGGCCGGGGCCGGGGCCGCCCCCGGGGCGGGGCCGCCGCGCTCAAAGCCGGGGCCGGGGCCGGGGCGGCGGGCGGAGGAGCCGCCGCCGGGGCTGCGCGGGGCCGGGCGGCAGCACCATGGACAGCGGCGCGGCGGGGCGCCTCGACGCCGCCGCCTTCCTCGACGCCTGGCGGCGCTGCGACGCCGACGGCAAGTGGGGCCACCGAGTGGGGGTGCCCATGGGGCAGGGTGCCTATGGGGGCGGTACCCACTGGGGTGCTCTGGGTAAGGGGAGGGGAAACCCCATTGGAGTCCTCGCGTGGGTGCCCCCCGTGGGTGTCTGTATTGGAGGGTGCCCAAAGGAGTGCCTATGGGGGTGGGTATCCATGGGGGGGGGGGTGCCCCTGCGGGTAGAAACCTATTGGGGTATCTATGTGGGTGCCCGTGGGGGTAGGGACCTTTTGGGGTTCCCCTGTGGGGGGTGCCTATGGGGTAATCATTGAGGTATTTGTGTGAGTGGGTACCTGCTGGGGAGCCCATGGAGGTGGGTACCCATTGGGGTACATGCGTGGGTGCCCCCCGTGGATGCCTATGTTGGAGGGTACCCATGGGAGTGCCTATGGGGGTGGGTACCCATTGGGGTAGCCATTTGGGTGGGTAATCATCGAGCTATCTGCGTGTGGGGTGGGTCCCCATGGGGGTATGTACACATTGGGGTACATGCATGGGTGCCCTGGTGGATGCCCATGTGGGAGGGTGCCCATAGGGTTGCCCATGGGGCTGGGTACCCATGGGGGTGCCCCTGTGGGTTGGTACCTTTTGGGATGCTCATGGAGGTGGGTACATTGGGGTAAACATGTGGGGGGTTACTTGTGTGGGTGCATGTGTGGGGGAGGTGCCTGTGGGGGTGTCCCAGGGGGTGTGTACCCACTGGGGTACCCATGTGAGTGCCCCAGTGGGCACCCTTGTGGAAGGGTGGCCATGGGGGTGCCCAAGGGCGTGGATACCCATTGGGGCAACCACGTGGGTGGGTGCCTGGGTGGGTGGGAGCCAATGTGGGTGCAGTGTGGGGGTGCCCATTTATGTGGGTGCTGCATTGGGGGAGGTGCCCATATGGGTGGGTGCCAGGTTGGGGGGCATGCTCACATGGAGGGGGGGTGCCTGTGTGGGTCATCCACATGGGTGGGTGCCCACCTGCGTGTTCATGCTTCACTCCCTGTGGGGCTGTGGGGTCCCAGCAAGTTTCACGGAGTCTCCTCCCTTCCTCCCTCCCCCATGCCCAAAAAGTAGGGCTGAAAATCTCCCTTTTTCCTCTAGAGTTTTTGCCCCTGTCATCACCTCCACATTCTGCCTGCTGCTACCTCTTATGGTCTCTGTTTCTTTTTCTTTTTTTTTTTCCGACGAAAAGTTTTCCATAAGGAAAACTTCTAAGGGAGCCCACAGCGCTGTGTGTGCTGCTTAAATAGACGTGAACTGATTCAATTAGGTGTGCAGTCTCCTAAGCAGCAGCCCTGCGGGCAGGCTGGACTGCCAGTCGTGACCCCTGCCACGTGTCCCACCGAGGCCCGGGCCACCCTATGCCCTGTGCGCCCTGTGGTTAGCAGAGCTCAGCCAGTAACACCTGGTCTTTAATTTTTTTTTTTAATTTCCATTTAGATAATGGTTACATAGAAGGGAAGGAACTTGACAATTTTTTTCATCATCTCCTGGAGAAACTGGAACCAGAAGTAAGTACCGTGCTGCAGCTGTACATCAACTCCCAATAAAAAGGTCATTATGTTTAGAGATTTTTGTATTTATTGCACTCTGATTGCTGGCTTCCTTAGCAATGCCTGAGGTAAAGAGCTTTCCTCTTAGCAACAAGGTGGCTTTTAAGGTTTGATAAAAGGTGGGATAACATTAGAAGTTTAATCATTTATTTTCAGTCCAATATCTGTTTTTGCCATGAGACTGTAGTTGACCCAAGTTTAAGATGCTGGCTGGAAGCAAATAGAGAAAGTCATTCAGTGCCAGTGAACATAAACAAGAAGAAAAGCCCCGATACACAGTCTGGCAGGGCAAGGCAGCGCAGAGCAGTTATGTTTTATTCAAGCAAGCGCTGGTTAGTTTTGTTACCACGATAGGTTTATTTCTGAGGTCGGTTTTTACCAGATAGTCTGCCATTAATTTTAAATAGTGCTAATGAAGATGAAGCATGCCTGTGTCCCTGAAAGTGGCTAGAAGCCAAACAGAAATCACTTCCGTTGGTCGTAAGGTCAAGCTCTGGGTGCCAAGTGTGGCTTTTGGTTTCTCTTCCTGTTCTCTTTCGTCATTTTGGCAGTATTTCTCCTCTTTTACTCACTAGGTCTCAGCTCTAGTAGGAGTCGCACAACCATTTGCAGGGGCTGGTTTCCTCCTCTCCAACTTGTACCTTGCCTTTGACTGTCACTCCAAGTTAAGCAGAGCCACTCAGGTGGTCTGTTCAAAAGTATGATGAATATGTTTTGATAACAGTCTTTGTTTTCACTGTGCAGCGTATGGTCGATTATTGAGAGAAAAGGAGTAAGCTTCTTCTGAGCGGTTGGATACGCGTGCCAAAAACCAGGAAAAAATTCCATTAAGCAAAAAGTAATTAACAAAAAGGAAAAAGATAGCCAATAAAAATCACAAGCAAATTCATAAATATTAAGGGAAAATTAAGAATTATACTTAGAAGCCAATTACTTTGGATCCTTGGGGCTATACTAGAAAAGATGTTATGAATCATTTGTCAAGCAAGTTTTTGTTTAATGCACAAGTAATTTTTGTCTGCAATGTTGGCAGTTTCTGGAGCATGGATAGACAGATGAACGGCTAGGCAGATAAAAAAATTTAAAGTAAAAAAAAAAGAGATTCAAAGGTAAGCACTAAGACTCATTAGAGACATGGAAAAACTGATCTGAGGAGAAACTGAAAAGCCTGTAATCATTTGCCTTGGAAAAAAGATGAAATTGGGAGCTGCTAGTCTCTTGGTCTTGAAACACCAGTGCAAAGTACACTTGAATGAGCTGAATGACTGCAAATGCAAAATATTTGAGGAGAGGTTATTTCACACTATGTGCAACCAAGCGGCAGAGCTCAGCGCGGCAGCAGCTCGCTGAAGCCAAGGGCCTCCAAGCGGGGATGTCTAGAGTTACCATAGTTAGTGATAATGCTGAAGTTTAGCGTGTTAAATATCAAACAGATCTCAAACTGCACGCAGCCTCCTCACAGTCAGCGCTCAGGAGGAGCCTTCTGCAGCCCCATGCTAGTCTGTAGCTGCCCCTTTCTTGCTCTTCTCGCAAACGAGCATTTTGGAGACAGCGTACTACACCAGCTGAGTTGCAAACCTGGTGTTTTACAGCAATTTTTTGTAGTCCTGTTGAGGTCAACATAAACTCTATTATGCAGTGTCGAGTATCAACACATAGACACATGCAAAATTAGGGTGCTCTAATACTGAACTATTTCACTTTGCGAAATCAACAACAAACAGCTTAAGTGGTTGCCAAAAGTCACTGCTCACATTAACACAGTTTAAACCAGCACGTGCAACTAGCTTTCCTCTCATTCGTTTCCACTGCCATCTAAGTTTCATCATTAAAAGGAGAAGCTTAACACAAGCGGAATTAAGAAAGAGCCAACTTTCTCACTCTCTTCTATGGAAGAACTAGACTAATTCAGGAGTAACGCGTTCACTAATCGCTACAGGTGCTGAAATAGGCTCTCGAGTAATAGGATCCTGTGTTGTCTTGCTCGGTAGTGTGTTTTCAGTCCTCACTGCGGTTTAGGGGCGAAATGGTCTCGCAGCCAGCAGGCAGGAGTCCGAGCAGCCAGTCTCGACGGCCTGCTCTCCCTCAAGTGTATTTTCCCACAGAGGCACAAAAACGAGGGTGAGCAGTGTCCTGTGAGACTGAGAGTAGACCCCATCCCTTGGGTGTGATCAGCTCAGCACCTGGGCTTGTTCTTATCTGTCTCCTAGGTATGAGGCTCACCTGTGGCATTAGATAAAGCAAAGGTCTCTGTTACCTTTGTACAATGAGCAGGTGTAGCAACAGCCATTTTTCTCTTTGTCATGTGCCTTATTTTGTGTCGTATTTGTGGCTGTTGCGTGAGGGATAAACTGCGCTGTTTTTCACTCTTCTGTGGAAAGGTAACGGCATTAGTGATAGGAGCACAGAGCTGGGAATGAGCATCTCTGGGTTTTAACGGTAGCTTTGACATTCATTCTTTCTTTACGCTCTTCAACTCTCTGTTTCCTTGCCCAGTGAAAGGGAGAGACAGTAATATATACTGACATAGCTTCCAGATGTATTGCAAGGATTAATTAGTAACTATGTCTAAAGTGCTATACAAGTGATAAATAATGTTATCCGCTCTGAAAGTTGTCTCTGCTTGACTAGTGAATAGTTTCATAATTATATTTTTTCAGCCTGTGCTCTCTAAGCTGTTATTTTCCCTTAATGACCACTGTAGTCTTCAGCTCTGTTTTTCTTCCCAGCTACTCTGTCGCATCCTCAGCTGACACTAAATGCCAGGGGATCAGAGCAGCTGGGAAAACAATGCAAAACGGCGCACCCCGGCGATCTGAGAACCAGGTTTCTCAGTGATGGGTCTGGGCAAGGGAGGAAACTTGGAATGTCATCCACCAAGGGAGGCGAATTCAGCCTCTTCTACTGAGCCATCAGGAATTTGAGGGTGAAGGGGAAACTCTGAAACAGAGGAACACCTGGAGCGTGCCTATGCCTTTCAACTTTATAATAAGCTGAGCCAAATCCCAGATTGTGCAATCTTTCTCTCCTCCCCTAGCGGTGGGCAGTTTTAACAAAAGGCCTACGATTTCCAGATGTGTGTTACGCACACACAAGGCTTTAGTGAAATATTTTGGATTTATGACACTGATGGACTTGAAGTTCATATCAATTTTCCATCAGCTGGACGAGCTAATGTAAAGTGGTTTGTTTTTGTCTGGCGTGAAGACAGAGAATCGGGGATAATTCAGCCCAGTACGAGCATCAATTTGTGAATTGCTGTCTCTCATTATACATCTGCCCTCATTACTCCCACGGCTTCTCTCCAACCGCTTTAGCTGCCAGCTGCCGCATGGGCACTGCATGCTGCCTGTGCTCTGTTCTCCCGCTTCCTCACAACCCTTTCTCTTTTACATCGCAGACATCTATCTGTGTATATATCATTTCTAAAAGCTGTTATACCGGGGCTTTTGGGTGAAAACTTAGTGAAAAAGACTTTAACTTCAACACTAATGCAGTAATTTTACAGGATCAGGAAAACATAACCCCTAAATTTCTCTCTTATATCAATGTATATCTTTCTTTCTGTGTAGAGATCATATAGCGATTCCTTGCTCTTTGCTTTAGTTTTAATGAAGCTTTATGTACATTCTTGTAATAATTAGGCAAGAAGAGATTTATATATGAATGGCTATAAATTTCAGATTTGTCTTTTGCTGACAACTTCTGTGAAATCAATGAAATCTGGAGAGATACAAGAGGAAATGCACATTACCATTATGTTTGCAGGGTTCTTTTACAGAAAGGTATTTCACTTCAGTTAAATTATACTAAATTAAACTAAAATTAGGCAGAGATTTAGGAACAGAAGACCTTTCAGATTAAAGTTTGCTGCTCTTACCTAAATGCAGGTGCGTAAGAGGCCCTGTGTGATAATCTTTGAAAGTGTATTCAGGCAAAATGGATTACTAGTCTTGTTATAACCCCCCCCCTGGCCCCCAAACGCCCCTGATAGGTATGACTGGAAGGGGCTCATGTTGATCTTCAGGACTCACTCAGAATAGCTATAAAGGTTTTGTCCTTGCTTTTCACTTTCTAAGAAGATGAGCAGCCCCCAGCTACTCTTGCTGCAGCCAAGAATTTCATTCTTGCCTTGTACAATGCCTTGTCTGTCTAAATCATGTTTTTAACTTAGTGGTCAGACAGTATGGTCAGCAATGCAATAGCCAGCTACATTTAATGTCCAAAATACCACCCAGGCACAGAGCCATCCAACGCAGACTTCCCACGCCTGTCTAGCACAACCCCTCCATATAACTATCCGGAGAGACCCAGGATCACAGACCAGGCCTCTGGTGACCAGCAGGTCCCCAGCAGGTAAGACTGAGAAGACCCTTAGCAGAAAGCATTCAGTTTGCATCCTCCTCTAGACTAAACCAGAAATCTAAACCCCGAGTTGATTGTGATTATTGCCCAAATATATTTATTTCTTAGACCTGGTTTTGTCAACTTTGATGATTTTGACCTATTCCTTTTCCTGTTCCTGCATGTTACGGCAAGACTCTGTCTGTAAGCACCTGGAGGCATCTATAAAGGCAGTTGCAGCACAGCTGTGGGAAAAACAGAAAACAATTATGTATTTTCCATACCCAAAGGCATGCAAAAAAACTTTCAGCCTAGAGGAAAGGACAGAATGAAGAATCTGTCCAAAGCCTAAGCACAAAAACATGAAAGCACATGGAAGGCTGTAATAAGCTTTGTTTGAGGCTGATGTCTTCTACATGAAAAGATGTTTCCCACATAAGTGTTGAGGAGAGCTAAAAGGCATGACAGAGGAAGTGCTCATCTTTAATAGCATGCAGTCTTTATTGAAATACAGAGCCAAATTCTCAAGCGATAGCACTGCAGTTAAATAATCAACATTGGCCCAAAGGAGAAGCTGGCCCAGTAGCTGCAGGGTGAAATCACGTGTTAATGCAGGCAGAGTGGTCTGCTGTGCAGTTCCATAGGCGAAATGAAACCCCTAGTGTGATTTCTTTTCAACACTACAGTTTTTGAAGGAAAAAAAAGTTCTTCTTCTAAGGTCAAAGTGTATGTTACTGATCCCTCGTCTGATCTTTGCTGGCGTCCTTTCTGTACTATGTGGCTTTTGGCATGGTAGTAATTGTCAAGTTTGTTTTCCAACTAGCGTTTTTGGCAGACACCATTTATTTTCCCTGATCTTGTAGGAACTTGATATCTCTGAGACCCTTTGCCCTTCTATCAAATTTGGCTGAAATGTTGTTTGTAGAAACGTGTGTTCGAGCCAGCATTTTCAGATCGGCTTCATTTTTTTTTCAGGAAACAGGCTATAACAGTGACTTGAATTTAGTTTTCTTCTTGCTCTTTAGACATTTTAAAATACATAGAGAGACAATTGATTCCAAAAATTAGATCAAGAAGGAAAAAAAGATCATTTTATGACGAGACTGTCTTGATCAGCAAGACTTAATTGGTACTTCCCCTGTCATGAAGTAGTAAGATCCCTGCAGTGCTTCACACATTTGGGTTCTTTTTTACCAAAACAAATCATGGTTGTGTTTTCATCAAGGCAAACTGCTGCCAGGCACATAGATCCCTTAAGGAGGAAAAAATTAATAAGAAAGAGTGAGGAAAGAGTGCAGAAATACAAAATGAATGGGTTAACAAAGAAGACAGATTACAGCCACTTTTCAAAGAGTCATAACCAGCCATGACAAAGAAATTAAATGCTGTGCAGATTAAAAAATGTAAACATGCCCTTTGCATTATTACAAACAGTATTAAAATCCAGATTACCTTTGTGATGCTAAATACTTCTAAAGGGTTTTCACAAAAGGAAGGATGAAGACTGGACACAAAGGAGAAAGCGGAAAATTAATTTGTTAGGGCAACTTGCATTATAGAAGCTTTTCTCCTCAAAACTGTGCGGAAGAACATCCACAGTAAGAAAATTTCTTCTTAACCCTGTAATGTATAGAAGCAAAGTCACAGCAATATTTTACATGCTGTTTGTGCTATATTTATGTGGAAAAATAAAAATGATGTGGCCTCCTCCTCACTGCGTGTAGCAAGGATTTCTTCCTTGGCTGGACAGTGAGAATGGGCAACAACCATGTGCCATCCAGCCTATGAGGACCAGGGCAGCTAAGTTTCATAATTCACATGAAGAAACCTAAAATGGCATTGCTTTCCCAACAGCCATGCTCTTCCTCAGCCCAAATCTTAGTAAAACTGGAAGCAGGTCTTAGTTCAAGTACGTTTTCCTGCCTGTTATGGGAAAGTCCTCTTCATTACACCGTGTTGGTTGATGCTGAACATCAGCATCTCTATAGTTGTGTCTGCCTTAAGGAGTAATTAAGTAATTAAGGGGAAATTGTGCTCCTCTGTCAATTACGGCTATTACCACTTGATACAATTCTCCCTCAGAAACTCACAGACATGCAGGCAGCAGGGAAAATGAGAACTGACGGCCTGCTTGCTGTGAAAGGGCTCCCCGTACAGACAACTGCGAGAAAGGAGGCAACAGCACGAGCTTAAACTTGCACGAGAGGAAAATTTTCACTGAGCAGGTATCAGGTGTGCTAAATTTTAGCCTAAACAGTGAGCACTTCAGAAAGTTTTGCAAACTTTTGAAACAGGGGGTTGTGGTTTAAAATGGACACGCTCGCGCAGCCCTGGCTCGTGGTTTTACTCCAGACAACGTGCAGTGAAGCAGCACCAGCTCTTACGAAACTGGCTGTATTTAGCTGCAGCTCTTCACTCTCTGCTGTACCATTTGCCCCTTTCCCAGCTTGCAGAGACAATCGGCACGAATTTGTATCATGCTGTTGATGTGGTTGCTTTGCAGAGTATCCTCACTACTGTATTTTTTACTGCTCCCCCTAGAAATCACAGGACTTGAACAAATGGTGCGTAAGCCTGAGGCGTTTGAAAGTAGAGCGTGTTTGGCTTAGTCTTTCCCGCTTGCCTCAACCTTTAGTTGAAAAGTGAGTTAATTACAGCATAAGGAAGGAAAAAAACAACTTTCCAGGGAGGCCGGTGGCCACAACGCTCCGAGCAGCACGTGCTTTTCTGTGTAAATGTCATATATTCCTGTGCACGCCTGTCTGGCGGGCTCTCCTTCCTGCTCTCCTACGTCCCTGCTTTCTTCCCTTAGTGTAAGTTATTTTCTCCCTTTTAGGAATATCTGCAACTTGTCTGTACAAACCGCCGACACTGTTGGAAAAACAATCTGCTTAAGACACTTACGTGACAGTAATTAGTTGCTATACCTACAAGGTTTTTAAAGCGTGAAATTATTGATATTAGTCCCCACGTTGCCTCTCTATTTTCCTTCTGACTGGCTTTACCTGCTGTCTGTCTCTGTCCCTGAGGGGCTCTGAGTCCCAGTTGGGGTCTCGGCTCCTGGTCAGGGTCCCTAAGACACTACATTGGTACAGATAATGACAGTGCCACCATTTTCACTAGTAAAATCTGATGTCAGTTCTGTAAGTCCGAGAATAATAAGCGGACAGTGTCTTGTAAATGCTTTTCTCTCCATGTTTCTGAAACATGCCCTTCTCCAGGCGTGAAGCCCCCGGGGAGCCATTCACGAGGCTCCCGGGATCGCTGCCTCCCTGCGGCCGCAGCGCGGCCCCGATGCGGAGAGAGAACCGTAAGCAGACAAAATCTAAACAAGCTGGAGAATCGGCCTCCGTTCCTTCAAGGGAGGGAAGGCAGCTCCAGCCTTTTGCCACACGAAGCATGGCTTACCTGGGGGCTGGGGTTTTCTTTTCTTCATTCGCCGGTTTGTTTTTTTGTAAATGTACAGTTCACCTTTGAAACCAAGCAGCCCTAAAATGAGAAGCTGTATCATAGGTAATGTAAAAATTCGTAATATAAAAACAATCTACCCTGAGTGCTTATCGTGGAAAAGCCTGTTTGTGCAGTATCTTTTACTTTGCTTTTAGTCTTTGGAAGTAGAAGTCTGTTTTTAGCAGATGCAGTTACCTTTTGTATTCCATAAACAGACTATTTACGCACAGTGATAGACTGGCCAGTCTGAAAAATCCACTAGCGTGCAATCTCTTGGACTAAAACCTCTTGGAGGTTCCACACTTTGGGTATTTACTTGATGCATCTCATAGTCTGAGCCAGTTGAAAACAAAAAGGATAGTCCTATTTTTATGTAGATAACAATGTTCCTGCCACCCAAAATTCAATGAAGGAGTTGTTAAAAGCTGACACAAAGTTGAGCAATAAGCTTTCTTAACAAATGACTCGTCTGAATTCCACAGTGCATTTTTCAGATATCAGCTATGATTATAGTTTCGGAAATAACTTACCCTACTGGGCATGGAGGAGGATAATTCCAGAGTACTCCGCAAGCCTATTGAAGTGAGCAACCGGTGGGCTTGCCTAATGCCTGGGAAGTGTCTCACAGCTTCAAGGTGAAGGCAGAAGGCAATTAAAATAGCACAGGGAAGAGTTATAAAGCGGAGGTGAAAGAAAACCGTACGTGCTTGTTTAACGGCGGCGCTCCTCCTCCATCCCACCCTCCCTCCGCCCCACTCGCCCGAATTTAATGAATTACCATGAGGTGCCCAGGGCTGTGCTGCTCGCTGTGAGGGTCATGCCTGCAAGCCAGGAGCAGGCTCCCTCCCACGGCTGTCTCTCATCCTCAGGGGCCCCACAGTTGCAGGTGAGTGCCACTGTGCAGCCCAGTGGGGTCATATCAGAAATGATCAGCCATACTATCTGTCTATCCATCCACCTATAGATATCTTCTATTATCATCAGCAGAAAATTAAGGCCTTTTTGGAGAATATCAGTCACATCTAAGGTTGGTGACAAAGGGGGAGCAGAGATGGGCCTTAGTTTAATGAGCGTAGCCCATTTTTAAACCAGAAGCTTTATTTTACAGCTCGTTGTTGTTGTTGTTTTTGATTACCTCATCTGTGACATCCTAGTGTTTCTCTGCAACTCCATCGCTGGCCATGGCAGCCCTTCCAGAGCAAAAGCTCTGCAACAGCCCCGTTTAATAGCAGCTGGAAATTAGTTTCGTCATTTGGCTACTATTGAGTATGCCTAGGACCAGAAAAGCTTTAAGGTGGGAGTCATGTTCAGTTTTCTGTGTGATGATTTAAAATTCCCATCTCAAGTGAGGCGAGAACATTTGTTGCAGTTGCTGTGTGCGTGCAGCCCAGCCTTCTTACTGTGCGAAGAGGTGACAAACCTCTTAGCACAGTAAGATAAGAAAGTTTGTCTCTGTACAGAAAGATTTTTCTCCTATCCTGTGCAACTTTTTGCAAATCTACATAATTGCTGCTCCAGTTCATGCTTTGCAGAATCAGGGCCTAAAGGAGCACACAAAGGCAGTGAAAAATCTGAGGCCTGTTCATGCTAGATCTGGGCAGCAGAACACACATACCCATCGCTCACTGTAGATATGCAGGGCAATAGAGAGTGTCTTTTTCCTGGTACAAGATTTATATTTATTTATCCTCTGAACAGCCAAGGAGGCTGCGTTGATCTGTGCATTATGTGAATTCAAGAAAGTCACTTATTGCTTTGTGTCACAGTATTAAGAAAAGGACTGCACAACCTCATGGCCTGCAATAGTAGATGAAGGGAGGAAAAACTGGGTTAGAAGACCCGGGAAGGCACTGCTGGACCAGTATTCCTAAACCCATCTCAGGTGGAGATGATAAAATCTTTGGAGGGCTTAACTTTTTCTCTTGTAGAAGTACTACAAAAAGCACATAGAGAACAGTTCTGAGTTACCTTCTACCCTCCCTCTGTTCACAGAGGACTACCTTTCACGAGACTGTGAGATGGAGCCAGGTCCTGGCCATTGTAGGTACAGAGGGTATCTTCAGATGTCATTACAGCTTCTTGAAAGGAAAAAACAAACCAGAACACAGATCGCAAGCAGAAGCACATTAGTAGCAAGGAAAGATAGTCTGAAACTCAATAATAGCCAAAAAGAATTTCTATAAAATGATAATGCACAGGAATTAATTTCATACCATGGCCAAATAAACTTCTTCAACACTCTGACCCAACCTGAAAATGATGAACAAAGAGCTCTGGAATTAATTTAATAGTAATCCCAGGCTGTTCTCATCTTCACAGAACTTTACAGAGATTATCTAGGTGAGCTTCCCAGCTCATCTGTGAAGCTTCTCTGACCAGAAGACTTTCCTCAAGTTGGGGAAATCACATGTACAGCGCAGGCAAACCAGAGGTTACTGCTAAACAGAAATCATGCCTGACTAAACTAAACATAGTACTTCACTTGTCACAGTAATGCCTGCCAAAACCTTTAAACTGATAAACCCTGAAAACTCCTCTCTATATAAAATTTGATAATGGGGTTGAACAGATGCAAAGGGAGTGTGAATTGTTTGAAATTCCATGTCATTGACCCAGAAACCCGCACAGGGCTTGGTGCCAAAGCCTTACTAGGTCTGGAACTGGTCAACTGGTAATAACAAGCAACAATCTAGCTCTGCTGCTGCCTTCAAGGCACGTGAGCTAATGGGTTACAGAGATGTAGTTCAAGGATAAGGACATCTTCCTGAATAAGATAAGATGAAAATGAGCATTGTGAGAACTGTTGTAATACACCATAATGGAAACCAAATCCCAGTGGTACAGGGGAAACAGTTGGCTCAAGAAGCAGGTGTCTCTGAAAGAGTTTCGGGTCTCCAAACCCTGGTTTTCCATTTGAAAGTTTAGTTGCTACAAAGCTACATATGGCACTTATTTCCAAAAACTTACCCCAGTTGTCATGTTTATGGGCTTTCAGAAGCATTAGCCACCGACTATAACGTATGCAATGTTTCTGAGGGTTATCTGTAAGTGAGGGGAGATTTCCTCCAGGAGACTGTTCAGCGCCCTCAGCATTTTCACGTGCGTGTCATTTCCCCCGTGGCAGACCGCCATCACAGAAGAAAAGGTTCAAAGGATGAAGGAGCAATTCATGTCCACCTACGATGTCACTGCAGACGGACGCCTACAAATCCAAGAGGTATATCTCCCTCAGCCCCCACCCCAGTATTTCTTTTATGGGAGGTGGGAGAATCGGGAGCTGGAGCAGACTTGGGAGACAGGGGAGACAGAGCCTGGGTGGGGAGGAGGTAGCTGTGGAGCACTACATTAGCCAGGTCTCTTGGTTTGGCTTTTGTTTCCATGACAACAACATGCCCAGCTTTTATTTCCTGTATCAGCTCACCAGTCTTCACATTTTTTTCTTATCTTTACTTTCCCTGGTTGGTCTTTTTTAGCTTGCCAATATGATCTTGCCAGACGATGAGAACTTTCTGCTGCTCTTCCGACGGGAAACTCCCTTGGACAACAGCGTGGAATTTATGCGGGTGTGTATCTCTGCATTGCTGCTTCCCCTTGCACACCAGCTACTGTTTCCATATAGACACTTCAAGTATTTGCAGACTGTAGCATGGAAAATATATGGTTATTGTGGAAGAAAAACATTTTCTGAGCTGTGGAGATAGAGAATGTTTAACTCTATTTTCACTAGCAAAGCAAAGAGGTGGTAGCGAGGACTAGACTAGGGACACACGGTGAGTTCACTAAATTTTGCAAACACCCTCAACCCCCGGTTAGCCCTGCCTCCAGAGATGAAAGGTTACTGCAGTACCCTCTGATTAATCCAGCCCTGTCATCAGCTACAGCCAAAGCTGCAGGTCCTCACCCACACTCCAGCAGAGACCAAAGGGGAAATAGGGTTTCCTTGGTCATGCCCCATCCCCTGCTGCTCACTGTCCCCCAGTTTCCCTGCACAAATGCAGTGGGGGAGATGCTGCCAGCCAGGGGTTTCCCTTCGATCTAGAGACTCCCCTGTTGCCCCAACACACTGATTTGCCAGCAGTTTCAGCAATCTGCTCCCTCTGTTGCTATCATTGCTTGGAGGTATGCAAACTCCAGCTCAGCGCTGTCGCCAAAGTTTGCCTGCCCAGACACCAAATATCTGCTTGTTCAGTCTTTACTACCATAATGGTTGTAGTGAGGGCACAGAAATGCCCGCCCCGGTCTATCAGGTAAATCTGCTTCTGAGCAGATTTGAGAGACTGAGAGACTTGCTGAGAGACTTGTCTTTGGCAGAACAGGCACAAGAACTGCTGTTAAATACAAGCTCCTTTTTTCCCTGTAAATTCTTTAAATTCACAATTTTGATTTTTCAAAGACTGCTTGCAATTACTTTTATTTCACATCCATTGTCGGGGGCTGTGAAGATGAATGGCAAGTTGTGTGCTGACTTGACTTTTACTCTGGAAAATTCCTATGTTGAGTAGCTGCACGTACAAATTAGGTAAGATATGTGGGGCAGTTTCTCATTACTTTCTTCCTTTTACAGAAAGGGTGTCTGCGTTAAATAAGTGATTGCAGCATGACATATGTACAACATCTAAATGAGAGTAAAAAGCTGTTGTGTGGAAAGTTTATTGTGTCTGTAATTAATTAAGTATTGGGTGCTACAACAGCATGCTCATTATGGAAGTTCTGCTTTAGAGCTTTAATATGATCTATCAATGTGTTAGATGATTGCCTACAATATTTATGTGGTCATATCAATTTATCCTGTTCAGATCTGGCGCAGTTATGACGCTGATAGCAGTGGATTTATTTCAGCTGGTGAGCTCAAAGTAAGTTATCCGAACAAGTCTCTTTGGGCTTGGTCTGCTGCATGCTGATGCCAATGGGAGCCTTTCCACTGGTTTTAGCAACCTGCTGCTTTTTTGTGTGGCTGATAAATGGCATTTCTATGTTGCTCAGTGGAGGATGCAATGCCTGGGGGCCCTGCAGTCTTGCCTGCTGTCCCTCTCGCTCCTGGGCGATGCACACGCGCTTCTCCCATCCCTGCTGAGCAGAGCCAAAGCAGTCCTGTTTCATTAACTGTATTTCTTCACAACCTCTTCCCGAGCCTGTGAATTTTCAGAGCTTCCTCAAAACTTGTTTTATTTGCAAACGAGGGCCACTGAGGCAGAGCCCTGCTCAGAGAAGGCAGCTCCAATGCCTCAAGGCAGCCAGGCCACTCCTAGGCTGCAGACCCAGGCGCTGAAGTCGCAGGGTGTAGTTTCAGCACGGGCCCTAGCAGAGACTGAGCAGATGCTGCAGGGTTTTGCAGAATGGAGACTATCTTGGTTTAAAATCAGTTAGCAAATACTGCGGGACTAATCTTTTCTTTTAAGCATTCTGTGGGATTTATTCTATTGTGGCTTATTCCAGTATGTCCACTCTGGGGGAAATTTGGTTACTTCATAATTTATTTGGAAAAAAACATGTTTCACGTGAGAAAAAGTGAACTTTATATGAAATTGAAGATAATAGTACTCACCAGGAATGTGAAATTAGATCCATACAACCCTGCGGAGTTTGGATCTGATTTCTTGCTGTTATTTCTCAAATTTACTCTAAAGAGTAAAATCGGAATCTTTCCTCACTATAGGATTTCCTGCGAGATCTCTTCTTGCAGCATAACAAGATGGTTGCTGAGGTAAAGCTGGAAGAATATACTGATACAATGGTAAGAAAAGCTAGTAGCTGTGCTGTTAAGCTAATAGTACTGCCTAAAAATCTCTCTCAGGATCAATGCCTAGATGTTTGGTGCTGCAGATGACCTCTTGAGAGATGTTTCTTCTCCAAGAGATCACTTAGGCAGCACATGCTCCCGCTGTTTCTTTGCACTGTACTGGGCACCAGCTATGAACAGCGTTTCAGATCTCTTTGCTTTGAGCTGAGCTGTTTATTAGGAGAACGCAGCCTGACTTTCCACCAAAGCAAACGGAGCTCTAAACCCGTTTAAGGAACTCGGTGAGATGCATCCTTCTTCAGGATATGTTCAGTCTCAGCCAGACCTCCAGTTCCCTCCCTCCCTCCTAGCAAACCCTGTGGTTCCCCAAACATGCAGGTAATCCAGAAAGCATTGGGGGCCCCCCTGCTGCTTCCCCAAAAGGCTGGAAGGATGAAAGCTTGAGGGCTTCAACTCTTCCCCCCCTTTACTGTAGGGCAGCTTTTATCCTGCTACTAACAACATAAAATTTGATGTAATTTTAATATCAGTCATCTGGATTTCTTATTATACTACTATACTTACTCTATCTATCCATCTACAAAGAAGGGGAAAAAAAAAGAAAAATACCTCATTTATGACGTCATTATCAAGGGTATCATTTGAGTTCCACTCAGAGACATCTGCCATTGCAATTTGCTAAACGATTTTCAAGTGAGACTTTCTATATTCTTGGCACATTTGTACCTACAAAGCAGCTTGGTAGGCAAGCAAATGAGGAACTGCTCCCATATTCTGCAATACCACGTTAGGCATGCATGATATATCTGTGACTAAAAATGTGACCCTTTAGAGCAAAATGAAAAACTATACAATTACTGTAGAGTATACCTCTTTTCATATTTATAGGTCAGTGAAGGGAGAGGAAAATAGGCTACAGAAATTATTTTGCAGCTGAAAGAGCTTGAAAACACAGGTAGAACAAAAATCTTTTCAGTAGTGTTTTCAGGCAGCAAATGGCTTTTATACTGCTCCATCAAGGTTTCTTTCCCCAGTGGCTAATCGCTGATCACGTGCTGAGGAATAACCTATTTGAAGCTTGTAGACATTGGGCGGTTCATTTCCTCCAATTTTTTCCCTTCCCCATAATTTCCCAAAAAAGATCTGCCATTGCACACACAGTGGTTCCTGCCACCCCAAATACAGCTAGATAACAATGCAGTTGGGAAGAAGTGTGGTCTAGTGATTCAACCCAGGGCTGACAGCCAGGAGATCTGGTTTCTGTTCCCATGTTTTTCACAGATTGGCTTTGTGTCCTTAAAAAGGCAATATAGCCTCTGTGGTACAGAATAAGATTCAATTTGGGAAGAGGAATGCTTCATATATGTGGGGAAATCTATATTCTGAAACACAAATCTGCTCTAAGAAGACAAAATTTTGCACAGCACCAATGCTGAAAGAATCGGGGACATTAACCACTATTAGCAAATGAGAGTTTGGCAGATGTTTTTTTTCCCCTTGTGATACTGCACTATAAACTTAAGAGCAACCAGATTCCGACAGTTAAGGTAGGATGTGACATTACAACACCTCAGCTTTTCTTCAGCAGTTGCCTACATGTGTGATCTTACTCTGTGATATCTTGCAGAAAATGGAAGATCTGAACACAGTACGTGATGGCAAATTAAGAGCATCCACACAGACCGCATCTGTACAGTAGCAGATACTCTGTAGTTTTACTAACTGAACGCATGGGAGCATGTTCCAAGTTGTCATGCAAAATTACAAGTAGGGAAGAAAGACTCATTTTGGTATTTGCAATATAGTATTAAAACTACACTAAGAGAGCAGGGAACCACAGAAGTGCAGAGTCCCCATGTTACTCTTTGCCACCATCACCGCTGTTGGGGAAAAAAACGGTGATAGTGCTTGACTTTGCTCAAAGGCAGCGCTTTATTTAGATTTAATTCCTGAGGCTTTCACAGACTTTCTCTTCTGTCTTTTACAGTCTGCAGTACCAATTCCTTTACTGCAGAGCGGAAATACTTATATTTCTTTCCTACCTTCCCTTGCTCCCATCCTTTTCTCTGTCTGGAACTCAAGGCCTGGACCGGACACGTTTCTACTGCGCACAGCTACAGGGTCTCTCGCAGTGGCCCACTTCTCCTGCCCAGGCTTTCAAGTGCCGCTGTAATAACATTTGGGTGGGAATAAGCTGCATGCCGGGGAGCTGTAAACCCGTCTGTCTCCATAGGAATTTTACCCATCTCTGCTCTGCACGCGCTGCAGCCGCCTGCACACATCTTAAGCAGCTGCTGATATACTGAGTGGACCCTAGAGCTTTCTGGAGATGTGGATAAAGGAGAAAAGATAGGAAGTATTGTTTTAAAGAAGATAGGCCAAGCGTGAAAAAAAAAAAAAAAGCATCTTCTGATTCTGTGGCAGGTATTTGCAGCTTTAGCTGGTGAGAGGCTGAGCAGATATTATACTGACCAGGGAGTGCAAACTACTCGCAAATGGCTTCTGCTTTTATGAATGATCATACAGAACATGAAAAGAAATTGGAAAGGGGGAGAAAGTATTTCTTTTACAAGAGTCACTTTTGTTTGTTTTTCTTTGAGGAGCCAGAAATGCCCCCAGTGCCTCCACAAAAGAAGGCAGACGCCCTTTTCTCTTTGATCTAGGTCTCACATAGCACAGCAAGTGATGGGCCTGAGTAGATATGAGGGAAGAGGGGACAGAAGTAAAGAAGCCAGGAGTGATGATAATGCACACATTAAGGCTCCAGTTATCAGCTCGCTGATGTTAGGGAAGGCTCCGCACTGACTTAACAGGATTTTAGATCCAGGCGTGTTTCTAGATTTATGATTTGGGCTCTTCATACTTTGCTGAATCACATGCATGTACAAATACACATGCATATAGGGGTGTGTGTGTATATATACACATATACAGTCTCGCACACATTTATACATTTTAATAGATATAAGTACATTTATGCATATAAATATATATACATGTATATATATATACACATATAAAATACATCCCTCACTTCCTCCTCTTTAGCCATTTCAAGTATCGCAGGCTGGGAAACAGTGTCCCTGGGGTAGTGCTCTGCTTCACCATTACTTGAAACCCTTTCCCATTTTTAACATGTTTACATTGGTTGTCCCAGGAAAGGAGCATCACTTTATCAGGTTGCTTAGAAGCCATTTGCCAACAGAATATTCTGCTTCTTTGTGACTTTGAAATTCTTTCTTCAAAGAACACTGATTTAGATCGGGGACTTGATGAACAAATGATAAAGTCCTGGGAGGAAAATAGGTAGTGAATTTATTAGCGTTGTGCCCTATATGTCTATTAAATCAAGTCTTAAGGAGCACTAAAGCCACTGGTGATGGTCATGAAAGAATATTTGAATTCCCTTTCTTCATGAGGGAATTAAAGTAGCAATTCTGTGCTAAGGAAGTCCCTTTTGGTAGGCAGAGTTCCTATTAGCTTTTGTTCCCATTTATATAAAGGTTTGCATTAGTAGTCATTAAGTGTGTATTAATATTTATTTACACAAACACGATTGCATTAGAAGATATATAATCATTCACAGCTCTGAAAGCCTGAAAATGATCTGTGGGTTTGTCTTCTCCCCACGGACATAGATCGAGAGCCGTTGCTCAGGGTCCAAACCAAAGCCCTGTCTTGTTCCGAGCTGCTCCAAGCAATGGGACCACTCCATGGGGGTGCTGCAGGGTTGCTCTGGGGGACTGGGCAGGTACTACTGAAAATGGAGGGTTTCAAAAGCAGAGTGGGAATATTTCTGCCTTCCGGAAGTAACACGGCATGGAGAAATGAAAACTTGCACAGTTAGTTTCCGCTTCATCATAAGGAGCAGGATGACAGCAGTACTAACAACCTCTCTTATTCTCCCTGCAGCTCCCAAAGTACAGCTGTTATTGGGCTTCTGGTTCCTGGTGAAGCTTCAGCCCATGAATACCAAACTCATGAGTTTGCCAACATTTTCTCATGAGTGACAGCTGCTACATATGTGCACACATATAGCCATGTACTAAGGAGAATATTATAAAAGCCTGAACATGAACCAGATTTAAAATATAGTTTCTGATGAAATTTCTCCAACAAAATTCTCACTCAGCTTTTTGCACCTTGGTATATATTATTACCTTGTTCATAGAAACACTGATAATTCATAGGTTCCCAGATAGCAGAATGCCACTTCTAGCTTGTAGTCCCAACATCTGCAAGCCACATTCAGGGAAAGCTCATTACCAGCTCGAACTTCAGCAAGTTAAGTTATATGCACTGCTGAAGTAGTCACATAGGAATCCTGACATTCACTTTTTGCATTGTCTTATGTTGATTATATCAGACTCAGCTTTAACTGAGCATTGTAATACTTTAACAAAACGTAATGTTAAGAAAAACAACCCCAAAGCCAGAATACTGTCTTTGCCTTCCACAACCTAAAGTTCTAGGAAGGCAATAGTGTAAGTGCAGTGACTAGTAATTCAGTCTACACTAATGACAAACTACAGCATTTGAAAATTAGTAGATGGCGATGACTGAGGATGAACTCTTAGCTCCAGAGAGGTCAATGATAGAAAGCCTACCAACCATAACGATGCCACAGTTTTACCATGCGTATCTGCGCACAGAAGTTCTCTTGAGGACTGAGTTACATATATCGAGCCCTCGCTGCCCTCACATGGGGGGCCTTCAGATAAGTGAGGGCTCTTAGTCTTTTCAGTTCAAGGGAAAACAGGTTCCCTTGGCACCTGGAAGGTGGGCTGTGTCCACAAACATGATTTGTGTACTACCTTTATTTTGCATTGGATGGATTATTGGTGCTCTCATGGTGGCTGGCTGTGCCCCCTGCGAAGGCAAGGCTAGCAGTGCTTCTTTGGCTGTGAAAGCATATCTGTCTGTGCTTTTTTGCCAGAGTTTGTATGCTTATGTAGGAAAGAAAGTCAGAGCACAGAAAATCCAGGTGAGTCCTATTCTGTTACAGATATCCTTTGTGGCTTTGAACCAGTTGTCTAATATCTACCTGTTTTTTTCTATTTATTTAGCAATAAAAATGTTTAGGCCCTTAACATCTTATTGGCCAAGCTTGCTTACCTATATTAATGAAGTTTTTTATGTGCAATGGAAAGGCAAATCTTTATTAAGATGACTAGAGCCTGAACAGAGCATGTTCTTTAAGAGGCTGCGATCAAAATCCCTAAAGTCTAAGAAATACCGTAGGAGCGGAGTACAGACAGCGGAAAGGGCCGCGGGCTTAAAGCTGGCACCTTTGTATGTCCCATCTCTGGGCAGCAGTCCATGCTGGCTGCCCTCCTGGGCAGCTCCGTCAGGTTGTAGTGATCCCAAGAGTGATCCAAGATCCCACGCACCGGCACCATAACCATCGCAGCCCCTAATCCCGGCCACCCCCTTGGCGCCCCAGAGCCGCTTGTGGCTTTGGGCCAGGGCAATTCCCTTTGCTGCTGATCGGCAGCTTTGTGGCGTGTTATAGAGAAAGAGCCCTCATACTGGTGATGAATAAAATGGAGGTAAATCTGGCTCCCGTATCCCTTCTAGACTTAATCCCAATGGCACCGTCGCCATCCAGTATTGCCATTGACACAAGCCAGTGGAAGCAGAAAAATCACCTTTGAGCCCAAGCTTTCTTAAAGATTAAGTCAAAAGAGCTTAGGTGCCTGCAGGCTTCAGAAAATCCCAGTAGATAACTCCATGGTCTTTCAGGAATGAAAACACTTAGAAAGCTTTCTCTAAATGGTTTGTCTAGATTACACAGGCGATCTGGTGGGGCAAAGAACTGGATTTTGTCTCTAGGACAACCTGCTGGCCACAGGGCCCTCCTGTCCTTCTGCAATAGCCTGGGGGTTTCTGTCCTTTCCCCAGGAAACTAGCCATACGCAGCCCTACGGCCCGGGCATGCGGCTGTCTTTATATCCCCTTGGTAGCTTTTGTATTCATTAGCTGATTTTTGTTATATCTGACAGGGGGATAGTTGTTTTAGGGGTACTGAAATTTCATACAAATTCTATGAAACTAGATGGTCAGATAAAGAAGAGACAATTCTTTTTGTGTCCCACCTGAGGGAAAAATACTTTTTCACACATCAGAGAACCGGACAGAAAGACATTCAAAGACAGGCACTAGTAATTCCACTGATCACAGGGTTTTTTTGGCTGTTTACTTCTCTCCTAACCTCTCTTACAGAAAATAATTCAGATTTGTAACCTCAGATTGCTCTTCAAAGCATACTTTTGTTTTTCACATCTCAGTATTTCAGCAGCCTTCTTTACAATGCCTCACTGAGAAAGCAGAGATATTTTCCCTGCTGAATTCAAAGCCAATGGTAGTTTTGATTTTGCATTTAAAAAAGCAAGATGTAACAACTCTTGTTTTGCCAACCCAGCTCTCATTTATGCTCGGTCTGCCTCAGAGTTCATGGACCGAATTCAAACAAACAGAACTAAGAATTCCCTGGTGTACTGCCATTAAAATGTCAGTGAATTAATTTGTGCAAACACTTTAAAACATCGGGTAGCTTGACAGTAAAACAAATGCATCATTTTAAAAAACATAGTGCTGGATACGGCAAAGCTTTCAATAAAACTGAGTGCTATTTAAACATGCCAGGCCTTACCCTTAACCACACTGAGATGCTTCATACAAGTCTGGCAGCATAAATATACCTTTCAGGCATGTAAACGGAAAGTCTGCCAACTTTAACATGCCAACAAGATGGTGAGTGAAGGCATAAGTTTAAATTAGAAACAATCTCATAATAATTTCAAATAGCTACTTGCTTCTCCCATGAGGTATACTTCATCATAGGGGATGAGTACCCTCCATCATTTGTTGTGTACACAATAATCCGATCAGATCAAACACCTGTATCCTTGAAATCCGAAAGTTTAATTAATAACATTACCCCACGCTTTTCCTGAGTAATGCATCCTAAGATTGCCATATAGTGGGTAGGTATGAGTTGCAGTTGTTCAGATAATAGGATTAGGTCTATCTTATTAGCTGTGGTACCTGAACTAATGCAGTGAACACTATTCTGTCTTTACTGCATGTTTTCCATCTTTCATGTGAAATTCATTATTTCAGAATTAGCTCAGCCTAGCTCTTCCAGCAAGACTTTCTTTTTCCTTTGTTGACTAGTGCAGGCAAGCAAAATATTAAACCCATTTGAAGATTTTGTTGAGGATACTTGTTGCAGAAGGCGGCAAAAGAGAATCTGAAAATGCAAAGATTCTCTCTTCATGTTGCAAAAGCAGAGCCGAGTGAAACAGGTCAGAGAGGGGAGCTAGTTAGATGTAAGTAGACATGGTAAACTGCAGAAAGTTAAATGTAAAGTTCAAAGAGTACAAACGAAGCAAATCGCTCGGGGACATTGCTTTTCATTAAGTGTTCTGCTAAGGAATGTACGACCTCTGCCATTAAACCTGTTCTAATGGGGTCTGCGCCTCTGTCAGAAAACTGTAAAAGGTCCAGAAATGGATGAAGTTGAAAACTGCTGGCTCAGAAGATTGATAAGGAAGCAGAAAGGCTTTCACATCTAAACCATTACCTCTAATCCAGAGTATTTCCTCAAGAGTGTACAAAGCTCTTCAGCCTCTCATGGTTGTTTGTGACTTCCAAAACCTGAACATGTTGTACTCACTACGTAGCAGAGATGCAGGGTAGGCAAGATGCTTGCATGTCCCAAGAAAAGCATAGATGTGCTAGGGCACTTATTTATTTTACAGAAAAGACAGTGAGACTTGAGGAGATGTTTGACTGAAAAAGAAACTCATGGCTTGTCTCAGACTGGCCTATGTGAAATGAAAAACATGCTCAAATCTGCTCCTTGAGCTGAGAACTAAATCCGTCCTGGTCCCAGAACTGCCATCATAGTCAGCATTTATAGGTGTTCATTAGCAAGCTTGTACAGAAGTCAGGACCTGCAGGTTACGGAGCTGAACTTCCCCCAGAAGAGCTATGTATTTGCTCTCCTGAGGCACTGCAGAGAGAATAACATATCTGTTTAAATCTGAAGTTCCTAGGTTGAAACATAGGCTTTTAGTCTCAAGAGAGCACTTCTGAGGTGCACAGAAAATGGTGGAAAATAAAAAATATCTGCAGGAACTCAGAAATATGTAGGAGAATCTGGGTGAAGTTAAACAAGTGCTAAAGGCAGTAATTTTTAGTGTGCTTTGATAAGGACTTCGTATCTTTACACAAAGAAAAGATAAGGCAAGTGCCTTCAGCAAATCCTGCCCTATCTCAGACAGGCAGAATTCATTCCAGCTGCATCAGGAAAGCTTAGTCCACTGCTTCTCGGAAAATGCTGTATTCCCCCACCATATGTGGCACTCTGCTTTATGGCGATTTCTTTTAGATCTGTGAATACTGTATGGGTAACGCTTGCTCCTTGGTGATCTGAAATGAGGGATTTAGAGAAACATTTTCAAAAGCACCTAAGTTACTACAGAGCCTAGGGATTATAGTATTCCTATCATGCAACTTTTGGCACTTTCTTTTGCCGACTGATAGAGGTTGGCCTCCACACACATCCTTTGTGGAGTGTGTTTCAGAGTAGGAGCCAGAGTTGGATGTTGTAAAACAACCTGTGGTGGAGACTCTCTCTGTGCAAGTGGGCTAGCATGGGTATCTCCTTCTCTACGCCTATACCCCATGCGTCATGAGCAAGACCAGGGAAATGGCCCCATGCCACGGTAGGACAACTGAAGAGGCAGAAGGCAGGGCAGAAAAAGGTAACTAAGGTAAGAAAGGGGGAAGGCAGATTCAGAAATGTTACTTGTGTTATTTACCAGCTCTGCATGGAGCAGGCGCTCAGCAGAGGCTGGTGAAACAGGAATGTGGCTTCCCCGAGCCACTGAGTACCCCCATCACTCTCAGGACGTGATTTTCCTATAGGCCCCGATATGGGCCTTCAGTCGTCCATAGGAATATTGCGCTTCCTTTCAGTGAGGAGAAAAGTGGGCCTATACTGAGTGCTCTTTAAAAATCCCATCCAAACCTCAGTAGTGTAAATCACTTGGAATAATTAACTGAATAACATCCTGATGCAGAATCTTATCTAAATCCAGTACAATGATGGCTACAGCCTCACTGCCGTTCCTCAAGCAAGGGGCAGGCAGAAGGCAAGGCTAATGAAAAGGCATCATATTTACGCCTGGGCTCCCTACGAAACACCAGCTCTCCAGAAAGCACCTCTCTCCCTGCAGGTTTCAGGCTCTGAGGTAGTTTCGCTGCTAGGAGGTGTTTCAGGACCTGCCCTTGGTCTCCTTGGTGCTCGTGAGAGGTCAGCCTTGGTCTTGGCACAGCGACGGTCCTCTCCTTTCAGGCATACTGAGAAGTGCATTGATATGTGCCTTCTCCAGGAGGTGTGTAACTGCACCATAAATTTGGGGTAGTTTAGTTCTTTATAGCCACCAAAATAAGCAAATGAGATTCCTGAAAGATTAAGGGATATCCCATTTCTGAGCATCTGAGAAGGAATGGCAACCCATCTTAGTACAATATTAATCTAAGTAGAATATTAATTTTTTTCCCCACTAAAATGAGGACTATATTTTTTCCTCCAACTTTGAGCCATAAGTTATTCATGTTTGAACCCATTAAGTGTACCTCGCCTTTCCTATGTAAATGAGTCTTATTTGTACCTGGCAGAGAAACACAGTGCCAAACACACAACATAAAAAACAAAATCTAAGAAAAAAAAATCTGGTGGTGACTCACCCAAAAGATTATATTAAGGAAAAGATAATGTTTGTATTATTCAGATTAACCTCTTGATGTTGGCAGCCTGAATCTTCCACCTAGTCGTAGTTCTTTCCCATGCCAGGCTTTGAGTCAGCTTACCGGCTTTAGCACCCTAACACCCTGACTCGCCTGTCTATGGTAGAAGGCACTTGCACCTTAGGTGCTCTGTAGCCATAGCAACGCTCAAAGATAATGATGAAGTCGGGCTGGAAGAGTTTTAAGCCTCTCTCCCTCCCCATTTTTTCCAGGGACAAGGATGAGGCCAGTGCTCAGTTCCCAAAGGCGCTGTTTGGAGACCTGCCGTTCTCCCCACAAAAGACAGGAGCGATGCCAGGCCAGGATTTTGGCTCTGGGTGGCTGGCCAGGGTGCAGTCCAGGGCTGCGGGAAGGAGGTGCGGGGAGCCAGGGCTGTCCCTCTCCACTACGCTCCTGCTGACTGGTTGCCTTCCCAGGGCGGCTGCGCAGGGCCCCTTGAGGACCACCTTGACTTCCCTAGGTCAGGGCTGCGGTTTCATGCCATCTGCCCAGCCTCCCCAGTACCCTCACAGCGGTAAAGCCAAATGTACCTCGGCTGGTTTATGAGCGCATTCTCCTCATTCTTTGCCTTACGATTACTCTCCTACAGCAGCTCTGTCTCCTTGATTTTTAGATGAAAATCTTTGACAGAAACAAAGATGGACGGCTGGACCTGAATGACCTGGCAAGGTAGGCTTTAATAATATTGAGACGGTTTTTCAGCTTGCAGCAGCAGATCCAGGCGAGGCAATAATTTACAGCAATAACATATCTCTCTGTGGAGATATGCATTTGAATCCTACCTCTTTTCAAATTAAATCAGGTTACTCTGATGTAGGTATCATGGATCTTCTCCAGCACGGTCCCCACAGCAATGGTTTGTGAGTGCCTAGAGCCAGTGACACTCAGGAGCGTCCCAGACCTGTTTATCCATTATCGGCGTGCTCTGGAATAATTTATGTGACCTCTCTAATGCTGCCCAGGAGGTCACGAAGCAGGCAGTAGTGCTGTTTCTCAAAAAGAAGGACTGCAGTCCCTTTCAGCAGACTCACAGCCATGCATCAGCTTTGCATTTGTTTCACATCATCACACGCAGTGGGGATTGCAAAGTAATGTTGTTGTTTGCTGGAGGAAAGAAGGTGCCCCTGCAAGGGTTTTTGCAAATATCAGCAGCGCAGGATTTGGGGAGAAGAGGCCAGGATATAGCTGAATGAAGCTGGGGATCAGGCATATGCCTCTGCCTCTTTTCTGTCCCAGATCCCTCAGAGGCATCTTAATGATTTTCACTGATAGAGAGTACACACATGTGCATAAACATATGAGAAATGGCTGGCTGGGACTTTAAAAGTACAGGTGCAGCCTTCTTAAAATACCAAACGCTCTGTTGCATTTTCCTTTTGAATATGGTCCCCCGGCTGCTCCCTTACCCCACTCCAGCTGAGGCTCCCCTCTGCTCTGCACACGTTTCTCACCTCCCAAGCCCTGTGGCCTGCAGACGCAGTTTGGTATGTTTTTGCACTGCAGGCTCAGAAAAAGCTCAGGGTTTAGCAGAGCAGCTGGAAAGATAAAAACTTTTATCAGTGTTGTGAGAGGCTTTGGAGGGAGGAGGAGGAAAGGAGAGGAATTTGTGCAGTGTCAGTTCTTGGGCCAGTATTACTTTGTCCTTTGCTTTTACAACCAGCAATTCTTCCTCCAAAGGATAGTGATAAATTGCTATTTACTTTATGTAGCACAACAATCCACTCACAGAGGAATAATTGTCTGGTAGCTCTTGCTTCAGATGCTGACAGCCTCCATTGCACTGGACCATCGGAAATACTCTGTGAGGAGCTAGAGTACTAAGAAAGATGTTTTCAGTGAAGCAAAGAACGCCTGCAATTCCCCCATCAGGCAGGGAGGGGGGCATATGTTCACACAGCAGACCTCTATAAATAACCCTTCTGGTGATTTTCTTTTTAAAAAGCCTACAATCGAAAATCTCTATGCTTTATGAACCAGAATAGTTCAGAATAGTTTGCATGTAGATGATAAAGTGGAAAGATCACAACGATCATAATTTATATCTCCCTGTTCAGGATTCTGGCACTCCAGGAAAATTTCCTTCTTCAATTTAAAATGGATGTAAGTAGCAGTATTTTTTAAAGTATTCATCACGTTTTTCTCAGTTAACATAACTTGTGCCCAGACTTGAATCTTTTCTTTCATATTTCATTTCCTTGTCCTCTCTGTGTGCAGGCTTGCAGCACAGAAGAAAGAAGGAGAGATTTTGAGAAAATCTTTGCACACTACGACGTTGTGAGTCCCAGAGGCTATTCTCTTGCATTCTTTAGACTTTATAGACGAAACGTCCACTGCTAAAACTTCTTCATCCCTGTGGGTGCTGTAGCTGTCCCGCAGCAGTTGTAGCTATGCTGGAGCCCATGGGCCAGAGGGCTCCAGGCACCAGGCTGTGGCACAAAGAGCGGGGACAGAAGTGAGAAATGGTCAGGGACCTCATTGGGAAGGACCCATTTTTACTTTTTCCACTGCCCCGGGGGCAGTGCTGCTGCATTAGCAGTGCCCTTCTTCACGAAAAGCAAGGCTTGTAGAGGGAATGGTGACTTTAGCTCTATCAGTCTCTGACAGTTTGAGACCTACATCACCACCTCGAAAAGTAATATCCCTTCCAGGACTGAAGTTATCGTTATTATAGTTATTTAAGGAGTCTGATTCAGGCTTTGGTTTGGGGAGAAGGAAGGGATCTTGGCACCACAGAGCCCGGGTAGACCTACTGACTAGTAGGTCAGTAGGTCTTTTCACTTACTGAAAGTTTTTTTTTTGTTTTTTTCTGCCTTTCAGAGTAAAACAGGAGCCCTTGAAGGCCCAGAAGTGGATGGTTTTGTCAAAGATATGATGGAACTGGTTAAGGTAGCTTCATGGTCCTTTGTATTTATTAGTACTGTATTTTTCAGAGAGGAGGGTGCTTGTTTTGCTAACGTTATGTAAATAGAGAGGCTAATGAGAAGCTAGAGTCAAATATAATTTTGATCAGAGGTGGAAATTAATGTCACAATACTATGCCATACTGTCACAAATACTATAGACCGTTTGCCCATGTCGCAAAAATTTTGCCTCACGAATCAATATGGCTTTAGTAAGCGACTATATTTAAGAAAGGTCCCTTCTAGCTCATATTCTAAATTAGGCAGACATTACAGTGTCACAAACATGCAATGAAAATTTAGTCTTTGCCTACTCCACCCATACACATGCATTGTTTTATTTAGTGAAATTAGGCTGAAATAGTTGAAGGGTGTTGAGTAAGCTTAAAGAGAAACTAGAATAAACAATATGTGCCTCTGCTTTTTCATATTACTTCCCTCCTGAGTACAACAACAGGTAGCGTTGCTAGGAGCTGAGTGCCCTCAGCTCCCACTGACAGCAGTACAGACCAAAGGTTCCCAGCACATCACCAAACTTGGTCATTTTGAATTCAGGAAATTCAAATGTGAGATCATTAATGGCTGTGATTTTGCTAACTCAGATTTGGAGATAGATATTCCATAACATACCTTGGTAAGCAGGAGACAGATGACTGAAACTCCAGCATAGGTCTCTAGAGAGCTGGTTCTGCTACAGAAACTCTCTTTGGCTTCAAGCAAGTCATTTCTCCCCGTAACCCTGTCTTCAAACTGGAGATCTTTCCTGGCTCATGGCTGTTCATGGGGGACAAGGCAATTTACAGTTGGAATGTGGTAACAGTAGTACAGAGGCTTATATGTACAAAAACAATTGCTATTGTTAAACTTTGCCTCTTCAGTGCCCTAGCTAATGTGACTGTGTCAACATGGGTCAGTCACCAGAAGTTCTTCTTTCCTTCCTTTTCACTGAGGTTAGGATCCTTACCACACTTGTTGACTTCATGGTTTGTTAGCTCATCACAGGGCTACACTTGAAAATTATGTGCTCTTTTCCACTAATCAGGAATACTACGGCCAATGTGTGACTTGAGCTTCTTACAGACAGCAGATTCCATCTGCATTGGATTACGTTGCATTTCCAGATGTGCTCCAATGTATAGCTTTTGATACAAATAGCGTGCTCTTTGGCTCTCTCTGAGCCTGAGCTATTGTGTTTCCATGCAATGGTACCTGCAGGGCCACCTATGCTCCCACGTCTGTTTAGCTGAGTGTGGAGCCTGTCGCTTAATCCAGCCTGTTCCCTGAGCACGTCAACCCTGGCCAGTGAGCCCTGTGGGGCAGTCCAGCTTCAGTTTCTGAGCAGCCTCCACCAAGTGCAGGTCAGCGTGGGGACATCTCTCACCCCGTGATGCGTTTAAGCCTCATGTCAGAGACTTCTCCACTTCCTGCATGACACTAAAGGACTGAGACAAGCTCAGACTAGAAGGTAGCCAAATTCTGGATCAGTAAATGTGATTTGAAGACTGATTCTTCAGTGCTCCCACAGAACCTGCTGCTCATGGTGCCAATTGCCTTTGCCACCTGCAAACGATTGTTTTTCTCTCTTACTTCTCAGAAGCATGGGGCACTTTTGGGCCATGCATTACCCCCTGAAAAGGGATTAGCAATTGGCAAACTCTGCTGCGTTTTGGAGGAGTGCTGTAAGGAGTCCAGCTGGCCTCTCTTTCTTCTTCTGGGGGAGCTCCTCTGTAGTATATGGTGTCCACAGAGGAGAAAAGATATAAGCACTGAGAATCACAGAGAACATGGTCTGCATCAGGGATAAGCAAAGAGGGAGCCCAGCTCAGGTCTTGTCTATGCCTTATTTGGCTGCTGCATCTACCCCAGGAGCTCCTTGATGTTTGCACTGCTGCCTGCTTTCCAGTGGGGGCTCTGAAAGCAGGAATTGTTTCACTTACTGGGAATATTCTGGCCTGATGCTGCAGTTTTCCCGAGGAATGTAAGTGAGGTAAAACAACAACAACAAAGTACTTCTCAGTCCTCTGGATCTCAGCGAACTCTGATTGGAATTTCCCAGAATGAAGGAGAGGTGCTTGAGTAGCCCAGTAGAAATCTCTGCCAAATACCGAGGACTTCTGCAAATAGTGAGAAGTATGAAGGCTTCTCCAAGAAAAGATTCTTCAGAATCTTTTATAATGAAAAGTGTTCAGAAAACTAACTATAGAGGTCACCAGCAGCTTCCCCTATAATCTATATAATGACTCGTGTTTAACAGAGCTTGTCTTTAGAGGAATTGTATCTGTCCATGGGTTAATAACACAGCTGGGTATAATGGCATCTGGTTTCAGTCTCTGAAAACTTGATGGGTATTACTCTTTGCTTCCTGTAACCTATCACCTTCTCCCTGCCAGCCACTTTCAATTTCTCATTTCCAACTATAACTGACTATATGCCACATTTGGACCTTGGATAGATACATCCAATAACAACAAAATAAGTTATGATGTCAGATAATGCCACATAAATATATAATATACTTCTTTTGAAAACTCATCTTGCCCAAGACAGTAATCTTTTCTGACATACTTTTCACATTTGCCACACTGCTAGAGAAAGTTCTGTTGTGCTGTCAACCATGACAGTGGCTGAACCAAAATGAAAAGCCAGTTGGCCATATGTTGGCTGTGTATGTACGTATGTGTGGCCATGCAATACGTAGGGATAGGTGTGAGGAGAGACAGGACATTGGATTTATGCTCTGTGTACCTGTGTGCAAAGAAGGGGGAGTCATACCTTCCCTAAGGGCCTTCATCCTCGTCATCCTCACGCACCACAAGTTGTGTATGTGAATTTTTTTCTCCTCTGGAAAAAGTTCTTCTCAGGCCTAGTAGTGCAGAGCTCTATATCCCACGTGCATCCTCCCACAGACTTTCATGTCATATGGCTCAGATATGATGGTCTTGGATAAGGACAAAAAATCATGTTAGATTTCCTTCCAGTTATTTACAGTCCCTTAAGCCTAACCATACCCATTCAGTTTTTGCAGGGCCATCATTTCTTCATTCGCTGTTCACTTCCCCACCTTACATGAGTCGATGTGGGGTCAGGCCATTTGGTCGCTTTGGGGTATTTCCCTATCTCTGTAATTCCCACTGGTCCGCAAGGCTAAAAAAATCCAGAGGTATTTTCTCTCTCAGCAACAGCTCTCTCTCTCTCTTTTGTCTCCAGCCCAGCATCAGCGGAGTAGACCTGGATAAATTCCGCCAAATTCTGCTCAACCATTGTGATGTGAACAAGGATGGAAAAATTCAAAAATCTGAACTGGCCTTGTGTCTTGGGCTTAAAACGAACCCATAGACGTGACTGTGCTTGTGGTTGTGCTTCCCTCGTGTGAGCCTGCCGCTCCTCGTAGAAGTGTTTCAGTGCTGTGTGACCGTGTGGGAGGTGGGGAACAAGGGCACCTAGCTGCAAGGCTGAAGAGCATCTGTACAAAGATGCAGCAGAATGGGAAACACGTGGAGGGCCTCTCCACTCAGCAATTAGATTTGTGGTGTTCAGTAGATGCTGTTGCTTCTGGGTTTCTTTAACGGTATCTCTATCTACAAGCATACCAGTTTCTCAAAACAGGGGGATGCTGTTCTACTCCTGCCTCCATGAAATACTGTCCTACTAGTCTTCTAGAATAGGGGACACAAATCTCCTTAAAAATGTAACATCAGTGCTCTCAGACTGCAGCTAAGTGTTTTTTGATGGTTGTCAAGCCACTATTCTGGTAAAAAAAATGAGCATTATGCTTTGTTTGTCCATTTAAAATATTGGATGGATGACAGTGTATTTGTGCAGAAATAAAAAACGACAGTTAAAAAAATATAGTAGATTGGAGTTAATGTGTTATGTATGGAAAGCCATCTGCTGCAGACTTATAGACCACATAAGGTAGCCCTTTTATGTAAAACTCATCAAATGGAGAGGTCTATCAAGTGTAAGTTTTAAGTATGCCAGGAAATAAAACATGGTAGGTTCTTTTTATGGGGAAACCACACACAACAGAAAGTATCACCTCCAGGACAAAGTCACAGAGTAACATCATTTCTGGAGGAAGCCCTTCTTTTGACCCATACTGAAGCAATATACAAGGTTTCCATAAATTTGAAGGCTAGAAGGACAGAAGTCTAATTAGGGCAAAGCTCTGAAATGTATGCTTATTTTTTTCTAAACCTATAGGAGTTAGTAAATGTTTACAAGCTTTACTGAACTGAAAACTTCCCATCACTTCTGGGCCATATGCGTAACCTTGGAGTCTGATGGCAGCAGCATCATTTGTACCGTGTATTTCCCTATTCCAAATAATTCGGCCATATATTTAGAAAGTGCACCACCTGCAATATCATCCTCAAATAATCCTTTCTTTCATTTCCAAAGAGACAGCTTTGGGGGTGGAGGGGATTGTTGGCAGAACTTTCAACCTTTCCAGCATTTATGTCTCTTACAGATGAGAGACCCAGATCTGACACTGCAAGTTTTTTCCTGGTAATGTTCTTTCTGAAATATAGTACAATGGAACACTCAATTTTCACTCTATTCTATCAATATTAATCAGAAGTAACCTTCAGGCAACACGAATACAGATGGAGATGCTGGCTCAATAAAGCACTGAAAAACATAACTCTAGGGATATGTTCATTCTCCATTCACATTGATGATAAACTCATATACAGTATAAGTGCTAAGCACATGCTCATGCACTGCACTGAGCCAGGGCTTTAAGTTCTTAAACTACTTTTTACCCGCCCTGGCAGCAACACAAATCGCAACCACAATAACACAGATTCGCAATGGTTCGGAAAAAAACACAAACAAGAAATCGGTCCTTAGTGGTAGATCCACAAACCATCACAAGTGCACTTTTACTTATGAAAACATACATCCCTCTGAGGGAAGAACTGTGTTCAGGAGTGCATGAAACATCATTGTCCTGAATAATTTGCAACAAAATATAATAGGGGACAACGCCAACTGTCTTTCCATCATACCTTTCATGGGATATGGCTTATCAGCCAAAACAATTGCATTTTTCAGTGTACCCTTCTGTTTTTCTCTTCTTTCTGCCTTTATAATGTTCTCATTTTTATTATTTCCTTAGTCTATAGTTTCCTGTACTTTGGGTATGAGAGAAATGTCTATACCCTGACCTGCAACATATTTCCACTTTTAGATGTTTTTTTATGCTATTGTACTTTTCAAAGATAAAGGGTCCATTCTGTCTTGCCCTTGTTTAAACATATCGATACCAGTAGAATTATATCTGCTATATGAAAGTGTACATTCAAGAAAATCCTGTCCTGCCTCACCAAAAATGTGACAGCTTTTATCCTAAAATGAGTAAGTCTTTTAGAGAGTATATGCAACCACAGCTCTTATTACAAGAGTTGTTATATAACACCTCTTTATTGAAACCTTATGCTTTTCACATTCTCTTTAGCCAATAATTTTTTCAGCAAGTGCTAAGCGGTAATGAATTTGGTATGCTGTTGTCAGAATGTATTTTGTTTCTTCTGTATAAATCTGTGGATTTTTTTAATATTGGGTTCTTTTCTGTAGATTTGTGCAACTCGTTTTACTGCATAACTCTAAGTGAGTTTACAGGAGCATTTTGTAAAATGTTAGCAAAGAGTATTTGGGCAACATACATGAAAAGCTTGTATAAGAAACTCTTCTGAGTTCTTTATGAAGAATGTATTTAGTTCTGTATTCTTATTAGCCTATTTTTTGTGTTTGACAGCTCTTCTGGGTTATTTATGAATTACATCCCATTATAACAAACTGAGAACAAAACACCAACATAAATTAATGGGGAAAAAAACAGGGTATTTCATATAAGCTTCTGGTTTTCCAAGTGCCCAATTTCTACTGCAAAATTTATTCGCCTTGAAAGACCTTAATTTGCCATTCAAATATGTTGTATCAGCTCTCTCTTTAAATTGTTCCATCTCTTATTGACTTTTTTCAAGGGCAAAAGCATTTTTGGCTTTTAGAACATGTGCAGCTCATAAAATTGGGAGGAGAAAAGGTTATATCTGACGAGCCTAATGGAAATCTCTTGAAAAGCTTTGCCTTGAGGTCAGGGGATCAGCTGGCAACCCCTGGCTATGGGAGCTCCACCACTACCTTCAGTAGGGGTAGGAACTCACCTTTTATTTTATTATTGTGTGTTTAAATGTCTAGTCCGAGTTGCATAGCGCTGGCAAACTAAAAATGTCCCAAGGGGACGAGGCTGGGCTGGGGCCGAGGGGATGACTGGGAAGAGACTGGGCTGGGGAGGCAGGCGAGGATGACGTGACGGAGGCAGACAGGGCTGGATAACGTTGCCTCACGGGCATTGGGAACGCGGTTTTGGGAAGCTAAAGGTTGGGCTGCGAGAAGGTGGTTAATGGCAAAGGGAAATGTTCTGGAGTTGTGAGGAGGGATCAGGAAAACAGGCATGCACGCTGCCCTTTCGCAGGGGCTGTAAGGGAGAGCCGTGGTCCCTGCGGGACTCCAGGCCTAGTGACATGCAGCTCCCCTTTAAGCAAATGAAACGTCAGTAGAGGCAGCGGGATTTGAGCCCATGTTACAAAGGTTAGCAAGGCAATCATTAGTGAGCCCAGGGCTTATAACCCTCTAGCCTCTAAAAGTCAATGCTAGCACAGCAGGCAGGCATTTTTAGACTTCCTATGGAGAAGCCATGTTCCTGGCTTGCAGAGATTTTTTTTTTTTAATTATTATTTTCACTTCAATAATGAATGATCTATTAGGCCCCTTGGTATCAGATTTGCTAGCAGTAACTCTGGTGATTTCATCCCTTTGAGGTGCTGTGGATATATAGATATTTGCAAATTCAAGAGGTACTTTTACAGGAAATGCGAATTCCCTTACATACAGAAATATGAGATGCTATTTCACATTTGAATAGTTATACAAAAACGCCTGTGATATATGAGTTATGTGAAAACTTCTTACTGATGAAAACAAAAGCATTTACATACCATGATGCCTTCACTACTGTAAATATACTGAAGATATCCAAGTAAGGTGTTGGCCTGTTTGATTATCCTGAACTAATGAAATTCGGCTGGTATCACAATATCTAGGAGCCCACATCTTGGTAAGTAGAATTTGATGGCAAAAAGAAATGAATGAAAATATTTGTCAGGATATCTTCCTTGGTATACTCATATTTTTCTCTAGAAAACTGGGATTAAGAGATTCACAGTTGTCTGTCTGTTCATAGTATGCAATTTTACTGAAATTAAGTTTAAATGTCTCATATTACCATATGAACAGGTACATTTCCAAAAGATATTTAGCTACCACAAGTGTAGTGGCCAATATGCACAGTCTCTCCAAAGGTGTCATTTTAACAGGCTTTTTCTCTTTGTTTCTTTAATAGACAAATTGCTGGATCTGGAAATCACTGTACGAATTTCCTCAATGCAATGCTTTTCCTTTGCATTCCTTTTTGCTATGAGTTATTGGAGATCATGCCCTGGCCTCCTGTGGTGCTCTCTGCTCATCTCAACCCTTCTCATTTTCAGCCCTTGATGTAGTTTCGTTCTGGATGACGTCGATGAAAACTTTGTTTAGGAGACTCTGCCTGTGACAGCTCGAGTAGAACTGATACCAGTGAAAAATGAACCTTTATAGGGCTTTTTAATTCAAATCCATCCCTTGTTTCCATCCCTTGAAACTCCACTGCTTTCACTGGAAATGATGTTGTAGAGATACAGTCTTTTCCCCCATCATTTTTGAACTGCAGCATGCTGCTTTCTTGCCCAAGCCATCAGCATGGAGACCTGTCATTGGAGACGCACAACTTCCTGAACAAGACTCAAAATGGCTCACATGCCATCCTGTCCCTGGGTCTATGCAACTTTTCCCAGGATAATGAACCCCAATGTACATGCTCAGCTCATTCCCTACGCTAGCCACGCTTTCATAGTCTGCCCAAACCTGGAACCAGATGAGGTGTTTACAGAGGCATAACATTTAAGCTTCATTGGTGCTTTATTTTCAGATTTTCGGCAAAAGAATTCTCTCTCTTTGTTCTCACAATCTGGCTTTAAATAACATGGGTGAAGCTGCCTGCATGTCTTATGAAAACTGCTTTTTATTCCTGCTGAAAGCTATGAACTGAACATGAGCCCAAAAGAAGAGCTCAGAGGATAAGAATTCAACACAATATTTTGATTAGTCTGCTTTTCTATTTGTATGGCAAGAAAACAGTGTCACTATTAATGAAAACAATTGTGACTAATGCAGCCAACGAGAATATCATAGAATCATCTGCCACTTTATAATAGTAACCCATCATGAGAAACACCTTAATTACAGCTATTATCTCTTAAAATGGTTGGGTAACTCCTACATTAATCTGATTTGAAACAGAAAGTTGCTGTTATGTAGTGAAACGTTAAATGGGGCTTTGCTGTGTAATTACATGGGGTAAAGTAACTATAAAAGTCATTTTTGTACAAGGGCTACACTGACGGATAATGACAAGTTCTCATTTTCTGGCTGTTAGCTGCCACCTGTATTTTCAGTAATTCCACAGGGAATTACATCTCATTTTAAGGAACATTTGCACTTGGGAAAAGGAGGGGGGAAAGATTGCCAGCTATGACCCTTATCAAGGGAACAATTTGCCTAATGGCAGGAGACATTTACAGGTGGCTTCCACCGGGTCGCAGAGATAACAATCGCCATTTCCCTCTCTTTGTTTTCTGGCAATAACTAATTGCCTCTTCTCCCCATTGCCCATTAGCCAGGCTCCACCAGTTTTCATTAACTAGCTCTCCCTCCCCGGTGACAAGTCCCGCACAGCCAGAGCTGGAGACGTGTGCACAGCTCGGGAGCCGGAAGGGATGCACGGTGCCCTTCTGCTCAGCCTTGACATGGCTTTCAGGTATCGCGCCTCTTCTTGGGTTTGTTCCTTCACATTCGCTGTACTTTAAAAGAAGTTTTCTCTATCTTGCTGGAAGCTTAGCACAGGCAATGGGAGAAATGTCGCTGCACAGCAAAATGGTTGGCACCATGACACACAAAATGCTGTCAAATGTCCTGTAGACAAGAAAGTTTCTCTGCTAATGGCAGATACAGTAATCTGTGGTGCCACCTGCAGTATCACCAAATCTCTAATCCTTAGGCAGGGGTCTGTTCCCTGCTGAATATAACCAACGAGCTCACCAGTCACCAGCTGGTCTCTGTGCCAGCGGTGGCTAGAAGAAAGGAAAAAACAAGCCAGAAGTAGGATTTGCTCTTTTCTTTAATCTGGCATTCATTTAAATGATCTGTTTCAGGAAAAAATGAATTCTATTGGATTTGATGGAGTCACCACAGACCTAGTTTTGGCCAGTGAAGGCTATTATTAATAGGCCTTGCGGCCTGGAGAGTATGCGTCTGCCCTCAGCTCTGAGACCTGGTTTGGGTGCCCTGCCCCGCCTGGCATCGTGGCTGTGCTGCTCCAACGATTTCGACCTGTTGAATTTTACCAGAAACGGATTTCTGTTGTGGATGAGGAGAGCACAGAACCACACGCTGAAAATCAGCTGCCTTGGTTTGGAAGTGTACTTTCAAGGGGGATATTTAAAATCGACATAAAGTTTCCAAACAGAGGAAAGCTAAAGCTGCCTTTTTCATGACTGGTGACATCCAGCGTGAGAACCGATCACTGAGGAGCTTATCAGGGCAGCACGGAGCTGCCAGGGCTGCGTTTTAGGGTGAATCTGGTTGTCTTTCTGACTTCCTTCAGCACCAGAGCTACAGTAATAAAGCCGGAGGGAGGAACTTGAGGCAGCTATGGGTGGGCAGCAGTAATTAAAGAAGTTATCAGGGGATATGGGGAATTTAGCCCCTAAATTCCTTTTTAAATTCAGATGAGGCCTGCATGACTAAACAATAATATTTATGCCAACTCTCCGTTGTTCTGCTTTGTAAAATAATCAACATCAGAGCATACAGAGGGAGAAATGGGTCACAGCTAACAGAGTCCAAAGAAATCAACCTCTCCGCATTACTCATTTGGGTAGCAGTATGGTTTTAATTCTGCTGCGGAGAGAGAAATTACACACGGCTGCCAAGGCTTACAGGACTCTGCCCTCGACCGGCGTAAACTGGCAAAGCTCTGCTGACTTCAGCGGGGCTATGCCGGCTCAAGGCAGCAACAGATTTGGCTAACGGTCTTCACGCTTCCTGCTTATTGTAGCAGCCCCAGTGACACGTACTGCCGGTGGTACAGCTGCCTGCTCTGCCCTGAGATTCACGTTAAAGCGTGCGGGTTTCTAAGTTAGGTCACGCCGGCGCTAAAAAAACAGCGGCATCGAGATTCACTCAAATCGACGCCCTAGCCGAATGCCTCTGACACGGAGGGAGGCTGTTGGGAGGCCTACGTCTGTTTTACGTGACCGAAGGATTGTAACCAAGTTGTCAAAGGGCTTCTTGCAGTTGTGCAGGATAATTTGTTCTCAGGTTTTGGATTCCCTGCAAAGTCTTGTGTACGACATTATTCCCAGCGCCCCGTAAAGAGAAAGCTAGAGGAGGCGAGATGTATTCAGACGTGCCGTCGGGGCTGCTGTTTGCACAGATTGTTGTCATCTGTCAGTTTGGCTAGCATGTGTCTGACTTTGATGGTGTGGCCAAACACAGTTTTTATTTACCGTTGTTAATCCTGAGGAAATGGGCTCATTTCTCTGGAGGATATAAACAAGGAGCTAGCTGACTGCCTGGGTTTTCTGTGCCAACAGTGGCTACAGAAATCTTGTTTATAAGAAGAGATCTAAGAGGGAGCTGGACCAGAGCGCCTGGATGAAAGCAGTGAGGTGCGGAGGAGGAGGAGTTGACTGCAGTCAGATCAAGAACCAAACGCTTTGCCTTTGTTCTTACTAAAATGTGGGTCCAGATACTGAAAAAAAAAAGAGCCCCACATACCATTTGCTTAGTTTTTGCATTTCTGTGTGAGGCTTCAGTGCACAACTATATTGCCGGAGACCGATGGTTACTGCAAAGCAAGTGCAGCGTGGCCAGTTAGCTTCGAGCTCCGGGTGCGTTCACAGGGAAACAAGTTAGTGCATCCAAGAAGATGAGGTCCCTGCCTGCCCCGGGGGATGTTAAGTAAAGTAAGCCATGCTTCAGCTGAAGGGAGGGACAGCGCGCAGGCAGCCAGTCGCTGTGGTTTAGGGGAAGAGTAGTGACTTCTTCAGACACGCTGGCGGGATCATTTGCAAACACGCATACACACAGGAAGTTCAGGCTAACCCATTTTTACATCTTCGAGCAAGCAAAGCGTGTGCACACAATGGCTCAGATGACGTGCAGCACTTGCTCAGATGCTGTAGTAACTTGATTGTTGGCCTAAGAGCTAATTAATAAGTTAGTTAAAGGCAACTGCTTTCTGTTTGTTGATGAATAAACGTGCACAGGAGCATGGGTATGAGTCCTGGACATTTCCTGGTCATTAGGCTGCTTGGGTTTTGGCTATTTAGAAGATTAGAAACAAATCAATAGACACTTCCATTTGTATCGTAAGCCATACAATGGTAATAAGCCTGAAGCATGGTATATGACAAGGACCTTAAGTGACAGATGTAATGACATGATGGTATTTAGAGGCTCATTCTAGAATTTCTTTAACTATCTACCTATAATACAGAGATAACCTATAATACAGAGATAGCATTTTAGGGGTAAGGATTTATTTTTACATCTAAAGAATAGAAGATCCTATTGACTTGCCATTACTGATATTCAGTTTTAATTTTTAAGAGCTAAACATTGCCTGACTTAAACTCCCTTGTAGGTGTTATTTTTAGGTTCCAGTCACTTACAGCACATTTTCTGCCTCCTCTCTGCTTGCTTACTATGAAATTTAACATGCACTTTCCCTGGCCACCATTTCCGCTCTTCTTCTGCTGGTAGGATTCAGAAATGCTATCACCAACACCAGGCATGCAAAAGTTATGAATCAGGCCACACAAGATCAAGCAGCTGTCTTTAAAACCCAAAAAATCTCTTTTCCTCTCCATCTCCTTCTTTTCCTTTGCCTTCCTTTTCTTTTCCTTTTTAAAGGGTCCTGTAGGATTTTTTTTTCTTGCCTTCTTGGTTCAAAGTCCCTAGGCTGTACTTCTGCCACATTCACAAGCTTTGCTCTGCAATGCAAAGCACAAGATCTGCTTAGTGCTGTTATAATTTGAACAGGAAACTGGGCTTCTCCCGCAGTCTCTGTTTCTGTGGCAGGGCTCTAGGGGCAAGTCCACACGTCATGAGCCTGATGAGAAAATGGGAAGAAGTGGCAACACATGCTATATTTGCCAGCCTCCTGTCAAACTGCTGCAGAAGTCAAGTCCAGCTTGTTCATATTGGCCGAAGTCTTCCTTAACTTGCTACTCCATAAGAAATAAAAATGCAGGTAGGTAATAGAAAGAAGAAAGAAAAGGTAGTCAACCCAAGATAGCAGTATATGCCATGCCATCAGCAAACATGCATTCTTGCCTATATTCACACATTCGCACCTCTGTTCATTCTCCCAACAGTGTAGCTCTGTTGGGAGATGTCTCTTTTTATAGCTGCTGGGGTGATGGTCAAAATCTAACGAAGCTGCATTGGATCTCAAGCTCAATGAAGCAGGGATATACACTGCACTTTAGTGCATGTGGGCTGAGGCCGTGAAGAATGGAGTATGGCACGGCCTGTGGTAGGACAAGGCCACAAGAGGTGTCTGAGACTTTCCCTCAAACTCTTCTTTCTGTTGTCCCCCCTGTGGTTTCTGCTGCTGGGGTTGTCCTCTTTTGTAACCTTAAACACAGCTTTTCTTGGCTACTTTCCTAGTCTTTAAGAGAGTCCTCACAAGCCTCATGTGTAGCCCTCTAGAGCCAGGGGTGGCCTCTGCTTGGGCTCAAGTGGAGAGAAACCTCTTTGCTGAGCTTTCTCCGCTGCCGCAGACCCCCCCGCCCCCACCAGAACAAAGAACGTGCCGGCTTACGGCGCAAACCTCTCGGGCTCATGGCATGAGCTCACTTTGCGAGCTGGGGCCAGCAGCTGATCACAGTGCTCCTGGCCCTGGGAGTAGGTAGCCAAGGTGTCTAAATATCCATGATGTCTCCCCTACAGCTTTTCCCTAATCCATTTTCCATTATTTTTGATTTAAGTTACCAAGCGCCTTAAAGTCAAACGCTACCAATACGTGACTGATGTTCTCAGAATCAAAAAGGGTGCCCAGGAAGGTGAGACACTCCAGGTATCTGTTCGCACAAATGAGGTGATTTTTCACACTCTCAAACTTTAAGCTTTCTTCTGCAATTCATTTTTTTCCCTTAACAATATTATAAAGATTCATTCAGAATGGGCCTATTCTTTGACACTGATTTTTGCCATTTCATCAGCTTTTAATAAATAAAAAAAGTTAAAACTCAGCTGTGATGCCATAATAAACACATAGAAATGCGTACCACTTAAGCATAGAATATATAGAAGGCTATAGAACAAATAATAGAAATCTTGCTGAAGTGATAAATTTGGGAAGCAAGCAGCAGCGAAGGCCAAGTCCATAATCTTACAGACAAGCTGTAGCGAATGCACACAACTGTGAGGCAGGGCTGTGATTTGTAGCCTCCACTCCCAGGAGTCTCCACTCCATTGGCTGGACATCCAAGGGGTGAGGGGGACTTGGAGACACAGTAATTCAGACACCTAGGTGGGTTCAGCTCCTTTACATTCAAGTGCTCACGAGTCCAGAAGCGTTTGCAGGTGAGCAGCTTCATTGTTGTGGTGGTTTTTTATCATGTCACTAGCTCTATGCCGGTGCTTGGCAATACCCCCGGTTACCTCAGCTGTTGCTCTTCCTGCTTCGGCTGTATGATTCCTTTCTTGAGCTTTCCAAAAACTCTTTCCTCAGCTTTCCCTATGTCTTACTACTCTGCTTAAGGAGCCTTAAACCACTCCATGACAACTACTCTCTCTGAAGGATTTAGGGTTCAGTCATCGGTTACCCATGCTAACTGTTGCTCCTGCCAGCTACAGCTGGCCTACAGTAGCATCCCGGAAAATGTAGTTTGGTTCAGGAAATAATTTGGGAGCAGAACATCGTGCCATTTCTAGAAACACCAGTTCTGTACAGACTGTTTCACATAGTGAGACACTCTGTGCATATTTGCTTCGTATGAAATGCAGCAGATGATCCCTGCCAAGAACAGCAGCAGTCAAGCAGGGGCCTTTTCCACAGAAATATCTCAAGTTCATCTATGGCCAACACTATAAGTAAGCTGATGGATTTACAGGTGCTCACATTCGCCCTTTCAGACTGTTGCTCCAGATAAATTTCACAGGTTGAATTCTGTCCTTATTTCAACCCATGCAAGCCCATTCAAGTCACTTGAGGAGAAATCCAGCCTCAAATCTGCAAGTGGCCCCATAAATACAGTAGCTTGGACTAGAAACTCCTGTCTTGAGCATTTTAAAGGCCAGCTAGCAACATAGGTGCAACACTTGGCTTTGAGGAGCCCAAAGTGTATGTACAAGGTTGTCATTTTTGGTTGTCATTTTTTTCCTGTGCAGCGATTAACAGTTTGACAAAAATATAGGGAAGCAGGAGACTGTAAAATCATGTCATGTGTGGGTAGAAGTGTATGTGAAGAGTGATGGATTAGTTGGTGACAAAAATATTTCATACCATACTGGCAAAATAACAAAAAGAAATGGCTTGTGTTAGCGTGCGGGGGTGTGTGTGTGTGTGTGTGTGTGTGTGTGTGTGTGTGTGTGTGTGTGTGTGTGTGTGTGTGTGTGTGTGTGTGTGTGTGTGTGTGTGTTATTTTCCACTCAATAATAGCATATTAGCATGTTAAAGTGCAGTATAGGGTCTTCTCCTTCAGGAGTTTGTCTTTTTTCCTTTTTGTAATTGAAGAGCCAGCTCTATAAGGAGTGGTCTCTTACCACAGAGTTTATTTCTTTTGAGTTTTAGTAAGGAAGGGCCCACATAACAACACTCAGCTCCACGCTTTGGGAGGCTTATCCATCTCTATATCTGAATCACTGCCAGAGCTAAGCTCCTAACTTGATGTCCACAGAAAAATAATAGGAATGTCTGCTTATCTTAATGGACATTGATAGGTCTCTCCGTCTCCAGGGCATAAAAGACCTCTTACAGTAATTGGTAGTAGATAATTTAGGCAATTAAGATACCCGCTTTTTCCGTGTGTGGGAGCCTATCATTCACGCTGATTGCTTCAGCACTTTCCTGGTGATCTCTGATCACCTTGGTGAAGCTCACTTTGTGTTTCCATTGCCTGCTCCAGATAAGTCTTATAATTGGGCAGAGGGCTTAAGGAATTAATTTGGCCCTTGAGTCTGTTAGGCTTAGATTTCAGTCTAGAAAGAAATAGAAATTTATAAAATGTCAAAGCCTTTCCTTTAAGGGCCATGTAAGCCTGCTGTAGGCATCCCCCTCAAAAAAATGAGTGCACGATAAAATGCAGTGCTTGGGTGCAGAGCTTACGTTTAATTCCCTCCTGTCAAATTCACACAGGTAATGAAGCCCATCTTGGGTATAACTGCACCATTCATTTGTTCTTCTCTAGTTTAACAGTCCTGTTTGAGGCTTCTAGGCCTTGCTACTAAATAAACAATCACGTGTGCAGGCATTTTTCTGAAGTATTATTACAGTAAAGGGAGTTCTTTGAAAGAGGAAAAATAGTGATCGGTTATCTAAAACTGCTGCACATTTCATTTTAGAGTTACGTTGAGGGTGCATAGGGCATCTAGATTTCCATTCCTCTAACACTGCTGTAAAATACAATATAACATACATATAAAATCATCATAATGCTAGTTAACACTAGTTTTGCAAAATCTATTCGCAACTTCATCAGGCTTATTCAAGTTCGTGGTGCAATTTTCCAGTGTGAACTACTTCATAATCTTAAAATCCACTTATCACAAGCAAGTGATAAAAGCAGACTTCAGTCAGCCATATAGGAAAAGAAACAACTGAGGCAAGCGGCCAAAGCTCTTTTAAGTCTCATCCAATACGCCTGGAAGTATTTCCACTTCCATTTCTCCCTATAGTTGTGGATGGACCAATATTTAGACAAGCTGTAGGTCTGAGTAGGTCCTGTTCGGGTGCAAATAGGAAATGTTCCCTTCTCGTCAGTGGTGAACCTGAATGCCTTGTAGCTGAATGCACATTTAGCAAGGCAAGTAAGGTCTGTCACGCATAGTTCATCCTCTCTCTCCTCCTTTCCCATGGGAGCAATTTGATTTCTAGTGTTTTGCTGTAGTGGGAGTTTGTAATTGATATAAAGGACTGCCAGAAAAAGCAGTTGATGTTCACAGGTTAAATTGGCTATGACTCTCTGTAACAGATGTGAACTAATTAAAATTAACATTAAATGAAGTTAACTTTAAATGGACTACATTATATTTGAGAATCAACTTAAATTAAATGACTCCCCATTTCCTTCCCTTTAGAAGAAATATAGAACTATTGGTAATGTTCTCACTTAAAGGTCATGCTATTTTTCTCAAGCTTTATTTTTTTCAAAGTTCTTTCGTGAGGTGTATTATTTTGTCAGGACCTTTTAAATCACAAACTCCGGATGTCTAGCAGCATCAGTTTGCATGTTCAACCCCATGCTACAAATTAGAAAATCAGATGTGATCGCCTGATGGCACTCAAGGAAATGTCCATTTCATGCACAAATATGAGATTTTGCAAAGGGGAACGTACGGAGTGACAGTTAGGTAGACGTGTTGAAAATGTCACCTGCTGAATTTGGTGCTGGGTGCCCAAAAAGCCCCAGCAAGGGAGGGCAGAGAGTGGAATATTTGCTCCTGGCCAGAATACATTGCTGTGCTTGTAGTGGCTGCACAGTCATCCCTTTACGACCTGCAATTAAAGTTAATGGGGTATATTTAGATCACCACATGCTATAGTCAGGCTTCTACACCAGCCTGTGGGGCTCATGCAGCTTTTTGTAGGTTTTTCTGGCTTTCAGTTTAAACACAAAAACTCTGCTTTATCATGCAGCATTCAGCCACCTAGAGCTACATGAGTCTGAGTGCAGCTTTCTCCAGCTGGGGTACGGCCAATAACACCTTTTAAAGTGTCAGCTCAGGCTGGAGTCAGCTTTAATTTCACAAGCTATGTGCTTGCTTGCTCCTAGCAGGCTAGGAAGATTTCTGTGCAAGATGGCAGAGCCAGGAGCAACGTGTTCATATCGTTTTGACTGAAGCAGAAGCTGCCGCTTGCGCCTCCGCCGTCAGGCAGGCTGTACAACCTCCCCTAGCGGCACCGGGCCGGCAAGGGCTGCATCTCTCAAGACCTACCCTCTACCAACCCAAACTCTTCCCTCGTGCCGGTCCAGCGTGCCGGTCTCCCCCCCCCCCCCCCCCCGAGAGGGAATTTGCCCTCCCTGTCCTGAGTCTCATTTGCCAAGAGGCGATCAGTCAGTCTCTGTCTCGTGCTGTGCTTCTCTCCTCTAGGAACAGGTAGTTTGGTTCCTTCGCCTGTAAGTGATGCTGATGGATATAAAGCCAGGCTTACATTTGTGGCAGCTGTAAACAGGCTGAGCAGTCATAATGACGGGCACACTGCAGGCTGCTTTCTCCATAACCGGAGAGCAAGTAAGAGTAAAAACCAGGACACTAGTTAAGGTAATTATAACGGGTGAGGAATAACGACATTTTGTTCTTAATCACAGTGCTTTAGTTCCTTCAGTCACCTTGCTTTAGCTCCTTTAGTCACCTTGCTGTGAATACTGGGAAGGGATGTTAAATTAGGCGTTAATTGGCAGAAGAGCTTGCACAGAATTAGCAAAGATTATCTATAGGCATTTAAGAGGCTTTTCCCTACTCTCCACAAGTTCTTCCCAGGGCCAGGGGTGGGGGGGCTCCCGAACGGCCCTTGCCCTGCAGGGAAGGGACTGGCGCTGGGTGTCGTGGCCATGGCAGGTGGCAGGGAAGCAACCCGGCGCTACGGCAGCGTTCGTGCAGTATTGGCTGCTCTGAGGATGCTCAGCCACCATTTGGCAGAACAAAAGTAAAAACCCTTTTTATTCTTCTGTCCAGACATCACAGCTCAGCGGCACAGGTCTGAAGCTGTGCTTCTGGGCTAGGGCTAGAGTCTTCATTTAATGTTGCAAGTGCCATGTTAATAACTTTCAGTCTCTCAGAACTGATCCAACTTGGAGCAAATATTTTACAGGAGAAAACATTTGCGGATCAGTGTGAGCGAGCTCTTAATTTGTAGTCTAAACGCATGTGTGGAAAAGTCAGGAGACTTTCTTAAAGGCTGATATTTAGGAGTAATGAAAGACACGTTTTACTCTTCCCTGACATCAAAATAAATCATGCGTTCCAAATTTTTTCCTGCTTCCTTATCTATCTTGTTTAGCCTGTTTTGCTAAGAACAAATTAATACTTCTGCTTACATCTGCGTGAGTAGCGAGCCACAATCTGCAGGTCTGCTGGTTTTTCTTGGCTCGGTAACGTTTCATAGTGGGTGCAATTTGGGCTAACAAAGCCTGCCGACAGCTTCTGAAGCTCTGCGAAAGCAGTGCCGGTAGCTCCTGGGGTGTGCAATAGGGACTCTTTGGCAGGCAGCCAAAGTTCGGTTGCCACTTGAGCGAGACAGCCCCCAAATTCTGGGGGCAGCTTGCGTGGGTCACACATCGCCACATGTTTGCGCTTAGAGTGGATGTGTATATGTAACTATATGAATGCATAGGCGCAGGTTAAATGCCTAAATGTGCGTGCGTGTTTGTAATTTGCAATTTTGAGGGTTCGTGTACTCTTCAATCAACCAAAAAGCAAGGAGGACGTCTTATTGGTAGAACCATTATTTAACCATACTAAGGATGCTTGCAGGCATAGTAAAATTACTCTCTGAGCTATTCAAGTCCTCTGAAGGTTTGTTTTACACTGTAATTTAGCGTTTCTGGTGTAAGCAACTCTGTCAGACCAACGTTTAGTTCCACTGGTTTGGAATCACAGGGCCACGGCAGTGCTTGGAAATGCTGGCTGCCACGAAGTCTAGTCCAGCCCAGTCAAACAGCCGGTTTTAGCTGTTGCCAGGGAATGAAAGGCTTTGACATGCCTCCTCTCCAGCTGCAGGACTAGGCAGCGTGCATCTGCCGTCCGCGTGGCCTGGGAGCGCTGCAATGTTGGCAGCTGATTTTCGGAAGAAGGGTAGAGTCACTGAGTAAACAGAGTGCCTGGCATTAACAGTACCTTTTTTGACTGAAGCAGCTGTTAAAGCTATCATACATAATTATTGGTGCACAGATGATAATTACTAGTAACTAGTAATTATTAAATTAGGCTTGAAAACCTTGTTGTGCCAGGTCCTGAACAATTACGCGTGAAGAAAAATGTCTCTGCCTCAAGTTCTTGTACTCTTGATGGGTGACTACTCACAGGATGTGGTCAGAAAAACACAAAACGCTATTTCAGATTTATACTTTAGAGGAAATTCTGTAATAAGTGCTTCCAAGCCCCACATGCCCCTCAGCCCTCGGGGACTATGACTCACGCAGGTGAGCTGGCAGAGGGGAAGTTTGCAAAAAACCTTACGGACAAATTTTCGGAGAGAAGATGGGACAGGGATGTTTTGCTGAGCAGCTGAAATGATACTTGTGGTTTCTCTTTGCGGAAACCATGCTAACGATGTGCTGGCATCCACGGACTCCCAAAGCAACCTTGCGTGAAAACTTTCAGCTCAGTTCTGGGCTGCTGCGTGCTCCCTGCCAGCCAGATTCCTGAGCCAGCCTGCTTCACTGTCCCCAGATAGGAATTTGCATGTCTAACACTTTGAAATAAGGTGTGTAGAGCATTAACTAAATGCAAAATATTGCTATAGTATGTTAAGATACAGAGAAGTAAAACATCCTCTTATTGTACTCAGCCTAATTGCAATTCTTCCTGTGAAGTCTTTGGGTCGATTAAGGACACATGATGGAGACTGGCAATTAGCGACTTTGTTTTTGGATTACATGGCAGAATTAGCCCAGAGTACTGCTGATTCAAAGTTATCTTCATGTAATCATTACTGTGCACAGTGTAAAATAAGAAAATGATTTCAATTCATTTCTGTCTGGATAGGCTTTCTCATTGCAGAAATCATCACTAAAATTGACATAACTCAGATGTCTGTGGTGAAAGCCAAGACACCAAACTCTCCCTCATTGCTGATACAAATGGTACCCACAGATGCAAACTGCAGCACTTTGCTGGATAAGCAGAGGAGTCTACGCTCCAGTGCTGTCCCTCTGGCAGCTTTCACACACTGCGTTTACTTCTCTGAGGAGAGATTTTCTTTTCTTTTAAGTAAAGAAGTATTCTACCACCACCAGGATATGCACTAGCTTTTTCTTCAGCAGTCGTTGAAGATATTGAAGACTGGCTAAGAGGGGCTAAACTGTCTTCCACAATGGTGAGGGTGTGACATGTAAGGGCGCAGGTAGTCAGCCTGAGGGGGTACACCCAGTTGGGATCGTTCATTCTGGGGAGGCTGGAGTGGTCTCCGTGCTACATTGTCTTCTGCACTGCTGAGCTTTTGCAGGGCAAACAGGGGACCCTTTCCTTCGGAGATCAGGATATCCTCTTTAGAGTCCTGTATTTCAGATCAAGATTATAAAAAGGCAAATCCTCTTGAGGTGAAAACCTTCTGACGCTAGCCTTATAGATGGGGTCCCAGTATAAATCCTCAAAATATGTCATTGTGAGGTCATTTTGCAGGCCTCCTTGATCAGATAATCCATTTACTTTCCACTCTGATGTCCTGTTTGTTTCCTTAAAGCTTTTCCTTAGTTTATAAAATCTACTATGATATTTTGCCGAGGATCATTTGCCCATTAAACATCAACATCATTATTATCAAATTTAATTTAATTTAAAAGGTATTGCCCTAGAGATCCCGAATCACGTCAGGGTCACTACAATGCCAGGTACTGTATGTGCACTGAGAAAAATGCTCATCTGGGAGGACTTGGGCTCTTTTTCTGTTAACCTCCTTCTCAAACCTTCAGATGGCTTTTGGAGACTGAAGATGACTGTGGTAGGTACTGTTAGTATCCAGCTGCCCACGAGGGAAAAAAAAAATCAAGAACAGCTATGAGAAGGTAGAAACTCCCTTTCAGCCACATATAGCTCGTTGTGCATTGTCTGCTGCTTTAAAACTTTCCTCAGCCCAACCAAAGCCACAGCCAAGTAGATCAAGTAAACACCTTTCAAGGGCATAAACAAAAAGTGTGACTAAAGCACTATCGAGACTCTTGTCTGCTGGAGTGAAAAGACAGGTCCCAGGGATAAGCGATTAAACTGTGGCAGCGCCGTTTGACAGCTTCAGCCACAACATAATAGAAGAAACAACTGGTGGAAAGACGGCGACTGGAAATAAGCCTAGCAGACTTACATAACTGTACTTCTGAAAACAAAACACCAGATGTTATAGAGGACTACGTCAAACTGCTCTTGGTGACAATCAGTTTTATTATAGGACTTCTGATGAATTTTAGAAACTGCTCTATTTCTTGACATTTTTTTTTCCCTTCTCAAAGTCATGACATTTGTCTGAAATTTAATTCATTAAGATGCAGTTACTCTGCATAAAAAGTAAAGAGAAAATTCACTTAGCCAGTGAAAGTATCCTCTGTTCCATTAACCACAGAGCACTTTTCTCTGCAGAGTAAATGTCTTTTTTTTTTTTTTTACTCTTTGTTTACTCCATGTATTTGCTGCTCTCCTTTACACTAACAAATGCATTAATGCACCAAGATCCTTTTTCACAATATTATGGAAGTCTGTCATTCCTGAATTGGCGAGAAGACTCACTGAGGAATTAGGCAGGCATAATTTCTACAGCATCTGCAGACTGGTCTATTATCTGGTGATATGGCTGGTGCAAACCAGTTGAGTTACTTCCTTCCCCTTGTACTGTGATGATTTCTGATATGAGGGCACGTCCAGTAAGCCATATAGAAAATGACAGATAAAATCAGTACCACTTTATCTGAGACCTCCCCATGCTTAGAGGTTTCCAAAGGCCACAGATCTGCCACTGACTTTGAGTATCACTTGCCTGTTGTTAATCCTTATAGGGTAACGGTAGGGGTAATTCCTTGCTGATCATGCACAGCTGCAAAATTAAATCCCTGCAGAGAGATGCCTGGAGAAGTAGCCGTGAAATGCCACCTCCTGCCGAGACTATATAGTAGAAGAAGAGAGGTAGGTAGTCAAGAATGTTCTTCCTCAAAACAGCCCCCAGAAAACACCCCATGCCAAGATGCTTTGTGACTGGTGAGCAGCTGGCCCACAGTGCCAAAATTTAATGGACAAAATTGCTGTCTTCCCTCCAGAAGAACCACGCTGGGCAGAAAGCTCAGAGGAGGAAGATGTGTCAGATGTTAATAGCAATTAGAACTTTCCTAATTTATGGAGCTCGCTTTTGTCCTGGTCTTAAGGCAGACTTTTAGCTAATGTGAACTAGTCTTTTATAATATTTCATAATGGTAGTACCCTATCTTAAATAGCAGGTTGTGGTAATGCTGTGAAATAATTTATTACTCATTTCCATGGTGTTATTTTTAATCAGTTTTGGGATTCACAAATGTGCCTTTTTGACCTTCTTAGAGAAGCTAAGATGCTCTTGCTGCTAAGTGGTGTTAGCTGAGAAGCCAGAAGTATCTCAGATTTCAGTTGTTCAGACCTCTGAGTTAAGCTGCACCGCAAAGTTGTCTTGCCATCGGTAACTTCTTCAGAGGCACAAAAATAAGGGTGAAGGCATATAGGGAAATTCAGGTTCCATCACATGGCTTGGCAGAGGGCTATGTTCAAGGTCATCTGCAAGAAATGCCTCACTCTGATGTCCTGGCTATGGCATAAGTCAAGAGAGTGATAAGCTAGTCAAATCATCTGTTCTCGCACAACCAGACTGAGGCTACCTATAGAGTTAATAGCAAAAAGTCAGTATGCTGGTAAGATGAAAACCTGTAGTAGGAGGTTTCGGTACGGTCCATAGCTCAGCTCCTAATTACATAGATCCACCTAGACTTCTTTGTCATCCATGGCACTCATCCACTGGGCCTTGTGCACACGCTTGCCTATGAATTCACAGACAAGGCTATGCAAACCAGCACTGTTTTTTTTCACTGTGAGCTCCTCCTCAGTAACCAGGCACTCAAGGCAAACATCCTGCATCACTTAACCACGCTGTCACTTACTTACTATTGTAGTTCAGCTAGCTGAGTCCTCTCAAGGCAGAGCAGTGAGAAAATGACATTTAAACGACAATTTTCCTTCAGAGCTATTTCGATGCTCCTCTGCAGGGCAGCCATCAAGAGCAGCATACATATGGCAAAATTCACTTGGCAAACAAGGAAAGCTTATTGCAGCAAATGAGGCAGATGCATGCAAAGCCTTTGTTTGCCCTGGCACCTAAGCAGAAGCAAACTGATAAGTTTAAGCTTGCTGCCTGCTGATAAGTGTAAGCTTGCTGTGTAACCTAGTTACACTACTCAGACTCACAGTGTAGTTTCTAGACAACTCCTGTCTCTGGTTCATGTGATCTCTTTCTCTATGGTAGCATTAACACAAGCAGTATGTAATGATGGTAACACACCATCCTGGAAATAGTTATTTGCTTATTCTTAATGAGGCATACCTACAAATACGGTTGGATGTTAATGCTGTTGTTAACATCATGCCAATGTGCATGTTTAACTGGCATACTTAAGTGTAGTTAACTCATGACCACTGGGTGAAGAAACATCCAGTACCCCTTTATAAGACCAAGATTTTAAACTAGATATGAGCATTAAAGGAAGTAATAATCTAGGCTTGCTAGACTGATTACACAGACATAGTTGGACCCTCTTCCCCATGCTTGTTCAAAGACAGCTCAGGAAAAGTGGCAGTACAGATCAGGCTGCCTCTGCCACAATGATTTGGCTAGATCGATCCTGACTGCATCGTAGATGTACTTCTCTTCTACACCATTTTCAAACCTGCATCCATTCTGTAATGAGACAGAGGTTCCTTAGCAAAAGCTGGAGATAGGATTGCTGCTGCTGCCACCAGGACAACAGCTCTGAAATACGGCCTGGTCGCGAGGAGCTCATGGAAAGGAGAGCAGCCTGGAGCGCGCTGCTTGCCAAACAAGTCCTTTCACGAGGCTGGCAAACACACTGGGGGAATATCGGTTGAATATGACTAGCCTAGGAGTCACTCAACTTTTTATTTAGATTTCTTACCTGCAGCCTAGAGATAAGGTTCCTGCTGGAACATACGCAAAGGAGATGCCTAATCAGGCTTCTAGTGGCACGCGGGCTCTGCAGCTCTGCTTGGTATGTAAGATCGAGGTTGACTGAACTCAGCCTTTGCCAGCTGGTATCTTAGCCTAGGGGTTTCTCTTAAATCATGCCTTGTATGCAGTATCCCAGCTGCTGATAAGATTATATTTGTGCTATTTGATTCTCATGTTCTTACTCTGTGTATGCTAAAACCGGTGCATTTCATAGCACAAAGAACAGTTCATCCAGTTAAAAAAATATATATATATAGTTGCTACCAGGAAACAAATAATATGCAAGTAAGTATTATTTGTCCAGAATGGTACAAGTTTTTGTGGGCCTCTGTGAAGCTCTTGTGAAGATTTGCACAAACCTTTCCATTTGTTTTAGGTCATTCAGGTTCAAATGCCCTGAGTTTCATTCTGAGTATGATTTCTACCTTAGGCCAAAATGGATCTGAAACTGTTTGGTCTCTCCATATGGTAAATCAGCCAAGGTTCAGGCAAAGAATTCCTAGACTCTTAAAACCATATAAATCCAGGAAGCTTCCATTCCCTTGTGGGTTTTGTAACCAAAGATTTGACCTTTGGTTTGTTACATTTTCTGTCATTAAACCAGCCTCCACTAGGATACAACAGGAAAGCATTTGAGAAGAACGGGTTTAGATACCGTAATAATGAAAAATGCGAAGGATGTCAATGAGAGCTGATCCTACAAAAGTAGGGTTTCTACCGGCCTAGAAGGGATGAAGCTCGGAATGGGCTAATTGGACAACAGACATCTTGCGAGTTAGGAGACTTGCTATCAGAATGGTCTGGATGCAATTGCTGATAATTAACAGCCAATTAAAGTAGCTGGTGGCCATCAGGTTTTCTGAGCTACATCATATGAAAAACTTGGGAAACAGCACTGGTTATCTTTGCTTGAAGGGCTAATTAGATGGCAAAGCTTAGGAGGAAAGTTTTATGAAAAATCTTTCTGGTCTTTAGCAGAACTCTCTGAGTTTGGTAAAGGCACTGAACAGTACAATTAGACCTTGCATTGTCCATATCTCATTGCGGTGGTTGACCATTTTGCTTATAGCACTAGTGGCAGAGCAACTATGTTTGCACCAGAGGCTGGGCCAGTCTGACAGATTCCAAGCAGTGGAAATATCCCTGTGGGAAGCAAATCTGTTCAATTCTTTTCTACAAATTTCCCCGTGAATCTTGTTTGTCAGTTGTTTATGTTCCAAAAGCATTTTGATCAAACAATGCTGATGGAAATTCTTTCTATCCTTTGCAGAAACTGGAAAAGAAGTAGGCACTGGAACAGGAGGGCCGGGAGGGCAGAATAAACCCAGTTTGCAATAAAAGCAGACGGTCCTCTGTACCTGAGGGACCGGAAAATGGCCCATGAAGGGAAAGAATGAATTCTCCTTTTTGGAAGGAAAATGTCATGCCTTGGCCATCTTCATTTTATCAATGTATTCGTTTGCTCAGACATCTTCCCTCTAACCTGTCGAAAGACAGTGCACAGTGCCAGATGAGTAGAAATACAGTCAATTCTGAGTCCAGAAAATCACTATGATCTTTATCACTTTATCAGTTAATTCTGTGCTGATAATGGCTTGGGTCTCACTGCAGAAAAACTTTGTCTTGTATTGACCCACTACTCAGTTCTGCCTGCCTTCCCTGAAAGGCTAACGCAAATACTGCCTTGTAGGTGAAACAACCTGCTTCTCCGCTGCGGCCCAGGTCCTGCACACGTTTGAGCTTTAACTGTGCTCTGATTCCCTACCCCGTGGATGTAGTGGAGTTCTTCAGGCAGGGAGAGGGAAGAATTTATTATGTGCGTTGTAGTGCCGTTACGTTCTGCCTGTGTTTTTGCTAGCGGTCCTTGCTGCCCGAAGTGTCTGTGAAGGTGAGAGACTATAAAGCATATGTGATCCATGAAATAAATAAGCTCTGAACAAGTCAGGGAAAGTCAATGTGTGTATCCAGGGCCTCTGCCTTAAAATGCCCCTTAATGTGATGGATGTTATAGCTTGCTCTGTGCTTCTTTTAACAGTGTAGCTAGAGCTGCTAAAGCAAAAGTTTCCTTTATGAGAAGGAGGATTTGTGTCAGAAAGATTAAGTCACTCGACCAAGAAGCATTAGCAAGCTCAGTTACAGGAGGTTTTCATTCCTGTTTTCCTCCCAGTGTATAAATGCGTACTTCTCCTGGCAACTTTTCCTGTAGAGCCTGCTGCAGTATGGAGAGTGACAAATGCTTTAATCCCAGCCATTTTGGGGAGAAGGTGAAAGCCTCCGCCTCTGGAGAGGCGGCTTCCAGGCTTACTGCCTGCAGCGTAACAAGGAGGCAAAGGCCACTGAAGTGGCTGCTTCTGGCACGGTTTATTTTGATTTAGCAGAAGCTCAGCAGGGAAATACATGACAGTCACAGGCATATTAATACAAATTGGGGGGTGAACAGAAACACACGGAGGTTGTCAACCATTTAGGGTACCCCTGTACCAGCCTCAGAGCAGATCATTATAGGACTGACCTTGCTTTGGTTATTCTCAGGCCTGTCGGAAGGTGATGACTGACTGTTGGAAGGTGATGTTCAAGGATAAATCTGGAATCAGCCTCGGTTCCTCAAGGAAGCTGGCGTCCTTTCACCTTTTGAGACTTCTTGTTTGTTTATGCTGGATATTCTGCTAAACCGCGAGGTTTTACTTCTTTGTTTAGCATAAGCGTCCCTGGACCAGCAGCCTTCTCCCTCAGGAGAAGGGGGCCGATTCCCTGCTCCTCTCTCCCTTTGCGCAATGGTGATCACCCAGGCCAGGCACGTGCACCTCCTGGGCTGCCTTACTTGCTAACGCCAAGCACAGCCACCTCTGCTCTGCCCCAGCAGCCCTTTTGCCATCCGGGACCTCTTCCCTGGAAGACTAAAGTCTTTGCTCTGGTAGAGCACCAGGTATGCCACTTGCCCACCCTCAGGGCCAGTTCTGCAGAGCTCAGTTGCTTCTTGCTTCTACAAAACAAATGCACTTCACGCTAGGTGTGCACCCACGGTACGCTTGTGCTTATGGTGTGATGGGCATGTTCTGAACGTACCTTCACGTGTCAGATACATTCATGAGTATCCTTTATAAAGTGATACAGGCATCAAAAAATTTAGTCCCCAACATAACCTATTTTAATATTTTTGTAACTTTCAGGAGAGAAACAAGTCCGCGATCTCAGCTTTTATTAAAATAGTTGCTTTGCCAACAAGACATTTTGAAGAAATCATGAAGAAATCATTACCTTTTTTGTGCTTAAAGGACTTTACAGGAAGACAAATTACTTAAATCTAGTTCCCAGACACAAGCTTGGTTTAGTAAGGTGATGTTTTTTCTTTCCTCCAAGAAACAGAAAATCTCTTTACTAAAGAGACTGAAGGCTGAATTAGCAGGTGGAACGAGTCATTTCTTAACTTTTGTAGCAATATTGTCTAACAGAATCAGGCTCTACCTTTTTAACTTTGTCATTTGTGATAGTTAGTTAGTTATTCAAGTCATTATAAAAGAGATGCTACAAAACCATAACTGGAATATCTTGCATTTAATCTGCATACTTAGAAATGACCCTAAAACAGACGGAGCGGGAGAGAACTGGACCTATGAGTTCAGGAAATAAGTGCTTGGCACAGCCCCTCTTTTTCCATTTTGCTCTTCCCTCCATATCTGCTGTTTCATTTCTTTCCAAAGGTGTTGCTGTATCATGTCAGCACATACATGCAACAACAGGAAATAGAGCCTCACCCCAATGTCAACGTGAAGTTATAGGAAAAGAGTTCAGCGAACACAAAGCGCATCTGCTTGGACACAACAAAGTCCCATGGCACTTTAGCAATAACAGTGTGAATGTTGCCCACTCTGCCCTTACTCGCACAGGTGTGGGAAATGCAGGTACGCCCTGTTCGGAGGGCTCCTAAGCATCCTGGCTGCTAATAATGCCCGGACTCTACTGCCAATGAGTAACCTGTTACTTAGCTCCAAGGTGAGTGTAGGGTCCATCCTCAGAGATGATTACTCTGGCACTTCAGCTCAATTTATTCTCTCAAATCCTTTTTTCAGCTGCCTGTTGAAAAGAGGAGGGGGGAAAAAAGCACACAGAACAAAGGCACCTCTTGTTTTTACTAGGGGCTGCTGAAGAATGGTTATCTTAATTACAAACATCTATCCCAGAGGGAGAGACATTACCTTTCCAGCCCCACTTTGGCAAGGAAACGCTGGCTGTAGTTCAACCATATCGCTCCTCGTAAAAGAACCACTTTCAGTTGTGTTGTCTCCTATTTTCTGCATTTGAATCAGCAGAATACATAGATGCAATGTAGTGTTTACAATCAGACTTTTAAAAAATAAAAATAAAAAACCTGCACTTGCTATTTTTCCTGTGGCCAAATCTTTTCACTCCCTTCCTCCGCAACTCCATGCGGTTATTCACATACTGCATGTAACTGTATCAGAAGCTTTGCTGCTATGGATATGATTTTTGTTTTAAACTGCTCATTAACATTGGGTGGCTCTCGCTCAAAAAGGCGTCCCACTAAACTGTTCTTGGACAAGGGATATGAAGACAGTATTTTGTACTCAGTGCAGGCGCTAGTACGCCATGAGGAGAGGCACTGTTCCTCAGAAATCATATTTAGGATTCTAGGATATCTGCATACACGCTGTTGGGTTTTCAGTTCTTCATACTGATTGTGTGACCCAGGAAAACACCTTCAATGAATGAGATTCCTGGTTTTCTCAAAGGTTATCTGAAATGTGACTCCTTATAGCTATTTAAAAACAGTTAAAAATGAGTGGAGGTGCCAAAAATGTTATGGAGTCAAGCTCTATAATCATAATAGCCTGTTCTCGCTCCTTGGGCCATAAACGCGATGAATAATTTGCTGTTCTGCCTCCAACCAGTTTCATGGCCTTTTTGCTAGGTGTGATACCGCAAAGCACAATGTAACACGCTCACTGTGACGTTTTTGGCAACTACTAGGACAGAAAGGAAGGTACTAGTTTGAATCAGAGATTTATTCCTAGTGGAGCGCTGTAACTCCACGTTAGGCCTTGGGTCCAAGGCTGGGATCCATGTTCAGCTTCCCACGGAGGGGCAGGAGGGTGACGAGGGGTTATTGGCTCCAGATTCCTACCTTGACCCATATTCAAGTACAGTGTGTCTTGCGCATAAAGGTACTATGCTGATGTATCCTTTCTGGAGTTAAAAAACCCACACACACACATACAGAGACTGACCTGATAAGAAAATCCTTATTTTAAAATAAAATTAAATGACCCCAACTATTCCATGTAAATCAGTCAAAAGAGGGAGAGGAAGAAAAATCTCTACGTTTACCTTTCTGTTTATTATGAGGCCACATGCAAAGACGAGTGACAGGCGGGGCCCCATGCAGTCACTTTGATAAACCTCGTCTTTGTATCTCTTATCACATTTAATTAAGGTCTGAAAAACTTGCAGCCAACAGCAGTTGTCGTGACTGTGTTCACTTGTAATTAGCATGTCAATCCTTTCTGCTTGACTGGCTGCCAGTCTGAAAGTCTAGAGTAAGCTCTGATCCAAAACGCAGATTTTGGATGCCGTTGGCTGCCAAGCCCCTTATGCCCCTGCTGAAACAAGAGGTGCCCGCCCCTGCGCTCTTCATAAATATTTGTGACTGCCCTTGCCTCTGCTGTTGTGTCCTGGTGAAGGATTGGATCATTCATTTCTGAAAGCAATTTTCAAACATCTGGAAGCAATTACCTTGCTTCCAGGGGTTTTATACCTGGCCTTTTTTTCGTACTTCACAGTCAGCTTCATTCAAGTGCTTGGGACCTTGAAGAACTCATTGCTGCGCACACCATGGCCCGCAAGAGATAAAACATCAGGCTCTTCTTGCTGTCACAAGGTAGGTGTGATTTTAGTTTAAAACTTAATTGATGTTTCCAGGCCTAATCCGGCCTCCCCCATGGGCTCCTGCATGTGAAATGTTGGCCAACGCGGACAGTGGAAACCCAGAGCACCTCCATGTGCTCTTTCTGCTTTCAAAACCTCTGGTCCTATATGACTCCTCAATGCCAGGAAAGGCGACGGCATGGTATGCCATTCACCTGGAGCCCAATGCTGCAGGCAGCGTTTCCCGCGTCCACATGTGCCTTCAGGAACTACTCTCGTTCTTACTATTTTCTTATGTTTTGATTTTTATTTTATTTTAGATATCACTTAACACATCTAATAGACATGATTAAATGACTTGGAGGGGAATCTGTATAAGATTACTAACTAAGAGATAACTGCTGAAACATGTAACTTGGACAGACTTACTAGGCTAAAGTAAGGGAAAAATGTTTTCATTTAAAAGATTATGAACACCTCAAACTTTCAACCATATAAATGGAAGAAGATGAATAATGTGTGATAGATGGCATTCTCTGAAAGGGTCACTTTGTTTTTAATCTATCTGATGCTGCACAGTTCGAGATTCTTGCTCAGTTGTTCTATTCATTTAATTCAGTGGGATTTTTTCCCATTTTTAATAAATTTTGAAAGGTTTTTAATACACTCATTCTGACTTGCACAAAAAAATGCATCTCAGAAAGCATCAAATCTTTACCTATACTATATGTGCATATGCACAAATACTCACAGGTTTATAACCAACAAGTGCCTATGTTGTAAGACGCCTGTGTATATGTGTATATATTTCAACATGTTTCTAGATGCAAAGCCACAGGGGATACCCACTCATCTCCCTGTCAGCTCTTCGTGTCTTTGACATGTGCTTCTAATAAAGCAAAACTGTACAAAGGGTTAAATGCCAGTTCTGTTGCAGTCAGTGTTGCTTCTGCCATTAATTTCTTGTAAGGCCAGAATTGCACTCCAAGTCTCTGCACAGACTGAATTAATGGAAATGTTAACATCGCAGGCTTTTCAGGGTTGGTTTGGATTCAGTATTAACACTAAGTAATCTGTGCCCTCTATCCCTTTCTGAATACTGTTATGAGTTAGCAGCTTGAAAGGATCATCTATATTGTTTTTATGGGGGGAAAAAAAGAAAAATAATATCATTTGCTGTTGCCTTGTGCCTTTGGCTTGTATTTTTCTGCTATTTCAATATATCAAAAATAGATACATTTGCTTATTTGCATACTATGTTAATTGGACACTTTCATACGATATATTAAATGTAACTCTCTAGCTTTATCTCTAGGAGACAGAGAAAATATGGGAAAAGTTTACCGGTTTTATTAGAAATGTTTTTGCCACATACCCTAGTTTCTGAAATGATTCTGTATTAAAGCTAAAGGGAGACAGGAGATATTTTTTCTCTCCTCCTTGTTTTCTCCAAGGCCTCAGCATTGTTTTTGCCTGTGGAATGCAGGGGTACATCTGCTCCACATCAAAGCCGATTAGACGTTTCTCTACCCTCTGTCATCCTGTATTTTCGATACATTCTCCTCTCTTTCCTTAATTTTCCTTTCTCTTTTTTCCATTCTTGGCAAGCTTCAAGGACGTCACTGAAAAATTCACAATTGCGCGTGCTACAAAAGCAAAGAAGAGTAAGTCTTTGTTATTTGAGGATCATCAGAACAATTTCTGATGAATTCTCAGCACCCTTGCATGTGGCCTGCTTTCCTAATGCTGTTATTGATATAACTTCCAGTATAAGTTCTCTTCACCCACTGTTTATTTGATTAGCTTTTGGTGAGGTTTGCTGCGGATCTCCAGGTGGATTACAGTTTAGATTACAAAGGTACTTTTAACTCTGGAACAGCAAACTTTGGCCTGTCAAAAGAAAGTTATTCTTTTGTTTAAAGTGCAGAAAGTGCCAAAACCCACAGAGAAGTGTGACAAGCCTCGATAAAAGTTGACTCATCAGCATGCCACACATTTCCTAATATGACATGCTGCTGCATTCCCTGCTAACATAGCATGTTCCTCTCAGATGAAGCATGCGGGCAGGTTTCTGCAGTGCTTTTCTTGCAAGGACAGAGCCAAAGGGCTGCTCAGACCCTGGGCCAACCGCCCTATGAAGCAGCAATACCAGACTCGGTAAAACATGGTCGCAGAGTACACTCATAATGTCAGATAATTTTATCGCTTCCCTTAAGTCTGTAGATCATCTGATAAAGGACTCGACCTGACAGGCATTGCTGATGAGATTGCACTAGGTTTCGAGACCGCTCGCCTGCACCGTCCTCTGCGCTCTCCAAGTTGCTCCTCGTGCCGTGGGTTGGAGCTCGCAATGCCTAACTTCAGCGTCCTCCTACTAAGAAGGTCGCTCTGGTCGTTATACAGCTATTGCTATTTTAGGCATGCTGAACTGAAAAGGAGGTATTTTTAGGGTGCTGCGCAGGGCGCTATAGTGCCAGGCTAAGGGCTTTGCAGGGCGGATGCCCCCAGGCCACTCTGGGGATGGCTAGCCATGAGCAGCATGGATACGCGCTTCTCCGTGCCGCGTGGCTGGATACCAGGAGTCACATCCCGCGGCAGATGCTGTCGTAGCTGCATAGATGTATCTGAAGACATTGGACACTGTCTCACCAGCAATGCCAGGCAGCATTATTCCTTCCTATCATGCAGCAAAACACATAACAGCCTTGAGCATCCGTTTTGTTGAGCTAGGAGTTTGGTTTCTGTGATGGGCACATACTGGAAAAACTCTGAACTTCCTTCCTAATGGGTTATCCCTGCCGAAGGCTGCAGCATGCTGGGTTGCTTCATTCCCTGTGTTTTCATGTGAGTTGTTCTTTACCAGAGCACAGTATTAATAGTCACATCAGGCCAATAATTTGGCTTGCTTAAAAGATACTTTGAGAGCGCAAGATCTTTTTCTTTTCCTTCTCTTTGCGCAAGCCAGCTTGCTCATCCTTAACAAAACCCCAAATGACTGTACTATTTGTCCCCACCCCCCTTACCCTTTAAACAGATTCTGGCTACCCCTATTTGTTCACACAAATTATGAACCCCTGAATTTCTCCTGGTTGAGGGCCGTATCTCACAGGCATTGATCTTTTGCTGTGCTCAGGGCATACCTTTAGAAGGAATTTACTCTCCAACACTTGGAAGCTGGCAATGTCAGCAAACGCTGAGAGGAGAAGATGCAATTTTAGTTTTACAGAACCTCTTGGATGACTCTGGCCAGCGTGACATGTAGCCGTGCAGCGCTGAGGGCACTAGAACGCAAGAGAACTTGTGGTTCTTCCAGGATTCAGCTTTGGTGTGCTTTTTTTTGTAATTCCCATCTGCGTTACATTTTTGCCTCATTTTCCAATCTGCTTTTATTTTCACTAGAAAACATAAAGGCTTTGTGCCATCACATTGCTTTTGCTGTCCACCATTAAACAAGCAGTAACTGCTGAGATTCCACTGTGGGCATTCATGGAGTCTCATCTGGAAGCTCTTACCCCAGGCCTCTACTCCTCCTCTGAGTTTGGGAATAAAACTCCTGTTTTTTGTGCTTGCAAAGAAACATTTCTGTTTTAATCTTGCTTTTTACACTGTTTTGCTCTCCATCCCGCTGCTGTTCTTTACAGAACACAAATAGTTAGAATATGCCATCTATGGGCCTGAGGAAGGCTTGCAAGCTTTAATTGGTTATACAAGGCAGTTTTGCTATTTAAAGAGCAAAACAAGTTGTAAATTTTATTAAAGAAGTAATGGCAATATTTGGCGGCAAGTCCCAGCCCTCATCTTAAAAACACTTCCATTCTAAATATAAAATGGCACAGCTACACAAATGCTTCCTGTTAAGAGGCAAATATTGATCCTGTTCTATTCAATAGCACCTTAAAATGGGAACAGAAAGGAAGAGCAAGGGAAAGCAAAACTGGCTCATGTTTTCCTTACAGTATCAGTGTGTTGTTGATATGGATTACTGGCTGACTTCATACAGCTCCTACCAAAGTCAGGGCTGCTGAGCCAGCCTAACCTTGTCCAAGAACTGAGCTGGAATTTCAGTTACACCTTTCAAAGTCATATTCAAGGATAAATGAAGCTCATTTGGCTGGTAACACCTTTTTAAGCTAGATAGGATTTTAACTGATAAAAGGATGCAAGTTAAAAATCTTAAATGCAGGTAACAGGTGGTCTTCACAAACAAAGACTTTTCTGACAATGCAAAGGACAAGGAATAGTGGGAAATCTTTGCAAGTGTATTTAACCAAATGTCAGGGTCAGCGTGGTGTTTAGGAGGCGACAGACTAACATCGTTATTCACAGTGAACATGGTTGGATTCACCAAGATTCACACTAGAGCTTCCCAAGGATCAGGAGAGCCAGAGCTGGCCCTGAGCCAAGTCATGCATTTTGGCCTGGAGACCAGAGGATTTCAGATTCGTGAACCAGTTACTGTTTTTCACATGATTCACAATAATTATCCATGTGGATGCTTTCAGCCCAAGGTCAACACTGGGTAATCTGCGTTAACCCTCAATGAGAAGTGATTAACTAATCAACTCGAATTGCTAGAAATTTGTCCTGAGCTTAGCACATGCATAGAGACATTCACTGTGTTGCAGCATGATATGGGGTGAGCTGCTCATGTTCCTTGGCTTGTCGTTTCCCACAACACCCCGTGGCCCAAATTCTGCTCTGAACTACACGGTGCCTACAAATACAGAGACACCGTGGATCGAGATCAGCTGAAAGTAGTCCTTATCCCAGTTTGTACAACGGCCATCAGGAACTGGCAGTGAGTGTGACAGTAAATATATTGGCCAGCACTTTCAGACTGGAGTCCTTGATGCATGTCCTGAGATTTTTATTTAGCTTCTTTCGACAACCAACAGGATGCTGTCTGACCAGCACCTCTCAAGGGAAAGGAACTTACTTAGGCTTTTAAATATTGTAGACATTCAAATCAGAGAGGCAACCGCTGGGGAGACAGCAACAGCAGTTCCATCAACAGTACGTCAAAGCGTTTCCAGGAAAGAGCTTGTTACTTGACTTTATAGTTTGCTTTAAGCCTGTGCAGTTTGTTGAGTGATGCCAGAAAAGCCATTCCCAGATCAAAAGCAAACATGAAAGTCCTCAAATCCTCATGTGGGACAATAATGCTCACAATCCATTTCCTCCAAAACAGCACGCAAGGGTGCAGTAGGAAATGCAACCAAGTCAAGAGACAGTTACCAGCAGACTCTTTGCAACCGGCATGAGACCTCGTCCTTGCCTAAGACCTGCGTTTGCCAACGTGCTGCTGCATGACTCGCTGTTGCTTTTTCTGGGCTGGTGCAGTGCAAAGCCCGGCTGCCCTCCTCGGCAGCCTCCAGGTGCTTCCAGAAACCCAGTCACCTGCCTGAGTGAGGCTAAATTACTGGCTTGTGGAGATGCTGAGTCAGTTATAGTCACTAAAGTGTGAGAAGGGCAAGCCTGAACGAAGGCTTTAACAGTGTGCAAGAGAAATAGCAAGAAATAGCAAGCTTATCTGCAGGAGGCAGCCGCTCTGCACACTCTCTTGATTACTTCTGAATAAACTGTTTCCTCAGCAGCATGTGATATTGGTGAAGCAGGTGGGAGCTAAAATGGACAAGAGGCCCCAGCCCCACACTGTAGTAGCAGGTTTCACGGGACGAATGACAAACTTTGCTCCATCACTGGAAGAGCCCCTTCATTGCAGGCCTCGGGATTTCTGAGGCAAACGCCAGTGATGACCCACCTTGCTGCAAGGTAACTTTGCAATCATCAGTCACAATTTACCCTGACATGTCTTCATGGAGGTGCTGTCAGCCGTAAAAGATCACTGTGTGTGAACTAGACAGGGTAATATTCTCCAGGAAGTCACCCAGTACCTGCTCTCTTGCCTATCATGGACACCACCGGTGTTCAGCTCGTGTCACACGCTTACAGCTTATCTTTGACTTGCTGCTCTCTCCCGCCAAACCCTCAGATGCTGACAGTGTCTAAATCACATAGGCTTTCTGCATTACCTCTTATTCAGCTCATGCTCTTAGCCAAATATTCAGCTGTCTCTGATCTCCTGTACAGCTGAAAGCTCTCCTCCAGGCTCTTATTACTTTTTCTGCACCCCTACCATGGCTCCCACTTCGCAGCAGCAAGAAATGCTTACATTTTCAGAGCCTTTTCGTAAATAAATAAAGGATCTGTTCTCCACTTCTGGATACAGTTAGGTCTCTTGTTTCCATAGCTCTGAAGATTTTCGGTGATGGTCTCTGTATCCATCAGATAGAGCCACCAAGAGGATTGTGGGTGTCAACTACTTGAAAATTAAAAATAAGATGATAGTCACTAGCAGTATCAAAATTAGTGCCAGCACTGACTCACCAGCTTCCTCCTCAGAGCATTTTGCTCACCCTTGCAAAAGGTGAGTTTTAATATCATACCTGAGAGTAAGCTGTGCTTCTGCAAGGCACTCCAGAGATAACTATGGGGAGATTCTTCTGAGCAGCACAAGGTAGGTATGTCGTCCCCTCCCCCCTTTTCCCCAGTGACTGAGAAATTATAATTCATGAAAGGAGGAAGACGGGTACCAGGAGGAGGTTGGTATCTATCACAGCAGTTCCTAGTAACAGTTTGGTGGACCTGTGACTTGAGAGCAGTGCATTTTGCTGGAAACAACACCATCAGCAGAGCTGTGTGGCAAGTGTCCTGCTGTCATTGCGCTGTGTGACTTGTCCTCCAGCTAAGCACCAGCCTCTGTCCCTGTGGAAGCCGAAAGTGCAAGTGGGGAAAGGGTTCCACAGGTGTTAGTTCCCCTTTTTTATTCAAAATTTGTTAGACTGGGCAAGTAGTGTACTGTGAAGCTTTGCTTTTTAAATCTGCATAGTTCATAGAAATGATGGTGAAACTATTTCTGTTTTTTCTGTTATGCTAGGTGCATAGGAGTGAATGGTGGTCCTCAGCTTTTTCTGCACCGATAAACATTTATTTGACACATATGTTTGAAGTAGCCACCTCAGTATCTAGGGTTCTTTATGTCTAACCCCAGTATTTTTCTCATGGGTTCATTTGGGAACACTGAAGAGGGAAGCTTCATAATTTTGTAATTATTGTAACCTTTCCAGGCACAGGATCCTACAAGTGTGCTTTTAGCTGGGATATAGAAGGACAAAGAAAAGCTAAGGCTTGAGACACTGAAGATTTTTCCACAATGGCCCACCCGTATCCAGTATATACACATTTTTCCAGATGCATGCCCTAAGCCTGATAGGGCAAAACATAAATCTAAACCATCTGTTGTGAACTGTTGGACCTGACAGTCTAAAATATCCAAGAGACCACGGGACAGAAATCTTATTATAGCCTGATGGCTGTTGTGTAAATGCTTGAAGTTCGTATTTTATTCTTACTTTTACAATCGTGGACATCAAATTTAGAACAGAATGCTAATGTTTCATTCACTTGGCAGGAGGCGGCTGTATATCATACCACATTCAGCACTTAAATGCTTTGCTGCTTGATTTGCGGCTCACTCTCTTCTTCCATTGCATTGTTGCAAACATGAGTGAAATACAGGATTTCCAGCTGCCTGAGCGTAGAGCTTATGAAGCTGCAGTTTATTAAAAAAAAACAGTCTTTGGAAGCGCGAAGCAATTAACGCACGTGTAAGGATGATAAAAGAAACAACAGCACTTGGGAAATGGAGACTTCCCAAGGTCATGGTCAGGCAGGGGTGATGCCAGCGGCAAAACCCGCAGAGGCTCCCAACGCCTGCACTTGCCCGCCGGGGCGCTTGGCTCCCCTCGCTTCTTGCCCGGCTCATCGCAGCCTGGGCAGGCGGGCAGCCAGGCTCCCCAGGTCAGCCCGGAGCGAGCTCAGCAACCCAGGGCAGTCGGCGCAAGCTTTCAGTGCAGGTGGGAAAGAAATATTTTGAAGAGAGATGAAGACAGTCAATGGGTATTAGGAGCTATTAAGCCGCAAAACCCAGCTGTGAGGTCAGAAAAGTGGTCAAACGCTGCTTTCGGGGACGCCCATGTGACACTGCTAACTCCCCGGGTCACATATGGGTCCTGTTAATGCTGACAGCAGAATCTGACCCACACTGTAGTCACAGAACAAGCTGTGGTTTCTGTCGCACCCTCTCATTGTGAATTTTTAACTCGAAAATGACAAATGACTGGCTACGGAAAGTTAGGTCTCAGTTCAGAAAAAAAGCACTTTTTTAAAAATTCGGCTTTCTGTGACTGGTTTAGATCCATGCAGTGGTGTCAGTCCATCCGTACTGTAAATAAAAGGGAGATATGAAGTTGTGGGGGTTTTATACAGCTACCGCAAATGATGGTTTATGTTCTCTTATTCTGTGGTCTCGCTGGCACGCTGCCTGTCTCATTTTACAATCAAGACATGGGGACCTCTCTCACAAAGTGCTTGTCACCTAACTCCAGAGAAATGTTGATGCCTTTTTTTGCTATTTCTAGATGAATAAACCAGCACAAATACTGGAGTATATGGGAGAGTTACATATATCTTGTGCTTTTGGAAGAACTTTCTCTTCATCCGGTGCTTAGCAGGGAGAAGTTTCACTGCCTCGGGATCCCCTGGATATTTTCCCCTTAGGGCTCAGTGGATCCAGGTGGAAGGTGCTGCCCACCCGCACCTCTGTGCTGGGCTCTTTGTATGGTCGGTACATTTAACCAGCTGCCAGAGACTCTGAATTTGTTATCAGTGCTTCCCTGCGAGAACAGGCAGTGCCTGCACCCCTAAGTCTGAGCGAGAAACTTCCCAATCTGCCAGGTCGCTAGCATCCTTCCCCCTCCCGCCCTGCGGTGCCCCTGCGGTGCCAGTGGTGCCCCCTTTCAAGAGCTTGCTCTGCACCTAGCGGTGGGCTCAGAGCTCCTACGACACCTTGGTACAAGTCCAGCCACAGGGCAACACGCTACTAATATGTCCACCTAGATTAGCAGAACAACAGTGCCCCAGGGTGCCGCACACTGAATTTTTGCAGGTCATGGATTAGATCCCGCTCTCTTACACGTGCAGGCTGTGCGGTAGAAATCAGAGCAGTTATGGAGACCTCAGAGCATGATTTAACCCCACGAGATGAGCTGACAATTTGGCATACAAAACGCATTTGCTGAGACTTCAGTGCAGCAAAGGACTAAGGCTTGTGTTTCATGCATCCAGTAAAGCCAGCTCACTCAGCAGAGGGTGGAAGTCCCAACAAAGTCAGTGATAGATGCGCTAGAAGTTAGTTAGCTACTTCCATACGTTTAATAGCAAAACACCAGTCTTCACCATGATGTAACTGAGCACAGTAAGTGTTCGATGGAGATAACCTGGAAATCAGTGAGAATATGGATAGAAAGGCCTGGAGTAGACAAAATAGAGTAATGTCTGTCCCGGAGAATAATCCCAAGGAAGAGGGAGTAGAATAACATTAGTTGGGGATGGGGGTTAATATTATTTACCAAAAAGTCCAGGTGTCTGTTTGAAATTTACAGCAATGTTGGCTAAAAAAAATCTCCTTAAATCCACTGGAGCTGGCATCGAAATGGCTGTTGGCTCAGATTTCATGCGTGAATAGGAAGGTTTGTTTTGGATTTAAAAAGATGGTCCGTACCAAAACAAGGTCGTGCAAATGACACTTTAAAATATAGAACTACTTTCGCCCTGCTCCCACCCTTGCAAAAAATTGATAAGTGGGAATATTTGGATAAAATGTACATCGCTCTTTCCTCCTCTGGACTTGTCTGTTACCATTGCTGGGATCACAGGGGCATCACTTCTGGGAACTGGCAAATGCAAAAATTCTTCTTGTAACATCTGCCGCCGTGAGGGTCCTGGAATTTAAATCTTCCCCGCGCCTGCTTTAACTCACTTTCCTAGCTCCTTGGCATTTGCCTCTTGTTCAGGAGATAAGAGCGCATTTACAGAACTAGTTTTGCAATTACTGATCTGCTAAATTTTCTTTCCTGACCTTTAAAGGGATACACCAAATACATGCCTTTGTACAAGAGCCAGACTTTCTGATAGGTGGCTGTTTCAAAGGAGCAAATACGATCTTTTCATAAATAGCGTGTCAGACCTATGTAACTCGCAACTTATTTATTGCAGTCCTAATGCACACCGTGGAAGTCAGGGCTAGCGTTGCACAAGAGAATTAATCTCCAACATTTCAAAACAGTGAAGTAAGGTGAATAGCTACATTTCTGAGCAAGCTGCTAGGCAGTTGTTGATTTTAGCTTGTTACTTCAGCTTCATGAAGCGTTTTAACTATTCAATATTTAGAAGAAAATAATGAAAATACTGGAGATGAGCAGCCTGTGGATTCCTTGTTAAGCATCCAGTCTTGGTATTCAAAACCCAAATCGGTCACCTAGGTACAAGAAGGACAGAAAACTCTGTGAGGCCGAGTATGTCAGCCCGTCCCCCCGTGCGCTTGAACAAATATTGCCAGCCTGTTTCTTTCAACGCTTTTTCAGTTCACATGGCCCCACCGGGCCCGCGGGCACCTGAACTGAGCAGAAAGCACTTTAATGAAAGGCTCGCGGAGATTTTCCACGCTTTCCTGGCTCTAATGATATCCTCACAAGGCAAAAATGGCTCGGACCCTGCCCTTTTATTTTCTCTGGTGTATACTGGCTCCACGTATGTGTCACCACGCCTGAGGAGCATGCGGCCAAGAGGAGCCCCCCCGTTCTGCCGAGCAGCCTGAGGAGGGCTGGGCTGTCCTGATCGGCTCTGGGGCTGTGGGAGAGGCTGTGAAGTGAGTGGAAAAGATGAATTACCATCGTTTTGGTTAGTCCCTTCATTTCCCAAACGCAGCAGCGCATGGCAGGATTTCGCCCAGTACTGAAGAGTCAGGAACTGAGACCATCATGCCTTATAGTTGGCATCCCTCCTATATAAATGTAGCTTAAATGGTTAAATATTCGTACATTATTCTCCCTTTCTCTCCCTCTCTCTTTCACAAGCACATGCACACTGCGGATTGTAAATCTCTAGGAGGTGGCGGTCCCTGTGCACTAATGTGGTTGTGTTCAATCCTTTAACTCACAGTTTGTGCAGTGAAATTTTGTATTTACTAGAGGAGAAGAAACCACCTTTTTTTTTTTTTTTTAAGTCCAATTGGGGATTTCTTGGTATTTTTAAAGCCCTGAATGCTTCATGAAAATCTGACCCTCAGACAGACAATCTGACCCTGGCAGAAGCAATAGAGATTCCTGCGATTTGTGCTTAAGATCCTTATGTCTGCTGTAGTCCCAAGCAAAGCTAATAGTATTTGTTGTGCTCTGAGACAAAGGCTGGCACACCAACACCAAATACATGGGGAAAAAACAGCCAATGATTAAACCATGTAGCACCTTGCTTTAACTCTGCGCTGTATAGATAAATGGATGTAGACAGATCTTAGTCTAAAAAGCTCTGCTGTAACATACACCACCGATGAGGCTGAAAATAGATGCACACTGATAATTTCACACGATCTGATTTTGTTTATCAGGACCCAGTAATGGGAATGTGCGGTCCCGGTACTTGATGCTTAGCTTTCACTTTTAAATCTTCTGACTTTCATAAACAGTGGCCAGGCCTCCTCCATTATTTTGGTTAGATTTAAACATCGTTTTTTTTTTGGTGGTGGAAGTGTTTTAAAAACGGCAACTCCTCTAAGAGATTTCCAGCGGCTTGAGAGCCAGCTTTCTTGAATGTAAGCGTAGTAAAATTGTGAATAACTGCTTTTCTTCTGCTGTTTCCAGAAGGGCCGAATAAATCAGAACCACAGAAGGGATGTCGCAGAGTCACTGCATACAAATACAGAGCCAGATTCATCTAGAATCTGGACTTCACTGGGACGTTTTTTCTTTTCTTTGACAACATAAAGTATTTTGTAGGGCCGCCGTGGCCCTCCCACGCATACTCCAGCCAGCTGTACTATTTGCTGAGCCCAGGGGTAACTTCATTAACGCTCACCATATCTTACTTGAATCACACATACAGTTGGGTGTTTAAATTACAGGAAGAGCTTGTGTTCAAGGGCTTCCGCATCGTGCTGAGGCTGGGGAAAAAAGCAAGGTTTGACACATAATAAGGATTGATGTGCTACTTCAACTGCTGGTATTACTGGAAAGGAAGGAACTTCAGCAGGAAGAGCAAGGGAAATTATACAGGAACCAATAAAGGCTGCCAAAAATAGGGTTTGACTTATCTTCCCTGTGAGTTCAAGTCCCCTACTCGAGGGATGCACACGCTATCCCACGGCAGGTATATTCAGGCACGGCTCTTAGCCGTCTAGGGGTTGTCAGGATTTCCTCAAAAGGACAGAGACAGGCAGCTCTTCCCACCGACGCTGCGACTCGCCAGCAAACAAAGCAGAGTGCTGCAGGGCCTGCCCTTTCCCCAGTTACCGTTTGCTTCGCGCGCTCAAAGCCGGGCACGTGCTTAATCGCTTTCCCGGAGGGAGCCGGGCGAGCCGAGCACCCGGCAGGGCTGACGGCCGGCTGCGAGGAAAAGCAAAGAAATTAGCAAATATTCTGGATGAGCCTGATGGGTAAACGGGGAGCGCTCGCCCGCCTGCGAGGGTGACTAAGTTGCAGGCTCGGAAGCGTCACAGGTCCCAGGAGGGGGAAGGCGACCAGTCAGGTAAATTACAGGCAACAGGCGCTTTCCTCCTTTGCCGTTCAGCATTCGCTTTGGAAAACGTAGGGCAAGGGCTTGCCGGGAAGGGAGGAGCGAGGCGGAGGCCGGGGCCGGGGGAGGCCGCGGCGCGGGGCTGCCAGGGGAGCCGAAGCCAGGCCCGGGCCACCAAGAAACACGGCTGCGCTGAGGCCCCGGCGCCGCCGACGGCTCGGCTCCTTCGGGAGCGGCCGCCGAGCGCAGCGCGAGTGAAACCCAGTGACGCGAAGGCTGTTAACGGAGGTGCTAATAAAAGAGGGGGAGCGTGCAGCGGGGAAAGCGAGGGGTGGGCGGCTGGGCCCTGAGGAAGGGGAAGGCCTCAGTCCGTTTTCGTCACGGGCGGGAAGTTGCTGAGGTTTTCTGCGCCGCGGCTGACCGGCCAGCTGATCAGATCTGTTAATTAGGTCGGCTTGAAGCTTGTAGTTACGTGAACGCTGTTAAAAAACAACACGTTATATGACCGCAGCGTACGTTCGTGCCCGCTGTCCTTCTGCAGAAGGTGAGAAAAATTTGCTTAGGCACAATGAAGACGCAGATTTTTTTGTTTCTAAAACACCGGTAAAGCTTATGACGCAAACCCTGCTTAGGGCTTTCTGCACTCCCCGGAGGGGACTGTGTGATTGAACCGAGAGCAGTACAAGGCCCTAAACTTGACGATTACAGCCTGTAACAAGTCACAGAAAGTTTTTAGCGCTGCCCCTGCTAATCGGCGCCAGGCAAACGCGCGCCAGAAGCTATCACCGCCCGGCGTGCCCCCGCCTCCAGCCTCCCCGTCTTGCAAACAGAAAAACTGCGAGAGCCAACGGATCTGTTCTGGCTTGTTTTATTTCACTTCGTGTTTATTGAAACGCTGTGTTTGCAGTTTATATTTCTTGGCACGCTGCTATTTCAACGATGTTTAAACAAGGGCCGTATAAGAAGCAGATAGACTGAAGGGGTAGCTAGGTTCATTCTGAGTTTTGGGATGGTCCTGTGTCCTCTTATAATCACCAGTGCCATCATCTGTGCTATTTGTTTGCTTTTGATTCACTCGCTTTGGACAGGGAAAACAAGCTCCGCTGCCTCCCTTTGTCTTCTAGCCCTCTCCACTTCCCGTTTCTCAAGTAGCAGCACAACAACTGTGGCAATATCCAAGTTAATTTACCCGAAGCAAATGCCAGCAGCTCAAAAGAACCGTCTAGATGGACATATCAACTCAGCAGCAAAAGGTATTTATGAAAAACAGGGTTTGTAATATGTGATTTCCCTTCCTTCTCCTCTGCCAAACCAACACTCGGTATCCACGTTCCCTGGCACTGAGCTAGTACCCCTTGGGTGGCTGACCATACCTGGTCCCATTGGCCTCCCGCTGACCTGTGTGAGTTTTCGACAGGGCAGCAGGGGAGAGCGCCTGCAGCCATTCGCACGTTGGCACCATCCAGAGTATCACTGCATTTGTTTTAACTCGGCAAAACCCCCTGTTAAAATCAGTGCCAGTCTCCAAATAAGTTGTTCAGGATCACGCCAAGCCCTGTGACCTTCTCCCCTGTAGAAGCTGTAGCTCCGTCACTACTAGCAGATTCAGTGTGCCCAGACCCATCCTCTGGCACTAAATGCCCTGCATCCGTACCTTTAACCTCTCTCACCCCTCAAAACGGTGTGCCTATACCCAATGTGCCTACTGGGAGTGGTCCTGGCCCAGGAGCAGTTTGAAAGATGCTTATTGGCCCCAAGCAAAAGCATGCCAGGGACTACGCTAACAATTTAACAATACTTCAGAATCTTTTAACAATTATTTGAACAAAACTGTTTAACAATAGAACAATCCGGTTCTGTCTCCCGGGAATGTTCTCTGGCACCGCGAACAGTTGTGTGTCTCCACTAGTAAATTAACGTCCATATGTGACTCCTCTTCCAGCTGCTTGTTCAAGCTCAGATCGTGAGTCCCACCCCTAGTCCCAGCCTCCTGCTTTTCGGTCCTGGAGCTGCTCATTCACAGCCAGGCAGCACACACTTGGTGTCGTCCCCAAAGTGCATAACAGCACTTTTATGCCCACACTCCATCTTTCAAGTCAATTCTTTAATCAGTTTACTTGTTCCTGACCAACCCATCATGACACTCTTCTTCCTTAATATGGTCTTAATCAAGGAACCCTTTTTATGAAGTACTAGGTATCCAGCATTCCCAGGCAATCAATAAAACCTTTTCCTGAACCAAAGTTCAGATGACTTCAACGGTGCCCAGCCAGGATCACAGCTCTGCGGATGCTCTGCTTCTTTGGCGATAGGGGTGCCTTCGAGCGGTCAGGATTCAAGCTGCAGCTGGAAAACATCAGTTTTAAGATAGGAAAAATCATCCTGTGTGAGTTGTGCAAGGCGGCTGCAGCTCTGCCTATCTGCTAAAACCAAGCTGAGATGAGAAGGCAGGATGCTTCCTTTCCCATAGCCCTGCTATGATAACATTTTTAATATCAGGTTCTTTCAGGAAAAATATACTACGCCCGCATATTTTGTTTGGATGGGAAATCAGTTTTTCTGACCACTTCATCTTCATAAATTCTTCCCTTTCTTGTTGGCTTCTTTTTTCCATAACATCTGAGAAATGAAGAGTGGTCTCTCTTTACCACTAAAAACAAACAGCTATTCCATGTGAGCTTATGCTTCATAAAACAAAACTGAATCAACTGTTCCCCTACAGGCTGTAAATTGAATATTGTCTTCCAGGTGACAGGTACTTTCTCTGTTTTGCCAGCAGTGGAACCAACTGTGAAATAACCAACCAAATTCACTGAAAATTTTAATCCTGTTGTGTTTAAAACCTGGTATAATTCCAAGGCAGGTTCTACTATCTACCAAGAGCTCCTTCATCCTTATGGGAGCCCTGACAATCTTTCCTGTGCTCTGGTGCGAAACATAGGCTAGTCATCTTCTTACCAGATTTTCTAGCAATTGTGGAAACTGGTGTGACAGTTAATTACTTTACAGTGGACCAAATATAGATTAACTTGAAAGCGTTAAAATAGGGCAATATGTTAACCGCAGGAGAGCTTTGCCTTCTTCATAAAAAAAAGACTTAAATCAGTATTTGGAATGTTCTATACCAGACTGCCCAAGTAGGTATGGAAATAGGAAAATATGGTCAGAAATTGTTAGGACTTGGTGAAATGAGTAGAAGGCATTTGGAGAGCAATTTGTCTACGGCTTGAAGGAAAGAAAATCTTATACTCAGGCAATGACAAGATGATGTGCAAATGCAGATGGAGAAGGGAAGATGAGGTCTGCATGGTATGTTATTAAATGCAGGAGGAGGGTCATCTGATAAGCGTGGGGCCTCATATCAAGGCTCAGTTCGAAGTCTGAGGAGGTGAATATAGTCCAGTCTGATGTCCCACAGCTGATGCTGAGAAGATGTGAACGATCTGAACCACAGGTTGCAGTCAGTCAGTGCTACTAGTAATAGAGAAGTTCAGTCCAAACCTGGAAGCCAGATGGTGTTAAAGTGAACATAATGGACATGTATTCTCAGTTTTTCCCCCTCTTTGGCTTTCTTTTCTAGGAAGAAGTGCATGCATGTCACAAAGTCACTGGGTTATTCCCAGCTGAGGAAATAACACGGTGAACTGAAATTGCCCACACTGCCATGTGGAGAACAACAACTACAGCGTTAAAACCGAGTGCTCGTGCTGCATCAGACTATGCCCAGTCAGGGGAGTAATTTGAGTGCCATGAGCAACCTTAAAACAGTGGGATGGTGGAAAGCAGAAGGCAGAACGTGGCGGAGCTGAAAGATGCAGCTGTCTACAGCTGCCCATTCCCATCGGCAAACAGACTTGAAGTCCTTTATTCAAAGGTAAGATGACACTGGGCAACATCTGAAAGAAACAGAAAGAAGTACGCTAAAAGCTTCAGACAATTCCTACTGGAAAAAATAAATAAATGAGAAGGACTCGTGGCCTGAATTTGATGTTCTTTCTATACACAGGTTCATTAGCAGCCAAAACTGGCCTGCAGGCACTGTAGCTCTTCTTCACGCCACTTTTCCAGCTTCTCTTACCTGAGATAATGACTTGCCAATTGTCCTGGGCTCGTTAGCAACATAAACTCACACCTTTTGACTTCACTATTACACTGTGTCTGAGGCTCAAATCCTGGCTTGCCGGTATGCGTGAAACTAACTCTTCCTGTTGTAAGAAAACCCTTGGCAGTGTATTAAAGGGAAAAGATAACTCTGGAGATTTTTTTTCTTTTTTTTTCTCCCAGAAACTTTCTTCAGTTACCCACCTTGAAGCTGATTTAAGCTGGGGTAGCTGCTCGTGCACTCTGGCAGCTGGCTTAAAAACTAAGAGGTTGTAATATACTGTTATCTTATCAGGAACGTTCAAATGAACACATGACAGAAGTTTAGTGATGCAGAGTTCAGTATTCTTATTTTATATCTATGCCTGTCACCTACTCCTTCACTTAATCTATTTCCAAAACACCTACAGTTGGTAGCACATTTTCTGAAAAGAATTTAAGATGGCAAAACTAGATATTTCCCATGAGAATCCTCAAGAAGAAAAATATGGGTTTTATCAGTGTTGATTCTTAGCTGGCACAATTTTCCAAGAACTATTGTTCGCATAGGAAGTGTTTTTGATGGAACTTTACAATATAACTTAAAACATGCTGCACGTTACTCCAAATCTCACACCTTTTGTGAAAACAGAGGACTTGCATCCAACCAAACTTTTTTTTATTGTGCTGCTTATGGCTTTTTTACAGACTGTAACCTTTCTAAGGCAACACAACCAACCAAACCTAGCTGGAAATGACTCATGTTCCAAGAAGTTATTTGCAGTTGAAAACAAACAGTAAAAATTGATCCCTGATGTAACTCTCCTGGTGCCATGTTAACGAACTTCCAATCCAGAGAAACTCGTCTCAGTCACGTTTCTTTCTGAGTTCCTTGAGATGATCTATGCTTCATTTCCACAGTTATTGCACTATAAGAACAACCATACATGGTATATATCACTCCGCCTGTCATCTCTGAAAGAGGTTAGGAATGAACACTTAAGGAAAAACAATCAGGGACCGGAACAAGCATACAGTGTTGCTTTTCCTGGTATGCTCTTTTGGCAATTGGCAGCGTAGAGGCTTCCAGAGCCAAAGGATGTATCTGCATCTTTGTGGTTTTCAGCTTCTGCGAGCCTTTCTTCCACGAGTTTGTCTAAGTGCTTTTGAACTAATTTAATCTTTTAACCTTCAGGTGATCCTATGTCATTCACTGTTCAATGATGTGTTATGTGAAAAAAATACTTTCCCTTCCTTTTTTTAAACCTGTTGTCTGGTAATTTCATCTGAAGCTTCCTACTTCTTATGATAAAGTGTTAATAATGGCTCCTTATTCACTTTCTCGATCCACTTAAGGATTTTATAACCTCTGCAGTCTCTCTTCTCACTCCTCTTTTTTCCAGACTGACGAGTCTCAGTTTATCTTGTGTAGTTCAGAAGCTGTATCATACTTCTGGTCATCTTTGTTGCCCTTTTCTGTGCCTTTTTTAATCCTGCGATGCCATTTTTGAGAGATGGGACTAGAGCCACCCACAAGATATTCAAGATACAAGCTCGCTGTGGATTTAGATAATGGTGTGCAGCGGTAAGCTTTGCAGTTCGTTCTCTCTTCCCTTCCTAATAATTCCCAAGAGTTCATTTTTTTGTATTTTCAGCTACTACCGAGTGCTGAACCAATTTCAGGCGACCATTGTTTTAGAAACTGAGTACTAGGTCATTGCACATGAGTATTACCCATACTGCCTTATTTTCATGCTGCCTTACTCACTTACTGTCTTACATTTTTCGTACTGCTTTACATTAAGCCAAAAAATCTGTGGAGCTGCTTTTTAGGCCCAAGTGTGCCATAAGAGAGACCCCCTGCTATATGCAGCCAAAGTACCCGAAATGCGGCACAAAGTGTCTAGGCTGGCGGCAGTGGGCAAGGCTGGCAGCCAGCCTCGTGGTCAGGCTGCCCAGCATTTCCTCTTACAAGCTCCTGTCTTCACTTTCCTACAGCACTGCCAAAAGTAAGCGTTTGGGCTGAAATCTTGCCTGGGTAAGATTTCCTCAGGCTACTTTGGTCTTGTTGGGAGTTGATTTCATTTGGGAGTACTTGTGGTTTGGACAGGGTTATTTGGGATTATTTTGTACTGATTTGTTGAGGCAAAACAGCTCCACCATGGCTAAGGAGGAGACTGGGGAATACACTTCTTATGCATATTTAAAATAAATAAATTAGGTGATCTTTTGTTTGGAAATCACAAATGCCGGCAAGATATGGAAAAAAGCTATTTGCACAGATGATATTTGTTCAGCTCTTTTTATTGATTACAAGACTTTTGCCATCCTCAACAACATGAAACTATTCTTTTTCCAGACTCTAAGCCTGTGAGGAGTCCTAGTTTGTACATGCTTCTTAGATTTGAATGGTTAAATTTGCAGAAAAGACTCTCTGGGCCAGGCATGCTTAGCTCCTGTAGGTCACACTTGGCCTGGACACCTGTACAGGGGTAGGAGGCCTGTTGCTCGTGAGCACCACAAACCCTGGCTAGACCCAGGCATGGTGGAGAGGAAAACAGCTCCAGGTTGCCTTGGAAGAGACACATCAGAGTAGGGAGGAGGAATAAAGTGAAGGAAACAAGGAACTTGGGGGAAATAACAGGGGAAGAGCAGGAAAACCAAGATTAACCTCGATGATCTGAGGATCTGCTTTGGAGAGGAAATTGAGTAAGGAGAGACACTGTTGATTATACAGTCCTGTTTCATTTCTGTCTGTCAATATAACCTGAACTCGTCAAAGCCTGGCTCCAATCAAGAGAGCTTCCAGCCCTTACCCGGAGTACCCAAATTCAGCTCCTTTCTGTTACTACCTCCAGCATCTCAGATACCAACAAGCTGGATCCTTCTTCTGCAGGTACAAATTTTCCTAATGAATTACAAGTTTGAAATACAGAGTAGGCCAAAACTGAATACTGACACTCCCCCCGTCACCATACACAAAAAACAAAAACCTGTTAGCATTTTGCTGACTCCTCACAATCACCCAGTCTCCAGAGAGTGTTTTCCTTCAGCATCCATCATCAAGAATAACGTCAGAATAACTCGCCAGTCATGTGGCAGCAGTGGGAAGTGAACAAAAGCCAAGGCAGTTATAGGGAAAAGACCATTGTTCCAAAAAATTTAAATGATGTCCCTCTACTTCTTAAAAGCATCAGTAAATATCCTTTCCAACGGCAAGTGCTTCTTTCAGCAGTTGCCTGCAGAGAGGGTACGAGGCATGGCATGAATTAGCCTGCTTTTTGGAGGCTAGTTAAATGCTGGACATTTGTCATAAAATGTCACATTTCAGTATAAAATCCCTTCCTCATTTGACACCAAGCCCAGCAACACCTTAATGTACAATCAAGTCCCTCGACGGAGGAAGGGATTTGAGGGTGTCTGGACAATAGCGAAGACTCAAGCATGCATTTTATGAGAGGGAGGAGAATCAGTCATTCTCCTTATTACTGTAGTTCCATTTATTAGTCACCATTTGGATTATGATATCCGCTAGAAATCTTAATTATGGGTTGTGGCCCCACTGCAGTGGGCCTAAACAGATGTAAGAGTTATGTTTCTAGTTATCTTAACACCTTTCCAACAGGGTGTCACAGATACAAGTTAATTAAGCCTTACGCTAACCTGTGATGCAGAGATACAAGTATTTTTTTTTTCTCTTCTGATATACAAATAAAGAAACAGAGAGACTAGCTTATACCTGCTACTCAGTCCTAAAGTTTACCAAACCCTCCTCTGGCCTTTCTGCCTTAACCGCTATGTGCCTTCCCACTGGGCAGATCAGTGCATTTTGATCTGTTGCTAATAACATCAGCAAAAAACTGCATCCTGTGCCTCTGCAAAGTCTTAAGCAAGTTTTCTTATAAAGATGAAAAATATCATAAATTTCCATGTAGGTTATTTCTCCCTGAGTGCCCTAGAAACACCTCTAACCCAGCCTGCTTTCAAAAACCCGAGGGTCAGCCACTGCACTCCTGAAGGCACCCATCCCGGAAGAGTCATTAGTCAGGGGAGAGATTATTCTTAACTGCATGAGTTGTATCTCTCCCTCATTGCCCAACACTTTGCCCTCATGGTGCTTGCAGCTGTGGATGAACCCAAGGAGCGAAAGTCCGACATCTCCCTTACAGAAGGTGAGACACACTAAACTGCCTATACAGTGGGAGATTCCAGCTAGCTTGAAAATCTAGAGATTGGATGATCATTATAATAGCTCTATCTTGTGTAAAACATCCTGAGTGATCTGGAAATCTGCTTACACCACCACTGATACATCCCAGATCTGTGTGTATGGGAGGTCTACAGGAAAGCCCAGGCACAGCTGCAGAGCTGTGCTGCTGCAGCAGAGGTGTTTGAGGGGACTTAGGGCAGGAAAGAGTAGAATAATCCACTCTATCTCACTGGAGATCCTGCTCTCCATCCAAAGAGCCACAGGAGAGGAGGAAACAACTTCAGCCCCTTTCTTGTAAGACATCTCCTTTCCAGCCCTCTTGTCCCTGCCCACGAGCTGGCTCCCTCTGAGAGCCACACAACCACCTCTGCTCCCACAGCTGCAAGAGCACGTGGAGTACGGGCTACGCAGGGGCGGGGAGGCTGGGGCAAGACAGCCTGGGTGGGCTTTTGCTCCCTGTCTGCAGGCAAAGCAGGCACATCGGCAAGGCACAGGAAACACGCCCTAACCTCCCAGCCAAGCAATGATCTCTTCCGCTAGCAAGCACCCCTTGAAATGGCATTCAATTTTTCAAATCTGTTTCTGAACAGAAAAGCACAAGAATGAAACTTTTCCAAAGCTGTTAAGGGAATCGTGGGTAGTCAGCTGGAGATATCATTAAAAGGTCTTTAAGGTGACTCAAAGGGGATGCTTGGAAATTGAGATATGCAGAATTAAGCAACCAAAAAGCCCTTACTTGAGTTTCCAGAAGTCTTTTGTTGTACTTGCTAAGCAAAACTCATTGTTCATAGCGAGGTTAAACAAAAATCCTAGGCACGAGCTCTCGGCTAGAGGAGTCTCATAAATTATATTGTCTCTCTTTTATTTCATGATCTTTTTAATCGAAGAATCATTCTGCTAAGCCGGCCTAAACCTAGAGTGTTGAATTCAAGCACCTCTTTGTTCAAATCTCTTCAGGCCATGTGGGGAAAAAAAGAAATCTGTTTCAGTTTTAATCCATCACTTCTGAGGCTAATATTTTTATTAGTTATTCATTTATTGTGGATTTAGAGGCACTGCCAAAACTGATCTCAAGGAAAGCCTTAATTTTGGAGTGACTGTTGTTGCATCATAATATTCTTCAGTGGCCATATCAGTCAGAAGAGTATTTAAGGAAATACACCTTGACATATGTGCAAATCCTTATGAAGCCAATTTTAATGGTGTCTTAGATTTTGAAGAAAACCTTATCACTGAAAACTGAAGCTTTTTGTTGAACTGCTTAAGCTGGTGAGCAACAAGGAGAATCATACTTACTGGGAATGAACAGATGGGATCACTCTTTTGCACATGATTCTGGAATGCAATAAAATTGTTTGGTTCCGGGAAACAGTTTTTCCTCCCATTATATTATAAAAATGGGGAAAAGTCCTGATTCTGAAATCTGAACGCCCACAAGTACTCCTCATTCATGCTTTGGGAAGACATAAATTATGGAGGAAAAAAAAAAGTAAGTGAACGTCATCTTTGCATAGAGATGTTCTCATTTCTTGATCTTGCAAAGGTGCAAAAGGGATCTTGCTTTGCAAAAAGAAACTGGTGTAAAGAGCCTACATACTTTGATAACAGCAGAAACCCTGGAAGGAAAATATATAAGTGCAGCACACAATTGAAAGCCTGTGTTTACTTCAGCAAATTGGACTACAGAAACAGTTTCAGGAACGTGCTACGAAACTCCTCGTTCTCTTTTCAACACCCTGAACCTGCAATCCTTAACATGTCACGTGCCTTCGCACTTCGTGGAGAAGCTCAATGCAGTACTGAGGTTAGACCAGAGATCACAAAATTGGGTGTCCGATCAGAAGAGGTTATGAAAAATCACTCGACTGCAACCCTCAGGCCAGATTCTTGGCGGGTATAAATCATCACGGCCTCCCATAAAGTCACACGGAGGCCATGCTGCTTTACACCTGCTGAACATCTGGCCCCGGGTCTGTGGGAAGAAGGGTATGATGTGCCTCACGCTTCACGCATTTCTGAACAGCTGCTTTGAAGGACTCCTTAAAGCCTCGCATGAGACTGTTTGCCCTGGCTGAAAGCTCTGGAAAGGATTGACTGGGAACAAACATTTGAAGACTTCGGTGTTTACGGGGCATAAACGTACCCTGAGAAAACTCTCTAATGTAGAAAGTTGCTTCTTGGCAAATCTCTCACAAATGAGGTGGGTGAAGGAGAGATTATGTCCAGTTCCAGCCAACTAAGAGCTTAATAGTGTCTTTCCGTAAGTAAGTTTGCTTCAGTAGTTCTGACAGTGTCAGGTGATTTCAGCCTACTACAGCTATGTGCAAGGATTTGGCAAACATTGGATGAATTCTGCTGTGTGAATATGAGAGGCCTCTCCCTCTGACCCTTTTTTTTTTTAATTATTAATCAGGAACTAAATCTTTGAAACTGTCCTTATCTCAACATCGTCACTCTGATTTAGCAGAACTGCCAGAGAAATCTTGCAAAGAACAGACTCAAAAAGTCATCTGATGATAATTTTTTTTACTAAGAAGCTTTCAGCTACAGTGTGTTACATTTTTTAAGGGATACATGTCACATTTTTTAAGGGATACATGTCAGGGAGTAAGTGAATAGTCAAGATTGCATGTTGTGTGACTCCCATTGCTAGGGCAGTTTCTTGTTATTTTCCCTTAGTAGCAGGTGAGACCACTGACCACCTCTTCTGAGAGGCTTGACCTGATAGCTAGAAATAGCATCTTATGAATTTCTTAAAATTGAACTTCAGGAATATAGAGGTAGTTCATTTATTTGTTGCTTTACCTGTAGTCATTTTCGTAGTGGAAATTTTCAATAAATTATGTTTTCATTAAGATTCTGGTTGTTCTTGTCTTCCAGTTCATTTCACCCATGCCAGGCTAAAAACCTTTGCTTGTTTTTTTGTGAGGGACTGGGTTAGGCTGGGCAAAAGTTGTACTCTCCTAGCATGTTGCCCAAACCCAAGCTTCAGCTGGGCTAACGAAGATGGTAAATGGCACTCCTATAAGTTAAATGGTTATCTGCAAGCGAATACACCCAGTGTGACAGATTCCAGTGGTCATCAAACAAGATAGATAAGCACTTGGACCACAGAAAGAAGAAGAAAGGAATGATTATATCTTCATGATAGTAGCTTTCTCATAGTCGTATTAACATTACAAATTAACAGTACTGAATTTCCTTCCATTTCATTAACTTAATGAAGATCCAGTCCACTAAAGTCCATTAGAAAACTTAGCAATTACTGCAAACAAGTAACTCCACTATCATTGTCTGTATTTTAATAACCCATTCTAATTTAAGTTACAGTTTAATACAGAAAAGATGCATGGGAAGATAGAGATGATGTCAGCTGCATAAATCATTTGACAGTACGGAACTCATTAGAAGATGGATCCTGCACTTGCAAACTTACTATTATGCTTCAATTTACCATAGAAGTAGGACCATCTGTAGAGGGACAAAGTGAAGGCTAGCTTCATCTCGAGGGGGGAAGAGAATCAGGCAGAAGTCCCCACATACCAGGCCTGTGGTCACTAGCGCTTTCTTTAAGTCAAATATATTTTAAAGTGTTTGCAGTCATCGTTTTGACACTGAGAGTAACTTCTGTCTATACAGCACCTTTCATCTAGAAACCTGAAGAGCTTTCTGAAAATTAACTCAGTGCTTCTGCACGGCCATTGCATGTTCAAAATTCATACCAGCAATGTGTGAAATGCTCTCCTTGCCAGAACTTGTGCTTTTTTTTTTCTTTAACTAGTCTCTGTTACCAAGCCACAAAACCATGCAATGGAGACGGAAATCTTGCAACACTGTTGAGGTGTATCTGCTACCCTGTTTAATGCTTGTGTTGATTGCAGTGACAAGAATTTACATTTTAAGCAAAATTTTTATCCCACATGGAAGTAGAAGGATCTACTTCTAGGTAACCCGCGGAGGATGAGATCTATTTGCCTGCTTGAAATGAATGACACTTGGGAGACATTATTGTTTTTCATATTTTTTTTGTTAATCAAGAAAGGAAAACCAAGAATCGAAGCAATGGAATGTTCAAAGTTCTTTGAAAGGGAGCAAAAATTCTGAAATTCAGCAGAACAAGTGTAGTCTGAATATTTGCAGTCTTTAGTGAGCAATGCCTTATCCTAGTGATTTACAGAGCTAGAGCATTCTTTGGAGGCAGAATTCGCAGCACAATCTCCTCTCCTCCCTCCTCCCACCCCCAAACACGCCTCTGCTAATCAACCTTTGCCATCCTTGCAAAGTGCTGTTGCATTTAACCCCACTTAGAGGTAATTTGGAAAGAGAACAATCAGTTTGGTAACCCATTTCTAGTCTCTGTCTGATGATATTTGGAGATTAGCTGCTGGGACTGTGGCTTCTCAGCTCCTTTGGTTTTTGAATTATTTGCATGCTAATAACTGTAAGTACATAACCAGTTATATAATATCCACCAGATAAGTCAAAGGGGTGCGAAAATCCACCAAGGCCAGGACGCCTGCCTCCCGCTTTGCTGGGACCCCCGTCTGCCCCCACCAGCTGGGTGGCGGGCACACATCAGGCTGGCTCGCACAGCCCTTGCCTGGGAGCACTCACACTGCTCCTTTCCCAGCAGGCGCTGTTGTAAAACACAAAGAAATCGAGCTCTAAATTATACTGCTCCTGGCATCGTTTTATTGCCTGGTTCTCTCCAGCAGTATTTCGCCTTGTAAAGCAAAGCGAAGGTCCTCGGCAGCGCAGAGCCATTCTCTTTGGAAATGCTGGAAGCTGTCATAGCAAGTGTCCATCTCCGTTTTCACTCGTGAGCTCTGTGGTACAACTCAGCAGGTGCCATTTCCTCAGCCGTAGATCTGGCCGCTCATCTTGGGACTACTTTAGAGTTAAGTCACGCGAGAGGTTTCCTTGATGCTTCATCTTCCTGGTAGTAAAGAAGCGTCGGGTTTCCCCACCCCTTGGGAGCAAACTCTTTGCTCTTTTTCCTAGTAAATTAACATGCAGCTCTGGAAGGCCTGCAGGCAAAAGCTCTTGAAAGGAAAGAGAAAGAAGACATTTTAGCGTAAGGGAAGGGACAGTGGAAAAAACACTGGGGCAGGCAGTCTTCTCTCCCCATGTCCCCGCTGCTCCTGTGGCTGTGGCATTACTCCTTCTGCTCGCCGGTGGGTGGTCTCCTGCACTGGGGCAACTGGTGTTCCCTGGCATTGGTCTCTGCAGCTGATTAAGTAGAAACTATTATCCCTGCGGCAGGAACACTGCTCGCTACGTACAAAACAGCAGTCATCATCCCCGCTCTTCTCTGCTTTGTGCCATGCTTCATTTCATTTTACATTTAAAGAAACCCAAACCAGTCCATCATTGCAGCAGCTCCCCCAAGCCATTTGGACTTATCATTTGTAACCCTTGCAAATTCAGCGCGAAGGGGAAAAATAAATCTTTGGATGTGAGTCTGCGGTAATTTTCACTTCTCAAAACATGTAGGCGACTGTTGTTAACATTAATGAGGCATGCAGCTAATCAGAGTAAGTCCCTTGCTTGATGAAAACAGCACTGCAGGAGTACATCAGGCACAGAGTGCAGCACCTTTCATTCCCCCAGTGAACAAAATTCTTTTAAAACAGAGGAGTATTTGAATATTTATATTTAAATGTACGGCCTGATAGGATCTCTGGGCTGTAGCATCCCTGCCGTACTTAGGGCAAGAAATGAGGGCAGAAAGGGGCTAAGGGACTGGGCCAGGGATGCGTGAGTGCAGCCATGCTCACGTCAGCAAGGGCTGGGACACAGCTACCACGGAAGAAACGGCGATCTTAGCTCTGCAGGTGAGAAACAGGAAAACTAGTTACAGATGACCGAAACAGATGAAAACTTACAGAAGTGGTTAGAGGAATGTGGCGCCCTTGGCAAATGATGAAAAAATTGCTGAAAGGTGCCTGAGTAAAAGCGGTCAAATTAAAACCATCTTCGTGACTGAAATATGGCAAGAGTTTGAGGGGGAAGCAGCAGGTAGGAGCTGCAGTGCCTGCTGCACCACGGAGCCAGGGCAGTCTGAGAACAAGCATTTTTTTGTTCCTGCTGTAAAAGGAGATGAAGACACTGCTCATTAAGGTATAGCATAGACATGGGAAGAGTAGACAGCAGCAGGACAAGTTTTCTGAAGCTGCCTTAATCATGTGCCCCAGCTCTCCTCTGCAGAAAGGAGATCAAATCTAAATGCAATTTGGAAACGTTAAAAAAAAATTGTATCTTAACAAACCTACAAAAACGGACTGGATTTCGTGACAGTTGTTTGAGAAACTTTCTTATCCAACAAACGCTATGCACTTATATAATATTGTTGTATTTTTCTACAAATTTCAATATACAATCAGATTTTCATACTCAGGCCTTCTGCCCATGTGTGCGCCCATTTTGGCCTAACCAACGACCTATCCAGAAACCGATCGTTCCCCTGATGAGAGTGGGAAAAAAATTGCTTATTTTAATTTAGAAAATAATGGATGTTTAACTCAAATTGGATGCCATTTAAATAAACCACATTTTTATTTTAAAAGTCTTCACATCATTACACTTGAAATTATGACAACGTGTATTAAAGTCTGAACAAAAATAATTTAAAATACGATATTCATATTTGCGCATGGGATTTTTTTAAGAGACAAACTGATAAACTGGGAAAAGGCAGCAGAAACCAAGTTTTGTTAAAGTACTTGGAAAAGATCCTTTGATAGCAGTAGCCTCTTTGTCGGTGTAAAGACCGTATTTCCTCCTATCGGTGTAGTCACCCTGTTTACTGTGATGAGTGTTTAATTCAAAGTTGAAAAAGTGGGCAAAAACTGAAGAGCGGAGAAGCTGCTCCTCTAATCTGTGGATAAAAAGCAGAGTGAGAGGCAGCGATCTACTATTTCTAAAACGCTGTAGTATACAAGAACTGGAAACAGCATTAGTTCCGTTCCTGAAATACAGTAATTTGTGCGCTTAATAAATCTGTTAGCTTCAAGGACAGGGTAGATGGGAAAAAGAGGGCTGCGTGTTTCTGTGGTGGTGGTAATATGAACAGGACCTCGGATGGCTGCTGTTGACAGGGCAGGGAGCGTGGAAGTCCCCCGAGCTCTACTAGTGAATCAACCTCTGACTTGCGCTTTGAAAAACGTATCTTTGCTCTGAACGGATCCAGCATGGTTTAGCGACTTTTGTATGAACAAAAAATTAGTTCTTTTTTGAACATTTTAATTGAATCCTCTTCCCGGTTACCCACAGCTAGGTAGGCATTATTAGCTTTAAAAGTCGTTATTAATATAAAAGAGAGGGTAATGAAGCATTTGCATTTTCTGAAAGAAAACAAAAAGTCCAAAAGAATTTAATCTGTATTTCTCAAATGAGCATCACGGATACCAGGAGAAAGTACCACATTTAGCGTAAAGACTACAGATTTAAATTACTTACTAACTGCTGAGAACTGACTTTCCCTGAGGGGGGGAAAAAAAAAAAGCAAAACTAAAAATCTAAACCAGAATTAATACTAATCATGCCTCCGCTGTGGCTGTGATTTCGGTTTAAACCAGCTGTTGGATTTCGGGGTCGCGCCGCGCACGTGGGATCATGCCAGAAGTCACCTCAGCATGTCCTTTTCCGCCCCCCTGAACTCGTGGGGCGCGGCGGCCGCCGCCGTTGCCACCTGCCCCGGGGGGGACGGGGAGAAAGGGGGCGAGAAGGGGGCGCTCAGGTCTGCACGGCGGCGTGTGGGCGGCCGTCGGGGACGTCGAGCAAGGGGGCGCACCGGCCCGCGCCGCCTTCGCGCCACCGCCGGCCCGGCGAGGGCCGAGGGGCGGGGCGAGAGGCGAGGGGGCGGGGCGAGAGGCCTGAAGGGGCGGGGCGAGCGAGGCGAAGGGCGGGGCGCAGGGGTGGCGGGAGGCGGGGCGCAGGAGGCGGTGCTCTGCCCGCCGGGCCGCCAGCCGGGGCCGCGCGGCGGTTGGGAGCCGGAGCGCGAGCCCAGCGGAGCGGCCGCTCTCATTGGCGCGCCGGGACAAAGTGGCCGCAGCCCCGCGCGCGGCGCGGCGCGACACGCTCGCGGGGGGCGGCGGGAGCCGCCGGGGCCGGGCCGGGCCGCCGGAGGGCAGCGTCCCGCGGGGGACTCGCAGCCCTCGGTGTGCGAGGCGCGGAGAAGGAGGCGGCGGCGGGGGAAGCAAGCGGGGACCGAGAAAATGAATCGGAGTTTCAATAAGTCTCAGACTCTGCGGTACCTGGAGTGCAGCGCGGTGGAGGTGAAGAGTAAGGTGAGGAGAGCGCGGCGCGGCCTCGGCCGGCGGCGGCTCGGTCCCTCTCCGTCCCCCCGCCGCTCCCCGCCGTGCGCGGAGCCCCCCGCCGCGCCGCTCGGCTGCGGCAGCCCGCGCCGGCAGGAGCTGGCGGGGCGCCTCGCTCGGGCTCCGGCGGTGTGTGTCCGCCCCGCCCGCCTCCTCCCCCCCCACGGCGGGACCGGGGGCGGCGCGACCCCCTTCCCCCCGCACGGCCCGCGGGGGCCGGGCCGGGGGCTGAGCGGGATCGGGGCGGGCGGGCGCCGGGGGCGCCGTGCCCGCCGCTCCGGCTCGATCTTTTGTTTCGCCGCAAGGACTTCGGCGCAAACTTTTGCGGGGGGGGGGGGAGAGGAGGAGGAGGGAGGGCAAGTTTCGAAACCGCCCATTGTTTTCGCTTTGCCGAAAAGCGGGGGATTTCGGCGGGGGCTTTTCGGCGGGGGCTTTTCGGCTAGCGGCGTGCGGAGGGGAGGGGGGCGGCAGCGGGACCGCCCGCCCTGCCGCCGTGGCGGGGCTCGCCGCGTCCCCGGCCCGGCCCGGCTCGGCTCGGCCCGGCCCGCCGCGGGCTGCTCGGGCTCCGTGCTCCCCCTGGTTGGGCGCTTGGCGGCCCCGGAGCGGAGCCGTTTAGCGCTTTCTGCTTATTTTCTAACCGGTTTGGTTAGGTGGGGAGGAGCGGGGCTCCCCGCCGCCTCGCCGAAAGCGAGGGAGCCGCCGGGGCCCAGCTGGGCCCGCCGGCCCCCGAGCGGGGCCGCCGCTGCTGGCGGCGTCGCGTCGCGTCGCGCCCCGGCGGCACCGTCCTCGGCCCGAAACGCCTCAGAGGGCGAGCCGTTCCCCAGATGCCGCCGCCATCCGTCTTGGGGGCAGTCCGCAGGTGCCCCGGTAGAGTTGAGCGAGGGAGCGGGCAGGGAAGTGGGTGGAAAAACGGGGCCAGGCTGGTGCTGGTGGCGTCGCCGTGGTGTGGCGGCTGCGAGGCCCGGCGGCTTCTCCCTCGCCCGTCCCTTCTGCCGGGTGTCAAAGGGGAACGGGGCGCGCCTGCCCTGGCGGAGCCAGCAGGTTGTGCCTAAGCCCTTATTTTTTTAGCAGCGGGGTTGCGAACCACAGGACAGTCGTGCGCGGGCACAGCTGCGCGTTGTGGCTCGGCTTTTTTAAACGATGATTTCAGTTCTCTGTTTTTACAGTTGGTCTTGCTGAGGGTTCTCCAACAGGTCCGGTCTGGTCGCTGTTGCTTGAAGCAGCACATCAAAATCTTGTCCACCTCTCCTAGGTGGAAAAACACCTCCTGCTTGAGGGAAAACTCAGAAATCTCCCTGGAAGCCTGCTTTCTATACACATGTCTGATCAGTGAGTAGGTTGGAAAAAAGTAAGGAGTAACATTCGCATGTTCTGGGAAACTGTGCACTGGCTACCTGTTTACACAGTGTTGGAGCTGAGGTGTCAGGCACTCTTGTTTGTGTTCAGTGCTCTCCGTTTCTGTCCTCTGCCGCTGTTAGTATTTGCATTGAGATCAGCCAGCCTATAGCTCTGTCTCAGTGGGAGGGCTATCTCACGTGCAGGGGACTCTCCAATCATTTCCGAAGGTGACATCTGAAACGTGGGTTGAGAGCTCTCATTTCCTAACCTCCCATTGCTACTCGAGTGTTCGAAGGGGGTCAGCAGGCCAGGGACATTTTCGTCTTGCTTACACAGCTGGAAAATTTTGGTTCGGTTTGTACTAGTTCTAAGGTGTAATCCGCCCCCACAACATTTGATATGACCCCCAAATCCTCCAGATCCAGTTTTCTCATCACTGGCTTATACCCAATGCAAGCTTCAAAGTAAAAACTTGACCCCAGTTAGACAGGAACTTTTAAGTTCATACTCTTACTGCAGTATTCAGGTGGAAGAAAGTAAAATTTGTTCTCTTAGTAATAATTTAAAAGCAATCTTATAATGAACACCACATAGCCTCTGTTATAGCTGTAGAAATCTTTTAAGTGAATCCTATGTAGCCATGTAGATACCAAGTCATTTAGGTAGATCGCGAGTGTGAACGAGTGACTGCAGACCTGCAGAGAGAAGGAAATCCATTGCAAATAAACTTGTGTGGGTGGAAGGGGTTTACTGGAGGCCTTCTATAGTTCAGGGAAGTTACTGCTAATGGCACAGACGTTACTTTATAGAACAGCACTGCTTCAGTAGGGTGGGAACTTAAAATAGAGGCTGAACTCTAAATAGCATGTGGAGGGCCTACACCCAGTGATGATCCATTAATGTGCAACTTGGGTCAAGGGAGGCCAGCTGTTGAATTTCCTGGTTCTGGTGGGTCGTTTTGTCCGCTTACTGTTAGTGTGACTTGTGTGCATCAAGTTGTTGGAGAGGTTGCTACCGAAATTGCGAGGTGGTTTTCTTTTGTCCGTAAGGCTCACAGGTTTGCTCAGAGGGAGTTATTGGATTGTGGAAGTCGATCCAGTGAGAAACTCTGGCCAATGGTGCCTGGACTGTCTGGAGCTGAGGGAAGGGGAAAAACTTAAATACCTTCTATTCAGTAATGCTGCTTTTGGTAGCCTTATGTAGTCAGCCTTTTAAACATCTAGTTGCCTCTGTTTTGTAAGTACAAGGCCTGTCCAAACCTGCCTGAGAACTAGAAAGTTGAGTCTGAGAACTCATGATTTTGCATCTATCTTCAAATGCTGTAGCCTGCCAGGCGAATGAAGGTGGGTGCAGCGCAGTGTCTGAGCTGGAACATACTCTTGGCTGGGGATCAAGGGATTCTCAGGTGGCTTTTCAAAGGTTGGGGAAGTGGCAGGCCGTGGGCAGGTGGAATCCCTTTTAGTGGAGGAGCCGAGTGTGAGAGAGCACTGCTTTTACACAACTGCATGAAATAGCTTTTCTCCTTGTCTGAAGATTGAGTCAGATGTGAAAGAGCTCTGAAAAAATAGCTGTGGGGAGTCAGACGGATGATAATCTGCAAACATTTTTTGGTAGTCCTGCCTCTGTTATGATAACCAGGTGATTCTTTCCTTAAGGATAAACAGCCAACGAGCTGGTGAACGGCATTGGTCGTGATTCAGAAATGACTCCTTAGAAAACTGAGCAAGATTATTTCAGACTACTAGACGCCCAGCTGACCGGAGTTTAGTTACTTTTATGCAAAAGAAAGTTCTTGAAGATTGGTTTGAGCTCTTAATTTTTGGAAGGGAGAGTTTATCAGATCCTTAGTACCATACTGGATAAGACGCTTCTCTGGCAATCCACAAGTCTCCTTAAATGTTAAGTTTCCTGATATGTCAGAGGCTTATTCAAAAAAAGAAAAGGGGTGGAGAGGATTCTGGCTCTTATAGGTAAGAGATTTCCTCAGATTCTTACCTTTTCTGCTTATTCCTAAAACTTGAACAAGTAGCACAACCCTTGGTAGCTGATATAGCCCATAGGGAGTTGAAGCAAGACTGATCTCTCTTGTCACTGTAGCTGCTTTGAGACCATTAGACTGTTGGATGAAAGGTGTTATAAAGAACATCGTGCTGAATCTTGTGGCTTCTCTTCTCGATAAACAAAATAAATAGTCTGTTGAGATAATCTTGTATGTGCCATGCACATCTTCTGCACATCTTAACGGGCAGTGTTAACGGCTTAAGCTTCTAGTTCCTAGAACCTAGTGCAAAAATGGGTCTATTTTTTTCTCCTTGTCTCTTTCCTTCCCATCTTCCTAGAGCAGAGCTGCCGAGTAGCTCAGGCCAGAAGGGCCCTCTGGGGCTCTCTGTCTGGCCTCCTGCTTGAAGCAAGGCAGTGCAGGGCTGGGCCAGGCTGCTCAGGGCTTTATCCAGTTGAATCTTGAAAATCTCCAAGGATGGAGACTGCACAGCCTCTCTGGGCGTGTGCTTAGCTGCCCTCATGGGGCAACAATTTTTTCCTCATAGACCGTCAGAAACTCTCTCATCTCAAAGCCTTTTGTCTCTTGTTCTCCCACCATGCACTGCTGTGAAGAGCCTCATAGGTACTGGCAGGCTGCTGTTAGGTCTCCCAAAAGATCTCTCTGCTTCAGGCTGAACGAGCCCCATTCCCTCAGCCTCTCTTCACACGGCAACTACCTGTGTTGCTGGTTGAACTTGCTCCAGTTTATCGATGTCTTTATTGTACTGGTGGGCCTAAAACTGGACAGAGTATTCCTCTTTCTCTGTGCAGAAAATCTGTGAGCTTTGTGGAAGGTCAAATTTTTAGCTGGTCTAAACCAGTCTGTACCTTCCCTGGCCCTAGGATGACCCATCACACCAGCTGGGAATGTGGCCCAAAAGCATGCTTCTGCTCCTGCTGCTTGTCCCCGAAATATTTTAATACCTTGTGATTGCCCAGTGGGAGTGCTCAGAGTGATACATTCTCTGGCTACAAATCTCTGCAGAAAGAATAGTTTTGCAACACTATGGAATATGCCTTGGTTTACATCAGGTTAGTTTTTCTCTGGGCGAATGGAAGGTGCTTTGGGAAGCTCTTTGATCACCGTGTTACAGCAAATGCTAAAAGGGAAAACGGAAAAGAAGCCATCTGTGTGTGTTCTCAAACATGGCAATAGTTGGAATTGCTGTAGTCTTCTGCTTTAAGGAGTCATCTTCCTGCAGGCTGTATCCTCCTTCCCTCCCTCTGTTCCCTCCCCTGAAAGCCAGCCTTACTACAATCAAAACATGTAACAACTTATCGCTAGATAGCAAAGCGGTAGGGGAAGGAGAAATCTGCTTAGAAACTGGCACATGTCATAGGAAAATATTAATTGATTTGTAATTACATCTCATCCCCATTCTCATCTCTTGTCTGTCACTATGGGATAAATTAAAAGCTCAGTTCTTATCTAGGTGATGTCTGTAGCCCAGAATAAATGTTTCAGCCTTTTCAGATAAGGTCTGAAAACTCATTCTCTTGCTGGCTTATATCAACTGTTTGTTCGTTTGCGTTTAGCACTTGGTTTCACCTTTCCCCAGTCTGGTGGCCAGTGAAGTATCTGTCCCCTTTGCAAGAAATTATGACTAATCCAGCTGCCAGATGACTTTTATTGTGTATGGTACTTGTTTTTATTTTTGGTTTTCTTTTAAAATTCTGCCTGTAGTTATGAGCGCACAAACCTATTTTTTCATTTTCTCTGCCTCGCTTTAGAGGTTACAGGCCTCTCCCTCCATGAGTGTGAGCCTACAGAAAAGCAAAAACTTTGTTTGATAGGAATTCCTACATCAATGGTGAGAGTCTCTCTTTACTTATAACTCCATGTAGCTGCTCTTCTCCCATCTTCCTGCAGCTAAGTGAAAAATAGAGATTTGCTTTTTTTTTTTTTTTTTTTTTTTTTTTTAAGTTGCATGTACAACTTTTCAAATGAGAGGGTAGCCTAAGTGTGTATTTCTTTTCCAGTCACTGGGAAATCTTGGAATAGTAGAGGTATAAGATTCCCACAGGCTTTTAAATGGTAGCTTTTTGAATCGCTTGTAAAAGCGTTTTTGAGCTTCAAAGCTGACAGCTTTACATTTCTGGCTTAAAAGCAACAGAGAAGGATTTTTCTACTAGTACTGCATTATTTCTTATAAGCTGTAGATAGGAGGAAGAATTCACTTTTATGCTGTTAAAAGTGGATAGATGCACTCTTGTTCCTCCTCCTCCTCCTCCCCCCAAAAAAATCCTAAAAAGGAAAAAAAAAATCTTTGTTTAGTTACTAAATTTTCTTGAAAAATGAGAACTTTCAGTAATAGCTAAGAATCATAATAGCACAGACACCTGACCGAGTGCTGTTTTGGATACTCAGTGGTAGACTGACTTCTCTGCCTTTTTAATAATGTTCTGTTTTCTTGCATTACAAATGGATTTACAAATTAACAAGAACATGATTAACATCCAGCTGCAATAAACAAACCCATTAAGATAAATATATCTACTTAACTATAACCGTATTTTTTTTTGCTCTGTTCTCCTGTCCTGTTTCTGCTTTGTTCTAGTAAATGTTGTTGTTCAGCTGAACTCTGCAACTGGATTTTTAATAAATTCTTGATCCCATTCTGGTGTATCTAGAGCATAGGCATGATATTGGCCATGATATAGAATATGGTCTTCCATACAGAGAATACATGTGGGATCGACAATGCTGTGTGCTCTTATGAGGTAACTTGCAGATAAAATGGTATCTTTGGGTCTTGGACAAGTCAAATAATGCTTCAGCAAGTCTGCCCTTTCCAAAACCGTTGCTGGATTGATGTAATATCAAAACAGCTATTGGTTTGTCCTGTTCACGTTGTCCTTTCTTATGAGAAAGTGTACCTGTTATATATAGGCAGTTCTTTTAGACTTTCCCCATCCTTTTTCTCCAAAGGTTGCTGTTAGGTACAGACACCTTAACAGTCAAAATATTGTGTCCATGTGGCATGTTGCTGCTGATTCAGATATCTATCTGTATATTTACATATATCTGTATACATTAAAAAAAGTATGCATTTGAAAGGTATGGAGCAGAATACCATATGCTGCTGTAACTGTAGCAATAGCAGTGAAGGCAAACTTGCTTTTACCAGTCCCTTGTAAAGAGATTTTAAAGGTCTGTCTCTTCTCTTTTTGGTGTTAACCAAGTGAGAGAGGTCTACAAATTGTGTTCACCAGGCTTTTGTACTCTATTTTCAGTCTTATGCTGAAGTCTTACAGGCGTTCTGGAGCTTGAGAAGAAATGTTTTCCATGTGTAGCACGCTTGAAAATTGATAGAAAATGTCGCTCTCTTTAAATGTTAAGAATATTAAAACAACTTTAAGTCTGTTTTTAAGTCTATAAGTAGTACTCAGAATCTTCTAGTCAAGATCGTACTTGTCATACCTAGAACACAACTAAAATAAGCGCAGTGAAGAGCACTGTAACCAGCTGATTTAACTTCTGGTTTTGAGCTTCAAAACATATTTGATTATATGCAAACCAAATGTAACACGGACTCAGAAAACCACAGTGCTTCCTCTCTTAAATGAAGACAGTATGCCTCAGCAAGATCAACTACAGTCAGTCTGGATTTTTGCAAAATATGTTAAGAGAAAGATGTTTAGATTGTAAACATAAATCTCTTTCTTCAGCCATCTTGCCCCTGTCCCTGTTCCTTTCCCTCCCAACTTGCTCAGTTTATGACAATGGCTATTGCACTGATTCTAGTAACTGTTTGCTAAATGATGCCCACTAAACTACTGGTTCCTCTATTATTATGAATCTAATTTGCATAGTCGGGCAACTTTTCGGAGTGGTCGTACCTCTTAAACTTAGGCTTAAGACTTTAAATGGTTAGATCATTTGAGAGAAAGTGACCACAGCTTAACAAGGTACCATACATCAGCTGAACCACAGTAGTTCGTCATGTGCCTGCTTGTAGCCCTTCACAGATGAGAGGTCAGACATGTCTGTGCAACGCTTTTGCATCTGTCAAGTCATTCTGCAATAGTACTGTTCAGATGTCAGCTGCATGTAAGCACCAGCATGCTTTAACTGTCTTCTCTTATCCGTGGTCTGGGACTATGTGAGCAGCAGTGCCTGTAGGAGATGTAGACAAAGCCAGAGAATACAGTTTGAGCTACATGGCTCTACCGAGCACAGCATGGAGGTGGATAGTGCATAGTGTCACTAGGGATGTATTTTCAGGTCCTGCCTAACGGAAATACGTGTTAAAATCTAGCTATGTTGCCTCTACCAATATTCCCAAGGAGAGTTAGCATACTGTTACAGGCATTAACTTTGTTAACCAGATGGTTAACAATATACCAGTGATGTATTGACCAGAAGACTAAACCTGTTACCTTGTGTTGCAGCAGTTCACATACTCTTCTGTTCTTGCTCCTGCCTCCAGGTTCTTGCCCCTGTTTTCATAGTTATTTTTATGCTATAACTTGGGAATTTTTGGTCTGCTTAAAATTTCATTCAGCAAGTCTTTCTTATGTGATTAGTCCTCTGAATTTTAGTCCCTCACCACACTGACAGAATCTTTAAGGAACACTGAGTAGTGGATCTTCAGTTTCCTGAGATGCTGTTTAAAGTTGAAAAATTGTTTACAGCTGCAGTCAGAAAGTTACGTCTACTGTTAGAGCCTTCATGGGTGTATTAACCTCAGACTGGCAGCCTTCAAGACTAGCCACCTGTAAGGAGTTTTTCCGGGATGCAATTCATGGCACTTTCCTCAGTAGTCCCCCCCCTTATCGTTCACTTGTAAGAAGCTTTGTGTGTGCTGAACCTGGGCTTTTAGTAACCAAGAAACATTCTTCCAGAGATTGAGATTGCTTGGATCTAATTACTTTTACAGTGCAGGCCAAAAGTTAAAGATGAAATGTACGTTCTGAGACCTTCCCTCCCTCTCAGTGAAGGGAAAATCTCCCAGTGCAGCGCTAATCCTATTCCCATTGGAAATTCCTGAAGCTAATTGAGGCAGGAGTGTCTGGGGCAGGGTGCAGTGCAGCAGCCCCAGGGCCACTCAGCCCAGGGCCATCCCTCCTTCTCTTGTCTTACACAGCTGTTCCAGTCCCCCATCAGGACTTGCTAGGTATATGAGCATCAGGTTACTTCTCTGCAGTTGTTGTGGGCCCTGTGTTTGTGTAAAGGCTCTGGCAGGAACTTACAGGGTCTTAGCTAAGTTTGCAACCCACCAGAGCCCTGACTGGTTGCATGTCTTGTAACCATGCAGATGCATCTCTGAAAATGGTCAGAAAATAGTTTGTTCTTGCTAGAGACACCTGTACTAGCCCTGGGCTGCCTTTCTTCAGTGACCTAGGCTTGTTGGTTTCTGCGTTGTTGGCAGTGATGACAAGACTGCCTGATCCTCATCTCTCTTATGAGGAAAGGCTGAGGGAGCTGTGACTCTTCAGCCTGGAGAAGAGAAGGCTCAGAGGGATCTGATCAATATGCGCAAGTATCTAAAGGGAGGGAGTCAGGAGGATGGGGCCAGACTCTTCTCAGTGATGCCCAGTGACAGGACAAGAGGCAGCGGGCACAAACCGAAACACAGGAAGTTCCATCTGAACACGAGGAAAAACTCCTTTACTGTGAGGGTGACTGAGCACTGGAACAGGTTGCCCAGAGAGGTTGTGGAGTCTCCTTCCCTGGAGACATTCTAAAGCCGTCTGGACACATTCCTGGGTAATGTGCTCTAGGTGACCCTGCTTGTGCCAGAGGGTTCGACTGGATGATCTCCGGAGGTCCCTTCCAACCTTGGCCATTCTGTGATTGTATGATTGAGTGGTCCTTTGCCCTTCTGGGTGGGAAGGTGCCAAGTGTTCCTTTCCCCCTCATGCTGATGGTGACGGGCCATGCGTGTATGCATCCAGCACTGTATTCATGCTAGAGCTGTGTGGTGCAATGGTGTGTGTGGGGCTTAGCGTATTCCCTTGAAAAATCACTCTATGCCCTTTGCAAACAGATTGACTTATCTCCACAGACCCCGGGGACAGGAGAGGAAAGGAAGAAATTTGTCTGTGGAAAGGCAGACCATCTGCTCAAGGCAAAGATTTATTTTAAAAGCCTTGCTGTGAAGGGCTACTTGACGAGCAGTGTTGTGGCTTCGAAGATGTTTTCTGAGAGTTCTGCCCAAGTTTGGGAGAGGGCTTGAGATGCTGACGCAGTTAAGAAGGCTGGCATATTGTGCCGCTTAGGGGTACGTGCTGAGGGAGAAAGCAGCTAACCTGGTGACCTTGATAAAAGAGCAGCCACTGGAGTTAGGACTGGGGAGGGGGGAGAAAGGTGATGAGTTCAGAGGAATGGTCTGGGAAAATAGCTGTTGTGAAAATGTTCTTGGGTGGTAGTGAAGTGAGGAGGTGTTTAGGAAGGCTTAGGAAAAGTATACAGCAAAAGTCAATTCTGTCTGAATATAAGAAATTCCACCCCCGTCCCCAGCCCGCCCCGTGAGGGTGACTGAGCACTGGAACAGGTTACCCGGAGAGGTTTTGGAGTCTCCATCCTTGGAGATATTCCAAAGCCATTTGGACACAGTCCTGGGCAACGTGCTCTAGGTGACCCTGCTTGAGCAGGGGGTTTGGACCAGATGATCTCCAAAGGTCCCTTCCAACCTTAACCTTTCTGTGGTTCAAGGCAAAAGTCCAGCTGTGTGTGAGTAGCAGAAAGGTATCCACAGATCTAAGATTTCTGGGCAAAAAAGATCTGGGTAACTAACACACAAATATATGCAAGTGCCTGGATGAAGGGTTGTACTAAAGTTGCAGATGCTGGAGGCTGGCAATACAATGGTCCTGTCACCTTAATCAAGAAGGCAGACAGGTGAGGCATAGAAAAGTGTAAGCTTAGTTTTGCTCAAGTTGCACTTGAGCTGACAGTTGAGCATCTGTGAAGAGGAAGTCTTTAAGAGATGGCAAGGGAGGCATATCTCAAGGAGAGATGTTGATTGAGAGTGATCAGGGACAGACATAGGTACTGAATTTTCTGCAAAGAAGGTGCAGAGGAGGAAAAAGGGCTGCTAAGGACTAGGCCTCCCAGATGCGTAGAGGAAGAAGTTGGAGGTGTTTGCAGAGGTTGCTCTTGAAGTAAAAGGCAAAGAGACATGGAGCACTGTGTCCAAGAAGCATAAAAATGAAAAGGGACCATGGAGGGTGTTTGGAGAAACTATCTTAGGAACTGAAGAGATTAAAACATGACTGTATTGGGGGGGGGGGGAATGAAAGAGGAGAAGACACAAGGGAGAAAGGTAGGAGTATGGCATGACACTAAGCAGGGAAAAAAGTTTAAGGGAGAAAGTAGCTAAAAAGTTGTCTGTGATGGGATTCCTGTGAAGGACAAACTGAAGAGAGGCAAGTCTTGTTCCTGTCGCCATCTCTTGGAAGAAATGGCAAGAAATGGGTGGAGGATTGAGCAGAATGAGCCTGTTTGATCAGGGGGATTGAGAGAGCTGCCTCAGAGCTGACGGGGCTGAAGAAAGGGAACTTTTTGCAGAGATACCTCCTTAGTTAGTGGCATCCTGCTGCTAGAAAAGCCCTCTGTGAGACTGGGAGCAGAGCCAAGAGCCCTGGGCGAGTTAGGGAAGACATTACTGGGGGAGAAAGAGGTAATAGAAGAAATTTGGGCATGACTATGGAAGCAGATATTTGAAGTCCCAGATTGTCAGCCAGCACAAAACTATTTACCTTTTGTCTTCTATCCTCTTTCTTGACCTCTGCTTCTTCACCCTGATAATGTAGCCCGGATCAGGTCTTTCCCTTCCTGAAAATCTCACACGTAACTAGAAACTATAGTCTATGCAAGGATGAGAGTGTTTGTTTTTCTTTCTATCCCTGGAATTTACTTCATGGGAGAAGTAGGTGGCTAACATAATTCATGTTTATTACTAAATGCTACTCTTTGATGTTCTCTTATTATAATAGCCTAAACTCAAAGCTAGCAATAAACCAGAAGGATGGCACTTCATAAACATAATGCTTCGTTTTTTGCCTTCTAAACTTTTTGAAACTTGAAATTCAAAAAAAAAAAAAAAAAAGGCCGATCTCTTTTGCATGCAAAGGAACTCTTCAATTTCATTTCACAAAATAGCATCCCTCCAAGTAAGGAAATCTCAAAATCCACCCCTCCGCTCCATCCTGCCAACCTGGCAGTTCATCACTCTTGGTGAATTACCCTGTGCAACTTTTGATCAGCTGGCTTTAACTTTTTTTAATGCAACTTTTATCAGAACACTTTGCCGTTTCCCTTATTTCTTGGCCTCTCTTTTGTGGAAATTGCTCAGTGTTCCTGCTTCTGTATAGCATTTAGTTTGGATGTTTTTGGTCATCTCTTTGCAGTTGTAGGCAGCAAGCGTAGTAGCTAGCCTATTTTGGAGGATCTTGGGACAGAGCACATTCTTTGCAAAGCAAACATTTACAGTTCTCTTTAGGTTTTTTGGTCATAATTAGCTCTGTCGGACTAAATTCTTTACAGTTCCCTTTGACCCTCCAGTCTTGACTTCTGCAATAGTAGATAGCATATTTGCATTAGATAAATAGATCAGAGTAGTTTACTTCATTATGGAAAACTAATCTGCTTGTTAGGACTGTTTATCAAACGGGGTAATACCGTATTGTTCTGGCAGAGACTGTGCTGACAGACACACCAGTCCTTGTGTCTCTTTCTTTGGAGTGATGTACTAAATATAAGCTTTGTTTGTGGCTTAGAAATGCAGATAGTCATTGTAGCGATCTCTTAAAAGCCCTCAGAATTTGCAGTTTCTGGTGGGTATGTTATTGTGAAATCCTGGTTGAATACAATGCAGAGCACCCAGTCTCCAAGCTGTGTGGTAATGCAAAACCTATTATTACTGCGATACTCCCTATCAGCCTCATTAGGGATGATGAATGAAGGTCACTGCTGAAGCATTTTTTTTCCTCCTCTGAAAAGACCCGTTGACAATGGTTGCTGCCTGTGTATATCACAGTGTAAACTAATCAGCTAAACTACTCCTACAGTAATACTAATCTTTTTTTTTAAATCTCTTTTGAAGGGACTCTATGTTGTTCTTCCCTTTCCATGCTCCTTTGTGCAGAATCACCTTCCAGTTCTCTTGCTTTAAAGGGCTGCATCATGCAAAGGCCCAAGTGAAATCACTTGCATTTATTTATCCTTATCCTGTTCCTACATGATGGAAGCGGTCTTTTGGGCTTTCTGGAGGCTGAACGTGTGAATGAGCTCATTTGACTGTACAGCATTCACAGCAGACCTCAGTGCTTGAAGTCTGCGGTTGAATCCCTCTGGATGGAATTACCTGCATGTCACGTTCCCCTGACGTAATTGTGCCTAACATGCACAAGAAGGTACCTGCAGGGGTTAGTCTGGAAGGCCAGGACTTTTCACCAGCTGTCCACCTCTCGGGGCAGTTTAAGCTGAACACTGGGTCATATCAACTGGGAAACAACTACCCTTTCTTCTTTTCTCTTTTTCCTTTCCCATGTCACTTTTCCATTGAATGTGGCATCCTGGTAGTGGCCTATGGCTTGGTGCATGTTGGGCAGAGCAGAAGCTATGGCAGGACAGGCATCTGGACAGTTTTGTAGGCTGGGTGTTGTACTGGCTGAGTTCAGACTGCATAGCATCTGTTTTATTGCAAAGTGCTGTGCATGCTTGTGGTTCTGAACAAGTTGTCATAAAACAAATGTTTATTGGAATTGGCACCCAAATACTTTGGCCCAGAGCAGTGCTCTTTTGGCTAAAAGAACCCTTTGCTTCTGGTCAGGTGTGTGGAGTAGAAGGTGCAGCTCTATGCAAAGCCTACAAAGATCTTACTCCTGTCTCTAGTTAAATATCTTATTTTTGTCTCTCTAGTTTACCATGTGGATGTTAAATTTGTCAAGAGAACATAGTTTCTCCTTTTTTGAATCTAGGAAAGAGGAAACTATAAGATGCATTTTTTTTTCCACATAGCAATGCTTCAACTTTTTCATTTTGAAATGCAAATGGAAGTGAGATATCATTTGGATTTTTTTGGAGAAGAGCAGAGGGTGGAGGGCAAAGAGTGACTTTTCCTCCATTGGAACCAGCTGTGGTTTGTTCAGCTCTTTTGCATTTGGATGGGCATTCTAAATTGAAATCCAAACTGGACTAGCTGTTAATATTATGAACAAGCAGCCCAATTTCACTAAATAAGCTTTCAGAGGACCACAGCTGGGCTTTGATGCTGAAGAGAGGGATTTTCATAACTGCGGAAGTAATTTGAGTACATGCTTGCACCTAAAGCTAGTGGTTCCTTTGCTTGAAGATGATTATGGTGATGATTCATACTTTTGTTAGTCTCAGCAAAAGAATAGCTTGTATGTATAACAACATGTTTAACAACTGAGAACCTCTTTAAGCAAATAATTATGTTTTCAGGAGAAAACAGAAAACTCTCTCTCTCTCTCTCTCTCTCGCGCTCTCTCATTTATTTATGTATTTATTTTTATTGACTAACTTTGCAACTTCCATGAGATCCTAATTAAGGCTTTCCATGTTTTTGGAATTGCGGGCATGTTTTCAGGAGTGAATTAGCATGACTTAGATGTTCAGCAATTTTATACTAATACTATACAGTGTAAGTCCACACCGACTGTGAAATTGAACATAGCAGAATGGTGGTTTAAGCTAGTTTGTTAAACTGGACATCATCTTTCTTTCTCTTTCTCTCTTTCTCTCTCTCTCTCTCTCTCTCTTTTTTTTTTTTACTTCTCTCCTTCAATCTACCGATTTTCATGTTTGGAGAATCTGGAGAATCTAATTTTGTTCTCCTGTGCTTAGTAGTATATTCTGTTTCTGGTATCAGAAATAAGTTTAATTGAAATTTTTTCCACAGGCACTTTCTGACTTACTTTAAAGTAACTTCATGAATTTAAAACATTTTAAATTGCCTTGGGCCAAGCTGAACTGTTTTTTATAGCTATTTACAAGTGTATAAAACTTCAAAAGTGAAAATTGATGGAGTGGCAGGAAAAACTTCTTTCTTGCATCATACTCCTTTAAATGTTTTGCTGTTGGGATCCCAGTGGTATCGATGGGAAACAGGTAAAGAATTTTTTATAAAGTTGTTTAAATAGCTGAGTAGCTTCTTCTGAAAGCAGTCCAGTGAACGCTCCTACTTTAAAGAAAAGTAGTTCTAGGGATGCTAGAGATGATGATAAGGAGTGGTGTAGCTTCAAATTTAAATCCTACAAATGTATTTAGCCTCTAGGGGATTTAATGAAAATTTAGTACTTAAAAAATACACTTTCTTTTAAGGTAGAACATTTGAGCATATCTGTTATCAGTCAGGGTGGTATCTTGGCAGCCACGGTTATATTCTACCATGAGGAACTCGAAAGGCATTTGTATGCTTGAAGGCACTGATATGCGATTATATTCATCATAGGAAGAGAGGTGATGTACACCATGCTCAAAGGCCAAACTGGAGCGTTGCAATATAATGACATTTGAAATCAGATGCCCTCTTTGCTTTCTCTTGCAGTTTGGGGCAGAGTTCAGACGGTTCTCCCTGGATCGCTACAAGCCAGGAAAGTTTGAAGACTTCTATAAACTAATCCTTCACATTCATCACATAGCCAACCTGGAGGTGATGATTGGATATGCTGATGTGCATGGAGACCTTCTCCCCATTAATAACGATGACAACTTCTTCAAGGCTGTTTCAAGTGCTCACCCGTTGCTCAGGGTTTTTATACAAAGGCAAGGTAAGATGCAGTTTTGATGTCAGTGCCTCAGAGGGTGCCGAGATAGGCTGAAGAGTGGATCTGTGAGCCCTTTGTGATTCGTTTAAAGGCCCAGACAATGCAAGAGGGCCCTGGGAGCCTTCCCACCCTTCTTGCAGGGTCACGGGCTTCTTTCAAGCACTTCATTACAACGTACAGGAATCGCTTCAGGTAAGAGGAGGGACTGCGCTGCTGCCTGTAAGGTAGTAGATGGACAGCATGCTGAGTGTCATCATGAGCCCCTTTACCTAGGGAGACATACCTTGTCTTGCTGGTGTTGTGTCATCATCTGAGCGTGCCGCGTGCACCGCCCTGCTTGGGGAGGGAGAGGATCCTAGTGTTGTATTACTACTTCACATTGAGAAATCTGTCTGTCCACCCATCCTGAGAATCAGCGTACTCAAATGATCCAAGCCTGTAGAGTGTGCAAATGCATGCAGATACCTCGTTGTAGGAAAATGAAGTTCTGTCACAAATAAGGTCTTGTTTGAGGATGTTGATCTGGCAGATAAATGATGGTTCTCCCTCTTGTCCCTTTGTTAAGAGGTATTGGCTTTTCCCTTTTTGAATCATTAAGCAAGTGCTGGGCAGGATTGCCCAAACGTCAAGGTGATGTCAGGTTTAAGTGTCTGTATGTTGCTCTAGTCAAGCTTTTATTGCAGATACCTGAAAATATACCCTACCTTCTTTGTAAAGATCGTGATCAGCAATTACTTCAGACAAGGGTTGCTTTTTATAGCAAGGTATTCCCTCTGGAGAGCCCCTTCAATCCCAGGGGAACCTAATGCTGTATTAACACTACTTCCATGGTTTTTCTTCAGTCATGAAGTGGTTTATAGCGTGGGGCTTGGAGCTAAAATCTTGTCAGTAACAGGCTCAGAAATGAAACTTGATTTGTGACTTTGAGCAGTCGCATGGCTTTTCTGGGCTGGACTCTCTGCTGTTTAGGTCTTTGTACTGACAAGGGTTTACCAGGAGGCTCCAGCCTGCTCATTGATTTGAGGTGGTATAGTGTGTGTGGTTCAGGCTCATCAGACACAGCCAGGGCTGTTCATCCTTCCTTGGTTAGAGCATATTATCTGCCTTCCTCTTGTAGGTGGGAATAATACTCAAGGAGGCAGTGGAGAAGAAGATCTAGAGCCTCTATTTGTGAGACCTTTTGTTTGTGAGTCTGTCAAATGAGTGGGAAAGTCTATAAGAGAAGGCTCAGATTGCTAGCTCTCCCTTCTTGTGCAGAAAGTGCAAAGTTGGATGACGTTCTATTAAGGCTTCTCTCTGGCACGTGTTTGGGCTTGTGAATGTTCGTTGGGTCAGGTCTTAAGAAATCTCTTGCGTGACTTTGTCGTGTCTGTGTCAGTTCAAGTTTATTCATATGTCTTCTGTACAAGATCAACCCTGTTCAAAATGTGGCAGTCCTTGCTCTGCTTCAGCAGACTACTGAAAACATAGAGAATCTCTGAACTCTGCTGCATCAGGACGGGGGTTGTTTCTGTGTGCCAATAAACTGCTTATCGCAAGAGCAGGCAAATGGGAGAAAATTTGTCAGCCAAATGTGGAAAAATACTCCCTCCTCCTCTCCTTCAGTAGGAAGCTGTATGCTAGTAGTGAAGGTTTCCAACTTATGATCATAACAGATCAGTGTTGTATTTTCCTTTTTTAAAACTTTTTATTTGCTTGTTGCTCAGTGGAAAGAGTCGTACTGACAAGACAGGAAGCTAGTCTAAGTGGAGGACGGGCCCGTGCCTCCTTATGCAGACAAAGCCTGAAAGCTTTCCCAACGTACTTCCCTGTTCCCTCCAAATCTGAGGTGAACAGTAAATTTTGGGCTACCAATTTGACGAATGGCAGCCTTGTTATTAAGGGACTTTTGGGGCTGACATTGGAGGCTTGTATTTGTGGATGCTTCCAAAACCATAATGTTTGTATTTCTTTTCTGGGAAGAAATCCTAAGAAATTGTTCCCTTCAGCAGTAACAGGCATGCCTGAAACTTTGTCTGTCTCTTCCTCGATCTGTCGTACCACTACTATTTTGCCTCTCTCCTGACTGGGGTGACAGAGCAGCACTGATCCTTATGCAGGAGATCTACACTAGAGAGCAAGGTGACCAGTTCTTCTCCCAGAGAGCAGGAAAACATTGTGCCATTCAGAGGAATGTGGTATGTCTGCAGTGTTTCAGATCATATCCTCAACTCTGACTTCAGAGGTGGGAAAATAGTGCCAAGGACGGCAGAAAAATATGAGGTGAGTCCTGTGAGTTTGAAGGAGACTGCGGAGCATGGTCTCTCTAGCTCATTAGGCCATGGATTGCTGCCCTTCGTGAGAGGAGTCCTGGGAGATGGCTGCCAAAGCTTGTTTCTGTATGGTTTTAGAGTTTGGAGGGTTTGGGGGGAACTGGCCAGAAGTACGGAGGCGTGAAAGGACTGAATAGTTGAAGTTCGGATCTTTTTCTAGCAGAGAATACTAATCGTACAATTGATTAATAGTTTTCTTACCTGTTTTCCCTGTTTATAGCTGGGTTATGTCCTTTCTCTTGTCAAGTGGATTATAATCATGTTAAAACAGCTTAATTATTTGTGTGACCAGAGTGACAAAATAGGTGACTTCTTCTTTGCACAATAATCCAGAAACAAAGTTTGCTAGTCTGATATTTTTGTTTGTTTAGTTGTTTTCTATCTGAACTTAGTCTTACACTTTTTTAATTCAAAAGCACATCTCTCACTTGTCTCCAGAGGCTAATTGTGTGTGTGCTATTTGGATTCTTAAATGCCAGGTTGGTGCCCAGGTATGGGACCAGGGAGTTTTATTCCACTCCCTCTTTCTTTTTTTTCTTTTTCTTTTTTTTTTTTTTTGTTCAAGTCTCCTGAGGGCCATGTTTTTCAGAATCACAGTAGCTCTTCCCTCCCCAAGCAGGGAATGTAAGTGCTTGTTATCCAGCAGTATCCTTTCTAATAGGGAACTGAGTTGCCAATCCCAGTGTACCTACCACAATTACTGCTGCTAGGTTTTGGGGTCTTGAGGGCTGCAGGACTTCAGGGACCATCCCCTGATTTGAGCACTAGTGCACTGTGTGCATTTGAGCACTAGTGCATTCTGGCAGCTGGCTATCAGTCAGCTTAAGGTTCGTTATGCTGCTCCTCTTGCAACTTCCTTTCAAGCATAGTGATAGCATGTCTGCAGGCTGGAGTTGAGTAATTTCAGCTATGGCAAGTTTTTGTAGCTCCTGGAGACCCATCTAATCAAAGTATTTGGTGCTCTTCTGTGTGTGCATGTGTGTGTTTGTTTTTTGTTGTTTTTGTTTTTTTCTCCTCTCCCCCCCCCCCCAAAAAAAAAAACCTTCAGAATCCTAAATTACGATGCAGACAAAGATTAGACAACCAGGCTATAAAAAGAAAAGCAAGACAGTTTTCCTTTGACTTTCTTTCCCAGGCTACAGTATAGACTGTGTCCTCAGCTGCTGTAAACCTATGTGGCTCTTTTGACTTCATTAGCACAATAGTGATTTATGCCAGCTGATGCTTCAGGCCCAAGAATTTATTCACTTGGCTGTAACCGATATCAAACATTTGCAGAACTCTTTGTGGAAGGTGCCTGCTGTTGGGCAAGGGACGGATATCCCAAAGACCGTAGAACAATGCAAGGAATTATGGATGTGTTCGACTTACTCCACAATAACTAAGTCTTGTACTCTAGCCAAGATTTGGATGAAGGAAGAGCTTATCTGATGACAGTATCTGTCTTAAACTACAGCACTTGAAACACTTGGTCTTTTGAATACTGCAAAAATATTTAAATGGAAGCTATGAATTCAAGTAGAAACAAAGAATAAAAACTGAAAGGCATTAATATTACCTGCTGTGAATGCATTACTTTTCCTTGTATGATTAAATGGAATGACATATCAAATCTTGCTTTTAATGTCTGTCTCCCAGAAGCAGAGCGTGGGTTCAAACTTCTCTTTTAGAGGCAGTTAAATGAAATGGAATAAATAGCAGAAGTATGGCTCCATCACTGTATACCTGCTTGAAACCACTCCCTGAACTTTGCCAGAGGGACTTAGGGATTTAAGTGAAGGTCTACCAGATAACAGAGCTTTCAAGATTTCTTCTCCTTTACGTGGCTTATCTGCTATGATGTGTTTAATCTAGAACGGTTAGAAACAGTAATGTCAAGTATTGCCGAATGAACGTGCTGATCACCCTGCAGGTATTCCATGCAGCATTTATTCCAAACCTAAAAGGTGGGTGTGGGACTGTGATACTGAAGAACGGCAAGCATAGCGAATGGAGTGGTGTTTGGGTCTAATTCTAAATGTGTACACTGATGTAAAGCCACATTAGTGATCCTTATTCTGAGAGGTGCAATGGGCACTGTGCTGGTGACCAGCCCTTCCTACCACTCTTCAGGGTTTGTAGACCTTGCATGGAAGTAACAGAAGATCTACCGCAGATAAGGCAGCAAAGCAGATGCAGAGAGGTAACAAGGTGTCAATCCTCATCTTGACCTCAGCTAGGGGTCAATGAACTCCTCTTCTGGAGAGGTGTATCCTGATCGTGGTTTGAGGCTTTGGACCTCTGCTTGTTTTGCCCGAGTTTCAGCAAGTGTCCTTGTTCCTGTAAATCCTTAGTGTTGATGGAAATGTATCCCTCTCAACAGAACAATTCCCAAGGAAAGCCTGAACGAGTTGAGGTTTGGAGAAAGAACTAACCTACATAATCCTCAGGCAGTCTTGACAAGATAGAGTGTCAGTAGGGGCTGAAGTTGTGCTTATGGCTGTTGCATGAGCACAGCTGCTGTTCCTATGAATCGGTAGATGTATTACTATTGCTCTTAAGTAGCTTCCATTAAAAAAAACAGCAGTAAATTAATGAATGTGGAGAGCTTTATATAGCCTAAAGCAGACCAAATTCACAGTCTTTCCATCAATAAAACTAATTTTTAAAGCTTTTTAAAGATTTAACTTGTTTTGTGATAAGTATCCTACTAGTAGGAGACAGGTGAAGTGATGGCGTGCCAGATGTTGTTTCTGGGAATAGTGGGTGCTGGATCTGTATTTCAACATATCTTGTCAAATACTGGACTTCTTGCAGATGTGTAAAAGGAAAAAAAGTTGAAAAAGCTGAAGAGCATTCTAACGGAACAGACAACCCTGAAACACTATAAAGCTAGCAGTTATGGGGCCTTACGTAATAATTTAGTAAATGCCATAAGTGAATTGCTGTTGTTGAATGAGGTGACCTGAAACTGAACACAGAAACCCGCTTAGGTAACTAGCTTGGTATCTTTACTTATTACTAATGTCTTCTAGTTCCCTTGTAATCTTGCATTTTGCAATCTGGAAAACCGATAGGGTATAAAAAAACGTTAAGGACTATCTTCAGAAACTCACTAAATGTCTGTTCTTTTGTAGAGATATTTTGATAGTCTATTACTGTAACAGTAAACCAGTGTATTGAACAGCAATTCTTGCTTTTCCCCTTAAGTGGTTAGCTACTGTCTGTCATCAGCTCTCACTTAGAGCTTGATCCAAAATCAGCAGAGGGCAAAATGTGCATTTACCTTGCACGCTGGTTGGCTTTTGGATCTGGTCTTGAATTTAGCTTAGTTTAATTGACTGGTTGGAAGATGCTCTTTTTCTGCAGCAGTGTATAGTGACTAATGTGTTTAAACTGCTGTGCCGTGCAACAGCAAGTCTTTTCTGTATGCTCAGTAGTAGTTCATAACGCTGCAGTTTATTTACCTAGCAAAGTTCTGTTCTGCTCAAAGAACCAACATCTGTGCTTAGCTTCTTTATATTATGAAATCCTCGCAATCACACTGAGAGTTTTAAAATAAAAATGTGCTATTGGGAATCGTGCCCAGGTCTGACAGAAAAACTGATGGTGGGTTGTTTTATTGTCTTTCATACTCTAAGCGGATAATCCCTAGGAATGATGGTTGGCTGTCTGACCACTTGTGTTAAACAGGAAAACTTGCTTTGAAGCAGCAACTAAAATTAAACCTATTTCTAGCTATTGCAGACCTTTAGCTCTCTGCTCAGCCTTCCAGAATGGGTACAGCTGGAGAAGATGTGGAATGTTTCATATTTTGTTTTTGGTTCTTCAGTAACCAGCCTGTTTATTTTAGAACACCCGCATCGACTTTACTATCTGAAAAGATTACCCTTCCAAACGAGAGGAATGTGATTTACTCCTCTTGGTGTTTGGCATCTGGTATATTAAATAATAAAGCAGGTAGCAGCAGATGTTGAGGAGAGCACTCTTGACCTTCTTCAGATCTTGCTGTTTGAGCCATGTGAATTTTCAAAATGGGCTCTGTGAGTCGGAGGGGGGAAAAACGAATAAGGTTAAGGGTGCAGAGAAGGTGACTTGATCTCTTCAGTTTATGTGCTTCTGTGCTCTGGCTGTGACAGTGGTGTGACCTGGCTGCTGAGCTCTTTGAGCCAGCTCTTTGGCAGAAAACTAGTTGCTCTGGCGAGGAGTTAGCAAGGGATGGGCCAGACGACAGCAGATTTAAACTGACTTACCCTGCCATGAAGCCCCAACTTCCTGGGAGGAAGCACTTGTGTGCTCATAGCCTTTGGAAATGTGCTTTTGTTAAAAAGCAGGCAGAGCACTTTATCTTAGCTTTGACAAGATTAGGGGATAGTTGTAGACTTTATGCTAGTATGTTAGGAATTGCTGCTAGGGTTAAACTAAATCCTTTCATTTTTTTCATTGGAAACATGTGTTGACCTGGAGGGGTCTTTGAATGTTTGTCGCGCAAGTAATCTTTGTCCCACTCAAGTCTTCTGATATCTGAAGATAAGTAAAAGGCAACTGTTTGTTCCAGTGAAGTCTGGCAAGAAATTAATGTTACTTCTCTACTCCACCTTTAGTGTGCAAACAATGAGACTGGATAATCATTGTGTTTAAACTACTTAAGCATCTTTTAAAAACCTATTTTTTTTTCCTTTGGCTTGACAGGCGTAAGTACAAAACAGCCTTGGATTTTGTTGTTGGCATGGTTAATGATAACCTCTCGCGCTTTGGTAGCGCTAGCACAATGCTGCCTCTCTCCCTCTCCTTGAGAACTCCATTTATAGAGCATGAGGATTTTTTTATTTTCACCACCTGTTACTTTAATTGCAGCCAGAATAGCAGGTAAGCAAGAATGTTGAGTGACAGAAGGGGAAAGTGTGTGGAAATAGTGTAATCTACAAACTGGGTTTCTAGAGTAAGTCAGTAACTGGTAGTTCTGCACTAAAGTTGTCACTATGAGATTGGTAAATATTAGTAGCTATTCCATATGCTGAGCGTGGAACAAAAGCCTTGCACAAATGCTGCTGCTCTGTAGTTGGTAGAAGATACTTGAGGCATTTGTGTCAAAGCAGCATGGGATTTATTTTCAGTATTAATGTGTCATGAGCAATAATAAAAATTACACTTTAGAATATACTTGATACTTCTTAAAAAATGCATCCAGCTGGTGCTGGAGCCCCAAGTTCAGCTGAACTTAGACTAAAGGAACTAGTTTACAGTGGGAACTCATGCAACTCCTTAAGAGCCTCTAGCTCAGCTCCATGCTTTGCTTGAACTGTTAACCCACATAAGAACAAATATATAACCATTCTTTTCTTTCACCCCAAACTCCTTTTCTGTCTTCTTGCTGTCACAGTAGCAACCTGCAGCTGTATTATAAATAAATAAAAGACCTTCCCCAATATGTCTGCTTAGAGATAGTCTCAAGTGAAATTATTCCTCTCTCCTTCCTTGCTCTGACCCTTTTTATTTAAGGTAGTGAAATTGCTCCAGCACGTGACTTGACCATATAAAAACAGTGGTGATGAAGATCTGTCAAATGATCCACCTCCATTAAGGTCTGTATGAGGGAATTTTCCACTATTTATCTTTCCTTACCTTAGTCGTCAAAACAAGAGATTCTGTTTCCTGCTCATGGCTCAGGTTTTTTTTCCTGTTCTGCGTAGCAGTTGCTTCCGTTCCGTAAATGATGGAAACAAGTACAGTGTGCAGATAATAATGACATGCACTTGACAATCTCTTCCTTGACACGCGTTCCAGATTTTAGCAGAAGAGACCTCGTAAGCTCAAAGCAGCTCTCATGTAGAGAGGGAGGATAGCACAGTACGCTATGCATATATTAGCTCAGTGTTCAGGCCTTCGGAAACAGGCTTTCTACTAAATTTCTTAAGTACTTTAAAGGGCTTTTAACAGCTTAGTGGCTGCACTCTCACTCTGAAAGCAATTGTGCAGTGGTGTTCTGTTGGGTGTTGGCAGTAGGCACTGAAAAATAACAGTTTTCAGACTGGACGCTCCTTAAGCCGTATTTTTAATGATTGACAGCTCCTCTTCTGACTCTAGACTGCCTGTGTTATTGGAATCGCATTTTCCAAATCTTAAGTGCGAGTGCTCAGTCTTAGTACTGCATGAGCACCCAGGATATTTTTTCAATATTCTAAGAGAGAAAACAATTTGGGGGAGGTTGAAATAGCTCGTTCTTGAACCTGCCCCTAATGATGATCTACTTGAAACTTATTTTTTCCTCTGTGCTATGTTTAGAATAGCAAGGAATCCTGTGGGGATATGAAGGAAACTATTAACCTAGAAAACTTCAGTGTTATTCTTGCTCGTCAGTCCCCTGCCATCTCCTGACATGAAGTAACCTCTAAAATCTTCATACTGAACAACTTTGACGCTGCTTGTCTCCTCCTTCCTTTTCCCCCCCTTCATTCTTTTACTTTTTTTTCTAGCTCACTTCTCCCTTTTATTTCTTTTTCTTTCTGCTCTCTGCTTTATAGTTCTTGTCTTTGTTTTTGAACTGTTCTTCACTGAGCTTTACGTTTGTTGGCTAAAAGCAAGCAGGTGCTGGTGCCTATTTTATTCCAAATGTTAGGAGATGGCTTGGAGAATGTTGATACTGATAGGGGGCAGTGGTGATGGCAGAGCAGGTATGGAAATGTCAATTAGTGAGGAAAGACTGCCTATTGCAATAGGCAGTAGATCTTAGACTAACTCATTTTCTTCTCCACTTACTCTTTTAGGTTAGAAATAGGGGAGAAGCTGAGGTTTTAAAAGTAAACACTGTAAATTTTTGAAGGACACCTATTTAAGTTGAATTAACAGATAAATAAGAAATCACATAGTGTGTGTTCACTGTGAAAGTTTGAGAGAGCCGGAATCCAGCTGAAATGGTGGAAGGTGCTGGGCACTGAACCCACTGACAGTCCAGCCTCAGCCAGCTACGGGCCCTAAGAGCGCATCTTTTCCTCTTTGGCCACTTCAGGTGAATGACCGTTTCTTTTAACGTTGAGGTACTGAATGATGATTTGGAAAGGCCTAAAGCTGTTTTCCTCATCCATGAATACCAACAAGGTGTGATAAGATGTGGTTTATCGCTTTTGACATCTTGTGGGACACTGATGACAGCGGGTGGGTTCACTTTATTAGCCTGGATAATACTTTTCTGCTTTGTTTCCATTCTACTAAATGGGTAGTTTTAATATGTATCCAGTGGATGAAGTGGTTTTATTTACAAAGTAATACAATCTTTAAATGTTGCTTTTGTGGACTCTTTAAATTCTAGTTGCTAAATGCAGTTGGCACAAGTAAATGAGAGAAAAAACACAGTGTGTTAACCAAAAAACAGTAAAGGTTGAGAAAGAATTTTCCCCCCCCCAAACTACAAGAATCTGAATTAATGAATGTTTTATAGTAAGTCCTATAAATAAGTCTGGGGTAGTGTGTCTTTTTGGCTAGCAAAAAGAAAAAATGAAAGATTTCCCTGAACTTACAGGCTTTGAAGCTGCATAAATGCTGACATATCTCACCCTTTTGAAAAGGAAAAAATTATTACTACAGTACATTAAACATCTTTAATGTACTTTTAAAATGTTCTGTCTCAGAACAGTTCTTAGCTGAGATGACGAATATCAGCAGGAGGAGTAACTACGTCTGCTTTGCCTACATTACTCCTCGGTCACTTAAAAGTGCACTGAAAACTTATGCAATGTACTCTTCCTGCTTTTAAGACACTTCTGCCTGAATGTTAGAGAGAGAAGAGAATAACGTACAAGGGGCCAAATTAGCAGTCGTGCATCAAGCCCTTATATAGGCTCTCTCCTCAAACCTGAATCGCGTACCTACAGATGACCACTTAGGTTGGTCTATACTTCTCATGCAAAAAGGCAGATTCTTGTTTCTAGTGTTATGTTGAACTTGAATCTTATGATGCTGTGGTTGAAAGGTCACTTCTTCATCCGTTAGATTGCTTCATGAGAGAGTTACTATGCCATGTGAGTAACCACATGATGTCTCCTTTTATCACCTTGTTGGACCTGAAAGGCCATGTCCTATGGGTTTCCCCTACATAGATAAGTGAGGCAGGCGCTGGGTTATGGGTTGCTAGTGAACTTTACACTTGCAAGGATGTCTGAAAAAGCTTATTCTGGTCACAGCTGTCGCTGTATCTGCCTAGCGCCCCTTCTTGTGTAAACAGGACAAGCCCAGAGGCATATCAAATTCTCTTTTGTTTTAGCTGATTTCAGTAATTCTGTGGCTGGTGTATATGACCTCTTCAAGGTATCTGTCGTTCCCCTGGCCGTCATAATGGAAAACAGGAAACTTTTGTGCTTAACTTCAGTTTTTTTTGTTCAGGTCTCTTGCCCTTGGCTTGTGAATGCAAAGGTGCTGATGAGAATGTTGCAGAATTTCCCCTTCCCTGTTTGTTTTGACTCCTGAACCTCAGAAGGCTTCAAAGACTATGTACCAGGAGGTACCAGGTGACACTGTTATAGTGTAAAGTTTGGGGCTTTAAAATTTCTTGCATTAAGAGAGAAATTGAATAGCTGTCTCCAAGTAGTGCTGAGGGCTCCCAGCCTGTCTGCTAGGAAAGTATTCACTTTTGCAGTGTTTTCCTTTTAGCAGGGTTTATTTTCCCCCTTCCGTAATCTTTTTTGGCTACCTTTCTCTGGGTATAGGGGTCTCTTACTGGCATGCTCCACCTGGAATGGAAGTTGAAGCAATTTGTATGTTGAATGTCTTGCTCAAGTACTGTCTCTTCAGAGTTCGCTAGAGGCATTTGGTGAGCTGGTTCTTATGACATGTAGGCTGACTTCTTGAGCCGCTCTCAAAGGGTTTTGCTTTGTGCTTGCAGTAGGAATGCAGAAGACTTCTCTTGGTTCAGGGTAAAAGAAATGCTTCTGCTTTCTTGTGTGTGTGTGTGTGTGTCACTTTTAATGCCTGTGGTTTTCAGTGTGGAAGAGTATCCTAAATTGGAGTCTAGCTATGTAGCACAGCAATGGAAAAAGGAGAGAGGGAAAGAGTAGCTTATCTCTTTCAGCATCCCATAAACCCTGAAGCTCTTTGGAAGAAGATTGTACTTGAATGAAAGAAGTGAGATTCTTAGCACAGAGCACTGGAGGAGGGCAGAAAGCTTCCTGACAACTTGTCAACTTGGACAAAGAAAACTTTCTCTTTCCCAGCACCGTGCCACCACACTTGCCAGTCACCTTATGGGGAACATAGGGTCTCATAAAGAAGTGCAGTAACTGTGGAACACGATGCAGGTGCTGTCTTGGAGGCCCTCATTGCTATATGTTGACCACTGCTGTACAAGTGCTGCAGAGCCCTCTGAGGGGAGGGGAAGTGTTTAAGCTCGACTCAGGCATGGCATGTCATCCAGAGGCAGTAGAGAGAAGAGGAGCTTGGAGGGAAGCTGCAGACTTGATACCCGTTGCAACTTAACGTATGCTGCTGTGGCAAAGTGATTTGGCGGTACCTCAAAACCGATCTCCCATCCGTGAAATGTTCCCAGAAGCAGCTCATTGCAGAGCACAGGGAACAGCTTACCACAACAAACTTGTCTGTCTGCTCAGATGACCCTCAGCAAGGGTACGTGTTGCTTGCCTCAGCACTAGGAAGCGCATGGTGTCAGCGAGTGAGAAGAGGGGTGTTGCTGGAGGTATGCACAAAGCCCCATCTCACAATGGATTTCCACCAACAGTGAACCCCAAACAATGCGGAGAGATGGTATTTGAGCATCCCTGCAACTAGCTTATAAGTCCTAACTTTGAAAGCCTGGAGTAAGGTAGGACAACAATATTCCCCTGTTTTGTTGTTTTAGTTTTTTCTTTTCTCTTTCAGTGCTATGCCTCAATTGGTTCTAGTTCAGTTGGTAAATGGCTGTGTTCCACACCCTTCTTCTCACCAGTTGTATCCCAAGTTTGCAGGGCTATGTTGCATCATGAGGAAGTACTGGAGCTGCAGAGCACAGTATGGGTGCCTTTCTACCCTGATGAGTGTCACATGGCGTGTGGGTAGCATGCTCTGCAGTCTCGTCCATCTGGTTATGGGTGTGTGCACTTATCTCAGGAGATCAGTGAGCTCCATCTGTCTTCAGAAATTTTATTGCCTGTGTCTCAGCCTTTCCTTTAGTTCCATGCGGCTGTCCCAGGAAAGCTGAAAGAGAATTGTCTTCAAGACAGATACTTTCACGCGTGCATCGGTAGCAACTACATGAGATGGCACTTTTTTCCCTGCTACTACAGACCTTGTTAGCTAGCTTGATTGCTAGTACTTGCTAATTTTACCCCACTGTATGATGGCTCTCTTGCAACTGATACTGAAGGAGCAATTCAAGCAAACCAGGTTTCCCTGCCTTAAAGACTTCTTGGCACTGCAAGTGATGTCCATGTCAGCAACATCAGTTGCTAGAGAGCCGCTTTTATGCAGAAATAGCAGTTTCGTACTGAGGAGGTGGCATCCCTGCTGAGAAGGGATTACAGCAGCAGGGCAGAGGGACCAGAGAACCGCTGCTGGTGGTTGTTGGCGGGGGTGTGCTAACCCGTATGTCTGAGGGCTTGTACAGGCAGCTTGCTACAGTCTCGCATCTGTAAAGTGCACAAGGGCTTTGGTGTGGCCTCGTGCTCCTTGTGCGCAGTGGGGCTGCATCAAGCCATGCAGACTGGCATGACTTAGGGAGCAAAGCTTGTTCCTGCTCCATGCTGCTTGGTTGTCAAGTCTCTTGTTCAGATATTTCTTGCTCAGATATTCCTGCCTTCTTGCTGAGGCATGGTACCTGGCTAAGCATTTCTACTATTTCTGGGAAAATATAATGGTTTTGCTTACGTTATTAGCTTTGACATTGCCTAAAGTAAGTCAGGAACGTCTGCTGCTCGGGGCAGTGAATGAATCCCTCTCGGATGAATGTAGTGCCTGGCTAACTACAGGTGGGCTTTGCTCAGGCCTGTCCAATGTATGAATACTGGAAGTGGCGCGCTTCAGTTCAGAGCACTAGGGTGTGGGCTTCAGGATTGAAAGGGAAATCTTGTCACTGTGCAGATGCAGCCCAGGTCTCTTTGAGCTCACATAGTACCTTGCAGAAGTCTGCATCAAACCTCTGTATACTTCGTCTGCTTCACTAGCTTCAGCAGGGAACCTAGCGGTACTGGGATTGCAGTCATTATACTGCTGAGGTTCTTTCCAGAGCCTCCCTGCCCATAAACAGACTCTTCTGGTACAGTTCAAAAGGCAGAGGAAGAAAGAATGCATCAGAAATGATAAGACATCTATGGGAAAGATGGGGAAAGAACTGAGAAACCAACAAAAATCTCTCTGCCTTTAAAAAGGAGCCCAGTGAAGACTTTAACTCCAGATTTACATACTCTGTCTACAAAAGCTGTCTTCCTAGTCCTTTGCCTCAAGACTCTCTTTAATGTAAATATGAATACATTTTTAACATGTTATTCAGCTTTCCTATTTCTTTATAGCAGCTAGCATTTGCAACCTGCTGGCTTGAAAAAGCATTTGCAAAATCAGTAGCTGTCCTGAGCAGCAATGAGAGAAGCCCAAGGAGTTGTTATGATGTACTTGTTATACAGCTAGAACGGCTTTTGGAGGTGCTGTTCCAAAGAGGGCATCCCAATGAGGTTGGATGTTGAATTCAGAGAGTAAAGTACAGAATTCAGTTCAAGCTTTTTATCTGTGTCAATGGCACTGGGAATATTGGCACATGGAAGAAGCAGAGTGATTGCACATAATATTTATCTGAACTTGCAATCTTTAAATCTCACATCAATTCTTGGTAGCTTAGATGCTAGTAAGCTATGACAAGTTCTGGAGTAAGGTGTGATAGTTTCTCTATGAAAGAATAAAGCTACTTAAAAACGCTTCCTAATTTTGCTTGCCTTGTAGTGCTACTGTAGGGAGTTTTTCTTTTCCCTATTTGAAAAGCTATTTCTTGCAGAAGCAGAGGGTGGGAGGCCAATAATTACCAGGCTGCTAGTTCATGCAGTGGTGTGTCTACCAGGGTGGTGACACAGTCACTGCCACTAGCAACTCCTGAGTAATATAATCATCTCCATGATACAGTATGTGAGCTTCTACTGCTTGCAGAGTTCTGCTTTCTCAACTGCCTGAGGCAGGTAAGCTTGCTTTATTTTTTTTGCAATGGGTAAATTATATACATAAATTTTTATCACACGACTAAAAACTGCGTGAACAGCTTTTGCACTGGCCTGAAATTTTTTTTTGATTTTTGTAAAGGCACTTCAGACTCCATGCCATTTAGTTATTTTAATAATAAAATGAGAAAAAGAGATAAACATTTTGGGTGTGTTGACTAGTACAACTTTAACAGGGAGTTTACATTGGCTGGGAAATAATTGCCAGCTAATGGCTGTAAAATAGTTAAGATGAGTAATCTGCTCAAACCATAATATATTTTTTGAGTGATTTACTCCAACTTTAAAAAAAAAAAAAAAGTCAAATACACACTTCCATTGTTGTGAGGGGTTTCTGTATTTGTTTTCTGACTTTCTTTTCTCTCTGCACCAGCATGATACAGCTGCTGTGCTCTCTCTCTGCTGTTCCTTATATACACTGATCCCTAGCCCTCGCAACAGGGCAATGACCAGTAACAATCTGAATAAGCAGCAGGCCAGGACCTTTGAAGGATGCTGAGATTCGAAGTTGGGGTGCCAGGTTGAATTCAAACCCTATAAAGACTCCAAGGAGCAAAAGAGTTCCTCTGACTTTATTTAAAGCAATTCTCCCATCTGAAGGCTGTTGTCTGACAGCTCAGATGATCTGACTTGGCCACTGCAAAACAAAACCCCTCATGTCTGTAGGAGCTCCTTAAAGAGCGCTTATCAAGGGATGTGTAAATTGGGAGCTGGTAAACAGCTTCTCTTCAGATGTAGTGTGCTTTTTGTGTTTTCAAGGTAAAGAAGGTTTTAAAAAGAAAGTCTGCAATCACAGCAGTCTTTCCTGTGGTCATCTCTGTGCACATCTCTCTAGAAATGCTAGAAATAGTACCTTGTGCCTGAAATCTAAAGCGCAGGTTTATTTGAAGGAAGTGAGTTTTATTTTGACTCTTTTGAAACTGTGGCTTTCAACCTTTTTTAAGAAATATTTGCCAGAAATCTAGGGCAAATGTGTTACCCCTCCTGCTCTCTGGGGTAAAAGTGGAGAGAGAAGTCACCTCAAGTCACCTTTCAGCCAGGCCCTTTTAAAAATGAAGAATTATCTTTCAGTTATCTTCACTTATTTAAAAAAAAAAAAAAACCAAAAACCTTTTTGCTCATTCACTAGCTTCTGAAACTGCTGAACCTGTTATGTCCAGCTTTATCATCTCAGCAAAAGGTGGGTAAACAATTTCTGCACTAGTGTGACACACAAAACAGTCAAGGAAAAGGTACTTTGACTACATCCTTTCTCTAGGGAAAGAGAGAAGCTGAGTTCTGGGTGTGTTGTCTCATGCACCTTTATCTTTGAGGCAGGTGAGATACCAGCTCCTTAAATAACAACTCTGAGTCTTAAGCAAGGATTTCATAACTAAGTTGTTTGACTCATCAGCTGTTGGGAATAGCAGCCTAGATTCATTTTGCTTGCAGGGAAAGGGTTCTCTGGGAGAGGCTTTAGGAAGGCTTAACACTATTCCCTGTCTGTGTCTGTTTTCCTCTTGTGGTTGGGATGCAGCGTGTAGTAAGTTGGCTAAGCCCTGGGTTTGAGGTCCTCTCCTAGGCTGCTCTGTGCAGCTCTGTGATCCTTTTGCAGAAAAAGGAGGAAAATAGACCTTATTTTGGAGTATTGCCACAGTGTCTGCTGAATCATGACCATGAAAACTGCTGAAGGGGGTCTGTGCAAAATAACAAGTGTCATCTGCCAATGGTTATTTTTGGTGGTTTCAATTGCAATCCTCCTTTCTCTGACAACCACACTGGTATTTGTGTAAATGCATGTTGAATCACAACAGGAAAGCCACTGAGTCCCTAAGCCAAATCTGAAGAAGAGCGGACACGTTTACAGCAATGTGTCTGCTCTTCTCAGCTGTTCCAGCCCATGTCCCTGAACACTCTCCTTGTATAAACATGGATGAAAGCACTCGGGAACATCTTAATTTAGGAGCAATATCGGGAAGTTTAGCTGGTAAGAGGCAGCACAGAAGACAGCAGTGGTTAGGCTTTTCAGTCTTTGTCTCAGTGGGAAAGTATGAATGTATTTAACACTGTATTTGCACTCTTGACTGGCTGGGACCCAGCCCTGACCACAGCGCCTCCTGATGCTGCAGGGATTGCTTTGGCTTTTAGCACATGAACAAAGAAAAAGTGCTCTTGGGAGCTTTATTAGTAGGCCGAGAAGAGCAATCGTGATTTTTTTTTGCTCCTTTCGCTCTTATCCCTTTTTCTCTCTTTTTCTTTTTCCCTCCTTTCAGCAAGACTCAGTGTTTATGCATCTTGTGAATGAATGGCAGAAAGTCTTTGACTTCTGTTTTGAGGGGAAGCCAGGAGTGACTAACGTTCCTTAATCCGATTTTATTATGGATTCTGGTCTTGGAAATGTTTTCTCTTCTCTTTCCCCAAACAAAAGAAAACAATCCCTGTTTTCTTTGTGACTTCTAAGCTCTGTCTTCCTGTAGCTGCACATGTCGCTCTCTATATCCATTTGACTTTGTGTATTGTTTTGTTTTCCTGCAAAAGACCTTTCTCTGAGCTGTGACTTGAATAAAAGCAGAGGGGAGTTTAGATGCTCTTTAATTGGTGATGTCAGGTGAGATAAGCAACAGATAATCACAGGTCTGTTCTATATGCTTATTAGCATTCTAGAAATACTTGACTTGTCTGTTTTCCGCTTCAGAGATCTCCAAGCGCTTGCTTTTTCACGGGAAACAAAGCATTCAGAATTTCTCTGAAAAAATGAAGGAATGTCTTTGTATGTGACTGTGGCTCTTTCATTTGCACGTTTTATTGGCCTCTGTTTGTTAGGGATGGGTCACGTGGACTTCTCTGCACCCTGGTAAAGCACTTGGCACAGCAGCGAAGCACACCCGCTCCCTCCCTGTGCCCCCATTAATTCCAATTTCTGCCTCTTCCTTTAATTGACAGATGTAGGAGATGGGCTTGACGGGAGGTAAGGGAGTGGAAAATGGTTTGAAGGGGGAGGTAGTGTAAAGAAACTTGATCAAAGCCAGCTATTACTGAAATATGAGCGCTGCTGTTGATGCTTGTTTTGTAGCTTGTTAAATCCTACATGCATGTACAATTTCATTTTATAGGCAGATGGCTTTTAAGTAAAATAACGACTACTCAGTGTGCTCTCCTAAAGTGAAACGCCACTTCCTTCCTCCCCCCCCTCCCCCCAAGTAAAGTTTAAGCTCTGCAGCTATCAGTAGTGCTTGATTCTACCAAAGACAAAATGTATCCTGTTTGTTTAATAAATAATCAGCTGGCTTTGATTTTTGGCTTAATTTAGTCCAAGTGCTTGGGGGTGGATAGATGGGAATGCAGTGTTGGGGGTGGAGACTTTCAAGGAAAAACTCAGGGAATATATAAAAATTAAAGTAGTGGGGGATGCGTCCGTCTTCCAGGCTTTGGGAGACGGCATTGCAAGGCTCTGTTGTTGCTTGTAGCTTCAAAGAATGAAACAGCAATTCCCAAGAAAGTACGCTATAGTTAACACTCCTAGTTAGGTAAACTTCAGCTCACTTTTTTTTTTTTTTTTTTTTTAACTCTGGCAATGCTGGGCATTTTTACTTGCAAAGCCCTGGCTTCTAGAGCCTGTGAGTGAATTCTGAGGTGCTCATGTGTGTTTTCTAGTTCTCATAGTTACTGAGGAAAAGTCTTTGACCTGAAAACACAAGCATCTGAGGACCTAGCTAACACAGATACTGACACAAGCAGTTGCATTTTTGGCTCCCTCTTTGCTTTCTTGGCAGAACATGAACCAGTTTTGCTCCAGAAGCCACTTAGTTGTGTTAGCCTGGTGCCAAGCTCAGATTCCTGTGCCTGGCGTATGGAGCAGGGTGGAAGAACAGCTGTCTGCAGTGGATGGGGTAGTGGTACCCTTAGCCTTAGTGCTGGAGGGGTGAACTAAAAGAAGTCTTTTTTTTCTTTACTTTTATTCCCATCTCCCCTTCTGTGCTGTCTTTTGGGGGAGGAGGCGGAGCGGATGAATTACAATGTGTGGCTAGTACCAGATATCCACTCTGTACTGTACGTCTAGATATTCCTAGCATATGTGGAGCGCATAGTTCTTTAACAGGTTTAATACAGGTATCTGTGCACCAAAAAGGATTACTAGGGAACAGCTAGCTAATGCATGCCCTCCAGGGTCAGATTGTTCTTTAAAACTGCATATGGGTTCTATCGCCAAGCATTACAGGAAGGAAGAAAATTGGTGGTTTCCATAGGCTAACCTCAATCCTTCATTGATGACTCACAGCCATGGGGACCAGAAGGAAAGGTGGCCTCACTAGAAACCGAGCGCCTGTCGTGGAGTGGGACTGAAGGAGGCTGTTGTTGGAGGGCAGAGAATTGAACCCTCCTGAGTGTGAGGGTCTAGTTTTGCTAGCGACACTCAGCTTTCTTGGCTTGATTTCAGTCCCACCCTGCATGCCTTAAGTTATCCTGGTCGCTGCTTCCTCAGTCAGCCTGAAGAACGGTACAGGCAATTGCTATCAGGCCAGGCTCCCATCACTGACTGGGTGAATTGAGGGAGGAATTGACATGCCAGTTTGCTGAGAATAAAACTCCTTGTGGAGAGGAAGAAACTTATTTGCCAAAGGTTTTCTACTTATACCCCCTTTCTCTGCATCAGAATAGTTCTTTGCTTGGCAATGTCTTTCACGTTACTGTTGCACTGAGACTCATGAGACTTTGAATTGCAGTATGCATACTAATAAGAACTTATTGTTTTTTGCCCTTGAAACGAACAAAAACACTCCCACTCGGTGTTTTCAATCTAGAGGAAAGCACATTGTTCGTCTTGTGCCTTCCTTTCCCAACTACTCTTGCATGCTGTGAAGAGTTGCTGCAGATCTGCTAGCTGTGTAGTTTGTGCAGCCTGTTCCTTCTGCTGTCAGAAGTGTATCTATGCCTGCCTTTGCTCGCCCAAAGGTGCTCCTTTGGGAAGGTGGGGAGGACATGCGTGTGGGAGGGGAAAAAGAACGTGGTCCTGCATTAAGCTGAGACAGCAACCGAAAGTCTTGAAGTGTTTTGACTAATGTTTGAAGCTCTTAGAGGCATATAAAAGAGAAGGGGTGGGGGGTGAAGGAATTTACATTCTCTGCCAAAGCTTCCCACAAGTCACAATCCCTTTTTAAAAAAGGAGTTAATTATAAAGGGCCAAATTGTACTTTCAGACCCTGCAGCTTAGCAAAGCATTCAACTTTTCTTGTCTTATGGCCCTGTATAGCAATTTCTAAAAATCTGGAAGAAGCTGCTGGGGAGGTCCTCTTTTTTTGAGGAGGGGACTCAGCTTGAGAGCTCTGACTCAGAAAGCACAGCAGTGCTGGATGACCTCGACCTCCCCTGCTCTGCCAGTTAGTGGTCCCAGCTGGACCCTTTGTGCCAGTGGCCTTGTCCCAGCTGCTGCTTCAAGTCCATGTTGCAGGCTGCCCCCATGATGGATGCCTGTGCAGTGTCTTCCTCCTCCCTCACTACTCCTAGGCCAAACCGCTACATCAGCAATTCTGCAAGTGGGGGGAGTAGTCTTCAACAGCAGTTAAAGCTGCAATTCTAGTCAGTAATTGCATCCAGAGATGTCAGTGACAGACCGTAGAACACCTTAGAAAAAGATGTGGCAAAGACAAGCGTGCTGCGATGTATTCATCAATAAAGCTAGAGCATTGGGAGCTGAGAAGCAGTTTGCCACGAAGGAAATGTCAATTTACTGTGTGATGACATCCTTTTTTTGGTTGTTAATCCTTCACCTCATGAAAGGAAGGCCTGGAAAGAGTCCAGAGGTGAGCAGTGAGAAGAGGAGGTTTAGGAAACTTTTTCTCCAGCTTTTCCCTAAATTAAATCAATGGAAGAAGGAGAAAATAGGTCTGACACTGGTGGGGGTGGGGGAAGCATTGGAAGTTGTAAGGTGCATCTCATTTGTGTTTTAGTTTGGGTCAGGAGAGCCCTTCTGAAACCAACTTCCTGATTTTTGCCCCTTACCATGTACTGGCTCGCGTTGCAGAGCAGCTTCAGAGCATGCAAACCAAATCTCTTTCACATCAAACCAGAAGTTGTACTCCCAAATCTCTTTCACATCAAACCAGAAGCTGTACTCCCAAAGCCCACCTGCGTCATGCTGGGCTTTCATTCTGTGGCATGAGACCAGGCCTAGTCTGAAATAAAACCCTTGGAAACGTGTTTGTCTGGATGTGAGGTCCTCGCATCCTGTTGTCTTACAGACGTGTTCCAAATGGGTAAAACTATTCGCTAATGCAGAGCTGGCTTTAGCGTGGTGGTATAGCATGACAAACTGTCCTGGCAGCAGGCTGGAAATGGTGAATTCCAGCCCTCTCTGGCTGCAGATCCCACGTACTTTCCAGTGAAGATGCATGGCACATTTTTAAGCTGCCTGACAGTGGGTTTGACTTTTAAAGCTGCCTTTCACACTGTCACTGAACGTAGTCAGGAGCTCTTTTCTCTTAATCTTCCTGCTTCCCCTCCCCTGCTGGCCTGGGTATAGTTGATTCTGTCCAACTGCAGAGAATTGCACTAAATGTTTTCTTGAGGTGTTTTCCAGGCCCTGCATATCCAACTGCTGTCAAAGTGGTATGTGGTAAGTGTTTTACTCAGCTGCTGTGTGCTCCCGTAGAGTTATTCAGAAATGCATGTGGACCTTTCACTGTAAGTGTATGCCTTTGTTGTAGTCTTGTTTTTTTGTCCAGATTTAAATGATTAGCAAGATGTGTGAGAGAAAACTGAACATAAACTGGGGAAAAAGAGGCCTGCTTTTCTGTAGAAAAAGTGAAAAAGGCATAGAAAAACATTCTAGAGTAAGTAGTGTGTTGTGAGAAAGATTGGACCCACTAGCAGTGAAGCAGGAGCTTCCCTCATGGGCACCGCTTATTTTATCTTGGTAAGGGCAGGGGGAGGAGGTACAGCATGCCCCGTGTGTGCTGTAGTTTGCCCACAGCCAGTGTCTGGCTAAACAGACTTCTTACCTGCGTGTGAGCCAGGTGGAGCAAGAATGAAGTCGGCTTCTCTGTCCTTTCTTCAGTCCCACATGGTGGTTTTTGTTCGGAAGAGATCCCATGGCAAAGTCCTGTTGTGTTCTTGGAGACAGACCTCCTCAGCCTTTTGTCCTCCATGTGCCTGGATGACTGTTTTCAAACATGTTTGATAGGAAGATTTGTGTTATTCTAGCCCTCTGAAGTCCAAGTCTACTGACTTTGCTTCACATAAGTGATTGGCATGCTGGAAAATGCAAGTAAACTTGTGCAGTGCTCTTGTGCTTAGATTATGATCTCACTAATACAGTTCCCAACACCAACTGTATAAATGTTTTCCCTGACCAAAGAGATGCTGATGTTCTAAACTTCCTTGCTTAATGTTAAAAATACAACCCAAAAGTTGTAAGGCTTTTTTTTGGTGTTTTTTATTTTTATTTTTTGTTGTTTGGGTTTTCTGGTAGGATGAAAGAAAGGGGAGTGTTTTACTTCCCTCTCTTCTTCCCACCCTGCCCTGGTTTGAAATAGCCTAAGATGGGAGAGGAGGGAGCGTTATTAACTTGCATAAATAGTGACTGCCCTCATCTGAGCAAGCCCTGCTTTTCATTAGCAAAAGCAGAATTGTCTGAAAAAGCATGTCACCTATCTTAAAACCTAATCTCAATTAAGGATGTTCTATCTGAAACAGCACACTTCTCATATACACTCATAATGCTGTATGTTGGGCTTTTTTGGCCAGCTTGGGAAGCAATTCTTACTATTAATCTAGCAATTAATTGCTCTGCCTCTGGTTCGATGCGCAGGCATTTCTGACACAGGAGAGTAAGGTGTTAAGGCCCCACTAGGCCTCTTGTTCTGAGGCTCCAAGGTGGGCCTATGTCAGCTCTCACACCCTGGAGCAGAGGTTGATGACTTGATAGGAGTGTGTGGCTCAGGGGGTTGATTATTTGGTATGGGTGCACAGCTCAGTGACTCAGTCTTCCACTGGGCACTCCTGTTTTTGAATTAATAACTGGCGTTCTTTATCTTACCTCTTCCTGGGGAGGTTACTGCTTGCTGTAATTGTTGGCCATGCTCTGCTCTGTTCAGGTACATCAGATGTTTGCTGTGAAGTTGAGTGGGAGAAAAGCCTCTTTCTCTTTGGTGGCTAGACTGGTTTTTGCAGTGATGATGACTTCATCTTCTGACTATGCAATGTGTCTGAGACTAGGTCTGCCAGACACACCTGAGTAGCTTCAGTTGTGGAGATTATTAAAGAAAAATGCTCCCCCTCTAGTTATAATAAAATTTCTGCCCATCCATTTCCTAAGTCCTAACATAAAGGTAGTCCATGAGCAGCAAACTATCATGTTCCATCTTTTTTTTTTTTTTTTTTTAAATCTTTCCCCTGCGGTTTGAACAGCGCTCAATGCTAGCGTTTCTGCGTTGAGTTAAGTTCAGAAGACCTGGTTTTGCTGCCTTTATTTCAGAGACGGATATAGTATGTTTCTCTGTTCTGGAAAAGGAAATCCTCCCTGAATTGAGGCATACAAACTTGATTCCATTTACATATGGCATGTTATAGCAGGAAAGGGCTGGATTGCCTTCAACATACTTGATTTTAGAGTCTTAGTTTTCCAGCCTAATTTGCGTTAATTTCATAAAACGTTCTCTGCTGGAGTCTGATGTTGTTGGAAGTTGCTGTTCACCACCTCGATCTTCATATCTAAATCAGGGATCATAGGGCTTAAGGAATTCACAGCAAACTCTTGACTGTTTATTCTACTTCAGTAAGCAGAGCAGACCTCAACAGCATACTGCACTTCTCTGGCTTCAACGTTAATTTAATGTGAAATTAAGGTTGCTTTGCGTTACAGGCTTGTGGCCGACTGCGTTGGTCTGCACCTAATGTATAGCGTATACTTCTGCCCCCACTTTTAAAGAAGCATTTCCTGGCTGTCCCCTCCGTCTCGGAGCCTGTGGAATCTGGCACCAAGTGGTACTTGTGTTCATTTACGGGGATAGAAAAGAAAGGTATGGAACTCATCCTGCTCAACAGCATCCCTTTCTGCTCTTGAGCCAAATGGTTTTTGCATGTGGCCTTGGGTGCAAACGCATGTTTCAGCAGTTTGAATGGAAGGATTAGTGAGAGCCAGCTGTTAACAGGAAGGCCTCTTACAGTAAGTGTCATGGTATGAAATCAATTGGGTAAATACAGCTCTTGCGTCTTACCAGGGAACTTCTTTTTTTGTCATGTTAATCACTGTGGGAAATCTAGAATCAAATACTTACGCTTTTTCTTAACTGTGGCTAAAATCCCGGGGATTTGGGTTTTTGCTTTTTAATGAGCGCTTCATGGGATAAATAAGGATCCTGCCTATAAAATGCAGTGGGCTTCTGTCCTGGTGTGGCTTGACCTGGGTTGCCCAAGGTTTGCTTGTTCGATCTGTGAAATAAGTTCGATCTCTGTTTGTAGTCTTGCTGCAGAAAAATCAAGCACCTCATGGACAGCAAGGTTTTCAGCAATCTGAGATGTCCCTAGTCCCCAGGGAATTGTGAAGGTTAGAGAATTCATCTTTCTTGTTCACTTGCTCGGTATATGCCAGTTTTCATCACAAGCATTATGCAGCGGCTGCTGGCAGATGTGAGGAGTTCTGTGTTTCTTATGTCTGATGATAAAATCATATGGCAACGTGTTGCAGAACTCTTGACCTTAGCAAGCAGGCAACATGACTACAATTCATTCTGTGCTGGCAAACTTTCTCAAGATAAGAGATTGAAGGACTTTTAAGATCACTGTTCAGATGCCATTTCAGTGGAGTAGGTAATGGTCCTTGACCACAGTGGTTTCAGACTACCAGTCTGTCAGCATGCTTTTTGGGGTAACTTTTTAAAAATTTGTTTATACTCCAGAAGCAAAATATTTTTATATCCTGCATAAGAGTAAAATGAGCTCAAATAGGCTGATGTCAAGATATGACTATGGTAGAGACAGTGACTAAGGTGGAAAATCATTGGGTCATTCCTGCATGGGTTCTCTTTACAAGAGCCTATTGTTTTTAAAGGTTGTTGCATTGTGCACACAGTGGTGTTTATCTTGGTTTGCAGTCATCAGTAACTTTTTTTGTTTTTATATAAGTGACCAGTAGCTCAGCTGCTGGGCAAATGATTTTGTGCCTGCACAGCCCAGGCTGAGCACAAAAAAAAAAAAAAAAAAAAAAAAATCCAACAACGCAAACCTAGGGTTGAACGTTGTTGTGGCTACTGCATATCAAACCTGCTGTAAAACAATCCCAGTGGGGCTTTTCCTTTCCAAAAGGTCAGGACAATGGTAATCTTTCTTCTAAAGAAAGAACAAATAGAGGAGGAAGGCTCTAATTGCCCTTCAAAAACAAAACCCCTATCTTGCTGTGCTACTTCTGGTCTAAAATTAAAATGTTAGATTAATCTTTGAAGCAATGTGAGAATCTGCAGGTGGTTTTCCTCTCTCTACCCAACACGTGCCTGGGTTTCCCGCTCACCTTTGGGAGCAAACCTCTCCTAGTAATGAGCTGAAGTTTGTTCGTTGTTGCTGGGAGCAATGACACAGATTCAGAGTTGGGAAGGTGAAGGGAGTAGCATGCTAATGTCCCTTCTCCTCCTCCAAAACAAAATAACAGTTGGATTTTTAGTTGTAGCTTTAATAAAAAAAAAAGTTTTGTTTCTTAAATGAAAACATACATTTTATTGACTTTTTTTATCAGGTCTAGAAAAGCCCCTCCAGTCATGTTCTGTTATTAAGCGTGCCCTTCTCCCAGTCTCTCTGAAATGACTTGCAATTGGAGTTTAATAAAGAATGTTTTTATGTTTTCATAGCAGTGAGGGAGGAGGTCAAGCTCTAGTTGCTCTGCTAATGAGACTCTTAAAGGAAATTTGTCCCTGGCTTCATCTCTGTTTCAATTAATTTTTATGAAAGCTCACCTTCCCCTGTGCTTGGCACAAGGGCAGCTTTTTCACCAGCAGACAGGACATGAGACCACTCAGGCTGTTCTGATGTTCGTGCTGCTGATTTTGGCAATAACGCTCCTTCCGCCCTGGACAGCCCTTTGCCTTTCTTAGGCGTCCTCCTGTGCTGAAAGAGGAGGGCGACTTTCCCCTCCCCTGCTAAGTCTGAGCAGTGGAGAATTCTCCGACTTGAGTCCTGTTTTTATCTTATTCCTGGCTTCACGGACAACGCCAGTGCTGTGTGGTGTTGGCGTAGAAAAGAACAGGTGTTGCTGCTTGAAACATCCAAAGCAAATGGTTTCCTGTCCTTGCTGTAGAACTCAATTATGTCTGGGATGTGCCTTTGAAAAGCTGTGTTCACTGGAACCTCGCTTCTTTGCAAGTCTGACTTAGAGCAGCAAATGTTGCCATCACGTTCTCTCCACTGAGAAAGCAGCTTTGGGTTGCTGGCTTTGGCCACTGTTTCTGCTTGCCAGCATTACCTAGGTTCCCTCAGCCTGTTTAGTCAAGCTGTGATTTCTGGAGATGTATGTGGCTGCATAGTGGGTTTCTCAGGCTGCTTTTACCGCTTGACAAATACGTCTATACTGGTGGGATACAGGTTGACTGTTGCAGTGGTCTCGTGGGACAGTGACTACAGGGAAGCATCTGTTCTGACTAGAAATATTGTAGTTATTGTAATCTGGAAGAGGCTAGTGGCAGATGTCATGCAACGTCTTTTCCTCACTACCTGCAATAAAAGAAACTGCATTCCGGTGATGGGAAGCTGCACTGTGGCTGGTATTTTTTGTCCCTGGAGTCTCAGCAGATCCTCCTTGCTGGGCATCCACAGAAAAGTGAGTGGATGGAGGGATCACTAACATGTGAAAATGTGACAGTTGTGTGAGCAACTTTGTCTTTCACCAGATGTTGCTTATATGATGAATAGCTTTACATGGGGTGTGGGGGAGAGGACTGGATGAGGGGGTGGTAATGCTGACTTGACATATTTGAAACTGCTCAAGCAGTGTATTGGAGTCTTTCATGATCAGGTCTCGCATGCCAAGGAATATCAGGAAAGCCAAGGAGAGAAAACACAGATGTTAAGGCCTGGAATTTTCTTCTTCCCTCTTTTTCCCGCTGTCTTTTTTTCCCCAAGAAAAAGGGTCAACATGAAAAAGCATAGTAAACAAAGGACTTGATTTTCCTCAATTAAATCTTGTGAAAGGGAAGAAACAAAATTTTAAATATTGCCAGAAAATGTTAATGTTGTCTCAATAAGTTTCTGGTATGAATTCCAGAGAACAGCACTTCTTTAAACTGCCCTTGACCTGCCCGCTACCTGCTTCTTTAAGCTCCCAACTGGTCAAAACACTTTTGTCCATTGTTACTTTAATACTGCAAGCTTCTGACTTTGTTGTAGGTGAAATCACGGAACAGTAGTTCTGAAATGCATCTCCTTGCAGCCTAGCCCCTTGCAGGCAGATACTTTGAGACCATTTGCTCTTAGGGGATTTCTTATCCAGACTGGAAAACAGAAACTGGGAGTTCATTAGAGGGGTAAAGATCTGACTGTACCAGTGCAAGGATGACTATGCTCCTGCTCTGAAAGGTGTAGGTAAAAGGCAAATGCTTTTCCAGCTGTTTTGTAAAGAGTAGTTCTACAAATGCCAATGTATGAAGCACAGTGATGGGTGAAACCGTGGGAATGGAGAGAGTTGAAGAAGCTCAAGGCTTGTTTTGGCCTGAGAAGAAATGTCTATAAACTGACCAGAATTAACACCCACGCTGTAACTCAAATGGTCTCTAACCAACAGAGCAGTGGTGCTTTTGGTGAATCTCCCAGTAGTCAAAGTAGAGGAAGGGATCTAGTTGGCTGCAGAAGACCCGCCTATGATACAGTCATCCGTGGTAGTGGGGGATTGGACGAAGGTACTCAGTACCGTGCCTTCCAAACTTGAATGCCTACAAATACTTTAGGGCTGTTGCTTCTGAGCAGAGAAGGAGCTGTATGAGAAAAGCTTGTGCTGCTTACTGGGTGTGCTGTCCTTGTCTGGAGAGTTGGTTGATATTCAAACAGGAATGAACTATAATGAGCACTGAATCAGTTTAGCAGTGTGTCTGCTGCTTAACTCCCTGTAGGTTTGAACGAAGACTCACATACAGCTCTGTCTCCGCCTTTACACACATGCTGTTGTTCCATGCCGGGTGGACAGTATGCGAGTGTTGGAGCACATGGGAAGTCCTTCTCAGGTGAGGACAGAGCAGTTTTGCCCGAAGTAAGAGGTGGAGTGTGTACTCATGGAGTAACATGGCTGGGCTTGGGCAAACACTGCATAAGGTGGGTCATTCAGGTAGTGCTGACTCAAGAAAGGCCTGTTGGGAATCTTAAGTGATCAGGTGACAACATTTTATAAGTTGAGAGACTTCTGTAGTGAGTGCTTTCAGCCTCTGGCTACAAGGATGGTGGGAGAGGAGTGAAATAGCTGATTAATGCTAATCAGCCAGCTGTTAATGAAGTATATGGTCTGTTTTTCAAATTATGCGGAAGAATTTTTTAAGTGGGTTGAATTCAGTATCCAGACTTGAACAGGCATGTTCTGAGGCTAAGTGGGTACAGTTGTGCTGGAATATTTTATAGCAAAGGGAGGGCAGAAGATCTTTAGTCTTAATTACCTAAACAAGCTTAGGCTGGAATATGTTTTCGCAAGGCAGTGCCGATTTTGCAGGATTAAGTCTGTAACCTAATGTAAGTTGGCTTGCTTCCTTCTCTAGGATGTGACTTGACCACCTCTTTTGGATTGTTGCGCTTGTGGATAAAGCTGACCCAAATGTGCATGGTAAACTAATGTGTGATAGTTCAACAAATTTGTATGCATCTAATTCTTGTTCTCAAACATCTTCCACAGAATGGCTCTGTGTTATTCTCTTTTGACTTAGTTACATGACTTGTAAGTCTACTGAAGATACAGAATATGAAGTGCCTCCTTCCTTCAGCAGCTGCTTCTTAGATAGGTTGTAGCTTAGTAGTCACCATTCCTGGAGAAGAACAGATGCTCTGGGAGAGTCTAATGCAAGTGGGGATAAAAGGAGCCGGCAACATAGCACTATTTATTTCAGAGGAAAGAGAGGTAAAGGAGCCAGCAACATAGCACTAGTTATTCAGAGGAAAGAGATACACGAATCATTCCAGGCAGCGCTATGGCATATAGGCATAGCGTGTGTTTTGGCTTTTCCTGAATGTACTGTTAGCACATTTTTCCTATGCTGTCCTTTCTGTGTGTGTCAGCTCCCTTCTTCCTGTCTGTTCAGTGACTGTTTGAGTCATCCTTCAATTCCTGTCTTTTTAATGTTTATTGAATAGTTCAGTAATACACACATATACACACTGGTAATTGATAATGCCAAGTGCCTTTTAGTTGCAGAACCGCTTTTACTTCCACTGCTCTCCAGACGTTGTGGTTTTGGGCCAGTTCTGTTCGTGTTCAGACATCTCTTAACGTGTCTTTGTCAGATGTGCTCTTTCATCTCCCTCCCTCCTGTTTTTCTTGATAGCTATGTGAGATCACCTTTACCCCCCCCCGCCCCTTCTCCCATTACATTACCTTAACATTACTATGCAGCCTTTTAGAGATTTTGCTCTGTTATCTTGATTCTTGCTCCCTGCAAAGACTTGTGGATGCAGCAGAGCTGCTGGTCATACCTCTTCTCTCCTCTGCCTTTGGCAGTGTTGTTTGTATGCTCCGTTGTAAAAATGGCATGTTACAACTCAAGTGACTAAGCGGCTGTCAGGGGAAGCCTGGGGAACAGACAACAAATGGCTTTAGGGTAGGATCAGAGGTTATTTTGCATCATGTGCTGCTGAATTGGAGATGCCATTTCATTTCCTGGGTTTAGACTGTTCCTGTGTGTCCCAGCAGCACTGAAGAGGGATGGTGTACCTCCTGCCCTTTTAAACTGCACTTAATCTTTGTAGAGTAGCACTCCAGCCATGATATGATAAGATTTTTCCGTATATGCTGAAGAGCTTATGAAGTGCTGTTACTTGAACACCTGCATAAACTTTGGGTCATGTGGTCCACCTGTCTGCGTGCTGCCAGGAGTAGTCCCCACTGTGGGGACTGCTGCCTAGCTAGTGCTGGGAGATTCCTCAGAGAGAACATCTTAGTAGTTCCTTCTGCGAGGAGTAAATGGGTGGTTAGGCCAAACTCCGTAGCAATTGAGGTGAGCGCCTTCTTTGAAAGCTCCTTACCTGGCAGAAGAAGAAATATTGGAGTGCCCTGAGGTACTTTGGAAAGAAGGAAGAAAGGCATCTCGCACAGGAAGTATTTGGGCCATCCTTGTTACCTCAAACAACCCTTTTCCTTGGAGTGGGGAAACTTAAAGTAACTGATGCTTGGAGTAAATTTCTGTTTCTGTTTTGGAAGCTGATGAATTCTGAGAGGGGGAAGGGATTGGGAAGTCCATTCAGCTTAATTGTGTTGTGGAATCACATTATGTTTAATGGGCCCGAGCAGAATAAGAGCCCCAGTGCAGACCAGTGGTATTTCAGTACGGATACAAGCACTGTAGTTCACACCTGGCTTAATGAAAAGCCTACAACTCCCTTGGTACATGCTTAGAAACAAGTTAAGAAGATGATCATGAAAATCTAGGCACTGACACTGAGAACTTGACCACAGACGGAAGTCAGGTTTCACTTTCTTGATGGAAAATGGATAAATCTCTGAAAGACAGGTAATAGATTTTTTTTTCCCCAACTTGACAGTGGGTCTGACTGTGATGTTTAAACCCTGAAGCTTGTGAAGCGGATCCTTGCCTCTGTAAGTGGGTGCAGCTCTACTGGCTTCAGTAGAGTGACCGTGATTTACATCAGATGATGAGCTGGCCCTGTAATTGTAGTCACAGCAGATGGATGGCTTGCAAACCGGAGCTCTTGACAGCCGATTTGAAGATGAAAGCTAAAGTTTTCTTTTTCTAGGAAAATGAGTTGCTGGTATCAGGTAGGTTGGGATAGCATTTTTTTGCCTAAATACAATACAGAAAGAGAAGACGATTCAAATAAATTAGCAATTTAAATGTAGGGGGTGCGAGTTGTGAACAGCTTCTTCAGCCACTTCCTGGACGCTGCATCAAGAAAAAACACATTTTAAACTGATATGAGATGACTGAAAAAACTTATTGGAACCATTTGTAGCTTTTAAGCAAGGGTTTCAACCTCCTTTACCAAAGACTGGCTTGCAGCTTTCTTCTAGTGCTGGGCAGAGTGATATTTCTACCTTGTGATCTGAGGCATGCCCTTCTTGTTCTCTTATCTCCTCCCCCTGTGGCCAACTTTCTAGGATTGTACAAGCTCTGACTCTTCTAAATAGTTTTAGCACTTCTGTTTTGTAGTCAGTGTTCCTTGCAATGTAGCCATTAGCCCAACACTATCCTTTTTTCTCTGTTCCTCCTTATTTTGATTAGTTTTCTTCCTCCGTTTGCACTGCTTTGAACCTCTCTGTGACTCGGTGTCCATGCTACCATCCCAGGTATCATGAGAGCCTTTGGCTCTGTGTGCGTGTCCTGGACTGCCTTGTACCTTTGTGAAATCTGGATTCTTCTGGTGCATTTCTGTAAGCTTGACCGCCTGAAGAGCAAGCCATTCTTGCTTCTGATTGTCTGGAAGACTTTTCTCATACTTAATAACTACTGTCTTAGTGGGATCAGCAGACACTTTCTGCTCCATCTGCAGTAGCACTTAATGCTGCTTCCATCTGCTAGCTCATCACCACAGCTCCGCTGACCTCTGTTTGTGGTGTTGGCCAGAACAAAAGCATTGCTATAAACTCCTGTCAGAACCCCCTGGAACAAATAGCCCTGTTTTTTATCCGTTCCTGTTCCGTATCTCACGTCATGTCAGGTGTGAACCTTTCTTTTCTTTAGAAGATGTCACTTCAAAATTTGGCCACATTGCCCAAGTGAGCTGTGGTACTGTCCCCTCTCTGGGTTTCTCTGCTTATACTTATGTAACTTGCTTTCAGTTCTTCACAGATGGGATGTCCTCCCACATTTAAAGCAGAGTCTGGGTTGTTTGGGTTCTTGGAATTACACCTGCAAGTGCTAAATCCACAGGCCTTGCCTCCCTTTCACACTGGAAGGTTATGAACAGTTGTATAGACAGCAGTTGTCCTTTGTAGAAGGCTGCTGTTCGGTAACAGCAGAAGCAGTGAAAGGACATGCAGTCAAGTTTTACTTTAAAGGCCTTGTTATATGCAGATATACTCGCATGTAGCATACCATTCCTCTTATGTTAGCCGCATAGCTGAGCTTCAAGACTTACTCTGCAGCGTTTCTCGTTATCTGTGCCCCAACATGTGCGTGTGTACGCATATGTTTCTTTTCCCAGGACGAGCTCAATGAGGCCAGAGGTTCTTCATTGTCCTTTTGATCTTGGGCTCCTCTGGACTTGATAGAGAAGTTTAAAAGGTTTATTCCTAAGCCATGGCAAGATAGACCTCCAATTACTAGCTCCCTAGCATTGTGGTTTTGGTTTTTTGTTTTCCTGATTTTTTGGGGTTTTGTTGTTAATCCCCCTTAAAGTGTTTTTCCTCAAGTCCCTTATCTGCAAAGCAAAAGTCATGGTTTTCTTTTCGGCCCGCTTTCCTCGGTAGCTCATTTAGATGTTGTACCTATAGAGTCAGGTGAAAACATCCGTAAGAATGATGATTACTATAAAGACATACAGAATATTAAGAGTTAATTTGGAGCCATCCCGCATATTTGACCTTATTTAACAGACCTTACTTGACTTGAATAGAATCCTTTCCAAAGTGAAGTCTGCAAAATCAGATTATTGGAACAGCCTGGGTTCAGGCTTTTGAGCTAACACAACATACTAAAACATTTAAGGACCAGTATTTTGGACCTGAGGTACTACCTGTTGGTCGTGAAGTGGTAGCTTTCTGCTATAAACTTAACCGTATAACATGCATGAAAGAATTCTGTCTTCGCAAAATATTTGTGGTCTTTTGTGGTCCCAGAACTTTTTCTGAGGATGAGAGCAGAAGGAAAATGAACTGGGAGCTTAAAATCATGGTAGTAATTTTGAGAGAGGTTTTTAACACTGGTCTGGCTCAATTGACTTGGCCTGGAAACTTTGCCTTATTTAGCCAGGATTACTGAAAAGAAGGGCCAGATAATGTGTCTGGGGTATTTGGTATCCTGCAGTCAGGCAAGGCATAAGATGAAAATAACTGTGTTAGTTTTGGTCTGTGAAACTGTTGGCAGCCTTACTGTCGTTTCATTAACCTGATGAGTCTTGAACCTCCAGACTCTCACAGGGAGAGGCAAAAAGCCACAGCCAGTGACCTGCAGGAACTAGCAGTGGTTTCCTCCCAGTTGCTTGGAGGCTCTCAAGGAGGAAGCACGCTTACGTGGCCACAAAAACCGCTATCCTAACTGGAGAAAGAAAATATGGGAGTGGGTTTGGCTTGCTGTAGCAATCTTGAGATCAAGCTAGGGTCATGCCATGGCATAGCTTACCGTAGCTTAAGAAGGTAGTCAGGGACTGAGTGAATTAGCCATAAAAACTAGCTATAAGTCTGACTAAATTCAAGCTTGGGTACAGCAGGTAACCAGACGTGTAAAATTTTCAGTTTGAGACCCAAACTTCTAGCATGAGCCATGGAGATTCATGCCTGAATTGTTTGTGGTTTGAATCCGTCCTTCCAGCAAAACTACCAGCTGGCTGGATATGGTCCTTGTAATTCTTGTGTCCCTTTTGAGCTCTTTCTCAGAACTTAGGAGTATAAACATCTCTTTCCTATTGCCTCTCAACTGCATTTCCATACTGCTTTTCTGCCCTTGATGGTGGAAGCAGAGCAGAACTGACACTGGAAAGTTTCTCGGCAGTCACAGCAGAACATAGAGGTGCGGTAGGGCTTCCCATTCTCTTAAGTTGCCTCTTCACAAGCACAATCAACAATAAAGTTCAGCCAAGGCAAAGTTGCTTCTTAATTTAAGTCCAAATTGCCTTTTTAACACCCTAGACCTATCCTGCCTAGATTTGGAAACTATGAAACCTTTGATACAGTGTGGCTGTCCCCCAGAAAAAAGGTACGATCCATTACTATGTGGGATTTTTTTGGGAGGAGGGAACACAGGTTGTTTCAGAGCTCTGATCTGAAAAATGCCACGTATAAGAGACTAAAATTTAAGTGCCTAAGTGGGTTTTTGGAAAAGGGACCAAGGAATCTGTTCTCCCTGATTTCCCTGGGGGGAGGGGAGATGTTTTGTGTTTTACCCTAGAGCTGATTTGGATCCTAGCCAGCCTTTGAAAATTGCAAATTGCACGTTCATATGTATACCAGAAGGAGTACAAGAGTTTTCTTTTTACAGGAGTTTTGAAGATCGCTTACAAACCAGTGCTTTACAGGCACTCTCTCTTCGGCAGGCTTGAGTGATCTGTGTTTAGCATCTAAAGATTCAGCCTGGCAGAAAAGTGGACATAGTCCTTGCCATGAAGTTGTCTTTTATCTGAAGAGACTAGAACAGAAAGGGTTGCTGCATGGGCAGAGTGAATCAGGTCAATAGTTTGCAAGTTATTTGGTTCCCCAGGTGATTCACTTATCCATAGCCTTGTTTTTATTGGTGTGTTTGGGGTGGTGTTCCTCAACTGTTCTGAGTTGTGTGGAGCCAGCTAGCTGTAAGCGTTGCTCCTGTGAATACAATAAGCAGTAATCACAAGGAGTTTGCTTATCAGATTTGAGCATCCTGGACAACCTCTGCCTCTTATCAAGATGACAGAGTCAGCTTCTAGGTGGAGTTTAGTTAGCAAAGATAAGGTATGTTCATGAGACTCTGGCAGTGTTGGAAGGTCCAAACTGAGCCTGTTGGGTGTGTTTGGCAAAGGCATGATATCAGGATGAAAAGCCATCTGTAAATAACCAGAACTCAAATCTGATGTTTCACGTGTGTGCACTACAGCTCTGTAAAAGCCAATTTTTATTCTAAGGGTCCTGCTGTCCTCGCTCCTGAAAGGTGCGGTGATAGTCTAAGTATGTTTATCTCTCCAGATGTTGTTGGGTATCTGTTTTTTGTTTGGGGACTGGTAGGGGAGTGCTCATGAAGAGACTCACAATGTTTCTAGCTCATACTTCCTCTCTCCTCGTTCTGCAGTGATTAATTGGCTGATGATAGGTCAGAGCTGTGCTCAGCTCTGGCTAAAGCATATGGAAGCTAGTTGTGCATGCTGTAGGATGTTAGGTATGTTCTCCTTGCGGTGGCAGTTTCAACTTTGTCAACATCATTTGACTCTTGCACTTAGAAATTGTAGTGACTCTTTGCCCGCAAATGTATGTGGTCAGGTTCAAGTTACAAGCCTGAGGTATCTCTTAGTTAAAAAACATAAAGTAAAATGAAAACCACTAGCAGCTCGATGATTTAGTTGGAAGGGCAGGGGATCCTTAGTAGTTACATACTAGCATGTCTAAAGCAGATCACAAAATCCAAGTGTATCATAAAATAAAATGACCGCTCATTGCTTTTGTAAGCCAAAGTCTCCGCAATCGCTGGCGGCTCAGCGTCTGAATCTGTACAGCAATCTGAGCCCTGACGTTTATGTTTGGGAGTGCAATAGCATGACGTAGCACCAGCGTACGCCTTTCTGCATGCGTGCTCTTTGAGAGGACAAGACCGTGTTTCTTCTCCGGTATCATTTCAGGTGACTCCTTGGGCTTCCTACGCTGAACAAATATTGAGCAATGTTTTCCCACGTGTCCCGTTTCTCTCACATTAGTTGCTACTCACCTTCTGTAATGATTTTTAATCAACAAACTTTAGGTTGGTCTTTTAGATAAACAGTTGTATTAATGACACGTCAATTGGTGTGGTATTTCAGGTGTTAGCTTTTAATTGTCCCCTCCCAAGTAAATTTTCAAGTCTAGCAGTAAACAGGAATTCTCCCATTTTCCCCACCCCACTGACAGCATGACTTCCTCTGCTAGAAATTATCTGACCGGCGGAATCCAATTCATTTTTACATCAGAGGTGCTGACAGGTTATAACACAGTTTGTAAATTGTAGAGGCAGAATATCTTGAACGTGGTGCTGGCTCAGAGTGTGACAGCATGTGGACAGAGTAACAGTTTTCATGCTCCACTGGAGATGTGAAAAGGGAAAATAAAAACGTTGGAAGAGTGAAATAAGCTTGATATAGTTTTTGTTTTGTTTTTATAGGTGATAGCCGTGCCTAGACTTTAGTAGCCTTGCTATAGGGATTGAGAGGAATTACCAGCTTTCAACTGTGGTAAATTAATAGAAGCAAATGGGCTTTTTCTTCCTCATTCTGAATCACTGCCCTCTGCAGCACAAGAAGTCTGAACTCCCTTGCCTTGTTTGCCTGCACTGTGGTGTTGTCCCTGGACTGCTAGCCTCAATACCGATGTTGAAGGTGGAAGTGGTTTGTCAGGTGGTGGTGGCTGCTGCTGAGTTGGTGAAAGCTGGCACTAAGCAACAAACAGAGCTAGTGAAGCCTGCTCTGCGAGGGGAATTGTTCAGCATTTCAACCCGTTTCAGTGCTAGCGTAGTTATCTAAAGAGAACTTGCTGTGCAAACGTTTTGCCCACACCAACTTCTTAAATTTTACAAGTTACTTCTATTTTAAGTGCTTTGGCAAGATGGTCATTTAAATCTGTTTGCCTCATTGTAATGGGAGCAGTTCCCTGAAATGGGGAAGAACACCACATACAAAGCAAGCCGTTTTGAAGAGTCTGCAAATAATTGTGGTTGGTGATGTGTGTAGGCTGACAGCTCTAATATCTGCATGAGCAATTAGTACAATCTGCAATAACTGCAGATGCCAGTTAGGCGCACTTTCTGCGTGCCAGCTTATGCACTGACACCTCACTAACGGAGATTTTAAAGTAAATTTCAGAAAGCTGTTTCCTCGTGAGAAGAAATGAACACAGGTCTCAATGCCTTGTGTTTGCAAAGACAGATTTTCTGTCTGCTCAGAAAATAAGAATATTTAAAATGACCTACAGAGTGGGCAGCAGAAACTAATATTACACTAAAAGAAAAAGAAAGTGTGGCTCTTGGAAGGCCTTTATTTCGTGTTATTTGAGTTGCTATGTTAAAAGCGTAAGCCACCATTGTGAAACACTGGAGGCTGGTAGGGTACAGACTGTGCTCTGCGAAGGAAATAAAACCTGAAGATTGAAATGTGTTAGTCATAGTGTTCTACCTTATTTTAATTCCTGTTTAAGGCATCTATAAATTCTAGACAAAGAAGAGTATGTGCTAAAGAATACTTTCTTCCATTTGAGGCCTCAAGAAAAATCCACCAGAGAGTTGCAGCACACACAATTGAAAAGGCTAGAAAATATGTTTATGTACTTCAAAAACAATCTGAGGATAGACTTTTTAGGATGAGGAGAAGGTGACAATACAGCTAGTTATCTTCTGTTTTCTGAATCAACATAGTATAAAATCTTTGTGTCCTCAGTTTTGCAAGTCACTTGTTTCAAAGGCTTGAAACTGTTGCAGGTGACCCTGGCTGATGCGAATATCAAGCTTGTACCTTTTATAAAATATTTCTGGTAATGAAGGCACTTTGCATTCTCTGGAAAAAAAATAAATCTTCTGAGGATTATAGATCTGTTAAAAGTAGGCAGAGGAAAATCAGCTTAAGGACCCTGCTCATTGAACATATTTTCTCTCAAGTGACCGCTTGGTGTATTCTTGTGGCTTCTTAGACAGCTGCCTGTCTGACAGTCATCCTAATTCTACCATGCCGTAAGTCTGGTTCTGTGCTGGTCCCCTGCCTGCTTCAAAGGTGAAGTTAATGCATCTCTGTTAGACCTTTCTGAAAGTACACTTTTAGCTCAAAATACGAAAAGGCTATTTCAGAGGTTTTCTGCAGCGAAGTAAGGAAGACTTCCTTAAGTGCCCGATGTTCTTTCAGCGCTTCTCATCAGACAGGTAGCAAATATGTTAATTGCTAGAAGTTATGTGGTAAATGGATGTGTGGAGAGCCCTTGGTTAGTCACTTGATTCTTAGCTTTAACTAGTGAATAGTTGTCATCTTGTACGGTATTCAGCCTCTCATTTGTCATATAAGCAATCCTCTGAATAATACAGGGTCTCATTTCTTGGTATCTCCCTCAAAACTTAGTTTGCTTTATGTTGTCACCAATAGATAATGTTTTTCTAACTAACTTGCTCACAGCTGGCAAATTCCTGACAACAATCAGCTTCAGAAAGCTCACTTTTTCTCAGGCTGTCAAAGTCAATCGGGCTCGCAGCTCCCCTGTTCCTGTCTATGCTGAGCTGCTCTGGTTGCTTGTCCCCACGCCTGGCTCCTGTTTGTGAAGGCTTACTTTGGCCAGCTCTTCCCCATGTTCCTCCTTCTGCCCAGAGAGAGGCCAAGGTGGCAGCCGCTCTGGCCTCGCTCCTAACATATCTCCACTATCTGAACTTCCCTATCCGCTGAAGACCTTGCAGATATAAGGCAAAGGCAATATAAATATTCAAAATCTCTGATTTTCAGGCATAGTAAGTTGTAAATGACGTCTAAATTGAAGATTTGCTGTTGGCCATACCAAACTAAAAGTACGGAGACATAAAACATGTTTAAGCCGGTAAACAGAGCTGCTGCCTCACCAGTTGGTGACATTATTTCCTTCTGGATATTCCCTGTTGGCTTGCAAATCGCAGCCAAGGTATATAGAGTGGTGACTCACTACTTGTAGTGCTTCCAAGATGGGAGTTCTTAAATCTAAGGTTGGAGATGACAATGGTAGTAGACAGAGTTGTTAGGTTAGGAGTTTGTCTTTGTTGGGGTGAGCTCAAAGGTGACCTAGCAATACCCAGTAACTCGCCAGCTAGCAATGCTTTGTTTAGCAAGTGGGTTTTTGCAAGAGGGCTAGCTCTTTGGGAAATTTGCTTAGATGGCTCTCTAGTTTTTAGGGAGGATTTTTTACGTTGCACTTCTGTAGAAAGCTCCCATTGTGAAGGAGCTCGGGCTGACTCTGCATAACGTGCCGAGTCTCCTACGCAGCCTCCTCCCACAGCCTGTCAGACCAACAGCGCGAGGCTCGCTCAGCGCAGAGCAGTGGTGAGAGCGCTGGGAGCTATTGACTAACGTTATTATAAAGCTAGGAATCTCCTCCTCGCTTCCTGCGGGCTGTGTAACGTAAGAGCAAGACGTTTCAATTAACACAACAATCTGAAGCTAGCTAAAGAGCCGAGCTCAGCTAAAACAGTTTCCCCAGTTGTTTGGGCAAGCAGTTGATGTGAAGTCTGGCATGTTAACTTTTCACTGGCTTTTGTTTTTATGCCTCTCCTGTCAGTTCAGTCAAACAGGACTGTGGTGCTTTTCCAGGAGGAGTATATGTTACAGATGACTCTTTCCCTTCCATTCCCTGGCTTTTTGATATCCATTATGCCTAGCTGGTCTTGAATGCCTTGCCAGTCTTTATACTTTCAAGTACTCTTAGGATGAGGATTTTTCAGATTTCTTTCTTGTCCAGACAAGCAGGTGATTCATAGCTATCATAGCTATAGGCTTTTTTTCTATTTTTCTTCATTTTCTTCCTTAAACTTTTGATACTGCATTTGTGTATGCAGTTTAGGTTTAGGAAGGTTTAGGATGATTCCTTTCAGCTAAATCAGCTTTTGAATTGCCATGGCCGAAGGCCAGATTCATGTAAACGAACTGATACAGACAAAGCTAAGATGCATTTTCTTGTGCTAAAATGCATCCAGCCAGAAGGAAAAACTGGGACTGAGCAGATAAATAAATATGATCTAAGTGGGCAAAGGGAAAAGACACCTAGGAAAACTCTCTTCTTCCTGCCTTTGTTTCTTTTCCCCACTACAGCTGCCTGGATTAATGTGATGTTAGCTGCTAGGCCAAGGGCAGGTGTCGTTAACTTTGAAACCAGTATAACCTGTCTTGTGGGTGCGTGATCTGTTCCTCAGGATAAGAGGAAGCATTCAGATTGTTTCAATTTCTGCAGAAGGTGCTCTGTGTTGATGCTATGTTTGTGAATAAAGTACAAAACAGCATCCCTTTGTGGCTGTCTTTAAACATATCTGTCAGGCTTAACCTAGGCACAACACAAACATATCTTTCAGGAGACAGATGTTGGTTCTTAATGTTCAGCTCTTTACTGCTGCCACAAAACTTTGTGGCATGGGTATGCTTCAAATATGCTGTTTTATTATCTAGCATGTTAATGGATGCATGTTAAAATGAGGCACAATCTAGTGCCAACTGTGTCTATCTCCTTAGTGTTTTGGCAGAAGGACATACTGTAGGCTTCAGCAACCTGTATTCCAGAGTATTTTGTTTTATAGAAATATTTGTCTTTACGTCTCACATCGCCGGAACTATTTTTTCCGGAAGATGGAGTGCATCATCACATAATTCTTGTCTTGGTCACCTTTTGGCTCCCACTGTGGGAATTTTAGTATGTATTTAGTAATACCGCCTGATCTTCTTATTAAGAGCCTTGCCAATTCCTGATGCTGTCTAGCCATTTAGAGAGGATGGTGAGGAAGGATAGGGGGAGGGGGGAAAACACTGAACTTGTGTCTAAAGAAGAAAATTTTTTTTATTCATTCTTGTTTTATCTGAGAGTTGAAGATGAGAGCTGTCTGCTCACAGGAAGTACCCCAGTAAAGGCTGAAGGTGTCACGATTAGCGGCAAGAAATAAGCGGTGATCCAAAATTGCTGGTAGCAAAGACGCAGCTTGTACTGAAGCTTGTCCGAGTTAACTTAGCTAGCACTTGCCTTATTGTGTTTAGAGATGTTTCCAAGAATGCTTTCAACAGAAGTAAGCTATGCAGTGTAATGAGACCAAGTCTAATGATCTGCATCTGTTCTTTCTTGCCTTTGAGCCCTGCAAATTTCTCCTCCTTCCTTTAAAACTGCTGGGCTTTACATAACCTCTTATGTATTCTCCAGGTTTTCAGCTTAACCATTCTAGTGTGAGCTTCGTCTCTCATGTGCAGTAAATTTTTATTTTTAGCACTTCAGGATCCACAGATGAAAAGTGCTTTATGTAATTATCCCACTTGTGTGGGATGCCTTTCTTTAAGATGACTTCTTGGGAATTTACAGTAGTAGTAAATCACTCAATGCACACCGAAGAGTTGCACGTCTGTGGTCTGGCCACGACTTAATTTTTCCAGGCGCGGGAAAAGCCATGTCTCAACATAGTCCATGTACTTCCCCCAAAGGAGGGGTCTATTTGTGAACACTGTATGTTCTTTGAGGAGTATGTCTCTCTCTTCCCCCCTGCCCCCAAGCAATATGATTTAACAAACAATCGTGATTCATTGTCACCAAATATGTGGGGATGACTCAATGTCATCTCCTATGTAACAAGAAAACTGTGAGATTGAAAAGGGAGCTCCCGGTGGTGGGAATCCCAGGTCTACCCGACTGTGGCGCCGGGAACCTGCGCTCTATTTGTAGCCGCAGAAGGCCAGTATTCATGGCTGAGAAGAGTAATGAACTTGAGAAGTGCCTGTATTTAGCGCTTCTGGAACAGCTGTGCCAGTCAAATTGTGAAGAGTTGTGCCGTCAGACCCTTGCTGGTGCTACTGGCAGACCTACATTTTTAGTCCAAGAACTTATTTTGTTTGGGTAGAAATTGAAGGTCTGTACTGCTGTGTTTGGTGCTGCTTTGCTGGTGAAATGCATGGAATAACTTGCACTCCTCAGGAGACATCCGTGCTAGCAGCTGCCAGGGCTGATGTTCATTAAGTAGACAAAATACTGTACATGAGCCCTGAACTAGGTTTAGTTAACAGTAACTCCCAGCTTCTCTTGTCATATTTCATGCTTTGTTCTGATCTCATGGAACCTGATCTCATTCTTTAACTTCTGAATAATCACTTCCTATCTGCCACTCCCGTGTTTATATCATAGGCTCGTGGAAAGAAACACATTTTTAAAGGAAAAGGTACACAAGCCATGTAGCTTACCAGTTAAGTATGTAGAGTATCTCAAAAATTATTTAGGCAGAGAAACCATATTTCTTAAAACAGCATAACTACTTGGGTATTCTTCTGAGTTTTTTGCTTTTTTTTTTTTTTAATCTTACAGACCAAAGTTTGTTATATTAAAAAAAGAGAGAAGCCTCACAGTCCAGTTAGCAGTGATCTGAGGGCTGAACCCCTCGATTACATGGGTTCCACTGGCATTTGGTGATTCACCAATTCCCCTTTCTGCAGCTCTTCAGAGAGCGTCCCCGCAGGCGTGACAGTTTGCCCGGGCTGCAGTCTTTAATTAGTGTGTCTGCCCAGTTCAGCTTGGAGCCGTGACCACTGATGGAGAAAGGAGTACAGCGTTATCAAAATGTTGGCACGGCCATTTAGCCAGTAAGTATGCTCATCACCATGCTTATCTTTCTGCCAGAGCTGCCCTGGTCCTTTATGCTGCTGTTAAACAGAACATAGCCGTTTTGCTGACACTGGAGGGTCAGGGTTAAGCGCTTCTTGCTTTCTAGCGATGGTCAGGAGAGGATATTGCTAGTCTAACATGAAAAATAACAAATTTATTTTGTTATCCTGGAGGAGCCATGGGAGTTGTAAAATAGGCAAGGCTTCATTGCCCTTTTTGAGGAAGAGGGGTGGGGGACATCACTTTGACCCTTTTGTTTCGTGCTGTTATGGCCACTTAAGAAAAGAGGTGGCAACCTGCCACCATAGCCCAAGTGCAAACATCACAGCCAAGGCTGTGCGTACTGCAGGGTAACTTGGCTCACGAGGGAGTGAAGGCCACAGGGATGATAACAAATATTGACAACTTGTGTGAAATGGTTTCAGTCTTAAATATCCACTCTTCTGCTGCAACAAAGGCATATTATGGAGCTTCTCCCTGCACCAAAAGGTCCACCATGTGCTTGGCTCCTTAGGGAGAATGCGCATGAGGCAAATTCCACCAAGACAGTCCTCTGTGAGAGGCAGCACTGACTTTTTTTTTTTTTTTTTTTTGGCACATCCTCCACTGCGGGGGGGGTGGGGGTGGGGGTCTGGTACCTCTGGTAGCAGGTTTTGGCTGTGGACACTTGTGCAGTAGGGATGAAATGGTGTTTTGTTCCCAAAGTAGGGAATTCTCTACTAGTAGGGAATGTTTTGTGTACAGTCGATCAGCTTTGTGCTGCTTGGCACAGGGCCAGGCCTTGCAGGAACAACTGAATTCTCCAGGAAGGTAGCATTTGTTCATGCCTTTATGTTTAAGCAGGAAAAAATCTGCTTTTGCACACTGTGGCTCGCTTTTACTGCTTCACAACCTGCCATCAGGAGTGTGCTGCCAGGTTTGCTTTGTTTACATATAGAAAAATCAAGAGTTTCCATTTGTGAGGAGATGACCAATCTAGTCTTCTGAAGGAAAGAAAACGTGGAGGCTGTCAAATGTCTTGGACACTATTTGGATTTTAATTGTCAAATTGGACTCTCGAAACTTGCTTCTCCACATTAAAAAGTGGACCGCTGAACAGATTTATACAAAATGCGTCTCTAACTCTTCCACTTCGTAACAGCAGCGCTTTGAGGCTTCCCCTCCCTTGTCCTTCACCACCTGAGAGGCCGTGATTTTTGCCTTGCTTCTCAGCGCTCGTCTCTTCCATCCTGGCGTTCCCACGCTCCACACACCTCATCTCCATGGCACTGGGTTGCACCAGCCGTCCTCCCTCTGCGCTCAGGATGACTGGCTCCGACTCCCTCTGGAAGGGCTCGGTGCCGCTCCTCTCGCCTGCAGGCTTGTTCCTGCTGCACAGGGCGCTCCCACCTGCTCCAGCCTGCCCTCGCCCAGGGAGCAAGGGACTGGAAAACACGTCTGCATGCTGGCACGGCTGCTAGTTCCTCTTCCACCATCGCACAGGGGATAAACTGGATGAGACTCCTGCAACTTCCCCATCCCACCAGCTGGGAGGGTATCACCGTATATCCGGGAGCCTGCAGGTGGAGGCAGCAGCCTGCCAGCTCTGTAAAGCCCCCAGTATCCGGGACAGCGACTGCAGAGGCCTGATTAGAGATGATACAGCTGTGCAGAGCCACTGGGGCTTGCAGGCTGACCCGGGAGGGGTGTTTGTCTTGTGACTAATCTGATTCCAGCCAGCAACATTTGGGAGACTCCCAGAGGTCATGACTTCAAAGACAAGTGTTGTAATTAATTTCTTATGCCACACGTGTTTTGAAACCTTTTTAATTCTGTGATAAGAAGCAGAATCTAGACTTTGTTTACAATCTGCTGGCTTGGAGGCCAGGAGCAAGAAAAGTGCTTCATAAAGCACTGTAATTGTTTTTCTCTCCTTTTGCCCTCATTGCAAGATGTATGTGGTATTAGCACACCACAACGATTAAGCTGTAAAAACATGATTGTGTGCTCTTTCTGAAGAGAGAAAATGCATCCCAGAAGAATTTTCAACTGTGTAAAAACACGTTTTTCTTTGAAAACATGTGGTGGTGACTTTTTTTTTTTTTTTTTAAAGAATCCAGGGCAAAGATTGTAAAAGAGACTGTCATTTATTCCTCCAAATCTTAAATCTTCATTAAATCTGAACTTCTGCAAATTTGGGGGGATTTTTTGGTTCTTTTTACTGGGAATTTAGAGGTATAAGCAAAAAAAAAAAAAAAAAGGAGCTGCCTAGCTTGCCTGTCTGAACTAGCTTGGGATGAATGAGGTGTTACTCAGCAAAAGAATGTGTGACAAAAAGACTTGTTTTCTGTTGTGGTAATTCTTGTTTGATAGTGCCCTTGTATCGCACAATTTTAATGTTTATAACAGTTGAGTGGCCCCATTGCCATGGTTTTGAGATATCTCTGTCTTTAATGCACTTGTCCTGGAAATGCTGCATTTTTCCTGTAAGTAGGACAGAATCATAATCTTAGATAGGAAAGAATCCTAAAAGGGGGGAAATAAAGCCCAGTGGAGTTAGTAACTTGCCCGCAGTCATCCAGGAGGTCAACAGGTATCTGTCATTGAAAGATAATGCTCCCATCTCTAGGATATCCTTTCCTTTCAAATATGAAAACCACTTGCCTGCTACAGAAATGTGATTAGCAGTTACCTGAGTACAGGTTAACTCTCAATAGATTATCACTTTTGCTTTTACTTGGGGAAGGAGAATCGCTCTGGATTGGAGAGGAGGAGATCACAAGATAGGGAACACAAGGCCAAATGGCAGAAAACAGCGGGACGAAGCACAAGGTACCATGTTAGGCACAATTTTCCTTGGACTGTGGACTGCGCCTTCAGGTCTGGGCTTCCCTGGAGTCCTGTGTGACTTGATTTTCCTGGGGCTGCTAAACAGAGCTCTGAAATAGCAAGGCTGAACCTGGGCCAAGGTCTCCCTCACTGCTGGAAAAAGCTAATCCTCAAAAGAGGAAAAGGCTCTATTTTCAACATGGATGTCTATAGGATGATGGTTCTGATTTATATGCAGTACTGCGACTCTTGAACCTTTCCATTTGATCTACCTAGGGCTGTGTACATATTCTGCAAATACGCTACCTGTACTTTGTTCTCCCTTTCTCTCCTCCAACTGCCTGCTCTCCGTTGCTGGGCTGCCTTTCCAAGCTTCGTTGAAACTTCTTCTGAGACTGCTATAGGACAACCACTCTTGATTTCCTCTCACAGGTATGAAGTTTGTGCACTGAATGAGTGTGATCCTAAGGTGGATTTTTTTCGTTAGTTGTGGCGTTATTCCAAATATTGCAACTCTGAAAAACGGAACAGTATTCTCCCAGATTTGCTCTTTGTTTCAGTCTGTCAACTCTGTTTACCGTTCTTACTTTCCAAACCTTAGACTTATGCAAAAAGTAACTGTTTTCCTTCTACTCGTTGGGGAAATAGTTGCATTCAGTTCCCATAGAATACCTAGTTAAATCCACAGCTTCTTGTGTCCTTAATAAGGTTTTTACTGTATTTGCTGTGGTTAGTAGGAGTTGCTGTGCTGAGTAGGAGTTTGAGCTCTCATTTTGCTTTGCTATGTTTTGCTTTGCATAATATGTACGCATATTCTTTTGGAAAGAATAGACTGCCTTTGTGTCTATACAGGGAGCAAATGGTGTACCTGTCAATTGCCTAATCTTTTGAGTGAATAGAAAAGGTGCTATGTGTTTATTGCAGGTCAAAATCGAGTGGGTGAAATAAAATAATTAAAGGGTGGCTTTTTAATAACTTTAAATGGTAAAGTTTATGATGATGACTTGCTGAAGAGATGGCATGTAATTACAGGTCGGGGTGGGTGGTACTTTTTTTTTGGGGGGGGGGAGGGGGAGGCTTTAAGAACCTTTGAGTAGGACTGATAGCCTTCCCTTTTTGATACTATCAGCTGAGCAAATACAATCTCTTATGGCTATAGCATGTGCTTGGGTGTATGGTGATACAGGATTTAATTTGTTAGACTCTGTCCAGCTGGATAACTGCCTATAGACAGCACTGGTGTTTCTGCATGCATCACCCACCTACTAGTGCTGCTGGGTGTCAGCTCATGGCTGACCAGCGTGGGAACCGTTCTCACTAAGAAAGCCTCTGCAGCGCCTTGCGTTGTCCCCGCTCCCTTGCGATGATATTGATGTCTGAGATGTAGAAGAGAAACGTGACGTCCCTCAACTTCCCATCCAAACCCTGAAGGAAAAGGGAAATGTTAACTAATACTTTAAAAACAAAACAACAACAAAGCCAAAACTCAAAACCCACAACTTGCTATTGCTGCAATAATGCATCCTTGGCACAGTGTGGTTTGTGGGAGGGAACAAGGGAGAATGGCTGCTTCTGTCACTTCTTAGAGACAGAAGTAGTCAAAAGAAATCAATTGTGGAACTTAGGCAGGAAGAGGACCCTGACAATCCTAGTAAATACTTTTCGCTTTAAATGCAAATTGTCTTGGGAACATACCCTAAAAGGGGAAAAAGAAACCCAAATAAAAGCCATTCTGGATAAAGAGAATGTGTCTCAGACTTGAAGAAAACAAACTGTGCAAAACCACTTCAAATCTCCACAAAGCAGCAAATGGCTCTGACCTTTCTTGAGCAGAGGAGCACGTAGGGCATGAAAGGCACCCTTGGCTTCATCTGTAAGATTTGGAGTCTCTTACCTGTATTTGACTACGCTGGGGGAGCTGCCTACTGGGTTTGAATGTTTTGGAGGGTGAGGATGGCTTTGAGAGGTACTGGCCTGAACACTTGCTTGCATTGGATAGCTTCCTCCTGGCTTCTCCCATTTCATGAGGCAAACGTATGTGTCCAGCAACAGCTTCTGCTCCTTGGGAGCAAGTGCCACAAGTGGAAAAGAAAACAGAGCCCGGAAGTTGGCCATAAGGACCCTCTGCTGAAGAGGGAAGAGGTTCAGCAAGGGAACAGTGGCCTCTGATGACAAGCAGTGAGAAGTGCAGGGGACTGCGACACTGCAGACTAAATTCCCAAGGGGTTGTCCAGCTCCTTGAGGCCTAAAAATGTTTCTTATGCATGTCTGACATTGTAAAGGCAGCCTGAACCTAATGCAATTACAGATTTGCTTGTTGCAATGTGCTCTACACCAAGGAAAAAACTGTTCACTTTCATGAAAGAGGACAGAATATTTTGAGTTGTTGGAGAAGAGAGGAGAGACATGTTTGTTCCTCACATTTTAATCTTAACCTGATGATGAGCCCTTCCTGATTTGGAAAGAGAATTTCTCTTTTTAAGACTGAATCACTACAGAAGGTCATTTTTGCAAAACTGCAACCTACTAGACGTAGTAGGGGCTAGACCAGAGTAGCATGTTGCTCCCAATTTTCTTTCAAGTGCAGCTCTTTGGTGGAATGTCTTTTAAAAATATGCCACTGAGTTTACAATCTAAAACAAAGCTTCCAAGCGCTTTTTGTAAAAACTGATAGGTTAAGGTTTAGAAGCGCATGACTTTCATATTTCTTTGGATAACGTGCTCTTTTGTTAATTTGAACTTGTCCCTTTTGATGATGCTTCAAAAGCCTTGTGAGATGTCATAGATGAACTGTATAGTTTAGGTAGTCTTCTAAATGTTGATGCAGTTGTGTCCAGTTTCCTGTGATACAGTGATACGAAGGGGGAGAGAGGAGTGTGTGTGCGTAGGGCATACAGTAAATGACTCTAAATGAAATAAGAGCTACAACTACTTCACCTGTTACGTGTTTTTCAGGTTGGTTGACTCAGAGGTTGCTGGAAGCAGTTTTCATATTCCTGTAACATGCAAAGTGCAGTGTTAGCGTTCAGATAACATTATTTTTTTTCCCCATGGTAAATGCTCCTTGACGAGCGATTTTGTGGCACAGGAACTCTCCTAAGCCATAGTTCACTTCATATCTGTTTCCTTTCAATTCCCTTTGCATGTGGTCAGTCTTGCAGGTCACAGATGACACGCTGCCAGCTCTGTTGTGTGATTGCTTTCGCAAATGCTTCTGGTTTTGATCTTTTTGAGAAAATAGACACCGAATGCAGCTTCTGTAAAATACAGTGTGTGCAGCTGGGGCATAGAAAGGTAGAAGGGTTAAACATGACATGTTCCTTTAAAAAGGTTTTTTTGACTGCTCGTAATTTGAATGCTCAGTAATAGAGATCTGTTGGATTGAGGGGTTACCCTTCACTATTAATGACTCATTGGCCTCATTCCCAAGCTGCCTGAAGTGCTGCTCTCCCTAGTGGAAGTAATTTTGTCTTTGAAGTACTTTCCAGAGCTGTCAACTAATGTTCCACAGTTCCCAGAGGAAATAATAAGCCATGAGTGCATGTACACTGAAAAAGTAGAGTCTAAAACGAACTGTTCCTATAGGAGCCTGGCAGTCTGCTTCTCTGTGGAATTCAGCTTGTTTATATAATCTTATCTGGCTAAGCTTCGGTATTTCATCTGGCAGGCAGTTCCTATGAAAAGCAGCTGTCCAAGCAATGGGAGTGGTGCTCCTGGTGTTTTTTTCAGAAGGTCTATAATTTCTTGTTTCATGTAAATTAAAGAAATACAATACTCTCTGGCTACATCCAGATGCTCTAAGCAATTTTCTTTCCCCTTATAAATAGCTCTTTAAATATGCTCTGCTGTGATGTACTTTATGACTTAGCAATAGGATTCATGATGCCCACCGGGAAGGTATATTGTGTTCTGTAGTCACAGGCTGACTACAGAATTGTTAGGAGTACCTCAAAGATGTTAGCTTCTATAAAATCACAGTCAGGAAGAAAGCGAGCAGAAGTACTCTGTATGAAGAGATCTGTAGCCTGTATTTTTTTTTTTAAACAGAAAGGCCCTAATGGGTAGGGATGTTTTGACAAGTCTATATTGGGGAACGGAGGGGGAGTGGGGGGCTACTTGCATATTAAGCAGGAAGAGTGCAGCCAAAATACTTAAGATTTTGTGTCACGTTGTTAACAAACTGATTCTTAAAATGCAATACACTGAAGCTTTTAGAGGAGGGAAGAGGCACAATAGCATACAGTGCCTGCAGAAGAACAGGAAGTAATTTTAGTTCTGTCTTACGTGAGAGTAAGATGCAAAAAAAGCTGAGAATTCCTTCTCCAAATGTAAGTGTACCTGTTTTCAAAAAAAAAAAAGAGCATGAACAGTTTTCAGTAGAAATCAGGTTATGAGCGCAACTAAAATGCAGGTCCAGGCCTTCCAAAGTTTAGTGGGAATGGCATGATCATCCAGTTCATAGTACAGCTTTGTCTTAAAGCACTGCATTTTGTGCATGAAAGTGGCCCATATAATTTTCCCCACTCTGAATGTGGGTAGTATTCAGTGCTTGAAAGACTAATTCTCCCTCTGTCACCTGTACATAATATTTCACTCGCCTCATTCAAGGCACAGGCTATGTAACTACACAGGAAAACACAACACCCTGTAAAACACAAGTTTTTGAGCACTTTTTAGAAGTGCCACTTGATGGCACTTCTCTGCCAGCATGTGTGCAGATTTCTATAGACTTTCTGTTCTGTAAAAGGACGATTTGATACTGTGACAAATGAAACATGGAAAACGAGCTTTGTCTGGATGCATACAGTATTTACTTGTCTTCACTGAGATCTGGCATCAAACGTGATCCATTTCATTAGCCAAAATATCATTCCTGCTTGGAATCCAATATGGTGAAGAAACTCAACATCTATTTAAAAAGTCACTGGCCTTTATTAAATGAGTATCACTAAATTATACGATGATACAGTTTTCACTCCAGTCTGACACATACTACCTGAATAGTTTATTACTAGAAATTGGTAATAAAGCACAGTTTGACCACCCTGGAATTGTTAAAAGGAAGAAGAGTGGTGGCAGAGCTCTCCTCCTTGGTGAGGAAGGAAATTTGGTTTCATTGTGCCTGGGGTTGACACCTTTGCTGCCACAGCAGCAGCTCATGTCAAACTTCAGTAGAGCTACTTTGCTTTTTTCCTGCAGCAGAAGTGGAGGCTTGAATGGGGGCGGGGGGGGAGGTGCTTCTGGTTTTTGCATACGTGAAGTCCCAAGAAAGCGTAGTGAGCAGGTCATCCTGAATACAAGTATCGATAATCATCCAAAAAGCAATAATAATAAAAGTCAGGGAACATGTGTTCTCTACTTGAACTTTTTCTTGAAAATAGAGTTGGTATTTTGCCTTGAAGAGTCTCCAAATTAACTCTCATTTTTCCCACTTTTAATAGGCTTTTAACAGTCTTACCTGTTAAAATTGGGGCTTCATCTTTCTCTATGTAATCCTGTTTAGGATCAGAGTTGGAAAGTACTACCTGACGTTGTTTTAGAAACCAAAGAAGTCCAGTTCATCAGCAGGACATGGAATTCATTTTTAACCTTGTCTAGCCCTGGAATACTAAACGTGAAATTTCTGAGTGGTTCAGTAGTGAATATAGCCTATATAATTTGTAATGTAATCTCTGCTTCTGTCTGGTTCGTGTTTGGAGGGAAAGCTACCAATTTTTTGGTAAGCTGGGCCTTTTATTATTATTAAAAGGCAGTTGTTTTGAAGCTGCTCAGAGGTTAGGAATGCTGGCAAGCATCTGGGGAGACAGATTAGTGGGCTGAGTGCAGGTGAGGAGGTCAGAGAAGCAAAACAACTTTTGCGCCGTTGCCGTCATGGCTGTTCAGAGAACAGAAAGAAGCTGCTTCAGAGATGACCCATCTCTGCGTGTCAGGAAGCCCATCATGCTTCCCTTTCTTACCCGTGACATTAATACTTGCTCATCACAAACTTGCGTGTTGTGAGAATTAACTCTCTAGATTGTCCTTTATATATGTTATCTTAAGGGAAGGAAAGCGGTGTCGTCTGAGTCTTCCCAGGTGGATGATTTGGTAGAGTTTTTGCAAGCCTGCCTTAAAATCATTCAGTTTTAATATTCTGACAGAGAGGGAGAGGGAGGGAGATGTTTCCCTGGGTATTTTCAGGGAACGGAGAGATGCCTTGGGCATGTGTTTCATATTTATGTGCTGGTGCAATAAACTACGCTACCAATTGCCTTTTCTGACTCTTAAAGGTATGGAGATTTTGTTTTGAATTTGGCTTTCCGGTACTGCAAGAGACAGTCTTAAATGCATAAAACCGCATTTTATTTAAATTACCATCTTAAACTGAAAGTTTAGGGTAAAGGTTGTCCTGGGGTTTAAGGCACGGTACTGCTATTCTACAGTGCTAAATTTAAAGTGAGGAAGAATTTTATTTCTAAAACTGAACTCCTAAAACTTTTCCTAGCACTATCACAGAAAGTGAAGTGAATTGTGAGCGAGTAGGGTGTAGTGTTTGAGACGGTATTGATTAAAGTAATCTCATATGGACCCCTGCTCTATGAGCAAAAAATACTTGCTGCCAACCTTCAAACTCATCCATCAAGAAATTGAGCAAAGCTTCAGTTCTAGCTGAATTTAGGTAACGATTCTGTTGATGAAGGAATAGAAGTAATATCTAACTTTGGCCGCTGTGTTGTTTTGAATATACAGGCCACTTAAACACAGCACTGACTCTGAATGCTCGCAGGACAAACTTGAGGAAGTGCCGTCTTCCCACAGTCACTGTCTTGGCTGTGACGACACTTCCAAGAAATAGGAGCTTTTTGTGTTTGGGTAATTTTAAGGACTTCCATGTTTACCTTTCCTGTCTCACCAGTCGCTGTGCCATCACTGGCAAAGGAACTGCCTATGAGTTTAGCTCTAAGGAAACTGTGGACTAAATAACACGGGGCCTGTACCACTGGTGTAGCTTTGAACAGTCTAAGAATGAGACCAGAAGAAAGCGTTAGGTTAAACACTGCAAACTTTTCCAAGGAGTATCTTTATTTCACAGAGGGTTTTTTCTTCAGGGTAACCTTTTAGATGCCTTGTGATGTCTTTGCTTTTACCATAGCCAGTGCAAAGAAGTTGTGGGATAATGCAGAACTAGCCTTTCTGAAGGCTTTTGAGCTGAAAATCATTTTAAGACTAATGTAAGATCGCAGAATAATTTAGGTTGGAAGGGACCTCTGGAAGGTCATCTAATCCAATGCCCTGCTTAAAGCAGGCCCAGTTAGATCAGTGTGCTTGTTTAAGAGTTATGTAATTTAATGTGACTTAATTGAAATCTGTCCATAATGTGCCTGAAAAGCTGACTCAGAAATGAGGCCTTTGCAAGAAGTAAAAATGTAATTGCAAACCTGTTTTTACTAACGTACTTTAATCTTTGTTGGATTAGAGGTATTGTCTTACTCTCTTAGAAGTTGTTATGCAGGATCAAAATATAGGAGAGCAAAAATTATCATAGTACTCTTCCGTTTCACTGCTTAACAGTAGAATAAACTGAAGGTCTGTTACCTTTTATCTGAGAAGGTTAGCATGTTTAAACTCCTGGTGAAATATTTTTTCAGCTAGTGCATGTCACATGTTTAAAACATGATGCACAGTGTCCTTAAGGTAAACTCCTGCGATACGTTTTGTATGTTAACAACTTTGTAATGTATGTATTCGTGCATTTCACAACTCAAGGTTCTTGCATGGAATAACTGGTCAGTGGACACTTTCGTGCTACTTAGCTGATTTAAAGTTGATGGCCTGGCACATGACCTTGAGGGAAAGCTAGAGACTGAAATATTTTAAACAATTTCTCAAACAGTAGAACCCACAAAGACTGTTTTCCTGTGGGTTTTATCCTCAAGGGTAGGAATGTGGGTTCTCTGATCTCTAGCAAGTAGGATGGGCAATATAGCAGTTTTTTTCCTCCTTTCTCTTCTTATCTGGACATTGATTTTCACCAAACATGTTGGAGTTTGGTATTTTTAGCACTTTTTATTGCTGTCAAATTCAGCTGAAATTAATAAAGAGATTCCCAAGTGAAAAATACTGTGATGAAAGAGACATATTAACATAAATCTCTTCCTTTAAAAAAAAAAAAAAAAAAAAAAAAAGCTAAGCACAAACCCAACTCCTCTTGCCCATCCTGCCTTCACGTTTGTACTAAGGTCTGCTTTCAGTTAAGTCTATGTATTGGATATTGAAATACTCTCCACTTCAGATTTTTTAGGTTAGGAATGTGTTTTGCCCGTTTGAGATGCATGTATAAAATTTCAATCCAACTCTGAAAACATGGTCTCAGATATAAGATGGTATATCAGGCTTGCAGCTGCAAGTAATTGTATTCTGTACAACTGAAAACAGGAATTAAAAATCAAAAGGGTCGTGTCCCGTCCCCCCCCCCCCCCCAAAAAAAAAAAAAAAAGTGGCTAGTCATTGAAAACAACTGCAGTTCAGTCTGAATGATGTGCGGATGGGCATAAAATGAAACAAGGGTTAGGGTAAGTGGAAGAATTCACTGGATGTCCTCCGTGTTTTGAGGAATGTGACTTCACGGAACCAGATTTAAGAGGAAAATGCCCTTTAGATTGAACTGTTCTCTGATTGATACAATGGTATTGTTTCTCTTTCAGATGAAGTGGACTACAGTAATTTTGGTACCAACACACTGTCAAGGAAGAAGAAGGCTCTAGTGACACTCCGCAATGACAACCTTCGCCGGCGCCCTCACATTAACATCAGCATGCCTCATGATTTTAGACCGGTATCTTCTATAATTGATGTGGACATTCTTCCTGAAACACACAGGAGAGTGAGGCTGTATCGACATGGCTGTGAGAAACCGTTAGGATTTTACATTCGCGATGGCACCAGCGTAAGGGTTACTCCTCATGGACTAGAAAAAGTACCTGGTATCTTCATCTCGCGTATGGTTCCCGGAGGCTTAGCGGAGAGCACAGGCTTGCTGGCTGTGAATGATGAAGTCCTGGAAGTTAATGGTATTGAGGTAGCAGGAAAGACTCTTGACCAAGTCACAGACATGATGATTGCTAACAGCCATAATCTTATTATCACGGTCAAACCAGCAAACCAGAGGAACAATATTATTCGAAGCAGTAGGATGTCTGGTAGCTCTGGCCAGTCTACAGACAGCACTGCTAGTCACCATAGCTTGCCTACATCCCACGTGCTGCAAAACTTCCACCCTGATGAAATGGAGAGCGATGAAGAGGCTGACATTGTCATCGAGGGCGGTCTCGAGCCACAGCACATTCCTAAACTGCACAGCCTTATGTCTAGTAGCCTCTCTCGAATCAATGGCAGCAGTCTTAGCCACAGACTTCAAAGGGACCTGGCGCTCAACAGCAGCTCTGGCCGAGAAAGCAATGGCAACATCCACAAATTACTCAGTTCCTTAAAAACTGACCCCCGGCACAGTCTGGTTATCCCCAGAGGAGGTATCGAGGAGGATGGAACAGTCATCACACTTTAGTGGCAATTCCTGCAACTCTGTTCTCAGTCTTAAGTGCCAATTGGGACAACTGACTCTTGGCAACGTGTGATGCACAAAACAAAGAAAACCGATATTCTCATAGACCTCATAGGTGCAAAAAATGTTGCTTTTTAGGAAACATGGCATCTGGAATTAGACACAAAACTGTCATGCACTGCAAAATTTGTCAGGGGAAGCCAGAGTATAAAACCTGGTTTATATCTCAGCCCTAAAATGAGAATGCAACCTAGTTTTAGTTTGTATAAATCTTATAGGTTACCAATGGCAGTGCTACTTGGGTTTGAATGCATGGGTGGATGTATTTATACATGCATGTATATGAATTAGATTTTAATAGTAATAACAGACCTGTCTATTTGAAGTGGAGTCTGTTTTTCCTCTAATACCAGTTTTAAGAGTGCTTTGTAATAGCCATCCGTTCTTCTACCGTTACATACAGACCTTCCACTAACTTTTTTTACACGGTTTTTACCAGCGTTATGTCTAATCCAGACAAGCTCCGTAAAAGCAGCAGTTTCCTACTCTGGTGGAACAATGCTGGGGAGATGCTGCAAATACATTTTCCAAATGAAACTGACCAAATAAAACATAAATGAAATATATTTTTTTTAAAGCTTGATGAGGGGAGAGTGGAGTATGATGCTATTATTGCTTTGAGATCAGCACCACCCACTGGTCAGAAGCGGTCCTGCCTGCAACACAAACTTGTACTGTATGGGAAAAGAAAAATAGACTACAAGGAGGGTTTAAAAATAGGTTCAGCACCATTAAGTGGAAAGTGCATTCTTTCTTTTTCGATATTTATTAGATAATACCTCTTTTTCAAATTGCTGGCTTTTTTCATCCTTTTTTTTTTTTTTTTTTTTTTTGCATCATGGTTCATGTCAATTTTAGGGATATATGCAAGGCGACAGCAAAAGCCAGGTAGTGGGTGCTAGGACTGCGTCCCACACCTTGGAGCAGAAACACATTCTCGCTGTATATGTGGGGCAACCAGAATCCACAAAATCTTTCCTTACAAAAGATTGGCTTACTGTAATAACATAGGAGGGATATTGACGGACTTTCAAACCTAACTTAAAATAGTTCTACTTATTTTTGGACTCTTCCAGTAATCAAAGCTTAATATCTACACACAATTTCTAGAAATTTAAAATATACTGGATGTTTGGGATTACCAGAAGTCTTCACTGGATGCTGGTTAGTGGCTAACCAGGTGACTATTGAGTCGATAACTGTTCACTTCTGAAAATGCCATGAATTTATTAAAGTGGTCTAATCTAAAATATTTTGTTGTATCTTGATCAGTGTAAGGAACAAAATATAAATGTTTTACAATGTATTTTTCTACTTTTAGCTTGTTTGTCGTTTTCTTCTTGTTTTTTTTAAACTTTTTAGTGCATTAAAGCTTTTTTTTTTTAATACGGTGGAATAGACATTTCTTGAACATTGTGTGGATATGAAAATTTGGGAGTCTTGGTTTGAAAAGGTGATGTTCCAGTTTGGAATTTGTAATGACTGGGCAAAGGATGTGTGGATTAATTCACTATTGATTTAGAATACCTGTGGAACACCTGTTCTTCTGCTCATTGTTAAATAAGTTTGGGACATTGTAACTTAGGGCATTTTTAGATTTGCTTTAAAAGTTTATTTTAAAATTATTTCACTTACTGTAATTAAACCTCTTCTAGGAATCACAGCAGTGATAGAGCTGTATGTATTTTGTCCAGCACAGTAAGAATAGCGCATTGACCCTGTTAATCTTTGGAAGAGTACAGTTTTAAGACTTCCTTTTTTTTTTTTTTTACATTTGATTATTGGTGCAGTAAGAAATGAATAGCTGGATGTGCTTCAGTCAATCAGACCATCTTATCATGAGAATTTGTCATGCCTTTAATAAGACTACTTTTATAATTAAGTGCATTTTGCTGAAGTTACTCAGTTTACCTTACTTAACTGGGGAGAATGTGACCTGTCTGCAATAAGACCTGAACAAATCTTATTTCTACACCACTTCTGCTTCCTTTCACCCATTCTCAACATTCTTTCTGTAGAAGTATTTCACTTTCTTGTTGAAACAGAAGACTGACTTTCTTGGTACCAGTACAGACACTGATTCTTCTGATTGTTATCTATACTAAGTTGCTTTCCAGATGCTGCTTCCCTGTACTGCTTCCCTAGTATGTTGATTTGTGTGGGTAGCAAGTGTTTTGCTGTGCTCCTCATAAGACGTGCTTCAAGTCACATGTCATCTTTGAGGACTTAAGGTAACTCCAGGTCCTCAGATAATGCTTAAGATAACCTGTCTCGCTATGTGCTGCCAGGCTGCAGACCTCTCCTGCAGGAAAATGGAGAAAGACTGTCCATAGAAAGTGTTTGATCTATCTCTGCTGATGCTGTTATGAGATATCTAAACTTTTCCAGTTAATACAACTTATGCTTCCTACTTCCTAGGATGAATTTCACACGAGATCTGAGTGGGAAGAGGGAAAGTATTTTACCCACAATTTCAATTACAACCTGAATGACAGAGTACTGACAAAACCAGTTTTGGAGCTAACAGTTTGAAGCGTAACTGTTCAGATTTGCAAATATTTTGTGCTCATTTCAACCAACTAGAAAGAACTGCTTCTGTTTTGCATATGTTTGATGCTCAGTCCAGCTCTTTAAATAAGAAAAACTGAAGTCTCTCACATGCTAGTTCACTTTTTGAGATGTACTCCTCTCCCAGTTCCGACTGCTACCAAGCAAAAAACTCCTCTACCTATCCCCCTACTAAAACTGTCATAACTGGAAAAAAGCAGGGAGAAACAAGATTGCTAAGGTTTAGACTGAACCTTCAAGCAGAAAATTAAATTCTTTAACTAATAAACTTAAAAATAGGTGACTGGGAAAACAGAGACAAACTTCCATAAACTTGCTTATAGAAGGAGCCGGATTGCTTTTGCCCTTTGAGTGAACCCTATTGACCTAGCTGAAGGTAGCAGCCCAGATTACTTCAGTATGGTTTCTGAGCACCCAGTCTTAAGACCTGAGGATACTATCTCATTGTACAGCACTTCAGAAAATAGACTTAAAAAATATATATAATTTGTTACCACCTAAATCATATGTATTGACTTGTGTACTGTCAAAGCTTAATACGATCAAAGCCTCCTAGTTCTGCGAGTACAGCACAGTAGTGGTTTTAGGCAGCAGGGCAGGGGAGAAGACCGTGGAAATCAGAGCTCCTGGAAAAAAACTCAGGGCTAGCAAGGCTCGACAGCCGAGGCGAGACCCTGGATGAGGCCAACTAAGACGAGGAGAGACGCAGGCGGCTGTACCCGCTCACGCTGGCGGCAATACCGGTACGCGAGCCCGAGGCCCAAGCCAAGCGCCCCGGCGGGCTGCCGCGGAAGACTCCGCTCGACGCCGTGCGCCTTCCCCCCGCCCCAGCCTGGCCGTGTGAGGGTGCGGGGCCGCCCTCGCAGCCCGCAGCGCCGGCTCCTGCCACCGGCTGGGCACGGGGAGGCGATTCACGGCTGCCCCGGAGCGCCGCGGCACCGCCGCTCCGCCACCGCCGTTTCTGACCGCGGCGCGGCGCCGCCTGACGGCCGTTAACGGACGCGGCCCGCCCCACCTCGCGCGCCGAGAAGGCGCATGCGCAGAGAAGGCGCCGTCGCGCGTGCCCCAGCGGGGCCCCGCCCCCCGTCCCCGTCCCCCCCCCCCCACGTGACCGCGGAGCGACCCGACGGGCGCTGGCTAACCGTCGGCGGCCTGCGCGCAGCGCCATGGCGGCGGCGGGCGGCGACAGCGGCAACGTCTCCCAGAGCCACAGCAACGCCTCGGGGCTCGGGGAGCAGGAGGACGAGGACGGGGACACCTCGGAGGCGTCGCTCAGCGCCACCGCCGCCGCCTATTCCGCCTACCTGCTGCCGGACCGGGCCGTCTTCTGCGCGCAGGTGAGGGGCGGCGGGGCCGGGCTGCCGCCGGCGGGCTCCGCCTGCCCCGGGGCAGGGGCGCGGGCAGGGGGGTCGTGCCCCTTCCACCACCTTTTTCTTGTTTTGTTTTTTAAGTATATGGGTTTTTTTTTTTTTTGTGGTGACTGGCGTTTGCACGCCTGCCGGCTGGGCCGCCCCGCTCGGCGGAGAGCTCCCCGCGCCCCGGCAGGCGCCCTGGGACTCGGCGCGGCCTCCGCGCAGCTCCCTGAAGCGGCGCGGCGGGGCTCGGCTCGGCTCGGCTCGGTTCCCTGGAGGTGCAGGGGGGCTGCCCGCGCCGCGCTCCGCCTGCCGCACCGCTTGTGCTGCCGCCGGCTGCTGCTTTATGCAAGAGCAGAAGAGGCGGCGTGTACCTAGTCACTGGCATCTAAAGGTGCTAACGAAACGGCCGAGCAGTGGGGTGTCTGTTAAGCTGTTCTCAGTTTGGCTGTTGCCTGTGCTTGAAGGTTTTGTTCGGGAGGGGCCTTGTTTTTTGTGTTTTTAAGTCTTTCTTTAAAAATATATTTAAATGTATTTTGCAGATAGAAAGTTTGGAGAAGAGTCTGGAAGACTTGCTGACCAGAGTAGATGAATTTGTGGGAATGTTAGACATGGTACGTATAACTTGCATGCAGCTTTCCTTTTTGTGGTCAGAATACAGTTAAGTATGTGTTTGTTTCTTAAAATGGGGCCCAGATGGAAGGTAGCCTTTAATATGGCAGACAGAGACCAGTATGAAAACACATTTGATAAATAGGTAATTCACGGATGAAAACTACTGAACGTTCATGTAGGAGCAACGTGGTATGCCCTTGTAGCTGTATTATTGCATATTTGCATTTATATATTTGTGCATGTGCATACACATACACGGAACCTCATTTTGAACAGGGCACCAGCAAATGTTTCAAAGGATAATATGACGTTGTGCTTTTCCTTTTAAAAAAAAAAAAAAAGTGCACACCTGTTCACAATCTAAATGTTTAACCAGAGTTACCAAACTTTTGAAACTAGTTTTGGTCTTAGGGGACCTTTTCTTACCTTTCATTGGAAAGACGGTTCTGTTTTCACTGTCTCGTAAGAAAAACCAGAAAACTGGTTGGAAAGAGCCTATCGGCTGACTTGGGGTATACAGGCAGTCTTTTAAATCATGGTGCACGTGTTTCTCTTACCCTGATCTAAGGAGAATTTCACTGTAATTTTTCTGTCAATGAGACAATGATGTTGCGGCCTGGCTTTTTTTAGTGAAGCTGAGGAAATGTACAGATATGTACAGAAATGTAAGTCAAGATTTTAGTTTAATATATTTGATTCTCCAATATGCCATGGGAAATACTTAGTTGCTTAGTTCTGGTAAGGTTAGCAGTATATTTTGGATATAAGACAAATATTGTTGTTTGCTTGTGCAAAACAAATTTGGATCAAAGGTACTTACTAAACTATATAAGGACGGTAGCTTATTTTTAATCTAGTACTTTATTTTATTGGAGCACAGTTTTAGTTTCCAGAATGAAATCTGGGTATTTATGATTTTCTTTGATTCATCAGTTTCATTCCAGGAAACATTAGACCTTGTCTCTAATCAAGGGAGTTAATAGCAGGTAATAAATTGTAATATGTTTGTGTCGACCCAGCACTTAAACTATGATGCTAAAACAGTATTAGTTTTATTTTTGCTGTTGCAAAACAATGTCTTATTGTTTTAAGGGTAGTTAAGAAAAAATAAAGCAGCAAATTATACTGAAGCCACGTCAAAAATAAATACTGAAAAAGTGGTACATAGGAAATAAAAATCTAGGGAGAAACGCATCAGGATGTATAGCATATATTTGTGATTTACATTGTTACTCATTCAGCATTTTCATTTTCTGTGCCACATGTGAGATATTTTCACTAATTGCAGTAGATCTTACAACATCTTTGATACTGAGCAAAATCGGAAATGGACCAGGTATTTTCTGGCTGAGTCAAAAGAAGATAAACCTTCAGTAAGATCTGCTGCTGTTTGGGAAGAAATATGCATACAGACGGTTTTGTTCTATGGAGACTTTGGTATACATATGTCCTTTTCTGCTGCTTACAGCAGAAGTAAAACAAGTCAGGGAAGAGATGGAAGAAAGTGTGCTACTGACAGAAAAATATTTTCTGGACCATCTTTTAAGAAAACATGTCTGATTGGAAGGGTCACATCAGATTGGGTGCAAAACGCCTGATCCTTAAAAGGACTTGAAGAATGAAGTTCTATTTGAAGTCGCTACAATTTGAGCGGGACTTCTTATTCTTGATCCCAACCCCTGATTTTACTGCTGATTCGCTCTCCCCTCGGTTGGCTTTTTAGGTTTTTGATCTCTGAAATGGGGATAATATCAGCATTGGTAAAATGCAGCTGCGCTCCTATTTCTCTGCCTAGCATAATGCACCTGTCTTTAAACACAAAGCTCTAGTTTTATTGTATGTTACATTTTGTCTCATTATTTGTTTTCAATCCCACGTCAGTCGATTTTGTGTCGTTTGTTTGAATCTTCTTTAGATTCGAAGTGATTCCTCTCAAGTTGTCAATGAAAGTATACCTCAAATTTACACAAAAGCTACAGAAATGAGACGCATATACAGGAAGATTGACAAACTAGAGGTATGTATTTGACATTTTAGGTGTGTTTCTGTTTTCAGTAGTGAGGAAAAAATCAATGATAGGCTATTGCATGTGCGTATAGAAGGGGGTCCTCTCTAGAGCTTCAGATCCCTTTTGCTTTGAATATCCGATCCAGCTTCAATACTTCAGGGCTAGTAAATGCAGAGAACACAAAGAGTTCTAATTTCTGGAGGCAGTTTTGTTTTTCAATTTATTGCTCGAATTGAGGCAACCGTTTTTCTCTTTTCTGAAAGCACTAGTAGCACTTTTTTTGGTAGCACCTTTCAAAGTTACTGTCTTCTGAGACTAGTAGAATGAGAAGGATATTGATCCCTCCTAAAACTTCAGTACTGCAACTTCAGATCCTTGATCCCATTTTTAATAGAAAGTTAGGCAGTTAAAGTTTAAATTATGCTGACTGTCATCGTAACTTGATATTCCAAAGCAGTGAGATAAGAACAAAGAATGTTAAGGGCTAAGGTGCTAAATTTGTAAGTTTAAAGCCAAAAATACAAGAGACTTTCATATTTCGCAGGCAAGCGGAAGAAGGGAGTTAGCAAGAGAAACTTGCCAAAATGAGGTGAAATATATAGCCGCAGAGTTTATGCTTCTAACAGAAGCAGCAGTGTTAAAATCCTTGTCAGGCTGTTGATAAAAGGGCCTGCTAACAGTCACAGGAAATCGAGGAGACCAGTTTCTAGATCATAAGTATTAGAAACTTGAATCCACAAAGTAGGGTACTGAAGATGGGATCTGTACTTGATTTTTAATATAAAAACAAATCTTCAATTCCAGAAAAGCTATACAACAGTATAAGTTTAGCGGATAATAGCATTGTCTGAAATGAAGTTATCTATCCCTCAGACCAAAGGAGAACGTTACTCATTGCTGTTACATTTATTGGTACGGTAAGAAATGCAGACAGGTATCCATATACCCAAGCATAGTTTAATTATCACAGTCACTAGCTTAGCTTTCAAGTAAAAAGGTCTTTTTGGAGAATGACTCTGCCGACTGCCTCTGAGGCTTGTGGATGTGGTTTTATTCAGAAACCAGCAGAGGTTCTCAATTTAACACCATATAATAGAAGTTGTTTTCTTACAGTCTTTCTGAAGTGTTCAGTGTCATTGCATTGATAAACATTTAGTGCAAAAAGCATTCTAGAACAGAATACCACAGACTGTTTTCAGTTTACTTATAGCATTACAAGTATATGAATCTGGTTTCTGGTAGCGCTTAGTTATCTCTGATCCGAATCCACCATCTTTGACGGCACTTATTTTTGTCTATGCTTGTGTAGCAGAGTTCTCTAAAACTATTAATGAGTGAAGTAAGTGTTGTTCAGGTTAGAGACCCTGTTTTACCATATGTTGTGTGTTTGAATCTTGATAGTCTTCAAGTACTGCTTTTCTGAAGATATGTGATCAGTGGAGTCCTGTAACAAAGGTGCTGCTCATCCTAAGCTCCGCTTGCTAACTCAGCAGCACCATGGAAAGGGGTGGAAACAATCTCTCCGTCGGGGTCTCAGCATGATTAAGAAAGCAAACTTGCTGCTGTGTTATTTGAATTCTTAGCGTGGCCTGAAAGGAAGGACACAGGGTTACCAGGTTTAATGTGGTTCCCTGATTTTTGGCCTTTTATTCTTGCTCCTTCACTGCTCTCTCCATTATGCTAACATGTCTGCTTGAGTATTCGCGCAGAAAACCAGAGCCAGCAATTGATCTCACTGAATATATTTAAAGAAAAAAAAAAATCTGGCAAGGTTGTGTCTAGCTGGACCAATTCAGTAGTTTATTTCCACGTACAGCTACATAGGCACTTGTGCGAGAAAGCTGGGTAGTACAGAGGCAAAACCAGGGATGAGGATAAGGTGATTCTGGGAACATATAAAGCAGCGTTGCTTCTGAACAACTAATTATAATTAATCCGATTTTAAAATAAAATTAACGTTAATTTTAATCAAATATAATGAGATTGAAAATTTAATATCGATGCAAAAAAGCTAAAACATAGTAAGTTTTATGGAAATATCTGTCTTAGTATTTCAGCACATCTAAATTGCAGTATAGTTTTATTATTCCTTAGATTAAGAGTTGGAAGAGAAGGAAGAGGGGAGTTCCCAAAAAAGTACTTGTATACCCCACTATCATTTTCAGAAGTGACCTTATTTTCACTGTGACAGCAACCTGTGGTCTGGGAGGTACTACATGGAGAACACAATGTGGCTTTTTGGATAAAGCCTCCAGTCAGAATGAGCTGTCGTAATTGGACTTAATGCCTCTAAGTAGCATGCTGAGAGGGAGAATCTGTGCAGGAGTCTGCCTTTGGTGTAGTTTGTTGATACTGTTTGTTAGTTGAGCCCCAGTAAAAATTTTAGGCTTCTCTAAAGTACTGAAATAAAGGGTGAACGGATAGGGCGTTCTAGTTCATCTGTTTGTAACGTCGCTTCCAATATTTTAATCCAAAATTCAGTCTTCTCCTTCACTAGAATAAAGTTTATTAGCGAGGTGATTTGAACATAGTGGGAAGTTCAGTGCTTTGTTCTCAGAACAGTAAGTCTGGAGAGAGAGAAGCATATGCAGAAAGTGTTTACTATCCGAATGTGTTTAGGTCTCCTGGGAATTAGGGATGACTGTGGTATCGCATAGATGAACTTGCTTGTGTGTGTGTGTTGGTTAGTGTTTTGTCATTTATGTAATTCATCTTCGATAGTTAAAACAATGCTGTCTTAAGTCAGATCTGGTCTACCTACTTAGGAACTCAGTTGCTGATATAGTGCTTGCTTTGTGTTGGAATTTGTTGCGTCTCGTATGTTAAACCGCTGGTAAACTTCAGCTGTGGGAACAATTTCACTCTTCTCACTTTCCAGCCTGTAGGTCAAAAGAGTAAAAGTTGAGAGGCTCTGTCACGTCAGAGGCACGGAATCCTTCAGGACTGGGCCCTCACAAGCTAGAGATAAGTGTGTAAACAGAAATCACTTGTATTTCCGTAGCAGCACACTTCTTGTAGGTGCTGGAAGAACACACAAACAATTCTAATGAGGAGCGAGTGCAGTGTGTTGGAGTTTTCCTCAGGATTCGTTACCATATCAACTTAGTCTTTTAAGGACAGTTGTCACCAGTCTACATTTTTACACTGGTGGTTTGTGTTGGATACAGTAATTTAGTCAAATCTCTTAAGCACTCGGGGTTATAAACCACTTCCACCACTTCAGCATGGGCAGCATGGTGTGCGCGCATATGTAGAGAGGATTGTTTTCTTCTTACAGTAATATCTGTGCAAACCGTTGCTATGCCTTCGATATCAAAACTGAGTAAATGATGGGCATTCACTCCTTAGTTCATGCTGAGCCATAGCCTTGGCTCTCTTCTACTTGATTAGCATCACTCGCTGCAAAATAGCAAAACGCACAGAGCCTGTGCTTGGTGAAGATTTTTCTGGCATGACAGACTCTCAAGCTTCTGCAAAAACTGGTAACAATCAGTACACTTATATAAATTCCATTTCTTATAGAGTGTGTTTAAAACATAAAGATAGAGGAAGGAGACCTTGAGTCTGTTTGTTACGCCATTGTTGGGAGAGTCCCTCGGAGGGCTTGGCCGTTCAAAATCACGTTGCTAACCTTGCTAGGCCTAGGCTGACTGTTTTAAGCGTGTCTTCGCGAGGAGTTAGGGCACAGGTCTAGTCTTGTCCTGGAAGATCTTGATTCAGTGTCTTTCTCGTCTGTGGACTTCCTCAGAAATTGAATTTCTGTGACCTAGTTCCTTATCTGTAAAAATAAAAAAGAATGGCTGTTTAAACATAATTTCATACAAGCAGTATAAGGTATCTGCTGTTAGAAAAGCATTCAAGCATAAGTACCCAAGTTATACCAGACTTTGTCTGGGGTTCTTGCTGAAGATGCGGAGTTGAAGTGCTGTACATAGGAAAGTGCCTGCTTATTGTTACTATAAAAAAATTAGAACTCTTCTTCAGAAGTGAACTTGAAGAGTGGCAAAGGACAGTGAGCCTGAATGCTGGAACCTCTTCTGTTAAACAGAACTGTCTTGAAAACCTTTACTTGTTGATCACTAGTACCTTCTGAAAGTTTAATTTTTTGTATACCTAAAACACTGAATAAGTTGGAAAGTGTGCTAATTGCCAACTACCTATGCTTTTTATCTAGCTTGTGAAAACAGTGTTCAGTTAGGTAAGCTATATTTATGTCATCTTGCAACTATTAAAAGCATATAGTTTGCAACAAGCTAAATTTCCCTAAGACTTAGTTATATAAAAGATGAATAGGAAAAGGAAGACCAATTGTTTTATTAGATTTAACCTGCAGTTGCAGCCTTTTATGTATCTCACAAGTAATTTCTAGCAGATTTCTAGATTGGCCTTTTGGGTGGAAGGGAAATAAATAACGGAGTTTTTTATGACTTCTTATCATTCAAGTAATGGACTCTTCACCACTGTCCTGCAATATGTAATCCTGTTTTAATTTATTAGTAGATAAGATGGATTATCTTCTCATCTAGGCTTTTGTGAAGATGATTGGGAATTGTGTCACTGGAATGGAAGAACGGGTCATAAAGGCAGAAACAGACCTTGGAACTTTTCCAAGCACATTCAAGAAAATCTGGCACACAATCAGTGTACCATCCTTCCTTAATGTAAGTATGCTTTTGTTATCAAGTGAACAGCTTAATTGCTCTGCTCACCAGTGTGGATGATTAAAATAATAGTAATGTGTGTTGCACATACATCTGAACTTAAAACTTACATGCTGCATTAGAATTTTTGCCAAGTTCTCAGACTTAATCCAAAAAAAAAACCAAAACTGAAAAATCATAAATTCTTATGAGTCACATTCCCACATAAGTTTGAACATATGAAGAAGAGAACATGAAAGGCACAAAGCAAGTAAATAATGAACAAAACTGTAGTATTTTCCCTGATCTCTTATACTATGCAAAGCAACCATGAAGAGGAGCCTGTCCAGACAAAACTTTTAAATGATTAATACTGCATTGATACAGTCACTGCTGAAATGTTATGAAGAAAGGAAAAAAGAAAAAGATAAGCTGTACCTCACAACCTTTTTAAGATAAAGGTGCTATTTATACACAACCCAGAGTTTGCAATCATTTAGGTGCTTTGTTAAATGTTTTCTCAAAAAGAAAGTGTTTTTCTCTACCTTTCCTTATTGCCACTTGTGCACTGTTTCTGTACAGAAGACTTGGAAGTGCTCTGTCAGGTACGTTTCCAGAAAATGCCATACCTAGCCTTAAAAACTGGCACTGTGTGCCAGTTTTAAAATATCCTACTTTCTGGCCCTAGCATGAAAACCTGATGTTTCTTGACATTACCTGCCAGTATGCCATATATAATGCTACTTTGGCATCTTGTCAGCACCCAGATTCTTTTACCCTTTCCTGTATTCTTCCTGTACTAGCTCAGGTCTCTGTCTCATAATACTGGTGACAGTACTAAAATAAAGCAGGTTTGTGGAGGGGGAGAGGGAGATGAAAACAACTTTGTAGCAGTTTAAGTATCTGTGTTCTTACCTATTGGAAGCATATGTGGCAGCAGCGAAAAGAAAAACAGGTATAAAAGGAAAGTATGTATTGTCTTGGTAGGACTCAGCTGAGGAAACCTGTTGCTCACTATTATCTGTGTAGTCTTCAAGGTAACTTCCTGCTGCCTTGTTTTCCTTCTTGTTTAAGTTCAGAATGATACAAGAGTAATTTTCTTAATTAAAAAAAAAAAGAAAAAGAAAAATCAATCCAAAGCTGCTATTTCTAAGCCAATTGCAAAAAAAATTGTGGCAGTTGTGGTGCAGCCGTGAAAATTTCCATTGGTATTTTCCTTTTCGTTACCAAAAACAGTTGTGCTAATGACAGAATTATCTTCAAAGCAAAAAATCCAAGCATTCTAATAAAGTCATTTAGTGTTGCATAGGAATGTTTTGTTCAGCTTATTAGCTTCTCCACAGTTAATAAGGTAGAAAGTCTTTGAAAGCATCCCCAAGCTTGATTTGGCACGTCCATCAGTTTCTTGGTTTGAGCGTGACTAGCAATAAGCTGAATGCTCAGAACGTAGGGGTATTAATCACATAACTTTTAGGCAGTTCACTGATCCACAGTGAAACTGAATATTCCATAGGAAAGTATCTGTTTTCAGAAGCAAACACAGGCATGCCAGTAAGAAAAAAGCTTCCTGACCCTTCTCTGAATCAAAGTGCGCATGGAGGTTTCTGGCCATGCCTAATGTTTAACTAGCTCGGACAATGTATCTGCCCTTTGGAAAGGGCTGTACTGATCTCATGATTTCCAATGTAGCTGACACTTTCTTACAAAATTCTTATTTTAATCCAGTGTCTTGCTCTCTTCCCGGTTAATTGTGTCTGGTCCTTCACATGCAGGATACATTTTTGTATTACTTAAACTGTGTGTTTGTAATCTCGCTTTCAAATTTTGCCCCAAATTCTGCCCTTGTGTTCACCAAGCAATGAAAAGTAGAGCTCTGTAAGACTTGTAATATTAGGAGGTGTACTCGGACAACCGTGGGTACTGTGCCTGGCTTTGAATTTCCTCACCAGACTGAAATCAAAGTTCTGTTTTTAAAATTATTTCCTCTCCTATGTTGCTGCGTGAGAAAACCCCTTGCAAGCGCATGACTTCACATAGAGATATTCCTGGCAGTGAATGAAGACATTTGCATGTGTGCAGGAAGGGGATGACTTCAAAGACATTTTATTTTTGTCAAAACCTCTGATACAGAAAATACTTATAATATCTGCTATTTCTAACGGATTTCATCTTTGTCTACATTTTTAATTTCATTACAATTGACTGGCAAAACAAATTCAGAGAAGTTAGGGGTATGGGGAAGTTGAGGTTAAATATAATTTAAATCCTGTACATCCAACAGTTTATAAGGAAGTCAATTTTCCTGCTATGAATAGAATTTTATATAAACTAGAAAAATGGGTTATTTCATATTGAATGTAAGAAGTATTCAGCTCAGCTAAATACTGGGAAAAAAATCCACTTAGATGTTACTTAGGTATACTTATTTATATCCTCGTTTTGGCACTGTTATTTACTTGGCCTTCAGAATGCTTTATTTGCTTTGTCTTTATTTTTGGTGAAGACTCCAGTTATCTCAACCCCAAGGGGCAAAGCAGTACCTGAAGAACTCTGCCTACAAACTGACAGAGTTCTGCAAAACGGTTTATCAAAATCTTTCCAAGAGCCCCCTAGTTAATTATTTTTTTAATTACTTAAATCTTGATTGTAAGCCCTCTATCTAGACCCTATACTGAAAAATGGCTCTGTGCTGCAGCACTGGCTCTGTGCTGCAGCGCAGCATTCTGCACACGCAGAAAGGCTGACGAGCTAGTCAGCAGTGGTCCTTGTTACTCCCTTTTTTACATCAACCATTTAGTGTAGCAAAACAACATACAGTTCATATTTTTCAGCTTTTCTCCAGTCTTCTGCCATACTATTTTCAACTCTATGTTGTAGTACATATAGTCTAACATATACGTGGTGAAGAAGCTCAGGAGGAGAGGCAACCTTCTTGAAACAAAGATTTTTGCAGGTTTCTCTTCTATTAAGACTTTATTAACTAAGTAAATGAAAATACATGTTATGGTTAAATCAAAGGAAGCAGCTGAGGAACTTGAAGACTAGAGCAGGAAAGGCAAAGGTGTATAGCTTTGAAAGGATGAAGGCCCTATTGACCAGACAGCTGGAAACGATTACCTGTTTCGCTCTTGCAGAGCTGGGCTACTGTATACTTTCCAAGACTGAGTCTGTCAACAGGATAGGATGGGAAACATCAGAACCTGTTTGTGGTTGGGTTTTTTTGTTTTTTTCCCTCTTTACTTGCATTAAGAATATGCCAGGCCCATCTGAGCCTTGATGATTAAAGAGTCACCTCACTATGGATGCCCTTAGAGCTCCTATTGTTTTTCATTTTAGCTTTGCAGGTTTTGTTCTGAAACTTGCTTTTTTAAGAAGGCAAAACATAAACTTTATCTCATTTGCAGAAATCGTCTTCCTCGCGACAGCAGCAAACCCTCTATGAACCTCCAACCCTTTTCAAGACTGAAGACTATTTTCCCTGTCTAAATGAAGCACCTTATTCATGATTTTTGTTTTGGGGTTGATACGAATCAGCCAGAAGAGAGAAAGCCGAGTGAACAAAAGAAGTGCTAACCTCAAAAATAGCTGCATTTCTGAGCATTATTAATGGCATATTGTCATTCTGATTGTCATTGTCTTCCTTCAGGCAGTATTTTCAAGTACATTATTTCAAGTCTTCCTAAAACACAGTGCAAGTTTGCCGAGCATATTTGGAAAGGAATTTAAGAATACATCTGCATTAGGTTTTTCTTTTTTTTAATAGGGAAATAATAGGAAACAATTTTTTATATATACATATATCTCTTTTAACACTTAAATTTCTGTGCTGCTGCAAGTGTAAATAGCTATACCACAAGGGTGTGTGTGTGGTGTGTGGTTTTTTTGTTTAATGTATCCAGCTGAGGTAAGATTAAGAGGAAAGCTATGCACAAATCACTGCCAGCAAGTTTTGGCACTTGCCCCTGCAGTTTGTATAGAGGAATGTACCGTATTAGAAAACACAGAGGTAATTGTTCTGCTGTTCTTTGAATTGTGAAGTCCAGCAAGCTAAGCATAGAGCTTAGCTTAGAGCTAAGAATAGAGCTGTGGCTGCTGTAGAACTTCCAGGGGAATTATCTGAGCTTGAAAGGTCACTCTAGTATAAAATTAAAACTTTGACTTTTGTAAATACATGACAATTATATATGTATGATTACCAAAGGTCTTGTAATTTAACCAATTTAATTAAAGCTGAGAACTTTGCTTGCGTGGAATGTTTCTAAATGTGATGATCACAGGAAAAACTGTCTTCTGTGTTTGTCTGCCCTACAACATGGCTTATTCAGTAAATCTTATTGCATCTTAGAAGCTTAATAGGTGATGCCTGGTTACGATAACATTTGCTTTACCTTGAATTTCTTAATAGTAGCAGTGACAGTGGTAGTTTAGTAGATCAGCCCTGCTCTGTTTTAGTTCATAGGGCAAGAATTCATATGAAGATATCTTCCTTTCTTAGCTTAAAGCAGAGTTCTTATCCAAGGCTCACTTTCATACTGCAGGATGATCTACAGCAACATGAGTGTCTGGAAAGTCTCTAATTTTGGTTCAAGTTTTCAAATGGTTGCTGGTGTCTTCCACCTTCACGTACTATCATCATACAAAATATTTCAATATTCTCAGAAGGGAAAAAAGAGAGGCTCTGTGGGCAGAGGGAAAGTGAAGTGATTTTTTTTTCTAGAGCAGAGGAGAGGCATAGCTATTCCTACTCCACTGAGGAATACAAGGCTTACTGCTTACTGTCTTGTTTTGCATTCTGTCTTATCCGGGGATGCAAAGCTCAGTCAGGTAAATAACTCAAGCTTTCATTGCTGCTTTCTTCTACTATCCACCTGTCTCTAAAAATGCAGACGTTACCAGCTTCTTGTTTTAGTCTTTTTCCAACACTGACTGCTTGGCAGTGTCTGTAATAAGTTCAATAGAGAATGCTGTATGCGTTTTTTGATTTTTGGTGGGTTTTATATAGCATCCAAGGACAAGCTAGATGAGAGAGATGGTGCAGTATTCTTTTGCCCAATCTGCCATGTTCCTGTTTACATCCTTTGCTGAGAGGAAGGGGGGAAACAAATGTTTTGAGTCCCCACAGAGCCGGCTCCATCCTATAATTTGTACCTGTCTTTCATTTTTGTGGCACTACTGCTCCCACCCTCAGCAGTCTCACTACCATAGTTCCAAAATGCTAATTCCAGTGTGTGTTTCCACATTTAGGTATTACCTGCTACATCAGTCACATCCTTAAGATGCCATGAGTAATCCACAGAACACCTCCCTGGCAAGTGGTTGTAATGTTTGCTCATCGAGCTTGCATTTTTTCCACGTCCAGCTACCACCTCCCTCAGTAGCTCAGACATGCTTGCAAATAGCTGTTAGCAAGTAGGCTCACGCTCTACAGCAGAAACAACGCAAGCGGTCCTATTTCTGCCGCTCCAGCTACCTACTTCTCCACTGCTGTACCGCAGGTTAAGGATTAATTTCTTCAATTGGCTGCTTTACTTTTGAGATTTTTTTACCCATCCTCTGCCTATTCAGGTATTGGCAACTAAATGTTCTTTTGCCAAATATTTCTCAAAACATGTTCATGTGCGTGCCTCCATTTCACTAATTGCAATCGCCACAGCTACGCAAGCCAGGTATGGCCCCCCCCCCCCAACCCCACCCCAAAAAAGGGGACATTCTACTATCTTTTAGTACTGGGGGGGGGGGGAAAGTTCATGTGAGACCTATTAAGTCTTATGGTTCTACAATTTACAGCTTAACAGTCAGTGTTTTTACACATGCTCCAAATCCTAACATGCTGCTCCTACTTGCTCCTATTATAATATTTACGTTTGGAAATACATATTGTTGTGATGGATTTGAAATCACATAGCCATGTGCACATTAGGTCCCAGCTAAAAACAGCATCCAGCATTGCCCTAACCTGTTCTCAGGCACATTCTCTGGAGCATCTTTCCTGACTCCAGCAGCCCCAGGTTCGACTTCTTGAGGCCTCAGACTCTGAACCCCCTGAGTTGCCTGGCCACTCGCTCTTCAAGATTGGAGAGCAGCAAGCACAAACCATGTATTTTTTTTTAATTCAGTAATATGAAAAAGAAGAAGGGAAAAAAAAAAAATCCTTGGAGGCTTTATCTGCCTGCTCAGGACTTTTCAACATAATGAAGTATTTCCAGCACAGCTTACCTTTCCTGCCCTTGGGTGATTCTACTTACGCTTTGTAAATTCCTCTAGCTGAAACTTGTTGTGTAACTCTTCAAAGTTTCCCGCTATGATTCCTTTTGGGGGGGGGGGGGGGGGGAGAGAACCATTTCACATTCCACTTGCCCTCAAGGAGCAGATTTGGCCCCTACCAGCTAGCTATCTTCTAACAATAACTTCACAGTAAGCAGTGTTATAGCTATAGATTTCCCAACGAAAAATCCCTATTTCGCAATATGATGCAACTGCACCATCCAGAGCATGAAAGTCTGGCCAGGGAAGACACAAATAAATAGGTCTAGCACCATCCGGTGAAAACAGGCAGAACCGTTAGGTAGATGTAGCAGATCTGTTACCATGTCTCTTCCACCTCTTCTAAAGACAGTGGACAAAAGGTATGAATCTCACACCATTTTAAGGTATTGCCCTCTTATCACCCCTCTCCTCGCCCAGCTGTAGCTACAGCCTAGGTTGACAAAAAGAGCAGAAAGCCCACAGAAGTAATCATTTTGAGAAAATTTTATCTTTTTGCTCAAAGTTTTAATTCCACCAATAGCCTTGCAGATTTGGGGTTTTGAGGTGGGAGGGTTGTTCTTTTGACTCCTGTCACACACACACACCCCTCGAACTCAAGCATTCTTCAGAATTAAGGTGTAATTCTGAGAAGAATTTTATTAGAATGTGTATTTAAATGTTATATATTTTATATAAATTATGTGTTTCTGTAAATTAAATATTTTTTATGTATTTTAATTTACTTTTTAGACGACTATACAGAATTTTTATTAGAAAGCCTCTGGGCTAGGCTTTCTAATATATTTGATACAGCACAGAAAGGCTCTCTGAAAAATTTGAGCACAGAAGCCTAGCGTACAAAAAGAATTTGCCAGCTCCCCTACTTCAGCTAATGCACAAAGAACTGGCACATTTACCATTGTCACAAGATGATCTGTTCTTCTCCAGGAGACCCAACTATCAGAAGATACCGAGGAAGCAGTAAAGGGTTTCACCCTTAGGTTTTTTTCCTGCTTAAACTTTACAATAACTTTCACCACTCTCCCTGAAGGGATAGGTGCTCTCACCAGCTGCGGACTAACTGCAAAACTTACCAGCGACTACCATACCACACACCCACACCCACCCCCCCCCTTCACAAAGTCACAAGGTCCACAGTGAGCTGTTTCTCAGTTGCCTCAAATGAGACTCTGTTCAGCAAAAATCCAGGCTCTTCCGAATACGTCCCAGAAGGAGAAGAAGGCCAGCAATAGCTGTGACCCCATGCCCTGATTTGGATAGTTTTGAAAGTTAACCTGAAGCAACCATTCACCCTAGAGTTTTTCTTACGGAAAACTCCCACTGCCCTCCAAACCACCATTCCAACTCAGGTGAAATGAGGCTGCATGTCTTCACCACAGCAAGCTTTCTGACCTTTTGGGTGGAAGCGCAGGTCAGCACCCAGGAGTGCTAAATCTTTTCTGCAGGAGTTAGAAGGCAGGTATCACACTGTACGGTGTTGGCTATCAGCTGATTTCTTCCGTCACTGTCTGACCTGTCCCACTGCATCTCAGACATCCTCTGCAGGTTTCCTGACTTGCATACCAATATATGAAATGCATAAAACTAGACCTCAGAAAGTACGGTCCTAAGTTTTACTCATCTTTGGCTCAGATGGTATCAGTGGAAAGACTGTCAAGCAGCTCCACCTTCAGGAGAGGTCTTTTGTTCAGTTTTAAAGAGCTGCTGCTTTGCCTTGCAGATGCCATTGTTGGAAACACTCGTCTATAGAAACACAAGAAAACAAGGACCTAGAGTCCAGGCCAGCAGCCCCTTTCTATTGCAGACAGCCGTCTCACCTACCTCCTTTCAGAAACTAGCATTTCATGTCCTTCTCAAAACTGGCTTTTTGCCAGAACAGCACGCACACCTTGAGAATCTCACTGCCCTGCTGTGAAGTTTTGCCTTGTGCTCCTGCTCTAAATGCGCTTGTGGTCAGTGTTGACTTATGTTTGTGCTAACAAACATTACCATTTGTCTTAACTAGCAACAGTAAAGTAGGTCAATCTGCACTGCTCCTCCTCCTTATGTTTTTCTCTTAATAAAATCACCTGTTGGCTTTTGATTCATTGGGCTACAACATGGAAAAAAATTTAAGTCTTCAGCTTGGTCACAAGTAGAAGACTAAAGTCACAGCCCTTCTCTGCATGTACGAGGTTGAATTAATCTTTCTTTCCCAACAAGGATGAGTGATTGTTTAGTAGAATGATAGACTGCAGTATTTCAGGCGAGGCCTCAAAAGCCCCATTCAGTTCCAGCAGCCATCGCTTCCTGACCCCTGAAGTGCCTGGCCTGTGTCACCTTCGTAGCCATGTCACACTGATGGCAGGGTAACCGAGCCACCAGCCAATACACTTATTTTTCTTCTCATATTTCTAACTGATAAAAACAATAGCTGACACCAAAAATACAAGTCCCTTACCATGGTGTTGGTGTATTAAAATCCCAGCATGCAAGTTCTTCAAATATAATACCGATCCTTCTCTAAACTCATGTTGTCTGACAGCTTACCTTCATTAACAAGTTTTGTTAATGCACTTGCATTTTTCATATAAATTAATAAAACTGATAAATAAGACCAGTCCCAAGAACTATCTTAAAGGAACTCTACTCCAGAAGCAGCAAGCCAAGGAAGAGTAGATGCAGCCTGTGGGATCCATGCTTTGCCTTCTGCCTCTGCTAATATAGGGTGCTACATGCAAGATCCATTATTGACCAGCTCACCGTAAGGCTTTTAACTCTGTTGATCACTAGAGGATCAAATGGAGCCACTATTGCGCTAATCAGAATGAATTTGATCTCATAAACGGTCATGCATACAGCAGACTGACAATACCTTCTTTAAAATACTCAGCTATTTGGTACGCTATGTTGGCGAGAACTGCTATTATTCTGTTTAAGAGGCAGGTAGCCAAAATAAAAACAATGCATATGTTTTCAAAGATAACTGAGGCCTCTACCTTCCCTCGATTCCAATATTCATTAAATACCTAGGTGCTCTTCAAGACGCTAGTAGGCAAAATACCTTGCTAATGCGTTATACTGTAAAAGTTACACAGTTTATGTGGGATTAGAAGATGGGCATCCAGTTTATGTTCCTGATATTTACAGAATCACATTCTTTTCACATGTAGGACAGCACAGTGTACACACCGCTCATGTGGCCCTTCTAACTCTGAATGTGAAATTCAGACAAGTTCAAAGCAAAAAACTACATTGTACATGTTTTGGCCTCTGGTACATAAACAAAAAGGGAAACACAAAAAGGGAAACACGGAGTCACAGTTGCAACTTGCCTGTCAGAACACCAGAACAGCAGAAACTAGAAATTAGAAACACAGGCACTAAAGCAAGCTCTTAGGTCAGAGCTTAAGTGCAGCATCACCACGTTCCGCTTCATTAATACCTTCACTTTGTCCTTTATATGCATTTTGCAGAGGAAGGAGTGAAAATTCTGATCTTTAAAATAAGTTATGCATATTTTTGGAGGGGCTTTGGATCTTTTTTTCTTGCTATCAGACTGCAGGTTTTCTTGCCAGTGCGTATCCATACGTTGCTACTTCAAGTATTTTTCCCAGCAGGATGTGCCCACAGTTAAGTTTTGACAAATATATGTTTGCAAATGGTACAGTTGGGTACAGTATAATAATAATTCTACAGAAGTATCTCTTAGAGTTGCACCTATGAAATTGTTCAACAGGTGCTTAAATAAGCCCCTAAACTTTGCTCAACAATTTAAAGCAGTGAAGGAAAGAAGTTTGATGCTACAATGAACTGTTCAATATTCTACACAAAAGCTACAGTACTGAAAAATCAAGCATAAGGCTACTGTTTTTTCATCCACTTCCAAAAAATATAAATTCAGTTTCCCAAAACAATATTAACTTAAACCCCAGCACATGAATGTATACACAAGAGACATGACCAAGTAACATTACAGTAATAATCTTTCCTATTACACATTGAAATAATAAACTTTCACACTATTTCACAAATACAATTTTCTGCTGTAAAACTCGGACACCACAGAGTATTTCCCAGACACTTCTCCAGACCAATAAATTACAGAAGCAGAATATATAAAAGTATTTTTTATCCCCATAAGGAACAAATACTTGTGGCTGTCGCCCTGTGAACCAACTCTTCCCAACTGGATTTCTCTTGAAGTGGACCAGAGCTTCCTCCACATGCTCAAGGACTTGCATTCAGAAAAAAAAAAAAAAAAAGTCTGCTGCTGAGAAGGCAGCTCATTCGGTAGATTTGTATTTTTCCCCAACAGGAGATACCAGGAGTGTTGGAATCTTTCATTACGAAAGTGCTAGGGAGCCCACAGGTACTGCTAGAGAGCGGCAGCAATACGTTTCCAGGCTAACCCTTTCTAACCAAATGATTTCACACTTAAGACACCTACAGGAGAAGTCTACTTTAAGTCTGGCCACTAATTTAACTTTGCTTTTTTCAGTCTCCTTGGCTTTTTCTGAAACCATAACCATAGTGTTTCACAGGTGTTTTCATTCCTCAGTCACTTTTTTCACATTTCAAAATCAATCTGTTTTTTGTCCATTTCGACAGTCCTCATTTAGTGAATACAGGAGCATTTAGCAACAGCAAATTAGCACCAAGATTTAAGGATATCAATGTATAAGAAAATATGCAGAGAGCAGTATTGTGAGTATTTGTGATAACACTAGAGATTACTGTAATGCACTACTTCATGCATGCATTTTTTAAGGTCTACCTAGAGCACGTGGTTCCAGGTTTTAGGTCTTATTTTCCTTGTGTGTCTTTATAACAGACTTTCTGCAGCCAAAGAAACTTTCATATCAAGTTCCCTGACTATAAAAAAAAGGGTGTGGGGGGAGGGAAGAACGTGTAATCATTTGCACACACACCTAAGTTAGAAACCTGGTTTATTTGAAACTGTGAAATCAGAGTCCAATAGATAAAACGCTTTAACATCACCACTGGACAGTATATAGGGAAAGCTGCTAAGATCAGACTGCTTCCTTGGTGCCCAAAGCAAGGATGAACTCTGCTATGACGTCCCAGCTCCCCACTCCAAGAAGCGCTGTTATCTTTAGACCAATCCCTAACCGTTCCTCATAAGCTTTCCTGCCAATACAGGCTGCCCAATTCCTCCCTACTGGAATTTCCCTGACACCAGCAGAACTACTCCAGAGAACACATGGCTCACAATATCTAGATTTTGAGAGTGAAAATGAATGCATAAAACTTAAGAATCTTTAGAATGTCCTCACTAAGAGCTCGCTAAACTGCTTCACAAACCAAACTGCAATGTTATAGTCATTCACTGATTTTTAATGAGCTACTTCTAGGCTATAAGACTACACTGCTTCTTTCTCACTGTCACTCTTGGAGAGGAAGGGGAGATATCCCATAAAGGTGATTATGTTTCTTCAACAGTGGTATTAAATGACTAAGCTTTACCAAGTAGCAGATTCTCTCAGTTTAGGTCACTGGACACTACAAACACATCAAAACTCTTTGAAGTGATCAATATGAAAATATCAAGGTTGTATCCAAAATAAAATTTTAAATAGCTTAGAGAACCTCAGGTGAACAGGCACCAAAGTCTGTTACAATCATCATGCCCTTTCAGAAACAGCACAAAAAAATCTTTATCTGCTTTAAAAACCTCTATTGCATAGGACAAAAGTGTGTTTACCACTTTCCAAAAAAAAAAAAAAAAAAAAAAAAAAAGGAAACCCAAGCATGGGCACATTACCCTTATAACACTGGCACAAGTTCACTGATAGAACAGTCACCTCCTTCTTCTAGGGGAGGTGGTTATGGGAAGCAGAAGGAAAAGCATGAAGTAATAAATATTATAGGTTGCTTATTACAAGTGTTAACCATCTATTAATGAATTTTGGAGGTAATATTTATAAGCCAACTAAAACCAAACATAGCCAGAGAAAAAGAATAATACTAAATAAGGCCTGATTATGGCCTCCAACTCAAATTAACTTTTTGATCAACTTTTCTTAAGTGACAATTTTGGATGTAATCCATAACAGGGAAGCTAGTTTGCCTTGAGCGAGATCATCTAGTCCATTTTTATACAACTCTTATAACTTGCTATAATAGCAGTAGAAATTTGTCATCAGTATATGAATATCATTAGTTCAGGTAACCAACAGTTGGAAGTGTTGACACAAGCAATTCATCCAGTTTGTTTATACAGCGTCTGCCTCAGAGTTGTTCAAGCCACGTAACTAATTTGTCATGGAGGATGGGCTGCCCAGTTACTACCTTATGCAACATCAACTGAAATTATGTATATATACGTATCTTATTTCCATGAAACTTCAGTGATTATTGGATAAGGCTTCTGCAGAGAAGGTACGTGCATGAAAGTCGCATATTCCACATATCAAAGCAATCTGACTCTCTCCAAAGCGTTTTTTTGCTTTTAGAAATAAGAACCAATGCTACTGCTTTGAACAACAGATATTTAAACAACCAGGTTTCAACACCAACCAAAGGAGTTAACGATTCTGTTTAGCAAGACCTATTTAACAGATAACACACACAGCCATTTCAAGTCAGTTAACTATAACAGTTTAAAAGGCCTTCTCCTCCTCCCACCAGAACGCCCACCATGGTAGTGCTAGTTAGATATTACAAGTCACCAAATTTAACTGGCAAAGGTATTCTGACTGGAAAAAAAAGACTGCCAAGTATTTTATTGCTACCAGCGCATCTAAAATGGGGGGGAGGGGAGGAATGGATGTAAAGGCTACAATCACTTTCTTCAGTGGATAAAAAGAAAATAGGAAAAAGAACAAAAATTTAGGAGTTAAAAACCACAAATAATCAAATAGATTTTTTCCATCTAGTTTACCTCAGTGTTTTAACCAACATTATACATTTTATTGTTTAGAAAAGACGTTGACATTGCAGAAAAAAATAAAATTTGTTTTTAAACAGGACAAACGTTTTACATGGTGGTATAAAAAAAGTCTCATGGGAGGCTGAAGGGGAAGGAGAGCAAAACACAAAACAAAAAAAATCTACTCCAGAAAAAGTAAAAAGCTAAAACAAATTCCGGAAGTGTAAATCCGAAGGTTTTAGCTTTTCCAAATACACAACTACGTGTGCCTTTCACAAGAACAGTCACAACCGAACGAGACTTTTATACTACTGTAACCCTTCAACAGGCCAGTCTGCAAGTTAAAACAAATAACTCAAGTACAATAAATTGCTAAACTGATAAGTATGCAATTATGGATTGCTTTTAGTTGTTTTAAAAACCGCTTACATATTTAATGGTTCATCTTTTAAATTCAAACGGTGCTTAATATTTTTTAGTTCAGACACACTGAAACCCAGCAGCACAGATGGTTTGTGTTTTTTTATCGCCTTTAAGCATATATTCCTCCTTTTTCCAAAGAAGGATGCAATATCAATTTTCGATGCATACAGCAGTGAAGATAGCAATTCCATCTCTTTTTTAGTAGGATATGGCCTCCTGTTAAAGTAATCTGTCAAAAACTGGTTTTGAGCCTCACACGAATTGTGTTCATACTGTTTAGGATCTACTGCTAGAATGCGAAGATCCTCACTAGAATAAAGTTTCTTCATCTCAGTCCTAGTATTAGTCTTTTGTCGTTTGAAAGGCACTACCCCTGAATTCAGTTCTCTTTCTGGAGATAGAGCTATGCCAGTACTTAAGGTTTGAGGCTGCTGTTCTTTATTCCTTTGGTCTTCTGCAACAAAGCAGGTATCCGATTGTTTTCTTTTAAGCATCACAGAATCGTGCTTTTCACCATTCACAAACAGTAGCTCTTTCTTCTCGGTGCGCTCAAGCTGCATCTTCACACTTGAGTTGCTGTCTTTGGGAGCACTTCTACAACGGAGCAAATGTACAGCAATAGCTGTCAGAGTCATATTTCCAGTGTACACTCCACAGCAGTGGATGCACTTGAAAGCAGGGGACTTTAAAATTGTATGTACAGTTGGCATTATATGATGCCTCTCTTTCAAATGCATTTCATAGGCTTCTTTACTAACAAAGGTACCAAAACAAAAAGGACACGTTAACACTTTTTTGTTGCATCTATTGTTCACTTCCACTGTCTGAGGTTTCACTTTGATGTAAACAGGGACAAGCGTCCTTGAATTTACTCCAGCAAGCACTGCCAGATGTACTTCTTTCTCACCAATGTCTTCTTTTGGTAACACTGTGCTAAAATCAAAGTGTGGAAATACAAGGTCGCCCTGAGCATCATTATCTAGTTGAAATCCTCTGTTGCTGTAATCTGCATGTAATTTCTTTTTCCCATTGTGTGTAATTTTATTGTGCTCCACAAGGCTTTTTAAGTCATGGAAAGTAAGTGTGCAAAACAAGCAAGCTAAACCATGCATCAAGAGATGTTTCATAAGCTCTTCCTCACACAGAAAACATTTACAAGAGAAACACCGGACAGTCTTTTCTGTCATCCACCTTAAAAAGGGTGCGCAAGCTGCAAGTTTGTCAGGTTCCAAGTTTTCCTCCATTTTGATTTCACCATGTTTGTGAGCCACCTCCATGTGCACCTGGTAGACATTTGATGGGAAAAGCTCATTGCAAACAGGACAAGTCTTCCACTGCTTGGCCTGTTTGATAGCCTGACTTGTTTCCGGACCAGGTGGGGAAGCCTGTAAAGATACATTCTGAGCTGTTACAACCACTGGAGGAGAGGGTGCACTAGCTGGTGACTGAGATAATTGCGCTACCGTCCCAGACTGCATCAGCTGGATGGGCATTTGCGGTGGTGTAACAGTCGCTACGCCACCACCGGGAGGTACAGGCAAAGTAACTGAAACCGGAGCAAGCGTGTACGTAGGTATCCCATTAACCTGCTTACCAGTTGGAATCAACTGTCTAAGTATAGGGCCTGCAGTCAAAAAAGCTGTGTTCTGAGAAACAGCAGGTCTAACTGGCTGATTTACAGGGATAACTCCTGGAGCAACAGGCTGATTAAGCTGAAGAAACCCAGGCCTGACAGGCTGTCTTACAGGAACAACACCAGATGCAACAGGCTGATTAAGCTGGAGAACCCCTGATGCAACCGTCTGGGCCACAGGAAGGACTCTGGGACCAATGGGTCTATTCACATTCCCAAGCGATCGGTTCACAGAGAGAACTCCTGGTGCAACTGGTCGATTTACAGGGAGGACTCCTGGTGCAACTGGTTGATTTACAGGGCTAACAGGCTGAGCAATAGGGAGAGGTCCAGCTGCAACTGGACTATTTATAGTACCAATAGGCTGATTAATAGGAAAGAGCCCAGGCCTGACAGGCTGATTAAGCGGAAGAACTGCAGGGGCCACCGTTCTATTTAGGGTCCCAACAGAATGATTAAGAGAAATAGCCCCAGCCCCAACAGGCTGGTTAAGAGGGAGTCTATGGGAAACGATGATAGGCTGCGATGGTGACGGCTGAATATTAACACTATTCTGACCTACAGGAAGATTACTAGATACAAGTGTAACATGTGACGCAGTAACAACTGGAGCAGAAGTTGCATGTGGAAGGCTACCAGAGGCACTTGGAACAGCCAGTGATCTGACTGTGTTTTGAACTGCTTTTGCCTGCACTACGGTCTGGCTTTGATTATTCTGTGGAAAGGCAAGGTGGATGCAAGCCGGAGCGGTAATGGAACCCGCTGTGGCAGTGGCCGGCCCTAAAGAAGGAGCAGCCACAGCCATAGCTGGGGGAGGCTTCGGAGCAATATGCATTTGTTTCACAAGTCCTGGTTTCTTAATGTGTTCCGAAATCACAGACCGAAGTTTGTTCTCCAGGTCTCTGTGGGTTTCAGCTGTCAAGACATGATACATTAAAGAATCTTGGCTGTTTGCAGAAGCATTGCACTTTTTACAGTAGTGCTCAACAGAATTCTCTTCACTTTCATCAGGTCTCTGGCCAAAATAGGTGCTTATTAAGTTCTGAAAATGGTTCATCAGCACATGTTTCTTCATATTGTAATACAATGTGTCTGTAAAGTGACATTTTAGACACGTAAAGTTTATGATGTCACTCCTGAATTGTTTCATGCCATCCAAAATGCTGACTGTATAGTTCTGTATTCTCTTATTAGATGAATGAAACATCCGGATATGTTTTCCCACTATTTTGGGATCAGAAGCAAATGCACATTTTGGGCAAGGAACCACCAACTCTTGGTCCATTTCATCTTCATGGTAACGATGCAAGTGATTCTTGAATGAAGTAAGCAATTTTGAAGAGAACTTGCATAAGCTACAGCAGTACGGCTTTGTTCTGTATCTCTGCAAACAAAACAAAAACATCCACTTAGAAACTGCTAGTTTCTAAACTCCTCTTATCCATCTGAAAATAAGTCTGCACTATCAGCTGTCAAAAATGCCTTCACTGGATGTTTAGCATATATCTTCTCAGTTTCATGGAGACCTGTTTTTGAAAAGCAGACTTAAAGATGACATACATAAAAAGGGAGAAACATTTGTGCCCTTTTTGCTTCTTTATGATTTATTAAGAAGCCCTAAGTGGGTTCTTTTCTAATCCAGTTCAGGTAATTACGATGCTAGTTTTAAGAAGGGGAACGAATCACAGAACAAGCTAAGAAGAATTTGTATACCATGGTACGCAGAAGGGAAACCTTAGCAATAAGGAGTAACAGCCCTTTTAATAAGAAGCTTTTAAAATTTTAATTAACACGTAATAGTGCCACCTCCTATTTACTGGAGGAAAAGGGAGAAACTGGAAAAGGGTTTGGGTTTTTTTGTTTGTTTGTTTGTTTTTTTGAATATTTCACTATCCTACCCTTCACTGAAAGCTTTTTAAAAGTACCTCTGCCAGCACAGCCCCAAAAGACTGAACTTTTAAGTAACAGCCAGATTGGTGAGGGAAAGGGAAAGCTAAGTAGCAATGACCTCTTCTTAGGATATCTCAATATACTGGCTATCCCATTACCGCAGTATCTTTAAGAAATTTACTTGCCTACACAGAATTTTTTAAAAATGTTTTTACTGTATAAAAATAAACGTAACCATCTTCCACTAAACAGTGGTTTCCTTCCTCAGTTGTGTCTCTTAAAAGCATAATGTTCATATGGATGTGAAAAGTAATTTGCTCTCTCCAGAAGAAACAGTAGCCCTGTCAACTGTTTTTCTTACCAGCTTTCTAGGAAGTTAACCCTGGTTTCTGCCAGAAACTACAAGACCTGTGACAACAACCTCCAAGTGTCAAATCTGCACTCTCAAATGTCTAGTGGAACGTGTCTGTCCCTTCAAATGTGACTTACATCTTACTGACAGCTGCCGGTCATCACTGACAAAATGCCATCCAAAAGAAATGGCAACCTGTTCCACCACCACAGCATCTAGTCCAAGCTAGACCACCCAATACATGTCCATAGGCACATTAGGAAGAACTGCAGCAATAACTTGTGCATCTATTTGTTTTGTCATTTCATATAGACATTAAGATCACCTAAATTTAGCGGTACTAAAGCAGGGTCCAGATTATACCTTTTGAATTTGAAGGTTAGATTTAGATCAGGTAACGCCACTGTCTGGCTACAGCTAGCGCGGAGTACACTGGAAAAGTGCCTCTGTGTTACTTTCTACTCTTAAACTCTTTGTTAGGTGTCTGGTCTTGGCTATTAGCCAACAGCACCAGAGCAAACTGGAAGTTTCATCTTACGTTGAGTATGGAGAGCAGAGAAAGTCCACTGAAACGACTGAACTAATGAAGCAAACAGTATTATTAAAAGCTGCACTTCGCTAGCCTTACTTCTGAAGAATTCAGGTGACAGTGTGTGACTGCTTTTGTTATTGGCTGCCACAGGCTCAAAAAACTCATTTATTTTCCTATACTGGGCCCATACACTCTGTGTAAGAAAGAGTAAAATGCGAAATGGTCAAATTTAATAATCATTTTTGTTGTTCATTTCTGGTTTGTGTCTTTTTTGTCCCTGCATACCTATATCATAGTTTAGTGTACTGTCAGAATTTCCCTGCTACCAAGTCTGGATAATATAGAAGTACATTATTAAGTATATATAATTTTGAAAGGCAGTGAGAACACTTCACAAGTAAATGATCCAAGTGCTGAATTAATTTACTATTCCAAAGTAAAAAAAAAAAAAAAACATTTTTACTTCTTTTACGAACAGTGCAATATAGTACCAACAAACTGACCCCAATAAACACACAGTGGTAAGACTAGGGGAAATATTTCTTCATGCCTTCTTAGAATATTGGGGGGGGGTTGATGGAGGTATGAGTGACATAAAACTTCAGGAAAAGGAAAAAAGAAATCTGTTTTAGCATGACAGAAGTTTACTACTTGGACTATTTATGAAAGAGAGCTCTTCCACGTAAACACCTTAATCCTCTGGTCAGCATGTTCTGCTTGCGTTCAGGTCTAAGCTGCTTTCCGTGTTTTTAAGTGCTCCTGCTCAGTCTTCTGTTAGCAGCATCTCAGTTCCATAAAAGTTTGTCAAAATAAGAATTCTAATCCACTTAGGAAAACTGAACTCTCACAACATAGTGTGATCAGCACAACACTAAACTGTACAAATGGAATCCAAACAGGCTCACGAGAGGTATTTAGAAAAACTCAATTAGCCCCACTTCAACAGAACACACCCCTGGACACAGTAACTTTCCAATGTGCAGTCACACATTCCCCATAACCTAGAGACAAACAGAAAGACACAAGAGCCTCTAAAAATCCTAGTTCTTCCAGAATTATTGAAGTCTCTATAAAAATACTACTAATGGTAGAAACCACAGACTAATCTAAACAGAAAGCCTCTCCAGCCTACTGACTTTCTGATGTGACTCAAACAGCTATTTTTCCTTATTGTAACAACTCTGGAATAGAACATCCTGAATGACCAATTTCTTTTCTCCCAAATCTAGGAAGCACAAAGACAAGATAAGCGAATGATATATTTTTTTTATATATATATATATAGAGAGAGAGATAGATAGATATAGATATATATATAAAGGAACAAAGGTTGTTTAACAAATAAGCAGGAAGAAACCTAGCACCCAAGAGATATCACTTGGCAAATCAGTTCCACAGCAACACATTATGGTCTTTGCAATGAGGTTCATCAGATCAGGTTCCAATGCTGGCTTTTGGACAGATACAGCTACTATACTCAAGCTGACTATTTGAACCAGGATAAGATCTGTACTTCTCCCTCCTGGCAAGGGATTAGTTCTTACTCATGAATACAACTGCCTTGCTGGTCTGTCTCCAGGCAATAAGGATGAAAGAAAATTCTCTCTCTAGCAGATGACTTGTAGTTCTTTTCCATTTTCACTAGAACAGATAACCATTTTTCTTAATGGATTCCGTCCTTCTTAAAGGGGACCAAAAGGGAAGAAGGGGAGAAATACACATCTTAAGTTTTAGACAGGAAGCTTCACTTGCTCCATCTTTACCTTCCTCTTCCCTGTTCCACCTCCAAGGAGGGTGGGGGGGGAAAACTTCCCATGTTCATCTAACATGGAAGATCTCCCAACAGTAAATTGCTCAGTCTTAAGAAAAAAAGGGAAAGGGTAGCGGGGAGGGGGGGCGGGGGGGCGAGCAGGGGAACACAAGTTTAAAGTTCAGGCAACATGCTGACTGGAGCCTGGAGACTTGTCATCACCATTAACAGGACTTAATCCATTCACCTAAACTAAAGGCAGTCTGACTGAAGGTAACTGTAAGTCTTATCCGAGGTGGTGACGAGAGGTTAGATATAGCATTCTATAGAAACGGAGAAACAAGTCACATTCAACCCTTTCATCCACAAGTGCATGTGAACAATGAGCCTTCTGTGCCTTCATCACCTTACAACACATGAACCCAGGCTTAGGAAAGCAGAACTACGACAAAGCAAACAAAGGTTCTACTGGGAGGTAGATATGCTACTAAAAATCAGTTTGGCAAAAAACTGACAAAACACCAGGCTATCCTAAACAGTTATTTCCAACCCCACCCCACCCCACCCCACCCGAAAAAGTGGGCCAGCTGCTGTTTACAGGTTGTTGACAGGCCTTCCTCACCGAGGCAGTCAGAAGCCCTAAGTCTTTTCAGCAAGGTTCAGAAAGACTACCCTTTCTTCTGGATATTCTCCTGTTCTCTGGTTAAAATATATATTAAATTTTGTATTCTGGAGCATTTCTGATAGATACTTTGTTTTGCTCATCTCAACACTGTTTTTCTTGCAAATCCTAGCTTCAAATATTCCAGCCGTAAACATTCAAAGAATCCAGCTATACAAAAAGTAAAAGCTGTTTCGCATCCACAAGTTTAACTAAAATGTTTTTTTCAATGTAACCCAACCCCAAGCCACTAATGACTACTTCTGCTTAATTTACTCACATCTATCCATTTTCACCCTTCCGATGAAACAAAAAGCACACAAGAGTGTGTTAAGACCACACATTAATTTTCTGCCTTTTTCGGCATCATCTAATGACATCTATAATACTGATGTGCAAGGTTTTATCTGTAAAGATTCCCAACAGCATAATACAGTCCTTATTACCAGCTCCATGACAGCAAAGTAAACAGAGGCAATGAAACATTATTCCTTTGCAAGTAGTATTTAAAAAAAAAAAAAAAGGCTTTAAGATTTGTTTTCTAACTACAAAAAGCATTTTTTAGTCATCAGCACTTCTGCAAATGGTAAGAAGCAACAATTCCACATGCATGTCTACCCAGACTTTCCGAGACGGACGGAGAGACATACCTTCCTTTTGCCCACAGACTCCCAAGGAGAGACATCACTCCATGAAGTGTTGCAAAAGTATTTTTCACCTGGGTCAAAACTTTTAAGGTTCTGAAAGAAAAAGAAAACAAGAAATATAGTCTGCTTTTGTAGGCCTGTTTTGAATACAAGAACATAGCCTCGATACAGAGCAGGGTGGGGCAGGGGGGAATCTGCACACATGAAGGGAAGGTCTGCACAGTATTCACTAATGGGTCTCAAAATTCAGTTTAGAGAAACTGCTTCTTTGACCCTTATTTATTTTACCTCAAATACCAGCTCGTATTAGTGCCTCATGTTACACTGCTGAAATTGTGAACACTTCTTTTACTCAAAATAGTGTTATTATTTGCCCTCCTACATTATTTCGATTGCTTCTAGCCAAGTTCAGTGAACACTGGAAGATCCTTTCTCCCTCTACTTTCTTCCTCCTAGATCTACAGCATTTCAGCATTTACTTCCATTTCTTAACTTGCACTATAGATTATTTTGCAACAGGTTTTGGTATTAAGTTTTTGTGCTAGCACTAGGCTTTTATTTGCAAAGGCATTCCCAGAAGCTTATTTCAGGAAGTAGTACTATTTCTTTCAAGCTGTAAAAGCAGTATTACAATTGTATCTGCAGCAACCATTAGAGGGCAAACAACTTTAACTACAGCATCCTTCTAATCAATTCCATTTAAGAGCAGTTTAAGTTCTCCAAGCCAGTCAATTAATACTCTAGAAAGTTTATGTTCCTCTCTATTTTCTGACGCCCATATCTCTGAAGTCCTTAGACCAGCTTCAACAGCAGATTAGACAAATGCCTTACAAATGAAACATAGGCTATGAATTCAGGTTTAACCCCACTGGTAATTAGCATCACTTCTCCCTTCCTCTTCCCCTTCTTTCCCCAAAGTCTTCTTTACTAAACAATCCTGCAAGTTGCTTTGAAGGAGTGAGATGTTTTCAGCTCTGCACCAGAACCCACTGGAACAGCAAAAAATACATAATGAAAACTGTTAAAGAATAACTCATCTTTGAGAGAAGCAGAGTTTGATTTTTTTCTCAAAAAATTTAATAGGTTGCAGTCAAAAAAAACTAATACAGTATTTATGTGGAATTTACAAGCAACATAGGGTACTGAGCAACAAAAAAAAAAAATGAAGGAAATAAAACTTGTAGCAGTCAAACAAATACACAAGCCTATTAAACACAGCCTGTTCACACTCAGCTCGTCTTTATAGTGTGAATTTGATCATCACTGATCTGAGCAAGAGACTACAATGGGCCAGAAAGGCATGACAGTTAAAATTTGATTCAAAAGAAATACAGTGTTTGGGGTTTGTTTTTTCCTCCCCCCCCACCCACCCTTTAACAGTTTAGAAAGCTGTAGCTAAGTTTGTAATAGGCTTTCTAGCTTTTTCAACCTGGAAGTTACCTCTAGGAGAACCTTGAAGGCCTCAGGGCAAAAAACACCAAACCCTTGCCATTGTAATCAAGATCTAGGTGCCCTGGTTGGGGGTGGGGGGGAGGAGTCATCTACTTACCCTTAAAATAAATATTCCTAAAAATACATGATCTTAGAAAGAACCATTGCACAGAGCAAGAGAAATCCCACAGCCTTACAAAATGTAGTGCTTTTCTTACACTTGATAAAGTTAAGACTCAAGACTTACTAACAGCCTAACAGCCTTCAGCCAAACTTGAAGTGAATTACATGGTTAACAAAAAACATGTCAAAAGAAAAAAAATAATCCAACAACCCAGCAAAGAGCTACAATAACTTTTCCTGGATCTCTCCACCACTGAAAGGCCACAGGCCATACACTAGACCTCCAGTTTCCTACGCTCAGGAGGTAATGAACGATCATGGTAGGTCTAGATCTTTTTTTGCCAAACCACCTATTTGTACAGAGAAATATTCATTGGTAAAGAAAGATAATTGTTCTTGTCATGGGGATGTAGTCTGTGCTATGAGTGGCCCATATTCAACTCTTCCTTTAAGCAGAGATCAACACTGATAGTCCAGAAGAAAGCTTTGATTGGTTAAACTGGTTATGCTCTTCCCAGATTTCTTATTTTGGGGAGGGGAGGAGAACAGGATGAAGGAGAGGTGACAAGGCAACAAACCTCTGAGAAGTTTGATTAATCATGATGCACAGTGGGTATTTCTCAAGCTTAAAAGAAAAGTCTTTAGACTCAGAACTGTTTTCCTTCTGCATTAAAACATCACTGTTTTCTAGGACAAAAAGATAAAATGGCCAGAGTCTAAATGAAGATTTACATTAAAGATCCCAGTATGCCTGACAAACTAAACAGTATGCCAAAGGAATACCTGGCACCACAGTTTAATATTGCTATTTTGAGAACCAAACCAGTAGTTTCATAGAAAAAGCTCATCTTTTCTTTCTAGCAGAGTCCAGTTAAGAACTTTTAGCCTATAAACTAATCCTTTTGGTCTCCAAGCTACAAAGGGATACTAGCTGCCTATGAAATTCCTTCACCTCCCTCATAAGCCACTATGACCATGTCTTATTAGAGCACTTTAAGACTGATCTTAAGCTCAGATAGCTAGTCAAATCTAAATCAGTATTTCATACCATTACTTAGTTGTTCTGCCTCAAGAGCACCATGTCCAGAGATCCACCTTGATATTAGAGGGAAAAAAACATTCAGCTGAGCTTGTTCTTAACTATTAGTCATCAGACATGCTATTCTACCAACAGGAAAGACTCATAGGAGACAAGTGTAAAGAAAGTTCAAGAAAATCCCACTATTCTTGCTGGTAAAGTCACACCCAAATAGCCCCAGATTATCTTGAAAACTCATTTTGTGTGATGCACTTGCTTGAGGGAAGTCTTCTGGGCCCACACTTCCCAGAGCTTATTCCAAAACGAACACGTTTGCTGCAGTTCTCTCTAGACCACTTATTCACCATTAAGCCCCATGGTTCAAACAAAGGTGGACTTCACTGCTGCGATCTATTTTATAGCAAGAAAACTAGTATCAGCAAAACATTTTTACTTTCAAGGGTCAAGACAGAAAAACTTCCAGCTTAGAGCTCTAAATACAACACAACATACATAAGAATAGTGAAAACATGGAATTAGACAAATACACCATTCTGTGCTCTCATTATATTTATTTAAATGCATTAAGTATGATTAAACATCGTTCAACTACAATAACCAAAAGTGTTCCAGAATTAGTTACGCATGTAGATCTGAAGTATATTTTCCCTCAATCTTTTATTTATACAATTTTCACACAATTTAAAAAAAAAAAAAGGGGGGGGGGAGTAACTACAAGAGACAGCAGCAACCCTGCAGAGTTAACTCAGCTTTTTTCCTTCAGTACCATTACAGAGAACTGATCCCAGCCCTCGTATGAAGTCATGACCACACCGAGCAGGCAAAACAGCTTGTGCCAGAGCTGGCTGAAAGACTACTGTTTAGTTGCTGAAAGCATGCTACTATGCTTGCACTTTTCTGATATTAGGTTGTCCAGTCTGCTGGTATAAATTCTTCTTCTTTGTTGCACATTACTTTCTCCAGAAAGCGTCCACAATGGTACTACGTTCATCTTTATCATCTCAGTGCAGTTGCACATGCTTTAAGATGCAGAACTGAACTACAACTCAGTGAGCCAAATTTGATATTTTTCCTGGAAGCAAGTTTTAAAGGCCTGAGAGAGATTACTGCATCTCACTGCTCGTTGCTTTTTATAAATGCTGACAATTTGTACATCCTTCAGAGACTTCCCTTTGATATGTGAAGGGAGAGAGTTTAATCTCTTTGAGCAGATGCAAGTCTTCATTTCCTCATGAGTTTAAAAAGGAAAAAAAAAAAAAAAGTTGTGGTGTAGTAGACAGGTAACATTTTATTAATAGCATTTTACCTGAAGCTGTAGTGTTTCCTTTTGCTGAAATATTACTAGCAGAGAGTATGCAGCACCATCTACAACACATCTTGTTGAGAAATAGTGTTTTAGCACATAACGTTGCCGGAAACTCGAAGTTCCACCCCTAGTATACAAATATTGTGAGACTTCAGCAATTCTTCAAGTACAGACAGTTTTCTTTCCTTTACCTCATCATAAACATCTATGGTAGAGGAATATCCATATATGAACAGTGAAAGTTTTTTCAAAGGTTTAAAATGCAAGTTTCAGATTTTTTACATTACTTGAATGCTTTACCTTCAACAACTCCCTGCAGCTGTCAAGCCCAATATCCACAAGAATGCCCTTCACCTTTTTTCGAGCCTTCCTGATATTATCAAGATTTTGAACAGGAATTTGAAACATTTTGCACTTTTCCTGAAAAAAGAAATATAATGTGATGGAATATTTGAACACAGGCACTTGCATTTAACAGTATTCAAACAAAAGTGTAATTCATGAAAACACATTCTTCAATAGGAAAAAGCAAAAGCCGTAAGCAAAGAATTGGTGTCATTAGTATTTCTTATTAGATCACTTCCTTACTCTTCAAGGAAACAAAAGCTGATGGGGGAGGAAATACTTTAATTTCTTCTCGTCCACCTTAACAAAAATTTCACGTTTCTTCTTTCAGATCTCTTCATGTCTATACAATAACTATGCTTTGTTTCATGCTTTTAGCGAGAAAAATCTGAATATCAGAATTTTATGAAGTTCTGTTAAAAAAAATAACTATCAGTTCATTTAGCAAGGTCGAACACCAACATCTTTCACTTTGAATGTTACAGTGCCAGGATGAGAAGCCTCTGATAATTTCACTTCTTGTCATACACACATACACTTCAAATGTGATCGCTAGCAAAGTTTTTTTTATTTCCTACAAAAGCTTCTGCTGCTGTGAGCAGATACCGATTCGGGCACAAAACAGACTACAAGAAGATTAATACCATTCAAACAAGAAAAAAATCTGTAATTAGAAACTACAACTGTATAGCACTGATAGCTAAATATGCTGCAGTGGGACAAGTTTCCGAAATGCTCTTTTATATTTTCAAATCTCCTCCTCTGAAAAGCTTGTGTAGCTCCAACATTTGGATTTACTTCCTACCTCCTCCAGCAGGCTGTGATAGCATGGAGTTCAACATACAGAAGAGGAGAAGGACTAAAGCTAGATTCCAGAAAGAGAGAACATCTGCTATGGGTCGTCTACTCGAGGGGTAGTTGTGCAGTGTCATGGCCCACCAAAACACACCCTCCCGAGAAGAGCTTAGTGCTTCCAGCACCAAATTCCCCACACAGCTGGGCTGCTATTTGGGTATCTGCAGCTCCGAGGGCATTACAAGCCATACCCATGGACTTGGCTTTAAAGGACCTGCCTTTATCACCTCCTCCCTAGATGACTGCAAAAATGCAATTTTTGCATAAGACTTAAGAAACTTAAATGGGCACAGAATACAACAGAACTGACTCAAAGAGGTCACTGGGAGCTTCCCAGCTATTTCTTTGTTCCTAAATAGTTCACTGAGGACCCAATAGAGTATAAAAGACCTCAGTCCTTACTTCTAAACAAGTCATCTATCCAGGACAAGGCTTAACAAAAAACAGTACTTCAGCCTTGATGGTCCTGAACGCCTTGAAAAGCTCTACTTCTCCAAACAAGGGACATGCTCATTGTCAAAATGAAATCTCACTCTTCAAAAGTGAGACTTTCTTGTAAATAGTCCAGGTTGCAAAATTCCCTCCCAAAGAAGAAGCTACTACAAGCTAAGCCTTGCAAAAAGCAGAAAGATACGTTTTTCTACTCTGCATGCCATAACCCAGTGCACAAAAAAAAAAAAACCACCACACACACACCACATACACATCTGTTAATTTATGCATAAAATATATGATGAGGGTTTTTTTTAAATTAAAAGTCAAAGAACTCACATGCTAGTCTCCTCCTCTTCTCCCTTCAAAGGAAAGGTGTGTAGGCAGAAATGGAGAGGGAGCCCCATTTGACAGACGCTAGTCTTGTTTTCTACTCTTTTTTATTGGTAAAAAGTCTGGAAGACATTCTGATACCATTGGGATGGGTGCAGAAGAGGAACCTATACAGAACGGAATAAATAACAATAACTAGTCTGACATTGTACTGTCAAAATCCAAGCAGTAAAATAAAGTAGTCATATCCTCTTTTTAAATTGAGGTCAACTGGGAATTTGTATCATCTCTGTGGTTGTGTTTTATGATCAGCCCTCTACGATAGTAGGTTATATGCACCAACCCCGTGGTCCAATGCAGATAAAGACAGAGCTGAGAGGATGCCACCATGCTCAGGTCAGGCAGAGGGAGATGTGGTTCAATACATTATAGATTCCATTGGGAACAGTTCTTCTATCTCAGTCCTTTAACTGATACACTGATGCTACTGAAGAAGATGAAACAGTCATTTCTTGAGGCAAGTCTATCTCACAAAACAGAAACATTAGCCTACAAAAGCAGTATAGTACGTCACATCCATTTATTTCAGTGTTTTCTTAACCAGCAACCTTTCAGAAATGAAAGTCATTAATCCAGGAGGAAGAAAAAGACACACATGGAACAAAATCAAGAATCTTGAGGAGAGATGACTTATTTTCCAGTTTTCAAGTAGCTTGTCTTCAATCCAAGAAGATGCATGTCTCCATATCACGTATGAGGTTATTCAACTTTAAACAAACTGCTTGAGAGTAGGGCACAAAGTTATTCATCTAATATACTCTGTATCCATTAGACCAGCAAGGCCCTACCAAAAGTCAAGAAACTTCAGCCTTCTAAGCTTATTTTCCTCAAGCCTTCAGTTTGATATGCTGATGAATATTTTATTATCCATATATTTTTACTACTAATTTATTTCTCTTGTTCTCTTGCATTTTGGATATTTCTCAAGCCTTAGCTTGCACTTTGTTTCCATGCGTAACTACAGCCAACCTTCTGTTGGTACACAACCAACATAGGGCAAGCATATTCAACATGAGAGCACTGCAGCAAAAGCCAGCCAGGGTTACCCTAGCTCAAGAGTCTTGATCCTCTTATCAGTTCGGCTACCTAGAAGACAAATTTCTAACTACTTTCAAAAGCTTTAAATGTATCTTCCAGAAATTGATAACCCACCATGCTTTCAGAAGCAGTACCTTTTAAACAGAACCAAAGCAGGTCATTAGCAAAATAAGACAATTATTGTAGCAGCTGATGCCCCAAATCAAACTCAGTTTATGTGAGCAATCCTAAACAGTTCATTCAATCATTTCTCAGTAGTATTTTATCCATTAATTTATTCCTGCGTCTACTGTTGATTTAGATAATATCTCCATAATGAGACACCTGATTGGAGCTTTATGCAACACAGACGGTTCACTTCATTTCTGCAAAATATATAACACAGAACTACGTTCAGTATTTCAAACACTACCACAACCACAACTCTTGCCCATCCAACAATACAGTCACGTTTTAATACCAAATAGCAACATAAAAGCCTGGGCAGCGCCTTATAAATCAAATACTACTCGTTCCCCAAGTAACTCTACCAGACTATAATTTCTCTATTTGTGAAAAATACTAATATTTCACTTCTTGGAAGTGGGAAGGAAAAAAAAAGGAAAAAAAAAAAATCACCAGAACAAGGAAACCTCCTATCTGCCTTCCTTTCAACCTTATTTCTTTACAATAAACTCATTCATATTGGAAGGCACCTCAGCAGGTAATCAAGTCCAACCTCTTATTCAAAGCAAGGTCAGCAACATACTGCAACCAGGTTACTCAGTATCTTGTCTAGTGAGGTTTTGAAAACCTCCATCAACAGAGATTTGACAAGGTCTCTCAGCAACCTGTTCTGATGCTGGTCAGTCCTCACAATGAAGACTTTTTCCCTCCATCAGGTCAGAAACGACCTATTTTAGCATACAGCCCTGAGGAAACTAGGCATATTCAATCAAATTAAACATGAAGCTGGTATGGAGAGAGGGCATGGAAGATGCACAAACATGCCTTCTATCTGCATGCAAATACATCCAACAAAATCTGACACACAACTAGAGGTCTTTAGGGATTCCTAGAAATTTCAAGACGGCAGGAAGCTGGCTAGAAACTCTATTAAAAAACCCACAAAGACTGCAATGTGACCCTTCTTAGGCATCAGGTAATCTAGGCAGAAGCTAGATTTCAAGATATGTTCATAGAAAGCTAGCCCTCACTAGTCCGTTGCTCAGAGAAGTACTTACAACAGGAAAAGTTATGAAAGGCTTAAAAAGTTTGTCTGTTCATATTATCTGCTTTGGAAATTCAATCATTTTTCATTCTTATACCCTTTCATCTAGTAGTAAACTCTGATCAGTGAGTTACTGTGGAAGGATTTTTTTTTTTTTTTTTTTTTTTTTATAAAGACTGTTCTACACTCCAGGATATTCAGGTGGGAAGTATTTTCAAAGATTTCATTGCCAACTTGTATTTCAGTGATTAGCATGAACAATTCTAATAAAGGAGTCTTTACTGTCATTTCAGTATAGTCGTTTAAGCTTGTATGTCAACTGTAATTGACAAAACAGGAAAAAAGTGCTTCATTCCTGAAAATGAAGTGAGAGCATGTAACCTACTAATTCTAAAAAAAAAAAACACTAAAGAACATAAACACTAAGTGGCAAAGACAGGAGCTACCAGGACAGGCATGCTGATGGACTAGCTAGAAGAATATGAACTCAGCTTACCCATACTGTATTTTAATCTGACCAGTTTTGTTTTGGCCAAGCACCATTCTGAAAGGCATATAAGCCCTCAAAGAAGTCAGACCTGGGTATCTGCATGGACTGTCCTGTTCCCTGGACTTCCATCTTGTGCCTTCTGAAAGGGACCTTTAGGGTTTAGGAGTACCTTAGTACCTTCTATGCTTATGGAGTCTTTGGAGAGAGAAATGCATACAGCATCCTATCAACATCTCTAGATGCTCAAACAGCTTTGTAAAAATGTTATTCCTGGAAAGAAGAAACAGTCAACTCATTAGAAAGGATACTACTCTTGCTAACTATCTGTTATGAATTAAAATTACGCTTAATATAGAAGAAAAATAATCAAAATATACTAACAGTACTTCTGGTCAACAAAATAATATTACTTTATCTTCTTAAATTCCAAATTCTATCCAAGTGGAATTTGACAGAAGTCTTAACTAAAGAAACTAAAGATTTTTTAAAACATCTAAGCAATCAGAAATTTGTAAGGGTATGGAAGTATAGATCTCTTCTAGTGACAGTAACTTTGCTCTTTTCTTGGCTATAAATCACACCCCTGTTAAAACAGTCATATCATCCAGCACAAAGGGGACATCAGTCCACATGTGAACATAAAAAACGTTGAAGTCTGTGATTAAATAAATAAGAATACAGTGCATTAATCTGCGTCTTATCTACAAAATCAAGTCAAAATAAATTTAAAATCAAAGAATCACTACTTTGGAATAAAAAATTCTATTTTTCTGTGTATTAGTGAATACTAATATACAATCCAATCTCCACTATCCAAGATTGGTTAGAAGAGAAGACTATTCCCCATCAAGCTCGAGAAGCCTTCCTAGAGCACTAGAGTCTCTCACAGAGATTGACTCCCTTTGGGGTCAGCAACAGCCAGAAGTCAAACCCAGCAGATGATTAAGCTTCTATGTGGAACCTACTCAAATCCAGTAGGGCTCAGTCCCACATGTGTGGGGCAAGACCAGCCACATGAAGAGTCCAGCTAGCCTAGGAAGATGTGCAACTGCATTTGCATTGCATTACTCACCCTGGTCCGACTCAGAGACATTTAATGCGGACACATTCTGCAGCAGGTTGTCCATAACCTGAATAATCCAACAAAGGTACAGCCACGGAAGAAGTCTGTGCTAAAGGTTTCAACTGAGGGACTGAAGTGTTTAAACGTAAGCCAGCTACAGTAGCCTTCAACAAGGCCTCACCCAAATCAAGGAGTTTCCAGCAGCAAAACAGACAGCATTATAAAATTGTTTGGGCCCTCTTCATTGTTCCCGAAACTTTGCTTTGATTCTTTTTTAAATAAGGTGCCATGAAGTAGACCGTTGGGATTACTGCTCTTATTACAGCTTATGTAAACACAGTCATGAATAGAAATGCGGTATATCTACTATGCACTATTTGTCTGAGGGTTGCTCTAAATAAATTCCCGTTTCTTGCTCAAAATTAAGCCAAAAGTTTATTAAGAAAGAGTACTAAGATTTCTAGAATATAGGTTGAGGCGATGCCTAGGGTTATTCTTTTCCAGTATTCTATTAGGCCCTGCCACTTCTAAGGGTTCAAAGCTGTATTGCTGGTGACAGAAGGCTTACAGAAACCAACCAATCCCCCCCAGTACTGTTTACTGGTCACAACCAGAATTCACACTCCTCGATCTCCCTTTCAACTGATAAGCACTAATGTTTTTACATTACAAAGCTATGAACTTTTGCAGCAAGTCAAACACGTCTCATTCCATTTACAAATCAGAAGCAGAAGAATTTCCCATTACTTGCTCTGCCAGGCAAGCATATTCATACACCATGTAGCTTTGCCAATGCGTACCCTACCAGTGTTGTCTATAGTATTCAGATAGTTTCTATTTTATCAAAAATTTATGCATTGCTAGAGTATCACATGAATATTTAATGTAGTTTTAGCTTCCATTAGCATACATGCAGAATTAAAAGTATAATGATGTTTACATGGACATAACAGTTTTCCTCATGGAAAACCGTTTCAAACACTCATACTGTCTAGGAAGCAATTAAGAGAGTTATCATAACACATAATTGTTTAAAAAAGGCCGTGCAAGCTGGTTCCTTAGACACTCCCATCACTTTAAAAGCATAGGCACAAATCAGAAAAAAACGTGCTCCTAAGCAGCTGTTCAGGAAACACTCACTGTGAGGCAGAAGTCTTGGCTGCGCCAGAAACGAGAGACTACACCAGTCTCATGACACTAACTTCTGGTTTCCTACCCCAGCAAACGCGGTGGCCCCTCCTCCGCTAACGTGCGCAGGAGACCGAGGCAAAGGAGGCTGCTCTGGTTCCCGCTCCGGCAGGGCTCCCAACGCCGAGCCCCCGGCCGCCACGGCCGCAGAGCCGCCGCGCCCTGCCCTGCCCTGCCTCCCCGCGGGGCTCCCGCGGCCACACAGCCTTTGCGAACAACTTCACCACAGCACCGACGCCCCGCGCCCCCTCACGGCGGGCCCTCACCCCCGACACCTCCGCCGCGGAGGCGAGCGGCAACGCCGCCGCCGGCTGCGCACAGCACGTTCGCGCCGCCGCTTATCATCACCCCCCCCCCCGCCCCGGGCATGGACGCTGCCGAGCCCCCACGGCCCGGCCCCGCCACCGCCGGGCATCGCCGCGCCCCTCGGGGCGGCCCGCTCGCGGGCGCCGCCTGCGGGCGCCGCCGGCTGCGCCCCGCCTGCACCTACCCGGCCGAGCTGTAGGGGGAGCCCGCCGCCGCCGCTCCTCCTGCCGCTGCCGCCGCCGCCTGCCCGCGGCGCCGCTCTGCTCCGCGCCGCGCAGCCTCCGCCTCCCGCTCCTCGCAGCGCCGGCCCGGCCCGGCCCGGCCGCCGCCGCCTCGGCCGCCGCGCCGCGCCCCTCCCGCGCCGTGCCCCGCCGCCCCGCCCCGCGGCTCCTCCTCCTGGCCGCCGCGCTCACTCCGCGCGCCGCGAGGGCAGCGCCGGCGGCGGCGGCGGCGGCAGAAGCAGCAGCAGCATCGCCGGTGCCCGGGCTCCGAGCGCGGCTCAGCCCCTGCGCGCAGCGCCCGCCGCCCCGCGCCCGCCCTCCCGCCTCCGCCCGCTCCTCATCCAGAGCCAGAAAGAGAAAATGGCGCTCGATTTATCCCAGGAAGTGACGTCGGGGCTCATTTGCATGCCAAACAGCTGGCCAATGGGAAGAGACTGTGGCCAAGGCTCCCATTGGCTGCCCGGGGTGCGTGGGCAGAGCCTGGGGCGGGGAGGGTGCAAGTGGCGCCCCCCCCCGGCCGGGACTCACCTGCCGCCTCCTCACACCGCCCTCCTCGCCCGCCCCCTCCGCGGGGGGCGCCCCTGGCGGCCATCGCGAGATCTCGCGGCGTGACGTCGCCCGGGAGGGGCGGGGCGCGATGATATGGCGCCCGTCATGCCAAGGCACCACGTGAGCACCCAGCAGCCCTGTCCTGATTCGCGTGGAAGGTTGGGTGACGCCTCATTTGCATCTGCCGCCGGCTGGAGGCCCCGCCCACCTCCAGCAGCCAATGGAGGTGAGGCGAGGTCTGGGAGCCCCGCTTCCCATTGGAGGAGGCCGTGGCAGGCGGCCGGCATGTGGCTCACACCTCGCCTCCTCCGGCCGGCGGCCATGTCGGCGCTCGGGGGGCCGCCTGGGTGGGAGCCCGTCGGTTGAGGAACGCTCCGCCACGAGGCCGCCGCCGGCCGCGGCAGCGGTGCGCCGCGCACCTCCGCACGACGCCTGCCACCTTGTCCTTGGTCCGTGAGGACCTGCCCTACGCTGCTGTCCTGCGACAACCTTCAGTCCTCCTCTTCCCCACAAAGTCGGCTTCGGCGCGGACTCCCTTAGCCTCGTCTTCGACGGGTGAATGGCTTCAACTAGAGTTTATTTAAACGTTCCCTATGTGGACACAATGCCCGGCCCGTGGGAGCCGATGGGAATGTTGCCGTTGGCTTCAGCGGCCCCGAGATTTCACCGTTTGTCTCTGTGTCTGTCATTAGCAGATCAACCTGTTGGCCAGCTCCTACCGAAGCCCATGAAAGTCACAGCCGTTGACTGACTGGAATCTTGTTGAAGAATAATACCAATAAAATGTGGAGAGATACAGAAGATTATTCTGTTGGGTTTTTTTTACAGTAAAGACCACAATGACTATTTATCTTTGTATTCAACTTTCCAATAGATACATTAGAACTTCATCAGTTGTAAAATTTTTAGTGTGATACCTTCCTGTTATTAAAAATTGATACGACATGATTTGATCAGTCAAGTATTTGCTATATTTTTATATGTTCAGTAATGGTGTAGATACGTAAAGACTCAAAAACATCAGTGTAAAAAGCGGGCAGCCATCTACAAAAGATAAATTATTCATAGCAGATGTATGACCGCAATATAAAGAATCTGATGTTACTCTGTACCAGGAATTATAACGTCCTGGTTGATTAAAATGTAACATTTATAATAAAGTTATTAGCTTTTAGCTAACAATTCATAAAGTGAAATAATCAAATATGGCCGTATCTTAGAATCGTTTCCAGAAGGGAAATGCCCAGTGGCTTCCACATAATCAATAGCATTAAACTCTTGATGGAACAAAACATCAACAAATAATTAGAAAGCGTTTCAAATAATGAGTGTGTTAAAAAAGATTAAGTCAAATAGAAAAGATAGTTGTGGAGGGGGTCTTTCACAGCCGAACATTACAGTAAAACTGGAATGTCTTAGCTTTCAAACAGTATTTTCTAGCACTGCAGCAAAAATGGGAGCTGCTTTATAAAATGTGCAATTTAGTCTACCTATATAATAACTTAGTTGTATATCTTTATTATCTGCTTATCTCCAACTGTCAAATCCCGCAGTAGGCTCAGCAAATTTGACTCCTATTTCCATTAGTTGGAGTTACTGCTCATTCGCTTGGAAAAAAACTGATTACGTTTTCACACTGCAGGATCAGCGTTTAATTATGCACACTAGAAGTAGGTCCATTAGCCTCCAGCAAACACTCAAGACTTTCCAAAATGAGACCTAAGACTAGAATTCAAATTCTTCTGACCATAAAAAACAAACAGAAACACAAACAGGATAGCAACGTGCAAAGTTAAGAGGAGGACGAGGAAGAATAAAAATGGATAAGGATAAAAGGGAGGAGCGAGTGATGCAGTCATTCTTTCCATAAGTCAACAATAATGTCAAAATATAAAAATAAGCTGTTTTGAGGGCAACATAGAGAGACGAGGAGAAAGAAAGGTCAGAAACACACAATGTAGAGAAGAGAAAAAGACGAAGCATCGATGTGGTCGTTTCCCTTAGATAACAGTAATAGCCTTCATCAGCTCCGTCCATTGGGATTATACACTTACACTGGAAGCAAATTTCAAGTCAAGTAATTCTGCAAGGTGTTTTATATGGCCATCAAGAAATTTGGGGGTGGTATTTTGATTACATGTAGCTTTGCTCTTACACTGGAGTTAAATATTTGTTTGTTTTAGTTTCGCCACTGAACTAACGTGTGTAAAGGCAATACTTCTCGGAACAGTTCCACTGATAGTATTGGACAGTTCACATCTGGAGTAACTGCACCAACAGCAAGCAAGCAAGTGCTTTGGCAACTTTCACTGGCTTGGAAGCACCTTAAATCTGTCTTCCCCTCCCCGTGGGCTACACTCGCAGCTTGAGCTCTTTCCCACTAGCTCTGTCCAAGCGGAACGAGAGCAAATAGTGCCTGCAGGTGCAGAGCCAACAGCTGTGTTGGCAGACGGGAATTCTCTGTGCCTATAATATAGTCATGAGAATCAATTGCTATAGCTGCCTTCCTCAAGTGAGATCCCAAGCCAAGGCTGGCCTAGATGCCTCTTCCAAGGGGAAGTGGATGAGGATGGAGGGAAGTTCGGCTCTTTTACAGGCTTTTTCACCCATGTGTTTCCTCTTATGAACCATTACCAGCTGCTGTAGGTTTAGACTCTTCTAGGCTGCTTTGTATTTATGCACAGGCCAAGCCTGGTGCTAAAGCACCTTAGTAATGTGGGAATTACAGACAGGGATCATGCCTGGACACAGAAAAACCCTGTCCTTACGCTTTATTTAATGCTGCAGCAGCTTAAAATAATGGTAGCAAAATTCTCCTTGCCTTTAGAAACAGCAGACGCTGCAGCACACACCTGTCTCAGCGTTCAGTTTCAAAACTCCCTGATGAATATTTTCATTGACCTATTCTAGAACATTGAAGATGAACGTAAATTACTTCACAAACTCTCTTTCACAAACTCTCTTCCACAAAGTCCCAAGTTCTCCCTTTGCACGGTCCATACGTTTAACATGTTAGAAAAAAATACATATATTTTGTTGACTGTCATAGTGTTGCCACAATTCTGGAAGAACAGAAGACCTAGGAAGAGTTTCCAAAGGAGCTGTGCACCCGTCTCCTGCTGCCGCCCTTCTCCATTCCCCGCTGCAGGCCACATTCTCTAATCCTCCTTCCTAAGCAACACTACCCACGGTTAATGACTCCTGAACTCCTTAGTTCAAACAAAATGATGTATTAAGAGCTGAAGTGCAGTCTTTCTTTTCGGTCCAATAAAAATGACAGGATGTCTGGGTCTGGTGTCGCAGGCTGATAAAACCTGTTCCCTTAGGTCCGTCCCAAATACCTCTGAAGTCAAGGAAGCTTCTTATTGAATGTAATAGACTTTGAAGCAAGTTTCTACCAAGAAGGAAAGAACAATAGCTCTAGAAGATGAAAAAGAAACCAAGAAACAAAGCAAGAAGAAAAGATGGAAGGCAAGGAGAGGCTGTGCGAAAAAATAACCATATTCAAAAAGCCAAGTTGTTCTCACAGCTTAAAGCTCATTACCAAGTCAGTTCTGGAGTAATTAAAAGGGTATGTGGTCACCTGGATGACAGAGTCAAGCAACTGAGTACCCTTGTAAAATCAGCAACATATAGACAAGCTCTTTCCCAGGAGGCTCTTCTCTCTTTTACCATAAAAAAACTTCTTAATCACAATTTCCCATTTTTACTCTCTGCTCTGAGACTCTCTCATACCTAGATGGCATGAGTTTTGTTTTAAGTCCTCTTCCTTCATGTCACTTGTTAACATTTATGGGAACAATTTAAAACCCAGACTCTTATTTGGAAAGTTCACAATGGGTCTTTATTGCTACATTGAAATTAGATGTGTTACTAACGATACAATATTCATCTGCCAATCTCTAGCCTCAGTCTTCCTTAGGCAATATTAACAAAACTAATAGATGATGTCGTATTTTAGAACAAAATATCTAGGCCATATTAGCTCGTCCTTGGTATTTATGCCTAAAATTGGTTAGATTGTATACTTACCGATATTATTTCTCCCTGTAGTTTTCTTTTTAGCTAAAAAAAAACATTCTGCTTTATACATTTCTGCATTCAATGTCTACTTCGTTTACTTATCTTTTGCAACTACTTACAGCATGAGAAAATGGAATACTTCTTCTATATGAATATTCTATATGAATATTCATGTTCTATATGAACATTTGTCTATACGAGCACACATTAAAGATTTCCAGAGGAAAAAATGTATCACAATTAGTTGTTAATTGTCAGATAATGCAAGGTCATCTTATTTACTGAAGAAAACAATAGAAAAATACATTAAAAATTACTATTAAACTATGTAACATGTTTGGCCAAAAGAAAGGTAGGTGCTAAAAACCTACATCGTGCTGTACGAAAAAATTAATGATTCAGACAAACTAAGAAGTAAAGGTAACCAGAAGAGGACGCGGAAGTTTTCAAAATCTCACTACTATTTAATATCTCAAGTGCTAATTCACACTTAAAACTGAGCAAATTTCAGTTGTACAGTTTTACAGAACTGATAATTCTGCTTTTCAGATACCATCAGCAAATTTTCAGCATCCCTTAAATTAAAAGCACTTTACCCATATGTGGAAAAATTATGTCTATGAAGATTAAATATATTCTGTCAAAAAAAAAAATCATAAAATGTGCACAGTAATGCAGCAAATCACTTCCAAATAGGTTCAAATATTTCCACTTTGGAAATTCCTTTGGAAAATGCAGTTCAGTCTGCCTTTCATGGTTTTTAAGATCTAGAAACACTGATTTAAAGTTCAAAAGAACAATCACTACTTTAAAGTCTGCATTTTCCAACACTCAGCATACAGAATACCGATATTTTAATCTGCAGATGTGCCCTCTTCTTAAAAGAGGAAATAAAAAGCAATTTTAACAATGTGTTAGGTCTTGCCAGTCATTGGCTTTTTAATAGTAATCATCCTATTGCCTTCAAGTTTGATCCAATTTTCCCTGGGTTGTTCTGGAAGTACGTGGGAGTGTTTCTACCAACGTCAAAGGGAGCCGAATAACAATTTTTTTAGGAGCACATGCACAGTGTAGAGCTAAGAAGGCTAACGACGTCTAATAGAACTTTAATATTTCTACATTATTTTGAACTTAGTGAACTGAGGAACATCTGCGAGGAACGATCTGTATTTTTCTCATCAGTATTGTTTTTTCCTTGTTTTATCAGCAAGTAAGTTTCCTCTAGTGCTTGACCTTATCCCACATGCATATGTATCACATGAATTTGTGTGATAAGGAAGTGTTTATACTTGCAGATTCTTACTAACCTGCTCCACCTTTCCGCTGTGTTCCACTGAAGGCAGTGTTTCCATCAAAGGAGTATTTTATTGGAGAAAGCAGCAAGCCAGTATCATATTGCTTCTTCCTAAATTACCTATCTATTATCTATGTAAAGATTATAGGTATTGTTCTTTGTTCAGAAATAGCGTTTAACAAATTCTTAGAATAAATATATAGCTACGCTAGTGACCAAACCTGGAGAGGGTGTGGCACTTAATGTAAGGCAACCTTTCAGGAGCTGTGTCCTGTGCAGGCTCAGCTGGGCATTCGATGGGAGAGAAGACAAAAAGAAACATAGAATATCTGGTGTTTAACAAAGCTCCAGGATAATCTTGGAGAGTTTAATAAGACCCAAACATAGCAGCTCATTGTCACAGCACTTAACATTAAGTGGAGTTTTTAAAAGTACCTAAGCAAATAGATAATATGCCAAGCCCTTGATCAGCTGGAAAATAAACATATTTCAGGTAATTCAAGGAAGCTAGGCTAATTTTGGCCATTAGTCACCCAATGTTTTTAACGCTCTTTGAAATGAGTTACAGCCTTATTTTTCTAATTAGCATGCTAGATGCTTACTTTAAATCATTGAATGTTTAAAGATTTGATCCTATGCTTCTCATATAGAAAGAAAATTTCCCATTCTCATTTGAAAGGGAATAGCTCTAAATCCCAAACAGTTGTATTAAATAGGGGGGTATGGACTTTCACGGTCAAACTTGAGCAGTTCAAAGCTCCTTCACTTTAACAATATAATAATCCCATTTGAATATTCCTAGGGTTTAAACTGTTTTCCCCTTTCCACAAGACAACAGGCATTTACATTTGCAATTTTCATGCTTTAGCTACATAGCATCCCAAACTATCCCTACTCTTTGGAGCGTTCAGAAATTAATGAGATATTGCTGGGGGAAAAAAAAGAAACACATACAAAGGAAGGTTACTGTGGAAACGTAGCAGTCTCTCTACACAGCTTAGCCAGTGAGGAGTCCAGCACTGATGGCTGATGAACATGTTCTTGGAAATGAGACATTTCAGCTGCATCAGTGAAAAGATGGTTGTGCTGCTCCCTCTTCCAGAGCTGACAGATAAATCCAAGTCAGTAGTTAGAAGTTAAGAGCTTATCTTGTGTTGCCACCTTTCAGATTCCTGTTTTTGATATATTCCTAAAGCAGACGGAAAGGTTTACCTTATATTTTGTGGGAGGTGAAGTTGATGTTGAATAAGAGAGAGGCACAAGTCAGCTGGCGATACAGCAAGGAGATGGCTTGACCTTTTTTGATGGCTGGTCACGACTAGAAATATCTAGGCTGGAAAAATGAATGGATTGGCTCTATCAATGAAACAACGCAAATGCCGAAAAATTTAGGTTTATGCAACTTCTTTTCTTCAAATTCTAAGTATGGCTTGAAAAGAAGACAAGTTAAGTCACTGATTTAGATGCTACTCCAAGACCACCTTAACAAGATCAGGGTCTTTTTATGTCACACACATGTGGCTAGAGGACCCTGAAGTTCAAGTGCTTTACTGGCTAAAGCAAAGACCACTTTCAGAGATGATAGCGGAGAGGGAGAGGTCCAAATGAAAGCTCTGGGAATCTCAGGAAAATTGTAAAGGCCAAAGACAGAAGCAGATTCATGGTCAGTGAAAAACTGTTTGAGAAAGGTCAAAAAGGAGTGAAATTGTTAGGAAGTCAGGCTTAATGCAGCTGACCAGACAGATTAATTTGGATTCAGTGCCAACAAAGGGGAGCAGCCTGGTGATGGTGAGGAAGTGTGTGTTTCTTCAAAGTGCAGCTCAGAACAGTGATCGCAATGACCGTTGCTCTGATCATGTTTTCAGTACTGGGGGTGTATTTGGAGCTGCTGACATGAATGCCTTCAAAAGATGTCATTTGTTCATCCCGCTCAGGTCTCTGGAGTTCTCATCCTACCTGACTGCTTAGGGACTTTGCCTTGGGGAAGCACTGTTTCACATCCTCCTGGCCAGGCTAACAGATTGTGGAGCTATTAGTGAACTTTTAATCCAACTATGCAAATCAAAGTCCTATTTACAAGCAGACACCAAAGCTGCCTTTCCTAAAGTGGCTGCTACAGTTAGCAGAACAGCCATCAGTGAGATAATTATAGAGTCAGGGAATCCTCAGTTGATGCTGAGGATGTCAGGGTTTAATTGGCTGTTCTTCCTGGTTCCCCTCAGAAGAAGGGGCACCAATGTCCTGAATGAGAAGTAGCCTAGATGAGAGCGAGACGTGTAAGCCAGAAGGGTTTGAGTTCACCGTGAGCCGTGACAGCTGGCCCAAGGTCCTTGCCTCCCTCCATTGGCTGAGTCGGAGAGCAACTTCTTCTTCGTAAAACCCGGAGATAGATAACATTTATTCACCAAAAGCTTATAAGAGAGAATCACGTAGTGGACGAGATGATTGATGAGTTCAGACCTGCAGTCCCAGGGACCTTGGGGAAGGTGGCAGCTGTTGTGCTTTTTGTGACCTTACATGAAAGTATGTTTATTGAAGCAAACCCAGTATCTCTTGGGAGGCACTTGCATACCTGGAGTAAAATCCATGATGATGACATTAGCGTTCATAGTGAAAAGACACACTATGGGCTTGACTAGATACTGCTGGATGGTACTGCAGGCTTCATGTAATGGAAGTTCAGTCACAAAGAAGAGTGTGAGATCTTTGCATCACAGTGACATCTCTTAACACCTATTTAAATGTGACAAAGGGAGTGGAAAGAAGAAAACAAGCAAAGAGGATCAAACAGTTTTGGGAAGAGATGAACTAATGAGGTATGGTTTCCTATGGAAAACGTGTTTCACCATGGGATTTCAGTGTCTAATAAGGTGAAAGCATCCCCCACAGCTTCTACCGCAGCTGGGGCTTTCCGAACACCTCGCTCCTATTTGGATGCTCTAGAGCTGAGCACGCCCTGAGTTCATGCTGCAGTATATTTTGTAGTGGGAGTCCTACCAGCCCTCTCATCTCTACAGGGCTTTCTAAAGACTCACTATTATAGGTAAAAAGATGATGTCGCTGACAGCTAAAAGGAATTGCAAAACAAATAATAGACCTCTGTGTTTGGGCCCTGAGGACAGCAAGAGACTCTGAACCTCTTGGCTCACCTCCCCAAGGGGTTTGGCTGCCTGCGCCCAAGGGTGGCTCTGACATAGTACAGGTGCGTAACCAGGTGCCAACTGCTGGGAAAGAGCTGGGCGAAGAAGGGCTGGGAGAGGCTGTGATGAGGGCTGTACCCCTTGGCCCAGGTACACCTTCTCTCTCAGCCCGGGTCCTCACCTGTGCCACCTATGCTGGTGGCATACCTGTGCCGGGCACCCTGCCCTGCCGATCCTGACCATGCCTCCCTGATCTGGCTTCCTGGCTTGACCTTGGACCTGCCTTGTTGCTCTGGACCTGCCTGGTGATCGCCAGAGGACTCACCTGTGGAAGAGTGCTCCTTGTCAGCGCCCGTGATGGGAGGAAATATGTGAGCCAAGTTCTCTTTCTCGGACAAAAATTGTAGCAGCTGAGAGTAGGAGTCTCATTCTCCACTGCAGCCTTCCTTTCTAGCAGAGCTTAAGACCAAGCAAAGAGCCCTACCAGAGGTTAGGTATCCCCCTGTCTTTCTCTAGCTTCCAGTGTCCCTGGCAATAAATCAAATGGGTACATTCTGCAAATGCCAGCTGGGCACATCACAAAATCCCTGGAGAGTTTGGCATTCAGGGGGTGCTTCCTACCTGGACATGGCAGATAGCTTTACTGACTCATGGCGGTCACTTGAAGATTACTCTTTCTTTCTCGCACCTCTGTATTATCAGCTCCCAGATCACTTCATCCAGCTTGGACAGAGACACGTGCATCAATCCTTTGGGTCCTGCGCTCTGCATCAGGGTCCAGATTGCCGGTTAAAGGGTTTGCCATCCCTTGGGGAAGAAGGGAGAGGGCTCTGAAGTTACTACTTTCAAATCACCCTTATCTCCAGTCAGCTAAAACAAATAGAGAATTTATTTACAAGGCCTAAGAAAGGCAACACAGTCATAAGTTTTATAAAGACAGCAGCTAAAGAAAACTGTGTTTTTATCTACCTCCACTAAAACCTAACCCAACAGGTCTCTCTTTCTCTCCTTCTAGACAGCTGACAACGGCAGATGCCAGATTCTTACCTAATCCACGTGGGCAGTGACTCAGTCCTCTTGTATTTCCCATCCTCTGTTGGCAGAGCAGGCTATTTTTAGACCCAGAGGGTCCAGTCGTATTTGCTTCCTGCCCCCAGAGATTATTGAGATATAATAGCGTCTGGGAGGTCATTTTAATACTTTTAACACTTTTTCCTTATGCTATTGACAGCCTTCACCTCTTGGGAAATGTTCATTCCTTTGGCATGGTTAAAAGTAGTTAATAGCTGTCCGGAGAGTACATGCAGGCAGTCAGCAGTTTCCCCAGCGCTTAGTTAAGCTACAAGCAAATCACCAAACCACTGAGAAGATAATGTCTTTTTGCTCTGCATGGGACCCTATGAAGTTCACTGGGTGAGGTTTGTTTACCCTAGAACCACATACATAACATAAAACATATAATTTGATCATTATGCTTTACATGATCACGAGCAAGGGAGTGCTGCCTTGAGGTCCTGTTCTCTTGAGTGGGACCATGGCAAGGCAGTACAGGTAGAAAAGTGTATAATCTGGACCAGTGGCTCCTAATCTTTTCTACTCACCTCAGTTCTCTGGCCTCTTATGCCTTGTGTTGGACCACTGCTGCTACTCTGTTACACCAGCACACATATACACTTACACATTGAACCCGCTCTGGGCTGGCACTGTCTGCTCTGCATCCCATCCCCCCGTACTCAGCTCCAGCAGCAGCTGCTTGCTCGCAAGGGCTCCATTCTGCTCCTCACTTCAAGTGCTGGCCTGCATAAGCATTGGGAATGGGCATCCAAAGACTGATTCCTCATCCTGCCTTTTGCATTCCCTCGCCGCACGGTGTGTTGCAATCAGCCAGTGCAGTCTGTGTCTTCCTAAAAAGGAGACAAACCTTGTGCTCCTTACACAAAACACAGGAAGAGATAGATTACTCAAAATGGGATTCAGAAATGATCCATAAGCGGGAGACTGTACAGCTGTCCGATAGCCCTTGTTTTGGTTTATAGAAAGCTGCTCTATTCGTAGACAGAGCCATTGCACTTAGGGAGGTGTTTCTTACGCACTTACAATTGTCACAGTATTTCTCAGTCACCCACACTCCCATCATCACCTCTGTGTTTGATCTTCAGCCTCAGTCAGTAACGTGCTGCAAGCATTAATCCCAGCCAAGCAATTCTAAAAGATATGGTTACATATAATACAGGGTTCATATAAAGCAGCTTTGCCTGGGGAGTTGAATGTTGCTCAGGGAATTCTGTTCTGCAGTCGGCTAACAAACTGCTTAGGAGAGAGCCAAGCATTATCTGGCCAGTTATTAGCAAACCCAGTTTGTAGGATGTAAGTGCTTCCACAGTGGGACAACACAGTCCATGGTTATTTGGGAACAAGCTCAAAACTCCTTCTTATTTAACGGAAGGATTAATTTAACAGTTCTCCAGAGGACTGCAGATGGTATGAACCTAAGTAACCCCCAGCAATGACTGAAAAGGACAAAAAGAAGCGGCAAACCCTAATTCCAGATAATCTCCCGTGAAGGTAAGAATGCAGAATTGCTGAATGGCTTATCCATCTGGAGGTTGTGAGCAGCAAGCAGCCTGTCATCTCCCAGGTAGGAGGAAGCTGATCTAAGCTGGAGGAAGATACAGCCATGGCTTTGCTCTCCTTTGATTTCTGTTCAGCTGTTTCTGTAAATTTTGCGCCTCCTGTGTTTGTATTTGCATTTTGTAAAGAAACTGCGTACTTCACATTTACCTTAACCTTAAATATGATGGGTGCTTTCAAGGAGTGGTGGGAGTTTCAATACTCAGTTCTTCTGTGATGCTAAATCTTATGACTGTGATATATAAATACTGCAAAACGGTGCTCTTCTACTCAACTGCCAGGAGAGCTGGAAATGAAGAGTTCTCTGTGGAGGAAATATCTTCTAGGGGTACCAGGTGTTTCCTGGCTGCAGCTGCCCATTGAAGAAAACAAGGAAATTTTGAGGGACCGCTTGTTATTTGTGACAGAATTGTATCCTTGGGTTCAATGTCAGAAGTTCTTCAAAATGCAGGGTGAAAAGCTAGGATGGAAAGGATGGAAAACACATGGTTGTACTTCTACCACAATTAGTTCAATATGCACAATGCCATTATGGACCTCAAGTCTTTATTACATTGTCAGCTGGGTCATGAAGCTGTCAGGCTGTCTGTGGCTATAAACTGAGGGGTTAGGGGGGTGGGAGGTGTTTCATACTTATCCCTGCTGTAGCATGAGCCAGTTCAGATGTCAATCCCGGTGCAGACGTAAGTCCAGTCAGACACACATTTGACTGATCTAATCAGCTTGTAAGCCTGCATAGAATGAAATAGCTCTGCCAGCGACTTCCAGTGATAACACAATAACACTGTTCTAGCCAGTTATGCAGTTAGATACTTTTCTTGGTCAATATTAACCTTTTAGACTTTAGCTAAGTGTTTATCCTGGCTTCACTGTGGTCTGATCTCGCCTATAAAAGCTGAAAGCTAAAAGCTGAGCATGAAGATTGAGAAATTAGTTTTAAAATATTTTTCATTACTTAGAAGTTGTGCTTGAGCTTTTTTAAGAGAAGCAAAGAATGGCTTTTCTTTTCAGCTTTGTAAGCATTCTCCCTACACACTTGTCTCCCTTGCCAACATCTTTTCCTAAAGGAAGATCCCAATGGATCCTGACAGACCGTTGATTGATCACACTTTTTGATGCTAGAATTCACAGAGAGCCCCCATATGTCGCTGGAGACATACTGAGAGTCTCTGGGTCAAGATCGGAAGGGAAAGTAACTTTTGGGATGTTGTGGCGGAGTTTGTTACAGACTGCCTGACCAAGGTGGTGAAGCAGATGAGCTACAAATGACTAGCAGAAGTCCCTCAATTGCAAGCCCTTGTCACCACAGAAGGTTTCAGCCATCTAGTTGTCTTTTAGGACGGCAAAACAGCACTGTGCAAGCAATCCATGAGGTTCCTAGACTGAAGTCATGAAAACTTCTGAATGCGAATGCTGCACAGGCTGCCCAGATGCTGTACTTGACCTGCTTCTAAGGGAAGAACTGCTAACAAATTTGGCTGTAGATAGCAGTTTGGGTTGCTGTGACTTCCTAATGATTGAGTTCAGGATCTGGAGGAAAGCAAGGAAGGTAAGCAGCAGACTTAGGGCTAGGAGTTTAGGAGAACGGACATTGGCTTATTCAGGACAGAAAAGAATCCGCGTAGGTAGATTCATCCAGGAAGCAGACCTGCCTGCTTGGCTGTTGAACTGAATGGCAAAAAGAGCATACCAGAGGGAGAAACAACGGCAGGCCATGAAGGAAAAGTATAAGAGTAGTCTGCATGAAATTAGGAAGACCAAAGCCCAGCTGGAACTGAAACTTGCTACGGACATAAAAGTCAACAAGAAGGGAATCTATAACTCGGTTGGTAGCAAGGATGTCAAGAGATAATGTGGTCCATTGGTGAACGGTGAAGACGACTTAGTGATGGACAGCATGGAAAAGACTGAAGCACTCAATGTCTTTTAACCTCACTCTTCATAGGTAAAGTCTTCTCTTAGACCTCTGTGCATACCAGCATAGTTTGGGAAGGAGAGGGACAGCAAAACAGCAACTACTTAGAGGAGCTGGATGTATTTAGATCTGCGGTGCTGGGAAGGGTACACACAAGATGCTGAGGAGGCGAGACTGGCTCAGTCTGGTGAAGAGGAGCCAAAGGGACAATCTAACAGCGGCCTAGGGCTACTTAAAGGTGAATTACAAAGTTGACAGAACTAAACACTTCTCAACAGTGGCAGATGGTAAAACAAAGGAAAATGGCCACAAGTTGCAGTTTGGGAGGTTCAGATTAGTTTTAGGGAAAACGTCTCCAACATAAAGGTAGCACAGTACTGGAACAGCTTGCCCAGGGAGGCTGTGGAAACTCCATCCTTAGAGGTTTCCAAGGCTTGAGGAGGCAGAGCTATGGCTGGCCTGAAGTAACGTTGGCAACAGTCCCACATCAAACTGGAGGCTGGACTAGGGATCTCCAGCAGTGCGTTCCAACCAATATTTCTGTAGTTCTCTGGTTTATGCTCACCATTTCTTGTACTCTAATCACAATTAAAGGTGAACACAGGATACAGAAGAACGGGTCTCCAGTATGTGCAGTATTTTGTCTGAACTCTGTGATCAGTGTCGTTTTCTGATACGAGAGCCTTACTTCTGTTCAACTTACAGATTCTGTACCCGCCTTGGAAGGGCAGGAAAAAATGCCCATTTGTTAATTTCTCTTATTGTAAGAGAAAAGAGACTGTAGCTACTACCTAAGAATAATATAATGAAGCATTCTCCACAGTTATCATGATTTGAATATTACTGAACATAAATGCACTTTTCAAAACATAAAGCGCATGAAGAATTAGAGCTTGCTGTATATCTAAGGTCAGTCAGCCTGCATGTGCAAGAAGTTTGGATGTTACCACTAACCACAAATGGAAAACATGAGTTTAACTGATCTTTTAGTTTCCCAAATCATTTAAAACTTTATTTCCATTGAAAAAAAAATGTTACCTTCCTGGCTTCCTCCCTTTCTCCAGTGGTTTATAAGCGGCCATGAGTGAAAATATGCAAAACAACAGGACTCCAGCCCTTGCCCCTTTTACCTCTCTGGGACCTGACTCTGGGACAGAGTACCAAACACGCCACAATGAGCTGCAGAGCAAGCAGTGAAGCTATTTCGGCCTCTTCACACTGTTATAGTCTGCATCCAGTGAAACACTTAACGGAAAGACATGCTACCTGTCATTCCTTCTGAAAGGAAGGTGCCTGTGCACCACTGACTCGGGTGGAAGAGCTCCTGTCTCCAACAGCCACACCGTAAGCCGGCTGGCCATTGTAGCAAATGTTACTGCGTTCATTTTACAGTAATTCAGTTGTTGAAGTGACCCTCATAATAAGAACTCTTTTGCAACTTAGACTCAGAAATGCAATTGTGCAATTGAGTTCCTCGCTTTAAAACTACACATATGGATAGATTGATCTGTCCTGGGCAATATACAAAACAACCACACGGCTCATAGTGACATTCATTATTTTAGTCATATATCCACACACTCATCTCAAGACTGGATAGGTTTAATGTTTTAAACCATTTAATATGGGCCAAACTAGCCCTATGGCAGACCAGTACCAGGTGGATTGTGGTTGCAGATGTCATTCCCTCATGTTCTTCCTTAAATAAAAACAGCATTGTCTTGGGTTTCATTCTGCCCTTCATAAACAAGATTCTCGATTCATTTCATTGCAGAACTCCTGTTACTCATCTTCTGCTCTATAAATCACCTACGATCTTCCCATCTAAGCAGCAAGGAGTCTGGTGTTTTTGCTTTTACTTTGTTTTGTTTTTGTTTTTTAATTCTGTGGCCAGATCCTAATTCAACCCCCTTAGGTTCAGCTAGGCAGGAAGGGATAGGATGAGAGTAGCAGTAGAATGGGAAAAGGAAAAGCAAAAGACAACTCAGTTTTATAATCCTCTTGCTATGAAATTCCAATTTACTGTTCTATAAACAGAGCTTTCTAGGTTTATCTACACCGTACAACACTGCAGGATTTTCTGACAGCCATCAATCACTCATAGGAATACTAAAAAGCAGCAAAGCACTTCAGTAAGGTTTGTTGGGTTGCCCCCCACTGACCTCAAGAGCCCTAGTCACGGCTCTCATGCCATGGCTGTTTTGACCTAGCAAACTGCCTGAGGCAGTTAGCCATCATTATGAAACTACAGAAATACTTTGGCTATTATGTCCAGTATTAATGATCCAAAGGCAGACCTCAGGGATAGGCTAGAGGAAAATTCATGTAGTTTGTGTATTCATTTTCTGTGAAGAGCTGTCACTCTTTCCACCCCATATCTTGCATGTGTGAAAACACAGCACAAGTGAGCGTTAAGTGTATTAATCACAAAACAGGGCAAGGCACCATGGAATTTTACGTGATTCTTGTTTTTATTTGCATATAAGAGATTTGAGAATGACTGTGGGGATGTCCGTTTCAGAACAGAAATAGTTCGATGAAAACTGTACAGAATCAGTCTAAATATATCATTGGTTCACATCCAGTTGTTCTTAGTATTCCAGAGAGCAAACAGCTGGTGGAATCCCTCTACTGGATTATCATCTATCTGAAAAAAAAATAAAATAGCCAATAAGATTTAATAATGGAGTAGGCAAGTCCATGGGTCTCCTGAACTTAAGTTGTTTGCATTCACAATCCTCTGAGTCATGCAAGCATGGTGGTTTAGCATGTCTCAATTACACATTTATGGCTCTACTTTAAAACTATTGAACTGAGGCCAAGAGAGAGCATTAGCAGGGTTATCTGGAGCTCATCAGACAGAACTCATGCTTCGAGTAAAAAGAGATAACAATAGGAAGAGATAGCAATAAAAATAAGGAATTTAGAAGAGTAAAAACACCTAATATGCAAATCCTGCAGATTATTACAGTTCTCACCTGGAGCTGACCAACCACCGTACTCAAAATACAATTATCAGGAGCAGGCAGGTGATCTTGGTAAGTTATGCTGTGTTGAATATTTTGGAATTGAAGTCTCTATTTTGAAGACACAAAATTGTTGTATTAGTATACCTCTTCCCTGAGGTAAACATACACATTAAAGCATTTCTTTCCGTTAATGTACTCAGGATTCTCCACCAAGAGGAACATAGTCGTCTCGTAACTCTTGGTGGGAGGGCCAAGAACAGTAAGACAGACATGAGCCACCGGAGTAATAAACTCAAACTTATGCATATTCTGCACAATCTTTGTTGTAGCATTTCTATAATTAGGACAGTTAGCTGTGTGCAACACACCATTGCATTTTAGAAGGTGTATTACTGCAGCACAGCTGAGGAAATGAAAAGCTGTGTTCATACCCTACAAGTAATGCTATAGAGGTCTTAACTGGTAGTTCAGCAGAAGGCATTCCTAAAAATTTTATCTCATGCCACATGACAATATAGTTCTCTAAAAAGGGCCTACCGGTATGATAACTCTAACAAATAGACTAAAAAAACAACAAAAAGTGGGAGTTCTACCAGTTTGATTTCTTAATTTATCATGTTAGTTGACCGCTGTGTACCCCCAGAAAAATTAAACAACGATCTAATTAAGAAATGGCACCTCCTTTTTTGCTCTCACCCCAGTCCTTTCATTTTTCAGAATCATGTATGTGAAATTTCACAGTATGTTTACTACATCCACTTCCAGTCGGCAAAGCAGGCACAACTAAGAGTCTAACGCATCCAACACTGTGACATTCATCCAAAGAACTGCTTTCACCATCTCTTGCGGCAACAGCAGATCCTACAGATACCACAGAGGCCTGTGCGCCTCCTAAGGGAATGGGAAAGCCTCTCGCCAACATTACTCTGTTAGGAATCTGGAACAGAAATACTGTAGATTAAACAGATCTTGAACTAGTTATCCAATACCACAGCAATAAACGTGGACATTTCTGAACCGCAGAAATGCTTTGCAAGATAACCTATGCTAAACGAGTGTGAACTCTCTTCGAACTGCAGTTATCTGGAGAACTTTTTATTTTTGTTAAATAGGCTGCATGGCAGATGCATGAAAGCAGTATTTTGAACTGTATTCTCCTCTTTCTCGCCTACTGCAGATAGCAGCGTACCATCAACTTTAGCATAATGGCTGTTTTTGATATTACTGTCTTTACCATGTCAAGCAAGAAGCATATGTCTGAGGAGAGAAAGAAAAATAAAGACTGTCAAAGCCACTTCTGTGTTAACTCTGTAAAGATAAGGTAAGGTAACAATATTGGGAAGGTAGCCTGAAAAAAAACCCAAAAGCCTGAAACAAATGTGACACAATGTTATTTGGGCAGTAGAAAACAAAAATTTGTTACATCTGAGAATCATCCAGGAGATGGCCAGTATTAAGATATTAAAAATGCTAAGACCTGGAGATCAGAAAGGAACAAAAAAGCACAAGCACAAGCAAATGTTACTTTATAGGCCCGTTCCATTCTGCCCCTCTTCATGTCAACTCACTTCACCGAGATTATAGAATCCCATGCTACTCTTAAATCCATTAGAAATTTCCCCAGAAAAATCAAAAACCTGAAATGGTAGCATAGTCCATAAAATTGAAAGGAGAAACCTACCGGAAAAAGCAGAAGCAAGTCTAACAGCTTGTCCTTTCGAATTTTGGTGTTTCTTCACCATGAAAAGTGTCTCATGAATCTACAGCAAATGGCCTATCAACATAAATAAAAGGAACTCGATATGCAATGCACTCAGAATGATTTTTTTTAAAGAGTATTATCCCATAGATCTTAGTAGAAATGGGGAAAAAATTACCAGGAATCATATACCAAAGGGTAAATAGTCTGAGGATCTGCAGCTGACCCAATAATATGTATTCATTTCTATTCTGACAGAAGAGTTGGCTCTCACCAACTGCTGCAGTTGTGACAGAAATAGAAACAGAATGTCAAGCTGTTAAACAAAGCAGCGAGAAGTACCAATGAGGAAGTTAAAGTTCAAGCATCCAAATCAAAGTGATACTTACGCAAAGAGCACTTAGCTGTATTCTGTTAACGTTCAAATGCTGGTGATACAGATACACAAAGCTCAACCTGCTCCCGTGTAGTTTTTTTCAGCCATTCTTTGTTACAAACTGCCAAGAAAGCAAATACTTTTTAAATTTTAAGTCTAAGTTCCAGGGGAAACTTTGCAAACAAAGGACACTTTGGAAGAGGAAAGAGTGGAGGAGGACATTTCTCCTTTTCTTGCAATATGATCATCATTCTTGCAAATGAGAAGAGGAAAAATACTGAAACTGTTTTCCCATTGACCCAATATGTACAACCTTGCTGCTTCTTATCAGCTGCTCAATTCGTGTCCTACAGCAAAGATTCTTTAAACAAACTAAACTGCCAAGTTTAGGTTTCAGTTTTGCAACAGGCCCAGTATTAGCAGGATCTAGTAGCTCTGGGCTCTGCTCTTGAGCTCAGCTAGTATCAGGCTTGAGCACAACCCTCTGCAGATTCAAGACCAGTGTCTTTTCATTCAGCTAGGGTAGTTTTGTAAACACAGCCACAACCTAATTTGCTTTTATCTGAGCTTGAAATAGTCAATTCAAACTGAGCTTGCACTCATGTAGAATGACAAATTCTTACAGCCCATGGCTAAACAAAAAGCTACCGTGGAGTGAATTGACAGACTTACAAAAGATCTACTATAGTATTAAGAGTAAAATGAAAAAACAAAAAATTTGGTCAGCAAATGAGGAGGGATTAAATGGGTGCTAATAGCACGGTATTTGTTATACAGGATTTGGGAGCATGACCTTGTGTCCCCAGCCCCATCCCAGGCAGGGTGGTGAGGATCCGCACACTGCCATGCTTCATTTCTGCTGTCAGAATTTTCCGCACATTTTCCAGCTACAAAAGCAGCAGCCCAAGACCAAGACCCCAGCAGGCCCTCAGAAAAGCTAAAATTGCACGCTGCCTTGGCACGGGCATCACCCACTGCCCTCCTCACCCTCTCCACATCCAGCCCGGCAAGACATTACTTTGCTTAAAACAGCTTTCTCTTTAAACAGCAGAGAGAAACAATATATAAGAGAAAGAGACACCAGTGTACAGGGAGTAGGGAGCCTGTAGGAGTCCAGATAGGGGTGTTATTGGGGTAGGCCCTTTGAGGTAAAATGAGCGTGCCCAGGTTTAAGGATCCCTTGCTCAAGCGCCATTTCCACCCAGAAAAATGGGTCTGCCTAAGCCTACGATGTGGACAAGCGGTGTGGGGTAGGGGTGGCCTCTGGGTCATTACAATCAGTCTTGAACCTGCCTGGTGCGTTATGCTGTGACTTGCCGTTTCTTTCTAGTAAATGTGAAATGGCTCCGGAGTGCTTCAGAGTGATGGTGGCTCTCTGGTAGGTGCTAAATTTGAATACGTTTCAGGTGAATAATTATATTCAGTCTAGAGAAAATCGTGGTGTGTTTTGTGCAGGGCACAGTACTTGCTTCTACCTCAAACTTTTCCGTGATGAAATCGTATCCTGGGCAACATTTCCTGCCTTCTGTGCTAAATGTCACTGCTTTTTGATCGTAGATAAAAAAGGGTCTTTTTTTGTGCTGCAAGCCTTCCTCAGCACAAGATAAACTATGGGGGCAAATGATGTGGCTCTCCACTTCAGATGTTTTGGGCCTAATGTGTGCTTGCTGGGAAGCTGCTGAGTGCCACTCCGTTTGCCCGTAGTGATTCCTGCAGCGAGGAGACAGAGGCTGCAGGGGCCATGAAGTCACCATGGGGTCAGGCTCTGCCTGTATGTGTAAGAGCACAAAGGCGGGTTTGTGCCATTCTTTACAACCTGGTGTAACGGTGTTTCCTTGACAGCTTCTAGAGTCTCATCAGCTACTTGTACACCTCCACATTTCTTTCAGGGTTGGATGTCCTGCAGTGGTGGCAGAGACCATGTTTCATGAGTCAGAATGTATCACGAATGATTTGGCTCTCATGCTCTTAATGAAGAGGTGGCATCTGAGCCACCTGAGCCACCTCATCTGAGCATCATTTACCTTTCAAATAAACACTTAGGAAGGTGCAAATTCTTTAGGCAGTAATAACCACTTGACCTCCATCCAGCAACACCAGCATTGCTAGCAAAGGCCATACCAGTCAGTAAGTCAGTTCTTTAAATCCATTTTCCGGCTTGTGGAAAGAGAGTATGTGAAGGGAGCATTATGGTGAGTCTTTCATCATCTATGAATCGTGAAGAGTTAGAAGAAACATAGTCTTTATCTTGAGGGAGTTCAGCGTCCTTCCAGGAAAGACTGGCGATCACTGCAGCTATTTGGAGTCCATTAACTGACCACTTCTGTCTTTGTGTTTTGAGGGTAATCGTTAAATCCTGGCTTGATTCAAGCTCTGGAAAAAATGATATGGTCCTCCAGCCAAACACTTGGGCAAGGTAGATTTCCTGTGTGAGCAGCATTCACTCTGCCATTGAAACTGCCTTATGATAGCATCAAAATATTTTTTCATAGATTGTTTATTGCCTGAAAGCCTCGAGATAGGACAAAATTATCAGGCACTATTTTTGGTGCTCAGTTCAGCATTTAAGAAGGTTTAAAATTTCTGTACCACAGCCCATCTTGAGTTCCTTTCTATCCACTGGCCTATCAACTGAGAGACCCAGTTTTCTTTCCACAGCTTGGGATTTGTGCTGGCTAGTTATTTTATTTCTTTAGTTCCACATCTTCTCTAGACATAAGTTTGTTGACTTTGGGATTTTTTGTTACCTGGCCCAATGTCCTCCGGAGTTCAGGAGCGACAGACTATTAAGCTCATCAAGGACTGAGTTATTGTGCCAAAGGTGCTTCTGGACCATTGCTTAAGGAGTTGCTCCTCAGATCAACAGAGATGACCCCAGGTCTGTTGTGCTAGTTTTTTATTTTGTCAGGAGTCACCTCATGTCCCTCTGATCTGATGGCAGCCAAAGAAGATGCATTAGGCGAGGAGGTGGGTGGGCTGCCTGGATTCTGGAGGTAGCAGCTCCTTCCTTGCTCTTTGCTCCAAGTAGATAAACCTTAGAATCGGGTGATGATTTTCTGTTACAAGTTAGCAACATGAATAAAGTCCTGTGAACAGCAACTGTGGCCTTTGCACCCTGCTGCAAAATCCCAAACCAAAGTTTTTCACTGAAAAAGTAACCATTAGTAACATTGAAGTTTGCTTCCTACAAACATCAGTGGAGACACTAGCGGATTTATTTCCTCTCTCTACTGCAAAGAAAGCACCTATCATCTTTGAAACCCTCATGTCAAAGGGAGTAAAAAATGACTTGTGGCTTAGGTGGGGGAGCCAGAAACATATATATATGCGCATTGCTTTCCTTGGAGAGCTGGTCGAGATGCCACCAATTACAAAAGTTTGTGAATCTTATGACTGTAGGTAGTTCAACTAAGTGTAAAGAAAGGCTACAATTGTTATTTGAACCTGCGGCTAGAATGAAATAATCATCACTGGAAATGATGCCATGTTGTCCCAGGTAACTTTCTCAAAACCATGAGAGCCCAGAATCCATGGTCTTTTCGAGAGGCCAAACGGCTCAATGCTTTTGCTGTGGCACTGCCATTTTATTATGCCACATTCTCTATATTTTGTTTTCTGTCATCTCTTGCTTTTCTTGCAAGGAGGTGACTGCATAGTGCCTATTCCTTGGAGCCAGAGAGAGAGTAATTAGCTGAAATGATATGGTCCTCCAGCCAAACACAACTACAAGCTTAACTACAAGCTTTCTCCATTCGAATTTATTTTCCAGTAAGCATGAGCAAAGCCTGCCAAGTAAGGGGGACTCCCTGGAAAACATACTACAGGCAAAAAAAATTGAGAAGTAATTACCACAACAGACAAATATTACATTTTAACCCGTGTATTGAGATACCGTATTTGGTTGTCTATGTGTTTATGAGAATGACTGATCTTCCACCATAATAGACTATTTTTAATAGATTTTAAAGTGTAAATGCATGTAGTACAACTATTTGCGATCAGCAATAACTGAAAGCAATAAAAACGTGTGTAACTCAGTATTCATAGTTAGAAGATTTTCGTTCGGTTTGATAGGCCACAGACTACAGAGCTCTGAGATCTTTAAAACTAATTACAGGTTTTTGTCTTCACTTACCTTATTGCAGAGCTGATTAATGTGATATGCAGGATAGAATGACAAAGTATTGGGCAACACACTCATTTCACTTCGTTGAGCTTTTACTCCATACTTCTTGGCTTTACATACGCAAGCGAGGCTTAACAATACATTGGCTTCCATGATAGATAAACAATTCCTCGGATAGAAAATCAGATCTTTCTGATTTCCCTGGTGTGATGTCATTTTTGCCAGTGGTTATTCTGACTCATATGAGGGAGGAGACTGTGGTCCCCCTTGAGTTAGGCATCTCAGAGAGGGCTGGTAAAGTTCTCACCAAGTCAGGCTGTCTTCAGCACAGCAACGTTATTCAGCAACTCTGGGGGTGAGGCACTTCTGTTCTGGCAGGACATACAGCGCGTAAACACTTTCACAGCAGGGAAGGGGGAGCAGGGGACATCAAACTTATTCGCCACAATAAAATAGAGGAGGTAAGCACCCTCACTTACCGCCCCCCCCAAATCATCACCTTATAGGACTTCAGGAAAAGAGTCAGACTGAAAGAAGAATTGAGGTACTTCACTTTCATTATGAAACTTGATCTTACCCAGAGACTTGTATGAAGCCAGCATATTTGGGAAGGTTTAGTTTGATGGTCAAAGACAGCAAACACTTTTTTTAAAGCTAGCATCGACTATCACATTCATTCAAAAACTATTGGTGCAGCAGATGCCTATGTGGGCATCAATATCCTAAACTCAGCTGTGCTTTTGATTCTCTCACCGTTAAATAAGTTACTCCTATTTACACAAACATTCTTGACTAGGATTCACAGCTGAATACAGGATTACAGCAAGTGACTGTCTTTAACAGTAGGGGACTGAGTTTTGGGGTTCCCAAGAAGAGCCAAATACCCTCATTCCCTCCCCCCATCATCAATCCAGCACCTTATAGGACCACATCTTACAGAAAATAACCAGATTGAAAGAAGATCTATGGTTATAGAGTGGAAAAAAATAGCATCAAGGCATTCAAGCACATGATTAGAGGTCATATTGCTCAGGTAAGTGTAACTTTTCATTTATTGTCTTTCACAGCTGTGGAAGTCTTGAAGTTACCATCACATTGATGATGGGGCAGAGACAACTTCTGACCCTGCTTCCCTTGGAAGTCTGCAAAAACTGAAGCCGAGCTTTAGCGCCGGGGGCAGGAGCTGGTACAGAGCCGCAGCTTCTGCCTTCTGCGTCACTGTCACCCACCCGCTTTTGTGCAGCTCTCCAGATTTCCCCTGGGCCGCTTCTTCAAGCCCTTCCAGTCTGGCTCACAGTACAGTCTGCTCTATTCTAGGGTTTCCATCTCCTCTAAGCCTGGTTGCTTTTTCTTTTTTCTCCCTATCATGAAGTTCAGAAAGGCTGTCCCAGCACTGGAGCCTCCGGTCAGCTGGTAGGCCATCCCTCTTCTCTAACTAAAGTCTGGTTTCTATGACATTGGTGGTGGCAAGCAACATTAATGGTGACAAGCAGAAGACCCAGTAGCCCTCACTTGCCCAAGGGAGTAAAAGTATTAGGGTCTGAGAGTGAGAAGGGGTTTTGTTGCTGATTAGAGTGACTCTAATTTATAAATTGCAGCCTAGTTTACAGACATCCAAATCGTCAGTGAGAAGACACAGGGGTAATCTTTGCCCTCTTTGCTCTTTCAAAAGCCTAATAATAGGTTGTTTCTTCTTTTTTAACCTGTAGGCAGAATTAAGAAAGTCCCACCTTTATTTCAGTGGAAGTTGAAGATGGAGATACTAGTATTTGGTGGATTAGTTCAGCAAGTACCAATTATCAGGTTCCTATCATTCATTCAAAACGTTAAGAGCTTCGTTGCCGAGTTTCAACTAATTCATGGCTAGCTTTAGTAGAGAGGGATATTGTACACGAACAATTTCTGATATAGTAAATACCTGCACTCACTGGAAAACAAACTAAAGCATCTACTTCAAAGCGTGTCCCTCCCAGGGAATTTAGGAAGAACTCTAGATATCCAGAACAAGGCACACTGAAATATAGCGGATTATTCACCTGCTTCAAGTTAGGTGAGTATTAACGTGGGCTATGGCTTCAACACGGATCCTAATAAAAATGATGCACACATGTATAGGTCCTCACCCATTCAATATGAACTTTCAAGTAACTTAAGGGAATATCCTATTGACATTCTTAGCTCCTATCTTCTCCAAGTTCTTAAAAGCAATCCTTAATTTTCAAAATATGCTTCAAGTGGATTATTAAACACACTACAGTGAATTTCAGTGTACCTTACTGACCTGACTTTATCTCATCTACCTAAAAAATTCCTTTAGAACAATTTTTGGATTCTGGAGCCTACACTCAATTGTCTTTAAATCTTTTTGAAAGACTAAAGCAACATACTGTTGTGCAGCCTCCTTTGCATTATCTGTTATTTATTTTGCTTCCTCATTAACTAACAGAATCAAGTATTCCTTTTTTTCGTGTAACTCTTTACTACCTTGTTAATTGTAATTTATTTTGCAGTTTCAGCCTTTCTGACTTCATACACTCATGCTATTATTTGCACTTGTTTTGAGTCAGAGAGCTTTATTTTTGCTTTTCATACAATTCCTTACCCTTTTTCTGTAATCTTAAACAGTTACTAGGGCGTTCAAATTAAGCCCCCTACTCTGCTTCCCTGCTGCCTTTTTTCTGCTTTAAAGCTTTTAAGATTTTTTTTTTTTAAGACAAAGCACTGGCCATTGCTAAATTTAGCCCAACAGATGAGTAGTTCCTAATCCTTTTCTGGTTGCAACTCCCCCCTTTCACAACTGTAGATCTCCAAATATTGACATAAATGAATTGATTTTCTTTCAGGATTGTAACTTTATTTGCCACAACCTCAATGGGTTTCACCCTCTTGTGGAAAGTGCCCCATTAGACCAGGTCCTCTGGAGAATACACTGTCCAGGTCTTTGTGCACTGCAGGCTGCTTTTTGAATTCCATTGTCATTATTCTGCTTCCTTCCTGCCCTTAGAAAAAAAGGCACCATCATTTTATGTTATTTTTATCCAAATCACCCCAAAAGGTTTTTCTTTTAATCACACAGAAACAAGAATAATTTTATTGGAAATAATCAACAGAACTGCCAGAAGTTTTAACTCACGGTGTTGCCCACTGTATATTTTGTTTTTAGCAAACTGCTATCTGGCTGATAGCAGCTATATAGCTAACTATAGCAGCTTGAAAGGTTCTTAACAGATCATTGCAAACATTATTTTCATCTTTCTTACGTAACTTCTGCTAGCAAACCTCAGCATGTGTGGCAAACCCGTTAGTTTCAAAGAGGAAGTGGCGAACAGACTGTACAAACCTAATCTTTCAGTATCTATGTCAGTCTTTTTTACTATTGACAGTCTCCATTTTTAAGGGAGTGGCTTCTTCACTTCAGTGTAACAGTAGGTTGACTTTCAGTTTCGCCATCATCTGCCTCCAATTTGTTTTCCTCTTCCTGTAATTCAAGCTCCAGCTCATAGTCTGAGATTGATTCAGTGCTGTCATCCAAGTAATCAGCTTCACATTTGTCCAGTAAGTATTCCTGTGGTGTAACGTCATCATCAGGAGGATTCCTTACTTTCTTCTTTTTCATTTTCTTCTGAATCATAGACAGCTGCTGCTCCTGCTGTTCCATCCACGCAATGCTTTCTGTATCTTTGGACACTTTCAGTCTTTTGTACTCCATTATCTGCTTATTCAGCAGTTCATGATCAATACCAAAAAGATTAGACCGGATGGGTGAATCTGAAGATTCTGTTGTTGAAGAGCCTGATTTACTGTGAAAAGAAAAAGATTTTTGTGTTTTTTTTTTCTTTTTCCCCTCTGTGTATATTTTAAGCAGCAATGTTGACTGTGACAGTTTGGGTAATCCATAAATAAACTGGAATTTTCATTTGGAGTTTACTAATTCACTGTGTTCAGCATTGTGCTCCCCATATTAAAGAGGAAGAACTACCACTGGACTAAGTTTCTAGCTGTTGTAGAGAGTGGGTTTTGCAGAAGAGCAGGTTACCCAGAAGATGAACAAACATCAGTCTTAAAAGCTTCAACCTGAGAAACTCAGGAGGATGTACAACACACTATCATTAAAAAAAAAAAAAAGTTTTATTGTACTCCAGCCATAAATGTACCTGGATAAATAAAGCATGACTGGCTTTGACATCTTCCTCAAAGTCTACATATCTGTCCGCTGCTACCAACCCTTTGGCCCTGAAAAGATGTACCTGTAAGCCAGAGTATTAAGCTAGGGTTGTGCTCTAGGAAAAGGCACGCATAGACGACAGAGTTAGCACTGGATCTGGGAGCCCCAAGGAAGTTAAGATTACTCCCGCTTCTCTAAGGAGTCGAAAAAAGCAGCCTATACCCAGAACATGTCAGACAGACACATGAACAGTGCAGTACCTTAGGCTGGACCGAAGCATTTCCATGAGACAAACCGAGCAAGCTGTTAGGTGCCCTGCGGCAAAGTCTGTCCCAACTGTGATTTCCTCTCAGAATTTATTCCTGATTTGCACCTGATGAACAGTCCTGGAGCCATTAAGGCACAAAAGGTGACGTTCTTTTTCACCAAGAGACTCCAGCACACAAGTGGAAGGCTCTTGCTGGTTTCAAGAGTATCCAGCCCATATAGTCACTGTCCTAACAGCTTGCTCAACCCAGTCCCCAAGAGCCAAAAATCCCTCAGAGAAGAATGCGAAAATAAGTTATGTTTTATTAACCTAGGTAGGTAGATGTATCAGTAAACTATACTGACGTACATGTACAACAACCCAAACTTACACCACAATAGGAGATGCCAAATGGATAGGATAATGGTATGTTTATGCTGGTAAACACAGGGCTTTTATCTACATAAGGAAATCACCAGCAAGAAATAGCTATTACTGCTATGAGGCATTTTTTTAAATTTAATTATTGCAAATACATTGAGTCCTGAATTCTAAGAAGTTCTAGAAATGTTGCTCTCATAAAATTAACGACACCAATACCAGAACAAGTATTGGGTCCACAAGTGACAAATCCCACGACCACATCACTCAGAGTAGAGCGGTCAGACACTGCTGATTGCTGAGACTATGTTTTGATATCACCTTATGGGTTAATCGCCTCCAAGAGCCTACACACACTGTTGTTACATGTGACAATTCCATCATTCTCCACAGCTTAACAGAGGTCCACTTAAACACAAAAAGTAGATTTTCCCTTTTGTTATTTGCAAACCTGTGGTCTGCAGCAAGATACCTGTGCAGAAGAATCAAAGACAAAATAGCCCATAAAAAACATCTCAGCACTAAAATATAAAAATAAACCAGAGCACATACAATAAGAAATATTTTCTGCTAGTTTTAATAAATGGGTGCTACATTCGTAAAGAAAGTTTAAAACACAAAATAAAAGGCCACCCTCTACATATACATTTGTGGGATGATAACATATTAGTTTTGTCCTTAGTTATTCTGTAGTCTTTTCTGTTACAAGAGGCCCACCTGAGCCTTCTAAAAGCCAAGGAGCCTTACTGGGGTAAGGTCTTCCACAAACTCTCCCTCTTCTACTTTGTACTTCCTCTTGATAGCACTTTCCTGAATTCTGATATAACAACAACATTTTGCCATGTCAAATAATACTCCAGTTGGCAAAGACAGATGAAAATAGACACTTGTCCAATTTTGATTTTAAAAGCCCACCTGGAATCATTTTGAGGTAACTCTTCTTCTTCTTCTTCTGGAGGTCCAAAATCAGCAATTGACAATAACTCATCAATCTGTAAACACATGAAGACAACACATATCAAAGGCCCTGTACTAAAACCTACACAAGAAACAGACAAACATCAAACAGGAATTATAAATTTCTTTTCTACGTGTATGGGATATTTAGCAGAATCATTTCAAAATAGCCTTTTCTTCCATTTTCATTTAAATAGCTACTATGAAATGCATGTTATGGCGTAATTTTTCACTGGCCATGAGATAAGTTGGATCAGTCAACAGATCTCGCACACTTTTTAAGCTATGAGTGTGTCAGGATCGGCTTATCCTTCTTGCCTGCGAATTTTACACCAAATAGCATAATCAATCCATAGACTACACTTCCTTCAAAATTTTTTGTCTTATGCATATTCTGAACATATACTTTTTGATTTGTTTTTACTTTAATCTTGCAAATTCATCCTTATGCCGGGATTTTTGTCACTTCTTCCCTCTTTCTGGAAGTTTTTGTCTCTATCTCACATAAACATTGAACAGTTTTCCCAGCATCCTTTTAACATCATATCCAGCTGGTAAGAGCTACAAATTGAGTGAATCTGATGCTCACAGACTGTACCCATTTGTGAAAATTTTATCAATTTGAAATTTTTATTCCTACTTTTCTTTACATCACTTCCCTTCTAATTCAGGGTGCTCTTCTTCTAGGAGTTGAATTGCATGGTGTTTCCCTGTCTTGCAACACTTAAAAATCAGTTTCTGCTACATTATTTCAAGCCCTGTTACTCAAAATTGTGGATTACTCAAACCACACAGTCTGCGAAGCATGAGAAGATGATCCATCTACGTGTTTCCTAGTGCCATTCACTGAAGGAGGATTTTTTACTTTTCTTGTGTGGTTAGCTTAGCCTAGCATCAAGAAAGGTGCCTGTGCACTAAAACTTGAAGGCAAAGTAGGCCAAGGGGTTTTCTTCTTCAAAGAGAACAGGTGGTCATTTAAAGAAGACTGGGAAACGGTGATTAGCAGAACAGGTTCCATAATAACAGACCTAAAAAGTAGGACTTGCAAAAATACTGTTGTTCCACCTAGATATGCTAATAACAATAGTAATAATGACAAGGTTCCTTCATAATCACAGGTAGATTGTGTAGAAATTCTTGTATTGAGCTGGGGAAGGCATAAGAATGAATACAAGCAGCTTTCAGAAGTGCTTAGTTCATCTTCATTCTTGTGCTTTTTGTTAATCCTAATGCAGATGAGAAAGACGTACAGTATGGATCAGAATATTGGCATGACACCCTTTCCGAATTTTTCTGACCAAAGAAATTTCAAGCAGTTCACTGCACTTCTAGAGAGTAATGAAGTTATCCTCATCTCTTCCTAGGCTGCTAAAATGCACTGTATGAGCCCAGGAGTTATTAATAGTAATTGCATATGCTAGTACTAATAGCAACACATCTAAGAACAAGGCACTTTAAAGAACATTAGCCGAAGTGAGCATATTCACATTTCTGTGCCCTAAATTCACATAAATAGCTTGAGGAGCCTTTTTTTTTTTTTTTTAAATGAAATTCCATTCATTAGTGTCATTTTTCTCTTCTAGAAACGTCACCTTTTAAAAGAGCTTTCCCTTCACTGTCCTAGTAACAGCAAATTCCTAGAATACACCATTATTCCAGAAATATTTCTGCTAGTTAAAACTGTCAATACTTTGAGAGAAAATGCGGAACACTGAAGATTGAAGAAAATAAGAGTATCAGTGAGCTTAATCCTCTATGGAAAAACATGCACTTCCCTAGAAATTTTTTTTAACAATTCATAGATGGAAAAAGGCTGGGGTAAACAACAACAACAAAATCACTAATTAGATTCAATGGCATGTTAAGAACATTTAATGTTTCAAGTGTGGAACACAGTTCCTCAGACCTCATTCCTACAGTAGTATGTGCCAGACAGGAGATAACTGGCTACCTTGACAGTGTAATTTCTTTTTTTAGGCCATTTGATTTACTTATTCTCTTACTTATCTGGCACAAGACTCCCTAAATCACTTGAGAAATTTTAACAGATAAGCATCAACAAAATTCATGAGGACGTAGCCACAAGGATTCTTTTACACTGTATACAAGCATCAGTATCAGTTAAGAGTCTTTACCAAAATGCTTTGGAACATGAGTACGAAGAGGAAAGGTTAAAGACAAAGACTGATTTTTAATGTAGATTGCCATTGCAACTGAATGATCATCTCTCTCTGTATTCCAAAGCACTATGATATGCTAAGTCATCATGTAATGCATATCGTGATATTTGTACATTGAGTCAAGGACAACCATTACCTTTTTCAAAGCTGCTGCTTCTTTGTCTTTTACAAATACTATTGGGGGTACATTTCCTATAATCTGATTACTCATCAGAAGATACCTGGCAAAAATACAACATTCACTTTAATTAATAGTACATTATCTCCAGGACAGGCAAAACATTCGTTACTGAATTACATTAGAGCAGTACTGAAAGTTTAAGGATACGGTCCGGTCTTATCCTTACAGTCCGAAGGGTACTCATTCAGGTTAGCGCTCAGCAATATATCATTGCAGAACCTCAGCTCAGAATGTATATCGTCTTAAAACTGTTAGCTGCAGACCCTACTGAGTATCACTCTTGTCCCCTGTACACACACAGGCTGGCCCAGGTTTTTCCCCACTCCATTTGGCTTGCCCAACCCCACTGTAGTGGCAAGAGCAGGTGGAGGTTACAGCCCTCACCGTGTGGCAAGACAACTAACTAGTCCTCCGTGCTGTCTGCAGGAGGGACTGGCTGTGCCCCCTTCAACTTTTCTCCAGCCAGCAACACTCCTTCTCAAAGCGTGGAAGCTGCCACCCAGATCCGGTTCCTGGGTCCCAGGTGAGGAGTACAGGAGGGTATTGTGCTGGAGTGGGAGTTACACAGCCTTGGGAAACAGGGGAGAAGGAAATGGCCCTTTAAGCATGTTCCAAGGCCACCTTCCCCATGGGGTGAAGTCCTGACACTCCAACAAACCGCCTGGATAGCACAGGGTAAGCAAAGGAAGAGAACAAAATTTGCGTAATATCCTGAAAACTCACTAGTCCCTCTGCCAGAAACAGGTAAAAGTATCACAAAACCTGGTGGTATCCTCACACTTATTTTTTGGTAGCAATATTGTGAAGGATTTCTGCGTATTGGTCATCCCTTCCGGCGGTCCGCTGTCTAGAACGTGCTATCAGTAAGTCATTTCCAGAATTAAAATCCAGGACACTTTTAGCTTGTTAAATAAAAATGCAAGCTACCAGACACCTTACATATGGGACATGGTACAAGCAATACTTGCAGAGGTTACTGCATGCAAGATGTTAATTTGTATACTCAGAGCAATTCTATTAATTTAAATGCAGGTAAAGGAAAAAAAAAAAACATAGGGACAACAAAATGCACAGAAATGTTTACTGAGACGTAAGGGAAAAAAAACACTCTGATAAAATGGCTCTGTGAAAAAACAAACAAACAAAAACAAATTGTCTCCAGCTACCAGAACTGCACAATGAATCTGGAAGGAGGTAGTTCATATATCCAGAAGTTCTCTCTTGTGCAGCACATATCCTGGTGTATTGTAGGGCCTAGTATGCCCAAAACGCCACCACTAATGCAATGAAATCACACTTTTGCTAAACTCCTCTTTCTTTCTGCCAGCCCAGTACAAACTGAGGAAAGCAAAGAAGCCAAGTAAGCCAGCTATGCTCCAACAGGAGAATTCACAGCTGGCCTGAGACTGCCATCCATCCCTGTGAGGTTCATCACAGGAGACACTTTGACCCTAAATATCTAAAAACCTAAAGTATCCCAACAAGTCAGATTTAGATTGTTAGAAATGCTTAAGAAATGTTCTTAATATAGTACATGGCTATGAATTTATGAAGTAGTGTAACAGTTTATGGTATAGCAGTACCGTATACGTGGAGCACTCTTCCGCAATACACTTTCAACATAACTGTCTTTCTCTGTAGTAGAAGTAGGGTTCCAGTAAATACGACATGCTGAAAACTTTGATGCCATGGACACCTGCAAAAAGGTAAACCTTCTTTCAAATTTATACATACCTATGCGTGCGTGTGTGCATACATATATATACACATACTTCATATACAACAAAGCATCCCCTTCATAAATAAACATGCAGCAACCCAATTTGGATATATAAATGCTTAGGAGAACCTTTCCTTTCCCCTTGCTCTTAAGAACCAACAGGACACAGTGTCCTTACAGCAGTATGATTTAACACTGAGTAAGATTCACATTTTGTATGTGAGAGCACTTTTTAATTTAGGAAAATCATTGCCTAATCACCCTCCTTAAGCGAAATTAAATGGAGAAGTCCTTAAACACTTCTATGTTATTGACAGTGCTACATTTACTGAATGTCATGCTACTGCTGTCACCAATAGCCCAGAAGTACTATTTATTGCATGCTATTTTGGAATACAGTTCTTGAAAAGTGCATGTTTCTGCCACAGAAGGAACGGTGACAATATCTGGTTTGTTCTCACCTAGAGTTTGGTTTTGATAGTCACAGAAAAGAGGATGCCATTGTAACTCAAGAGTCTTCAGTTTGAAAGCCCTCATTGAACTGGGAACCTCCAGCATTTGAATCTGTAGCTCATAGCTGTCGTGCATGCAATTGAAAACACATATGCTTCTGTCCCTGCACAACATGAAGTAGGCTGACTACCTTCCTGAAGAATACATTTTTAAACATAAATTGAATTTTGACAGATTTCCATAACTGTCATTCATCTCATCTAGCACTGTCTTAACAAACACTTCACACTGACAGAGTACATTCAGCAGATTTCTGCAAAGCCAGTTCTATTAACCTGTTCAGGTCAACCAAAGAAGAGTTGAGAATGAGGGAAGGAAAAGTATAAACTACCAATTACAAGGCACAGTTCAGAGATCAAGAAGCTGCCTCGTCTAGAAACTCATTCTTCAAACAAACAGCTGTCTACAGACACTAGCAGAAAAAAACAACTCACAGGAAGGATATTCCTAGGAACGAGAACTGCATGACCATCATGACCATTTGTCATCTGCTGTTGACAAATTAACAGCACCTGCTTTTTCCTGTGGCAGTTATTTTAGGGCAGAATGGACTGTCCTCACACATGAGGCTAGACAACGATTGTTTTCCACTACCAAAGAACTCCCCCTTTCAGAAAGCCACCACTCACTGAAAATGTGATCACGAACAATGATCACTAACTGGTTGTCCCTGTTGCAAGATCAGCCTTCCCCATCTCCCAGACTAAGCCTAACATTAAAGCACATAAACATCCCAACCCAAAACAAGCCATTTCTTGATCACATGAGTAATGTAATTGAGTGGATAAAATTTTGATGCATGAAGCTTGAAGAACGATTCTTATCATCTTATATTACTACTAGGTGACTTTGACTTTAGATATGAGAAAGCAAATTCTGCTGTATTGTAGAAAGCCTTCTAAGAGCTTTCTTCTGATAATGGAAATAAGGATATCAGATCACAATTAGCTCAAGAATAAAACAGGACTGAGTCTCTTCCATGTCCCAGTGGAGCAGGGGCAATAAGCACAACGTAGTTACAAAAATATATCTGTACTGTATTTGTAAGAAGGTTGTTTCTTTCCCTCCCTTATTTCATAAGTCAAATCTGTTGTTTCATTTACAGCAAAGTCTCCGGAAAGTGTTGTGACTTGTCTACACCAGCCAGTATTTTTAAGTGTAGACATGCCATTAGGGTTACACAGGCAATCCCCAAAGCCCCAGAGAGAGAAATAACATAAGAGGAATGCTGCACATATACATCCAAAAGGCTACCTCACCCATGTAATTTAAATCATTTGCCTGAAGGCAGAACGGATTCAGCAACCATAAAGATCTGTTTCTATCATAACTGACAAACCCCTTGTCACAGATACAGCTATGAGGTACTTTTCTGTGCTTCTAACCAACAAAGCTAAGTCTATAAAGTTTTTATGCCAAACCTTGCTATTATTTCACCTGAAGAATACAGCAAACACAGAAGAGAAAACTACAAGCAATAAACAAGAATGCTGAGACTGACTTAGTTTCTGAATCACAGCTTTAATGTCCCCCTCCGATCTGTAAATTACAACACTAGCTACAAGTAGGTTCAAACATATCTAATTCTTCTGGAAACCTGTTTGCCAATGCAAATAGAAGGTAAAAATTATTAAGCTCGCCTTCTTTTGAACTAAGCTCATTCACTGTTTAAGCCTTCTACTGTGTAATTGAAGCTGATGAGGGAACAAGGAGGCATCAGCTCTCATACATACAGCTGCATCAAGAAAAGCCTCTGGTAAAGGTATAGTTATGTTGGTAAAACCAGGCTCCTTCATCTGAAAGGGGCAAGGTGAGTAATATGTGTTCACATAACAGAAAAAAAAAGTCATACCAGCAAAACCCACCATTTCGTTGGAGTAAATGACATTTGCATTACTATACTGGCAAACTGCACTGGTACAACAGCAGCAAAGCTCTCCTAGCAGGCAAGGCGAACCCAGTGTCTCCTCTTCAACTGCAGTGCCACAGTTGGCAGGGCTGCAGCAAAGCCCCCTGGCACATGTCAGCCCAGGGGAGCTCCTTCAGCATGCGGCACCAGCCTCAAGGCATAATCAGAGCAGCTCAACACAAGCTGTAGTTTTTGCACTTGCCTTGCAGATTTCTAGCTTGAGGTCATAAAGCTCTTGATTAATTTCACAGGTATTCATCATCTCTGTCACAGCTTTATAAATAAGATTATTCAAGACTCTGCAGCGTATGTTATCTTCTTTTCTAATTTTTGTCTGGTCATCTTTCATCACAGAGGCCAACTTGGTTGGTTTATACATCTTCCAAAAACAAAGCAAAGAAACAAAAATTAGTCAGTAGTTACAAACTTATACTAGGCGATAATACACAGTGTTACTAGGCATGCTCTTAGAGTGCCACTGTTGCAGCTGTGCTGGCCTTATATCAGTCTTATATATCAAATGTTTAAAGAATTTCTCCTCACAAAACTTTTGATCTTTATGAATCATAGTCAAGGTTTCTTATTTTCTTTAGTATTTTGCAGCTAGTTTTACAGCTCAGTAAATCAGTTTTCTAAAACAGAGCAGGTATTAACAAGAAAATATTGCTGTTCAAAAAAAACATAAAAACTTGTTTTCCAGATAAGTCTCATGTACTTCTTTTTTGCAGTGTACTTTGCCCAGAAAGAGAAGTTTGAGCACAGTATAATTTGTAACTAGAAGAAAAACTAAAAAAAAAAAAAAACAACAAACCCAAGTAATTAAACTCAAAAAAAAAAAAAAGAGAGGTTTGTCATTCTGTGACTGGGACCCCGCTCTCCAGACTGATCAGAATTTGCCTCATACCAGTAAGAATTCAAAGCGATTACAATCAGAGATTCTTGCAGCATGGACACCATCCTTTTCAATATAGGAAAACTGGTCTGGAAAGGCTCTCTGGGGTCGTCGAGCCTAGCAGTTCCTTGCAATGGCAAGCAACCATGCTGTGGATGTTTCTTCCAAAAGGATCCAGAGAACATCTACTCCATGTACTGCAAGACTACCTCCCCAGTAACCTTACAGCATCTACCTGAGCCAAAAGCCTCAAAAATTACAGCATGCCATGGTAAGAGAGTAAAAAAGCTAAAGGTATGAACCATATCCATGATCCCTACAACTGCAGAAAAATAAGTGAAAGCACATAGGGGATATCAAAAAGTGGAACATTGTGCCCCATACTACTGTAGGAAATAATGAGGAAAGAATAATAATTCCTGCCAATCGAACATAGAAAAAAATATTCTCTAGTTTAACTATGAGCTTACAATAATTGGCTCTGGAACGTCTTTCAATACCATTTGGAGTATCATCCTGCATCCTTTATGCCTGCAGCTGAACAGGCTTCATTATGGAAGCAGATCACAACACTGTACTTGACCTAAAAATAACTTTTTTTCAGTTAGCCACCGTTTCATGGTTGTTTTAGCTGACGTTAGCCAGCAGCGCCATTTACAGAGGAAGCTGTGGCCCTCCTGCTGAAGGTTTCTTCTGCAGTGATTCCTCCTCTCTGTGCTGATACGTAGCCTAGCCTCATTGAGTGTCACACTGGGAAAGCGATCCAGATTAAAACTAAGCAAGTATACAGAATTTTCAGTATGGATCAGTTCTCTGGCACAGGCTCGAGCGCATTGGTGCATCCGTAACATTTTGCTATTTCTCCACCAAAAAATACTTTTCCCGAAGTTACGTGCAGCGGCAGAAGTACAAGTTTGTTCCTCCTGGCACAGATAAACACAGTACTGTAAAAGCTTGTACTTACCATTTTGGACTCCAAGGCAGGACTGTCATACCAAAACTTCTTTCTTTTGGGGGGAAAAAAAACAAAGGAAAGGAATGCATCTTTATCTTTAAGCAATTCAGAGAAATAACGGGTACCCCGCGCAATTAAAACGTCACCTGCCTGAAAACACACTGACATAACACCCACCACCACCGGATTTTGTGCCCACAAGCTTTCAGGTTTGCACGTTAACATTTACAAGTTGTTTAAGCGGGCCGTGCAGGATGCAACGCTTCCCCTCCGCGCAAGCTGCTCCACGTGGAGGAGGGAGAAAACCAAAAACAAACAAACAAATAAAAAATCACCAAAAAAAAAAAATGTTTGTTCAGGAAGCGATATAACTTGGCACAATATTAAAATACCTCTCCCATAACCCTAGAGCTACCGGACGCTGCTGTTCGCAGGGCAGACTGAAGGTGGCCTACGTCCACCCCTGCGCATATCTGAGGGTATTTGAGGGCCAACAGGGTTTTTACTGCGCTGGCACAGACCGCTCGAGCCCGGCGTCTGGCAGGGAGGCGGCGGCGCAGCCCGCTCACGGCCTCCCGCCCCGAGGCCCCAACAGTCCCCGCCGGGCGGCCCGGCCCGGCCCGGCCGCAGCGAGCGCCTCCGGCCCCGGCACCTACTTGGTTTTGTGGAGCATTTTCTTCAGTAGGTTCCTGGAGCCGCCGAGGGCGGCGGAGGTGCGCAGCGCCCGCCCGCCCTGCGCCGCCGCCGCCGCCGCCGCCGCCGCCGCCCGGGCACCCCACATGGTCTCGGCCCGGCCCGGCCCGGCTCGCGGCGGGACCGCAGCGCCCCCGCCGGAGGCGGCGGTAACAGCGAGGCCGGGCCCGGGGCGGAGCTGCTGCGGGGCCGCCTCGGCCTCCCCCCCGCCCCCTGCCCGCCCCAGAGCAGTGACGCTTCAGCCCGGAGAAGGGTTGTCATTTTTCTGGAGTTTTTTTTTTTTTTCCCTTCTCTTAATTTTTCTGATTTTTCTCTTGTTTTCCTGCGCTTCCTGCTCGCCAGTTAGGGGGAGGCGGGTGCGCGGGCGTGCTCGGGGCAGGGGCAGCCCCGCTGCCTCCCGCACCGCCCTCTGCTGCACCCCGGCGCGCCGGGACACGTAACCAGGGCGGTGGGGCAGTCACTGCGGCCGAGGAGGCGGCACGCAGGGCACCTCCTGTGCCTCCTCAGGCCAGTTTTGCTGGCCCAGCCGTGCAATTTGGCAGTAGGTCTGGGGGTATGGCAGGGGACAAATCATGCTCCCAGCCAACACAGCTAAACTAACCCCAAGCCCTGTGCAGACATAACTTATGCACGGGCTATATTATTTGGATAGCTGAGTTAGCTTATAAGCAAGAATAAATCTGTTTGCTGACATAAGCTACGTTTCCATTAAAGGGCTGTACCAGCAAAGGCCTTGCAAAGGAGTCCGCAGTTACGCATTGCTGCTGGAGTGAGAAATCTCCAGAACAGTCAGTCTAAAATAGTCTGCAGTTGACTGTGCAGCGGAGTTCATTAGTGGCACTGGAACATAGGGTTATGTAATGAGTTAAATGTCTTTCAATTCAGTGTTGCACTGATCTGCGCTTTCAAGAGAACACAAGAAAAATAAATCACACCAATGCTAGATTCTGGACTTTGAGGTTTTTTTACTTAAGTTCGGGATCAAACACTCCACTTTCCCACACAGAATCACTTTTTCTTATTAGAATAAATTAAAACTATGCCTTATACCTCTGTGTTTTATCTGTGTAACACACAGAGGCCAATTACATGATCACAGGCTATCACGTGAAGAGTGACCAAGTTACTATTTCCTCACATCAGGAGAAACATTACTAACATTAATATCATCATTAAATGGAAGCCACTTTACAGTAACACTTCATTAGGGATAGGAAGACCTCTAAGAGCAGCTTGCATGCTTTCAATCATGTTTTCCATCATAAGGCGACGAGTCTCTTTAGTGGCACTTCCAATGTGAGGAGTTACTACAACGTTCTTCATCTTTAACAAAGGATGATCCCTGCAAAAGGAAAGAAATATTGAAGCAGTCACTCACAGAGCATTTATCTGCTATTTCAGAACTTGAAGGGAGCCAGGGATATATTTAAAATAATAATTACAAATAGAAACTAATTGCATGATTCACGCATATTCAGAGTGGAGTTCAAACACCTGCCTAGCTTGCAGTTTTTAGGCAGCAAATCTTCCAAATAAGTCAGTATGAATCTTGTTTGTCTAGGACTGAAGGATTGGGGACATCATTTCAGCAGGACTAGTGTACATGCATTATGTTCTTCTACTAATTATTATAAAAATTACATAACTTCTCATAGGCTCACAAACTTATTGTGAAGTGCACACACACACATTTAGATTTAAACTTAAATGCGTGTTCTACCTTGGCAAAGGTTCAGGGTATGTCACATCCAGAGCAGCTGCCTTAATAACTTTGTTTTGAAGGGCTTCCACCAAAGCATCCTGATCCACAACCAGACCTGAATTATAATTAAAAAAAAGATATTCTTATCTTCATATTCCGTACAGATCTCTCACCACCCTTTCTAGCATATTGTTCAGGCAAATGGTAGAGCTAGTGATGTTCACAAAGCAGAAGTGGCAGCAGAGGGTGGTAAAGGGGTGGGAAAAGCTTGGGCGCTTACATCAGAGCTGGACAGTCAGAGATTTCAAAAGGCAGTACATAGCACCATAAAACAAAGTATAGTGCCAGTCTTCAGGGTGGGCTGTGCCACCTTGATGTATGTTAGCAAGAACAACGCACTAAATAGGGAGGAAAATAAAAGGCTTGGCTAGAAGGTTATACACATATACAAAGACTTCCAGCACTCTAAACTCACTGACATTTTAGAGACCACCCTGTTCAGAATTATGGAAATGCTTAAATGCTTTGCCAAGACACAGCCATGGACTTCTAAATAATCTAGTAATCGGAGATTTTACTGAAAATTTCAGGGTGACAGACTTTATATTAGGGTTGGGTTTTCCCAGGACTTTTAATGCTCCCAAAATTCATAACTGCCAACCAACCATAAAGCAGCTCTATTTACTCTGCACCTCACCTCTGCTGATATTAATGAGAGTAGCTGTGGGTTTCATCAGCTCCAGCTCCCTCTTCCCGATCAGTTTGCGCGTCTGTGGAGTCAGGACCACAGCCAGGATCACAAAATCTGACTGCTGGAGCAAGTCATCTATCTTTTTACAGTAAATAGCTCCAACAGCACTTTCTTCTTCCTTGTTTCTGCAGGGGGGGGAAAAAAAAAGATAAACTCCAGTAGCAAGCAACAAGTTACAGAAGAAGTTCAAATCACCTTAAGAGAAATGGATTCTTAATTGTTTTCTTGCTTCTCCTTTAGAGAGAAGCAGCTAGCTAGCTACTTGGCTGAAACACAGTAAAGAAAAATGTTAATCTCTGTTTCCCAGAACATCAAGCGCTTTGTATAAAAATGTGCAGTATTGTATCTGTGGGGAAGGAAAATAAGAAATGAATACCACATAAATGCACTCAATAAATATTTGTAACACAGCTTCCGGTTGCAACAAGGATTATTTTCCAACCCACATGTAAGACTGTTACGTTTGATGTTAACTCCGTTCCCTATGAAGAGTAACCGATCTGAAAATTGCTGAGAGAGACACAACTGGGCAATGCTTAAATCCTTAGAAATTTATGTCAATAGCAGTCCGCCTGGTCTGTGGATCAGTGCTGGCCCACAGAAACTATATGATGTAGGATATGCCATCACTTTACACCCATTTCAGGACACGATCGGGGCAGGTACTGCACATGCACTTCACACAGAGGATAGCCGAAGGGCTGGCAAGTGCTGCTCTCTTTGTTAAAGACAGCTGATTCGGAAGGGATGAGTTGTTTACACCTGGGTCCTTCCTACATACTAGTCACAGGAGTTAGGTCCTACTGGACTATTCCTCTATTCCTCAGTCTATTGCGATGTCATTGACGTTATGGAAAGGCTCAGGAAACTCTAGTTCAAAAGGAGATCAGTGAGATCTACCAGTTCTATTGTTTTCTGACTTTGTTATTGTATAAATTGTGTAATTAATGACCATCTTGAAGCAAGTGTATGTATTTTGCCACTTAAAATTAACAGCTGATAAAGAGATAGCTACTTACTGTCAGGGAACCAAAGGCACTATCAGACCTTGCTGCCCCTGCTCAGCCTCCCCTGGGGCCTTCCCTTACTCCTGCCCCAGGGCCCAGGATCTCTTTCCAGCCCAGCCCAGGGCCATCAGTCTCTGCCCCAGCAACGCACCCACCCGCAATGCCAGTCTCCAGCACTGCTACAGTTGTGCCCCTGCCTGGCCATGGGCCCTGCTGATCTGGACCCAACCTGCGGACTGACTGCGTGGCCCAGCCTCAACCCTGCCCCAGTCCCACGGCCCTGCCCAGCCATCACGGTTACCCTCATCAGGCCTGATCCTGACCCCAGCCAACACAGCTGACAGCCCAACCTGCCCTCAGCCTGGCCCTGTCCTACCTGGCCATCGCAGGACTTGATTTGCAGATTGACTTCCTGGCTTGACCTCAGATCTGCCTCATCGCCATGAACTGATAATCTGGACTCTTGGCTGAACCTGGACACTCTGTCTGGGCCGGTTCTGCTCGGGTACTGTGGGGCTGGGCCTTGGTCGGTGACAGACGTGTTATTTATTGTACCTGGCTCCCCTTCCCTTAGGGAACAGCCAGCCCTCGTTGCTTCCTGACACTTAGAATAATTAATAATGCTGCAGAGAGCGCATCATCTGGACACAGAGGGAACATAAGATTAGTTTGACAGTGAGAGCTCCAAGGAATTTTTAAAAGCACTGACAAAACAGATTTTCCATGGAGCAATATCTGTTTTTACCTCTGGTTCCTGTTGTGGTACAAAATCTTCATGTCAAAGGCTTTGGCCCTCTGAGCCACTTTGTAGCCAATGGTGCCCATTCCAATGATCCCTAGAGTTGTCCCAGAAACTTCAACTCCCAGCCAGTCAGCAGGGAAATATTCAGTGTCAGGGGAAACTGCCATCTGATAGCCTTGGGGGAAGACAAAAAGGAAAAATGTCACATTAAGGACTTGAATGATCCCTGGCATCTGGTTACCATTGCTTACTTTTTTATGATAACATAATACAGAAGCAGAGGACAGATAACTTAGTGTTACTGTGTTTCTGGCAAAGAAGTTGCACTAGCAACCTGATTCCCTAAATTGATTTCTTGCTTAGGATACAAACAGACCTCCCCCTTTGGAAGACAAGGGTGGTAGGACAATCTGCCTTTGACGTGCATACAAACCTGCTTGTCATCTCTCTCTGCCTGCAATACCAACTACTGTCCCATTCAGTGGCACCTCAAGCAACAGGCCTTCTTACTCATGGTGGTTGGCCCATAGGGTCAAAGAAGCTGGCAGCGCCATGGATGTCACCTACACTGTAGATACTGAATTGTGTAACTGATGAAATACAGGTTGCAGTATCACTGAAAGACTTCCAGTAAGGCCAGAATACGATTCCCGGCCATCTTGAAGATACATCAAAGCTGGCAGGGAAAAGAAACACAGAGCTGGTGGATTGATTTCTGGAGACTGCAGTGAATAAGCAGCATGAGGGAGTGGTTATGGGCTGAGACAGAAGAGATTGGAATTAGGTGTGTCTGGAAGAAGGTACATATCTATATTGCTGATTTGTCTGTGTGGAAATTGTATGGACTGTGTTTACGTTATTGTCAGCAAGACAGATTTATCTTAACTTTTTCCACATCCCTGGATTTTTCTGTATTTCTATTCTAAGCCTATTTTTACCTCAGCACACGTTTTTTTAATAGCATATTTTGAAGAGTCAGTCTTTCCATAGAAAGACTAAAGCCATTTCACTTATTACCTTCCACAAGTCTCCTGGCAGATGCCAGCATCAAAGCCATTCCCAAGTCTGCAGTGTCCGTGGAAACAACAAATGGAGTGTTGGACACTTTCACACCAAAGCTGGAGAGGAGGTTCAGGTCCAAGTGATCTATCCCCACCCCAGAGCTTGCAACTACTTTCAACATAGGCAGGCTCTGGAGCAGCTCTTTATCAATAACGGGCTTGTGATACCACATATAAATAGCTTTGATCTTTTCACCAAGAAACTTTTTGTTTTCCAGATATTCTTTCATGGTGATAAGGCAAAAATGTTTCTTCAGAAATTCAACATGGTCCTCATATACTCCGTGTTTCCCTCCTATACAGTCAATTAGCACATACGGCAGGTCCTGATCTTCCATGTCCTACAAAAGCAATGAGAAACCAAAATGACATCTCCTGTTATGCTTTTTTTTTTTCAAAAACAGGAATGGGTCAGCTCCATTACTTGTTGTTTTCCCACTTTATGACAGAGTTGGCTAAAGCCCAGCTATTCACTCTCACGTACAGAACTGTTCATGTGTTGTTCCTGTTTTATTCTGAAGGATGTTTAATTCTTGTATAGTCTTGTCACTTTTTCTTTCTTGCATACTAGCGGTGCTAACACTTACACAAAAGAGCTACCAGGTATGAGTCCTGTTCAGTTTTCAATCTATTTAGAGGCCAAGGTCTTGAAAATTTAAGAATTTAAATTTTCCCTGTGAGTTCAGGGCTATCTTTCAGCCCCCAAGCTCGGTCCTGATTGATTACCACTTATGCGGCCATGCTAAGTAATTGGCATGAATGAGAATACCAGAGGACAGGTCTTGTTTAATATAATGGAGTTACATACATGTATATTAAAACTTTTTTTTTTTTTTTTGCTTAGTTTCTTTCAATATCCTGACATCTCTGCACTCTGCCAACTCTGGAAAAATTACATCCACTTATTATCTCAGAGTAAAAATGAGAGATTAGCATGTTGTCTCTCAGCTACTTAGGAAAGACAGACAGCGTCAGAGGCACAGAAAAGACAGATGTGCATCGGACCTGATATCAGCTAGCAGTACTTTTTTCCTGGCTAAGAACAAACAGGAATACCTGCTCCAGGACTGCTGGAAACAGAGCACCTCTGCTGCCGAAAGGACAAGCAACACCCCTAATGACAGTCCTCCCCCCCCCCAAAAAAAAAAAAAAAGTCTCCAGTCTCTGAATCACCGTTTTAACGGCTAGTTTTCCAGACTTTAGGCAGGTGGAGCCCTCCAAAAAGCCATTTTAAAGCCATTGGCAGTTTTCGCCGCCAGCCTGCAGGTGGAACTAGAGATAGGGACATGCTTGGGTGACAGCTCGACCTCCCGGCAACGCTTAACTCTCACCCTCCGGGAACAGACCCGGCAAACCACCTCCCCTCCCTTTTATCTCAAATCAAGGGGAGTGTGTGGCTCCCCCCAAGCGGAACCGCCGCCGCGCGGGAAGAGCCGCCCGTTTCCAGTCAGAAAGCGACCGTTGGGGGGGGAGGGGTGCGGGGGGGGGGGAGCAGCCCTCCGGCCGCCGGACCCACAGGCCGGCGCCGCAGGAGGCTCCCCCCGCCCCAGCCCCACACCGACGCGCCACCCAAGGGGTAAAACCGAGCTCGCGTTTTCCGCGGCCAAGCGCAGGCAAGAGCGCGGAGGGACTCAAGAGGCCGAGCACCCCGCGGAAGGGGACCGCGGGCAGCAGCCGCCGCCATGGCGGGCGGCTGAGGTAAAGGCGCGCCACCGACCCCCAGGAGGGGGGCAGCTCCTTTAGCCTCCAAAAGTTTCCCTTCAACAACACTCTTTTCCCCCCCCCTTTTTTTTTTTTAACTTTTATGCCTGCTCAAGCCAGGAGGAGAGGGGCAGACGCGCACCCGGAGCGCGCAACCGCACGGCCCGCCGCCGGGCGGGAGGGGGGCAGGCGAAGACGGTCACTCACCTCGGCGCCCGCGCCGCTCGCAGCCCTGCGCCCCTCGCCGCGCTGCGGCGTCGGCCGGGCCGCGTCGGGGCGGAGCGGAGCGAGGCGGCTCCGCGGGGCTGCCCGGGGGCAGGGCGGCAGCCCGGGGCAGCGGGGACGCCGCCTCGCCGTGAGGGTCCTCGCCGCCGCGCTGGCCCCGTGGCAGGGAGCGAGCCGGCCTTCCTGGGGCTTTTTAGCTCTCTTTCTGGCCATAAAGTATGTGGATTAATGTGGCATAAGGAGTTATCTTTGATCCGCAGACACCAGTAACTGTCGTCCTGGCACACATACCCTCAATACCCATCTTCCACTGAGATCTAAGCGACTGGGGCGGCTGCAGTGGTCGGGTACTGCTGCTGTTATCCCAGTTGCAGGCAGTCCTGTGCCTATGCCAGCTGACGGCTGCTTGAAGGCTTTCCTGCCAAGGTTACTCGCACTGTAAATCCCATCACAGTCACGGAGGCTGCCAAGTGCTGTTTTAGTAGTTCGTTCGCCAAGCCTATACTAACTACAGTGATTCCCCCCCTGTGCAGGTGGTCAGCAGCCACTCGGTGGGTTGCCCGACTTCTTTAGTGAAAGGAACTGAGGAGCCTGAAAACACCACTTCTGCGTGAGGCCAGGGGACTTGTCTCCTTCCAAGCGGAGACGTAGGAGAAACACAGCATTTTGCAGTTGCTGGCTATCTAGTGTGGTAGTTTGCAAGAGACTGGAGTATAAATCATATTTTACCTATTTAATCCCCATCTTGAATTCTGCCAAACAGACCTTGATTTGCTCAACAGCAGGACTATCAAGTTCAAGATCAAGTTCTCTATAAAATAACTACAAAAAATAAAGCATAATGAAATGTTGTAATAATTATACAAAAAAACATACATTGTTATCGATGTCTTTTGAGTATCATTCATTTAAATGGATTTTAAAGTCACACCGTTAAACTTTAAACCGAAAATTAGCTAACTAGAGTTAGAACAAATTAACTGAATTCTTAATTGAATTTAAGGCATCTGTATTTTCTTTTTAAAATAAAGCAACAAAACTAAAAGTGCTTACACATTACCTGTTTCACATCAACTGCTTCCAAGTTTGCCTGATGAGACATAATGTGTGATCTTTTAACTTCTGCTTTCGTAACAATACCTGAGATCAAAGGACCATTGAAGAGCTCCCAATAAAGAGACAATCACTCTAGCTATGAATCTATGAAGGAAGTTTACTACATTTTAGTAGTGAACATAAAAAAGAACTTTGGCAAGAGATCACAGAGACAAAAGCAGACAAACAGAAACCCCCAAAACCGAAATCTGCAAATCTGTTCCAAGATCACTGGACAGCCTGAAGCCCTTTACAAGTTTCCTACCAGTCCAAAACGCTGTTTCCAGCTCTTTGTATAAAACACTCATGAACTGTTCTGTTGTACAGTAGCTTTCTCCTTTAAATATCAAATCAACAAAATGAAGCAGCAATCAGTCAAAGAGTAGCCAAAAATAAGTCAAATGAGTGTTACTCTTTTTTAAGCATAAATCCAGGATGCATATATCAAAGGTCAAGAAAATGGTTGCAGTTATGGAGAGAATCTCATGGCTTCCAAGTTTTCTTGCATAACCTGAACATTGAATTTTCAGATTGTGCTTCAGGAGTTGGTACATCTGTATAGGAGATACATCTGTGTAGCAAAACATGTGATGGAAGAGATCAAGAAATCATTTATATTTTGAATGACTGGACAGCTATTTGAATCACCAGGACAGAGGATATCACTGAGCATAGTAATTGTGGGTAGCGCTCCAACAACAGACACCATAAGGCTAAAGCTAAGCTAAGATAAAAAAAGAGAGTAGTGCACTAATATGTTCCAAGTAGTTTTAATTTGCAAAGTACCTCATAGATAGCTATGAAGTGTTTTAAGTTGAAATGTTTAATATTGCTTGCTATGTGCTGTTAGTTTTCATTAGTGGTATTTTGAGGAGATGAATTATACTAGTGTTGTGACAAAGTTCTCTAGAACTAATAATAACTATGGGTACGGGAAGAGAAGTATTGCACAGTTCATGAACTCCATACTAGCTGAACTATGAAATTGGAGAAGGACATTCACCTCCTATGTCTATGCTGAAAGCAATGTTAGATGCAACCAGGATTCATAGACAGAACAGCAAACCAGAGGCAGGAAATCTATATTCACATGAGTTTGTCTCGGGGAAGGCCAACCCAAGCAATGTGTGCGTTTTCACTAACTCTAAACTATCATCGAGTGTTATCACTAACCTGTCTGAGTGCCTTAGGTAAGGCCTGCTTTCCCGGTAGACAATTACAGCAGCATTTTGTGCTAGATCACGTACTGTTCACCCATCAAAATGTTTTGAACAAATCTGAACCAACAGAGTAAGCTATAATGGATTGGCTCTTTGCATCATGTGGCCACTGTATTTTTTGATCCATTTTTAGTGATCTTAAGGTTAGATGTTCTTTCTCTTCCAACCACAATTTAAATAGGATAACAGAGACGTGAAACAGCATCTAAAAAGCACAGGAAGGTGTCTTGAACTACACATCAGCTAATCTGATACTGTTCAATAAATATTCCTAGATAAAGGAACAACAGGAAACAATGGATCATTTTTGCTGTGTAGTTTGAAAGCAGAGTAAGTTGCTTCCTGGAGACATTTTGATAAGCTGTGCTTTAGGTCGCGATTTATAACCTGTAAGGCAATACTGGGGAGTTAGGTGTTGCGTGTGAATCGAACCCTTAGTCCCAATAACTTACTGGTGTCCTGTTGTCTAGCGTTGTCTAGTGTCTTTGTGTCTAAAGTAACACTCTGGCACGGAGCATTTTTATAGCAAATTGGCCCAGATTCTTGAAATGTCTACAAGAACAGAGGTAAAACTCCAGGCAAATGCCAAGCATGTTTTGTTGTTTTATGCAGTGGTGAAATTAAGTAATCTACCTGCTTAGAAGTTTGTTGCTTCTGCTTCACATCTAGAGAAAAGCTTGTACTTCCAAAGCTTGTCTGGTTTTTTTTCCAGTTTTATGATGTTAGTCTAATAAAAGGTATTTTTTCTCACTGGAAACCACGTTATTTTAGATTCTTGTAGCTTTGTTTTAAACTGTAATTTATTGCTCAGCTTTTTATTTTGAAAGCATAAGCTTGACTTTTTTGTTAAGGTTTTACAGGTGACAGTCAAAGGGATGCTGGGTGCCTCTATCTCAGAGAACAGGGAGTCAGTCTATGTAAAAGGTCCATGAAATTCTTGTCAGCCAACTTGCTCTTCCAGAAAAGCTGCAATGTCTTGGTTTCCCTGAGCTGTAAGTGTTGGTAACATTGTCATATGTTAAGTTGGTGGAAGGAAGTGTGTCTTGGCAAGCACCATTGACAACCTTCTGCAAGAAGCTGGAAGTAGAAATGGCTTTGTAAATATATATATAACAGCACTGGCAAAATCCTAGCTGTAATTAATGGGAATTTTTCTATTAATTTGCTGAGAGGTCAAATAATTGTACTGATCATAAGAGTGATACTACATAATAGAATGCACAGCACTGCCACTTTGAATTATGCATTGATAACTTATTAGCATTTTGGATTTCTATTAAGACAACAGAATACATTAACCCAACATAAAGATCTATTTTCCTAAAAGGCTTTAGTGAAGTGGGTGAGTGTTTTTCTGTTTAAAGAGATCCTTTTCCTGTAGAATGTGAATGCGTAATTGTAATATAGGTACCATTTCTAGTGAAGAAAAGCCACAGAATTTTGCTCTTAATACTCCATAATAATACTTGCAGTAATGAAAACAATAATGAAAACGATTTGTCAAGTTATTTTTTTCTTGTTATAATAGTGAAACTCTCTGTTATATCTTGTTCCAAATTTATTTGTTTTTGTGAATTGCTAGAAGAAGTGGTGCGCAGGAATGGCTTATATATTTGGAATGTTATAGATTTTTTGTGCACAGAATAGCGTAAGAAGCTTACAGGATTCCAAATAGTCTTCCAAATATTTTGCACTAAATTGAAAAATCAGAAGGGTAGACTACAAATAAACATGATGTAACATGGCAGCATGTTCATCTTGAAGTCTGTTTTTTGCTAGTGCTGCTAAAATCCTGTCTTGTATAAGTGGTTCTGAGTAAATTCCTGAAACCTAAATGGACTTTTCCCCTGCATTTTGTCTCAGAAGCTAGTTTAAATGAAGACTTCCATACAGAAGGTCAGTATTTCTAGCCTAGTAGCTTACTTTGTTGTTTTTGATATCTAACAGAATGGGAACAGAGTGAGTTATGTAATTCAAAAAGACTTCTTCTTAAGGACTGCTGTAAAAAATTGGCTGATGACATTTTAAGAATCATTATTTTCCCTTTCCCATTAACTATTTTCCTTAGATTGCAGTGCTATTTCTGAAGCTCTCCAAGGCTAGTACGGAATGTGGAGACATTTTCTCTTACCTAATGACAGTGCGGTTCCACCTTTAAAATGACAAGTCCACTGGAGTGCTAATTTTGAAGATCTGTCATCCAGAAAAGCTAATGTTTGAATCCATTTTTAACATAATAATTAAGAAGGTAAGTTAGGTTTCAACGGAGTAGACCTGTTGTCCCCACCTTGAAGTAGGCAAATTAACACACTGGAAAACATGTAACAGCCCCACTTCATGCTTTCTAGGGAGCCTAGCATGAACTGGAAGTGCCTTGGCAATCAGAGCCACTTTAAAATTTAAAGTTTTCTGTTTAATAACATCTGCAACTCAGTCAAACTTTCCCTGCTTGCTTGGAATAGGTCACTCTCAGTGGGGAAAACAGGAGAATAAAAGCATTTAGAGCTGTGATATCCTTTTGCACATCAGCTTGGGAGCACTTCACTGGGTATAGGGAGACCATTAACTGCTGCTAGGATGCTTTCAACTGCTTCCTCTGTTATCATGCGGGTGGCCTTCTCTGTTTTAATGCCAAGGTGGGGTGTTATAATAACATTCTTTAATTGTAATAATGGATGATCCCTGGAAGAAAAAAAAATGTATATTTAAGTTACCTACTGTTATTCATCCAAATGAAGAGTTTGGCTTTGGCTTTGGCTTTTGCATTGTATTTAAATATGTAGTTCATTTAATATAACTCTACTTAAGTCCTACTTATATCTGGGGAACTGATCATATGCTTAACGGGCACTGATGAACTGCATTCAAGTAATTCTGGGACATGAAAAGGATATGCTAAGAGTTTATACCGTGCTCTTTTGTCAAAGACCAGAAACAGTATTTTGCCCTTAGGCAGCAATTTGCACCACGTCAGAAGAGGGGATTACGCGCCCCTGAAGCATTAGCCCTACACAATCGCCTGAGCTTTGTTTATGTGGCTCAGATAATGGACAGCAATGTCCCTGGCCTGCTGACCTAACAAGCCTGAGCTGCCCCCACCCCAAAACCAGCCAGCACAGTTTACTCTGTGAGGTATCGTTTTGTCAGATGAGCCTTTCTTATTTTTTTTAGACGCTAAACTGCCTCTGCAATTAGAGAGATCTGCAGCACTTCAGCCATCAAGAGCCTTGTTTTGGGGAAACAAGCCTGCGGGGAGGGTGAGGGACGCCTGGGACAAGGCGGTGGGGCTGAGGAGTGGCGACTCAGGCAGCTTCTTCCCCCCATTCAGGCTCTTGTGTCCTCCCTTCCGATGACGAGATTTGTCCGTGAAGCACCGCTGCCGCTTCATATTGTGATTCTGCGGCGGGGACTTAACGCTTGCCTTGGCGTACGTGACCCTCCTGCTGTTTTCCCTGGCGCCCGCTTTCCCTCGGGCCTGTCATCGCCCCCAGGGTCTGAGCTGCCTCCCATTCGCATGCACAGCACCCTCAGCCAGACGTGCAACCCGGCGGGGGGGGCCGCGGCCACCTCCCTGCCCGTCGGGCCTCTCGCAGGGCTTGGGGCGCTGTCACGGGAATATTTCTGAGCAACGACTGCAGATGGCAACCCGGGCAGCGGCTCCGGGTAGGTGACGTCCACAGCTGCGGCCCCGATAGCACCGGCCTGCAGAGCTCTCACCAGCGCCTCTTGGTCAACTACTGCCCTTACGTTGGACTAGGAATGTCTCGGAGTGCCGTTTGCAGGCAACAATTTCAGAGAGAAAAGGGGAAAGAAAGGGAGAGGGAGGATTTTTGTTTTCCGTGGCAGGTCTGTATATTCACCAGCTGTGCAGTTCACGCCGCTTGGTACTGCATGCAGCGCAACAGGAGCTGGCTCATATTCTGCAGTCAGAGCAGCTAGGGATGTTACCTCCGCTGATGTTAATAAGAGTAGCCGTGGGTTTCATCAGCTTCAGCTCTCTTTTCCCAATCAGCTTGTGCCTCTGAGGTGTCAGGCTCACCACCCCCATCACAAGACCTGACTGCTGGAGCAAGTTGTCTATCTTTTCACAATAGATGGCACCGACAAGTTGCTCCTCATGCTCTTTCCTGATGGGGAAAAAAAGGATCACACTGTATTTCAGGCAGGCGGTCTTGGGAATGTTACTTTCTTTCACAGTGTCACTGGTGCACAAACTAAAGGATAGGATTGTCACAAGCAAGTGCCACAGAAGAGACTGGACGGCCTGCCTGCCTCTCAGCTGCTGCAGAGCAAAGCCCAGCGCCTTATTTTACCTCTGCAAGTGGATTGAAGCCAAGCACTGGAGCAGATGTGAGACATAGTCTCTCCTCCAGGGTCCCCACAGGGAAGGTGCACCTCATAGGGTGCAGTAATGGCTTAAACTGGAGCACTGAGGGTCACCAAAACTCATCTGCATGCGCTCTGAGAGAGACTCCGCCAGTGGCCCACAGGGCACTGGCACCCTCCAGCCAGGCTGCCGTTTTGCCAGGGGTGGAACCAGCGAGGCCACTTCTCTGGCAGCTTCGGGCCACTCCGGGCTGCTTCCAAGCTTACACATAATAAAGTGCTCAACACAAAAAGTTACCAAAGTAGAGAGAGACTTTTAGTTTGAACTCTTCGCCGTAAAAAAGAATTGTGGCCATTTCTCTTATTGTTTTTAAACCTAGCTACCTAAACTTTGAGAACTAAAGAAGCACTCACAGGAGAGGGGGATAAAAATCAGTACAATCTTTTTTTTTCCCCTGAATCCCAGAGAATGGCTTTCGAATTATCTTCCCCTAAAGTAGAAAAAAGGAAAGAAGTCACACTATGAAAATAACTTCAGTGTCACTTTGGAACATGTATCTGCTAAAACATTAATTATTTTCTTACAGGGTCCAGGGTTCACCAACCAGGGCCTAAGTGAACAAAGAACAGAATGGAATTACAGCCAGTTTTACAGCATGGAAAGTCTGAATACTCAGATAAACTTAATGTATAAACATACTTTAAAATAATCATGTTTTTCCTTTCTATTGCACTGTGCATTGATTATTCACCACAGCACTCTTTTACATCAATACTATTTAAAAGACTGAAAAAAATGAGACGGAGTTAGTGATAACCAACAGAAGAAACTAATGGGATTTGTGCCTTATTTCCTCTCCTTTGTGGTATATAAAGAAAGCATGAAAGATCTTAAGGAGTTTTTTTTTTTTGTACTTTTTTGTACCTGAATTTGTTCAGCTGTTTTCATAATTTCTGAAGTAACAGGAATGCCAGGTAAGGCTACTTATTTTTGGCCTCATCTACCCTGGTGATTTGGTTAGAGCTAGCTAGAGCAGTAACCCTGCTACTACAGTCCACGTGTGGAGCAAATCACTAAAAGCAACATGTACTCACACTGCAGCTTCTCTCAGTACCAGGGAGGAGTAAAGTCTCAGTGTAGATCATGGTTTACAGCAGTAAACATTTGCTCCACTTGTTGGCTGCATCCAACCTGCTTGCAGTGGTGGTTTCAGGGGTCTCGGTTTGTACTCTAGGCTCTCTCTCACCTTTGCACTGAAGAGCTCTTGTGCTGAGTCTCTAAGAAAGATCACTTTCCCAGATATGCGAGTTAAAAGACACTAGAAACAAAAGGTGAAATGCGGACTCCAGGGAAATATTTGGCAAAACACCTACTAGCTTAAAGAGACACCCCCCCCCCGGGAAACAGCTCTAATTCCTTCATCACTTTTCATATTTTGCTAAGTATACACTTTCTAGTTCTCCAGTCACTCAGTTTCAACAAGGTCCCTCCTGAACTTTGAGATGTTTGGGGGAAAAAATAAAAGATAGTGTTAGGTGTCACTATAGTAAGATATAATAAGAATAAAAAGCTATAAGCTGTATTTTTCTTCTTCTGGTCACATCACCAGGAAACCATGGAATTTCTAATATTAAGCCTAGATTAAGTCTCCAAGTATTGTTTAATCACCAAATAATGCCTTACAAAACTGATCTGAGGCAACTGGTCTTTTTTTCTTTTGTTTCAGTCTTGGCCATATTCTCTCAATTCTTGCAGGAATTATGCTGAAACATTTTCTTGAAAAGAAAAGGGAAATGCTGACCGTCTGAAAGGGAGTTTCTGCTCTAGTTAGGGTCAAGACATATCTTTACCTCCGTGTCCAGTTGTGGTACAAAATATTCATTTGAAATGCTTCGGCTCTCAGAGCAATCTTATACCCAATGCTGCCCATTCCAATGATCCCCAGAGTAGCTCTGGTAACTTTAACTCCCAGAAAGTCGACTTCACAGTACTCCGTACCTGGAGAAACCGCAACATGACAGCCTACAAGAGAAATGTTCCAATATGAGAAATGGACTGGGTCCGACACAGAGGAACAAGGCAAGAGAACGGGGCCTTGAGATGTGACTATAACACACGTTCATACGTTTAACAATTACAAGCACATTGTTTTAGATAGCAGTGATTTTTGTAATGTCCTAGATGGCTCTTGAATATATTGTCTTTCCTTGCTGTGCATGTGACATGCCTCATTTATTTCCACCATGCTACCAAAAAGCTTTTGATGACATCCCCCCTGCAGATCCTTTTACCGCTCTGCACTCATAAAATTGTTGTCCTGTTTTGCAACAATAATCAAAGTAATTATCACCAGTAAAACTGCAGCAGGGTTTGGAAATGCTTGTGAAGAATAATGCCAGATGTTTGTGTTGCTGTTCAGAATAAGAAGAGGTTGCCTGTTCACCTCTGCCATTCTAACTGGAAGAGAGAGTGTGTCTTCTTTTAAAATCACTACCCAGTAATTTCCCTAGATTATCTGTTAAACCTGCAAAATTTTGTATTTCTGCTCAATGCAGAAAATGAGCTTACATGCACAGAGACACACTGCTTATTGACCTGCCAGCAAGGTGAGAGCTTCTGATATTTCAGCCCTCTAAAGAAAAATATTCTATCTGATATTGTCAGCCCTTCTAAAACATAAGCAGAATATTGTGAAAACAACAAAAATGCCTCAGGATAAAACTCAGTCATGTCAAAGCAGAGCTATCAGAAATTCACATAGATAGAAGCAATCATTAATCTCCTTTTTAATCCATCTCCTCCTCGTGCAGCAGAAACAGATTTGGGGGAGACAAGCCTCTCTCCTTTGAGCTGCTAAGAAGCCTATTTTACTGCTGGTGAAGGAAAGGCAGATAAATTTAATAGGATAAAACCGACGGGTTTTTTTTCCTGAAGCAGAAGGCATTCCTGACAAGCCAAGGATAGGTCTATTTGCAGAAAGGCCAAGAAAAATGTGTGGAGCAAACTAGAAAGGATGCTATTAGGAGAAACTGCAGCACCCTGTCTCTGATGGCCCTTAAATTCATCAGTTTTGCACCAACGCATTTCAGTTCCTGAAAATATGCCCGTGTCTCTGTCAGCCCCAGCTTTCAGCTTATGTCCTTATTCTCCTCCATTGACATCTCCCACACTTTAATTTTTTCTGTCTTTCTGTGACCACTGTGATCCCTCCACCAATTTTGGTCAATAGCACTGTAATGCTACCACATCAAGAAACAAACGTCTTAGAGCCAAATGTCATAGTCACTGAAAAATGCACTGCTGAAGAAGGTCATAGAATTTAAAACTTTCATATGTAGGAAGCACACTTCAGTGTGTTCTTCAGTTGAGGCTATTAACGTTAATTCTACAGCCATATTTATTCCAAAAAAATGAATTACAGCTTCTAAGAAAAACATCAAGCCCCGTCAATAAAGTGCAATGTTACACTTGAAAATAACGTAATGAGATTCTGTTCAAATATTTTCAAGCCAAGCTGGTGATCTGCGAAAAATAAACTCATATGATTTTATACTTGCTTGAAATATATGTTACATATAAACTATATCAACATAACAATCATTCTATTTGGCACCCCAACATCTTTTCTGGAACCTAGATATTCACATTTTATGGCACTAAGGATAACTCTAGAAGAAGTCAAGCTAATAGCATGTAAATCTTGTATGATTTCTAGAATCCACAGAAGAATTGGAATGTTACCTTCTACTAATCTTCTAGCAGATGCCAGCAGTAAAGCCATCCCAGTATCTGTTGTGCTGCTGGAAACAGCATGTGGCGCACTAGCCATTTTCACACCAAAGCCAGCTATAAGTTTCAGATCCAGGTGATCCATCCCTGCTCCTGAATTTGCAATCACTTTTAAGTTTGGCAGGCTCTGGAGGAGCTCTTGGTCAATGACTGGTTTGTGTCACCACAAATAGATTGCTCGGACCTTTTTACTCACATGATTCTGTTTTCAAGAAATTCCTTCATGGTGATGAGGTAGAAATGTTTCTTCAGGAACTCCACGGGGCTATGCAGTACCCCATGTATTCCTCCTATTTCATTTACCAAAAGCCCAGGTAGCTCTCCTCCTCCCATGATCTGCAAAAAGAAGAAAGATGCACAGTGCTGAAATATTTCCAGACTTTTTAAAGAATCATCACTTTCCTGTCCTGTATCATGACAACTATTGCAAGAGATCTTACAAATCACATAGTTAAATAGGGAGGTGAACAAACTAAGACAAGAAAGCAGCTCTTATAAGTATACTATCAATTATATGCATCCCCCCTCGCCCCCCAGTATTCACATAATCAAGTCTGAACCAGTTCTGTTGCTCATGGGCTGTAAGGTTTCATATCACTATCACCAGGATCATAACACTAAGAATTATTTTTGATTAATTATTTAGTTTCAGACCATCAATAGTCTGGTGTAATAAATCTTCCCTATGCTGAAATCACAAATTACCATGTGCAAGTAGTTTAGAAAAATGTTGGACCAAATCCAATTCCTGAAAATAAATTGGACAGCTTCATCTTGAACTTTGAGTCACCAAGTTAATTTTTAAATTCTTCTTTACAGAGGTTTTTGCAGTCCCCTGTCCTGCAAATACACCCGTGAATTCTTAATTGCAGTGCATTCTCTTGAGGTTATCATAAGCTAACAATATAATAGCTGCTTAGGCAATTGTTTTCAAACAAGGATACCTAAACTTAAGCTCTAGAATTAAAATGCTTTTTTGCAAGAACCACTGACCATTTGTTTGTGGCTCCCAGAGGGTCTGTGAAATGGCAGCTCTTTTAAAGAAAAATTAGACTGTTTACAACTACCACTGATCTTCCTTTGGAAATTTGTGACGAGCTTGTGTGTGGGGAGGGGGAGGGGGAGTTGTACAAGGGCTGACGGTCTTTGAGTCCTCTATAGCAATACTTGCTGTTTTCTTGTTCATAGCATTTCAGTATTTGCATCTGAACGTCTAGCTCTGGGGCTGTCTACATTTACTGTGCTAGATCTTCATTTTACCATCTTTGCAAGAAGCCTGACCATATTGCAGAATAATGGAAAGGCTTCCTGAATTTGTGGAGGTCACAAGCCTTTCCTTGAGTCTTCTGACTTTGTTGTTTGCTCAAATTCAGGAAAGAGAGTATGGAAGAAGTATGGAAGAGGCAGGAAGAAGCCTACCTTCGGAATGGAAGTTAGCACTGATCACTAATTTTGCTTTAGGCTATGCCTTCATTGGTGTCATTTCTGTGGTAGCGTTAGCCTTGTTTCATGGACAGTGAAGATAAAAGCAACGTATTTGTCTGCATAGAGGAACTATATCTCTTTGGATTTACTTTGGTTTTCAAAAGATCCCCTAAGGAAAATCAATGATTGGCTTCACTTTGATTTAACAGTGTAGATGAAGCTAAGCTCTTCTTACAGTAGAAAACCTTAGGCTTAAGATCATTTCAGTGGAGTCTGCTTTCTTAAGTATTTTGATATCAAGATAGAATATTGCAACATTGACTGAAAAGTGTTTTGGGATATAGTCAAAATTCTGAGAGAATTAATGTTCAATCCACCTTTAATATATCTGAGAGTATTACACAAACTGCTCAGTATGCTTCCTTATCATTAAGTAGTAGCAAGTACTGTGACTAACGCACATGTATTAATTGAAATGCTGAACTGAAGATATCAAAGTATACAACTGCTCAGTTTACAAGTTTCAAATAAATTACTTTTACTTGTTCTCTTTGATTTTTCAGAATTGAAAATGACAATTCAGGGTAAGCTCAGTGGGCCAACAGCTTTGCAGTATCATGACAACAAAAGCAGCGCGGGGTTTTATTTATTTATTTAGAAGTGGTACTGTAGGAAATAGTGTCTTTTCACAGGTATGAGATTTCGTGATGTCATCCGATATACATCATCTGGGGAACACTTCACTGGGAACGGGTTGACCATTGAGAACAGCCAGCATATTTGCTATTGCTTCCTCTGCCATCATACGGATGGCCTGGACTGTTGCAGTTCCAATGTGAGGGGCTATGATGATGTTATTTAATTTTAATAAAGGATGGTCTCTGTAAGAAACAAAAAGAACAGAATATGTTACATAGGGCATTTAGGCTGCTGCTAGCACATGCTAGTTGGAAAGAACTGAATCTCAGGAAACAGCAACCGCGTCCTGAGGTAAAAGGGGCCACAGGCACAGAATTTGCAGAAAGCTGTGGGAAACTCACCCATTTCCTCTTTCTCTGTATAGGTCTTGTTGCCTTGCCTGTCAGCCAGGCTGCCAGATTGCTGGGAAAGGGGGACTCTTTGCCATTTATCTATGTTTGGGCAAGAAAGGTTGAGGTTTTGCCCTTAAAGAGTGAGAGGGACTCCTCATAGAGATAGAGATGACGAGCAGAATTTTACGGACAGTTTAAATCATTTCAGATTAATTGAAAGGAAAACAGGTTCCGCTACCTTGGCAGAGGCTCAGGGTATGTCACATCTAGAGCAGCAGCCATAATAATCTTATTCTGGAGAGCTTCTACCAATGCATCTTGATCAACAACTGCACCTGCATTTAAATCATAATTTCTTGCTATCATCACAAGTTAACACACACATTTTTAACTTTGTGGGTGGAGAAAGGTCTCAAAGCTCTAGCAAGAAAGAATTCTCATCTTGTTAGAAGATAAAATGGCCCTCTAGTAACTGTTAACCAAACAAACTAAAGAGACATTTTATTTATTAATGTTTAATTAGAGGACGATCACGGCCCAGTGCACAGAGCATTTCACGGGATGTGAGAGATTTAAGTCTGTTCCTCATTTTGACGCTGATTTCCCATATTATTATAGACAAATCATTTCAAAGCTCTTTGAGCTTTTTCACTTTCTTATCTCTGCTTTGTCTCCTGAAACTATAATCTCTTTAGGCCTGCTCTTATATGCTCATTTGGCATCAACAGATCTGTAATCTCCTCTGAGGCTTCTTTTCCAGATAGATGTTCCACTTGAGGCTTGTGTTTCTCCTTGTTCCCTGTTCATCATCGATGACGTCAACTATTTCATGATAATAAGGTTATTTCCACTAAAGAAAGTTGTCTTTAGGATAAGGCTAAAGAGATGCAGAGCACCTGCTGAGCACCTCCAAATTCTGCTGGAGGTCCACAGGACCTTGCGTTCAAACACATGGCATCTGATCTGCTAATACATCATCAATGTGCAGAGCGCCATCTACTCTGTGACTCAGGCAATATATGGAGAAAGGCTCAGTCTGAAGTGAGAGGGGGAAATGTCAGCACAAACAGACAAAACACAACCTTAACTGTTGAGCCACAACCAGTGCCTTCAGACCATCCTACCTCGGCTGATGTTTATAAGAGTAGCTGTGGGTTTCATCAGCCCCAATTCCCTTTTCCCAATCAGCTTGTGAGTCTTGGGAGTCAAGTTCACAACCAGCATAACAAAGTCAGATTGCTGTAGCAAGTCTTCCATCTTCTCACAGTAATGGGCACCAACTGCCTGTTCCTCTTCCTTTTTTCTGAGGGAAAACCGCACACTCAAATTGGCACAGCTGCTTAAATAATCAGTTAACCCTGAGAGAGATCTTGAACAGTACAGAGATCAAGAGATTTGTGGCCAAGAGAAAATCATACATAGGTACAGATGGTGGAAGGGAGGAGGGGAAAGATGTGGGACAGAGGGAGCAAGAGGCTAGAGGACTGGTGGGATGCTGACTGAGTCATGCAAATGCGCAAGCAAAGCAAGTAAGTGATACTGAGTATAGGAGGGTAAGGACGCTGCACCCTGAGTAATTACACATAGTAAGGAAACACTTTTACCTCTGGTTCCTGTTGTGGTAGAGAATCTTCATTTCAAAGGCTTTGGCCCTCTGAGCCACTTTATAACCAATATTGCCCATTCCGATGATCCCAAGAGTAGCCCTGGTAACTTCAACTCCCAGCCAGTCAACAGCAAAATACTTTGTGTCTGGAGAAATTGCAATCTGGCAGCCTGAATGTAAAAACATGCTAAACGGGTGCAATCCGACTATAAACTTAAGGTTAGAAATCATGAAAAAAAAAAGTTTCTAACTCTAATAGCAGTAGGGTTCTGGGACACCCCTTACAAAATATCTTAACCAATTTTGAGAGGAATTTTGGTCAGATCAGAGGGTTCAGATGGTGCTATTCCCTGCAATAGCCAGGACGGAAGTCAGTGACCCAGAAGAGTTTTTCAAAATTTATATTTTTCTGTGAGGAATAGCACCTCAGGAAATTAATTCTTCCATAACTGTAATAATCCCTTTGAAGTTTGAAAATAGATTGTTTGACATTTACCATCAGATATTGGTGACACTGACCTCACTGTTTTTAGCTGGGGTAAATCTCATCATCTATCTCAAGGACCAGCCCAAAGCACTACGACTAATTGAGTGGGGGTGAAGGAAAAAGCCACCCAAGCGATGTTGTGCTGCGGTACATTGCAGATTCCAGCTCTGCCAGAGGTCTCTATGAGTTTTTATAACTTGAGGTCCAGAGAGGTGCAACAGTAGGAAAACATCAAGGGGAAAGAGGAGCTACTTTATGCTCAGGGATGGAGCAGCGGTGACAGAAATGCTGTGAGACCCTGGAGAGAGAGGCAATTTCTTGTGACAGGCTCTACTGACACCTTCCTTCCCCTGAAGGGCACTGCGGAGCAAGGGCATGTATGTGGGGAAAGGATCTACCTGTGAGTGCACAAACTAATGTCAGTAGTACAGTTGGATGAACTTTGTCAAAAAGATCATCAACTATTTAAATAATAATGTTGGTGGTATTCTGAAAATAAAGCCCATTAATTTAGATGAACTCTTTTTGGAAGCAGGAAAGAATGAAGAGTTAATCTTTTTACACAACTATAAAAAACTTGCCCAGCAGGTAGCCAGTGGAGAATTAAGCCCCAGACATTATTTCAAATGGGCTATCATAGGTGATTTTCAAATGCTTAATCTAGACAAAGGCCTGACTGTTGTCACCACTGCCTTGAAAATAAGTGAGGAACATGAAAAAGTACAGGAAAAGCAGAACCCTCCGAGAATTCTGAGTCCTCAGAACTCTCTTTCCTGCAAAAGCGTCCCAAAGATTGATTCAGACAGATCACCTGTAACAGAGGAAAAGCAAGATATGCCAAAGACGTAGCTAAGACCCAGGAAAATTTAAAACGTTACCTTCCACTAGTCTTCTGGCAGATGCCAGCATCAAGGCCATTCCTATGTCTGCTGTTGAGTCAGCAACGGCATGCGGGGTGTTGGTCACTTTTACACCAAAGTTAGAAATCATTCTCAAGTCTAAGTGATCCACTCCAACCCCGGAGTTTGCAATTACCTTTAAATTAGGCAGGCTTTCCAGGAGCTCTTGGTCAATAGTTGGCCTGCACTCAAACACGAAAATAGATTGGATTTTTTTTCCCATTTCTTTTTTGTTTTCAAGAAACTCCTTCATGGTGATAAGGCAAAAATGTTTCTTCAGAAGTGCTACAAGGTCTTCTAGCACGCCATGAGTTCCTCCTATATCCAGAATCAAAACACCCGGCAACTCTTTTTCTGCCATGACCTGCAATAAAGGAGTAAGAGAAATACCGCCTTGTTTAGGAGAACATCCTTAAAAGAATGATGCTGTAATAATTGTTTAAATTCACATCTGTAAAACTGGAAACGAATGGATCTCAATACTGCTTTTGATGATGCAGAATAAAACCACGGTCACTTTGTACTAGTGTGATCTTCCACTACAAATCTTGCCAGTATCTTCAGTAAGTGCTGGATCAGGCTCTAGCACCAAGGAATATCCATCCCATTAAATAACAATCCAGTGCAAGTCCTACAAAGTGTAGTTGTCAAGTTAGTTTCATTGTAGTCCTGAATCCATACTGATTTCATACAGATCTGGTAGGTTCTCAATCTTATCCACAATTACTGTTTAAATATAAACAGTGGTATGACATAACAGAGGTTGCTAGAAAGTTACCTAAAATTTCTTGACTATGGATTATGGTTGGGGAAGCAGCAGGTAGTCTAGGGAGGCACTGGGGATCAAAGAGGTCTGACAAACAGCCGTCTGGAATGGTTTAGGTCTAACTTACATGTTGAAGGGCCATCCTCAGACAACTGCTGCACTGGTTGTCTTCAGTGTTTCAAACATTAAGATCTGCGCCTGAACTTACCTCCCCCCAGTTTAGCATTAAAAGCACTGAAACAGTACTTTTACAGCACCTATATGCCGAAACAGTGGTGAAAGAGTGCTAGAGATGCCAGTGTAAGTCCCACTGACAACACAGTCCTTCAGACTAGAGCTTTTGCATGCCCAGGCAGTTCTGAGCCCAGCTCTGTCTGCAAAAGCCCACGCAAATAAATCGCACCCTGCACTAAAACAGGGACTCCACAAATAGCCACGCACCTAACTAGAGGCGAAAATCTGCAGCCCTTATTGGCAAAAATAATAGTTGAAGATGAACCACATGTTTAACACCATTCTTGTCTAATTTCCTATGGTTCTCTTTGCTGTATTCCACTTACTTTAAGTGACTGTCACATACTGTGTCCTAGATCTGGGTCCTGGGAACCTGCCATACGACTATATGAATCAGAACTTATATTCTGCAGCAGCACTCTGATCAATTCTGGGCACACAGTGCTAGGCAGAAACTTCTTGCTGCCCCAGTCTTCTCACACAAATCTTCAGAGATTAATCAGACATTCAGACACTACGAATAACAAAAAGGTGTCAACGTAGAGTAGAAGTTTCTGTCGAGCTGTGTTTCCCCTTGTCCTGAGCAAACCCAGTCTTACCTCACCTGCATCACTTCAACGATTACAACCTCGGCGCTAGTCATATTGCTTTATTTATTGCTTTATACTGGCCTTGATCTGTATTTCTGCCTCAGTTCGAGTCTGCTACTGGACACTGGCTAGAAGGGGTCTAAGTGTTAAGACTGGGCCTTGACCGGCGTGTCTGCAGCTCACCATGAACAATTTATCCATTAACAGCAACTGGTTCTGAACAGTTCTGAATATTGCATTATTCATTCCGAATACCCTACTTCAGAAAAATACCTATCTAATTATTTCTTCCCAGATGACGTATTTTGAACTCTGCCAGCCCCACATGGCTGGAAAAAATATGCAAATTTCCCCACATGCAGTCAGTGTTTTGTAAAGTATCATGCAATATGACCTTTTAAGGATAAATCAAATTCATCCTCCAGAATTAACTGTCTGTAGAATAAAATGTAAGAGCTAATGACACACTGCAGCAGCACTGTCCAACTTCTTGATGAGCAGAACCTGACGATATTGCAGCAATTTATTTAGACTGGGTAGCAACTGAACCGAGCGCCAGATATGATCACTTGACTGGCAGATGCCGGGGAGGCAGTACTATATTACATCATTTGCTTTTGTCACGAGTTTCTCCTTCATTACAACACACTGCTCATGAAGGTCAGAGTCAAACACGCATTTATTTCAGAAGCAGTTCCTGAACTTTGCAAACAAAAAGGTGATTCATGGGGGAGCTAGTGCGCAACACAGTGAAGGCTGATTTAGCTTTAAACTAACCAGCTCATACATTAAAAACAGGCTAGTCTCATACAAACCATCTTCTCAGTACGGTAGACGTGCTGAATGTGCCACAATTTCAGCCACGTTTGATGTGCGTGTGAACCATTCAAACACTGTGGTTTTGGTTCAAAGGCTGGGTTTCTTTTAGTACTAAGTACAATGAGAAATTAAAAAAAAATATATATATATATAGATAGATAGCAGTAAACTAAAAACACTTAAAGGAATCTTGTGCAGGGCAGGGGTCTCTCCAGATACTAACCTTAGTTAGAGGAGCATTGAGTGTTCTTCCTCCAGCACTACTTGGGCCTGTCTTGTAGCTCTGTCTGTAATCCACACTCCTCTTTTGACAGGGATGTACATGAGAAGTAATAGCTGGATGAAATTTATAAGCCAAACTTGGCTGGCCATCCATCAAGTGAAGAGATTTTAACAGACCATATGTTCTGCCCCTGAACATAACTGCTCAGATATCAGATGTCCTGTTCAGTATGTTAAATGTAATACCTGTTAAGGATATGACAGTTTTGGTTTTGGACTAGTGTCATCTGCAGTATCGCGAACTCTCTTAATTCTTCTTAAAGCCTGTGACGCCTCACATTTTCTATTTACATAAGACTGTCTGCTTTCATTTATGGATGCATACATAATGATCTATATTGAAATAAGGTATGTATATGCAGGTCCTTAAGCATTGCAAGGGAAAACTTTGAAAGCACAACTCCTAGGTTGGGACAAACAGGCAAATAAAAGAACGGCGTATAAGTATTCATGTCAGTGTCACCGTTTTTCTAGGCTAGCCCTACTACTTTTGTGGAGCTTGACTCACTACCTTCAGATTTGTGGACTGGCACTGCTGCATCACCAGACTTACCCAAACGACAGCAAATTTTCCTAGCTCTATTTTAAATTCAAGTTAATAGCCTAAGTTACCCAGAGTAAATTCCTCCCACTAACTTATCTGTGGAAGAAAACCGATTATTTGGGTGGTAACAAAAGGATTAATCTGGATGGGTTTCTTTCTAACAGCGTTTCTGCTTATCTTACCGCTTCGCGAGGAATCAACAGTGAACAATTTCCTGATCTTTACGTCGCGGGCCCCTGTTACGTCTGGGTGCCGAGGTCCAAAGGTTGTCCCAGCTCCGCCTGCGCGCAGCTCCACGCTGCGCCTGCTCCTACCCTCGCGGGGAGATTTCAGCCAGCAGCTGCTGTGTACGTTCGCTTAACTCTTGCGCTGCCTGACGTCTCGGTCAGGAGGAAACCTCCCTCAAAGTCTGCGAATATTCCCGCTGAAAAACGTGACACACAGTGGGAGACGCTGAGGGAGTCTAGCCCGCAGATGGGAGGTCACCGGGCGTTGCTGCGGGGCCCTCTGAAGTAAGAGGGCTTTCTCCTGAGACCGGGTTAACCTTCCCTCCTTTCTCACTTTCCCGAAATTGAGTTATCTAGAAAGGAGATTGTGTGAGATGAGGATTTTGATCCAGGTTTCCGGAGAGCTTTGCATTTCTGTGGCAAAGTAATTTGATACAAATTCCATCTACCACTGTAGGACGATTCGCCAATGCCCTAGCTCAAGCTTGTGTGGATTTTTGGTAGTCAAAAGTATGGTTTTAGCCCTATTTCCTGCAAACTAACCTTTTAAATGAGAGTTACCATGTAAAAGTATTTATTTGCTTTTCAGGAAGCAAAAAAGATTGGCCGGGGATGCCCTACCTCAATGGTCAACTTGATTCTGAAACCTAACGATGGCGATGCAAAGCTCATGGTTTCACTGAGGACCACTTCAGCTGGAATATCTACCGAGCGGTGTTCAAGGACGCTCCTTTCGGTTGCAAGAGGAGACAGAACCTAGTGGTACCTAAGCAAGGCTACGGTCGGCAGCTGGCCAGTGCAGTTTCCCGGGCAGACTCCCCAAGCACCGGGGTCCCCCCACTCCGGCTGCCACCGGCCATTTTGGTTACCCTTCAATCCCCTCTCTCCGGCTTGGTACGGGCCGAGCTGTCTGCTCCTCTCCCCCCCCCCCCCCCAGTTTTGAGACTTGGTATGCGCCAACGGGCCTCCCTTCGGCCGGGCCGGCCCCGCCCACGGAGGGAGGCCCCGCCCCCAACCAGGGCGGAAGGGCTGTTCACTCCTCCCCCTTCCAGCGCCGGGCCCGGTCGCGCTAACGCATTTCGTCACTTCCGCCCTTTCCGCCGCCGTTGGTCGGTCGCTCTTTCCCGCTGAGCGAAGGACGCCCCAGGGGTGCGGCGCGGTGCGCGGGTGGGGAGAGAGGGGGAAGGAGGAGGCGCCTCCTCCGTGGCGCGCGGCGCCTTGTGTGCGGGCAGGCGCGAGCCGCGCGCCGAAGGTTCTGGAAGGGGCTGGGTGTGTGGGGTGGGGGTGGGGGCGACGTGCGCCATGGCGGCGGCGCCGCCGCCGCGGCCGTTACGCGCTGCCTTGGGCTTGCCGGGGTGCCGCTGCGGAAAGCTGTGAGCAGCGAGGGAGAGCGGGAGGGCGTTTCTGCCGGGCGGTGGGTGGCGTGTGAGCAGGCCGGGCTGTCTTGTCAGCTGCCGGGCGCTTGCTGTCGTCCCGCAGGCCCGCTCCCTGCCCTTCAGGATGTCGTACATGCTCCCGCACTTGCACAACGGCTGGCAGGTGGACCAGGCCATCCTGTCGGAGGAGGACCGAGTGGTGGTCATCCGCTTCGGGCACGACTGGGATCCGACCTGCATGAAAATGGATGAAGTCTTGTACAGCATTGCGGAGAAGGTAAACTGCAACTGTAACGTCGTACCCTCGCTTCCTGTACTCCGTGTTTCAGGTGGCTAACGGAGGCAGGTTACGGCTCAGTTTCTGGAGAGGTGTTTCTGCGTTTCGAGGCAGCAGCAAAGCTATTTTGTTTGCTTCCGTGAGTGTTTCCTAAAAATGATCGGCTGCCCTGCTGTTTGTAATGCTCAATGGGACAAAAAGAGTGCTGCAAATCCCAAAGTCGGAATTGCTGCTTGTTAATAATTCCTCATTTAATGAACGCCAGCGTTCAAACAGAAACATGCGCTGGGTAGTAGGAATGTTATGATGTTAGGTAACGCAGCACCGTCACTTTACAATTAGAATGCATAGTAGCTGCAGGTTTTCATTTGGATCTAAAAAACTATTCTAATTTGACACTTACAAATGGTAAGACCCTAAAACGTATAGGAAGATGTTGATTAGCATATCAGTGATGTTCTTGGTGTAAACGGATGCCATTCCGTTGAGTTGCATGGGCTGAATTAAATGTTAGGACCTACTGAGGCAGGCTTTGAAGCTTTTTCGTATGGAAATAGTGCCTTCTTACAGTAGGTCAGTCACTTAAGACACGTACACACTGAAGAAGAGTTAGTCTGTGTTAACATACACAATCAGGTATGATTTACCTCTTCATTTCTGTGGTAAGGGTATTGTGTAGCATCATACGTTGAAAGTTGACAGCTCTTCTTTGAACCGTATAGAAAAGGAAGCAAGAAATCTGAGCAACAAGTGTTAATATTTAACCTTAGGCAGGAAAAGGAGTTAGCTACCTTCGTATAAAATTGTGTGCGTATTGCATAACTTGGAGTGAAGTTGTGATCCTGGTGTACTCCTTTCTCTTTTAATTGTATTTTTAAGTAAATAAGCTCCTGTTCTGTTTTTCAGATCCCTAAGGTTAAAGATCTGTACCTGTAATCAAATATTAAGACAGAATAGGGTATGGTGAGGACTGCTGTGACATAGTTTAATTTAGTCATTTTGTATTTAAAGATGGGAGCTTTTTATAGTTGGATACTGTTAGTATCTGCTCTTGGCAGGATGCTTGGCAATTTGGCAGACATATTGGCACTTAAGGGTGATTGGGGGAAGAAAGAACAATATAACTTCTTATTTAAAAATCTCCCTCTGCAGAAATGGCAAATTAAAGGGGGAGATCCTTCCTCATCCTCTTGCTTACAAGCCATGTTTGGATCTCGCAGCTGTTTTAAAGAGTGAGTAAAAGTTCCAATTGTACAGGTGTTTATACTAGAGAATAATACAGAATGTTAACATGCTGTGATTGCATGCTACATTTGAAGAAAATGTAGCTGTATTTTATATTTGGTACCATGGTGTGTTTTTTCTTTTGTTTTTAATCTGCAGCATATTTCTGGGTAGCAGTGATGTTTTCTGTACTTTATACTTTGAAATTAGTTTTTTGTTTGTTTGAATCCTTTGGGGAAAGAGAAACTAGAACGACATACAGAAGTACAAAGCAGGTGATTTTCTCTGATATGTACTCTACATAGAGTTAACCTACGTTATTTTTTTCAGCGTTATATTTGAGAAGGAAGCAAGGCTTCACAATAAATCATAGCTATAGAATGTCTTTTTTGGGGGGAGGAGGGAAGAGTTAAAATCATGCTGAAGCAAAAATCTAAGAACTGAGTTGTCCAAAATTCCTCTGGAGCACTTTCTTTATAAAGACACTTTTTTAAAATTTCACTTTACAATAAGCTCATCCCCTGAAGTGTGGAGCTTTTACTGCTAAATTTCTGTAATACTTTTGTTTTTTAATTGTGATGAAAGTGCTTTAAGACCATGATTTGTTTAGAACATAATAGTGTAAATCAGGTGACCTTTCCTGAAGCCAGGTCCCTTTAACAGATAGGTTATATTGGGTCAGTGCTGGTCTAGAGAGGATTGTTCCAATATTTTGCACTTACTTGATGATAATCAGAAGTGTAAATAGCTGTGATTGGCTCAAACATCAGTTGTTCCTCTTTGCCTTTCTGTTAAGACTGCAGGAAAAGTGAAGAGGGGGAGAAAAAAGGAGGGAAGGGGCCTGTACAAATGGCATTGGTATTAGTCACTGGTGTTTGCAATTAAAGTTGAGGAAAGCTAATCCATTTACTCTTATCCATAGTTTTCAAATTCTTTAGCCATAAGCATTGCTCTTGGCAGGATGTCATCTTTCTCTTCGGACATATAAATTTAACACCTAAACTGCAATATCATATTCAGAATGAGGAAAAAAAAAAGTAAACAGTGATGGAATAGACCTTCAACTTTGTACTTGCTGTGTTTGCAGTCTTTTTCAGTTTAGTAATACAAGTCTGCTAGGCATCTTCAGCTTGAATGAACTGTTGCAAAAACTATTCTCAGTTACTGTATTTTTTTTTTCCCCTGTGGTTTCCATATATATAAGACATCTACACGTTAGAAATATCATCTAGGAACTGGGGAAGAAGGTCAGAAGAGGTATTCTTGGATTTTTTTCCAGGTTTCCTTAGAAATTTTCTGCACATATTCTGGGCCACTCTTGGCCATAAGCTAATGTAGGGTAGTGAGACTTACTTCAAGGGGAGTGGAAATCTTATCAAAAAAAGGAACACTGTTACCCTCATAAGAAATGTAAAGGAACTGCCTATGATTATTAACGTTATTCCTTGTCCTTGTGTTGCTGTGGCAGTCTTGTGTTGTAGGAACGCGCTAATTTTCTGGAATGATTCAGTTTTAATTGCGAGTGTCAGGAGGGAGAGAGGAAAAACGAGATTTATTTTATCTGATGCATTATTTTTTCCTTCATCTGTATTTCTCATTTCCCACCTGAGTGTGATCTTTGCAAGACAGGATTTACAGAATATGTAAGTTAAGTTCAACTGTATCTAGTGTTAAGGGGCCTACAGATTGCTCTGCTTTCCAGTCCTGAGCCATTCCATTTAAACATTTAATAGTAGTCCACCAAAACAGATATAGTTCTGTAAATTATTAAATATTGGCCTGTAACTATGGCTAGACAAAAAATGTACTTTTGTTTTCTGTGTATGCTTATTAAATAGTATAGGCTAATCTGTGAAGCTACAGTAACTATGGGGGGAGGGGAGAAACCAAAGTCAAAACTGAAGCGTAGTCCTCAAATCAGTTGATAAAGTTTTGAATGTGTGCTGCTGCGTGGGTGGGTTTTTTTGTCTTCTATCTTGTCCCCATGGTCAACAGCAGCTATGATAGTCTAGTCAAGCAGAGAAAACTGAATTAAAAGATAAATAAAGTCAAGTTGTTGAAAACTAATACTCTGAGATGTTAATATCTTGCTTGTGTTTCTATTGAAAGTGTTCTTAAATCTTCAGGTGTTGGACAAGTGTGGTCCTATCCAAAAGGAGGCATGTAATGGTATTTTCTTTTCAGAAAGCAGTTTCCCTGCTGCAACAGTTTTATTATATTTCACTATGTGTTACGAGGTTAAGTACTTCGTTTCTGAATACAGTTGTATTATTCTGTGTTCAGCTTCTAAAAATGCCACAATTTGCGCATTGCCTGGACACTAAAAGTTCAGTTTAGGTTAACAACCTCATTGGTGTTAAAATTGTCGTAAATGTAATGGCTTTTACTTAGTGCAGTACGTTCCTGAGAGTTGTATTTAATTCTTGTTCTGAGATTCCTTTGTCGCGTTCCAAGTTAAAATTTATAAGTTGTTTTGATCTTTAGCAGCCGCTGCCCTGAAATGATAGAGAAGCTTGTTGTCTATGGTGATATGATTTTGAGCAGACAACTCTGGGTGATGGATTCACATTCCAGTATATGGGGAGAGATTAAGCTTTGATTTGTCTCCATAGACTTATTAGCTCAAGCATAGATCAACTCCTCCTTCCATGCCAGCTCAAATCCAGAAATAGTTGAATTACTTTTGCTTAAAATGAAGCTTGAACTAAATAAGCCTATGGGTTCAAACTGGCTCTGTTAAAGCCAGCTTAGAGGCTCTGTACTGCTGTTTCCAAGTAGCTTGGGTCCAGTATTGTGTTCGAGGTAGTACATGTCCCTTCAGGCTGTGAAACTGCTTAATGCTGTGCAGAGACATCTGAGTAGTTCTGCAGGGCTTGTCTTGGAGGCATTTAATTTCAACATCATCTCTGAGAAGCATGCCTAGTCTGAAATGGCCACTAAGCAGTAGATATATGGCCACTGCAACGCTTTGGAATCGCCTCTTGTGTTTTTAGACTCTTACCCATGCTTTTATAAATTTCATTCTTAGGCCTGAATCGCAATCTCCTACCTCTCCGTTTACTGGAGAGTTGCCTAGCCAGGCCGATGTCATGGGCAGCCTTGTCAGCCATTGTCAAAACACAGAACAAAACTCATCCCTATCCAAACGTGCTTGCATGCTAAGTGATTTCAGAGCCTGGAAATGCTTTAAAACAGTATATTTTCATTGTGGTATTTGGTTTTCATCTTGTGAGATTTGAAATTAAAAAAACAAGAGAGCAGTTAGTAGCCATTTTTAAGTTCTAGGTTCAAATTTGGGAGTTCTGTATCTGTCTTTGAGCAGGTTACTGCATCATCAGTTTCACTTCCAGTGAGTGGTTATGCTTCTCTCCTTCCCATGCGGGAGATGAGGAAGATTCAGATAACGTCTGAGATACTTGGATTATGTTGGTAACTTGAATACATGCTTTGCAAGGGTGGTTTGAATGATCCAGTCGTTTTGAGTAAGATTTAGGTAATATCTCATTTAATGATTGTGTAAACTATCGCTGTTTCAGAACATTTGCTAACCTGTTCCTCAACTCTGGCTTCTTTTTCTAAAATCTTAGGCTGTTGGGGTTCATTGCTAGTGACAAGCATTTCTGGTTCTGCAGCAGCTTGACTAACTGTATAAAACGTCAAGCTTTCTTTAAAAGTCTTGCTGCTCCAGTACTATGTGGAGCACGCCCTTCTTGCAAGTAAAATCTTAGTTTAGTGATGTTTTTGTAGTTGTCTTCTGCTGCAGCATACAATCTTTTTGGATTTGTCTTTCGGTGAATTGGGGATTTAACATATTCATGTCTGTTTTAACTTAAAGTCATTTTTGATCTCCAAATTAACTAATTTTCCAAAGATGACTTATAGTTTAAGAGCTGCCAAATATATGTTGTGGCACTTTCCCATCTGAGCAAACCGTGCTGTTGATGCTTAAAAAAGTGAGCAGACTGGAAGAAGAAAAAAGAGGAAAAAATGAAAATGGACTCTTCTGGTGCTTTTGAAACCTGTATTCTGTCTCCAAAGGCTAACCAGAGAATAATTGTGGGTGCTTCTCAGTTAAATTACCAACTCTGGGCCTCCTCTTAAGTTTCTCAGAAATTTAAATGCTGCTTGACCCCAGAAGAGATTTGTTTTTTTTTTTTTTCCAGCTAATACTTATTTACATCTTTGAAGCTTTTTTTTTTTTTTGGAAACTTCCTTTAGGAAGAGTCTGTCACAGTGTATTTATTGTACGCTCCTGTTTTAGTTTAGTGTTTTTTTTTGTAAACAAGCATCTCTGTACTTTCACACTTAAAATGCTTGTTAGGATGTTTTAAGTACAAGGTACACCATACAGAATGCATGCATCTCATACAGTCTAATCTAGTTTTGTGGTGTGAAATAAAACTTATTTACATCAGCCAGAAATTACGTTGACCATCATATTTCTAAATGCTTGGTAGCAAAGTCAACGTATTGAAAGCACATTGAGGCAGTAAGTTTGTCACAAATCTTACCAAGACCACATGTGTTGCCACAGAATTCTAACTATGCGTAGTCAAATGGGGAAGACAAACTGTATTTGTATGTCAGGGCAGAGGCAAGGTTGTGCATTTCTGTTATAACGTGCAAGTATTTGATCATATACCTTACAGTTACTGGTTTCTGTAATTTAGATACCTACTGCCTTACATTTTAATTTATACTTATATGTATATAGATAAATTTCTACTGTACCTGTACAGATACAAGTTTAGAAATTGAAACTTTAGTTGTACCAAAAGTCCAACATGCCACAGCTGGTAAACAAAATTATGGCATGATTTTCTTTAGTTTCTTAGTTAATTTCTTCCTTCGTGAAAGGGGAAGGATGGTTCTTGTGCATCTAACTCAGTAACTATGCAAAATGAAGACCTATCTGAACCAGAATTACCGAGAGAATAACTCCTCATTGAGGTCTTTTTTCCTTTATCAATTAAAAATTTCAGTTGCCCATATCTCTCAAAAACCAATTAGTATTATTATTTAACCAGTCTCACTTTAAAAAAATAGATAATTAAAAGGGAAAAAAGATGCCTGGAGGAAGGCAGAAGGAAGGCCATTCTAGACCATTAGTTTTCTCAAGTGTACAAGCTGCTGACAACAGAGATAAAATGTCAGTTGGCTTGCACAAAGCACTTATTCTACTTGTTTGGAGCTGTTCGTGTTATTGCAGCGTCTCAGTTGTCTACAAAGGGCGCTTGTTTCCCTAAATGTTAATTTTTAGCACAGTCACTTCCCTCTTGATACTGGATGTAAAATTAGCATCTTGCCTGTATTTCAAAGTATTTTTCGTGTTAGTGGCTTCTTCTGTGGTTAAAAAGAATGGCAAGCCGATTTACCATTATTTCACGCATTAACATATTGCAAAACAAATGTTGCAATAGTAAAAGCCTATGCCTTTTAATCAGTAGTATGAATAACCAAAGACTTGGTAATATATATTGCTTTATTTCCTGTTTTCTTCTGTTTAGGTGAAAAACTTTGCTGTTATTTATCTTGTGGATATCACTGAAGTACCAGACTTCAACAAGATGTATGAGTTGTACGATCCCTGTACAGTCATGTTCTTCTTCAGGTACGTGATTCTTCTAGAATATAAGTCAGTTGACTGTTTTAGGGGTTTTTTGTGTCAAGTGCAGTGCCTCCGTAGATCCTTTCTGAATGCATATCGGCATATTGATACTTAAATTTTTATTGTTCTACAATGGAGTAAATGGATTGAATAGGAAAATGGCTCTGTTTTCCAGTTAGTCTAGTAACTTTCTTTTGATAAGATAACACTTGTTTCACTTCCTAAGCCATGACTGCCTGCGATCCTAAAACTTAAAAACAGTACTTCTATGAAATGAGATCCTAAAAAAAATTCTAATGGAACTGGGTTTTTTTTGTGTTGAGTTTTCATTTTGGTGTAATTTCAAATGTCAGGAATTACGTTGTCCTCAGTTTTGTTTTTTGTTTTGTTTTAATCTGCAAAAACGCTTCAAGGCTTTGAAATTGGCTTGGTATGCTTATAGTCTATTACATTAGGCTGCCTGGCTTAAATCACTTATGAATGAGCAAAGGCAAGGAAAATTGTTCTTAAGTCCACCCTCGTGGACAATAAGGCAATTCATTTGCTTGTCCACAGATGCTCACATCTAGGTTTGTTTGTTAAGTTTTCCCCTTTCAGCTACTGACCTGTGTGCAGTATTATTATCTACAAAATCATAGACTTAGCAGGTTTATGAACAAGTACAGTAGATGACTTGAAACCCATTCTGTCAGTGTATAACTTGTAATAGCATAAGGATTTTATTTTTAGAATATTTAAATTTAGTCGTATCAACCTATGTATTTGTATTTAAGGCAGAGCCTAGATGTAAAACTACTAGGCTCTAAATGAGCAGTCTGCAAAATCATAGGCAGTGTGGAAATCTAACTGGTAGAATGGAAACCATATGAATGTGTATTTACTAATGAAGTATAAATTAGTGAAAAGGAAATTTTGTATTTATTATCCATTTTTTCATAGTTGTAAATCTGAAATTCTCTGTAGAGATTACTGCAGTAGTATGGCAGTCAAGTTTGTCAATCTTACTTTAAAAGTATATGCAAAACATTCAGGTTCTGGAGCCAAGGCATCTCCTGTGATGAGATAAAATGTACTGCTGGCAAGCCTGCAAATATCTCTGCGTCAGGAGATGGTAGTAGGAAAGGAATACAAACTATGGAGAATACACTGAAGGATAATAGTGCTGAGTAACAATCTTGATGCAGGGGTGCTTGTACTCCTTGTTCTAGCCCTAGAAATAGGCAATAAAATGTCGGCTTGAATATGACAAGAGTAGATACTTCTGTTCCAGGCTTACTTGAAAATCTGTTCATGTTTTAAGGGCTTCTTCTTTTGAATCCTACAAAGCTTTTGGGTGAGGGGGAGGGGTAGTTGAGTTTTCATTGAATTTTCAACTATAATAGTGTATTAACCTGTCTGCTTTTTCTCTCCCGTTAAAGGAATAAACACATCATGATTGATTTAGGTACAGGTAATAACAACAAGATCAACTGGGCAATGGAAGATAAGCAAGAGATGATTGACATTATAGAAACTGTTTATAGAGGAGCCCGCAAAGGTCGAGGTTTGGTAGTATCACCAAAAGATTATTCCACTAAATACAGATACTGACATTTTCTTAAGTGTCTGCTTTTTTTAACCCTGCATCCACTTAAATTTATCTTTGTGTATGTGTGTACATATTAATATGTATATATTAAAAAAACCCAGATCCTACAAATTGGTGAGCATAGTTGGAATTATTTAAAAGCTTTAAATTCTGTTTGAAACAGTAGAAGACATGAAGCTTGGAGCTGTCTGCAGAAATACTGTAGCTGCATTTTTTTTAATTAAGACTTAACTCTGTCTAGTATGATGTATTTTTCTACACGAAAAGCCTATTTGCAGAAAAACATTTCAACTGTGTTTGTCTGCTTTGTTAAGCAAAAATTGGGGAAAAGTGTATTATAGCCTTTTTTTAAAGGAATAAAATGTGTTCCACTTACTTGTCTGTCTTTTCTTCAGTGCTTTAAAATTGAGAATGAAGATGTAATTCCATGCAAAATTGTAACCATGAAGAGGAAGGTTTATCACTTCTTTCAGGATTTTCTTGCGTAGTATCTCAGTCTTTCACATCCATTGCCAGATAGGACTTACTAATATTTAGCAAAACTCAATGAAAACATCTTTCATGACTCTGCCAAAAACCCCCCAAAACTGCTTGAGTTGTGACGATGGAATTTCTTTTTCATGGTGGTTATACAACCAGTTTGAAATACTTCCTTGTAGAGTGTGAGGTAATTGCAGTTTTGGAGCTGGCTGCATAGTTCACATCTGAAGGAGGTGTGAGCTGTGTGTTCTCATTCAGGCTCCCGTTTGTCCAATGGTAGACCAAAATGCATATATATTCATGAGACTAGACTTAAATTTAGCTATGGTATGGCTTTGGAAGTTTGCATTTGCATTTCTGACAGTTCCTGTTTTGTAGTAGTGGAGTCTGTGTGTGTGTGTGTGTGTGTGTGTGTGTGTTCTTTTTTTAAACTGATGAATGTGTAGAGTTACAGAACTAGCAATAAACAAGCTGGACTATGTAGAAGAGAAATACTTGTACTTTGCGTCCAGTTTGTCACAAGACAGTGTTCCAAACAGAACTGGAAATTGTACTTCTGCTGTCAGTTCTTGGCGAAATGATGAATATTAGTCAAACTGTCTGTTTTAAAGGTCTTATCAAACTTGATTCAATTTTTTGACATTGTGTACTAGATCTGTTCTTACAGAGTTACTTCACTGAGGCTAATTAGATAATTCTATTCAGTACTGGTTGAACACACACAGTTCATTAAGAACTGCTTGGAATCTTACTGCATATTGCCAGTCCTTGGAGGCTTATTCATGAGGATAGGGTTTTTGCACTTGATGCATTCCAGTGATGACATGGCTGATCTACAGTGTGATTTGGACTAGTGAGATCATGTTAGCAAGCTTGTTGTAATATGGGTTAAATATGCGTATTTTGGTACTAATAATACAAGACTACTGGTATTGACAACTTTTAAGAGCAGGCTTCTGAAAGAATTTAGAAACTACTGGCTATATCATGGAACAGTACTTTCCAGTGTACCATGTAGCAGAAAGGTTAATACAGCATTTCTATTTCTCTCCAGAGGGCTGCAGAGTAAGGGTAAGGGCCTTTATCTCTGCAAGTAACATCAGTGAAAACTGAAGTAACTCTTTAACATCAGCATCTTTTGGAGTATTTGGAATGTGTGCAAGTGAAGAAGGTAAAGGATGTGCTTCTACTTTCTGCTGTTGGAAGAGACCTGTGGAGGTCTAGTCTAACCTCCCAATCAAAGCAGGTCACACTAGATCAGGATGGTCAGGACCTTGCCTACTTTAGAGTAGCTGTAAGGATGGAGATACTACAACTTTCCTGGGTAACCTGTTCCATTCTTTGTTCCACCCTCCCATATTGCAGGGGGAAAAAAGTTCCTTGCATCTACCTGGATCTTCCTGTATTCTTCCAGCTGTATCCCATCAGCCCATTTCTCCAGCCTGTCAAGGTATCTCAGAATAGCAGCCATGTCCTCCAGCATATCAACATCTCCCCCCAGTTAGACTTGCAAACAATGTCAACTCTGATTGAAATGTTGGTTATAACCATGTCTTGATATCGACAGAGTAGTCTAGGGTGGACTTAAACTTAAAAATTACCAACATTTTTAAAGGCATATGTATTCTTCATTAGCTGTTTTATTTATCCAATCATACTTCAGTTTTCTAAATTTGCTGAAAGAGGCTCCATTTAAGTTTCCAACAAGATCTCTGCCCACAGTGCCAATTTTCTTGGTGGATGAGAACTTGAGAGGTAGGACATTCTGCCCCAAATAAGAGACAGTAGTCAGAATAAGCAAAAGAAAACATTTGTTAACTAGAATTCCTATTTCAAAGTCACTGATACCTGTTTACTCTTTAAAATAGGCTCTTTTCATCAAAATGGCTGATGTTAACTGAAATGGGCAAGATGTGTATACCTGGATGCTGTTACAGGCACAGGTGTGCACAGCTTCAGGTAGGCTTGTGCAATTACTACCCTTTCTTTCAGAGCAGAGCAGTTTATATTCACTGGACATAAAAACTTATAACAAATAGATTATTTTCAACATTTATGTCTGCATTTTACAATGTACAATTCTAAAGGAGCACCAAAGAGGCACACAAATGAAATTGTTATGAAAGCATCTTGTTATTCTAAGAACATTTAAGTTAAAAAGGCAACAAATAAACATAAAAATTTAAAGGTTACAGTATTAGAATAATGGAAATACCCTGTCAAACTCTAAATGTAAGAAAGCATAATTAATTACATAGGATACAGTTTTCTATGCAAAATATTACTATTTTTGTTTCCCCTGAAAGTAGTGGTTCTTTCCCAATTACATGAAAGTGTCCTACTGAGAAGAAGAAACCCAGTGGTTTACTGGAGAAATAATTAAAAAGAACAGGTTCTATCCTGACAAGTGTTTTTGTCACTGATGCTTTTTGAGACTAATGACACTGTAGATGTTGATACACTCCCAGATTCAGTGCAGTGCAGTTTTCCCTTCATCTTTCCTGCTCATAGCCTCCTTTCAGTGCTGCAAAGAAAATAAGTAGGTTAGTGGTTTAATTATTCATGAATGTGATTCAGCATAAAAATAGGAACATCTCTGTACAGTTTAATACATGAGATGGCCTTTCTATATTTGTGAAAATAATTTCAGCTTATCACCAAGAGAAAGGCATCAGAATGAACAGATGTCTAAAATAATTTAGCAAATTTACAGGTAACTCCTTTCGGTACTTGGGTAAGCAGCCTCTAAATGATAAAAAACAACTGATTTGTCTCAGTCTGAATTAGGAAAGCTTGCAACAATAGGAAGATCTCACCAGCACCAAGAGAATGCTGAAGGGATCCCATTTCATAAATACTAAGAACACTGACTGAGGCATCCATATATGGGGCTAGGCAGAAAACTTTGTCAGTCCTCCAATACCAACAGACAATAATGACACAAAATACAGTACACAGTCCCGAACTGCAATGTGATTTCACATGACAGAGTGCTTGACAATACTATTTAAGTTCTCCTTGTGCCTTCCACACCCCTCATCTTACTGCTTCATAGACAAATCGTTCCTCAGTTGTTCTGGGCACAACTGTTTATAAGGTGTGCTGTAAGCCACATTAGAAGGCTGAAGCAGTGTTTAAAGAGATTTATATCAAAGAAATTTAAATGAGGTAAGATTCCTCAGTCAGCTATTCTAACGTACCCAAGGGGCAGGAATGGTGGGCAAGAGTGCTTTAAGCTCTTTAAACACTTTTTTTTTTTTTTTTTAAATACAGCCTCAGTTTACATCTTTGGGATCAGTTTGTGCCACACCTTCTATTTGTCAAACAGCTGTAACAGATGCAGCAAGACAGTTTGTGTTCTTTAAGAAAAAAAAAAAATATATATTCTTAGGCTGCTGGCAAAAACAAATCCTAGGGAATAAAAAGCCAATCTCAGTATATTTTAAATTAAATCCAAATAAATGCAGGTATGATAAACATATAGCTATTTTCCTGCTAGGTGCTGCCTATAGTTCAAAATTAAGTGGAAACGCATCAAATGCAGAAAAACTCAGTTAGTTTCTTTACTCCCAACTCTTCATTGGTGTTTTCTATCCCAGCTTCTGCCATTAGGTCAGCAACATGCTTCTCGAGGTCATCAATGCGCTCACCCATTTCTTCCAGTAAAAAGTTAAAGAGAACTTTAAGTTATAAATAAAAATGCTATGATTTCACAGGGTTTTTTCTCCAGCAATACAAATGAGAAGGTTTTCTAGATACTTTAGGCTCTTACTTATTCATGTTCAACGCTCTTAACACAAGACAAACCATCCAGGAATAGCACAAAATCACATTGTAACGAGACAGTCCTACTTTCTCTTGCAACAGGAAATACATTCAGATTCTAAGTGTTTTTCACATGCTTTCCTGTCTGTTCACCTATGTGGTGGAGTATTTTCTCTATAAAATTGTTTCGTCTTTAAGGAACTATTTTAGGCGATCGCTTAAGGTCTACATACACAGTCAGAACATGAGTGATACTAGAACTCTATTTTGTAATGTTATTCTCCTTTTACACTAAAGGAGAGCCTTCCTGAAAGGTAGGAGTTTCAGAAAAATATAAACTGTAACAAGTTTTCCATTTCAGAAAACAGAAACAGTTCTTGTATCAACATCTGACGAGATCTTAGAGCCCCTTCAGGTCTTAAGTTTCTCCTTCTGCAGGCTCCTCTTCCCACACTCAGGAGGCTAACAGAACTGTTTTTTAAACCAACAACATGCTGTAACGTGCTCGTTTAAGTGGCATTTTTGAAGACGTCTCCTTGTTTAATGGACTAGAAAATTTGCACGTTATTTATTACTTATTCTACTATAATTTAAAAACAAGAATTGCTGCACAGAGGCTAGCATGCTATGACTGATAACACTTTTAGTAAATCCTTTTCTAGGGAAAAATAAACATACGGGGGGGGGCAGTTCAGTTGCCCTTATATCATAGGTGCTTAACAACACTAATTGTTTTTCTAAGCATCAATTTAAAACACGAGCTTATCCCAAATTTAAAAAGCAAGAACTTTTTTGCATCCATTTGGTAACCTAAACCAGTAAAACCGAACTTAGTCCAGTGAAATAACTACAGTTCGCTCCTTTCTAAGAGTTACGAAACTTCAAACGCTAAACCAGTAACACGGGTTAAGAAGGGAGGATATTTCTCAGCGTTATCTTCTCAGTCAGAGCTTGAAAATTCTCCTGCAACTGATATAGCAAGTTCTCCGCCTGGAAAAAAAGGGAGGAAAAAAAAAAAAAGAGAAAGAGAAACTAGTTACAACCCGCACAGCCGGCACTAGGGAAGCGGTACGCGAGCAAACCGCGGGGACGGCAGGGAGCTGCAAGGCGCGGGAGCCGCCGCCGCGGCCCGCCGACACGAGCCGCTCCCCGCGCCGCGCTTCCCCGGCCGGCCGGCCGCCCGCAGCGCCAACCGCCGACTGCCCGCTTCGGCGCACGCGGGACTCCCGCGACCGGCTGCCGCCGCCGCCGGGGGGGGCGCTTGGCCCTCGGGGGAAGCTTGCCCCGCACTCACCAGCTGCGAGAGGTCCTCAGCGCCCGGCAGGTCGGCGGCCGCCATCTCCCCGACCCCGCGCTCGCCCGCGGCTGAGGCGAGGCGGGCAGGTGAGCGGCCACCCCGCCCCGCCCCTGCCCGCCCGCAACGGCCCGGGCCGGCTCAGAGCGGCTCAGACCGGTTCGGGCCGGTCTGGCGGCTGCGGGCTCCCCGCGCGGGGTGGGAGCCCCGGCCCCCTGCCGCCCTCCTCAGGCGGCAGCGGGGGGGAGGTTTTCGCCCCCGCAGCCGGCCGCCTGGGGCGAGGAGGAAGCAGCTCCTGCCTCTGAGCTGCGGGGGGAGGGAAACGTTTGGAAACTTGCGCGAGGGCGGCTGCCTTCCCGGTCTGAGGAGCGACTGTGAGCGGTCGCCGCGCTAAAAAAATAAAAATAATAAAAAAAATTGCCTTGCGCGGGATGAAAACGCGCGATGGGCGCAAACGCTTTTCAGAGAGCTGCTGCCGCGCGGTGCGAGCGTGGGGCTGGATCGGCGCGATTTGAAAGCCAACAGGGGAAACTGCCCAGCGCCTCACAGGGGCTGGGAATTTGGCGGCGTGTAAGCAGAATCCGAGCGAAGCGCTTAGAAAACGTTGGTAGTAGCAGGGTTTGTATGTTAATTTTTGTGTGTAAGCTATTAGAGTCTTAACAGTTTGTAAGTCTTGAGTTGTTTCTTTGCTGTGGGTCTGGAGAGGTATAGCAAAACTAGAAAGGTGGTTTTATAGATGATTATGTGCCCATTAGATGGCTGTATTTCTGGTTAAAGAACTATTAAATGTTGTTTAACTGTGGTATTCCTTTATTTTCCAAAGAAATCGTAATTCTACCGAACAATAATTAAATAAGGATGTTGGGATTTGATCTTCAGGGGTCCTATAACTTTAGAGAACAAAAGTGAGAATTTAAACGAGGAAGAACGCTTGTCTACCAGCAAGGCCCAGGCTTTGACTTTTTTTAGGTTTACTTTCTTTTTCTCATGGAAATAGCTCCATAATACACAATGGTAAAAACACCTGCGCTGGTTGGAAGTTCCTTGCACCGAACTGTCTAAATAGACATGAGCAAAGGCATCGGCAAGAATTGTGTGCTGCCTCTTAAAGTCATGATAACGTTTAGGTCATCCCTGCATTTTTCAGCTTTGTAACATAAAATGCTTCTGTGCATCTATTACAAAGGTCTTTTTCATCGTGTACGCAAAGTGTCCTAGGTTCTGTAACTGTAGCTGTACGTAAATGATGAGGTTTTCACCTTACTGTGCCTATAAAGAGGATACTATCACTTTTGGGCAATAGCTTCTCCTTTCTGAGTCTGTTACTTTATAGATTACACCAAACACATTACAGTGCTTTCATCCCGAGCAGGTTTATCTACCGAGTTAGTGGTGACCTCAAATGCTGGCAAAGTTCTCTCTTGTACTTCTACCCCTTAGTGTCGTTTTTAATAAGCATAATTGGTTTCCCCCTTGACCTTCTCCACCTCACTTAGGAAGGAGCGTTACAGGAGTCTCTGTTGTGAGATTCTGGTGTCAAAGCAAACCTCTGTGTTTTTTATCTGCTTCCGATAATCATTGCTTCTCATCTGTACTTCCTTACCTTCCCACCCTGGCAGATTCTCCTCCTTGGCTTCTTCTTTGTACAAAGAAAAATCAAGTAGTAAGTTTTTCAGGCCTTGAGTGCTATAGCAGCGTTACCACTTGAGGAAAGCTTCCAGATAAAAGTTTGAACAATAGTGCATGTATAGATGTCCTTTGCATTTGTACACAGCCACTAGCTGCATCCACATAGCTTTTTCATTCTGTTGCATGGTTAACAAAAAATGTGTACCTTCTTACCTCTTTCTGTGTTGCTATTAAATCTTCTTAGCCTTAGGGCTGGATATTAAGGCTGTATTTTTTTTTTACATGTTTTACTCTGGATAACAGCTATGGTCTTTCTGGTTTTCCCTCCCCCCAGAACAGTTACAGTTTTTGCTCTTCTTATGTAACAGCATTTTTTACTGGGGGCAGTTGAGGTTCTGGCTCCTTGTGTCCAGGTCATGGAGCCCTATTTGTGGTGGAGAGCTTGTAGGTGTAAAGAAATAGCTGGAAATATGGAGGAACAAGCATCACAAAACCAACAAGCTTGTGAGAACTGCAAGCCCCTTTTTGTGTGCACCATCTTTTAGAGTCCAACTGCAAGGCGCAGCATGTAGCCATAGCTCCTCTTGCTTGTGAGGAAGGCCAGTGGGGTCAGGACAAAAACTGAGGTATTCACTGAGCATAGCAGTGGAAGAAGGGCAATTATAGCGTGAAGGACTGAGGAATAAAGGAAATATTTAGAAGCATTTCTCCCGTAGAAAGCCTTGTTGTTCTTCTATTTTGTGCCCTCCACAGCTAATTTTAATGGACCTTCAGGTACTGAGCAGGGTTTGGCAAATGATCCAAAGCTGGTTAATGGAATAAAAAAAAGTGTCTATAAGGCCAAAAACAGTTTCAGAAAAGTTCCAAAATTCAGAAAAAAACACAGAATAGAAGGGATAAACAGCAAGACCAAAAAAGTACGTTGCTGAATGATGAATATATTTAAAATAGAAGTGGCACTTAACAGCTTTTGTGTTATCCTCTGTTCTGTGCCTCCTTAGAGGGCTTATGTTTTCAGAACTAAGCTGTTACATACATTTCTGGGAAGTAACATGAGCCATATTTTAGCAGTAGTAGTCTATGGTGGTGTGCATCCACGTGCTGAGGGGACCTGAGCAAAAATCACTGAGGTCACTGGGCAATCTTTTGTTGATGTCAAAGGCATAGTTTTAGACAAGAGCCAGTAGACAGCCAGTGCTGCTGGTGCTTATCAGAGCGTTTACCGAAATAAGTAAAGAATATTTCATTTACTGAAAGGGTAGCAGCAAGCTCATGTTGGTAAAAAATATAAAACAGATCTTGAGGGGGCTAGAGAGGGGGATGAAAGAGAAGGTTTGACAATATAAATTCACTTGCCATACCGAAATAGGCTCTATGCTACTTTCTTTCTTTCTTTTTGTATTCAAAAAAATACAAACTTTCAGTCACTTTCAACTTAAGTGTCCTCATCTTGCTACAAAGCCCGTGAAGTAAAAATGAAAAATAGGATGACCTAGAGGCCCATGAACCATCTGCTTGTGTCCTATTTCAGAACTGTAGGCCTGTGCTGTGAACTCTTCAGATTGTGCTTTTATACTAAAGTGATATCCAGAACATAGTTCTTGCTCTTTTTTAAGGAAATTGCAGTGTCTCTCATTCTGGGAGGAGAAGTCAGGGTAGTGGGATAGGACATTAAAATATGCTTAAACATTTATAGTTCTGAGCTCTAAGTTCAATGCCATTTCTATAAAATGTAGGCTGTAAAAGCCTACAGTACGGAGAGATAAAGGAATTGTTTTATACAAGTGTGTTATTCTTCTTGTTTGCGTTACGTAAAGTCACTTCCCTCTCCTCTTTGCTGACAAATTAGATGTTATTTATCAGGGGTCAGGAAACCTCCGGTCATGTATTGCAAGCATATCTGGCTTAGGGCCACTTTGGAATGGCGGCAAGGACGGAGAGTATGACTGGCTTGCTTAGACCTCCTGAAAAAAGGCTAGTATTTTGTGACTGGTAAGGAGGCAAGAAGGCAAGTATTCCTGAGCTCTCATGGCGCAATGGTAGCTGTCTAGCTTTAGATCAGAAGGCAGTGTGTGCAAATCATACTGCAGTCATGTTTTTTGTTTTGTTTTGTTTTGTTTTTTCCTATATTAGTGGTCCCGGCATAAACAGCTGTAAAGGTTTTATCTTGAAGAGGAAAGGGCTAGGTAGAGGCTAGTTTTTGCACCGCGGTAGTGGTGTTACCACTACCAAATTGTACGGTTGGGTATTCGAGTCATGCTGTGCTTGGTCTTTACCTGTCTCTTAGGAAGTTTCTCTTACACTCTAGTTTACAATTGTTACTCAGGAGACGATAGGCAGAAGAAGAGTATGGCTTTGCTAGGTCATCAGATTTTATGGTGAAATCCTAAATGGTGTTGATGTTTCTTGCAAGCAAAGGATTTACCCGTTTCTCTTCACTCACTGTACTCTAGTTCACTGAAAGCTTGTTCCACTGGAATACTTACTGGTGAAGAAACAACTTTTCTTTCATCTGGCAACATCAGTAAAAGTAATGAGTTACTATTAACAAGAAATATGAGGTGGGTGAAATGCAAACGTGGAAAGTTTCAGACTTGAGGAAGGTGGCATCCAGGTCAACAGTATCTGACAAATCCAGGGCTTTGAAAGACAAGTCATTTGAGGTGAATATTAAAAACTGGGGTGTTTGTGCATGGTTTGAAATTCGAGTCTTGTATCTTGGAGGAAAAAAAGGATAATCACAATGCTAGGGAAATCTGATCCGTGATAGAGGTGTTCTGCTTTCAGTGAAATTGTTGTCTTTTGAGACTGCTTCTGAGACTGTTCATGAATTCCCTTCTTGTGAAGCTTGTTCAGTCAGCCCCTTTGTACAAGTTTCTGGACAGAAAATGGACAGGATTGAAGATCATCTTTATCAGGAATTCCTTGTGTGCACTAGCTACATCTTTTATTACTAAGTAACAGTAATGGAAAAGAGTATAATTTGCCCTCTTTGTGTTCTGCACTGGGGATAAATGCGTATTTTGTCGGAGCACCAGAAAGTCTATTGCGGATGCTTTGACTACAGAGATTGTAGTGGTGGCGTTATTTGGCTGTGTGAAGACTTTTATGTAATTTGTGGCTGCATGAAACCACCTGTCTGGCTGCTGAGTGAATTATTACGTGGATATCTAGAATTCTCTGTTTTGCAGCTATGTTTTCCAAGCATGGCTGGTAAAAGATGATACTTCTCATGCTTTTTTCTGCTCCAGCCTTGTCTCCCTGTCCTTTGCACAGTGATGGTAGAAGAGCGTTCATTGTGTAGTTACCTTCCCAAAAGGCTACAAGAGAGAAGTGGAGGTATTTGTCCTGAGTAGAAGAGGGAGAAATGTTTGTTGCTCTCAGTTTGTGGCCCACTGGTGGCACGTCTGAGAATGGATCAGGTTGTGTGTTCAAATCACGCTGATGTCACGCTTCTTATGTTGAATGTCATCAATGCAAGAAGGAGCTCTATGTAAGGAAATACGGTATGCAGCAGGAATTGTGAAGGTAATACAAGGCAGCTTCTGTGGCTACGTGACACAAGGATTGTGAGTCTGATCCCACATGAGAAGGCACTGTATTCAAATCCCACAGCCTCATGTGTCTTTTTTCCACGTACCTCATGTTTCAGGGGAGCATAAGTTTTATGCATTGAGATTAAATGTGGACGTGGGAGTGTATGATGGAAAGAGTATCTTTCTAAATTTCTAATTCAGAAGTTTTCTAAAATTTGATAACAGAGCCTGTGCTGAAAAGGCCGGAACCTGGGCAAAAGAAGGAATCATTCATTTGAAGATGTCCATTTTGCTTTTCCAGAAACTGTGAAGAACCATACGTAAAGTTTCCTGTGAGCAAACTGCAGCTATGTTGGAAGACAATTGGAATGTTTTCCTGGTAAAGACAGTTTAAATTCACTTTGAATTACTAGAAAATACTTATTACAGTTGCAGAAAATGGGGATGGATTGGGGCAAATATTGGGCAAATATTGGGGCAAATATTCTTTAGCTATTCTTGTTGGGGGCGGGGGGAGAAAGGTTGTGCTTTCTTGTCTGAAACAAAGATCCTTGTAAAGCGTGCTTTTGACATTGAAAGCTTGAGTGGTGGTGGCCTGCCTGCTTCTCTTGCTTTCTTCTGTGAGATATTTGTGGCAGACAGAGGAGCTGCTAAGACTATGACAAGTATTTTATGCTGTTTGGCTGCTGTAGGAGGCCCTCCCACCCTTATCTTGTTTAGTACTTAACATGGTGTTTACCAGCAGGCATCCTGTGGGTGCATATTCTAAGCGTGTCTGGCAGAAGGCCTCTGAAATGAAGAAGAAAGTAGGAAGACCTGAATGTACCAACGGACTCCATTGACATAAGCTAGCGCAGCGTTACCTGGGAGAAAAATCTCAAGATATTTGATTCTGGAGAGACAAATAAATGTTTACAGCAATGTGACCTCATGGCGCAACGGTAGCGCGTCTGACTCCAGATCAGAAGGTTGTGTGTTCAAATCACACTGGGGTCAGAAGATTTTTCTGGTATGGCTACTTGTCCTTTTGGTGGTGTTTAACTATGTGTGGCTCTTGTTGCAGATGCTCAGAAGACTTGCAAGGGTGTTTATGAGTACTCTGGGATGAATGTTGTTATACTCCAAAATAATCTATAACTACTGCAACATTTCTGTCTTTTTGATCTAGATATTTGTCTTGGACTCAATTGTTAATAATGCAGCAAGGTTTTGTTTTGTTTTTCCTGCTGTATTACTGGCTCCTGGTAAGGGCAGTGCGAATCCCTGTTGTGTTCTTATATGTAGAAGACAGGTACCGTAGATGCTGAGCGTATCTCAACAGAAATAAACTAAGCGTGTAGTACAGTGTGTGAGTGGTACGAGAAGCACTTTGTCCTAGGAGAGAGAAAAAAGAGTTTGGATGGGGTAGTAGTAGTGCCTCTGGCTCCAAATGACATGGCGGTGTGTTTGAATCATGCTGAGGCTTTAGTTTCTGCATATTTTTTCTTTTGTCCCTCTGCTTCCAAGCCATTCCAAATCGTGATCAGGGAGAGAACATGAGTCAGAGAAAACTAGGGATCATTCTGGTCAGGCTTAAGGCACTGTGCTTGCATTCTCATTCATTCTTCTGTGATAAAGCCAGTCTAAGAATTTCTGAAACTGCTTTTCACTGCCTCTTTTCCATCCCCTTCCCCAGTGTCAGCAGCTCCCTGCTGAATGCAATGATCCTGTGTTAGTAAGCAACAATAACATGAGGAACATGTGAGGAACACTGGAACTGTTTAACAGGGTAACAGGCTGTGTGCTAAGTAGTTCCGGTTCAATTTACTGTCTGTGTGATATCTACCTGTTTGTTCATTTCTCTCTTTTGGCTGAACTTTGCCCATTGTTTCAAAGCTGTAATTTTTGGAAGAAGGGTTTGTGTATTTCTGCCTGCCACTAGGTTGCTTTCTGCTTCTCTAGCAGGTCTGGTTTTGGTCTTTTTCCTTCATTTGCCAGTGGAGTTCTGCAGAGATGGTAGCAGTTTGAATAAAGAGTCTGAAGCTCAGTCTGCATGGTCCAGGTTCCCGCTCGCTGGTGTGGAGCAGGTACCACTGATGCAGAGAGTGGGAGAGAGAGGCCTGTAGACCAGGCACATTGAGCAAAGGACATCCTTAAAATGGAGAGGAATGTTGCTTTGCATGCCTGTAGAGGCTCCGTCCCATGTTCATACTGACTGCTTGATAGGGACGTCTGTCAAGTTACCAAGACCAGTGCAGGGGAGAAAGAAAAAGAGGTGAAGATCTGCAATAAAACAGTATCTTCCATGAACTAGTTTAATTCTGCATATCATATGCCAAAAGAAGGGCTCACGGGTGTTTGATCATATCAGAAGGGAGATTTTGCCACTGACTGCAACTGGGCTGCTTTAGAAAATGCAGAACGGAGAGAACAGGGCAGCTGATTAAGTGGTAACACATCTTAGCAGGAGTGGGCACTTTCAGTGTGCTTAAGATCTATTTAGTTGTTTTACGAACAATACAGTAAATGTTTTAATCTCGCAGAGACTGTTTGTAGTATGAGATATAATATGATAATTGAAGGGACTATTGGTTACCATAGGAATTCATATAATCCTAATGACAGAACATTCATTGCGCAGTGTGTTCAGGGAGCGACTTGCACCTTGCCTGCATTGTACGGCTTGGCCTGTGTCTAGCAGTAACTTCATATGCTTGTTTCAGTGCGACAGCATTTGTTCAATATAGAATATAAAAATATTTCAGCTTTCACCTTTCAGAATCCATTGACAGAACTACAGACCGATTAGAAGTCTCGCAACAGCCTGCTGTCTTTGCTACTGCAAAGATTACATATGCAGCACAAACTGTCCCGCTCTACCTATAAAAAACTGTAAAAAAAAAAAAAAAAAAGTAGCTAAAGCTTCAGTCTTGAAACTTGTCGCATGTCGGGGTGGATTCCTGTGTCCTATTGGCCCTGTTTCTCCTAGGAGTATGGCTACCTAGATCCAATCGTAGAAACAAGGACCTCTTCTTACTCTTCTAATATAGTGGACCTATTTACAAAACAAAATCTGGTGTAATAATTTTCACAACTACTACCAATGTTAAAACATCCCATATCTGCTCACTGCTTTCAGCTTGCTTAAAGCATATCCAGAGACATTATAAGAACCTTTGTTAACAGGTATCATCTCTGTCAGATTTCTTAATCTGGAATAAATCAAAATGTTTGTTATCATTGGAGTTTTAGGGACTACATTGTCACCAACATGTTAACTGCTAATATTTAGTTTGTAACTGGGTGACTAAGGCTGCTCATAAACTCAATTTAAATTATCTTAAGCAGTTGTTATAGCAGGATTCTTCCAAGACCTGGTGTGAAACATACTGTCAGCTTCTGTTTTTTCAATGGATGCAGTGCTAGCAACGGATGAGTTCTTCTTCTTTTTTTTTTTTTAACAGAATTATGTCCGTACCTGGGGAAAAATAAATGCACCTATTCTTTTTCTTCTGCAAGTCACTCAGAAATAGAGGATTGATGTCTGGTAGTGAACTGTTTCTATGGCAGGCTCTGCCTTTACACCCAAGGATTTGATTCTTCTGAATTCTCTCAGAGCTACCAATTACCTGATAAATATAAAAGTAGGTTGATGTAAAACCTTGCAAGGCTGAGCCTCCTCATCTGGCTGCACTCAGATCTGCAGGTTGCTGGACTTTTCCTTGAGACAAGACTCTTTTATCAGCTGTTGTCTTCCAAGCTTTAGATAAATTTTTCCACAGAACAATTCTTCCACTCCTATCAGAGTCTTGCTGGGTCTGTGTGATTGGGTATTCTGTATGTTGGGCTGGAAGTTAGGCTGTAGGTCAATGAACACGGTAAGATGGCACCACTGCCAAAGAAAACTGCCTTCCTATCCCTTGTCCCTGTCCATTTATTCTGATACCAGATCACCCCCTGTCTTGTGCTGGCTTCAGCTTTTGTGCAGCTGCACAGCTCAAAACATTGAAACCAACCTGTCATCTCCCCGGTCCCTCCCAGTGTCTGACATCACAAGTCAGTTTAACTTACATCAACTCCTAAACAATTAGGACATTTTTCAGGTGACCAAAACGGAATTATATTAAAATGGCACTGATAATTAAGCATTTTTACCCTTACAGTTCCACCTGAAGTAAGGCAATTGTCAGTTTGCAGTCACATACTTTAGAATGTTAGTATTTTATGACATCTATTATCACACAGACTTACAAGTTTCCTGAAATTATTCTGGAAGCTAATCTGGAGAACTGGAACCAGCCTGGGCAGTTTCTTGTAAACAGGTAATCATTGCTTAAGAATATTTAGTTTCTCAAGATCATTTCTCAAGGTTTTCTCAGGACACTTATATTACATGAACAAAAGTTGGCCTCTTAGTCCGGCAACAGTCATTTTCAGCCTGAGGCTTCTTTAGACCTTTGTGCTTATGTAAAATTAATCTGGCAAAGGGTCTTGAGAAGAGTTTAGTAAAAGTTGGCATAACCACATGGTTATAACAGTACACAAGTGATATACGAAATATGATCATTAAATATTAAAATATATTTAAAAGTATGCACTCTATATATACATAATTTGATTATCATGATCTCTGTGAATGAGTCTGATGCTCTGAGAACAAGATCTTCAGTCATTTTTGCTCCTCCTCTAAATATCAGAATATAATTAAAGACTTCCACTGTGTATTTTTAACTCTGTTCAGCTTTGTGGAACTAAGTAGGGCCATACTATGCTTTCCTGTAGGGAAGGTGAGTCCGGATGTTATGGCCAATCACTTCATATATGTAGGAGAGAGTTTGGGATGTATTTGTGATAGTATACACAAATTGTATTTGAAAAATACTCTGCAGTGATGTGGAGATGTATATGTTGCAAAACATACCACGTATGCTAGTGTGCTGCAAAAAATCAGCAGGCGACAGTAATAGTGGCAGCTTGGTAAGAGGCTGGTCTGTAAAGCACACTGCCACGCAGAAAGTAAACGGAAGACTTCAGAAGCCCTGAAGCAAACATTTCATTCTATTTTTAATTTCAGATCCTGTTCATTCAAGACTCATAACCAACATTTACAGTTTTTGATACACAACACAAGATGACGTTGAGTTGCAGGAAAACCCATGTCATTTCTGACCTATTTGATGAGCAGCAAGAGCAGATAGATATAAGGAAGAAGGCAACATATCCGTGAAAACATTACAGGGAGCTCAAGGAACAAACTGGGAAGGTAGGAATAAAATAGCTGTACATCATGTGTAAGGTTAAATGGATAAAGCATCCTTCTTAGTGTAATTAAAGTCCACCACCTCCTCAAGCAGCCATTTTAGGATATGGCTTCCATTTTATCAAGCCGCTTTTAACACCTGTGAGCAGCAGTTGTACTCTTCTGCTGGCACAGTTTGAACGACAGTAAAGACTTGCTGATCATTTTGGGTAGAAAAAGGTGCACGTTCTCCCCTCTCCTTTTTTTGTCATTACAGTTGTGGGGAAAACATCCCCCCATCAGGAAGGTGTGCCCATTACAATTTGGTTGCATTTTGTTTGTAGTAGAGGTCAGGAGGAACACCAAATTTCAGAGCCATTACAGTATAATTTTCATGAAGCTTAACAGAGTTTCTCTTAACTCTTCAGCACAAAAATCAGATACACGCGGGCAAAATCTGGGAGAGCCTCTAAAAAGAGAAGCAGGGGGCTGCAGGTATGCCTGGCCTGGCCTGTTTTCCAGGGGAGCCGAGCACCCGCCAGCTTCCCCGGGGCGAGGGGAGGCCGCCTGCCGCTGGCTCGGCTTCCCTGTGCGCGCGAGGGGTGCCGCGGCTTAAGCACGCGGAGCGTCGGTATCAGGGCAGCGGCGGCGGCCCGGGACACCCGCCGCGGACGGGAGCCGCCGCCGCGCGTCTCGCCCCGTCCGGGGCCGCGCCAGCGCAGGGACCCGGCGGCGTCACCGCCTTCGCGGAGTCACCGGGGCGGCTCCCGCGCTCATTGGCGGAGGGGCGGCGGGTCATTGTGGCGTCACAGGGGCCGCCCGGAGCCCCGCCGCCGCCGCCGGCCCCATGCCCCCAGTTGCGGTGCGGCGGCGGGCGGCGCAGGAGGTGGTGGCGGCATGGTGCCAGCCGGAGCTCGGGGAGCAGGTCGGGAGGCGGGAGCGGCCGTTTCAGGCAGGGAGAGGGTCGCGCGCGCGCGCGTGTGTGTGTGAGACTCCGGGGCGGCGGGAGGGCGGAGGAGGTGCGTTACCCGGGGGCGGGCGAGCTCCCGCTGCCGGCCCTGGCTGGGTGCAGCGAACCGGCGAGGGGGACGGTGGAGGAGCCGAGTCGCTGCCCCTCATACGGTGGTGACGGAGCTGGGGACACGCGTGTGCCCCACGGGCGGCACCCGCGGGGCAGGCGGAGTCGGGAAGCCCCCCCCGCCTCCCGGGGGTAGTGGTTTGTGTCAGCCCCGCCGCTACTTTCCAGCCTTTTATTTCTTACTGGCCGCTCCCCCGCTTTCCTCCTCGGGCCGGGCCGCGGCGGTGCGGGCGCCCCGCGCTAACGGCCGCTCGCCGCCTCCCGCAGGTGCCGGCCGCGCCAGGGGCGGCGCGGCGGCGGCGCAGCGCGCCGAGGTGACTCTGCATGGCTGAGGCGGCCCCGCGTCGGAGGAGAGGAGCGGAGAGGAGCGGAGCGGGAGGCGAGATCGCCGCCCGCGCCTGTGGCCGCGCCGGCTCGCCTCCTGCGGCCTGCCATGGAGACGGACGGGCTGGAGTGGCTGCGGGTGCCCGCGCAGCGGCTGGTCTCGTGGGGGGCCGCGGGGGCCATGGTGTTCGGCGGCGTGGTGCCCTACATCCCCCAGTACCGGGACATCCGGCGGACGCAGAACGCCGAGGGCTTCTCAGCCTACGTGTGCCTGGTGTTACTAGTCGCAAACATTTTGCGGATACTTTTCTGGTGAGTTGATCCCCCCCACCCCGTCTGCCTTCTGTGTCCCCCCCCCCCAAAAAAAAAAAAAAACTTCTAAAGGTCTTTTTTTATTCTTGTTAAGTTTAAAGCTTTGGTTTAGGGATATCTGAGGGAATAAGGTCTTTTATTTCCTTTTGCTCCTGCTCTGAACATACATGTCAAAATCCTGTCTTCCCGTAAGTGTGGGTCTGCATTGAGTCGAACGAACCGGGCACAGGAGTGCTGTCTGTCCCAGCTACATCTGATTATCAGCGCTCCGATGTTCCAGAACGCACCTTTTAAACTCATTTGTTAAGAGGAGGCTCGCTCTAGGTCAGATCCCCCCCATGCTGGCTGTACTTTGCATTTCCCTTGGTCCTCCAGCTCAGTCCTTGGAGTGAAGGCCCCAGCCTTGTACGTTGGTTCTAGCGCGTAGCTAGTATTAAAATCAACGGGATGCTTCCCAGATGTTCTTGCGTCTTCCTGGTGTGCCACTGATTTCAGAGGAGGTTCACCCCCCAGAGCTGCCTACACAGCTACAGATGGGGAAAAAAAATCATTCTTAGGAGGCACAAGGTGGACTATCTTTAAAGGCAGGTTTTTTCCCCCAACATCTTGTGAGGTGAGGGGAAAAAAAAAAAAAGTATTTTCAATATTTAAAAGTAAACGCGTTTTGAAATTTGTGTGTTATACTTTCGGACAAAGACAATTTTATTAGGGCAGGTTTTCCACAAAAAAAAATGCCAAACTTATTCCTGTATACCACTTTTAACTTAGATGCTGCAGCATTGGGAACGTAATTGAGAAGCTAAGAATGAAATAGACTGGGTAACGACTGCAACTAAAAGCAGTTATTCTAAGACTATTGGGAGTACAAAATATTGTTCTGTAGTCTGCAGAGGGCTGATAAGTCATAAGCTGCTTCCTTATATTGGTTTCTAGTTGCTTTGTAAAGCTTTTCTGACTCTTAAAGTGTAAGCAACTTCCTCGTTTCTCCTAAAGCAATGTGCAACATCAGTGTGCTGCACTGGAGTGGAGAAAGTGGGGGCCTTCCTTTGAGACCAGAGCTAGCAGTCAAACTGAGGAGTCGTCACTGGGACCAGAACTACTACTTGTACTGGCTCTGTCTTTTCCTGAGCAGGAAACATCTGCAAGAGAAATACATGGAGCAGGTGTTGGAGGAGGCAGCAAACAGCAAAAGGGAAGTAGAGGATCACGCAGGGGGAGGAGAAATGAAAAGCCCAAGCTGACAGTATGGGAGATAAAAATAGTCTAATTTTTTGTTTTACTGAAGAAGGTTAGAATACATGACTGATCTACATGTGAATAGAGATGTAGGCAGTTTCTAGGTAACCCGAATGAAACTGAGGACTACGGAAGAACAATTGCAATTAAAGACTTTTTAGATTTTAAGTATATCTGATTAAAAGATGTGCAAAATAATAAATGCTATGAGTAATGAAAAGTCATTTGCTGTTAACATTAACAAAGTTATAAACTCTTTAAAGAGAAGGCAGTATATAGTATATGGATGTGATTATGTAATTTTTTTCCTGTGAGTATTTAAACAACGTAATAATATCACTCCCTGATGCATCTTTTAGAGCTCCTTGGCAGTGCAGAATGCATAGGCGTGCATGCATAGGTGCATCTGACATGGTTACAGTGGGAGTGCGAGGGATGCTGCTGGTGTATATAGCCATTTCTGTGGGGTAATACTGCAGGCCTGAGCCAGCAGAAACCTTTCTGTCATTACCCGTAATGATTGGACTCTTAGTCCTACTGAACTAAAAGTCAGAAAGGACTTGTGTACTGATAATTCAATGTTCATTGAAAAATAATATTTTGTTTTTCTACTCCTAAAGATTAGGCACCCTTGGTAGTCCACAATAAATACCAGCAAACCATGAAAGCAGCGTTTAGGGTGGATGTTGTCCTTGGGCTTATGTTTAGCAAAATTGAAGCCAGATAGCAGAGCAAGAGCCTCTGTATATGCTTACGTTCGTGAAGATGCTTATAAAGCACCCATATGGCAGCTTGGCAATTTGATTATTTTCATTATTTGTTTGATGTCTGTGGCTGATGATGTGTACCTTATCTGGGGCACAGCGCTCTAGATAGTTTCACATGAACAGCAGAAGTATTTTAACAGTCTGTTGAATCACTAGGAGGAGTTTGAAGGTTTTGTTTTGTTTGTTTTACATTTTATTGGGTAATTTGATCCATCCTTGTGCTGAGACAACTCATTTTCTTGTATGTAATTCTTCCCCAATCTGACTCTCAAAGCACCAACTGATAAGACTGCTCCTTCCCTTTAGCAAACCAATATGGACGTTCACGCAAGTTACTTTTCTGAAATCTTTACTGACGTTTGGCTGCAGTTTTCAATTGTTTTCAGTTTCTGTTCATTATCTGGGTTATTACGCATATAATCTATGCCACGTTCATCCCTCCCAACTTCCCCTCCACCCTGATCCAAAAATCAGTGCCTAAAGTGATATATCTTTGAAGTACTAATAAGATTGTTTTTCAGGCCATAACTATTTTTCAGGATGGTGGGTTGTTTTTTTTTTTTTTTTTTTTAATTTCAAAGACGTTTCTCTAAACTTCTGATCATTTCTGTTATTCCCTCATTTTCATTGACTTGCATATATTACTGTTGAATTTGAGGTTCGTAGAATTGAATGTTACGTGTTTCAGATGCAGAGACAACAGGAATAGACAATTCTTGCCTTTTATACAATGTTTCCTCTGTATTTTCACTTTCAAGTAGTGCTCATCTTTCTGTATCTCTGTCACTCAAGAAATGTCTGTCCCACTTGTCTGAGAGTCTAGTCCTACCTTTACCTTATGGCTCTACTATACTTTGTTCACCTTGGCTGCGAGGGAGACCCTTATTTCCCTTTTGCAGATTGGCAGATCTTGCATGCTCCTAGAGTTGCACTTTTTTGTTTTTTGATGTCTGGTTTTGTATGTAGCGGATGAAGTTTGACCTTCTCTGTCCCCTGCAAATCGAGTATTTACTTCCTAATCCCTTTGGCATACTCTGTTATGTATCAACAGAGTTGCAGCTGGTGTAGCAGCACTGTGATAGGAACTCAGGAACAAAGTACTGCTGAGAGCCAGGATCACAATCCTGTGTCCAGTTACCGCTTTTCACAATGTCTCCTCAAGCTTTTTTTTTAAAGTCGGAGGATTCACTTGCACTACATCTCCTTGTCTTTCTCCCATCTAACCTCTTGTTTTAGGGTGTGCTCAAAGAACGTCAATTTGCTAGCGATGACAGTAGCACAGTATCTATTAAATCTCCTTCCAGGGAGGTGCTTCTCTGTTGCACAGCGTTAGAAAATTTTGTCTTTAAAAACACGTTTACTTTCACTTCAGTGTGTTTGGCCTGATTCTCTTCTAACAGTGAGTTTTACAATATTCCGAACCTTTGCGGAAAAGCAATGGTAGAGGACTAGTCTGCAGGAACGAAAACTATGTGTGGAGAGCAATGGGCATGATTCCACTTTGCTTTGTTTAGGCACACATGGCTTTTGTTTAGGAAAAAGAAAAATCTGTAGGAGTTTGAGTGTGCAACATCTGGCCCAGTACGTTAACTCTGTATGAAGTCTTCAGCCCTTTTAAAGAGGATTCTAAAATAATCATTGTGAAAGTAACTAATCTGTGCTCACAGCATCACACAGTGGGGTCTCCATTTGCCACTTGGAAAAGGAGATTTTGTGCTCTCTAACTTGCTGCAGTTAATTTGTCTTTTATGATGATGATGTAATGCTTAAAATCAGTACTTATTTTTGGGTGCCAGTGTTACTGCTGATCGTAATTTACGGCTGCTTCCTTGCTCTGGGCCATCTGTGTCAGTGCTGCTTTTTCTGTCTGTCTTCTGCAGACCCACAGGTGGTCATTCCTAGCTCTCCACTCAGTTCAACTTCTGAGCTGGTTGGCTTGGAGAGGGGTTGCATTGCGAGTAAAGAGGAAGAGGCCGTGCAAAACTGAATGCCTGTTGTTTACGATCAAATCCTATCATGCCTTGACAGAACCCTAGTTTTGTGTCAGTGGATGAAAAGATGATTAAAATATCTGTGACAAATGCAGTTGTGTAATTCTGACATGTATGAGCATGCATGGCAGGCTCCAAAAAAATGTACCATCAACCTTTTTCCTCTGCCTTTTTAATAAAACACTTCATAACCGTTTTTCCTAGCTAATGCCTTACAGTTCTTGCTATGAGTTAGTTCTGATCTCTTGTTCAAGACTGGTTGTTAAAACATCCAAGGGAGACACTTGAGTCTTACTGCTCCTTGAAATCTGAGGTTGCTAATCGTCTAGTTGGGCTGTCTTATGTTGTTTTGAAGTTGTGGGCTGGCTGCCAGTTTCAGAGCACACTGTGGCACCTGAATTCAGTGGTGACCAAAATGCATATGCCCTCTTCATTCATCTCACCTGCAGTCTGCCAGTTGACTAGTTTTGAATTACCATAATCAAGAACAGGGATAGGAAGGCAGAAGAGTTGTGTAATCAGTTGGGAATGGAAGATGTAGAGAAACATTTACTTGAGGGGGGGGTGTCTGTCTGTCTGTCTGTCTGTCTGTCTGTCTGTCTCTTTTTTAGAGAGCTTATAATGAGACTTGCTGAAGCTTAGTGTATTAAGTATGCCAAAGACTAAAATAACTTATGGCTTGTTTTAATATTAAAATCAGAATAAATAAATAGCTAAAGGAAGGGGAACTGGATATTTCATTGAAGTCAGCAGTAGACATTTTTAGTTGCATCTTGAGTAAGTTCAGCCAAAAGTAATTACACTCCCTGCTATTCCCAGGGGGCTATGGCTTTTTTTTTTAAAAAGCTTTGCAGTCCATATAATGTTTTATGTAGTATTATAGTATAGTTTGCGTATTTTTGAGGGAGATAATATTCTGTGCTTCTAGGATTTCAGCAACCTGGTTCTTCTGGCCTTTTTTTTCCTGTGAGGTGGCTTATGCAAGCAGTCTTTGCTTTGTTTCAGTTTCAAAATGTTTCTAAGAGGTTACTTCTTATAAGTTATTTTAATGAAATAAGCCATATAAGATGTGGGGATTCACAGAATCTACATTTCTAACTTAGCGTGTTAAACTGTTACTTGAGGGGAAGGAGCTGAAGATGTGCTAGTGTAGTTTCTCAAATGAAAAAAAGAATTACTGTTTTAGTATTCCTATCAGGATTTCCCGAATGTGTCTTCTGTTGGCCAAAGGAGTGCTGCACTGGGATGATCTGGTAACTGCTGTCGTATGTTTTGATGTGCTGTGTATGTGGGGTCCTCAAGCCTGTAGAGTTTGTCTTTGACAGTTCACCTTAGTGGGGCCAACTTCTGCCTCCTGTGTTGAGGAAAATGCACTTGATCCAAATCAATATAATCAATGAAGAGACAGTAGTGAACTTGAAATCTTGCAGAACACTTTGGGTACTTACAGATGACACTTCAAATTACGTTTTCTGATAACTTTGAGTAGTTGTTTGCTATTTATATTCAGACTTCTTTCCAGCAGTTCTGAGATGTAGTTCTTTGGGCCAAGGTCCCAAACCTCCAGAGCAGGCAGCATCAGCAAAATCAATACAACGGAAAGTAAAACCTTACAGTTTTGCAGTTGTTCTCAGAAAATAGCTGCCTTATAAGACAAACTCTGGGGACAAGTTCTGACAATCAAGGAAAAGATGAAAACTATGGAGTTTGTTGAAGGTTGCTTTTGAGCAAAGGAACTGAAGTGGAAGGGGTGGAGGGTTACATCTGAAACAAAGGAGGCTCTGGTAACTGTAGCATCACTCAAACGGGGAGCTCTCTCTGCTGGGGTAAGCGGGGGAATAAGCTCCCTCTTACATGTCCTGCTAGTGGAACCTTGCTCAGGTACTGAGAGCAAAAGTGTTATGTGATTCTCCTCCTTTCTATGAACACCAGGCTGCAAGTGTAAACAACCACTGCTTTTTGCACAAAGAGTAAACTAGGGTTTTGTACGCCTACGTGAGAAGCTTCTTCTGGGTACTCTGTAAAGTCATGGAAGTTTCTGTGTCAAGGAGTAAACTGCATCGAGCAGATCCCCTTGTAAAACTAATTCTTGTGCTTCCTGCTGATTAAATATTGTAGCTGCATGGGCTGTCTCTCAGGGCTGCTGTCGTGCTGCCACCTCAGCATGGCCTCATCAGGCTACCTCTCATAATCCTGATGGTATGCAATATCCTGTATACTTTCAATTTTGTATAAAATGTGTATCTTCCCCACAAGCTGAAAAAGTTGATATGGGGCTGTAAGACCTGTAGTAACTTTGGGTGGTTGGTTGTTTCTACTATTACAGTTCCTGGCAGCTGCCTTTGTGAGCTGAGGCTGTGCAGTGTTAGGCACTATACAGCACAAAACAAAAGCAGGGGCCCTGCCCCAGACAGGGCTCAGCTTAGGACAAGAGCCAGAGACCAGTAGGGTATACAAGGAAACAAAATGGTCAGGATGATCGGTGGCGATTTGGTCATACTAACAGCTTAAGCCATTATCAGTATCTTTTCAGAGGCCTTTAGGAAAGGAGATAGGCAAACCTTTCATCTTTGCTTTAGTTTGGGCTTGTTTTGCATAATCTGCATTTACTGTTTGGAGTAGGCTCAGGACTGGAATAACAGGATTATTGCGACAGAATTGAGGTGTACTGATGGAATTATGTGGCTAGTCAGTCTCTGCTTTACCTTGAATGTTCAGTTCTCTTGTGTTCATGACCTTGAACTTGCATTAAATTTTGTTAGTACTTCAATGTCCTTAACGTAATTAAGATCCCTTTCCCCCACCTTTTGTTTTGCACATTTAACTAGCACAGGATAAACTTTTTTTTAAATAGTATTAAGAAAACTGTGAACAACTTTGACGTCTGGGGTCTCTGAATACTGTGAATGTCACAGTGGCTTGCTTCATGGTTATGGGGTGAAAATGCCGACTGGTGATGGGGATGCCCTTATCCTCAAAACTTGAATGTTCTTCTCTCCATGAGCCCCTTTTAGTATCCTAAGGACCTTTCATCTTCCAAAATCAACTCTTAATGTCCCCCTCACCCCGGCTTCATGCTCTGCTTCATGTTCCTGCTCTGACAAAACTATGAATAATGTCTGCTGGGCAGAAAGGAGGAGTAAGCATCTGGAGTAAACAGAACATGGCAACAGCGTGCTCTCCCAGCAGTGACTGCATCTTGTAGCGCTGCTAGCTCAAGTCTGGTTAGTGTTGTGGCCTTGGCAGACCCTAACGTCAGGGTGGAGTAGAGTAAGCAACCTAGAGTGTTATTTGTTCCCATGATCCTGAGCAAAATGAGTGTTCTGGCTTTACTTTTAAATCAAGAACCCAGCAGTGGTCCTCCACGCCGGTGTTTCTGGTCAGTCCTGCAAGCAGTGTGGAGTAGGCCTTGTTCTGGTTGTTCTCCTTGTTGGTCTCTGTTGCAGCTGTGTGGTTTCCTGTATGTGTGACCTAGGTTAGAGGGTTGCATTATCTGTGAGATTTGTTTTGGGGATTGCTGTTTGGGGAGATAATGTTTCGTGTGAGTGTGTCTTGTCCTGTACCTGTTATTTTCTGTGCACTGAAGCCTGTAGAAATCTACAGGTTTTCTGCATTGTTTGAAGTCCCTAAGAATCTTCCCATTTCCAGTTGACCTCTCCTGTGCGTGTGTGTTTTTAATTGTTAAAGGATTGAAGATCTGGGAGTCTGTAATAATACTTTCAGTCTCATGTGAGATAAGCCTGTGCTGATGGTGAATGCTTCTAATTTGCCAACAGGTGGCCTTATGTACGTGTGTTTGCAGTGGGTGGATGTTTATGCTGCAACCCATACTTTTGTGAGGCACCCACAACTGAACAGGCCAATAATCTCATCAACAAGAAGAAACTAACTAGCAGCAATCTGGGCTGGATTTCCCATCTTAATAGTTTCTGGCTTACTGTGCTACTATCTCAGCCCCTCTTACGTGCATTATTATATTTTTACATGCAAATGCATTTGTAATTGGAGATGATTTTCCTAAGCCTACTGTAGACAATTTTAACTGTTCTATAAATCTGACTTAAGTTTTTCCCCTTCCCCCCACCCTCCGTTCCCTGAATAAGAGACAAAAATAACAGTAGCAAATTCCAGTGGTTCAAGGGAACTTGGCCAGGGTCAGCAGGGTGGGCTGAATGAGCTTTGGGATCGTGGACACAGGGCACTGGTCAAGTCTGACTTCTCCCCTGCTTTTTTTTTTTTTTGAATTACAGTAACAGTGTTATCTGGAGTTGTCTCTGCATGCAATTACATGCATCGGTTGAGTACTTTCTTTTCTTCCCCATAGCATCTTCCAAATTTGTTATGACAACATCTATAATGATGTGGGCCACCACAAATCCGTACATGAGAGAGGGAAGGAGGAACTAGTTATTCTTCCAGTAGCTACTGGTGGCTTTGGTAGTGGTGCAGAGGTTCAAGACCTTGTTGTAGTTTGCCTTAGCTGTGTGCCGTTAGGCAGGAAATAGCTGGCCGCTACCATTGGTGTGGGCTACTTGGCTGCTCTGTACAGAAAAATTTCCAAAGAAACTAGTCGAGGACTTTTCAGGCTTTTTACTTTCCCTTATGATGTGCCTCATAAGAAGAAAAAAATCTCTCTGCAGAAATGATTGTAGTGGAAAGGCAGTCCTTGCTTAGCGCTCATATTGTATGATAGCCTGATGCAAGCGTAGTTGGTTTCTTACTGCCACAGGGCTCTGCCACGAAAGTAACCCAAGCATAGGAAGTCATATCTTGCCCTTTTGAGTATGGGGTGTTCTTCATGAGATAATCCCAAAGTATGGGAAAACAGCTGGAGATAGTCTAATGGCTTCTGCCACAGTGTGGTAAAACAGGAACGCTCAAGAATAGGCCAGTTGGTTTGTCCTGCCTGTGTAGCTGAGGTGGGTCATGCAGCAGCACGATGTGCTCAGAGAATGGCTTTAGTGACTAGTGTGTGAGGGATTTCAGAAGGCCTGTGAGCCACATGGTGCAGGCTGAAGGAGCTGGGGAACATAGCAGTGTGCTTTCACCAAATCCCATCCTCAGCATCTCTGTCTTCAAGACATAAAACCGGGCAACCCTGAGCAAAGAGGAGAAGCTCATAATGATGTGTCTGCAGCCTTCCTGTCTTAAATCTCATATGCTATGAGAGCTGCATATGAAAAGCTTCCATCCCCTATCGTTAATTCACTAAATGAGGGTGTCTGGTAGGGATTACTGAGCTTTCAACAAGCAATGCAGGAAGAGGACCTTGGCGAGTAGCCAGTCTTCACTGAAGGAGCTCATTTTCCTACAGCAGAACTTAGTGCAATCACACAAGAGCAAGCCCTTCGGTAAGGACTGGCGACAATCCAAGGTCATCTCTCTGCATTGCATGCAGGAGAGCTCAGCAACCTCTGCCAAACATCATCTGTGAGCAAGCAGGAATTCAATTTTGGGAAACGAGAGGGCAAAGTCTGTATGTTCAGTTATCACATCCTTGTACTTCGCCTCCTCCCCCAACCGTGGTCCAGCTAAGACACAAACTGATGACTTAGTTGGTGTGTTCTGCAGACCCAGCCTCTTAATTGGAATGTCTGGAGGCAGGTAAGGCAAAAGGCTTACTTTTTTTTTTTCTTCTTTTTGTGTAATAGAAACATATTGTATTAAACCTAGCAAGCTAATAGCTGTGAATATTTTTATAGGGCAAATGCTACTGCTTTTTAGTGGCTTCACTTTAACAATTTGATCAAGAGAGTCAAGTTTTGCACAGAAGTCCCTGTGAAATCTATGGGGTGTATAAATGGACAGTGTAACTGGTGTTAGTGCAGCATAATTCTGCTGTGTTTGTGCTGCCTCTTCTTTCAAAATAATAGATCTGCTGTTAGTCTGAGCAGCAGACTCTTAAGCTTGTGCTTTCAGAATTTCTAGCATCAGTCCATAGGGATGTTTTATCCAAGAACCTTATTACACCTGCAAGGGGATTGTGACTCTGAGCTACCGTATGTATGTGTAAAATATAGCTAGTGGTTTTATCTTCTTTGGCCTTTCACGCCTGTTACTGTAAGGGTGATTTAGGATTGTATTTGTCATATGCTTAGATAGGATCAAAGAATGAAAATAACTGAGTTATTTGTCATCTTTGAGATGTTTTATATTTTTCTTTTGCTTTTTTTTAGGTTTGGAAGGCGTTTTGAATCCCCTCTTTTGTGGCAAAGCATTATCATGATTATTACTATGTTACTGATGCTGAAACTGTGCACTGAAGTACGTGTGTCCAACGAGCTAAACATAAAACGCCGCTCTTTCGCAGGTTAGTGACAGGAGCTAGCTGTTGCAGAATGAATGTTTTTAAAAGCATGTTGCATTATGTTTTGGACTGAAGTTCTATCTGGATTGCAACCCACCCCGCCTCCTTTCTTGATGATCCAGTGTAGTTCTTCCTGAACTTCTTATTTGAAACCACTTTCACCCAGATGAATATTTAAAGCTGTAATTTTATTTTTAATGGGTCTTGGTTCAGTCTGGAAATCAGAGTTCTCCTTAATATTTCACACCATGCTCTAGGATACAGAACTAGCTGTCATGCCATTGTGCTAGCCTGGATTTTTTTAAGATATTGCCTTGAATAAGAAGTCATTTTCTTCAGCTGTACTTACTTTCTACCAAGTTCTTAGGTGGGAGATGAACCCTGAACAGATGCTGTTATCTGTAATCTTATTTTGCAGTGGCCAGCAGTGTATCTTTCATATGCAGAGAATGTATTTCCTATTTGCTAATTATTGGCTGTCCAAACAGGAGGTGCTGTCATACCATAGTTGAAAAGTTGTATCTTTTTGTGTACGGTTTCCTTTTGTGTGTGTGTGTGTGTGTGTGTGTGAGAGGTTTACAGGGATTTTCACATTTTTGTTTGTTTGTTTTTGTTTGTCTCATTTTTAGGCATGGATAATTTCAGTTGGAGCCAGAGTATTCTTTATTTAATAAAATATTCTTGCTTTGGGTAAACTGATTGTTTTTTATTTTTCCCAAAAGGAAATGTGAGAGGGGTAGGTTTTGTGTTTCTGTGTATTGACTTTGACTTACAACACTTTATTTTGCAGCTTATTATGATCAAGAACCAAAGCAATACTATCAGCTTTTTGTCAGTTGTTTGGCCAATATGGATATCTAACTCATTCTCTCCGTCTCTTCTCTTCCCTCACTCTCTAATAACTGACGGTCTGATCCAGTTCCAGATATCTGCAGCCGTCATTACAGGCAGCCGATACCGTCTTGTGCAGTAGGGTAATTTATTTAACAGCTAAGGAAGCCACTTTGGTCCCTACTCACTGCACAGTGGGTTGCGAAGCTGTTCAAGTAAGTGACTTCATGTGGAAGAAGAGGTGCACTGCAACTGCCAATACTGCACCCAGATAGTTTTCCCCCTCTCTTACTATCACAAGCTGCTTTGTCCACAAGGGTTGTTAGTCTGGGAGGATGACTGACTTGAAAACTCCTTTCAGAGAGATTTTGACAGAGGTTTAAAAACAAGAAGCTTTTAGGAGGGGCCATTGTATACTTTCTGCCTCCTTTGCCCTCCTTGCTGGTGTTCAGTGAAACAGGCAGAAAGGTTTCTCTCTTCGCCTTTTCTGAAGCGCAGGTTACACACCCTCTGCTCTAGGCTCCTTCAGTAACCTTTGGACAGAAAGGGAGGCTGTTCAGCTTGGTACATGTTCCTCTTTAAACAACTCTCCCTGACAGATATGCAGCCTCCTAAAAGATGATCAGTCTTTTCTTTACCACATACTAGAAGCTCCTCCAAGTTGTATTGTCATTTGACCCTTTTTCTTGAAACTCAGCCTGTCATGTGTTTAATTATTTAGAGAGGCTAATTTTACCTGTTTGTGGACCTTAATTACTTGTTTTCAGCCAAAGGTTTGCCTCCTTCTGCAAATCTGGAGAATGGCACAGTACAGCTTAAAAGTTTCTTCTTATGCGTGATTGATTTTTAGTGAGTGATTAAGTGTTTTTTTCCGAGTATCTTCAGACTGGAGAAAGCATGAGCACTGAGGATATTGACTCTCTGCCAGCTATAATGTGATGGTTCAGAATAAACCTTTCAATGCATACAACACTTCATTCAAGTGAGGTGGAAAGATAAGTTTGTATTTAAAGCAGAAGATCAGTAGAAGTGAAGAGATTTGGGTTTCTGATCCTGCTCCTAATCTTATCTGTTAAGTTTTATGGTGTCCTAGGCAAGCTGATCGATCTCTCTGTACTTTCTTTCTTTCCTCATAGCTCATCTGGGCAATGAGAAGCTAGGCTTGAAGGCAGTGTTTTTGAGGAGTCTTGCAGAATCCTGGGTGTGCAATTTCTGTATTATAATATAATTTATAATTGCTCACATGGCTGATCTTCAGTTTAACTCTTTCCCTTCTGTCATTTCCATCCTCCCTCTGAATGTTCATGCAAAATAATCCAAAATATTTAGAAACTGAAGTTGATTTTAATCTGTTTTCTTCCATTACTAGTAGATGCCTTATTTTCCTCCCTAGTCACATTAGTGTATGTTTACCAGTGTGTTCTGAATTATGTGGGAATTAGCTGTTTTTTCTTGTTTTTATTATTCCCCCAGACAACTTAAGTCCCTTAAATCATAACTAGTTCCAAAAGGATCTACTTAAAAATTTTAAAGCATTAAGGAGCAGTCTCTCCTAATCCTGACAAGCTTGTTCTCTAGTCTGTTTTGTGGGGTCACTAGGTTAAAATACATATTAGTTGCAGTTTAGAATATAGGCATAAAGCCATTGAATAGAAGTGCTTGCACTTTCATTTATAGAGTAAGTGTCATAGCTTGAAAAATTCAGTTTCCCTGGAGACTTTTCAGATGATGTTTGATTACCTCTGGTAGCTTCTTTATGGAGAGCTTATTAGGCAAACTCCTTTCTTCTTTTGTTTTCTGAGTTACTTTTCCATAAGGGGGTTTTTGCTTTTTTCCCTCCCTTAGTCTTGCAAAGTGCAAGTAAGTTAAAAGTAGCAGGGCCGTCTCGTACTGCCGCTGCCTTCTCTGTCTTTTTGTTCCGGATACATGAACTTATCCTTCATTTATATTTACTGATTGAAGTAAGTCCTCTTAAATGTCCAGCTGTTTTATTTTTTTGTTAAACTTGGACTGTATACCATGTTTTTAACTGAATTAAAAAAAAAAAAAACCAAAACCTTTTCCTTTTAACTCTTTAAATGATAGGATAGTTTTCTCTCCTGCATAGGAATCTTATGAAAGCTAGTGTTAATGTGAAGGTGTCCTTAGATAAAGTCAACAGGCATGAAAAATTTCTCATGTACTTTTATCTTGTATTTAACACCATTTTGATTTTATCTTGACTGATTTACTTGTAAATTTCCTGGCACCATTGTTGTGGTAACAATAGCTCTCCTTATTCATTGCCAATTTTTAAATTGATGTCTGTGCAGCAGCTTTATGCTGCTTGTTGGCTCAGTACAGAAATGCTCAGAGTTCAGTGGTATTTTCTTTTGTTAAAGTTGTCTTCATTCAAAGCAGTGCATTATTTCTGAGAGGGGATGGTGCTACTGTGCTGGAGTGTCAAATCTTGAAAAGCAAAATCTGAATTTCTGCATGCCTCATGTCTTGACTCAGGATTCAGGGCCTTTTCAGGATGCTGAAGACAGGTGCTCACAAATACACAACTGGTCACAACTGAAAACAAGTGGTCCTTCTTGAAAATGTTATCTGGCCAGGGCAGTCTCTCATATACTTGCAGAGACGCTCTGTGAACAGTCTTCCCTTCCTTCCCCTAAATGAGTTTTCCCTGCTCTCCAGCAAAGAGTCAATTTCAGTTATGCTCAAGGCATGCTGAGAGACGTCAAGCACCCTGAATGTATGAACTATCCTGAAAACCAATGATCACTTTTTTCAGAAAAGGGCTCTGTCTTCTCTTTTATGGTACAGCCTAGGCTCCCCAAGTAAAGATTGGGCTCTGCTGTTGTTACATCAAGATGATTTCCTCTGATCTTTCATCCAGTTTTGTCTTCCTTACAGCTGATTGTTGGCTTAACTTGTTTTATAACTTGTATCTTTTTATAGCATTCTAGTCTCTTGGAAGAGCTCTGTTTTTGAGCTGCAAAGCACTGTTGCAGAGGAAGACTGGAGTGAAACGTTTTAGCATACGGAATGATTGCAGATGTGGTCTGCTCTGTTTGTCCCTCTTAATACGATTGGCTTAAGCTGAGGCCTTCTGAAACTATTATAGAACAGCGTTTTCCACAAGAAACAAGGCAACTATGTTATGTTATCTGAGTATAAGTGCCTATTTCTTTCTGGACAGTTTCTTCAGTGTTGCTGAGGTAACAGCTTGGGTTTTCGCTGATGATGGAAAGTATGTACAATAAGAGTTAAACTGATGTGAAGAGGGCTACATGTTTCATTGTTTTCAAGTCTTTATTTTCTCTCACTAGATAAACTGCTATTGGGTTGTACATTGAGATTGCTCTGGGACTTCCTACTCCTCAACCCTTTCATCTTGGGGTGGGAGCCTTGTAGAAAGCATGGAAACTAAAATTTCTGGCATGTTTTGTTTTGGCTTTTACTTTTTTGTTAGCAAAATACACTAACTGACTAAACTTGCACTAAAAGACCCACTATTGCATTAAATCATAGAAGCCTATTTTGTCTTCCCTTCCTTTTTGTCTCAACTTCTTTTTTTTGTGTAGCTGCAGATAGTAAGGATGAAGAAATCAAAGCACCTCCCAAGAGATCTTATCTGGGTACGTACCATACAAACCCACTATGCATGAAGTTGTTGTCTCAGCTACATATTTCATGCTTTGCTACTTTTTGTAACCGTTGTCAGAAATGATTGCATGATCATTTCTGTAGCGAATGTTTGCACTGCCTTTTCTTGACGTACTAAAACCTGGTGCATGGTTTTAATTTCCCCCTCCCCGTTTTTAATCCTCATAGAGGAAAAGATGCTTTCAGCTCTGTTTCAGAAACCATTTTTTGCCGAAAATAGTTGAATTCACTCCGTTGTTTGTCTCAGTGGCATCTTTCTTTTTTCTTCCCCAAGCAATAGAAGTAAAATATCTGATACCAGGATCCATTTCTTCTGACCCGTATTCTTCCTCTTCCTGCTCTGACTCTAGAGGAAACTAAGAAAAATAGAGGAGTATCTTTCATTGTTCAGAACCCTAGATAAGAATTTGACACTGATGCTTGATGTTCAGCAAAACGCCTACGTCCTTGTGAATTGTTCTGGCTTGTTCCTCTCTTCCATTAGAGCAGCCTCAGAATTGTTGTTTGGAGGTTAGTAACACTTTATGGTGAGAGCCTTCAATCATCTTAAATTTGAGAGTTGGAATCTATGTTAATTTGCCAAAGAAGAGGTGGAAGTATTAATGCAAAGCTAGATTGCACCTATTTTTAACTCTCGATAGCTGGGAAGGACAATTTCTGTCAAGTCATAGAATGAGGGGAGTAACACCAACTACAGACACAGAAATTGTCCCAGTTTGACCCAAGTCAACTTTTAGACTGATTTTAATTGAAATGATGCAGAATCTCACATTGATACTGATTATTTTGGATTCAGAATTGTTCGCTGAAATTTTCAAATCAGGGTCAATTGAAGAAGTATAGGGTAAAGTAAACTACTCGTATTCAAAAGGAGAATCTCTACTTTTATATTTGTTAACAAATGCAATCAATTAAATTGGAGCTAACTCTGAGAAACACAGAGTAGTAGTAACCTGAGTGCTTTCTTGAATCCACCAGACAGGTCCTTTTAAGGTTACCCGGATCTCTTTTAATGATTCGTCTTCTGGATCTTTCTGAATTAGGGGCAAAACATGCACTTTGGGATATTTATCATGTGCTGGTCAGATACCAGTATTTTGCAAAGCACCTTTTCCTTTTGTTTTCAAAGTACTTTTTACGGACTTGACATGAAGCTATTTTATTTTGCTGTTTGTCTTTTCTTCTAATTTGTAGTCATTCTCACTGGCTTGCCACACTAACTGGTGGAATGTAAACTTTAAACAATCCTACCTTTGATGTGTCTACATTCATGCTGCCTTTAGTAGTATTCAGCAATGCTTTCATTTACGGTGTCAGAGCTAAAAGCGGCTATCTGTGCTCTTGATTGTGGTGGAGTGGATGATTTCAAAATGCTTCAAGTCATTAAAACTAAACAGAAATGGGTAGCTTAATGTGACCTTTTACGCATTTTTGATAATTTCTTTTCATTAAAAGAAATCTGTTGTTTGGTAGTTTGAGCGCTTGAAAAGTTAAGGTTTGTTTGAAAAAAGCCATGCCTCTTAGTCTAACTGATGCAAGTGTGAAACATTTGGTTAATAAACGGTACTTGGAATTGCTTAGCAAAATTGGATGAATCAAATCACTGTTCCAAAGGAAAAGGGCAGTCTTACGCTAGCGCTCAGAGGTTTAACGATTGGAGTGGGCAAGTCTGTTCTCTATTGAAACAGGATAAATCTTATTGGTGTAAATGCATTAGGAGTGTTCTGAGGTGTTTGTGTATAATGTGCATGCACAAGTATATAGATGGATAGAAGAGTGAGACAAAAAGTGCTTTACAGCACAGCATAAGTCATACTTTGCTTTACAGAGGTTTTAACTGAATTAATGTCCCTCAGTGCTGTGTTTTCCTACAGCTCTGGGAAGCTCCCTCAGAGTTTTGGTAAGGGGAGTATCAGCCATCTTTCATATGGGGGATTCCCATGTCTTTTAATGAGTTTTGATGGAGTTGTAAATTGGATTCTTCCTTTACCTTACTTAGTTCAGTGGTGTAAAAATGTTTTTCAATGTTTCTAGGCTTTGGAGGTCATTATATTGCTTTGTTTTTCCTTCCAGTTATGTGGTAAATGTTCTGTATATTGTGTTTGTAACTGAAGACTGGTTCCAGTTATGTGGTAAATGTTCTGTATATTGTGTTTGTAACTGAAGACTGGTTCTCCATGGAAACTATTTTACAGTAGAACAGTTAAACAATTAATCTGAAAACATAGTGCTCTACCAGTAAATTTCAGATGAACTTGATAGATAAATGCTGAGGCATTTATTTGATGCCTCCCCTTTGAATGGGGACTGAGCTCTAGCTATGCTCCTTCGTATTGCTTTTAGTTGTACGTGAGTGTGTGGGGGGGAGGGGGGGTTTGTTTGTTTTTTGTCAGTAATCCAGCAAACCACTTAATGGCACTATTATTCCACGTTATCTGAAAAAGCTTTTATTTGGCACGTGACTTGGAAAACTGGCTTTCTAGAAGTCGGCGCTGAGGGAGTAAGGATGGGAGGAGAGCGTGCTGTGGTTCCACTGACCTGAGTAAAACAAGGATCGTTAACAGTATGGTGGGCCCAAGAGTGCAAGACTTCCTGTTTTCATGCAGAAATAATATTATTCCTTTCTTTTTCTAGGCAAAGGAAGAATTAAGAAGGATTAAGTAGCACCAGTTCTGCAGGAATGTTGCTTTATTCCTTTTGTTTCCTTAAAGCAAGTATCTAGTTTTACCTAATGCCTCTTACTGTTTGACAGCTACCGCTGAGTCTGAGTGGTGTTTTTTTTCCTCTTTTCTTGCTGAAGTGCTTTGGAATAAGTGTGGACAATTGTCTTCATCTCTTATACTGAGACGCAAGTTCCTGCATATGTTTTGAGCCCTGTGAGAGTTGGAGATTGTTGGGATAGAAGTAGCAAAACTCAAGACATCAGTTCAAAGATACTGTGTCTTTGAAGCTATTTTGAATGGTCTCATTTGTCTGTCCCAAAGTGAATACTGTTGGTTCAGTTTTCCAAGTAAATATTTAAACACATCGGAGGACACTTCTGGTAGAAATCACAAGTGTTTTCCTTTTGCCTCTGAAGTTGGTTTTAAAACTTGCTGTCCTACTGAACCCTGAACTCTGCTTGCTTTTGGCCCAGACGAAAAGTTGTCCAAGTAGCAGCATGTTTTAAAACAGCGATAATGAAATATTTTAATAAAAAAGCAGATTCACCGTCTACCTGTTGCAATAGTATTTAAAAGTACTTGTTTGCTTAGTGAGCCAATGCAAGAAAAATCCGTGTAGGTAACTTCACAGAGTTAGTTGCTGCATAAAAACGAAGAGAAAACAGTAGTGTGAATTAAGCAGGTGGAGTCATCTGCTACATGATTCCGCTGGCAGTCTGACAGTTGAGTAAATAATTTACAGTTGCAGCTCTTCTTTTGTCCATATCCTTAACTTCACTCATGGGATCAGCAGGCTGGCTAATAATACAAGGGTTGACATACTCTGCAACAGCACCTGTATCCTGTATGTGCCATGAAGGACATAAACTTTTTTTAATCAGCTCTCTGGCCCCCTCTGTTCAGTGTTTGGATTTGTCTGAGTGCAGCAGGGGCTTCTAGCCTGCAAATGTGGAGGAGAGTGTTATATATTCATCCGTGGGTGCTCTGTGAACAGCATACGTGTAAAATACTTCCCTGTCTAGGCCTCACCCTTCTGATCAGAGCTGAAGACAGAGCAGGGGCACGGTTTCCGTTAGCCAGCTATGTGGGTGGCGCTTTGGTTTCATTGAAAGTATGTCTTTTGTGCAGGGAAATATGTAATTAGAAATCATGGTATAACTGCTGTGCAGTTAAATACATAACAGAGAAGCAATTGTTACTGGCTTGCAGCTGCTCCAGCTGCTGCCTGTGCAGCTCCAGCCGCTGGCCGTGCATAAGTGCATGTGACAAGAAGGGATTTAAATACCCTTTTCCCAAGGATTATATGTTCCCATGTTAGAATGATTATTTTAAAGTGTTTTTGTTGGGGGAGGGGATCAAGGAGAGGGAGCTATAACGGTGTCTCTGTATGGGACCAGAATGCTGAAAAGTTGCTTTTTTTAAATGGAGTTCTAGGTGTTGAAGGATTCGGGTCTACTCTGGCTGAGGAAATGGCACCCAGCGTCATCTGCACTTTGGTTGCAGTTTTGTGTATGGTGGGACTAGTTGTTCCCCTCTTCTTTTTCTACGTCAATATTTGATCTTTTTCAGAAGAGACTTGAAAGCAAAAGAAAGTAAGAAATGGAAGTTCTGAGGGTGAGGGGGCAGTTTTACTTGTCATAAGTAAAACCTTACGTTGAAGATTGTGGAGTCTTTGGCTGTTTACGTGTAATTTGGGTCACTCGGTTGAGGAAACAAACAGAGGTCTGGAACAACAGTTTGTTTACCCAGGTATGGTTCTAACATTGGAAGTCCAAGTTACTATTCAGGCAATTCAAAATAATTCAGTCCAAACAGAGTGGTGTTAGAAAAAAAATCTTTAAAGGAACTGTACAATTTCTTTGCAGGCAGAACAGAGTCCGACAAAGAAAGGGAATAGTTTCATTACAAAAGAATGTTTTTATTGTCATGGGTGATTTGCGTTCCTTGAACCATAGCAGAATTAATACCAAAATACTTTTCTTTCAAAAAGCTCTTGAGAAAATGGATTTTGGTCAGTCTGTTTTCTGGATCCATGTTAGATTTTTCAATAGATACTCTGTTTCAAGATTTAATGTTGCTTTTAGTATAAAAGCAACATTTCTTTCTTCAGCTTTTCAGGCTGAGTATTGAATGAGAAGTTTTACTCTCACCTTTTCTATCCTGTTAAAAACTCCTGGAAACTTCAGTAGGAGCGTAAACCCTTTTGCAGGTAAAATTAGTATTATTCAAGTTATAAAAGGGGAAAAAAAAAAAGTTATATTGCAGAGAGGCTTTTTCTTTTTGGAAAGGGGAGGAGGGGAACCCAGATACTTGTTTATGATTCTTCAGACCTCTCTGTAACTGTTCTGATCTCAGTGATCTGCTCTGACAATTTGCTGTTTCCTTAATGCGTGGGGCTCCCTCACCCCACCCCACCGCACCCCGCCTCCCCCCTGGGTGAGGCCAGTCTGTATGCTGCATGCCTTTGTGCGTGCCACAGGCTGGGAAGTGCAGGCATGTTCCTGACTATGGCACAATTTTTTTTATTTTTAATTCCCTCATTTCCTCATGCTCAAGGCAACTAATTGCTGGGTCCCAGACTGGACTACATAGTTATGTGTGGGACCAAGGAGAGAGAGGCAGATTAAGGAGAGATCTACCCACAGGCTTGCAGGTGCTGTGCTGAGGGATCCCAGTGGGCAGGTGTCTCTGTTAGTGCATGAGCTGTAGCAGCTTTGTATGTGAGACACAGGTGGGGAGATGGCATGAGAGTAAAGGTGATCAGCAGCTCTTTCTTTCCATGGAGGAGCTCAGCAGTAGAAGGGGAAGAGACTGACATTACTTGTGACTGTTGAGTGATAAGCAAAGTTTGAGATGGCAACTTCAAAGCTAATTTCAGAAATATTGCTCCATTCCTAAACTACTTTGGTAGTTGCAGTAAAGCCAGAATCAGGTTACATCCTTATTCCTGGAAGAACTGGGCATGATGGTCGTTACTTTCATGGAGTCAGTTCCATGATTTGCACTGTGTGTAAGCAAAGCATATATATGCTTTTTAAAGTTGTGATCTATTAGTTTCTTATCTGCTTCTTTAGACTGTTTGTTTGCCAGGCAGAGTATTCACGTTTTCTGTGATCAGTGTCCGAACATCTGCATCAAGGCCATTTGTCTAGACTGATTAAATACCAGCATTGCAGTAAGTAGTCAGTTCTTGGACATTCAGGAATTTTTCCTTGCTTAGGCTCGCTTGTTTTCCCCTTAAAGAAAGGTAAGGTGATGGAATGTGGCTTATGCCCAAAAACATTTGGTTCCTCCCAGAGACCTAGTAATGCCGAGGACTTAGGTGTTAGTCTTGCTTACTAGCGTGTGTGACCTATGATGACCCTGTTACTTCATGCTAGCCTGCGGGCTGTTCTTTCCAAGCTGCAGTCTTATAATAATGTTAGTCAGCACAATTCATGATGATTTTTTTTTATTGGTCCTACCACCTGAAAGCAGAATGTCGTGTATGAGCCAGGTAAACAGCTGTTTTGACTGCTGACCTATTCTGTTGTTTGGTTTTTCTCTTTGGAGAGGGCATAATTCAAAGAGGGGAGGGCTCTCATTTGGATAGTAGCACTTAATCCTATTTCCAGTATTTTGGTGTGCGCAGTGATTTCTGAAGGGTTCCTGTTATCTTCTCTTAAAACCAGACCAAGATTGGTAGGCTGAGAGGTAATAACTTTTATGAGACTAATTGGGGTGGGGGGTTGGGTGGGGGCTCAGCCATACGAGCTCTTGTGCTGGTCTGAAACAGAAGCAGTGCACTTCAAGCTTCATTCAGTTTGGAAGCTACTTTTCCAAATTTAACTTGTTTATAGTTTATCAGTTAGACTAGCTAAGTAAAAGAACATTTGCTACGAGTCAGATCCTTGTCCTTCTCTGGGACAGAGAATCAGATAATCACCCTCCACAGAATCTGGATGGGTAAGTTGCATTCAAAGGAGTGTTTTTAACGTGCAGTAAAACCAACAGTGCTAGAGTGTCAATAACTTTTGATAAGCATTAATTATAAATTTCATTTCTAGGTTTGTGTTTTGACATCTTCGTAGGGAAAAAAAAAAAAAAGTTTTCCTTGAGGCTTGAACTGAGAGATCAGAGATGGAGTGTTTGTCAATGAAAAATGTTCTCTTGAGGGTAACTCTTCTTTCCTTTATTGATTTTGTGTGTAGGAATGGGTATATAGTGGTGGTTTGGTTTTTACCCGCACAGATTCCATCGTGCCATTTGATACATCAAATGAAATATCTTACATTGAGTGTGTGTGGTGTCCCTAGGCTTTGATGGCTGTATTGGAAGGGACTTTATGAAAAGCTTTTCAAAGGGCTTGAAAAACTGGAGTTACCAACCCACACTGTGTCTTTTGGTTCTTAAACTGAAACCTTCAAAGCCTGAAGCATCGAACGGGTCATTCTTATCTCATGCATAATATGGACAATAACATTTTGCTTATTTGTTATCGTAATGCGCTTAATAACTTGTAGTCAAACAGGTTCATCCTCATAGTTTAAAAATCTACCTGTTCTTGATCTGGAAAGTCCAAAGTACCACTTCCTTGGTAAAGCGAAATGCTCTCAGCATTTAAATTTTAACTGAGATTAGCTTTGAGCAGGAGACTGGACTATATATGCTCCAGAGAGCTCTTCCGATCTAAGTTATTGTATGATTGTGAATACAGTTCTGCAGATGTTTTATTATAGAACAGCTACCACATACAGTTTGTTAGTATAGTCAGTAAATCCTTTTCTTCCTTTTACTCACTTCTCCATTTCAAAGTGGGATATATATTGGCTATATTGGGTGATGGAGAATACCCCTGCTGACCCCTGATTCTGCAGCATTAGCTTTGTAAAGCTTTATATCCCGCATGTTAATTCTTCTGGCTCCTGTTTAAGGTATGGAGAGGATGCATACTCTGTATACCAATGGCAGGGAGTTGAGAAAGAGGTCTTACATGTGTTAACCAAGGCAGGGAGCTCTGAGGATGCTGCTATATTTTTGGCTTGCACATTTAAAAATTCTTGTTTAGTGCTCTTTATGTCTGCAGCTTGCAGGCAGTAAGGAAAACAGACAGCTAGAGACCTGTAAATTTTCTACGGTATCAGAATTCTTTCAGTAAGGCCTTACTTGGTGACCGAGCAATATGTTCAGACTTGAGTTATGAGCCTTCCAACCCATCCTTTTGCACCAGTCTTGCTACTTGCTTTTGAACATCTTCAACATGAAATTGAAAGTAGGCTGCTCTTTTTATTTACTTTTATCATAGCTTACAGTGCTTCTGTTCGTACTGTTTAAAAACAAAAAAAAAAATCCAGATTGTATGTAGCATGTCAAGTGCTCATTCTGAAAGCCTACCTCCTGCAAGGAGAAGGAGTTTAAGGAAAGGTGACTGGATGGGGACGGAGGGAGGCAGAGTGTTGGATGCAAGTCAGATGAGCTGAGGGTAGAGGAGGTGAGGCTTGAACAGTGGGGAGGTCTTTCCTTTGCCATGCAGCATGAAGCGCACACTGCAGTGGTCAGGGGAGTTGGGAAGGGGGAGCAGGGCTGTTTTTCTCTCAGCCTCTGGGGAAAAAAAAGAAATCCCAATGTACTTCCAGGAAATTAGAATTTTACCTTAAATTGAGGGAAAATTGGCCATTAACTCTGGGAGAAGGGAAAGAAATGGTGAAGGTGGATCTCCCGCTTGGACTGGCAGTATCATAAGAGATGAGGTTGTCCTGCAGTGCGTTTTTGGACTCTACTGCACAGGGATCTTAGCTGCTCTGACTACTTGTGCCTCTTTCTAGCTCTTTGGCAATACTTGTGGAGTTTGTCATGCAGATGTAGTCTTGCGGAAAAGAAAATGCCTTTAACAGGTTTTGTCAAAAGAACTGTGTTGTGGGAGAAATATTTCTTCTGGCACAAGTACAACTTCTAATTGATGGTGTGATGGGAAATTAAATATGTGAATGAAGTGCCTATTTTGCTTGAGCTGTGTGTATTTTAACAGGAGAAATGCTTATGGCAACATCTAGCCACATGAGGGTGCTGGTGGGTTTCAAAATCTGTCTGCTTCAGCCACTGAACTGGAACCTGGGAGGAACTGAGAAGCTGATCTTGTTTTCAGGACTGTGGTTGATAACTGTAGAAATAGTGGGTAAATAGAGGTTTTGGAAAACCTCTTCCTTTGTGGTGGGAACCAGAATGCTTAGTTACACTAATAACCTCGGAGAGGGAACATCTAAATGTTCAGTTGTGTGTCCATCCTGGAGATTAGGGAATGGATGTAGCAAAGGTATTAATTCGGTTTGGTACAGAGATGTGAAAAGCTTTTTCCCATTGCCTGCTTCCTGAACTTGTCACCTACCTTTGCGTGGCTGGTCAAGTCTGGATCAGAATGTTCAGATTTGTGCTTTAAACAGGATCACAGAATAATTTAGGTTGGAAGGGGTCTCTGGGGTCCTCCAGCTCCCTACTGGAAGCCTGAGCAACCTCATCTAATTGGACAGGGCCTTGTCCAGGCAAGTTTTGAATATCTCAAAAAATGGAGACTCCACAACCCTCTGGGCACCTGTGCCCAGTGCCTGACCATCCTCATAGTGATAAAATTTTCCTTTTATCTAATTGAAATTTCCATTATTTCAACTCATGTCTGTTGCCTCCTGTCCTGCACCTATCCAGGCACCTTCCAGAAGAGCCAGGCTCCATCTTCTCTGTGCTCTCCTGTTAGATAGCTGTAGGCAGCAGGAAGCCTCAGCCTTCTCTGCTAAGGTTAAGAACACCCCGTTCTCAAACCCTTCATGTGTACCCTGTACTCCAGCCCCGTAATCATCTTGGTGGCCCTCTGCTGGGCTCACTTTAGTAAGTCAATGTCTTTCTTGTACTGAGGAACCCCAAACTGGACACAGTACTCTACATGCAGTCTCATAGGGGTTGAATAGAGAGGAATGATCTCTTCCCTCCACCTGCTGACCACTTTTTTTTTGCTAAAACACACAGTCCGGTATGCAGTTGGCTGCCTTTGCCACAAGGGCACACTGCTGACTCACGTTCAGCTTCTCTGCCAGGCTCCTCCCTCCCTCCCTTTCCTGCAAAGCTGCTCCCTAAACGGTCAGGCCCCCACACCCCTACTCTGGCATGAGGTATTCCATCCCAGGTGTGCCGCTGTGCCTTAGTTGAACTTGGCATAATGTTCTCTTCTGCCCGCTTCTCCAGAATGAGATCCCTCAGAATAGCAGTGCTGTCCCTCCGTTTATCACTATCCCTCCACCCCACCCCAACAGGTTGGTATCATTTGTGAACTTAGTGAACGTGTGCTCTGTCACATCATCCAGGTTGTTAACGAAGCGTGTAGAGTATTGACCCTAATATTGATCCCTATGGGCTGCCACTAGTTACAGGCCACTAGTTACATGTTTTTCTGCTGGTTACAATTCTTTTAGCCTAATGATCCAGCCAATTTTCCACCCTCTTTGTTGTCAGCTTATCCAGTCAATTTCTCACTAGTAAGGATATCGTAGAGAACTGTGTCAACGGCCTTGCCAAAGTCAAGATAAATAGACTCCACTGTTCTCTCCTCGTCCTCAATGCCAAACATCTCATAATAGAGGGCAGTCGGGTTGTTCAGGCACAGTTTGCTCTTGATAAATCCACGCTGGCTGTTCCCAGTCACCTTCCTGTCTTCATTTGCTTGGAAATGACTTCCAGGAGGGTTTGCTCCATAACCTTTCTAGGGACCGACGTTAGGCGGACTGGCTGTTAGTTCTTTGGCCCTTCTCCTTGCAGATAGGTGTGATCTTTGCCTTTTTGCAGTCATTGAGAACCTCCCACAATCGCCATGACCTTGCAGAGATGATAGAAGCAGCCTTGCAAAGACCAGCTCCCCCAGCGCCCTGAGATGCTCCCCATCTGGTCCCCATGTGCAGGGGACTTGCATAGGTCCATTGCCTTAGGTGTTCCCTAACTCTTATCTTCCTCTTCTGTGGGTAATGCTTCACTCCTACAACTCTGCCAGTAGGCTCAGGGACCTGAGGGGACAGATCTTACCAGTGCAAGCACATTACCACCGAAAGCATGTTAAGTTGTTGTTGATGCAAGAAGGCAATATGTAAATTTAAAGGAATGGAAAGATTTAGTTGTCTAGCTTTTATTGTGCTGTCCTGCTTTGCTGCCTGTCTGCTGTCTTTGATTTGTAAGCAAAATGAGTGAGAAGAGAAACTGTGATTTTCTAGAGGATGGCCAAGTTGCCCATTCAGTGAAAAAGATATCGGTAATGAAGTATTTAAAGGGTAACTCAACCCCTCACAGACTTCAGAAAAACCTTTCCAGCAGAGGTGGTTTTGGTTCTTAGTAGAGATGCGTTGTGGCAGCAGTCTTTCATCAAATGGTTTGTACTTTGGACGACTGGTGTTACACTTAAAGAAGCGTTGTTGTCCAGCATTGCTTGTTCAGACTTAATGGACTGTCTAGACAGTTTACTGGGAAAAAACTTATGGCTGCAGCAAATTTTTAGGATCCCCTTATAAATCCTGGCACATCCATATTTTCATGTCATGTATTTTTAAAGAATGTTATTTTTGCATTCGTGTAAGTGGTTTAGAGTCACTGACGCATCATTACAGCCATGTCTTGCACTAGAGATGAGAGCGTAAACTGCACTCAGTTTCTGTTGCAGATTCTCCTAAATGGACTCCATATGAATGAAGGGCATGCTGTTACTCTGGAAAGCAGCTCTGGTTTCATACACTGAGGATCTGTGAACGTCACTTGCTCAGGACTTCTACCTCCATTTAGAGTTTGTCTTAGTTTGTTGGGAATTAGCCCACTGAGATAACGCTACCCGCTGAGGTATATGGTGTGGGAGGAATGGACAGTGGGGTGACCTGAAGTCTGATTTTTGAGGTGCAGAGCTGGTTGGCAGTTTTCTCTCAGTCCCAATTAAAGCAGTATACAGGGGTCGGTGCTGGCCATTGGTGTGTCTGAGCTGAAGTAATATGCCTAAAACTGTACGTGGAGGTGATTCTGAAGGTACACTTGATTGTTGCACTTGGCTTGACTTTTCCCCCCCCCCACATTTTATGTTCTGTATGTTATACTAGCCTTCTTTTACTTGAAAGTGCACTGGGAATATAAAGTCACTAGCTTCTTCCAAGCTAGAAATAGGAAATGCATTTGATAAGGCTATCTTTCAGAAGTTCTTTATTTATAAATAATAACATGTTAACAAGATGTTTCCACGCACTGGGTATTTAAAGGCACTTATCCCCGAAATATTAGTGCCCTACTATTATCGTTGCTGCAGCATGGGGAACTAAAATAAACCTTTTTCTATTTAGACCTAGATGTCATGCTTTTAACCTGTCACGCAATACACTGAGCATCCTTGTACTGGAGACAATTAGGGATAGCTTTATTTTACCGAAAGATTCCCACCATCCCCAACTATCCACTCCCACTTTGCAAGCATTGGTTAACCAAAGATATATCAGTCTGAGCAAAGTGACTCTTGAGGCCCTCTCTCTGAGGCAAACCAGAAGCCTTGTAGGCTTGAGCCCTTTCATTCAAAAGAAGAGAAACGGTGAATGTGGATCTGAAGCAAGTGCAGTAGCCTTCAAGCTGCTTGTTACTCTGCTCCTCTGTCTTTGAATGTATATAAAATCTGTGAATTCCTCCTGACCTGGAGTGGGGCAACACTGCATCTTGCAGAACTTCCCACTATCCTGCTCCAAGTTTTGCTTACTACTTAGACTTTTGAGACAGTAAGTTCAAAGTTGCATTTATTTCTCTTGTTTTTTATCTGAGTCATTTTTTATAAAGTTGCAGGCCCAATTCATGTTGGAGACCAAAGCCAAACCAAGCACCCCTACTGTGTGAATGCTACATTTTCACTTCTGATGCTCAGCAATTACCAAGTGCCCAGAGAACAACTGACAAATGCTGAAGAGAAGCATTTGTCATTAACAAATGTTTTTTCTTCAGAGATGTTTAAAAAATGTCTAAATTACCTTTAAGGTTGGGAAATACAAATTAATAGCACTCTCATGTTTGGAAAGAAGAACTTGCCCTTCTCTTACATAATTAAATAGATACAAGGTTTTGAATCCTGAGTGGTGGTGTGTTCAGCACTTAGCAGCATTAAACAGCGTTGCTCTAGGCCGCTCATTGCAGATCACAACGTGGGCTCCTAAGAGGGTTGTGCAGGACGTTGCATCGAGGGAGAGAGAGGATTAAGGTGAGAGGATTTTTTTGCAAAAAAATCCATATTATTCTTGAATTCCCTTCACAGTCTGATCCCAGAAACAGCTGTTTCAGTTTCAACTGAGCTGACAGCAGATTGAGGCCAATGGTGTGGGAAAGCGTAGCTGCCGATGGAAGAAGGGGTTGTGAACTGCTTGGAACTCATATCGCTTCCTGATGCTTTGTGTTGCTGAATCATGTGCTTAGCATCAGCAGGGCCATTATCTTTTAAAGCTCTGCACAAAGAAAAAGGAGGGGCATGGATTTTTTTTTTTTTTCCACAGGTTGGCAGTGACTGTGGGGTTGCAGGATACAGACAGTTTGAAAACTTTTTTTTCCTCTGACTTAGTAAGTCAGCACTTGCTGGTGGAAAATGTTTTATGGGATTTACCCAGTGTGTTGCTATTCGGGTGTATTTTAGTGTATGGTAAACTTTTATTATTGATCTGAACTTGAATTTTTTTAGTTTTATATTAATCTTGAGGAAAATCGACACAATATCGTAATGGCACAGCACTGTGGACCCTTTCCTCGTTTGTGCTTAGGATCACACTCCAAAGAACTGTCATTCTGGAATCCCTCAAGGCCTGTACACAATTATTTCTCTGAGTGTGTGTGTATATATATGTATATATATATTTTATTAATGGAAATACACACATGGTGTTACTTTTGGGATGTGATAACTGGGCATGTGCTGTCTGTGTGGTAACAGTATTTAGAGGTCCTCATGTTACAGTTCCCCTCTTGATTTTGATGTCAATTCTAATTCTTTAAATCTACATCCATTTAATTCTTTGCTTCTGATTTCTGTATGGGTAGTCTCTGAGGTTTACAGCTCAGAGGAGTGGGCCTTGTTTCAAGAGTTCAGCTCTTCGGTATCAGACTGTCCCTGTTGCTGTTCCCCAGTTCCTAGATCTCATTATCCCTATCTCCCTGCTGCCGCTGAAGTAAGATAAGACCTACGGCAAAGCTGACTGGTTCTGTTGACTCCCTCCTGTCACCCTTTCCCCATATTTAGCGTAAATCTTACAGAAAATTGTCTGAAAACTCATTCTGTGCTAATAGTAAAACCTGTAATTTTGGGAATATCGCTGAGCTCTGTGTTGAAGTGTCTGACCTCGGTTAAAGTCTAAGAACTTAAACTAAAGTGTCGTTGTAGCAAATTCAACGATGGTTAAGTAGTTACGAAGGTATTAGCTGCTGTTAGCCTCTGTGACTAACTGCTTCAGTCCTTAGTTGCTGTTTTAAGGTCCAAGCCCAGCTCCCTTTTACTTCCAGAGGCTTGAGTTTATTGAAGCTGTAGTGAAGAAGTTTCATTTTGTAAGACTCTCTCCTCTCTCTTTGTGAGAGTGGTTTGTTTTGAAGTTGCCTTTGTGCATCATGATTTAAATTATAAAGCAAGAAATATGGAAGTAAAATTAATTATTTTTTGTTTTTTATCTACTTGACTAAAGAAGGTTTAGTTCTTGTGGAGACTTATGTAGCAAAATAGCCATTATGCTGAGCCAGGTTTTGTTTGCTGATGAGGGAAGTGTAACACTTACTTATGCTACGTTATTACTAAAATATATAAGTGCTCCATTCAAATTGCGTTTTTTTAATCATGTTAGGAATATATTAAATGGTCATGTGGTAGATTCTCTTTTGTTTGTAATTTATGTCAAGTGCTTTTGGGATGACAACTGAGCTTCAATTAGAAGTGTGTAATAACTTATTTAAATTAAAGTGTAAACAAACAACAGTGTTTGTACTGAATGTATGTTTTTCTGGAGACTTTTTTTTTTTAACAACAGATAAAGAGATGCATCTCTTTTAGTTAGTGATTTTCTTTTTTTTAAACTTGCTTTTTTCTGTCATCTTGTCCTTTCATGGTTGTAGACATTATTCAAAGACTGAGAGAGGAAAGCAGGTATTATTCAGCTCCCAATCGTTTTCTTATTGTTTGAATAAATAAGATACTTTTATTAAGCTAAACTGAAGGCTAAATTGTTTTTGCTGCAGATGCAGCCAAAGCAGTCTAAACTGCATTTCCAGTGAATCAACCAGTAATTCTTTGGATTTAATCTTTGACTTTTTAAAGCTATGTAGTAGATGCACAGTGATTTAAGTAATGTTAACAGAGTGGTAAACTTACACCTTAATAGAGGTGTATTGTAATCACATTTTAAATTTTTAATTAGGTTTATTTTTCCTGTTTTTAAGTAAAGAGATAAAATGTTGGACTTAAAATAATTGCATACAGTCTATATCTACATAATGAGATGACATAATACTGATGTTAGGGAAAAGATGTAGCCTAGTTGTGGCAACATGCCTCCTATACCCCCTTGAACCCAGAACAGAAAAGATGGGAAAGTTGTAATTTGTTCTGCAAATCAGGAATTTATGGTCAGGGCGGCAGCATATGCAGTCTGCCTCCAGATACTTGGAGCATGTTTTGCTCTTTGTAGAGGGAACTATACCACCAGGATTCCTGAAGTTATGAACGTCTTTCATGTGCATTTATTATGTGCCCTACTTTTTCTTGCTCTGCTCTGTGATCAGTATGCATTACATCTACTGCATCGGGATCCTGTGTTCCCCCCCCCATGGGTATGGGAACAAATCTGAAACCCAGAATTCACTTCTGGCAGATTTATTTTTACTTGCATTGTACATTTAAAAAATCGGGTCTTGTTCATCCTGGACAATTCCATGGAGACAGAAACTAGTGAAATGAAGACAAAGCCTGAGTAATTCAGAGAAATATTTTTTATTTTTAATAGCTGCTTAAAGCTATCTGTTTTTTCTGTAACTCATTGCAACTCTAAAGCATGACAAGAACTTGGGAGATGAGACATTTTAAATATTCAAAACATCTCTGTTTCTTTGGTTAAGGTATATGACTTTTAGGATGTTATTTTACATCAAAATCAAGACCAGTATTGCTGTTTTTCAAATGTATAGACTTCTTTGTTTTTAAATACCCTTGAGCAGCCTTTGCAGGCTTCCTGCATTTTGTTTTTTTGTGTGTGTGTGTGAGCATAATTAATCTTTAAATATTGAGGTCTACCTTTATATTTGTGAAAATAAGCATTCTTGTGTCCTCTCCTCACTTACAGTGACTTTTTAGTGAATTAATTGGTGAATGTCACATACTGTGCAGTTGTTAGGTAAGGAAGAATTCTTTCTTATTATGATTATTATTCTCCATTTTTGTATAGCCTTTGAAAAGAAATGGTTGAGCTCTTGAAATTCTCTCCTCTGCTTCCTCCCTCCAATTTTTTGGCCCGTTCATACAAGCCATCAAACCTGCTGCCCTCTTTATAGTCTTTCTGCCCCTTGGCATGTAAAAATCAAAAGCAATCAGTTCAGAAAACTTCTTTTACTTTAAATTCCTTGCAGGGGCTTCAGTGGTTTTTGTGTGTGTGTGTGTGTGTGTGTGTACTCCCTCATGCTTTTCTTCACCCCAGGTCGTGAGTAGGATGTAGTAGAAAACCTAGTAACTCTGCACTGAGGGAATAAAGCAAGCTTAATATCAAAATGACTTAAATAGTCTTATCCACAAATTCCTAATTAAATTTCTCTGTAGAGTAAATGTTGAAGACTGTGCAGTTTTGTTTTTTTTTTTTTTTGGTGTGGCTCATCTGTCACAGTTCCCCACATGCCCAAGAGGCTGAGCAAAGGATGTGTAAGGAACATAACAAAAGGGGATGCAATTGCTGCATCCCTCAAGAGAAAGGGACCTTACCCTGTAGTGGCAGAGTCATCTCACTGGTAAGCACTGCCAGCACCGTCTTCTGCCTCTTTTAGTTTGGAGGTAATTTTTTTTGTCATTGTTGCTTAAGCTAATTATATTTATAAAGGGGCATAAAAGCCAAAATGTTTCGCCTCCGGCAGCGGCTGCATGCCAGAACGTTTGGCAGCAATGCCAGCCTAAGTTATTCCTGACTCCTTTCTCTTTTTTTCGCCCCCACTCATTCTTGCCTTCTCAGTTATGCTCCCTTATTTTGAACCAAATAAGGGAGAAGATCTGGCTTAAAATGCAGGCTTGTTCTGTTTTTGCAGTAGAATTTTTAAAAAAGAAGGCCAGAGAAAAGCCCCTGTTGTGGGGCTTCGGTGAGACCCACGGCAGGGCACTGAACTGTTGCGCTGCTGTAGCATGAGGGAGATGAGGGCCTTAAACTTCTGCTTGGGAATAGGAACAACTTGTGAAAGGGTTACCTGTATTGTTGCTGAGCTCTTAATGACAGAGCAACTTAAAATTTACTGCCGTTACCTTTCTTTCGAAAACTTGAAGGGGTCTTGACTGATGGAGCATTAAACTGCAGACACAAGATGTTCAGAGACTCAGTGGTCTTCAGAAGTGTGTCTTGCATAACAACTACCAGTCATGTCAAAGCAGGAATCTGTCTGTGGTCAAACTAAGCAGCTGGGAAGTTGAAGAGGAAATTCTGTTTTAGGGTAGCTCTGTTGCAGTTGGCTCCTCCAGTTACAAGTGGTGTAATCAGTAAGGCAGTTTGCAAGCACTCAAGTGAAACTCTGCCCTGGCTTCCAGCCCTAAAAATTCTTCCTGCTAATGCAGTGAAGTCATTTGTGTGGAAATGCCTCCTGTTTGGTCATTGTAGGCAGTAATTTAGATCTACGGAAATGCCTGCATATATAGAATAACTTTTGTAAGCGAATGCTGCAGACTTTTTATATTTTACTCTTTGTAATTTGAATTTTTTTTTTTTTTTTTTACTAGTACAACTTTCTTCTCCTAAACTCATGGCTCTGATATATCACTCCCTGTCTTTCAGTTATTCCCTCTGGAATGGTGGATGAGACCATATCTCTCCATCTCCTTGCTAATGCTATGTAGATACTGGGAAACCTTTGGCTACCTGAAAGTTCCTTTTCTCCTTTCCCTAGAAAGCCATAGGGGGAGTGAATTTATTTCCAGCTTTATCTACCTGGAAAACAATTTTCTTTTTTCTAAATAGATGTGTTTCCATAGTCGCCTTTACAAATGCCCATACGCTTACACAATGTTAATGCTAACTACTGAGAAATTGCTAGTTGAAGTCTTCCAGATAGTACTAGCTGGGAATTTGTGCATTGATTGTTGGGGAAAAAGGTTGTCAGTGGTGAATGCTGACGTGTTCATGCAAATTGGTTTCAGTGAATTTGTTTGATCAAATTTGTTCACCTAGAAAAGACAGGTTTTACAGTGAGAGGAGGGGCCTCCTGACCTGAACGGGTAACAGCCTAATGACTGAGTGCCTACTTAGGACAGAGGAAAATCTAGGCTGAAAGTCCTTGTCTCAAATCGGACAGGGTAAAAATTTGAACCTGTTTCCCAAATCCCATCTGTCTGTCTCTCTCCTCCTCCTCCCCTGCCCCTGACTTTAAAAAGTCTTGCTTTTGTTCCAGTATAGAACAAAAATTTAGAAATACCGATTTCTTTTTTCAAAATAGAATTCTTGTTCTCCAGCCTGCCCTACTCCTAACTACAGCTGATATTTAAAAGTAAGCTCTGTGGATTGAGTAGCTTGTGCAGTCAGCTTGAGATATTTGTATCTGTAACACCATTCAAATAATTAAAGAAAACACGGCTAGCATTGTCACATGTGAGACAAGGGCTGGAGCAGGGGCTCGAGGCAAGCCAAAAAGACGAAGATTCTTTTGCTAATTTTCTACATGCTTATGATTTTTGAAGTGTTAAACTATTGATACTGAAAAGGAGTCATTCTGAGGTTAACTTAGGCAATCGCCAAGAGATGTTGAGCAGGCTACTTGACATAATTTTAGCAAAGGAGGCGGCTGCACAGAGCATTATTCTTTTTGGATACTAAATTAGCATGGCCAGTTTGGGGGCCAGAATTTGTCTTGGCTGGTGGTGTGTTACCTAGGAAACAAGGATTAAACTTTCAGAAAGAAAAACCAGGAGTGAAGAGAGGAGTTTATATTTTTAGGAAGACTGTTTAGCTTTGTCTTGTGTACATACTTATGCATGCCCGCATGCTTGGCTTCAGTATCTGGAAAAAAAACCCACAAATGCTTTCTTTCTGTGATATCCTTACAATACAAGAGGCAGGGACTCAGGTATGTCAAGCTCAGAGACCGTTTCTCTTTTATGCAAGTTAATGGCTATTCAGCACTTTTCCAAGAGATCTGCAGTTCAAAAGGAGTAGTAATAGTTGAAAGTTACTGCCAAAATTCCTGGGAGTAACTTGCTGTACTATGCATGCAACCTTTGTACTGCCAGGCAATGTGGTGTCTGGGGCAGCCTGCATCTGGGCTAATGCAGTCTTGGCTTTGTAACATTCAGAATAATTTTTGTTCATCTCTTTAAGTCTAACTGCAGTCCTCGAATGAAAGAGAGTATTCTAAGTGCATTTTTTTCCCTAATATTATAATAGTCTCAATACCTTTAGAGACTAAGACTTCAAATGATAAGTTTCAGTAGTATTCAAATTAAACTATTTTCATAGTTTATAACTCCAAACTAAGAGAATTCAGAGCCAAGGTTGCCTGTACTTAATTGATTCCATTGCAGAACAAACAGTCTTTTGTCTGGAGTCCTTTGTGTACTGCCTGATGGGCTTGTGGGTGATAGCTTAGATAAACCGTGCAGAGGATAATGTAAGATATTGTTAAAATGATTATAGAAACAGTAACTTGGTACTACACGTTCTTCTTGCTGTGACGTTCACATCATCCCTGCTTAGCTTGTTGTCAAAAAAATAAGTCTCTTCCTCTTGTTAGCGCAGCAATGCATATCTAGCCAAAGAAGACCGAGCTCGGCTCTAATCTGCTTCCATCGTTATTGTTGGGAGTGAAGGTCTCGCTCAGAACTGTTCTTGCAGGTGAAGAGCTGGGGGATATTTTGTTTGTTTTTGCTTGACTTGTTTGAGGACAAGGAGGTCTTCACGTAGGAAGTGAGGAGCATCTGAGAAGTGTGTAGTACAAGTGTTCACCACCCGCCTTTGTTGAAACTGTTTCTGCTGTAGTGTTCCTGGGCTTCCTGTGTCTCTTAGGCCCATGTGGCTCCTTGAGAGATTTTCCTCCTGAAGTCACTGTTGTATATGTCTCAAGTGGTTTCTAAAGCTTTCTATGCCTCTTTCATTCAAGCTTTCAAATACACAGTTTGTTTTCCAGCTTGTTTCCTGTAGCACTAATTCCTTTGAGTCACAGACACCACATTTCGGTGACTTTCCTCTCCCCATTATCTGCCTAATTATTGGACTGCTGTCCTTTCTCAGTCTTGTAGTCAGCTATTAGCTGCCTTTTCTAGCTGTTGAGATATTCTGATGGAGATATTGACTATGGAGAATGAGAAATGCATTGGAGGAGAAAGAGGAGAGCCTGTTTCTGCTCTGAAGAGGCAAAAGTAGCCATAACGCAATACATAATGAAAGTAGTGATGTTACTGAGAGGGCTAATTTCCACAGAGGCGTTACAGTTCTTTAACTACATTGGTTTAAGTATATTGAGGCTAAAGTTAAGTGCATTATCCTAGAAGCTTTATGAGTATGTATCTGCGGAGGTGCTTATCTTTCTCTCTCCTGATCTTACTAGCCTGCTCTAGGAGTTTGAACTTGGTGTTCTCCCCCAACTGGATTTGGGAAGAAAACAAAGCTGAGTTTAGAATGCATGTGCTGCACGAGGATAAACTGGTAGGGGGTTGCAAGTGCACCCCCTGCAAGATTGCCTTGAAAGCACCTGCCATTTGGGGAACCCCCAGAAATGGTCTTGCTTTGGAAGAGCTGGATTTCCCAGCTTAGTCCGTGCTCTCTGGCAGCCTCTGAGGCCAACCAGTAGAGCCACGTTCACAAATATAATACTGAACAAGCTCTTTGTATTAGAACAAAAAAACTTTGTTTTTTCCCTGCCTACTTCTGTAATTTTGCTTTCTTGTCAACATTTATAACATTAGTAGTAGTGTAGGGAAGAGGTATGTATGTTTGTGCAACCATATGTATGTGTATATACAAATACACACACTCAAAAATTCAAATTTTGGCAGAGGCTGGTCTTTGGTAACGGTGCGGCAAGTCATGGAAACAATTCTGCGTCCCTTTGTAAGACAATGTAAAATGTCAAAGATGAATTAAAAGTAGGTACTTCTGAGTTCTTTCAGCTTAGTTCTGTGGGTTTATATAACTGCAGCTTTCTCTGAAATGGCTTCTTTTTCTTTGTACTTTGATGCTCTCATAAACTTCAGCTAAATACAAAGAAATTATGCTGCTGACAGTGCAGCAGAGGCTGTCAGCTGCACAGGAGGTGCCCAGGAAAAGAATATTTTGTTTTAGGTTTTCATTTTTAGTTGTCTTGTATATTGTTAGCAGCAGGGGTAAAACTTTCAGACCAAGTGTAACTTTTTAATTGGCATTCTTTAGGGCTGACAAAATGGTCAATATAGTTATTACTGTTACTTGTTTATCTCCAACATCACTGTGCTAAGTGGAATTCAAAAGGCTTCCCTTAAACCAAAGGCCTTAAAATCATCAAAGTAGCAAATTAATAGTGCGTTTATGAAATAGACCGTGGTTTGTTTGGCTTTGGTATATACCTGTGTGTGTGTGTGTGTGTGTGTTTTAAATAGTTGTAACTAATATACGAATCCTCCTTGTCCCTTAACTTTGCAATTACTAATTTCCATTGGGGAGGTGACAGAGTGGATCTTACAGGAACTAGATGAGGGGGCAGGGCGGTTGTTGATAGCTGGAGATACGTTGTGCTGGGGGACAGTATGGAAGACACATGAGAAGCTCTGACATGGGGATGGTGCTGGAATAAAAAAGAGGCAGGTTTCATCCTATTCATGTATAATTTTGTTGAGTAGGAGGCAGAAGAGTGGGGAATAAGCCTGTGATGGTGGGGGAAGAAACATGAATGTGGTGTGACAAAACAGAGAGCCAGCATAAGAGAGTATAAAAGCTAGTGGCACCACAGGAAATGAGGCAAAGAGGAAACAAGCCAAGTGGTTGCCTTCAGAGTAGATGTGATGAATAAGGGAGACGGAAGTAATGTTGATGTAGAGAAGGTTTCATCAAACTATAGCTGCTAAACTGGTGCACAGCGTTCCTCCACCGAGTAACCAAAATCTCCAGAGAAGTTTTAAAAACAAAGTGTCTTTGTGTTAGAGTTTGAGGTGTTGAGTCTTTAAGGTTTACTTGGGTCAAGTTTTCAGGCTTTTTCCACACAGTTAAGGCTTTTTCCCCCTCACATGAAAAACTGTTGATTACTTTTGTTAACCCAAGGACTTTGTGCTGGGACATTAAGAAAAGTCAAATACTAAGAGTTGGCGTTGTTGGTAGTCTGACATGAATCTAGATATGGCCAAAGTGGTTAAACTGGATGAGAAAGGAACTGTGTGGGCCAAAGGAACTTAAAAATGGATTTGGTTAGATGACAGTTACTTGCTTTGTGCAGATTAACGTTGATATTTTCTGATGGTTCAAGACCCTCTGGAATACTTTGCCTTGCATCCTAGAAGTGTTAGAGAGAGAGAGAGAGAAGTGATGGTATTTGCATCCTACCTGAGATGAAGGCCAAATAAAATTGCCTCTAGGACAGCAATGTTATAAGATTAAGAAAAATGGAGAAATGCTGAGGATGCAGATACTTAAATATGCAGAGGTACAGAAATTCCTAGGTCACAGGCCTGAAGGAAGAGCCAGAAAACAGCGAAAGTAGCATCTGCAGAGAGTCTCTGGAAGGTGAAGGGTTCTTAATTGTTGTTTGGATCAGTTTTTGGTGCTAAGCTCTCATTTCCTCTTGAGTCCTTCTTCAATCCTAGCAAGTGTAAAAGAAATATTGGCTTCACACAGCATGTTGCTGGTTTCTATCACTTCTTAAGAAAGAAAGAAAGAAAATGTAAATGTATCAGATCTTTCTCTCTCTCTCTCTCTCTCTCTCTCTAATGCTGCCTGCTCTCTTCTTTCTGAAAGGAAAGAAAAGTGCTTAGCTGGATGTATTATAGTTGATGAGTACAAGAAAAGAAGTTATGGATCACGCAGTAACAGTTATGTGGAGCCTTCCACCTCTTGTAGCCCCAGTTATTTCTTTGGTGCCCTATTGGTAGGGGTACACAAATTTCAGCATGGAGGATCTGAAAAAAACTACCTACTAGCTAGAGAGCTGTTTAGAATAAGCAAGGTGGGAAATGCTAGCCAGCATGTTTGTCTCTAATCCTTCTGCTATCTTGACATGAGGCATCCAAAATCAGGATTGTGAGGGAGATAGATAATGCCTGAGACACAGAGGGATTTGTCACCGCTGGAAGACTGCAGGCATCCTCTGCCTGTTCAGAAACCAAAGCCTGGGTCCTGCTCCTGCCTTAAAAATTCTTTTCAGTGGATGTGACAAAAGATTTGCGGGGGAAGGGGTGGTTTCACTTTATTTTAATATGCTACTGCTGAGTGCAGTGCCTGTTGTGTAGCTTAGAGCGTTCAGTCAAGATGCGAGAGATTCGAGTTCCCTTCTTTTTTCAGCCTGGGGATACAGATGTGCATCTTGCAACTGTCCGAAGAGTTGCCCTTGTGGCAGGCCAGGATGAGGAGGAGCGTCATGCTTGCATGCTGCTCGGAGCTGAACCCCTTGTACAGCAGAGCCCACAAGTTATTTGAGATGAGCAAGGGTGAGAGGGAGCCTGCCTCACTGTAGCTCCTAGTTAAGACGTACAGACAGGACATGTGGTTGTAGATTCCAGCTCCTACGTCCTTGAATTGCATGTGAGTTTTACAGAAAGCAGGCAATGGATCGTGGACCTGAAGTAACCTGTAGGCATGACTGCATTTTGTAACTGTTCCAGGTCAGTTGAATTACCGTTATCAGGGAGTTTCACTGTGCCTAAGCGCTTGGGTTTTGGATCCCCATGTTGTGCAGGTAGGTGCTGGGCATCTGACTGCTGAGGCTGCGATCCTTTGATCATTGCAGGAGCAGAAGTGCAGCTGTGACAGGAGCAGCTGGGTAGGATAAGCAGGCACCGTGCTCCAGGGCTGAGTGATGCCAAACAGGTTCTTTGAACAGGACTGCAGTGTCCCAAAGCGCCTGACTTAGCTGTAATGAGGGGAGGAGAATTAACTACCCAGACATCTGTTTAGGAAGGCACTCGGGAATAGAGTGTGTCCAGCATGCTCTCATAATGAATTAGTGATCAGTGTTTTGATAGAGAAGGTCAAGGAAGCAACTAGACTTTAGGGTTTGATTATGGGAGGCAATTTGGGTGAATGGTTATGAGTTGATGATGTTTATAAGAAAGGGAGGAAGAGAGCGCAGCAGAATAATAAGAGTAGACTTAAAAGCAGCCTTCATGAGAAGGAAAGATTCGTATCCTTGATGAAGTATACAAAGGGCTCAAATGCAAACTGTCCCACCTTGTAGAGAAAAGACAGGGAACGTAAGGAGCTTAGTTAAACTGCAAGCTCTTCCTTGGCCTCAAATGCAAGAAGGAAACAAACGAAAAATGGAAACTGGGTCAATGACTAAAGGCGAGTATAAGTAAACGTAGTGCAAAGATGTAGGAACAGAATTAGAAAGGTCAAGGTACAAAATGAGATGCAACTAGCAAGAGAAATTGAGAGATATAATAAATCATTTTTAGGATGTCAAAGTCTTTGCTTCATTTTCCCAGAAGGAACTAACATGATAGTTGGCCTATTGGAAAATGCTTCTTGGCTAAAAATAATGTTACTGTTTGGAGCTTTGTGATATCCTGAAGTGAAAGTTGACACTGTGGAATCTGCTTTGTGTCACATGGCATTTATTCCTCACCAGAATCTTGAATTTTCTACTTGCATTTTGGCTTGGCTAGTGCTAATTAGGGTTATTTGCAATGCTGTCTCTGCCTGCTTTACATTTTTCATATCTGACATCCAATATGTCTCCCAAGAGGAGGCCTTTTAATCTCATCTTTCTTCACCCACAAGCTGTGTAGACTTTTCTCCAATCAGTGCACAAAGGACCTACTGAGCTGGCCCTTCCCCCAGCAATAGGATTTTCCATGATAAATCTCTCATCTGTCAATGGATTAACATGTTTAAAATGTAGCTTGTTGAGTGGATTAAATAGTTCGGGCATGGTAATAGGATATATATCTATACCTTTCACTGCAGTAATGCCAGTTCAGATCAATTCAGGACATTAGTGACTGGGAGTTACCGTTTGCACTGCATCAAGTGAGTATGGCTACAAACCTGTGTCGTGAATTCCTCTCTGGACAGGATGGGGAGCTAGTGAATAGAGTGAACTGTGCAAGCGATGCCTCCCCGTTTCAGAGAAAAGAAAAATGTGTTTTTATATTTACCTTGGACACGTTTTGAGATGTTTGCTGGAAATATATTGGGGTACAGTGGGATTTTCTTATTTTGCCCTTAAAAAAGGGCAGGGGGTGACTTGCAGAAGGGGCAGAAATACCAGTATCGTGTTTGTTTTTTCCCTATGATTTTCTCCGGATGTGGATAATGTTTGCAGTGATTTTTATAACTTCTGTTCCGTTCTGTATCTCAGATGAAATAGCCCATGGTTTTGATTAGTATCTTCAGGGTATCTCCTGGGGGCAGTTGTTGGAGCTGTCTGCCTCTTCCCTGTGCTAGCAATGAGACTGGTCTGCCTGTGTGGCTTTTGCTTTGTTCCTTTTTTTTCATGTGCCTGCCTTGTTTTGTTTTTGTTGTTTGTTTTGTTTTTTAAGGGGTGATTCCCTTTTATCTTTAGGCATTTAAAAGTTTTTTTCCTTGCATATGCCTCTTGCAGTACTCAGTCCAACCAGCATTTGTTTCTTTGAAAGTATACAGCTACTATTCTAGAACTAATATGTTTGGACCCCCTTGAGAAGGGAGCCACATGGAAAAACGAGTCACCCTTTTGTGTTTTCAAACCTTGAAGCGATGGGTGTGTGTGTGTGTGTGTTTTTTTTTCTCCTCTGAATTTTTGAAGCCATTTGTCAGAGATGAGCTTCAGAGCTATGGCTAAAAACAAATGATTATGCAGCAGATCAGTTCAGCAGTACAAATAAGGGCTTGATAAACTATGATCCATGTGAAAGGATAGATGCGCCATCGTCTGTCTGTCTATTACAGAATCTCAGAATGGTTGAGGTTGGAAGGGACCTCTAGAGATCATCTCGTCCAACCCCCCTGCTCAAGCAGGGTCCGCTAGAACATATTTCCGAGGATCACATCCAGGCGGGTTTTGAATATCTCCAGGGAAGGAGACTCCACCACCTCTCTAGGGCAACTTGTTCCGGTGCTCAGGCACCCTCAGAGTAAAGAAGTTTTTCCTCGTGTTCAGACAGAACTGCCTGTGTTTTGGTTTGTGCCCATTGCCTCTCGTCCTATCGCTGGGCACCACGGAGAAGAATCTGGCCCCATCCTCTGGACACCCTCCCTTCAGATACTTACACACACTGATCAGACGCCCCCTCAGTCTTGTGTTCTCCAGGCTGAACAGTCCCAACTGTCTCAGCCTTTCCTCACAGGAGAGGTGCTGCAGTCCTTTAATCATGTTAGTAGCCGTTGGCCGGACTCGCTGCAGTAGCTCCACGTCTCCCTTGTACTGGGGAGCCCAGAACTGGACAGAGTACTCTGGGGGTGACCTCCCCAGGGCTGAGTAGAGGGGGAGGATCACCTCCCTCGACCCGCTGGCAGCGCTCTTCCTAATGCAAGCCAGGATTATCGTTGGCCTTCGTGGTTACAAAGGCACGTTGCTGGCTCATGGTCAACTTGTTGTCCGCCAGCACTCCCGAGTCCTTCTCCGCAGAGCTGCTTTCCAGCAGGTCAACCCCCAGCCTGTGTTGGTGCCTGGGGTTATTCTTCCCTCGGTGCAGGACCCTGCGCTTGCCTTTGTGGAACTTCAGGAGGTTCCCCTCCGCCCAACTCTCCAGTTGGATAATATTATTATTATTATTTTTAAGTTCAGTCATTCTTTTACTTGTTGCTGAGAGTAGCTGATAATGCGGAATCTGATGATAGGTAGTATACTAAAAATATAGACTTCTGCATTTGGAAAATACGTCTATTAAATAGATCAATTACTCATTACATATTGAGTTGTTTTTAAGATAATTCAGATGTTTTTCTGTAAGGCTGCTATGAAGGCTGTACTTGTTTTTGTCTCTTTTTATTTCAGTAAAACATTATGAAGCAAACTGTAACAGAAATTAGAAGTTACTCATAACCTAATGTAGTGAAATGGAGACTCCGTATACCATCATCATAGTTTTGAGCAGGAGGCTGAGAGCCGGAAAGAGAATCTCGGTCTCCTTCCTCTCGTAGTAACTTACTCCCCTGCTTCAGCTGAAGTCCTGTTTCACATGATAGTTTTCACATCTATATATGTTGTTATAATAGAAATAATACTCAAGACTTTCAGACAAAAGCTGATGAGTAAATTATCATCATTACCAGATTTCTTGTCTGCCTAATACTAGGTTCAGGAGTGCTAGTGCTTATGTGAATCGGAACGGACTTCAGTACAGCAGCACTAAAGTGTGCACGTAAAGAGCTGACTTCAGTAGGAAGTTACTTCAGTAGTAATCGTGCATGTAAGTGTTTGCGTGGGTGAGGAAGTGTCCATGGGTTTTGTAGCATGCCTCTCGGTAGCGATGTGAGCAGTGAGTGACTCTTCCAGTTCCATGGACTTCTAAAACTTCCATGCTCCCACATATGTTTAGTTTGTTCGTTTCTGTTATGAAAATGACTTTGAGAAAATACAGATTTGGTATATAGTGATGGGTATTACAGAAAGGATCCTTGAGTATATGGAGAATGCAGGAGGAGAAACACAATGTACGTGGGGCAGCTTTGAGAGCTGGGGGGGGGGGGTTAGTAAGTGATGGTCCGAAGGGCCTGCGTGCACAAGGCAGCACGGCAAGCACAGAGCAGAACTAAACCTGCAGAGTCTAAGACTGGAGGTGAAAGGACTGTTTTAGCTATCTCAAGAGCTGAGAGGGTCACTTTTTTGTTGTTTTTTGTTTTATTTTTAGGGCTGGAACTGTCTGGAAGAGTGTGGTTTATGTGTTCTTACCTGCAGCTAGTTGCTAGTGTGCAAGTATTGCTGGGAGTCAGTACCTGCTGAACGCTGTATTGAGTTGAATGACCCTTGCTGGAAGGTAAATGCAGGTTTTCCAGCCAGCACATTCAGAATGCAGGAGGTCTGAATTTGGAGAAGCTCTTGCCCTTTTAAGGGTGGAAACCCAGTACTTTAGCATGTCTGTAGAGGAGCTAAAGGCCGTGTGAGAACATTTTGGAGTCGACTTTAAAAAGAGATAGTTTGGTAAAAGTACCTATTTAAAAGCCATTAGAAGCTCTCCTTTTCCAGAACGGAGGCCATTTTTTTTAAATGGCCTGTCACTTGGTCAACTTTCTCTCTCTTTCTCTTCATCCACTTTTTTTTCTTCAGGTTTATAGTTCTGTCCCCACTGAAAGCCCAAACAGTGTCTGTTGCTAATGTAACAGATGCATAGTGTCAAATCTGTTATGCTGGGTCAGATGGTTTCCTTGGTATTGCTCCTGAACCTGAGGGCATCATGGAAGAATTAAGGTGAATTTACTTTGTTCCCCCCTCCTGCCATTTTATGTGATGCAGATGTAGGTCAGGTGAAGTGGAAGGGATGGGAAATTTGGGGGTCTCTTATTCCTTCTCACCCTGTCAGGGGTTCTTGTTGACTCTGCTTATCCTTCTCTCCAGAAAATGCCACAGGGAAAAATGAAAATTAATAGTGTGCTTCCTGCATTTGTGATTGTGGTTGTCTTATGCTCTCCGTTTTCTACTTAGTTCTTTTTTTTTTCCCTACGTCTCCACAAAGGAAGGCTTTCAGAGAGCTCCAGAAATGCACGTGTGATGCTTGTAACAGGATGCTGGCGCTACCTGTTAATTAGTCTTGTGTCCCTGCCAGTGAGTTCTGAGGCCAAGGAGCCGCTGCCTTAAATTGTTCAAGGTCAACATTGCACTGACAGTGGCTTTGCTGCGGATTATTTAATTTAGTTCTGGGTGGTAGCTGAGGGGGTGATAATGCTACAAAATGCATTATGTTGCAGGTTGGGTGTGGCTTGTGGCTGTTCTCGTCTTCCTCCTTGTGTGGCAAAGTAAAATGATATAGTTGGACACAGAAGTTGTCTTGAGGCTTGGGTTTGCAGAGTCGTTTTGTTTTTTTTTTTATTTTTTATTTTTAAGGAAGTTGGGGAGAAAAGAATGTCCAAGGGCCAGAGTGATAATGATATTGAAGTATCAAAAGATGCAGAAAATGAAGCTGTTTGGCATCTATATGGAGCCTTATGCACCTTAAGTACCTGTACAGATTTGTCTCCCATTTAATTGAATTTGTTGTTAGTGCAAGTCCATTGAGGTCAACCTTTTGGTTGCCTGAATTAACAGCAGAGCTTTTTTGTAGCACTCTGTACTTGCCATGAGGAGGCAGTGACAGACATCTCCTTAGCGACCTGTGGGTGCATTGTGTATGTTTGGGCTGGTTGAAATATTCCTGTTAGAATAGTGGTTCGTCGTCTCGATGATTAACAGAATCCAGTTGGTCTGAGGTAGGTATTTTCAGCTTCCAATGCTTTTAAGAGCGGAAGACTCTCACAGCAGCTCCAAGTGAGCAAGTGAAGCAACAAGTTATTTCAGAATTGTCATTTTTGAAAATTAAGTTGTTGTTTTGCTATAAGCCCATTGCTATTGTATATACATTATTATTTTTCTGTAAGGCAGCTACACGTCTTCCGTAAGCATGCTGTCAACGTGCCAAACAAATGCCGTTCTCAGCTTGTTCTCTCTCTCATTCTCCCCTGAGAGAGGGTGCTGGGTTTTGTGGTAAGGTGTTTTGTTATGATAGAAGTAAAAAAGTGTGCACCCTGTGCCAGTTTCTCCAGGCAAAGGCAAGAATGACGTGCACCTCGCCCTTGAAGCGAGAAGTGGTTCGTGAAGTCTGTGGGAGGTGTTGTGCTGGGGGGGGGGGGTGTCTCCTCAGTCTTGTGCCTCCCTCAGCCAAGCCTCCTGCATTGCAGCAGCTGCGCTGCCCCGGTGGGACAGAGCTGCAGGCTTTAGGTGACCTTCCAAGCAGCCTAGATGGAGGCAGTTTGAAGGTAAAGGTAATGATCCTAAAAGAGTGAGCGCTTATGCTGACGTGCTTGGGGCACATCGAATGTTACGGAGCTTTTTTTGTTAAGGCCTTTCTGTGTTAACTCTGTTAGAGTAACCTCCATGTTTGATACCCCAAGGTCAATGGTTTCTCTTGAAGTCAGCTTTGGAAGTATATTGGTAGTTTGCAAATCTGTATTTTCTTATTTCTTTATTGAATGCCCTCAGAAAAAACGTTTTCCAAAGCAAGTATTCTATATATATATATTTATATATATATTTTTTTTTAATCCTGTCCTTTGACTTTCCACTTCCCTTCCATCCTCCAGGACTGACAGTAGCTCCCTCGTGCTTCACAGTTATCAATTCTATCCTGGTAAGCTTGGGGTGAGATTTAATGAGCCAAGTTGAGAAAAAACATCTTATTCTTCCTCCTTTCCTATTCTGTTGCAGATTTTGACTTGAACTACTTTTGGCATTGGAGCAAGTTTACAGACTACGTGCAGTGTGTCCTGACCTTCACTGGTGTGACCGCTTACATCACTTACCTCTGGCTTGACTCATCTCTCTTTGTTGAAACGCTGGGCTTCCTTGCGGTGTTCACCGAGGCCATGTTAGGTGTTCCTCAGCTCTACCGCAACTACCAGAATAGGTCTACAGAAGGAATGAGGTATAGTGTTTGTCTTAAATGAACCGAGGTTGTATGGAGGGGTAAATCTTCATGTAGCATGGGAAGACTTTTCTAGGCAGGGCAATGTCGTCTTTCTAAGTTTTACCACAAGATAGAGTGGCTGTCCAAGTAGATCTTTGGCCTGTACTAGTTGGCTGTAGCACTACTGAAGGCAATGAGACCTCAGTTTCACCACTGAGATCAACCAATTGTCTGAGTCCAATTACAAATGGAAACTCATTTCAGTAAAATAAACTTCTAAAACTACTGCTGTTGGCTCCGGATTATTTGCTAATTACTGATCTGCCCTCGGTCCCTGATGTCAGCCCAGACACTGACAGATGGCTCACTCCAGTGCTCTCTGAACTGGGCACGCTGTCCTCTGAATTTTGACAGAGCCACAGCACACACACCAGCCAAGATCCTTATCTTCCGACCCATGTGCCCAAACCTCGTTCCTGTGGAAACAGAAAGGAGTGGAGGCAGAGGAGAAGCACCTATGGTGCATGCTTGAGTCTCATCCTCACCTGGAGTCCATGGCTGGGGAGCCTGGGACTGCAACGTATGCGCATGTCCCTCCGTTTAGATACCGAGCTGAAAGCACAGCATAATGATCTTTGTCAGATGTCTCTGAGAAAACTTTATTTCCTCTTGTTCCATGCAGTTATGCATAGACTAGAGCAATTGCCATGTAACTCTAACTTACCACCTGTATCTTACAGGTTTTGAAAGGCCTCTGAGTGTTTGTCTAAATGTTTTTCCTCTGTTTTTCTTCCTGTCTTAGAAGCATAGATATGTTAGTGGATTTTTGTTCTGCTTTTATTTTGTTTTGTTTGTAGTTATGCCTTGATCTTCTAGACCATCTCCTGATGTGTCTGATCAGACAGGCTCATTAGCTTGTAGTGTTAATGCCTACTGTGCGGTTGTTGGGACGGTGTTTGCAGGAAGCTTCTGTTCATACAGCAGCACAGGTGACTAGTCAACACACCAAGAACTCCTTTCTTACTGCTGTGTCTTGCTAATAGCACTTGCTCATTCATCTAGGGCTGAGTAAAACTGCTAATTTTAGAAATCTGTGTCCCGGTGGTAAAATTGTCTTACATTGATTTGCAGAATATTATACTATACAACATTAATATAAATACTGGAATTCAATCCAAGCTGTATTACCCTAGTAATTAGAAATGGAATGAAGATGGTACTAAAGAGAAAATATTTTAAGTCTGTGGCTAATAACTGTCAGTCTAACTCATATTAACTCACCACTTTTTTGTAATGCAGTATTGGTATATTTAACAAGTGACAGTAGTGTTTATTTTTGTGTACAGGCTTGTAACTGACAATTCAAAAAACCTTAAATGTAAGAAATTTACAGTCATGACTGGGAAACCCTCTGTAAACAAGTACATGGTAGGAAACTTTAATCTTGTGCTCACGGTTGGGGGTGTTCAACTAGATTACCTCGTCAATGCTATTCACTAGATATTTCAGTGATAAAACTAAGGTTGCCAAGTTGCGAAGGGAACTCTTGAAGCTTTTTAAGGGAGAAAGAATTCACTGTGTTGCCTCAGTTCATTAGTCTGTAGAACTGATGCAAATTCAGTGCTGTGATCATTGAGTTTAGCTGTTTTCTCTTTTGTTGTTTTGCCTTGATGTTAAACTTGCTGGAAAAATTTTTGCTCTGGACAAAACAAAACAAAGAAAACACCCTAAACTAAAACAATGATGTCCTGTGTCTGCTGGCATTATTCCCTTTGCTTTTTTGCCTTGGCGATACTGGCATTAGCTTCTGAAGTTCTCCAGCCTGAAATGTTTTTGTGGGAATGTTTAGAAATTTACTTTGCTCAAGGTATCTTCTGATGGGGAATCCCCTTGGCACAAGGTGGGTCAGGATTTGTCAATTTGATATGTCAATATATTTACATATTTTGCGTGCACATGCTGCCTTGGAAAGTTGTGTACTTGTGATACCCAAAAGAGAGTTTACCTGCTAGACTCTGCTTTTGATCTGGTTTAACTCTGGTTTAACTCTTCCCTTTGTTTTTTTTTTTTTTTTTTTTTGTCTGAGACTTAAAATGCCATAATGCAGTATTACGATAGCTGCTACCAGATAGTGTTTTGCCTTAACTACTGTCTTGGGATCTGAGTTTTAGTTTTTCAATTTCCTGTATATGCTATGTAGCAAAAGAGGAAGGAAGGAAAGAGAAGCTTTATGCTGCAAAACAGCAGTTTTCTCATGAAGCATTAAGTACACAGAGCTGCAGAATTCTCATTTGAAAACGCTTGGGGAAAGAGTGCTGTGTTTAGTCAAGAAAAAACAGTATAAAACCTCTTGTTCCCTTACCGCCAAACAGAATTGGGTCCAACGACGTCCATCTCCTTATAATGACGTCCATCTCCTTATCAGCTGCACCTGCAAGTTTTCCCCAAAACGTCCCATCCTCTGGTTCTGCTCCGGGGGAAGTATTTTGTGTGGCATTGGACGCTGATGAATCTGGGGACTGCAGATACAGCTTACAGCTTATGGTGTTTTACTGCAGTGCACTGCAGTAAAACATTTATGCTCTTTCTTTTCTCAGGTTATTTTGCAGTTTCATTTAGCAGTGCATGTTGCAGGTACCACGTGTGCTTTCTACCACTATGTGATCCTGAGTTGACTTGACGGTCTCTAAGCGTTACTGGCCTGTTCCCACTGTAAGAATGACTTCTGCTAGTATGTTACCTTCTGTTGAAGGAATTGTTGGAAATGTTTCCTCTGAACTTTCCTTCCTTTGCCTGCTTCTCTTACTAAAAAGATATTAGAGGAAGAGACCTAAGTCTGGGAAGCACTCAAGTATGCATGTAGCAGCCCCAGCCAGGCTAGTTTTAAGACTAAATTTATGAACTTGTATTGGTATTTACCAGATGGGGGCTGGTTGATGCCCACTGGGACTTATTTACGGCTCTGTGCAGAAGTGATGTGCATGTGGTTGTTTACACTGTGGGAAGCAATTGAGCTGGTGATCCTTTGCCCATCAGCTGGGCCATAATGGCAGCTGCCAGACATGCTCTTAGCAGGCCTCAGTGGCAAGGTAAAATAGGCAAGTTTCAAGTATTTTTGTGGCTTTAAGCATAATGGGGAGAGGAAAGAGAATTAAACTCTTTTATTTAGTGACCTTTTGGACAATTACCACATTGTAGTCGGAGGCGGTAACTTCTTAAACTGCACTAATTCTGTCACTTGTGTTGTATGAGTGGAGCCCATGTCCGTGATACAAGCGTCACAGAGTTTACTAGTGTTGGAGCAAGGGTCACTGAAAGGGACTCAAGACTTGGCTAAGAAAAGCAGCAGCATACCTGTGTCTCTGAATTAGAGCAGAATGGGAAATAGCAGCTGATAAGTGTATTTCTACTTTAGCAAATAATGCATTTTCTAAATGTAAACTGACAGAAAAGAAAAACAAGGTTACAGTGTGTGGCCGCATCTGAGCGATGCATCCTGCCAGACTTCTTGGACATTGTCCTGCTTCTGTAAAAAGAACGCAGACAAATAACCCTACAACCTCTTCATCCCAGCCGCTGCTGTTTGCTTAAATGAGAACTGGAGGACATCCTGGTAGACAAACTGGGAGACCACAGGCCAGGAGAGATGCAAATGGGACATGTGGCTTCAGTGGCAGGCAGAATACCCTTGGGAGTCCGTTTTGGAATGGGCTCCATTGTCTCACCTCTGTATTTCAATCTGCTGCTGCCCAGAAAGCCCCCTACTGAAAATGTGCTCAACATCTGAAATAGGCATCCAGAGAAGGGCAACTGCAGCTGATTGGGTTGTATTTCTTGTGACAGGGCAATAGCTGGAGTGAAGGGAACCTCAGGTATGTGTGTTGGAGTGCTACTGAGAATGACCTTCCCGGTTTTTTGCCATCTCTATTCTGCTGGATAAAGTTCCTCATTTCTTAACTTTTACTTCTGCCCTCATTTCTCTCCTTTTCCTCTGCTTTTCCTTCCTTTTTGTAGCAATATCACTAATAAGTCCTCCAGTTTCCTCTGTTCTCTGAGAGAGCAGAGACCAAAGGAAAAGTTGGAAAGAGATGGAAACAATGAAGACAAGCAGGAGATGCATGCTGAGTAATAGCTTTTGTGGAGAGAAGATAGTCTAGTGTGTGCTGGTGACTGAAGGATGGAAAGTTCCCCACAATTAAACAAACAGGACTGATGCTAGTCAAAGGGCTAGAATTTTCCATGCTGTTCTCTGATAAAGTTCCTGAAGACCTTGGAAATTAGTGCTTTATACGAACTTAGAGCTCTGTTCAAGCTGCAGGGTTGGACAGGCAGAACAGGGGAGAGCTGCCTATTCCCTTCGGGAGCTGCTTCCAAAGCCTCTCCTGTAGCTGACTGCCAGTTTTCAGACTGCTCGAGAGGAATCTCATCGCGGCTCCCCCTCTGTCTGTCGAGTTTGGATGACATTGGGTAAAGGGCTCAAAATTTCGACACGCACATACTCACACAGAGCTGGCACAGTCAGTTAGCCTGCTTTCCTGTTCATATCAGCCTGTCTTGGGGAAATTTGGCCTAAAAAGACTGAATGTGGAAAATTTCGGTATTGCATCCAGTCAGATTACAACACAGTAAGATAAAGAAAGTTTGGTTCCTCCTTTGACAGTACTGCAGGGGCCATTCTGATTATTCTGTTAAAGAACCACAAGTCATCAGAGGAGAAACAAGTGGCATTTATTGTCTCACAAGCACATGGAGCCAAGAATTGCAAATTCTAACAATGTTTTTCTATTCAGAAGTGTTTAATGAGTTGTACTGCAGCTTTACAAGCAGGCATTTGTCTCAAAAAAGTTATTTTCTTTGCAGTTTTGCTGTTTAGAGCAAAACAAAACCCTAAATTAGAAAAAACTAGTGAGAGTTGTGGATGTTTCCATTCTGGCTCTGACTATGCATTTACTTTTAAAATAATGAATAAATTTAGTTCCATTGAAGGAGATGTTAGATGCACTCAAGATCGCCACAGCAACTTTATTTACATGTCTATGCATCTTTGTGGAAGTTCAATAAAGGAGAAAGAAAATTTAACTGAAAAAATGATGTAAAAAATACTAGAATGGTGAAGGAAAATTAAAAGTGGAGGATGCAGGCAATAGCAGTATTGATCTTGTATTTTTCCCCTTTTATTTCTCATTGCTACCGCTTACATGAATGAGAGCAAAATAAAAGAAATGGGAGGAGGAGTGAGAGAGGCCTACAAGAGAAATTTTTTTAAAAAAACTGCCTAAACATAAAGTAGATACTGTCTAGCACAATGGTGCAGGATCAGGGACTGACACCAGGAAAGTTGCTGAAGAGAGAGAACGGTTGGCATCATAGCCTCCAGATGCTGATATAAGATAGTGCTATAGGTGTATAGGTATATGGGAGAGGGCAGGCATTTAGTAAAGAGAGCAGATTGCATTTGTGGCTTCAAATCTTCTGACTCAACTGAGCGAGCAGTTTTTCATTACAGAAAGCATTTTATAAACGCTCTTGATGGACTAAATTATAAAAAGAGAAAGTGGTTTTCAAGAGAATAATTAGGAACTAAAAAGTAGAACTGGGACCATGGCAAATGGAGAAATCAAGGTCTTGAGCATGAGCCAGAAAGGCATTGGGTAAATGCAGAATTATTAGCACCACTTAGAAGTGGTTTGTACTATTACTTAATGTTGTATAAAGCCGTCCCCTTTCCTATTGCAGTAAGTTAATCAAAACTGTTCAGTGTGCTTACAAAATGCTTATCTCAAACTATTCTAACAGTGTACTATACTTCTGTGATTGCATTATTATTTATTTCCTCTTCAATGCCCTTTCTTTCTACTCAGGGCTGTAGTTTTTTCCATGGTCCTGCAAAAATCATTGTCATTGGTTCTGAGGCTTCAGCCACTCGTGATTTTTTCTGGGGCAGTTTTGCTTCCTTCATTGTTTTGCTTCGACCTTTTCATTTCCTAATTCACTATTTAAGCACTGATCATCTGTTTACTATTGTCCTTTATAGTGACCGTTAATAAAAAAAATAGCCTTTGTGGAGTCTCATTTTCAGACTTTGCATACACATCCAAGAGGATGTATATACACATTTGCAGGAATTGGGGGAGTAGCCAGTAAACAATTTTCATGACCAGATCAACCGGATTTTGGTACAACTGCAAGGTTTACCATTTACAGCTGTTGTCTGTTCTCTCCTCCTTTTCATTTATGGTTCTAATAAATAACGGGGACCTCAGATTCCCCTTCCTGAATTTGGCTGTTTTAGAGTAGAAAGGATGAAAACGGTGTTCTTTAGTGCTTGGAAGATTTTTAGTTTCTTCTCCATTTTGAGTGTTACTACATCAGGAAAATATCCTGGTAGTCTCCAGTCAAACAGGCTTGAGTGCAGTCAGAACGAGGTCAGAGTCCTGCCAGCGTGCTGAGAGATAGATTGAAAACCATTTTATTTTGATTCCAGAGAGCAAACAGATTTTCTGTTCTTCCTCCCTCCTCTTTTCAATCCCAACAAAATGTATAATCTTTCTGCCCGTAGTCCCATGTCCTTTCCTTCCGCGTTATGTGCTCCAGATTCAAGGACCTGCTTGACTTTCTGCAGTCACGTGGCCTACCGGGTGCTGTGCTGGGGTCAGCACCATGGGCACCTCTGTGCTTGCCTGCCGTCTCTGCCCAGACCTGTGCTCTCGGGACCTACAGCAGTACAATATGAGGCTCCAAAGACGGTTCTTTGTGCCCTGAGCACTCAATACATCTGAGAGTTTGAGCGAAGGGGAGGGTGAAAAAAGTCAGGAGGGAGTGGGAGACCTTGCTTCCCTCACCCCGCTTCCAGCACTCCTGGCAATATGAGCAGCAGCAGACGCTTAAGCTTCTTCCAATGGCACAGTGCAGATTGCTAAAGCTCTTGTACATGCTGAACTTTTCTCTTTTCTCTTCTCCTGGCACCTCCTCCCATCAGTTCAAAAGGCAAATTCAAAGCAAATGGCTTCAAAAGGAAAGCTGTTGGTCTGTTACAAATAGTTCAAGGCTTCTCTACAGTAACAGGAATAAAACACTGCTGGTGTTTCTCATCAGTGCTCTCTTCATTCGGCACTTTCCTCTGTGCCCTGAAAATCTGAAATAGAAGAAAAAGTTTGTTGTACTCCCGTTACAAAAACACTTTACAAATTCCATTAAATACGGTCAGTTTTCTACTAGCAAGGAGGACTCATGCAAGGTATTTTGGTCAGTTAAGGTCAGGTTTTGCCAAGTTGCAAAGAGTCAGAGCTGGGCTCATGAAGACACCCAAGAGATGAAGCAGTTTTCTGAAAGTGCCTGCCTCTCTCTCTCTCTCTCTCTCTCTCTCTTTTTTTTTTTTTTTAAAGTAACAGTTGTTGAGAACAAAAGTGGCTTGAGTCTTGAAATTGCAGCACCTGTGTGTGGTGTTGTGCCAGAGATCCCTGCAGCTGGTTTTGTAAGTGGGATGAGTTGGATTCCTATGTGGCTGCAGAGTTAGGACCAAGGAGGATTAGAAAAGTGAATGGAAGTGAAATAAGATTCAGTTTTGGAGAAATGCAAATTGAGACATGAGGACGCACATATCCCAAATGGCGATATTGAGATATGTAAAGTGAACAAACTGGGTGAGCGATGTAGTGGTTAACAGATCAGCTGGAACAGCAGGAAAAAGAGATTGGTGGAAGTTAGGCTAGGAAGTGACTTTACAGAATGGTCCAAAAAGACAAGATCTTCTGTTGCAAGTTGGCCTGGGATGGTGCGTTTTTGTCCCCTGCGTCACAGAAAGAGAAGCATATAGAAAAACAAGGCTGGGAAGAGCGCTGACTGACTTGTTGGATGGTCTGCCTGAAAGCTGAGACAGGCAAAGTAGTGCTTGTAACGTCCCAGGGTTGGAGGTAGAAAGAAATTAAGCCTGCTGTCAGAAAAAGCTGTTTCAACAAGGATCAGGGCAGGGTTTAATTTGGTCCTGGGAATGATGTATGTGCATACAAGGGAATGGAATTAAATGCCAGGAAAAATGTCCTGCCATTGTCAAGTGATCGTTCAGTGTAGTGGTGAAGCCCTGTCCCTTTGGACACTAAATCCTATAGTAGCAAATTTCCTAAAACAATAGTTGTAGGGTGCAGAGGGGCAGACGGGGAAGATGCAGGGACTGAGGACAGACTGGGGAGTGGAGTGTCTGTCCCTTTCCAGTTGCAAAGACCCTGCTGTGACTGAAATTTAAAGGTTTGTATGATGTTATTTTCGGGGGGGGTGGGGGTGGGGGTGGCATTACTGCCACGCTTTTATTTCCTCCCCACAGCATTCAGAGTAGGGCTTTGCAGCACTGATTGGGAACCATTGAGCGTTAGCGGTAATACAGTGAACAGCAAGTGGCTTTAGCAAGTATTGGTTTGTGGTGGGCTTTGTCTGACAAAGCAGTGTCTTCCATTTGGATCTGCGAACCCTGGATTTTCCTATGAGAAAGAGCACAGGTACGTGGTGCATTGCTGTTGCTGCGACCTTCGCTTGTGTGTGTGCATGTGAAAGGAAAAGTGACACTTTCTAGGAAGACTTGGATGCTTGCATATCCTTATGTAGAGTCTACAAGGGGTTATTTCCATATAATAGTGAAGTGTTTTTGAGAACAACATGAGTTTCATTTCTTGCAACAACCCAATCCTATTGCCAGGCCACAAGCTGACTGGAAGGTAGTGTTAAGCTTTGGCTCTGAGTAATAGCTCTTATTTTACACGTAAATGTGTTTGGGATTTTTATTTCTGCAGTGTTTTCTTAAAATGTGAGAAGCATTTTAGTAGCTGAAGGATGGGATTAATTCATGAAAAGTAAGGACACTAATATCATTAGATTTTGTTCTCGGAGGCACTGGCTTTGGAGAGAACCACTGAATGCTCGTCATCTAGAACAAGGTGGGTATTAGAGCTAGGCCTCTTTGTGTATGATGCTCTAAGTGATAATTGCAGTTTTAAATCACGGGAGTAGTAGAAGTGTGCTCAGGCTATGTGCTGGTTACCGTATGAAGATGAAGGGAAAAATGTGCTAAAATTACTTCAAGTTAAATTGGATTAAGAGCCTGATGATTTTTTTGTTGTCTAGGGCAGAAGGAAAGGAAAATTTAAGCGCGTTATGATTTGAGCCTTGGGATACACAGCTGTGCTGAAGAAAAGCTCCCTTCCTTCCCCTCTTTTTATTGCTCCTCAAATTTATTGTGTCCCAAGTTATTTAGATCTATAAAAATAAATACTCTAAATGGCATTGCATACAGATGCTATTTCTCCATTTCTTAACAGTGGCCCGGCGGGGAGCAGCAGCAGCAGCAGGGTCCCTCCAGGCAGTGAGCGGGCCGTGGCCGCCAGGGTGCCGAGGGCCAGTTGCCCTGCTGGGAGCTGAGTCACGGGAAGGAGCGTCGTGTTGCCTGAGATTTGCTGCCAGCTGCCTGGCCGCGGGGCTGGCCCTTGCAGCGCCGTGGCGTGGGATGTGGCGCGGGCTGTGCCAGTGACCACCCCCCCCACCCCGGGTGGTGAGAGCGGGGCCAAGAGACCATAGGGCCGACGGGCAGCTTGAGAGTGTCGAGGACAATGTTAGTCCGCGACTGTGCCCACAGCTCCACTGGATGTAGCACCTCGAGGAGCAGAGGTAGAGGAGAACAGGCGCTCAAGAGCAACTCAGCGAGATCCTCAAGGATGGTGTAATTTAGGTGTGCGCTACACCACGTGCATGCAGCTAACACCACTGGGCTCTGTATTGGCAGCGGACTGCGTTACTTTGAGCAGTACGAGTGCAATTTGCTTCCCAGCCCATGTTTTCACCTGAGGAAGAGGCGACTTTCGTGACAATTTTTGAAGCTTCCAAATTTGTCTGTAACAGAACCAGAGTTTTTCCTCATACAGGTTCTTACTGGGTTTCTGAGCAGACCTGAGCTTTTCAATCTGGCCAGTGTCTGTTTGTCTGGCAGGAAGGGAAGTGGTACAAATTGCGGTTCCAGTCTTTCCTCTGATCTGTGGAAGAGATTTTTAAAAAATCTCTGCTGCACAGATCTAGGCTGTTTAGATCTGCTGCCCCTCTTCTGCAGCAGCAAATAGTCTAAAGTTGTAGAGCGTTCCAAATATTTTGTAGCCGTTAAGGGTTACCAGTTTGTGGACCTTACAGACTAACCTGCAGGCGTAGCTGTCAGAAATAGCAGGAGGCCAGAGCAGGGATCGTGGACTCTCCACCAGCCCAGTCCCCGTGTAGCGTGTCTCTGTTTCCCGTTGGCTCTCGTTTTGACAGACACGGTCTAACAAATACTGGCGTTTGAATGTGTGTGCTAAGCGGTGTCCAAATGCCTGGCCCTCAGCTGCTTTTGGAGATTAAAAAATGAATGTTCACAGGGAAAAATAATTGACAAATATCTGCTTATTCTACCTTTTCATAACGCTGCTGCTGTTTTTTTGTGTGCACTTAAAATGTATATATTCAAATAAGAAGCCACCAACAAACACTTTAGACTGCATCTTTGTGGGTTTTTCTCATTGTATTCCAGAGTGGAAATCCTCCATTTCATCTTCCTCAGTGAAGTGTACAGTCCTTGCAAATTACAGAAGCTTTCAGAAGGTTTGATCTTGTAGGCAGCGCTCTGTGGTATCCATTACTCACGGATTTGGCTTTAATACAACTCCAGCGATCCAAAATAAATGCTGGATCTCTTTCTTCCTGCATGCCCCTCTGAACTCTTCTCCTAGCAGCACAGGGCTGGGCAAACAGCTCCCTCTGGAGAGCATCAGCGCCGCTCTGGTGTCGGAGGAATAGCTCAAGCTATTCCGCTAGCTCAAGCGGTGGAAGGACTGAGCACGTAGGGCGGGAGGGCAGCCTCATGCTTGGAGTCTCAGCTGGCTGTGCAGTATTTAAAACCAAAATCTATGCTTGCTCATACAAAAAGACTTATCTTAGTGCATGCACATTTGGTTCCTAGATTTTCAAACTTCAGATGTTTGCCTTTGGATATCTGGTCCCAATATTGAGTAATGCTTTTTTTTTTGTTTTTTTTTTTCTCTCTCTGTCTGTCTCTCTCTCTAAAATTGTTGGCAGTCTAAACAATTTGGTTAGCATCAGAACGCCTTTCTTTGTTAAGCCATATGGCTTTTTGTTAGGAACCAATGCTCTATTTATTAGTTTTTGTATTGTTTTATACAGTGTTAAAAATACCGTGGCAGTCAGGTGTCGTGTTTTCTGGTCTGCATTTCACCGTTGAAAGCAGGCCAGCCTCTGACTGAAGTGCAGTGTTACGGATACTGGCTGTCTTCTCTAAGTAGACTATTTTGGAGCTGCAAATGGGAGCTGAAAGTTTTCCAAAGTCAGGATGTTATAACTGAATCTGCTTCCTCTTCCAAACATTCCCATGCAAATGGGTTGTGGGAGGTAACAGCTTAAAAGGTTGCAAGAGAGATACCTTCTGTCCCCCTTCCTTGCTTCCCAAAACCAAATGCAGTGTTCAGAATACTCATTGACAGGCTTGTTTCGATGTAGACCTCACTCCTGAAGGAGATACCTGCTTGTCAGCTCTTAAATGATTTTATTCTGCTTTTATTTCTCCAGTCATATAAAGAATTGGGTGATTATGAGAGTCTAAATAAAGTCAGATTTTGAATCCAGCATTGCCTGGGTCTTGGTCTAGTACCTGGCCATGATTTTGGGAAGCTGTGGTCACCTTCCACTGATTATTGAAGAAAAAGCGTCCAAGCTGATTCTCCTCTTGCTACCCCCACTTGCTTGGGATAGAAAGGAAAAAAGCAACTTTTAAAGTAGATAAAGGTCAATAAATTACATTCCCTTTTCTGGTATTGGAAATAACTGCTGGAATTTTTGAGTTCATTGACTGTCTGAGCACAGTTAGCACTCGGGTTGTGACTGTAGCAGGATGTAATTACATGAGGGCAACACGTACCTCCTGGTGCTATTTGTGCTGATATGTCTGGTCAAACCACTACAGAATTTCTCAGCGGAAGTCCCTGTCTAGTGTCTGATTCTCTCTGTGTCTTCCAGCTTGCAGGATATTTTTGGGTTTGTGTGTTAAGTTCCAAACATGCAGAGTCATAACATTGATGTGAGAAAACCTTCAGAGCAAATGGGAAGCAAGTCCTGCTGTATCTTTCTTTCTGTGTAGGTTTGCGCTAAGTACCAGCCCCTGTTCTGCAGACTGCTGCTCTGCTGCTCTGCTAACGTGCGACTGTTTAAGTTATTTTGATGGATGGTTACAGCTAGTTTTAAGGCAGGATGATACCACAGGGAGGAGAGGGGGCTTCATGTCTCATTCTTTTACAGCATGGGGTTTTTTTTTGGGGGGGGGGGTAGTTGTGACTCCTTCAGGTGTGAAGGAAGAAGGTATAATGAACAAGAAGTGGCTAGTGCACAGCAGAATGTGCAAAGACTTTGATGGAGAATCAAGGACTTGAGGCTGTCACAGCCAGGCTTCGAGCAGAAGGAATGAAAAAGCTAAAAAGCTTTGATTTGAGTAGAATTTGTTCTGGATTAAGGAGCTTTGAGCCTAAGTATCTGGCTAATCTCATTGTTCTGTAAATTACCCAGCCCCTAACACAATTACTCAAAGTGAAGCAACAAAAAGTTTATTTTTTAAGATACTCTATGAGCTGTTTCTACAGCTGAGTAGTTTAAGGAGTATTTTTTTAAAATTATGCTTTGTTGACTGACCACAGATAAGGTGTGCTAATAGATTCCCTTTTTTTTACCTCTATTTGTTATCACTTTGGAATTAATACACCAGATACAAGGGAACTGAAGCAAGTTGTTTCTTGAGAAAAATGCTGTTTCCCAACGTGTTATTTACTTAGCAGATGAAGATGGGGAGCAGTGCCTTTATGACATCAACTATCAGTGGCCCAAAACAGCAGTGCTATAGGGAGTTTGTTTTATGTTGCCATGTTAAAAAAAATTAGCATTTGGCAGCCCACCCCTTGTCTGGTGTTTCTCTGATAAGAAATTATGGTGTCTTTTGGAGAATTAATTCCAATAGCACAATAAATACTGCTCTTTCAGATTTTAGGAGCAGCTGAAAAATACCCAGTTTTCTTCTTTGTGGTCAGTTACAACTTACAGAGAGTTGACACTGGCTCTTACTACGTTAGCAACTCCTTATAACGAGATCAGCTGCAAGGAGGGTGCTTGTTTTTAGGAGGTTTGTTGTCATTGGATACCGCAGTACTGATTTACATTGCTGGGAAGTGCTATTTTTATTGCAAGTCTGCTTCAGCCTCTGGCAATACTGTCTATTTCAGCGCAGTCCCCCCTCCCGTCCTTCCACTTGGCATCTCTGTTGTCACAGCACCAAACGCTGCCGTTTGTTCCTTTCTGCCTTCCCAAATCCCTCTGTGGCACCACTCATCTCTTGTGCTGCCCCTAACCCACTCGCGTGTTTGTGCGAAGGCAAAACAGCCATTGCACCAGCCTGACTGACTGTATCCTTCCTCGCGACGCGGTGCGTTTCCCTGCGGCTCCAGTTTAGCTTTGGGCTAGTACAGGAGGGGTGTCAGTTTATTCACACCTAAATCCTGTTGTGCTGCACTGCCAGGGCTGCACGGAGCAGCTTTGTTCTCACGGCTCTGCAGATGCCAGGAAGCTAAAGCGTGAAGCTGGGCTTTGTAAGCAGGGTTGGGAAGCCCGTGCTGCACGCAGGCTCCATGTGCCGAGCTGGCTCAGGGTAGCGTTCGTGGTGGGGCTTGATGGACTCTTGCAGCAAAGCCTCCTCTACACTTAGAGTGCAGTGGTTTCTCTTGCACTGTGACACCCAGGGCCGGACATACCCTGAGGTGCGCTATCTGCTGGCCAGTGGCACCCGGCACGTGGCGTGGCTGAGGAGCAGAGCCACGCAGGGGGCTCAGCCTTGCCCCAGAAGCTCGTTCTCCAGCATCGGCAGCTGCGCTGGTGTCTCTGCTGCATCGAGAGGCGCTCTGGGAAGGCTCGTGCTGTTGTGTGACCCTGCACGTAGCTGTCCTCTGCCACGTGGGGCGCAGAGTCCTGCAGGGAAAGCAAGCTGTGGGACTCGTGGGTTGCCCCCTTTGGCATACTAGTTGCTTGTCAAATGTGCCCTGTGCGTCTTGCAGGAAAGCAGTGGAGCTTCATTTTACAAATGGAGGTTACGGTAGAGCTGCCAAAGAAGCACTCAGAGGTGCTCTCCCCTTTTTCCTCCTCCTTCCCTACAGTGAACCAAAATAAACCCGTTTCCTTAGGCAATAAAACCCTTTGGGTCTGAGCAGATACTCTGCTCCTTTCTCCTCCCAGGCAGGTAGGATGGTAGTGGTGGCACCTGATCTGCCCTGGTTGATTTCTTTTCTTCCCCAAACAATAAGAATAAATATAAGAAATAACTTGTCTTCCCTAAGTGAGAGGCAACATTTAAAACCTGCAGGCAAAAGGTGACTTTTCTATCCTATATGTGGCATCCTGACATGATACCTGGAAGTACAACAGCAGTGATGGTGGTGTATCCATGCAATCCGTCATACGTAATCATGCACATAGTTGTGTTACTGCAAATGGCACCTGCGTGTGCAGCAAGAAGCAGGCAATGGCACAGCTAAAATAAGAGGGCAGGACCATTATTACTGCATTCCAGTGCCTGGAAATTAAGAAGTGCGAGAAGCCATGTTGCTGTTGTATGCTTCATTCAGCTCCTCAGACAGCCTCCTAAAACGTGGGCCTGGGATGCAATACTGGAGGCTTCTATATTCTCTCTCCTCAGATGCCATATGGCCGCTCACTGGGTTTATCAGTTGTCTAAAACTGGCAGATAGCGTGTGCAGGCTGGTGCTGACCAAGATACGGGGTAGCTGCCAGCGGTTGTGATCCCCCCTTCTCTGGGGGGTGGGGGGGGGCACTGGAGGGATGAGACATGCACTTAATTGGGGATGGCGCTGGGCAGCATTCAGAGACACTTACAAATGTTACAGTGATGAGGCTGGGGTCCTGGGACGCTGCACACCTCTTCTGCTCATTTCTTGCCTTGCCCTGAATGCCCTTGTCACAGCTGTAGTCCTCAATCTGTCCATCCCAAATTCAGGCCTTTCCAAAGGACCCAAGTTCTCTTCCATTTCCTCTCATTCCCTACCCCATCCCAGCCTCTTTTTCCCACTCCCTTCTCACCTGAGCTCTCCCTGCTCCTCTGATGTCTCCTCGGCTTTCCTCCGAGGCTCCTCATCATCTCTTCTCACTTCTTGTCCAACTCTGTCCCTGATTGTATGCCGAGCTGTTTTTTTGTTACCCCACGCACCTGTAGGTCTATGGTGCACTTGCTGCTTTTGTCCTCTCCCAGTCTCTCTCCTCCACCAAGATGAGGAGTGTGAGCAGCCAGCGCTTCCACAATCACTGATTTGCGCTAAGTGGGCATCTGGGGACTTAGATGCAGCCGCAATACTAAGATTTTTTTGAACATCTTTTTTTTTTTTTTAATTGTGTTTTTTATAGTAGCCTGGCGATTTGCAGGTTTTCTCCTGCTGTTTTGTCCAAGCTACTGGACAGAGGAAAGATGTATATTTTGTGATTCAGTGACAGACTGGTGGTAGTAGCTTTTTAAATTATCCGTTTCATTTTTTTTAAAATCATTTTTGCCAAAATACAATATAGGACAGCTTGGGATGACCCTCTGTATGGAGCATTGTGCTGTATCCTAGTGAACACCCTCAGGGACACCTCAGGGATGTACCAGCTGAAGAGAGGGGCTCTGGAACATGCAAAAGATATGGGAACAGACACCAAATTAATAAATCAGCATTGCAAGCCATCAAGTTCACAGGTGACTTCTTAGCAAAAATCCAGAGTTTGCTTTGGCAAACTCATCACAGCACGTGAGACTGCTAGGGGTGTGCTTCCACTGCTGGGCTCAGGAGGTGCTGCTGAACTGCACGTATCCAAAAGGTTTCCCCCAGTGATTATTCCTTCTTCAGGAGATTAAACTCCGTTGTGGACTATAAACCTTCTGACAGTGTGTGCTTCCTCCTCCATATCTTTACTGCACCCTGGGGTCATTTTTAAAACCCAACTAACTAGCTTTTTCCATGTGGAATATGTGGCAAATAGCCACTGTATATTAAGGCTCCTATTCAAACCTTATGTGGTATCCCTGAACTGTTTTTCTGTTGACAGCAAATGTTTAGTTTGACCTGCCAGGATTAGCATGTGGGTGCGCTTTTAGTGAAGGTCTCCAACCATGCCAGGACACAGTTGCAATTAAATTGTGATCAGCTGCCTAGCAAACATTGGTCAGCTTAGCATTACAAGGAGGAGTAATGCTGGCTGCCTGCAAGCAAGTGCCAGTTTATTACCCTTGGAGTTTATTGCCCTTCCTAAGTGAAAGCAACCAAACAACCCCCTCTACCCCATGCACGTGTAAACCTCCCAGCAGCGTGGTGTAATGTGACTTAGCATGACTGGGAATGCGTGCAAGGCAGGCAGCGCAGGCTGTTTGCGTGGAGCGCGAATGACTGTGTGAGCTCAGTGGTTGTTTTCCTTCTTTTCTGATTATTTATTTATGTTTTTAGAATGACCTTGGACCTGGAATGATTGCTCCCTCAGTCCTATGTCCTTGCTTATACTTCCACACAAACAGTCTTTAGGCAGGTCACGTGACGTGTTACAAAAAAAGGCTTATGTTTCTGCAGTGTGGTGGGTCAGTACAAACTGACGCTCTTGGTGACTCTTCCTATACGGGGAGAGAGCGGACTGCATGTTTTGGCTTGCATTAGCATTGTGTACTTGTGTTCAAAATATGGATTGTCCTAGCTGTAGAGTATTTGGGAAATGAACATTAAGTCCTACCCTACTGCATGTGCATGACGGCATTTGATGGATTGGAATCAGTGCAGGCAAGACATAATTGTTCATAATTATGACAAACCATGTGCAATGCTTATGCTGTGAACTACAAAGCTTTTGTCCACTACCACTTATCCAGCTGCTTAAAAAGCTCCCCAGTTAAAGTATACGAAGCTCAGAAATAGCCTTCAGGAACTCGTTGTTCACGTTTCATCGAAGGCACTGAAGAAAATTGGTTTGAAGCACTTGCTTCTATTCCCCAGAGTTTCTCCTGATGTAGGAGGGCAGGAGCTGGATTGCAGGACGGGGGATGGCTCAGTGAGACAGCAAGATGAAAGCAAAGATGGTTGTTAAAAGGAAATCTGGGCATTGCTCTTGACCTGTGCCCTTGATAAAAATCTCTAGCGATGTTCAGTCTTCCGATAAATAGCTGCAGACATGTCATTTTCCCCTCTTTCTGTCTTACTGGACCATCTGTGTCTTCTGGGTTCTTTGTTCTTGTTTCTTCTGTAATAAGAAATGTTTTCTTGTATCCATCAGAAGAGTTTGTGTTTGTTTCAATAAATGCTTAAAAAAAAAAAAGTGCGTGCATGAGAGAGCATATGTGATACTCTGCATTGTGTGAGCACAAAATTGCACGCTCAAGAAGTAACTGCTGAAGTGAATTGATTTTACGTTTGCACCAAGTTACTTTGTTTTACAGTCGGCGTTGTCAGCGTGCGACAGTCGCGTTTACAGAACACCGCTGAGGTGAATATCCGAGCTGGGTATTTTTAAGCGTTGGATGCCTTGACAGCCGCGGGCATTTGGAGCAGTAATTGCTGAGCTGAGAGCGCTGCAGGCTGTGGGGCAGAGACTGCCTTGTCAGTGCAGCGCTGCGCCTCTTGGCTAGGCGAGCGGCGTGCCCGGCAAAGAGGAGTTTCAGCCCAGTGTTAAGTATAAACCGTTGCTGATAGAGACAGACGCTGCATCCTCCAGCGTGGCTGATCTCCTCACGGTCCAAGTCCTTCCCTTCAGTTATACTTTTCCCCTTCTTTTGTGTCTTATAGCGTCAAGATGGTGCTGATGTGGACAAGTGGGGACACCTTCAAGACTGTTTACTTTATCTTGAATCAGGCCCCTTTCCAGTTCTCCATCTGCGGGCTCCTCCAGGTTTTTGTGGACATCGCTATTCTGCTGCAGGTTTACTTGTACAGCTCGTACCCTCAGAAGCCCGCGTCCCACCCTGCGCACCCTGCCAGCACCAAGGCCCTGTGAGGTGCTCAGCTGGACGGGCTGCAGGTCAGCGGTGCTGCAGTGTCACCTGGGGCGGCTCCTCTTCCATTTGTAAATACTCCTACGTTGCCGAGTTGAAAGCAGAAATGAGAACAAGGATTGGAAATCCGACTGCAGTTCCAGCTCTGGAGGTTTTGGTTTAAATAACTTTCTCTCTCTCTTTTCTGACTTGCTGTACAGACCTGGTTCCTGGTGGGGGGAGGGGCACTTTATTTTTGCATATGTACCCATGAGCCTTATCAATTCACATACGTTTGTATATTTAATCACAAGGGCTGGATGTTTTGTGTTTTTAATGCTATTTAAAAATGTTACACCACAGAAATTATAGGATATTTTGTCTGAAACTTTTACCTATTTATATAATATAAAGTCTGTACGTTGGCAGGAAGCGTGTGGCATATGTTAGCATTCAGTATCACCACGATGTAGGAAGAAGAGCGAATGCAGTTCTCTCTCTCTCTTTTTTTTTTTTTTTTCCTTTAAGAAGGATGTCCGATGAGCAGAGAAGGTGAGGGAGGAGGGAGGCCCTGCGAAGAGGGGAACGAAGGAAATGAATCAGTCCCAGGCAGTATAAAGCATCAGTGTGCTAACAAGTGGAAGGTAGGTGTTCGCCCCTGCTGCGGGATCAGTGTGGTAGGTGAACACGTGACGGTGATGAAGGGGGTCTGAGTATGGGTGATGCCGTAGCCAAATCTAAAACAGATGCAGCTAGTCCACGCGTTCAGCCAAAAGGAGAAGCAAACAGTAGACTGCAGGAGAGGCTCTGGATAGTCTTGCTTTGAAATGGCGGGTTTGGCAATAGCCCACCCTGTGCTCAAGAGTGCAGCACTGCTCCTACAGTGGTGCAGGCGGCAGAGCTGGGCTGTAGGATGCCTGTTGCAAACCAAGGGGCCAGTAGATGTATGTTGCCAGTATTGCCAGGTGAGTATTTCTAGATGACAGTTGAGAGCCATAAAGACAGAAGCAACCCTACTTTCATTGCCTCAGAGGGGAAAATGAAAAAGGTTGAGACAGAGAAAAAGATCATATCCTGTGGAGTATGGCCAGCATCTAACAATTTGATTTGTTGAGGCTGAGGTTCGTACTCAACGTTCTTTGATGCCAAATAAGCCCAGTTTATATTTTGGGACATCTCTTGCATTGGCCTGACAGGAAGGGAGTCCCCATTTTCCTTTTTCTGCTGCTTAAGATCTTCCAGGCTCAGACAGTCTGTAGTTGGACTGAGGGACTGAAAAGGCTAAAAGAGCAGAGAGTTTATTTATAAATATAAATGTTGTCTATAACGGATACTTGCCAGCATAGGTCACTGTGCCCTTTCTGAGAAGCGCACGTGTCTAGAGGCTGCCCGTGGTGTGCAGCCCGCAGGGGGCTGTGACCAAGGCCCTGGGCTCCTGCCAGTTGCCATAATGAAACTGCCTTGGTTGGTAGGAGACAGCTACAGCAAGATGCTGAGTCCCAGGAACAGTTACGCCTGCACTGCTGTCTTCTGTGTGAGACTCGCTCACTACTGCCAGATGAATCCTGTACGACCACAGACAAGGTGTTGGAGCTGGGAGAGAGTTTTGAGAACGTTTTTTTTTCCTCCCAGAATAGCCCAGGAGCTCATATTTTCTTAAGTATGGCAGCAGGTCTGAGGTTTAACAGCTTCAGTGTTTAAATCGGGCACTTTCCCTACTCTGTTTTATCTGGAATCTCATGATCTGAGTCTTGACTGTCTTCGCTGGTGACAAATTGTCCTCTGCAGGAGAAGCCACAGCAGGCCGCGGCAGCAGTGGTGACATGCTTGCTTGCGCGTGTCTGCATATCTTCCCTGAGATAGGGAAGATGGGGCTGGCCCTGTGCTGCTTTACAGACCTGCACCCCTCTCACTCCCCGGTGGGCCCTGAGCTGACATGGGGGCTCCCCCCGCATGTGCGATTTGGTTTTGGAGCTGACGTGCTGGGGGGCAGAGGGCTGAGGAGGCTCGAAGGTGCTGACTGAGCCGTCCTTTGCGCGAGTGCACTGCTGGTGCTGGAGGAAGGGGCATCCCTGGGGACTCACAGCCCCCAGCAGACCCGATGCGAAGCCCAGGAGAGCTGCTCGCTGCGTGTGACGGCTAGGCACAGTGGGCTCGGGCCAGGTGCTGGCTCCGTGCTTTTTGTTTGATACCATACTCTTCTAGGCCTGAAGTGACCTTACAAAGATGATGTACCCGGCATGGCAGATTATGAATGTTTTATTCCTCTCTTTTCTCCAATGTTCTGGTTGTGTTATAAGAACATCTGGGCTTTTGTCTTTTTTAATTGAAAACATACTTAACAACTGGCCTCGCTGGTATGCTGCTTTAATGAGGATTGTATTTCTACTGTATGCAAATGAACACTTGTGTGTTTTAATCGTCTAAAGTTTTTTTAATAACTTGTAATGATAAGATTTTTGTATATGGTGGTCTTTTTCTAATATTCTATGAAACAGGGGTATAAGAAATAAATGGCTGTTAAGAAATAGGCTTTGTATGTTATAGCTTAACCTGGGAATGCACCTACTTGGTCACCTCTTTGGCTTTGAACTACAGGTATTACTGAGGAGAAAACAGCTGCTGTTTTTTCTACTTGGGACTCTTTCACTGTGCAGATTCTTAAGTCTGTTATCAGTACCAAAACCAGTGAGCTCTGCAGATGAGCCTCATTCATACCAGAACTGCAAATGCTGGAAGAGAAGCCAGTGAACTAATGTCTAAAATCATTTTCTATATATGGCATTCAACAAGGTTGGACACTTAGCCAGGAACTCTTGAACTTCAGCTGATAAGATACTTTAGAGACAAAATGTTACAGAACTTCATTTTTGTTCTTTGTCAGGAAATATTTGTATCAATGATCACCTCAGAGAATTAAGAAATCAATTACTTAAATACATCTCTTTGAATGTATGGCACATTTCATGGAGTTTATTTTCTGTCAGTTGCAGTGATTTAAAAAAAATAAAAATAATCTGTTATACATAAATTGTAGTGTTGCTTTGTTTTGTTCAGACCTAAGATACTTTTTTCTTAACTCTTAAAGCTCATCTGATCCAGAACATTGTAGAAATGATGAGCACGCCTTTTTTTTGTCAGACTGGGTGGGTAAGCACAAGGCGCAAGTTGTCCTGAGGTCATGATGCAAGACAGGGTTTGGATTTCTGGTTTCTATCCCCATCTCTTCTATGCTTTCTGGGGTGACCTTATCCTCCAGGTTTCTTAACCCTTTTATGCTTGTGCTGCTCACACTAAAAAGAAAATACCAAAAGGTTATTATGTAGCTTTTAAAAAAAAAAAAAACTGTAACATGCAAATTGTGTAAGGACCTCACGTTTGGAAAAGTACAGAGAGATACAACTGAGGGACATGCTTTTCACAGCATCCACAAGGACGATGAGGAAGTTGGATGTGTCATTTCATGACTGACCATGTGTGCAAGAGGAGTCACGTCCCCCTCCCCTGGTAATTCAGGATGTGACCCAAGCCATGAAATCCAGGCTCAGCCTCACGAGCAGCATGCAGCTGCCCCTGGGCACAGTGCGGGGCAGCCAGCGGCAGCTCAGCTGCTCCTGCTGCTCCGGGGGTTTGCTCTTGCTGCTTTCAGTGCCTGGGGGAGCTGGAGAAGGGGGAGTGGGTGAGGAGAGAGGCTGGGGGCACAGGAGCAGGGGATTTGGGAGGGGATGAGACAGGAAGTAAAGACTGAATTCATGCAGGTAAGGGGCTGACAAGAGAGACTCCTGGAGTTGAAGGAGTGAAGGAAAACCGAGACCTGGGTGGCTGGAGGTATGAAATCCAGTGGAGCTGGGAGGGAAATGGCAGGGTGTGGGAGTAAAGCATAAAGCTGCCTGATCTGTTATGGTTTACGTGCAGGAGAGACTGTGGAGGGCACTGGCCCAGGCGGTTCCCATGACAGATGAGAATATATGCACTCATTGCTCAGAGTGGTTTCACTGTCTACCCAAATAGTAGCGGCGTTACCAGCTGCTGCTCTGGCTCTCGCTGAGGATAAGCTCATGGTGAGACTGAACCTAACTGAAAAAACTGGGAGCCCCTTCAATAAAGGAGCTCTCCTGGGTGCATGTCGATGTTGCACCAGGTTCAGCACAGCGATGAGTCGCCTTGTCCCGTGTCCCATGGGCTGGCGCAGTGCTGGCTGCACTGGCCCTGGACACGGGGGTGCTGCTCTCCCTTGGGCCCCTATAAGGAAAGCCAGCGCCCTGAGCTGCAACTCCACAGAGCAAAGCTCAGATAGAAATGTCATTCTTGTGTGTTTGGGTGTATATATCTATACAACTAGAAGTAATGAAAAACATATTTTAAGAAAAAAGGCAAAGCTTAAATTCTGCTCTTTCAGTTTGCATGGGTTAGTAAAGCAAAATTTGGCCTAGAGATGCTGGTTTTTTAAAAATTTAATTGTGATCCTTTGCTTAGTCTTGAGTACCAAGAAGACTTCAAGGACCTGATTAACAGCTGTGGCTTTGTTGGTGGCTTTCTCTAACAGAAAAAAGACATTAGTGTGAAAGCAAACAATATGCCAAATAAATAAACATACTGCCTGAATGCTTGTGACAGCAGCAGTAAATACAAGAAACTGGACTAGAACAAAATGTGAAGCACAGTCAAAAACCTAGAGCAGATTTCTCTGTAACAAGGCTCGTAAAGCAGCCAGGTCCCGAGCGGACGTTAGCATCTGGAAGTGCCCCAACAGAAAATGCAGATTGATGACCTCCAGCCCCCCCATCCTGCTGGATCTGTGGATCTGTGTCCCAATTTTCTTGTATTTGATTTGTGTAGGTGCTGGCGTACCTGGGCTGGGAGAAGGAAGGGTTTCGTATAGCCTCAGATGGGCCAGCAGAACCACTCTGAATTTCTCTACCCATCATCCTCTTTAGCTGTATCTTTTCTCTCCTGCTCTAGCTCCTTATACTTTCTTTTAAGGCTGTAGCTAGTAGGAGGCAGGTCCTGTGGGAGCTAAGAATGCTTTAATCTCTGTGTAGCATCTGCTCTGGGGCTGCCATGGACCATGCCTCTGGCCTCGATAGTGTAAGACTTACTGACGCTGGCATGTACGTAGAAATGTTTATTGCGGTTATAGAAATGCCCTTAAATCATTCGTATGCAGTGCCAAAGGAAAAAAAAAAACACACACACATACGTAACAAAACCAATGTTTCTCCAGCTGCTGATCAAAAGTAATAAACATCACTCATAATAACAGCTTTACTGGGTGAAACTCATTCTCCTCTGGGTATCTTTTGTGTCTGGCAATTTGTGCATCAAAACTTTATGCAGCTTCCAGAAATAATTTGTTTAAAAGCTTCCTGGTTTATATTTGTTTCCTCATCTGTCATCGCTATAGATAAAGTGGAACTTTATTAAAAGCCCGACCTTGACTAACAGCATAATGAGTGGGTTTTGTCACTTTATTAAAATTCTGTGCATGCTGGAATTAATTATGTGCTTTTTGAAAACATAAAGCCCTCCCGGCTGTAGGACAATAGCAACTTGATGGAGGGAGCACAGCAGTAATACGGTGTGCCATCATTTTGTTTTTCTGCACAGCTGTTGAGCTGCAGTTAGCCATCTCTGTGCAGTTTTTTCCACATTGCAGGGCCAGAAGAGGCGTTCACTAATGGTTACTTGCTAGCACTTTGAGTCTGAAACTTTTCTTTTTGCAGCGAAGACGCCACAACGCAGCTCTTTGAAGAACACGCTAACGCTGCTGGTCATTCATGGGCCTCCCCGTCTTCATGAGCTGCCTGCTGCAGCTGCATGATCACTGTGTTCGCTGCAGCCGTAGCTCTGACTAGCATGTGGTGTTTAGGAAACATGAAATACCTACTGTGAAAAGCTTTCACTTTTGGGTTCACCTGATGAATCTGCTGGGTGTTCCCACCTTAAGTCTGGGTACCAGAGCGCCACCATAAACCACACTGCTCCCTCTTGTCGCCCTGCCATGCCTTGCCCCCCTCCCCCAACTGCTCACTTGGCCGATTTGCGTTTAGCGGGCCACAAATCTGTATTTGTTGGTGCTAAACCTTAATATGCCTTAGTGCAAGAAATGTCTCTGTCACGGTTCTCTTTTAAAAAAAAAAAAAAAAAGAATTAAACTCTGCCATGAGTCACAGCAACCCAGTACTGGTACTGATCTGCCAGGAGGCTGAGTCAGCCTGGAGAAGCAGCCACCACAGCCTGGCCCGCCTCACCTGGCACAAGGAGATTCACTCACTGGGGCGGCAGGTTATCAATGGTGGGCAGGACCCCGAAACAGCCGTATTTCCTGGCCTTGTGATACAGTGCAAGTGGTGCTCTGGAGCCCCAAGTGCAGCCTGCAGAGTGCTGGGCCTTGTTTTTTGCTCCCGTCCTCTTTCACTGCCCTGGCGTGCTGCATGTTACACGTTTGCTGCGCCTTGGTGGGCAAAAAGAGTGTGTCTGGCCCAGGGACCACGGGGCTGCCCGGTGTGGCTGCCCTCTCCTACGGCTCTCCCTCTCCCTCTGCTAGGGCCGCGAGCTGAGCTGTACCAGGGCTCTGTCACCAGGGGCCACAAGGTCCTGAACGCTGTTACTCAGCCCTGGCAGCGAGAGCCTGGCGTAGCCCCACGCCGCCTCACCTCTCCGCCAGCCCTGGAAAAGGGCACGTAACACGGCATTTCCGATGCGGTTACTGTCGGGAGGGTGGGTGGGAAGCCCTCGCCTCCCTGCCGAGCCGAGCAGCAGAGCACGGCTGTGGCCATCTCAAGCAAAGGCTGCTATGCAGCCAGCGTGGCCTTTGCAGGGCGGCAAAAGGTTGTGTGTCCCCTGTTTGGCCTGAGCAGCTGCAAGTCAAAGTGGGACAAGGCGCTACATCTGCTTCCGCCATGGCGCCAGCTCAGCCACGCTGCTAACTCAAAGAGGCGCCGCCTGCCGGGCCGTGCTGCCGGGCTCACCACTGCTCTTCCACATGGGCCTGAGAGGGCTGGTGGCAACGAGCAGCTTTACAGTGGCAAGGAGTAACATCTCCCCCCTTCCCTCTCTCCCCCAAATCTCAAGCAACTCCAGGGGCAACCACTGAGTAACAAAGCTTCCAATTTTTACCAAAATAAAGCGTAACCTTTTATTTTCCCTTGCGCCGTTCCTATGAGGAATGGCTTAATACAGGAGTCCGCTAGTGTAGCGTTGGTGTTACAACATCTGCTGAGGGGAAAAAAATAAACACACCAACCCCAACGCTTTGCCCACCCACCTTCGGTGCAGCAGCTTTTGTTCCGTTGCTGACAGGAGGCGAGCGCCAAGAGCCGCGCTGCATGGTTGGTCCTGCAGCTCGTCCAATGCAAACAGAAGCGTAGGGAAACGAGGTGGGTGTGCGCCGTTTCCTTCTCTCCCTGAATCGTATCCCACGTCTAGGAATACTTAAACACAGCACGCTGGCTTAAGCCAGCTGCACCGCTCTTCCAAGGAGGAACAACACAAGGCAGAGGGCTGGAGAGCTCACAGGATTTGCATCAGTAAAAAAACCAAACATCCACTTCTACCACATGATTTGTTTTCCCTTTAAACTGACTTAAATGTTTTGGTATGAGAACTAGGAGGAAGAGCCAGAACAATAATTTTAATCTTTAGATGATGGGATTTTTCTTTTTTTAAGTAGGAAAAAAACCCCAAGATTATTCCCTAACGTAGGGCACAGCTGCTATTCCGCAGCTTGGGCCAGAGCCCACTGGAGGCTTTTCATGGACTGATTCAAGGGGTTTGGGCTGTTCCCGTTTGCATGGGACTGCAGCCACTGCAACCACCACTGCTGAGGAAGAGTATGCAGAGCTGAGAGTCGCTGCTGTCCGAACACCACCCTCCCCCTCTTGGGCTGTGCCTATTTGAGGTTTAGGCATCTGTTAAACACTTTTTTTTTTTAAGACGTGAGAGATGGAAAGAATGAAAAGGAAGTGGAGAAATGTTGTGATTTGTAAAGATACTTGTTATATTCAACTGTGAACAAAGAAAAAAAATAAAACAAGTTAACATTCAGTACCATAGTTAGGAAGATTGTCTATGTATATTTCTGTCATGGGGCTAAGTTACAAAGCTTACTGTGGTAAATATGCGTATTTGCTAAATAATACATACTGAGCTAGAGCACAAGTCAGAACTGCCCAGACTGTGGCGCCTGATTTATAAAAAAGACACAACCAAGCCCCTAGTGCAAAATAAAGGAAGAGGGACATTTCTGCCCTTCTGTTGCCCCCTCTTCCCTTCCACGGTGCCCCTCAACTTGTCTGAGGTTTGTGTTCCTTGGTGGAGCTGCCAAGACAAATTCCCGGTGCTGGGGGTCTGTGAGCTGGGCACCCCTCCTGTGGCACACTGGACACTGAGTGGCACCAAGCGGTGTGAGGAGGTGGCACACTCACTGCTCCACCAAACGGCACCGGCTCGACTGTGCTGTGCTTCAAGCTGTGTTCTCCTGGCTGGATGCTTTCAACAGCGGCTCCTTGCAGGTTGCCAAAATTACTTGCTCAGTAGAAAAGAAATGCCCTACAAATAGCGATGGAGCAGAGCTGTACGTGGTGGAGTTTCTAGGGACACTTTTCGGTGGGCCCTTATGCTCATTAAGGGCAACCTCCTGTGTCTGCCCCTAACTTAGGCAGTTCAGGAGGCTCTTCTTGCAGAACTGAAAACCCCTCTTGTCCGCTGCTTCTTGTGCTGCCATCTCAAGTCTTCAGCTGTTCAGCGTCAGCAACTTCTCTTGGCTTCTTGGTTCACTGCTGGCCGAACCTCCTCCACAGCAACATCTGGAGGGGTTGAGACACTGAGTCCTTGCGAGCTGTCACCATCGGGGAGTTTGGTACTCTCTTCCAACTGGCGCATCTGCCTGCTGGCTGCTCGTTGCTGCTGCTCCTTTAGCTCACTGTAGGAACGGGAAAAGGTATGAAAGATGGAAGTGACTGGGAAAGCCATCAGCAAAATACCGCTCAAGATACTACTCAGGGCTACCACCTGTCCCGGGATGCTACGCGGCACCATGTCCCCATAGCCAACAGTTGTCATGGAGATCACAGCCCACCAGTAACTGGTGGGGACACTTGTGAATTCTTGCTTGGCTCCCAGTTCGCTCTCAGCCAAGAACACCAGAGGAGAGAAGAGGGCCATGGCCACGCAGAGAAAAAGCAGGAGGAGCCCAAACTCCCTGGTGCACCGGCGCACGGTGAGCCCAAGAGTCTGCAGCCCCAGCGAGTGCCGTGCCAGCCTCATCACATACAGGATGCGCAGAGCCCGCAGGAAGCGCAGCACCAGGCCCACTCGCTCCAAGTACTTGTTGCCAGCTCCCCCACTCGGCTTGCTGCTGTTTTTGGTGGAGACCATATCCACAATGAGAGAGATATAGAAAGGCAAGATGGCCAGGATGTCTATGATGTTGAGCGGGGTTTTCAGGAAAGCACACTTGTTCTCTGCCTGGATGGAGCGCAGGAGGAACTCAAACGAAAACCACGCCACGCACACTGTCTCCAGCACAAAGATGTCATAGCATTTCCGTGAGCATTCACCCTGAAGAGAAGAGGAGCGAGAGAAACACAAAAGGGGGGGAGAAAAAGATTTAGCCAGAGAGCAGACCCAAGAAAAAGAACGTGGCAATTCTTACGGGGAAGTGCCAAAAGCATGTGCAATAGAGATGAACTGCTAGCCACAAAGTAAAGCCATCGCTATGAAGAGCAGTTGGAACAGATAATTAAAAAACAGAGCAACAAGCTACATCAGGCTACAGCCTGACAGGTTAACGACGCCCAAGAATATCCCAGAGCGGCCAGGAATTTGCTGTGATGGTATCAGCTGCTGCCCACAGAGCCCGCTGCTCTGGGATAGGAGTGGCCAAGGGCTCACTCCTAATTTCTAACAGAGTCTTTAATACGCTTTAGAAAGGATTACTACATGATTCACAGATTTTAATAAATGTGTCTTTCCTTCCTCCCTTCCTGATCAATAACAAATTGCTTATGAATGGCTCATAAACACGTGCAGCATTTTAAGTGCAGTGCTTAGAGTCATCTATAATCGTAATTCACAGAGTATAGAACATTTTTGAAATAGCACTCAGCATTTATTAACACACTAACCCTATAATCAAAAGACTATATAAAGCACTGATAAACTTAGGCTTTTATGAAAGAAAAAGTACAATCAGAATAGCAGGAGGGGCAGGAGAGACAACTATTTTTAACCATCTATCCTGAAATAAGTAGTTATCATGATATCCTGCTCAAGCTTCCTGAGACAGAAAAGTGTTTGAAAAAGTGCTCTTCCCTGTAAGTTCACTTAGTGGAAAATAAACAGAAGTCTCTGGCTCTTTAGTTACAAAACTTGTAAACAAGCTAGCCTCGGAGCATTTGAACAGCAATAAATAATAATGGTGATGGTTGTTCTTGGATTGTTAATTCAACAGCAGAAATACGGTGGCAATTCTCTGCTACATCACTGTTAGTAACACCAGCTGAATAATAATCAGCTTCTCTGAATAAACAGATTTTGAGGCAGACAATTATAGGGCTAGTGCTGTTTTCTCTGTAAATGTACTGTAAAAGCGTTAGCGCTTTGGCGGCTGTGAGCGCAAGGGAAGCGTGTATTTACTTGGTGAACCAGTTTGACTCTGAGCAGTTTATGAAAACTCTTGCAACTGTGTAGGAGTCCATCCACAGCAGCAGGGTGTGTAACTCCCACTGAACGCAACAGGTATTAGGTACCTCTGTAACACCTAGTTCTGCTCGCCTGTACTAAATTACAGCAATAAAATCTCATTCAAGAGCGACAAGGCTGTGTAAGGCTGGTCCTCATTTCACCACCGGACAATCTGAGAATCTGGCACATATAATAAACAGCTCTGCCCACACGCTCCCCACATGCATCTTGCACTAGGCAGAGCTGAGGACATTTTTTTTCACTTCGCAGTGCCACTCCGTAACGTTATCGCTCTCTAGGTGTTTATAGACAGCTTCCTCCCTGTTGTGAGAAAACAGTAAACCAGCTGATGGGATTTTTGCTCTGTTCACAGACTAGAACGTTTCCCCACTACGTGGGGCAGAGCCTGGATACATGTTTCAAGGGCTGCTGCACTGCCAGCAGCACAAGTAGTGTCATCACATACGTGTGTATAGATATATATACGTATACACACACACACACACACAAATATGTTTACATATATGCATATATATATATATATATATGTCAAGCCTTGTGTTGCTTAACATGTTAACCGAAATGTTGAGATGCTCTTCCTATTTCATGCCTAAGGAGAAACTGAGACAATGACTAAAGAGATGTCAATAAGAAAAAAAAGTTAAAAAGGGATCTTCAGAGCCTGTGTTTATGGTCCTTGTATTCCCCACTATGAAAGACTGTAGTGCCAGGTATTTATAGATTTTTTTCCCCACATCCAACTGGTACATATCTTTCACTGCTGCTCAAGGGTACAATGATGAAACAGAGGCAGAGAAAAACTACTTGTCCCATTGAAATTGCTGCCAAGGCCTTAAGCATATTGCAGGGAGGGGAGGAGGAAAGGGAGTCTTGTTTTAGTAGCGCAGTAACTCAGATAGATAGCCTGTCTTTAACTTCCGCTCTAATTTTGATAGGTGTGAAGACCAGAAGGAGCTCAATTTATATCTGCCTCACTAAACCAATTTGGTCACAGACAAGTAGTTCTGTCGCAAATGTAAGCAATGAGGCAACAGAGGCTCTTTCTAGGGGCTTCTCTCCTAGCATGTCATGATTAAGGCATAAGGCTCTTGCATCAGATAAAGAACCACAATTTTTTCATATCACCACAGCACAAACCTGCTGCTGGGGGCTGGAGCCAAAGCTCCCCAAGTCAGTGGAAAGCCTCTGCCGGTAACTTCTTCTCACCTCCCGCCCCAGAAACCAGCAAGGAGGCTGCTGCCGCCCGTGAGCCCCGCCGCCCGGGGGGGGCTTCATGTCAGGCTGCGCTGCAGCTCAGACTGGAGGGCGGTGGCTGCAGGGGATTCGCAGCTCCTGAGATGAGCCTTGCCCTGGGACGGAGCTGAGACTTGCTGAAGGCAGCTCACAGGAGAATAACTATGAATAGAGCAAAGCCGCAGCAATGGCAAGAAGGAAAAAAAAAAAAAAAACAATGTGAACACTTCCTTTCCGTGAAAGCTATATTACTACCTGGAATACCACATACTGAGACTAAAGGTAGCTCGCCTTAAGACACCTATCTGGCAGGAAGCTTCCTGATTCTGTCGCACCTGCGGGAGGTAGTGTGTATCTAATGTTCATTGCCATTAACAGATTAAGGAATGCCAGTGAAGCCCATGGAGAATATAGCTTTGGAATAGCCCTACAAAGATACTAAGGTGTTTGATAGTTAATTTGGCACCTAATTGCCCCAGTGCTCTCCATGTGGTGCAAAAGGGAAGGAAAATGCCCCAGGTCATTCTCTATATGGGCCTTGGTGTGGGGGCAAGCAGGCCTGAAAATTTTTCTTCATTGCTGAGCTATCAGTGGAGATAACTTCCAGAGGCAGCTATCTGCCTGTCTGCATAGCAACACGCTTATCCTCCTATCCTACAGCCTCACCAGCCTATAGCTTTGCTAGTTATGTTTCCAACCTTCCTGCAGACCTACATCAAAAATGCAAGCACAGGAGCAGCCCCACAAGCCTTGTTCAGCTGAGCTGCATCTGAAGGTTGGGGCATCCAACACTGCAGAATCAAGCCAGCATCTCTGAACCCTTCTTTGCCGGCACCATAGTAAAGAGATGAAATCTGCTCCATCCATGGCTGACGGTGGGCTCTGGCTTTTCTCCACTCTCCCCACTTTCCACTGTTGACAGCTAACACTGTGAATGCTGACGTGTTTACTTTCAGAAGAGTGGAGCGATAATGCTCTGTTACACAGAGTTCATTTTAATGGGCTGAAACGATCCCCTCTTTTAGCTAATGCATAATTATCTTAGCGAAGTGCTAGTCTTTCTCAATATTGTTATTAACCTATTGCAATCTGAACAAGACAGACTCTCTCCAAAGGCTGTTCTGAGAATAAGAGGGTCTGAATAGGCTTTTAGAAAACAGACCTATGCCTCGATTAACCAGCCAGAAGCCATTTTTTTCATTAATTGAATCTCCTTCTGTTCCCTGGACCATGTTTCAGTAACATCTAGGTGTGACCTCTTATAATCCTGACATGAAATTACAGCCAGTAACATCAAACATGTGTTTTATGCTCTTTGCACTTGCTTCTCTAGGCTGCGACTGCTCTTGTTTCAGTGTTTTTTCCCCCTTGATTTGATATAGATATATTTTTTTTAAAAGTAATTTTTTTTTTCTCTTTCTAAAACTTTCACATTTGTACTCCGGAGTCCAACTCGATGGATTATAACTCTGCTTAGGGTTTTAGGTTTTTTTTCCATTTAAGAAAACAAACAAACAAAAAAGTAAACGCACACACAGATGGAACAAAAACAGAACCAAAAATTAATCAGCCATTGGAATAAAAGGAAAACAAGTGCAAACAGAATGGAATAGCAGCCTGCCCAAAACAGATCTGTATCAAATCCATATACTCTCCAAAATGATCAAGTTGCACCAACTCATGGCCGTAAACACGTACATTAACAACTAGTTACTGACTTTCCTTTTTCCTAAGTAGAATAGCTAACTCCAAGGCTACCTAACCAGATTTCTTAATCTTGCAGTGTGGCACATTTGCATGATTACATGCTCACATTTGCACTGCCATCGAAAGCTAGACATGAAAATGGGCCACTGACAAACTTTTTTTAGTTTTCATAACAATTTGAAAATTTTTGGTTTTAGAGTGCTGAACAAAAGATACTATGAATGGCAACCACAAAGGCAACCTCCATGTCACCTTTCTAATATTAAAAGATTAACACTCTTTTTGCTTAATGTCATTCAATAAACGCTGTCTCAGGCTTTTGATTACAAAAAGCAGTGGTATAATAACAAATACGAGGAGATTGCTGTTCTTTAGAAATGTATGCATATATTTGTGTGTGTATGTCTGTTTCCTTCAAACAGCAGGCAGCTTTTTTTTCTCTTGCGCAAAAATTACTTGCATATGGGGAAATATCTGAAGTTACAGAGCACATTGGGGCCATATACTAATGTCAACTCAGGACACAGAAAAAGAAAAGAAGGAAAGTTTCAATGAGTGATCCTAGGCTGTTAAATTAAAGTGAGTGTCTTTTCCTAGGATTTATAGATATTTGCTGTCAAAAAGCCAACTGCAGTAACTTTCTTGTGGAGAAATATTTTCTTTGCCAAAAGAACTACTGAGAAAATTACAAAAAGAAAAGCTGGTGTCACTGAAGTTCAAATCTAACTGTATTCATTGCTCTCTATGGGCCATCGAAAAATTGCAAGCATCTTTCAGAAATGTTTCGGTTTGGCTTGCAGGGTCACTTTCACTGGTATTTCCCTGTACTGCGCCTCAAAAAATTCTAGACCTTGTAATGTGACTTCTTGACCCTTACTTCGTCCTCTTTGGTCTCCTGAGAAGAAATCCTGATTTTTCTCCAGATTTTCTTGTAGGCTTTGACTCCATCTCCCTCCTCTGGTGTTACAAAATGTCAAAAAGTCACATCACCTCTGGTCACTAGAGGTCCTGTGTTGCTCGGCACACATTTTTGTATGGTCAGCAGCTCCCCAGTGCTTTCAAGGAAGAAGCTGCAAAGTCTCAGTGCCTCCCACTTTACTCCTATAGAGAGGGTTTTCCCTTCATACACTAGCACTGTCAAGCTTACAGGTTAAAAATATATAAAAACATGAAAGTCATTCCATAAAAAAATCTTATGTAAGCTTTAAAATCCTGGCATTCAAAAAAGATATTTTGGATCTCTTCTGCTTGCCTTTTGTTGACTTGAGCCTTTTGGGTCATGTTCTTCAGGTGTTTCTCTGTGCCCATGGGATCAAACACTTCTTAAATAAAAATCTGGCATTTGAAATTCTTATATAACCAAGGTCTCAGCACCTGAGAGCAGTGTCACGAAACCTGCAGCTAAAGTTTCTGAAGCCATCATAAAAGGTCTACTCATGGCCTGAACACTATGCAGCCATGGAGAGACAGCCTGCAGTCCAACGGTTAGATTGTTCTTCTTGGGTCTGTGGGTGAAGTTGAGCTGCTTGTGTCCATATGGAGATTTAGAGGACAGACCCCCTCCCCCCAACTTTGGACTAAGCCACAGTCTAATGGTTACAGCACTTGCCTGGCTTGTGAGAGACCCAGCTCTTGCTCTGAAGCAGCTGGTGTGTAAACCTGTCTCTGGGTCTGCCATAACCTGAGGGAGTGCCTGGAGCACCAGGCTTCTGGTGGAGCACGTTAAGGCCCTCTTTCGTCCCAAGTATTGCTGTGAAATGAAGAAACCTTTCCTGAGAAAAATTCCAGCAAAATGGCAAGTTTCCCAGAAATAAAACCACCCCCCCCCCACAAACCCCTACATTTTGCTCACACTGCTATTTTCTGATGAAAATGTTCAACCAATTGTCACAGTAAGGATGAGTGCATGACTCTTGCTTTGTGACCCATTGCTGGAGTGCTGCCCTCAGGCACAGGCTGCCCTCTTGGTGGTACCAGCTAGGGTCAGTCCAAAACTTGGAGCCAGCCTGCTCTGAATAGTTCTTGTGCTCCTCAGCAAAGATGATTCAGCTACTGCGTAGTTCGACCTCAAAGCTCTCTGGCTGTGAATTCAAAGTGATGGTTTCTGTTCAGAACGTCACCAAGGGGCTACGCAAGAGCCCTCTGGTTCCTGCTGTACATGCTTTGATCTGCAACTAGAGCTTAGTCTGTGCTTCATCTTCAACCCAGCTGCTAGAAAAGGCAGCCAGAGCTTTGCCTTCACTGGAGACGGCTGTCACTGACAGCTTGCAGTTATGTTACTGGCATGAGATAGCTCTTGTACCATTGTTCTTGGGATAGCACGTTTTGCATGGAGAAAACAGGCAGGAGCTATATCTATTTTAGACATAGCTCTGGATTTGCTCTGATCCCACTACAACACAGCCCCAAAGAGCCGTTTTTCAACACGTTGTCACTTCTATTCTGCAAAATGAAGCTGCAAACAAACATAGAACATAAACCAGAACAAGGGAGATGCCAAAGGACTACAGCAACTGTTAGCAGATAACTTTTCACGTATGCAAAATCCACAGCCAGAGTCTAATCAGCTTGTAAAATCACATGCCATGCTGTTCAGCTGCAGTCATGTAGTCAGGGGGTTACTGAGATACAGCTACCTGTATGTGCCTTGCATTTATGTTTCAAAGTGCTCTTACATACAATGACAAAGCCAGGCGGGCATGTTAATAGGCAAAAAGAGCGTCTGGAAATAAATTAGAGGGAAGAGAATATCATGTGTGTGATGAGTTTAATCCCTCTCTTGTGGTAGCCTACAGGAGACACAAAGGCATGACCCCAGAGGCTGCACTCGTCGAGGAATTCAAGCAGTTGTGCTTCTTAGAGTTGCCTGCTCCTTTGGGCCAACTCAGCCCCAAAATGCACACCCAGAATTAGATATTGTAGATGGGATGTAGGTTTCTATGTCATAAATATTGAGCCTTGAGGCCTGTTGAACTGCTGCCTTTCCTTGCAAATGTTGCAGAGCTCTTAACAACTGTACACTGACTGCACAGTTTGGGCGTATATATTTGGATTGTGGAGAAAGAAAGAGACATAGAGGATTTGAGCACCTGCCAGGCAGGACACTGTTGTAGGGATCCTAAGGCTGTCCTCTAGTTCCCTGCCTCCTTCACTTATTGTCCCTGCCACATAGCAGATATATCTTCATAGTCCATTGGCCTGCTTCTTTTTTGCCCCATGACCCTGCCACCCCCAGTACAGCTGCTGAGAAGAATGGAAAGCAGGTAAATAATACTACACACGTCCCAAATGCCCTCTCATTAATACCTTCTCCTCAACCAGCTTTCCTCACACCTGTACCCTCTATTACCACCCATTTCTCCAAAAGCAACAATATTTCTTAGAGTTAACATTATCTGGCTGTGCTTTATGGAAAGCAACCAAAAACTGAAAACTTAAGCAGCAAGAAACATGTAAAGAATAAAACAGACCATAAATATGCATAGAACAGAAGAGAAGTAATTGCAGGAATACCATCCACTCCCCTGCTCTAAAGACGCCTATCAATCAGGAACAAAACAGTATCTCACCCTAAGATGTGTATGTGTTTGGCGGTGGCGGGGGGGAATACGTTAAGCATCTAACATTTTAAAACTCTTCAGACTCTGCGACTGCAGCTGGGAGCAACTCAAGGGAACAGCATGTGCTCCAGCAGCCAGCTGCTAATATCTCCCAGCCTGATCAACTGCACACCAAAGGAGAGGGGCTATACTACAGCTTAAGGAGGTACGATACACTGCGGGTACACTTTCTTAACGTTCTGCTGCATTCTCAGCAGACATTTCTTAAGGTTCTCTGCTGCCTAGGGACCTCCTCTTGGGGCTAGTACTCCCTTCACTTTGTACTTCCTGGTATTCTAGCCTTAACTGCAGTTCATTAAGTTCCTGGCTAGCAAATACACACGTGTGCACCCCCCGCTCTCTCCCCCCCCCCCCCCCAAACTGGCACTTGTATTTGGAGTCTGCTGTCTGCTAGGTCCCAATATACAAGTAAAGGATTCGATTTGTTCAAGAACCACTCAAGTTCAAGAAGGACAATTCAAACTGGAACAAGTGGGGAGAGTAATCCAAGGTTTCTTGGCTGAGTAGTGGAATGGAAAATCTATCCTGAAAGAGACAATTAAATGCATTTGGCTTGTTTAGCATAATGAGGGCAGAGAAGAGATATGATTGCTGTCTGTAAATACATCAAGGAGATAAAGAGAAGCACTCTTTAACAGCATAGTCAAATGTCCTCATTCAGTTCTCTCTCTGGACCTGCTGAAAGCACTGCTATCTTCATCTACTTGTTGGATAGCCACAGTCCCCACAGACTGGGACATATGATCACTCCTTAATCCTCTTCAGTGCAAAGTCAAACAGAAAAGTTCAACTACCCTCAAAGTTTTTTCATGCTACTACAGCTGACTTTGTCCAGGAATGGTGAGAAGCTGCTACACAGATACCACCAAGGTACAGGACTCAGCCGGCGACACAGAAGTGGGGAGGAGAGGGATGTAACACTTTAAGTTTGCAGCAGCTGTTTGCAAAGAGACCATATGACTAATCTAAGGGACAATGTTGTCAAGAGAAGAAATAGCTACTGATTGGCTTTTTGGAAGATGCACATCAGAAGAGAAATAAGGTTCCAATTGTCTTCTTGTAGGAGTAGGAAAGACCAGAGACGTTTTAAGATGAAGCTTCTTAGTGTCTGAAAATGACTGTGTGATGTGGTCACCCATGATAACAGGGGGCTACACTCACTGACCTCAGAGGGCCCCTCCAGATCCTACCTTCCTATGATTTCCAACAAACAAAGGAAATTATGTGCTTGGGCTAAAGATGCGGGAGCTAGGCCTCAGGGAGTTTGAGATCCCTTCCTGGCCTGTCCACAATTTTCTTCTGTGTATGTGCGTAAGATTCTCATAGGCAGGCTATTAGTGATATTTAGAGACCTAAAATCTAAATGTGCAAGAACAGGTTTACTGTCCTTTGTTAGCACAACTCTTCCAAGTCAAAACACTGGTTAGGTGTACTTGGGGGTCTACTCAGGGAGCTTTTGGTCATTTTATAATCTGTCAGTGCCATCTGGACATTGTTTAAAGGCAAAGAATTACAAAAGAAGACACGGACCCATGAGAACAAGATTTTATATTTTAAACTCATGAACTTTCATGACATTTGAGGTGGGATTTCACAGGCCACAGTCCATATGGCTTCCCTTCTAGCAGCACTGCTCTGCAGCAGACCCGTCTGTGGGAAGCACGCAAGGGTGACATACGGTCCAGGAGGATACCTGGCTCCCACAGAGCCTGCCACACATGGATCACGCAGGACCTGCACACCCTGACCTCAGGTGGCTGCTCAGGGCAAAAGACCTGCTCTTCAGTGTCCTTGCTACCTTTAGCAGCAGTAATATGGAAAGAATGACGATTTCGCCAAGCAGTGGTATCCTCCAAAGAACAGGTTCACTTTAGAAACACTGAAGTTCTTAGTGTTTCTGAATAAAAATTATCTCGGAATTTTCTATTTCCAGAATGCTTTTCTTGGGTTTGGTCCAGTTTTTCACTAAAATTGAAAGTCAGAAAGAATGACAAATTAAACATCAGAAGTTTCCTTATTGACATCCCCTCCCCTCAACTTCACATGAACTATAAATCTTCCTTCTCAGCCCTTTCTCTTTTCTAGCGCTGATCAAGGCATCAGAGCCCCTGAGGCCTGGAAAATACAACAATTCTTTTAAATCCATCTTATGCAAACCTAAGTAAATGCTTGGTCCCGAGCTTTTATGTGAAGACGCTCAGTTACCTTGCAAATTAGCTCATGTCCTGATTTATGGAGAATACTAGCTTGTAATTTCTATCCTACTGGGCCAACATGCAGTGAGCGCTCTGAAAATAAGACAGCCTCATCCCTGCAGTCTTGCTTCAATAAACTTAAGTGATGACCCCAGGCATTTACAGCACACCTGCTTCTCATAAGCATAGCAGGACTGTGAAAATATAGTGAGGGGTTATCTCCCATAAGTGGTAGCATAAATCAAAACACAGCAAAAGCAGAGCAGGGCTGCGTCCTCACCAAGGGCACTTACGTGCAGTTTGAACTGTTTCCACAGGGAACGCCAACATGTAGCCCCAACACTTCTACCCAAAAGCCACAGCCCAAGAGAGACATGGCTGTATCACAGAGCAGTGGGCTTCTGAACTCTTTAAGGAATTGGTTCCTCCTCTCTTAGAATGCTCCTGCTATAATCACACCTGGGGAAAAATGATGCTATGGTCTCTAACTATGCTCATAGATACACAGTGTCTAAAACTGTGGTCTGCCTAAACCCAGCATTCTCTCTTTTTTTTTTAACCTTCTTCTTTTAAAGCTTGGCCTCTACACTAAATAAAACCCCTCAGTCTTGTTTTCACTCTCATATACACACATTTTATAACTTACTAACTGGATTAAAAAATCTTATTCTTTACGGCATTTTAAAGCTTATTTTCCCTGTTATACCCCCAGTTTTCCTCTTGTCTTATAGGCTTTTCTCCTCCTCCTGCCTCCTACTCACTGCTGGTTCTATTTCACTGACCCACATCAGTTTTGCTGGTTCCTGCAACCCTGTAACCTGCTTCAAATTTTGGGGGTGTCTTTTCTTTCTCCTTGGAGGAAAGGAGGACAGAGTCAAGCTTATGTTTTTTCTACTTTTTCCAACCTGTTTGTTTTCCCTTTCTTTCTCTTTATCCTATTGTCTGAAAGCAAGTGAAGTATTTGCCTATCTTGCCTCTGGGTAGATTTGCTCTCCTGCTGGTAGTGGCGCAGTAGCAGCTGGCAAACTGCTGCTGCATTGCCCTTGCACTAAAATGCTGTGAAGTTGTATTCCTGCGTTTGTAAAGTGGATGAATCTCTGCAAGGCTCTAACCACTGCAAAATCCTGCAGTCTCTCACATTCCCTGGGACTGCTCAAGGCAACAGTAACAGTGTTTTCTGTGACCACCAGAACAGTATATAAGTGCATGACTTACTCAGGTTTAGCCAATGCTTTTACTGTGTACAAACCTGACGAGCTGTGGACTGGGAGAAAAATATCCCCACCTTCTGCTGCAGAAACCCTGTGCACAGACCTTTCAGAGCCGGAATCTCTGTTCTGTTGTTGACTCTATCCAGGGCACCACGTGCCAAGTTTCAAACAAAGTGTGGGATGTACTGGATGACTGGGACCTTCACACTATTTTCTGCATTTCCTATCAGTTTCCAGGCTCTGAAAACTATCTGGAGCAGAAGGAAAGTGTGTGCGTGTGGGGGAATGTGAGGGTATGGGGGCCCTGCCAGGCCCTGCCAGGCTTCCTGGCATTTATCATGTTTAACAGTGCAGTGCAGCTGCATCATCCTGCTCATGAATGACCCCATCAGTGCAAGATGAACAGCAGATAAGCACTGGAGCTAAACCCTGACTGTAATGTGGCCCGTCCCCTGGTAACACCCTCCCCCTCTCCAAATACAGCCAGCGCTGGACAAGACTCTCTGGTCAGGACACTGCATTCACAGGGCCAGACGCACCCCACGCCCCTCCTTTTCAGACAGCTTCCAAGCTTCTGAGTTTTTTCTGGCTGCCCTTGCCTTTCACCGCAATTATAAAACATCACTGCTCATTTCATCTTATGGATGACTTCAGGTCTGAATGCAAGTGGGCCAAAAAAAAAAAAGCCTGGGCTTATACCATCCTTACTGGAAACTCGTGCATCAGGGCAACTCGCCTAAATGAGCTTCAAAGACAGGATGGCCGATGATGGCTCACAGACTTGTAAGGCCAGACACGACTGCTGAGCTAATCCCCTGCAGAGCAGAGGATTTCTCCAAGTGTCTCACGAATCACATCCACGGTTTCAGTTGAGCTAAAACATAATGTTTAGGAAGACAGATAGAATGTACTTGAAAACTACATGAGAGGACCTCAAGCATCTCTAGGTAAACTGTTTCCATTGTTAATTACCCACACTCCAAAACACACTGTATTTAGAATATGAGTTGTCTAGCTTCAGGTTCCAGTCACTGGTTCACTGTTGTCCACGTGCATTCTTTCATACTGGTGTTTGCTGAATCAAAAATCCTTTTAGTATCTTATTATAAAGCAGTTTTTCTCAGGCTTTAAATTGTTCTTTTAATTTTTTTCCAGCTTTCCTGCTTTAAGGATACCAGATTCGAGCACAGTGTCTCAAGTCTTATGCTTCATCTCTTCTCTATCATGTCAAAATGGGAAATCACGTACAGCATATTATTTACCAGGATCTCTAAATCTTTTCCAAGTCCCCACTTTCCAGAAGTCTTTCATCCTGGGCACACTCTCTATACTTACAGGCTGTGCTCTGCACTGATGAACTTGCATTTAGCTGCCCACGTTTCAAACTAATTCAGCTTACTGTGCCACTTCTGTTACCTGACTAGTGTGTCATTTTGGTGCTATCTGTAAATTTCATTTCAATTATTTGGTATTTTCTCCCAGAACACCAGCAGAGAAGCTAAGTAGCTCCGGGCCAAAATGAGACACACTTGCATGCTTTTCTGCATACTCTGCCACTGGATCATATTTTCTCATGTCTGTTTTCTCCTATGAGAAGAAGATCTACGAGAAATCTTTAAAACATTTAATGCACTAATTCAAATGCATCACAGAAGTACAAGTGCCTATATCAAAAGTTGTTTTTCTCAGACAACTTCATAAACTTACAAAAATTATATAAAGTTTGACTAATAAGTGATTTGCTGCATAGACTAGAATGAAATACGCTGTTGTCCTCAAAAATGTTGCTGATTGCACTCAATATCATCTTTTTCAGTTTTGCTTGGAACTAATGTCATGCTTACCTAATCTGTAGTTAATAATTTATGCTTTTTAACATTTGACAACCTTATAGTTTTCTTCTAGTCCCTTCTTAAGCCTTTGTTAAAAAGCTATTGCAAAACTTCTTTTAACTGTTTTTTTTTCTATTTACATTCCACTCGTCTCTCTTAATTTGTCTCGAATTTAAATGTCTTCACGGCCACTAAAAGAAGTCCCCCATTTCAAAAACCTGTTTTTACCTCAGTCACCACATTTTAAGCAATGAAAATGTAAGTATTTATAATGTTACATGATTTAATGCAATTTTTCTAAGTGCTGCACACATCAATCAGCTCATTACCTCAGCCCAATTATATGAGGTCTGGCCAAACAGAAGTCTGGTTGCTTTCTTTCAGTCCAAATCTCCACCATTGGTAGCAACATTATGCTACCAGTGTAATGCTAGATGTAGTTTCCAGGTGATATTTTTATTCCCAAAAAAAGGACAGATTCCCCCCTCCCAAAACACTGGGACAGTACTGAATAAGCTCACACAGCTCATAAGGACAGCAAGAAGAGCTTCTTTTAACACATCAGCCACAAAAGGAAGACTAGGGAGAATGTGGGCTGACTACTGAATGGGGCAGATGCCCTGGTGATGAAGGATACAGAGAAGGTAGAGATACTGAATGCCTTCTTTGCTTACATCTTTATTTGTAAGACCAGCTCTCAGGAATCCCAGACCCTGGAGATCAGGGAGGAAGTCTGGAGAAAGGGAGATTTTTCCCTTGCTGAAGGAGGATCGGGTTAGATATCATTTAAATAAACTTCACATCCACAAGTCCTGATGGGATGCATCACGAGTGCTGAGGAAGCTGGCAGACATTATTGAAAGGCCACTCTCAATCAGCTTTGAAAGATCATGGTGATCAGGAGAGATGCCTGAGGACTGCAAGAAAGCTAATGATGTCCCTCCAGTCTTCAGGAAGAAGGACCCAGGGAACTACTGGCCTGTCAGCCTCACCTTGATCCCCCCCGGAAAGGTGATGGAGCAGCTCCTCCTGGATGCCATCTCCATGCACACGAAGGATAAGAAGGTGATCAGAAGTAGTCAGCACGGATTCACAAAGGGGAAATCACACTTAACCAACCTGAGAGCCTTCTGTGATGGAATGACTGGCTGGGTAGATGAGGCGAGAGCAGTGGATGTTGTCTGCCTTGACTTCAGTAAGGCTTTCCACTTTGTCTCCCACAACATCCTCATAGGCAAGCTCAGGAAGCGTGGGCTGGATGAGTGGACAGGGAGGAGGACTGAGAACTGGCTGAACGGCAGGGCTCACACAGTTGTGATCTGTGGCACGGAGTCTAGTTGGAGGCCTGCAGCTAGCGGTGTCCCCCAGGGGTCAGTACTGGGTCCAGTACAGTTCAACCTATTCATCAATGACCTGGAGGAAGGGACAGAGCGCACCCTCTGCAGGTTTGCTGATGATACACAACTGGGAGGAGTGGCCGACACGCCAGAAGGCTGTGCTGCCCTTCAGAGGGACCTGGACAGGCTGGAGAGTTGGGCGGAGGGGAACCTCCTGAAGTTCCACAAAGGCAAGTGCAGGGTCCTGCACCGAGGGAAGAATAACCCCAGGCACCAACACAGGCTGGGGGTTGACCTGCTGGAAAGCAGCTCTGCGGAGAAGGACTCGGGAGTGCTGGCGGACAACAAGTTGACCATGAGCCAGCAACGTGCCTTTGTAACCACGAAGGCCAACGATAATCCTGGCTTGCATTAGGAAGAGCGCTGCCAGCGGGTCGAGGGAGGTGATCCTCCCCCTCTACTCAGCCCTGGGGAGGTCACCCCCAGAGTACTCTGTCCAGTTCTGGGCTCCCCAGTACAAGGGAGACGTGGAGCTACTGCAGCGAGTCCGGCCAACGGCTACTAACATGATTAAAGGACTGCAGCACCTCTCCTGTGAGGAAAGGCTGAGACAGTTGGGACTGTTCAGCCTGGAGAACACAAGACTGAGGGGGCGTCTGATCAGTGTGTGTAAGTATCTGAAGGGAGGGTGTCCAGAGGATGGGGCCAGATTCTTCTCCGTGGTGCCCAGCGATAGGACGAGAGGCAATGGGCACAAACCAAAACACAGGCAGTTCTGTCTGAACACGAGGAAAAACTTCTTTACTCTGAGGGTGCCTGAGCACCGGAACAAGTTGCCCTAGAGAGGTGGTGGAGTCTCCTTCCCTGGAGATATTCAAAAGCTGTCTGGAGATGATGCTGGGCAATGTGCGCTAGGTGGTCCTGCTTGAGCAGGGGGGTTGTTTACAAACATGACTGGAGGCCAAGCAAATATTACCATGAGATTTCTTCAAAAGCCTAGATGGTTTACCTGGAGGTTAGGAGAATAAATAAAATAGGTAGGTGCAGATACTTACGGTAGTGGAACCAGAGAAATACGGAGCACATTTGGCTGGGTGAGCCATATTACACCAAACATGAAGCAGTTAACAACAGGACACAGTTACCAATGCTTTTATGGAAGATTCTCAGCTGTTTAATTATTTATCATTAATGTCATATTGCAGTATATTTATGCAATATTTAAAAGAAGACCTGAGCCTACTATTTATTCATGAGAAGATGTACTGTAGACTGAAAGAGTTCATTAGCACAGCATAAAGTTATTAACAAGTCAACAGGAATTTTATCTTATCCAACTCTTGCCTCATCCCCAAGCTCACAGTTTACAGAAATTCTCTCTCTCCATCTTCTGACTTGTAACTCTGATAGCACATAGATTCTCGGGTCCCAAAATTTATATTGTAACCTACTGTCCTCAAATTTTCCATGGTAACTCCCTGTCCCATGAAGACGACTTATGTCTTTATTCAGGAAAAGCAACTCAAGACACTGCACTGAGATCTAGGGTTAAGAAAAGCAATGGCGTGAGCAGCTCAGGCAGTCACTTTGCCGTAATGGGGAATTTCGAGCAGAGGATCTGCAGACTCACTATGTGCCTTTGTGCAAACCTGTTCCACAGTTTCCCTGCCACCTCTACAAAAAAAGCTAAGGGCAACTCTCAATGAAAGAAAATATGATATTCCTCCCAACTACCCTGATGCAGCAGAAAAGACCTTTCTTTTTCTTACTGGGACCACATTTCCTTTATCTTCCCTTGAAGGAGCTGCCGTGATAGAACAACTTGATATAGCTCCTAAAGTTTAAATAGTTTGAATTAAGCAGTAGGGCTGAATGTCTTTTTCAGGGGAGGGAGGCCTACAGAGGATAAAATGCAGCTTATTCTTGATTTTTTTTCCCAAGAGGAGTGAGTAAGCCAAGGAGAAGAAAGAACTGATGAGAGCTCTCCAACAGTCATGACTAAATACAACTAGGTGTTACACAGCACTCTGTCCACACAACCAGTATCAACAATAATTAATTATTCCTTAGAAGACTGCCTATTCATTACTCCCTTAAGATAGTCTTGTAAAAGCGCAGGGGGAGCTATTTCCAGAAAGAGTTGGCCAAGTTGGCCTCTGTTGTGGTATTTGAAGAGTAGTTGTGGGTAGTGGAGTGCAGAGCAAGTGACAACATAGGTGCCTGCCACAGACAGCAGTGCTTTGGGCAATGCTGAGGACCCGTAGCACCAAATGTGTCTCCCTAGACTGTGAATGCAATAGTCCTGAACTCAGTAAACTAAACTGCTACTGAGAGATGTTCTAACATTAACAGCTGGATTTGAATAACCAGTCATGGAAATATTTAGATTGAGATCCACAGAAGGAAAGATTAGCACACATATTTCTTATATGTTAAGGACTGTATCATTCAGATGATTCGTAGGCAAGTACAACTCCCAGTGAAATGATCAAAGCACATGACCACCGCTTCTTGTGATTTGCAAAGAACATTTTTCTGTTAGCGTTATATTTGCAAATTCCATGGGAGTCAGATAAAAGATGCTCACAATTCAAAAAAAACCACACAACTCAACATGCAAGGTTTAGATTGTACGGCACAGAGGTCCTCGTCTCTTTGATTTTAAAGCTGTGTGTGAATCACAGAACACAACTGTCACTTTTATCTCTCAAACTTCATCACTTTTAACTGCTTTCAGACAAACTTGAGCTGTCTGCAAGGCAACAAGCACCGCATATTTCTCTGACCATCAGACAGGAGCTGCGAGACCGCAGAATGATGCCTCAGACTTGCACTGTGCAACTCTGCAGTTGTTACTCTTCAGTTTGAGATTGCAACGACAGCACACAGTGCACCGCTGCATCTTGTATGAACTACAATAGTTTCATTTATGAAAAGAAAAAATTCCTTGCTCAGAAACCTAGCTTGCAGTCTGAGGCATGAGGAACACGCACATGTATCTGAACAGTAGCGAAGACGCAATTTTTGTTTCTCTTATGATAAAGATCATAGATACTCTGTTTAAAAGATATTCTATCCAAAAGCACTTAAAATCTAAGCATGGGCTACACAAAACAGGTAATCAAACTGTATGAGATAGAAGGAACATACAAACAATGAAACAAACTTTTGCTTATCTCTGATGACTAAAGCTGTGGATAAAGGATGCTCCAATGAATGTTAAGTTTATAACCTGGAGTTTATGCTACCTTTATGTAAGCAGTGCCTGAGCAGAAAACCTACCCTGAAGTTCATGAGGGAAAAATAACAAACACTTTTTTAGAGTTGAAATACAGTGCTGTGAGCACTATGTCCCTTAGGCAAGGACATGTGAACGTGAAAGTGAGCATGAATCCTATGAATCCGCACAAACTTCATCATCCACAAAGCTACAGAAAAGGTGGGCAACAATTGGTAACTGTCATCTGCTCTTTCTCTGACCACCAGCTAGCTGTCGCCTGAACTGGCCAGAGCAAACGCAAAATGCAAATCAGCAATGCAGGTTACAACAAGTCAATCAGTCAATCAGTTCAGATGCTGTAACCGTTGCTATCGTTACAGCTCATTGCTTTTGCATTTAAATAGCAGAATTATGAGAAAGGTTTAAAGCTGAAACTCTCAGATGATCCACAGGGAAGTTAGTTAGTCCAATTCCTTAAGATACTTTTAAAAAGTCATTCTCAGTGCCTAGATGTTATAAATAAGTATCTGTAATTCAAAAAAGGAGATTTTTAAAGTATGTATTTTACATTGACTGTGTTATAACTTCTAGAATAGATTATTCTACAAAGAAGAGAAAAACATGGATTACATTTTTTTAAGATTTTCATTCATGGAAACAGATTATCTAAGCATCACATAAAGATGTGGCTCTTTTAGTTAAAAGTTTGAGGGTCTCAGCATCACATACAGAAAAATAGCTGAATAATCACAAAAGAGAGAAGTGCTAGAACAACAGCTCCACAGCAATGGAAAGCTTCATTCAAGAGTGTCAAGCAGAAAGCCATGTTAGGATAGAAAGCACCAACAATAATTGTTTTTATCCCGTTGCATTATTTTTCACGAGATAAGTAAGAGATTTAACCTAAAAATGACAGTTTTTCCCACCTAAAAGTACCTCAAACTGCAAGACTTTTGAGACAACAGGATACCATTTGCTCAACAGATGTTTGACATTTCTGACACTCTGGGGCCTTGAATACTTACGTCTCTTCCTCATTTAGCTGCCTAACTAACACAAAACTTTCCTAACCTTGTCTGAATTTGTTTGTTGTATACCTTTGTGTAATGAAATCTTTTGGCATAAGATTGTTTAAAACTTGCAATCACAATTTACCTATTCCCCATCCTCATCAATATGAAAGCTGAAGTCCAGTGTGTAAATTAAGCTTAGAAGGTTAAATAGTTTCAGGCTTTTTTATGAGCTATTATTATCTTCATTATTTATGAGTCTCTTTGTTGTAATGTTCTTCAGTTGAGGTTATTGAACTGTAACCTCCTATCAGAGTATCTTTAATTAGACTAGCTTTTCCCAATACATTAGAAAGCATAATGAAGAGAGTGCCATTTGATTTTCTGCTGTTTTTACACTACACTACTTCAAATGATTGAGTTAGTGGGACTCAGGTCTATAAAGGCTTTTGTGGAGCAGGACAAAATGCATGATGGAAATCTCTGAGTTCATTACCTTTTTTGTGGTGATGAAAATACTCTAATGAAAGAAAGGAACTTTCCCCTTTAGATAGAAATGGTCTTACTGTTTTTACCATGAAGAAAATGAAGAGTCTAGTCTAGTAGGATGGCCATCTGGCCTCATGTTGAATCTCTCAATGCCTTTTGGTTGCTCAGCTCTTACCCTGCCGTATTCTTAACACTTTTGGTGTAATGTATTCCCAATTGGTTTATTAGCCGCTTGGCTTGAGTCACTCTGTGTTTGCCATTCCTTTAGTACGTTCAGAAGCCCACTTAAAGACACCATATGCCTAAAATGCCTTAAGGATAGCCTATGCCTCTGGCTATTTTTATGTCCTGGACATCATTTTTGGTAGTCTTGAAAGAACTCAGTGCCTGAGGGTTCCTGCTATAATTTTGTCTCAGAAGTATTTTGTCTTAAGAGGGGAATTCTCCCCACTTTATGTAGATTTTATATAGAAATAGCCCAGTCTGAAAATTTTGTCTTAAGAGGGATTTTTCTCCATTGTATTTAGATCTTGTATAGAAATTTCCCTGTCTGAAAATTCTGGGATTTAAAATTATTACTTTGTTACTGTTAACAGAATCCCTGGATTCTCCTCATAGATTTGTTTTCTTTATATATTTGAAGTACCACTTTCCTGAAATTTTCAGAAGCAGTTATATATATTAGTGGATTGATGGGTTTTATTTGACTTTATCAGTAAATAAAGCTAAATGGGAAAAATCTGACAGGATAAAATAAATGTCCTAGTAAAAAGTAGTTTAGGATCCAGTTCTGCCAGTTTTATTGATAACTGTGCAACATCTGAAATCCATGATACTATTTGCAAAAAAGGTAACACTCAAGTTGAATATGGGCAACCACTGATGAGGAAAAGATGGCTATGGCAGTAGGAATGCAATGCTTCCTACTCTTCTGTTAAACCACTTAGGGATTGCCACTGTCATCTAGAACACCTAGAGCAGTTAACAAAGTTAACAAAATCTACGATCTACTCTTCTTGCACATTTTAAGAGAGAGACATTCAGTCCATGAAATAAATCTCCAAAATAATTTGCTCACCCATCTGATAATTATTTTTTTCCTTTTAAGGTTCCAGTCTTACATGTGTGTGACATCACTTACACCTCTATAGGACATCACTCGGTATAGCAGCTGATCCATTCTGATTGTATCGAAGGATCAAGGTATGAAAAATTGCTCTCCAGTACTTTTTTTTTTTAAATTATTGACTCCTCTCTCTTTCCCTGCAGCAGTAACAGGAGAGATAGGTGGCATATAAAGCTTTTATTCTCCAGAGAACATCAGCTCAGGGAAAAGACCACTGCTTGTTAAACAGAGTATCTACCAGGATTCCTCTGACACAGAAACCTAACAATAATAATTCCAGTCAGACAGTTTGGACATTGTATACACTGAATACTGTGTGTCCTTTAAATAATATTTACGGTTTGTTTGTTCCTGAGCCAGAAGGGCTGCAGATACATTTTCTGCTTGTTAGGAAACTGTACAACCAGATGAAAGAGCTATCCCTGGGCACGAATTTTAAACTAGCTACTAGGGATACATCTCAAGATGAGTAACATGACTTTGAATTCACATGAACTCTTGTCTTCCTACTACCATTATTTGATGAGCTCCATCGACTTGCTGATCCATTTATAGATGACATGCAAGGAGTCTACAATCTAGGTCTCAGATCCTACAAGCAACTTCACGTAGCAGATGCTGAAATCTTTGCCCAGCCTCACTGAGGTCAAGAAGGCTCTGCATGGGCATTTACATGCCTTTGTGCAGGACTAAAATCAGCCACTACGCGTGACTCCCGGAAGTGAGGAATGACAACTCAAATAGAGAAAGAAGTGTTGATCTGCACTGATTCAAAAGCAGGTAAGGAACAATGGGGATGAAATAAGCTACGGAAGAAGTGATCCTTCACCTGTCCCCTCTGCCAGAGTACTACCTTTGTCTCAAACACAATAACAATTTCCCCTGTGTCCACGGTCCTCCCCTGTGCAGAGGGCAGAACAACGCTTATCTGCAGAAACTCTGCGCTTTTAGAATTTAAGGGCACAGAAAAACATCAGATCATTTATTCTGATTTTCGTTATATTACTAGCACTTTATCTTTGCACCTCTTAGTGAAACCAGTAACTTTCATTTTTGATTAAAGCAGCATGTGTTTAGCTAAAGGCTACGCTCCAGAAGAGCACTGAGTCTTGAAGTGAAAACATCAAAAACCAGAGAATCCTCCCTTGTCTCTTCCTTGTCTGCCTCAGTAATCAATCTCCAGAGTATGAAATATTGGCACCTGGTTTCCCATATGAATTTATCTGGAATCAGCTTTTAACCATATACCCTTTCTCTGCTTAAGTTAAAAATCTTTCAGTTGATAGAATTCCTTCCCTGTCGCATAAAAAATACTTACTTGCCTAATCAGCTCACCCTACAATCTTCCTTTTGATAAGCTAAATGAACCAAAATATTGATGTGTGTTATTGTACAACATTTTCTCCAGGTCTCAAATTTTTTTTTGCAGCTTCTTAAAAATATGAACGTAAGAACTGACTGCAGTATTCTGGTATCAGTCTCACCAATGCCACAAACAGATACAAAATCATCTTCCAGCTTCTAAACACTATTCCCCAGCTTATATATTCAAGAACCACATTAAGCCTTTTGCCTTAATGCTGCAATAGGAACTTACATGCAGTTGCTTGTCCCCTAAATCCTTTTTAGAATCCCATTTTTGGGAATTGGATTGTCCATTTTTGTAAGAACAAGTCTGCACGCATTTGTCTTTATTGTACAGTTTTGCACTTGATTGATTGTGTGAAAATGTGCTCCTTTTAATGGCCCCAGCTTACCAAGAAATTCAGGCTTCTCTAACATGCTTTCCCCATTCTCATTACTATCCCACTCCACTCAACAAATATTATCATCAGTGATTCTCCATTTAAATCCAGATCACTAATGAAAATATAAGGGGCCTAATTGCTAAAAGATTATTCTGAAAGCAATTGTCAGCTGCCACCTAAACCAGGAACATTTAAACACTAATTACATCCAGTTTTCAACAGTAAAATTTCCCGCATGCTTAAAATTCCAGGATACTAGAACACTGCAGATTAATTTGAATAAAAGGCACAAGTTCTGAAAAACTTTTTAATCATGAAAATATAGCTTTAACTAGTACCTAGTTTAGCTACCATTCTCATGGTAAAAAGCTTTGAAAATAAAACCCGTACAATAAGGCAATTATTGAACAACATCACAGATTTTTTTTTTTTATCATGAACACTTACCATCCACTGGGTCTGATTCCAGATTAAACAACTTGGTTGACATCTAATCTGAGGTACCCACAAACACCTTGTGGATACCTTAGAAGCAACAGGTGAGTTTAACTGCACCTGAAATGCTTAATAAAATTCAGTATGGGGCTCTCTGGAGTTTTTGGACCCGTTGATCATCAGCATGCTTTTTCTTTTCAGCACTGCAAAATACTGAATGTCTCCTGTTAGTTAATGACCTCTCTCTTTTCTGTTACCTGTTGTGAGAGATGAGCCATTCAGCACTTGGAAGAGTTCTGCTTTAGGGAGAGCTCTGCATGGAACTGAGAGGCAGAACAGGACTGGATAAAATACTGGCTTAGTAGGTAAAGTTCACAATTAGGTTTAATGACCACGGGGCTGGAAAACAAGCCCAAACATAAAGCATCTAGCTTGGATTTGAGCAAATCTAAAGAAGCCATAAAACCTTTCCTGAAAGTCCCCACCTCAATCCCATTATGTTGCCTTTCAGCGTACATTTAATGAAAATGTAAAGGTCCTTCTCTCTCAATCTTCAGGCAAACTCACAGACGTATATGCAACTAACCCTAGGAATCTATACGACTTGTATAAACAAAGGAGTAAACCCTTAGGAAATCTGTTGAAATACAGATTAAACAAAGCATCCACAGACTTGATTTTCAGAGGCCTGAAGCACCCACAGCTTAGACTTGAGAGCACTCAGTATATCTGAAAATTAGGATATATGTATGCTCTGCTCCTGCTGTTCAGTTGCTGCCTCAACTTCCCTGCCCATCACCTCACCTATGACAGCAGAATATTTTTAGATGTGTTTCTTACAGTGACGAACGGAAAGTTCATTAAAAGCAGTTTGTTAAAGTACTGTTGGGTAAATCTTATCTCTTAGCTCTTTTATCTTCAAAATGTTGAGCCTCAAGCAAGAGTGATTTTTATAGACACAACAGCTACTTTACCACCGGGTTAGCGATGACAGAAAACAAATCTGTCAGGTAAAGCCACCTGCTGGTGTGAACTGGCAAAGATCTGCTGGCAAGGCAGAGTCTGGCCCAATTTTCCCTCAGTATTAAGTCATGTAACGCTTTCTTTGTTCTACCCCAGCCTGCCCGCCACATCATAAATACTGAATATATCAGCTGCATGATTGCTGGAGTGACTTTGCCCTTCACTTTCCCTGAGGAGATAACAATGAAAAACACTTTACTCCGAGAAAAGCTGCACTCACCCGATCTTCTTCTTCTCTGACATCTGGCATGGTGCTGATACAGAGGCTGACTGCAGTGATGGCAACAAAAGAGACTGAAATACAAGCAAAGATCTTTCCTGGGATCCCTGAGTGGGGGTTCTCCACCATATCCCTGAGCTTTCTCATGCACAAACTCAATCGGCTATTGTCCTGGAAGGCACTTTGCGTAGTTTCACTAAATACCATCTCCCCTTCAAACAGCCTGGCCTCAGCTGCCTCCTCCTCTTTCTGTCGCAATCTCTTTTTACAGCACCACTCCAGGTGCTCCTCTTCTATCCCCCAGTACACAAGCTCCTCCTGAAAAGAAAGAGCACACATCTCCCTGAGAAGCCTCAGCTTCCCAGCTGTCAGGAAAGTCATGATTGTCCTGAAGGCACTAGGATTACGGTCAAAAAAAAATTCATTGCAGCTAACATCATAATCATCGCAGATGTTCATGATCTCATCATAATTGTTGCAAGATTTTAGCTTCCCAAGCCTGGTCAAGGGGCAGTTCTCCAAGGTGGTCCATGGAATTTTGTATTTAATACCACCTACGTTGATGATCACAAACCTGGTCCGGTCTTCCAGGCGGGCTAAGCAGCACAAGTCTTCTCCAGGGTGCAGAAGTTTGGCCTTTTTGTAGAAGAAACCTTTCTTTGTTTGCACTTCACACAGGTTTTCCAAGTTATTGAAGGAGTAAGAGCTGAACTCAGGATCCGCATTCCCAGTGAGCAATGCCATTTTTTGATACATTTGTTGAGTTCACAGGGAGGTCATCTTCACTCACACAAATGCATCTGGTGCTTGACTGGAGAGTCAGTCTGTAAAACAGAATTTTTAAATGACAACGAAATTAGAGCTTTGTCAGGTGAAAAGAAATCCTTCCCTCTCACTCCCAAGAAAGTTCTTCTGTGGCGTTACTTTTTTCCTATTGTTTTAGGGCTATCTTTGCTTTACAGTCATTGGGGAATAGAAATTTAACCTGCAATAAATTTGGAAGCTGTGTCCATACTTCTATGGACATTATTGTGTGCATTATTGAGCATTTATTCAATAAATGAATAGAAATATAGATCATAATTTTCAGAAATCTCTTTTCTAGAGGTTGAGCTATACCCTCTGAAGTCAACAGATACTGCGATGGAAACTGGGTTTTTTGGGTAAATGGTAATTTACATTTTAGCAACTCACTGGAGAAACTTTGTTGTGAACAGGTTTTAATTATTTTGGCTCCTCTATGTCATATATCTACTACAAAAAAGCCTACAGCGTTAGGATAAACCATATGCCTACACTACTGTCAGAGAGGTGACCGCACTTAAATTCATCAAGCTTAGGTACCAATAGCAGTGAATGTGTGGGAGCTGAGAATCAAGTCTATAGGCAGCACCCAAGTAAGTTTGGGTGCTTAAATGCAAAGTGTGTGCTACTGAGATTCAACAGCCACTAGTATCCCAATTTTCTGGATTAAAGTTAAACTGGGAATTTATACCTGATCAGCCACACTTCCAACAGGTGGTCTATGGAGCATCTACCATCAGGGACAGGCATAAAAGAGAAGCTTTTACTCTCGTGCTGTGGTAACTGCCATACAGTCTAAAACCAGCTCCAGAGGGGTACGGGGTGACCTGCCACCTGGCAGCAGGTCTGAAACAGGAGATCGGACCAAAGAACGAGACAGAGCTGGAAGGGATCCACTTGCTGCTCTTACATCTGGATAATGCAGAATCTGACTGATCACACTTAGCAAGAGGTTGGTAAGCGGGTAGTTGTTCTGCCCTCCTCACGACAGACGTTTCTGAACAAACCACGAGGATAAAATCAAACGGATTTTCCGCACTGACCACAAAGGGATGGACGAAAGCGTGAAACTGGAAACAGTGCTTTACCCTATTTTCCCAGTCAGGCCACAAGAACAAAGGGCAAGTTTGCAGCTTCTTAACCTGAGCCAAAAGTTTCTTGATGCAAGAATTTTCGCTCAGATGGCTAAGCAGGCTAATCTGCTGTTGCACTCAGCTTCACCAAATCAAGCACTATGCATAATTCTGGGATTTAATTTGTGCCTTATGCTTATCCCTCCTCCATCATGCCCCAATCCACAGATCTCCTGAATATATTTTTTCACCTGCCATGCCGCTCTCCCACTTTCTCTAGAGCTCTCCACCTAAGTTTTCCACATGCTGTCTCTCCAAAGCAGAAAGAACCAGCATGTGTTGAAACGCTACTCTGGAATTGCATTAGGGAATCACCTAAAACTTCTTGAATTGCTTGAATGTTAAGTAAGTAGAAAGCAACAAATCAGTGTGGGGGTGTTAGGACTCCACACAAAACATGTGGACTGAGAATGGAAGCAGGAATGGGGAACAATCTGATACAGAAAATGTACAAACCTTACAAGCTGACAAAAGACAGGAGAAAAAGCTCCAATATGAAGGAAAGTCTAACGCTATTGATGGCAGAATGGTAACCATGAGGCAGTAATTCCATAATTTATAAGCAACAGTCTCTAATTCCCTTTGAATCTCACATCTCAGCCTAGAGAGAATACTGAACAAGGGGGTGCTATAAAAAATTAGAGAACGCACATGTTAGAACACGTTCCCATAGCAGCATCTCCCTTTATCCGCAATCAACTCTTAGACTTAAATTAAATTAAAACAATCTCCAACAAAACATGATGGATGCTTGTTAGTCAACACCATGAGTCACCCTCTAAATATTCTTACCAGCTACAGTCAACTGAATTACAGCAAAATTACATTCTATACTCAGTATTACAGGTGTGCGCTCCAGCACGGACACAACACTAACAGAGGGAGACAATCAGAAAATCTACTTGCCTTAAGAACCCGCTAACCAAAAATGGCATAGCTTCGCAAAAGCTGTGGGACTTCTGCTGCTAGGTTTGGGTGCGCCTCCAGCCCAGAATGTTAGAAAGGCATTTATTTTGTATCTTTGGGCAAATCCAGAGAAAGGCTGGTTTACATACAAGATAAGGCATGTTCAGTCACCTAAAGATACTTTTTAGTACGGAGTATGAAGATTTCAGAAGCCCTAATGATGTCAAAATGTCTCCAGTTTCACTTTGGGCAAAAAAAAAAACCAATCTGTTTAAACATCCCTTTATGCATGGCAACATGAACAACAGACCACAGCTTATTCCTCTGGCTAAGGGCCAGTAAAGAATAAGTGGTAGCAACATGCATTCTGAGAAATGGGTGCTTTTATAGCACAGGCTTGAGTGCAGCTGGGATCGCAAATACCATTACTGTCACAATGAGAGTGCATTGTCAGCACAGCATATGCTTTAAGGATTTAGTCTCTTGTTGCTTTTTGTCAGTAAGATAAAATATTCACTGCCACTACTCTGGGCATTGTGCTTTTGTTTTCATGCCTCGCTTGTTATACAAGTCAACATATGAAAAGTAATTTACATCATTTTGACATCAAGGTCAGGATTTGCTTTTCTCCTGCCCCCCCAGTAGCAGGTTGTTGCATAAAGGGATCAGATATATTTCACAGAATTATTCTGAATCTAATGTTATATGTGCTTCTTCCAGAGCAAACAGAAATAAGCAGCTAACTCAATGTGAAAACCTGTATGCACATTGTGTACGACACCATTCCACTTCCAAAACTCTGAATAACAAACACTCAATGTTTTTATTTTATGGATATAAAAGTGATGTTGATTAAGTGTAAAGCTTAAGGAAGCAGCTATTCAAACTTTGCTGTAATATCAATGGATAAACAGAAGTTGATATTAGAAGTAGGTGTGGATTGTGTTGCCTTTAGCTTAACAGGTTGATTCTGGACAGTTCAAGTAGTATTAGCGAGTTGGAGTTTAGCAACTTGAGAGAATTTGCCGACCTTGGTCTTCTTTGCGGGCAAACACTCCAAAATCCCACAATCCATAACAGCACACATTATTACTTGTCAACATTTGTTCCGGAAATCTTAGCTAAAAGGTAAGCATTTGAATAGACTTGTATTATTCTCCTTGGCACCTCTGTGAGGTGGTCCCTTTACAACAAGACTGAGGTGTCAATGTGAAAAAGCTTGTACTGCCACTTTAACTGTCCCGTAGAAAAACAAAAGATGTCAGTGTGGGCTACCAATCTGGCATCTATCCTGAGAAGTAAAATAACCCCTGAAGGTTTGCTTCTGATCTTATGTGCATGGAATGTACCACGACCTTCACTGAGTAATAAAGGGTGTTTCAAAATTATGTGGGTCTTAAAATAGTTTCTGCATGCCAGGGTTATCTAATGTATTCACATGCCTACAGTAAAGCACCCATTGAAGATTAACTTTAAAAGCCAATACTTCCAGAAATGCTATTACATTATCATCTAATTGGCATTTCTACCATTTAATCAGGCACATGGGTGTAAGAAAGACTGTTAAAACACAGTCTGCAATAAACTGCCCCTCGCAAGGTCGTAGGACAGAATTTGACTCTACAGTTGACATTCATCGTTTAAAAATGCTATGCGAGAAATGCTGTATAAATGTTTGTTTGATGATCATATATAGGGTGGATTATTGTGGATTCTTTTATTTTTAAAATAGAACCAAAGAATAATTTTTATTCATTAAGCACTTCCTTTTGCCATCTAAACATATGCATATTTGTGTGTCTACACACACACAAAGTCTAGCTACAGTCTGTTAACAGCACACAGTTGAGTTCTTTAAAATACAGATATTTCTTATCAAAGAGTTTAAAGATTAAACAAATGTCAGAAGTGCAGTGTTTCATATTCTTTTTTTTTGGTGAATTACTTTAATCGACTAACATGGGGCTACTTCCCTACTTACTGCCTCTTATCTCTCACCACCTTTTTTCTCAAAAACACTTTTCATCATCCCCTGTTGTATCACCCTTTTTTGCATCTAAGTCAGTCATATATCGCTTTGCATATGGCTTCACCGGTCTAAAATTGCCTTGAGTAGGAATGAAAAAAGGAGCAAAAGCATCCTTGCAAACAGCCTGGGCAGCCTGGTGAGGAGAGCTTTAAACTGAGCAGGGAGATGACAACCCCCAGACAAGTAAGGAAATGGTGGCCGGTGTTGGTAAGTGAAGAGCTCAGGTAATTTGGGCAGGAGACCTCATAATCGACACCACAGAGCTGAATGGGGCCCGCCTCAGGCGTAGACATATAAATGGGAAGTGCCGAAAGGACGGACAGGGAGAGCTCTCGTAGCTCCTCTGGGAAACCAGCACAGCTGGTGCCTCTCTGAAGTGCTTGTGCACTGATGCCACTGCATGGGAGCAAACAGGAGGAATTAGAGGTCTGTAAGCAGCTGCAGGGCCACAATCTCCTTTGGATCACAGAGCCATGGTGGAATAGCTCATTCTGCTGCCCTGGCTGGATACAGGCTCTTTAGGAAGGATAGGCCTGGACAGCGAGGAGGCGGGTTGGCCTGTATGTGAGAGCTGCATGAATGCATGGAGCTCTGCCTAGGGACAGATGATGAGCCAGGTGATAGATTATGGGTCAGGACTGGTGGACAGACCAACATGGGCATTGTTGTGGTGGGTGTCTGCTGCAGAACACCTGGTCAGGAAGAAAGGCGATGGAGCAGCTCCTCCTGGATGCCATCTCCATGCACACGAAGGATAAGAAGGTGATCAGAAGTAGTCAGCACGGATTCACAAAGGGGAAATCACACTTAACCAACCTGAGAGCCTTCTGTGATGGAATGACTGGCTGGGTAGATGAGGCGAGAGCAGTGGATGTTGTCTGCCTTGACTTCAGTAAGGCTTTCCACTTTGTCTCCCACAACATCCTCATAGGCAAGCTCAGGAAGCGTGGGCTGGATGAGTGGACAGGGAGGAGGACTGAGAACTGGCTGAACGGCAGGGCTCACACAGTTGTGATCTGTGGCACGGAGTCTAGTTGGAGGCCTGCAGCTAGCGGTGTCCCCCAGGGGTCAGTACTGGGTCCAGTACAGTTCAACCTATTCATCAATGACCTGGAGGAAGGGACAGAGCGCACCCTCTGCAGGTTTGCTGATGATACACAACTAGGAGGAGTGGCCGACACGCCAGAAGGCTGTGCTGCCCTTCAGAGGGACCTGGACAGGCTGGAGAGTTGGGCGGAGGGGAACCTCCTGAAGTTCAAAGATATGGACAGTACTACTCTCATACTTTGCTTCAAGTTTCTGTTTCAAGTTTTCTAAGAACTATCTTACTGTGTGCTTGTAACCCGCCAAGCAGAATCAGGGTCTGAATTCAGCCTGGTGCTTTGCTACCTTTATGTCATGAAAATGCTGTTTCATAAGGGAGTGGGACAAAGAAGCATTGGTTAAACCAGAGACGTCCAAAATATTATTCTGCAAGTTTTCTGAAGTAAAGGGATTAGTGCGAAAAGTAGTTTTGAAAGGAGCCTAGATTTCCAGCTATCAGAAGACATGCAAATAACTTGGCTGCTGGATATTCTGTCAGCTTTACATCTCAAAACTTTCAAGGAGAATAACAAATCAAAATTAGAGCAGAGTGAAACTATCACAAACTATTAAAGACATACTGCAGAAGACAAAAGGGAGACAGGTTAATTTCACTCACAGTATTTCCTATATAACTCCAAAAAAGTTGAATTCTATGTTTTTCTCTACTTATTATCAATAGACTTCAATGCTCATAACCTGTTAAGCCACTATCATTTCCACTTAGAAAAGGTGATAGCCCAAGAAATTGAAACAGTACTAGAACTGTCCTTTATTTTGTCCATTTCTTCATCATAGTTATGGGAGGAAGGGACAGAGTCTTATGCACTTAGTTGAGATGTCCTTGCCCACTGAAGAAAGGCAGGCTGCTCCAGTAGCAGTGGGGCAGAGTAGCTACGGTAGGTTCCTCCAGAAAATAGTTTGGTGCCAGGGGAGGACGTTGCATCAGTCAATCAAGCAGGAAGCCCAGGAAGAGCTGCACTGTAACAGAGGTTGCAGAGTTCAGTGTGTGAAGCTGGACATTGTCAGCACACCCTGAGAGGACATTTTCTTTAATGATTTCACTAATTTAGTGGGGCGGGGGGAGGGGTGGGGGGGCAGGAAGGAATAGGTTTCTTGTCTGAACATCCCTCATCGCATTTATGCCATGCTACATAATTAGCTAAAACAATTCAATTTGTTAAATGAACAAATCAAATTAACTTGACTCAACACTAATTATTCTGACACGCACACACAGCTATTTGTCTCCATTAGACAGATACTGAGTTATCTAGTGTTACCAGACTTGCTAGAGCTGTATAGTGAAAGTATTATCACTGTGACATTCTTAAAAAAAAAAAAAAAAAAATCAGAGTTTTGGTCCGACTAAATACCTGAAAGTATGGGATTCTTACCTATATCTCCTTAAGACAAAACAACCTTTTCCTGCTCTTCCATAAACTTTTGCTGCCACTGCTCTTTGTCCTTTAAACAGTACTTACTTATTGTTTCTGTAAAGCTATCTGCATATTTCTACTGCATGGTAGAGAAAGGTAGCCAAGCTAGATAATGCATCCTCCCCAAACTTAGAGAGTTCTGTTCAGGCTAGCAAGTTTGAAGATTTCACAATGTGTTAGAGTACTTTTACAGCGTACTCTTCCTCAGTCCTTAAACTGCTGTATTTCAGGATAACCAGTCACTGAAATTGAGGTTTTTTTTTTTAAAAATATCTGCTTCTGGTTGTGATTTTGCACCCACAGCTGGCCTAAGGTACAGTGTGAATGGCACTATCACACGCAAAAATGACAGACCACGTAATATTTTAGAACAGCATTGTTTATTCCTCTCACCCAGGAAATTAAACAGATTGTCTCCTTTCTGTTGCCAAAATCCTGGAAGCGTGAAAAACCTAACGAGTTATAGTGTCTTTGCAAATTACAGAATTATGATTCAGGTGTTCTGGTGGATCTGTGTATCACTGCAGTGGGGAAAGCTGTTTTCAGCATGAGTTCTGTTCCCTCTCCAGCACTGATACTACTGTCTTCTCTTTCTGATCTATCCTACCAACCACTGCAATTCTATACTTAGCAGCTTCCCACCGAGATGATTAATGTGCCTGATTTAGTACAAAATGTAGCAACTAGATTTCTAATTGGAAATAAGGTGGTCTCATTGTGTGATGATGCTTTTGGCCCACTTTCACATTTAGATGTTCATGATGATTTGCTTGGGCTCTTTTCCTAATAAATGGATGGATGTATCTGTCCTTATGTCCCTTTTGGGGCCATTCACAGGTGTGTATGAATGGATATTAAGTGTTTGAATATGATGCTGTTCCTATTATATGAAATAATTCTGTGGGGAAAAACTTTTAATCTCTGTAGGTTCTGCCAGTTTTTTATTGCTTAGGATACAGCAAGTTCCCCTTACTGAAATATGCTGTAAAGATATTCCAAATTTTAACACATTGTGAAATCTTCAGATTCAGCCATTTAAGTAGGGTGTCCAACCAGCACGGATCAAAAATGGGTAAGATAGGAAAGCTAAACAACTGTTTCAAATTGAACCTACCTCGTGACAATCCATCTCACAATCTACTCTATTTCAAGCCCTTCTTGAGGGAGAGGGAAAGGGTCTTTTCCTTGATTCATGGGGAAAAGAGACTGCAGTCCTGGGGCTCTCATTTATCTGACCAGTAAGAACGCAAAACGTGGACAAAACAGAACAGAGACACAAAGAAAAAAAGTGAAAAAGAACAGGACAGAAGAAAAATGCCATGTATGATTCAAGCACAGGAAGGATGGAAAAGAAACAAAGGTAATACAAAACCAAAGGTGACTACGAATTAGTCTTCATTTTGATGTCAAAACATTACAATACATAAGTGTCTCCTACGGTCACACAGGGCGTTTTCATGCCTTCTGACCAGACACATACTTTAGCAGCCTAACGTTGGAGTGATCGGTTTGTATGTAGTCAGTGAGAAGTAAACTCTCGGCTTTTATGTTCTGAAACTGTCTGTCCACTTGCTCTGTGGGGTGGGCTGCATTCTTAATTTTGACCTTTAAATTAAATGCCTACAGTTATATAGCATAAGTATCCCACAGATCTTATTAGAGTCTGCTTTTCATTCAAACCCGCGTGCAGACAATTTATGTTATGGACACCGCAAAAAAGATGATATCAAATCAAGGGATCTAGTCCTGCAGCAGAAATCAGCCAGAGGACCAAAGACTACCACCAAAATAGCTTCCATGCATCCAGCTATGGTAGGTAGGTTCAAGAGAAGATGTAGTTCCTATCAGGAGGGAAGGGGAAACAAATGGGGGTGTGGCAGGAAGATACCTCATATTTGACAAAGCTGCTACTATGGTTCTACTGAAGCAGCCCATGCACCTCAGTGCTCTGTGTTTTGCTGAATGTTAAACTCCCTATGGAAATTAACACATTCATCTGATGGGTAAATCCCAGGGACTGCCTTCAATCCACTCTCCCTATGCCAGCACTCCAGAGCCTCTGACAAAGACATCGAGCATGCTTACTCTCCGTTATTCGCTCCAGTCTCTGCATTACTTGTCTGGATGCATGCTTCCAAAACGCTGGGTCTCAATTCCTGACTCAAGTCAGGACTCGGAAAGACTCAGGACTGGAAGAAAGTCCCCAGACCCAAATATGCTCAGGCAGAAGGATGAGATGCATTGAAATGGTAAACCCATCCGCCCCTCTAAGTCTCGGCTAAAAGAGCAAGGAACCTCAGAACTCCTCTTACAAAGGGAAGACAGGAAGAACGGGCAGGTAAGGACATACGCTTGAAATTCTACGCTACTCAGGGAGCTGGAAGGGAATTCCAACAACTCCAGGTGGACAGGACCCGCCAGAGCCAAGCCCACGTGGAAAAGCAAACGTGGAGCTGACAACTGCCTCCATCCTGAACTCGGATTCCATTTGCCCTACCTCAATCGCATGGTGACTCTTCCCTGTGCCCTCAAACTGAACAAAGATTTCCCAGATTCTTTGCTCTTTTCCCTTGCATCCCATCTCAGTTTATCCTCCTCGCTGACCCAATCTCCTTCCCCTTTCCCTTCCTCCCTCTCTCACTTCCTTACGAACAATCTTGCTGAAGTGATTTGTGAGAATAAGTGTTTTCTGCATTTTCTGCTGTGCTCAGATTACATCTCCTCTCCCTCTGAGAAAAAAAACACTAACAAACAAAGGCTGGAGTTAGATGTCTTTCATCCACTCGTAAGGTCTGACAGAGAAATTAAAAAAATCAACGTTCACAGAACGCAAGGCAGAAACGAGTTCTACTGAATGCTACTCTGAGGAACCCATTTCAGAGGAAAATCAGCTACTCCAAGTCTCTTCCACATCTCAGACTGCATATACATCAGTTAAGCCATTAATGCTAGGCACGTGCCTATAGCAAAAGCAAAACTTCTTTCTGAATTTCAGCACTGCCCTCTAAGGTAGCTCAATCCCATGTAGTAGACAACCTAAATATCAAGCAATTGAACCTATTTGTACACTACTGAATCATTATTTTAACCATTTGGCCTGTGTGCCCAGATGCAGGCACAGGCACACTTCAAGAATCTGTCAACCTTAAAAAAAAAAAAAAAAATCTAGTTTTGAATTCCTTCATCTCTAGAACTCCTTCCTCAGTTCTGCCTAATTTGCCAAAATAACCCTACCTGTACTCGCAGGGACACATGCATTTTTCCACAATATAAAAAAGGCTGCAGTTTTTAGAGCTCTTGAATGAGCTGACCTCTAAACAGAGATGGATTCTTAACTTTACAGCAGAGCTCCAATAAAGCATGTTGCCACATACTCATCACTGGCAATAACGACAAAAATGTTAAAAACTGCTGCTCATCCAGGGAGCACTGTCTGTCCTATGAACTGGGGGTAGAATTCAGGAATCCTGTCTTCCAGATATGTTTTTAAATCGGCAGGCCCTCCAGATCTTGCCCTGTACACAAGTTCCATTTTCACAATTAAGATGCTTTCCTGCCTCCGGTGGGAAGCTTCTAGAGCTCTTCGGTTCTCTTTGGTACTAGCTGCAAGAACCCGTGCAGTTGGCAGCAAGGACTATCTACATTTTGCAGCTTTCAGGTGTGGTGAACTGGAAATTCTGCAGCAGCTTCAATTAAAAAATTAATTTTTTTGCTGAATTAAATATGAAAATGAATAATATAACTAGCAAGGTATTCCTTATGTATTTATTTTTATATTGCATTTAACACAAAATTCTGTTTTAAAAAGTCATTCAATTTCATGACGTTTTCTGTTCTGAATTCCTCCTAGACAGAGGTCTGCGCTGGCAACATCAACCTTCCTAACAAAAGATAATGGGGTAAAGCCAGAGATTTGGGGTGGGAGCACTGAGGCTTTTGGGTTCTGGGAAGGCAGAGAAGATTGGACTTTTTCCTCAAACAGGTGACAGCAGAGGCCTTTGGCACTTTGGGTAACAGTAGCAGTATAGAGGCATCACTCACGCTATCATCCTGCCATGGAAGAGGATGAAAATGACCTAAAAGCTTCCAAGGCATCTTTATATTTCCTCTCATTAGCAACCCACTTCCTTCTGCCTCAAATTGCCATGGCTGCATTCACCAGAGAAACCCTTAAATTCACTGAGCATGCTTGCTCATTTAAAGGATCATCTGATAATGTTATCAGAATTGGATTTCAATGTTTAATAACAAATGGAAAGAATTAGAAAATTTTGCACTCTTTCTATGCTTTTATTTCAGGCACTTGCAGAGCAACGAGGTTAGCATTTCATTTGTCACTTTTTAAAGTTAATTTTTAAGATCATGTTCTCTAGGAACGTGTACTTTAGATGGACTTAACTAAGCAATGCAGCAGCAATGAGTGGGTTCCACGGTGAACAAAGTAGCTTTAAAATCAAGTAAAATAAGACTGCCCCAGTTAGGGGAAACATCTGCAACAATCAAGCTCAATCCTTCAAAAATTGTCTCCTGTGGCAAAAACACGGGAGCCAATGCAAGAGGTAGGCTGACAGGCTAGTTAATCCTGTGTGTAATACATGAAAAAAATTCACTGGCATCTTGCTGGTGAATGTTAGTAGACCGGGGTCAGGAACACACACTCTGGCATAACATTTCTAGAGAACTACTTGACCAGCAGAAATCTGAGATGCTCAATTCTAACAGTAGCCCTTCCTGTCCAGAGGTTTTTGATCCAATTTACTTATTAAAAACATGAATGAGCTGAGCTCTTGGGACAATGAAAGAGGTAGGAAAATACCACCAATATTACGGAAACAGTCCAGGCCTTTGAGTGATGCTTAGGGTGATTATTCATTTACTAATTGTTTTTGTGCAGGTATTTTACTGGGCTAGCAGTTCACGCTCTCCATGTGAGAGCATTCCCCTATTTAGAGCTCCTTCAGCTCCTGCTAAATTGCTCACCGTTGCCCTACTTGAAATGCCAGCACATACACAGAAATGTCAGGATAAAACACAGCTACGGAGTTCATTTTACAGCATCGCTGCTACTGACAGGGTTTTGTTTCTGAGCAGTTACTTTCATGCTGCAAAAGGACATGTTGTTACTCACAAAGCGTACATTACTCTGCAAGTGCTACAAACAATAAATCACTCTGCCAGATCCCAGTAGCTCTGGCACACTCCAAGCCTGCTGGGTTTTTTCCCCTATGTTATCATGGTTTAAATCTTATTATCATCAGAAAGACGGCCAGGACTTTCAAGCTACTTCAGTTCATTGCCACCTAGCCTTCCCTTTCCAAAAGGAAGGCTCCATGATCCATTTCGTATGTCGTGCTCATGATTTAAAAATGGAGAATTAAAAGGTAACTAATCCACAGCTTTTTTCACAAGGTGCTTAAGACTTCTTCACTATTGAATCTGGGCTAGTTCAGAGTTGCCAGCAGAGAGGCTTTTCCATTTGTTTCTAACTTGCAAAGGCCAGCTTTCGTGTTACAGTTACTTAGAGGTAGACTTAAGTGGTGCAGTACAGAGATACACAAACATGCTTTACATGAGCAAAGGCAGTATAACCACACAAATTTATTTATCCTGTACCTGGATTAGGTCGGATGCCTGTGCAGGAGCGTCACTCCAAGCCCGAACATGAACATCACGTATGCCAGGACCATTCCAGTGCCTGCCTGATGACTTTGTTCACACCTGGATCTACAAAGGGCCACAGACCTATGGCTCCTCCCTTACCAATGTAAGAAGGAAGGTCACCAAGATGTTGGGGAACTGGACCTTTGGAGGTGAGGAATTTGCTTCTGTTAGTTCCCTCTTCCCACTTTGCAACTCCAGATCTTACTCCTTCATTCCACCTTTACCTGATATACCAACATACTAGCCAGCCAGTTCATTATGCAGCTTAGAGGCTACATACGACTATGTCTCTGCCTATGCCGTTGAGCAGTGGAAAGCTGCTCTAATTTTCTTGTGTTGCCAATAGCCTCTGCGGGCTCTTAAAGAAGCTGGAGACTGCCAAGTTTAGGAATGCTTTTGCACCTCCTCTTCTTTCAGATTATGCTTCTTCATTGCCAAAGGAGACTCTCTAGAAGGTGCTCTGCAGTTGTATGAGCTGGTCTAATTAATCAGGTCACCGTTTCTTGTTGCTGGTAAATAGCTACACTCCAGCAATGTTGGGGAAGAAAAGCTTGACGTTTGGCTAAATGAGAATGATAACTGAAGTTCTGCAGGTACAAATGAAAAATAAATTAGGCTCCATCTCAGTTTCAGGTCTGTATTTTGAGTGGTAAATATTTGGTTTGCTTTGTCCACTAAAGAATCTAGATCCTAGTCTCCTCAAACGCCTTTTCCTTTCCCCCTCCATTACGACAGTACAGAGTAGCAGTGTCTCTAAGGGGCAAGGCCTGTATTGCCCAACAGTTCTGTCCTACTTGTATCACACAATACAACAGAACACCCCAGATTTAGCTACCTCTATTTTACTTATCCTAGGGCTTTACTTCAAACAGAGCTTCACTATTTTATTCTTTTCTTGCTAACAAGCAACTTCTGCTGTTAACATAGGAGAAACATAGGAGCCATAGGAGAAACATGCACAAAAATAACTTTCATTCTCCCTCTTCCTAAAAAGTCTTGGATAAATGTAACATTTCATAAAATATGAATTCATAATACATTGCTTTCTCAGCAGGTAAGAAGTAAACATGGATATCAGCATCTAAAAATCTGAATAAAGATCAGCAAGTAAGTAGATAACAGCTACTTAATGAGGATGTTTGAAAGGAAAGCATGTAATCTGATTTGTACTGCATAATTCTTTTTGTATTATTTATTTTACACTTTAAATGACCTCACTTTATTTAATGTATTCAGCAGTCTCAGCAGCTCACTGCGACACAATCATTTAGCTTAAGCTCTGATCAAGTAGCTGCTCTCCAGCTTATTTAGTCTCCTTCCCAACAAGGAAATTTACTCTCCGAACTCAGTCCCACAGAACTACATGAAATAAGGATCTGGCTGCTGAAAGCTTCTATACTGTAACAGGAACTTGCAGCACCATGTGGTCTGAGAAACACTGTGCTGTAGCAGATACTCCATAAGCCCTAGCTTCAGCTGAGTCAACAGGAATTGAAGGGGCTATTGAAACAAGCTCCTAGAGAGGTAAATCCTCAGGCTTCCAAGAGGCTGGAACACAGGGGACCACTGGGAACGCTTGCCCGACAGAACTGATCAGCAGGAAAGATCCTACCAATGTTGCATACACCGAGACTAACTCATAATATAAATTTCTGCATCTCTGTAGTCATTATATGGATGTTTTTGTGGCTGCAAAGGATAGCTTCATGATCTAGAAGGGAAATAAAGTGTGAAATAAATATGAGCCATGAGCAAACACAGATGGGTTTACAGAAAGAGAGTGGGAGAGAGCAAGCACTTAGCTAAACCTCTTGTGGTCCACTAAGAAACATGAACTGTACTGTTTCAGATAAAATATGATAATAAACTAAGATCACTTTGTGGATTTATGCTTACAAAGACCAATAAGTCGAAAAGAAATATGTAATTTTCTGAAACACTAGGAAAGAGGAGGAAGAGTGAAAAATAAAAGGCTTTGAGTAGAGACAGTTATGGTATAAAGCAGCTATTATTTCAGAGCCTAATCCAGGCAGATGCTGAGTCCCCTTAGCTTTCAGACAAGTTTGCAAGTGTCACGCATCTTGCGAGAAGCTCTCTGCATCTCACAGAACCAGGCCCCTAGTCTGTAATATCACCTAAGAAAACCATTAACAAGCAATGCCTTGCATAACTGGTACTAAAGCCAGGCTTAAAATTGGTACTAAGTCCAAGCTTAAAAGAATATATATATACACACATATATATTCTCTCACTCTGGGGCAAACAGAAAAAAGGGTTATTCTGAGCCAGCAGAGGAATAACAGACATGAGATCTGAGACATGAAACGCCCACGGGTCTCCAGCACAGCCATCAGGAGTGCCAGGTAGGGAAGGAACAAGGGTCAGATCAGCCATCCAGCTCTCACTGGTTTCCAGGCAGGCACCCACACAGTGGCACCTAGTGCAATCTGAGATGCCCTAGGATAGACTAAAGGAGACGGTAGATGTGACCCAGCAGCAACAGCTGGATGTCAGGCAGGATATGCTAGCACATCTCAAAGAGCACTCGATGCCATGTTTGGGCGACTGAATCCCTTAGATCAGAAGTCAACACTGCAGATCCACTTATCCCTCTCTATGGAGCTAAGATACTGAAGCAGCCGAAGTACCCTTACAAAGCAATGGATTTCTACAGTGTTGTAATGCACATAAACCTGAAGTGTCCTTAATTAAAATTAAGGGCTATGCTTGAAGAAGCTTTCCGTAAGAATTTAGATACATTAAATAGGCGTATTTCTTACTAAATGCTTCTTATTTTATCTAAGCTGAACGTGTTCTAGCAATTTTATATTTGGGAGCATAACTCCTTAAGTTAAACGTGATCACTACACATATTGTTTTTGCATGTGGCCAGACTACGCATATGAATTTCCTGTGCTGTTCATACACAGGTCCTTGTCATGGGAAGCAGCTGGAAATGCGTACCTGCATGTTTATAACTATGTACGTGTACCCAATTTGGAAAACAGAACACATTCCTTGTTCTTGGAGACACCTTGGTCTCACAATGGCATTACAGAAAACATGACAGTCCTCAGGCAACAAAAGGGCTGTGGTTTTTCTTTCAGATCGTACTCGCACTCCTCCTAAGGCACATACATGTAGAAGAACCACCAAGTGGCAGATGAGAAGCCAGTAAAAGGCTCAATGAATGTCAGTTAGTGTCGCTTTTTCTGGTGCTGGCTAAATGATATCCTGCTGTCATCTAAAAATAGTAAATATCCTTTCTGATCCTAAACTAGTAGGGTGAGATAGAAGGATTTTAAACACAACTGCATTTTCCAGGAATTACAACGTAAAAAAGCCGATTTCCCCTAAGCCCCAGAAATCTTACCATTCATTATATTATACAAAAAACAAAGCCCAACCATAAAAATAAGTAAAGCTAATCAACTAGATATCTCATTCTGTAATACATACGTTAGGCTCTCATGCTTTTGCCTCTTGCCTCTGTTTTATGTATTCACTGTATTCCCACTGACTTAAGACAACCTGAAATTTGTCATAGCAAAAGGAAAATCAGGGTCATTGAATTCACCAGTCCATGACAGAAAAACAAGCTACTTTTCATTATGTATGTACAGATATATGAGCATTGATTGGTACCTATTTTGGAATGCTAGTATAGTGTGCTGTTTGTCACACTGCCACAAAATGTTATAAATACACAGCTAATAAAGATGCTCAAACTGTAGATGCAGACTTGCAATACGGACAGCCTACTTGCATCTAAATTAAGTAGGTTCATTTTAATTCTAGATACAGAACAGTGCTGAATGGCACCGTTCTTTTCACGTGTAAATCTGGACAGGTTTTCGGACTTGTAGTATTTTGCACACGGAACCAACGCTCCCTCAGCTCCAGTAGCTCTATAGGATCTCGCGTGGTTCCACTGAATGAAATGAAAAAGGAAATCAAAGAACTACAAACCACTACACAGGTGCTTTCCTGAAAACTGAGTGCAATATAGTAGGGACAAGAGGAAGACAAGGTAGAAAAATTGACAACATGGATCCTAATTTACACTCCCTTCCTCACACTCCTAAACAGTTTTATTTCCATTTTAGAAGGATGGAAATAGTGAAAGCTTCACCATCCCCAGGCAAGTCATTCCAGGTGGACAGTGGGGAGGAACTGTATAGATGTCGCAGGCGTTTTCATTCCAAATTCTCCTGGATGCATCTTACCTGTTGTCGAGCACCTCCTAGTCAGACATTCTCTCTTACACCCTTGCCAGTGCTTACTGCTCTCTCCTCTCAACTAAATTTTGATCTCCTCTTTTACTAAAGCATGAATAAAATACCCTCATCTTTTAGTCTCCTATCTAATACTCTCCTAATAATAAAAAAGAAAAGGCAAAGGAGCTGCCTGTGATATCATTTTTTGCTTCTCATAATCTGGCAAATCTCTCTTCCTTTTAAATAACAACTTCACTCTCTCTCCATGCTATCCTCCAGTAGAGCAATATACTTTTCCTCATTTTAAAAGACCTTTTCACCCCAAATAAATGTTTCACAGTATCAACTCATCATGTGTCAGTTCCACCTCCTCATTACCAGACCCATTTTCTCTTCCATGGAGATGTGCATAATTGCTTTTATACTGTATAGCATATATAAATCACGTGAAATTTGGTCATGTGTTGTAAAAAATAGCCCTGCAATTGTTTTCAACTACAGAACTTCATTCCAATTATTTCTAGCCATCAGATCTAAGTTGCAAAGTCCAAAGTCACTTTTTACAGCCGCTCTGACAGAATATGGATTACTTTTTCCAAAACCCAGCTTCAGTAATTTGACATTTATTTACCTCGGTCTTACTTTCAATGCTATTGTGATCCGAATCCCACAGGCCTTGAAATTGATTTTGAAACAATGCTTAAATCTTTTCAAATGGCAAATTGATTTTGGTACTTGTTTCAGAAGTTGCAGCTCACTCTGCCTTTCCGTTTTCCATGCTGTGCACTGATGTCCACTGTTTACCATCTTGGCTTATTGTATGAACTAACCCAGTAAGAATTGTGAATCACTATTACCACAGAGGGAATATATGGGCAACAAATAGAATTTCCCTGATACTTTTAATAAGCAATGACTAATAGCTTTTTTATTATCAAAATAGTGACAAAAATAAATGATATTTAAGGTTACATTTTTACTGCCTCCTTTTTTGTATGTACAAAAAGATGGCCACATAGTCATGCTGGGTAATTAGCTTTGCAGTTTTTCACATGGCTGTTCAAGTGCAGCTTTATGCACTCAGACGTAAATTTTTCCTATTTGAATAAATGCAAACACACAAACCAGAAGCCTGATGAAGATCTGGCTATTTAGTCTAGAGGATATTGCATATTAGGTAACAAAGTCTAAGTTTCAAAGTTGCAAATTATTGCTATGGTTTCCCTTTAATCATCTACAGTTTCTATAGGAAAAGAATGACACTTAATTCATTGAAAATAAATCTGACCAGAGACTACTGCAAAATTCAGAACGTGCAAAAGCTCCCAGAAATAGAGCAAGAAAACCTGCATAACTGGTGCATTCACACTTTCAAAGTCGTTCTGTTTTACTGATTTATTCTCCTTCTGTTCTTAAAGCCTTTTCCTATAAGTTATCTTATTTTCTAACAAATGTTACTTTAAATCTTCCCATTTGCTTTTGTTTACAAATTTCATTGCTTGAAATTTCCAGTAAATATCTGCAACAGAAACTTTTGACCTTGCATATGCCCCTCTTTATCCTAGAAGATAAAAGACTATATGAGAAAGAGCAGCATCAAATTTCCTTTCCTTTTACTAGGCTCCCTTCTTCCTGCTAGATGGCACACACAACCCTTAGGCTTGCTGTGTGCTAAGTTATCTGTCAACACTTTACAACTTCCCTCAACATCTCTTCCCTCCACAGATTTATCACAGTTGATTACCCCTGGCAGTTCCTAAAAACTTTCAAAATTTGGTCCGCTGAAATTCAATACCAGTGCGAGATGACATAAGGACAGTCTACAACCTTGATACGTAGATTATGATAAATTTTTAGTACACATCTCTACTTAGCCTTGACTAGACTTATTCCATCTGCCATTCAATGCCTAGAAGCATACCTGGGACATACTATATGAATCATGAAACCAAAAGTGTATTCCTTTCCTAGAAACAATGTGTTTCCTTGCCTTTCCTAGTCAATAAGTAAACTTTTCTTTGTTTTTCTTGTACTCCTCACTTCTACAGTGCATCAAGTACTCTGACTGAAATTGTACCATTTGACTGCTTTCCCCAAAGCAGACAGATATAAATTTTTTTCATTTTTTTTTAAACCAGACTTTCTATTAGAAATCGTTTCAATGAGCATGCTATTGCATGCATTATGCAGGCAGAGCAGTAAGACTTCTCTTTGGGAGGGTGGGGCCTGCAAATTTTGTATCAGATTATCAATACACTGGAAAGTCAAAAATTTAAAAGAAATATTCTGTGCATCTCCTGCTCTAATTTTTGATCCAAAAATGAAGGGGCATTTCTCATGTTGATTTGAACATATAAGGGCCACATATAGAAGAAAAAACCTTAGTTACACTGAGCTATTCTTCTTTTATCTGTCCTTCTGCCTCTACTCAAACCACATCGCTCTTGGTATGTCTGTGACTCACTGTCATTTGCTCACCCCCTCATGGCAGCACTCTATGACTTCCTCCGGGTGACTGACAAAGCATGAGATGGAACTTAAAGTAGCTTCATAAGAGGAAAAAAAAAAGTCTGCCACTTGCCACACCAAACGCAACTTCTCATCTCTTCCTACTATGCTCCAGTCTCATACTGCCTGTGCTTCCCCTCTCAGCCTGCAGATTTTTCAGAGCAGAAGAACGCATATTTGAAGCTTCAATCTGCAGATGTTTCCAAGATGTGGCCATGGTTAAGAGATTTTCCTTTGGTTTTGTCTGGCTCAGGGGAAGAGGAAAGCAAAGGGACTTTTTTCAACCATTCTTTCCTCTGCATTCAGATACTTCAGAAACACTTTCCAAATGTTTTCTCAGGGTTTGGCCTAAAATCATTGTGTACTGCATCCTAAAATTCTCCTCTAACATACGTTATTTACCTTAAAGCTGAAAATGTCTTTCCACTTTGGGGGAGAGAAAAAAAAAAAAAGCTTTTATGAAAGCCGCCTTGAGTTTCTTGCTTTTCAGACCAAGTCCATTCAGTTGTCAAGGGAGCAATTAGGATTTTTACGAAATCAAACTTAGTAGGAAGCTGATCCACTAAATAAGGAAGTGCCATTATGCACAGTCTCTTTCCAAGGCCAAATTGCCATATGCTGCTGTTTACTGCTCCCTTCACTCACAGTCCCTCTGGAGAAAGTCTACTCTGCCTACTTCAGTCCGCTAACTCAGTCTTCCCAACTGCGTGTACTTTACAACTGATGTTCAGTTGCAGGCTAATGTGTCTTCTTGCACCCCAAGGTGCTGACATGTATTCTTAGCGATTTAGGCACCCTTGAAAGAAGCAGACGCATCCTTTCCACATATGTATCAGGTGCCATGACAGGGACACAGGCTCAAGTCAGGGTCCATGACAGGATACACCAAAGACACAAGGCAGCTGACTGGGAGAAATAACACTCTCTTGCTCTGTGCACGATCATATCTCATCTCTGACTCCTTGTGAGTAGCAGGGGACAGCTGGGGAAGCGGAGGGGAGGCTATAGCGTTGTTCTGACTCCCTTCCCCTGCATCACAGGAGCAAGAGGGAGAGGCTGTGGGAGAAGAGCTAAAACTCTGTCACCCCAGCCTAAACCTACATGCGTTATAACAAAACAGCAGCTTTACTACATATCATAGAGGTTAAGCAGTACCTTCTGTGTAAAGACGGATTCTTCAAAGGGCTCTACAACACCATTGCCCATAAGGAGTCAGGACTGTCTAGTGCAAAACACTCAAATTTGGGTTTTAGCTTGGTCCCTCTTCTTCTGTAGCCAAGTTTAAACCCCTACACCCAACCACTACCTTCCTGAGTGCAATAAACCTTATCACCTATTATCTTCAAAAAAATCCTTGAACTGAAAGCTCCAGCCAAGATGCGCCTATCACACCCTCACCTAATTCTTCTCTCCTGCCAAGTCTAGCATGCCAGGTCACAGACAGCACACCATCTCCCTGGCTGCCTCCCCGCCTTGTCCTCCCCTCCAAAGGAGCTTTGGCATCACTTGCTGCCTTCACACGCCTCCAAGCAGCTCGCCCCTTGCACCCTTTCCTGCTACCCACCTAAATAAATACTGGGATGGAAGTCGGGGCGAGGTGTACAACTACCAGCCTCAAACTTCTTCCTTTTTCTGACCCCCAAAAGCAGAGGGGCTGCCCTTCCAAGGAGGGCGGACAACACACGCTAGCAGCAGCAAGGACCATTTCAGAGTCAGTAAGCACAACTGCAAGGAAGAAAGCACCCAGACTGACTCTCACGCACTCCCTTACTGAGCTTTATCTTTTCTGTTAAAGATGTTGAGTTTCCTTTAGGGCTACGGAATTAACAGCCTCTGCTGCTGCCACGTTGTTTGCTTCAGGGAAACTTTCAGGCATCTCAGACAAAACACACATAGTCACAAATGCGGATGGGAAATAAAAAATGATAAATGAAACTGCTAATATCATACTTATCGATGTGCTGTTAAGAACCCACTGATGTAGCAGAAATGTAACACGGGTGAGTAAGCAACAGAAAAAAAAAAGTTTTTAAAGCCATCTTCAGATCTCTGGAAACCCACATGTTGTTTCCTGGCACTCCAACACTTACCAGTTGGTTTGTATAAAATTAAGGAAGTGGCACAGGGATACCCATTTCATTATCACATTCATTCATTATCACATTCATTCATTATCTTTCATCCTCGCTCTCACTAGATGGGAGGCAAGCTACATATCACCACCCATACAGGCCCCAACATCCAGGATACTGCATCAGGCTCCCTCTTGCCTTCACCTTCTCAATCCAGCCCCAAGAGTTTCGCAGGATATGTGGCAGAGCTTCAGTGTGAAAGCTGAAGAGGACCCCAGCCTCAGTGCACTGCTGTAGGTGTTAAGAATTATGGTTTAAGTTGCCCTCAGGGCAACTTAGTTCCTAGCGTCATGCTTTCAACTCAAGGGCACTGCTGTCCCACCTCACTGTGCTTTCAAAGAATACAGTGGGCTCAACTCTGTCCTTTCAAAGAATCATCCAAGGCAACTACCCTGAAAGGCCAGCCTGCATTCACAGGACTCAGGGAGGTACCTGCTCACAGCTTTTACTCAGCCTTGTCTATATGGTGGAGATTCAGAAACACTCCTGCTCTGAGAAGTGATAATGACAATATCTAGTCTGGGAGCACCTTCTGTCTTCTGCAACCAGGTGCAAACGCTGAATCTATGCCAGAGATATCTAGGTGCCCATTTTCCTCTCCGTTCCCATGCTCCCTAATACTCTGGTTTCCAGAGAAAGGAAACTCAGCTGTGCAGGCTGTAGAGAAGCTATGGGACATACTATGCAACCCTCATGCTGAGTAGCTTGGGAAAAGGACTGGAGAGCGTTACAGAACGGATCTCTTGGGAATCCTTGTGTAGCACATGTACATTGTAGCAGCAGCAGAGACACCGAATCTGGGGCTTAAGAGCCCATCTGAAAGACTGAAAGTCCAGCATTGTAGAGCCTAACTTTTAAGAACCTATGCCTTTTTTCAGGGATAGCCTGAAGTCTATAAAGAACATGCAGCTGGTGACTTTAGATGGCTCTTCGGGGAAGGACATCTATTAACCCTTAAGTAAATACAGACATATCTTGTTCCTCGTGTTCATGACAACTGAGGACTGAAAATGATGCCAAACATATGGATAAACAACCTGTACAATGTTGTTCTATGTTGACTTAGTACCTTTTTAAGACAAAATATCAGAGTGTGTAATTTTACATTAGTTTCCTTTTAGTGAAAGTAGATCATTATACTTATATTATGCCTATCTGAATACATTTGATGGCCATCTGAAATTCCAGCAATGAATGGCTCAAAGCCAGACCTCTCCTAGTAGCTCTCAGACAGAAACAGGTGGAAGAAATCAGTGGCTGTTATAAGACAATTCACTAGGAGGTTCAAGGAATCTCATAACACACATTAATGACATATCTTGCCTTTAGGGGCAATTTGCTCCTAGACCCAAACACCTCATTTTGGTTTACATTCTGAAAATGAAGGGTCTGATTGCTTTTTATACCTTTTAATCCTATTTAATACAACCGCAGCTGTTTCTCCTGCTTCATTATTTGGCACCAAAATCTCCAGTGATGCATAGAATAACTTTAAAATTGTAGAGTAGAATCATTCGGTGGTACAATCATTTTCTTTTTAATAATGGCCACTTTCGAGAATGCCAAGAGTGGAATAAACTGCCATACTCCAGTGAGTTCTCAAGATTCATGGAAAAAGATAATTAAGAAAATATTTCTCTCTGTCAGGATTGCAAATTATTTCTGTGAATTCCTCTGAGATCTGTACCCTATATCCTCAGCAGTTCTGCCTGCAATTGAGGTTGATTGAGTAAAAGAAGGTACACAGGCAAACTGAAAAGGAAAGAGCTATCAAAATCTTGTTAAGTAGGTCATTATTGGCCTCATACAGCTTTTATGACAAAGTTCAAGGCAAGGACTGCAGCGTACAGTGCCAAGACCCTGTAGAGATCTCCCAAGTGATAGTGGTGAAGAGAACTGGGAAGAAAGACGAAATCTATCTTGTCTAAGCTACTGTTGCTTCTTGCTTTCTTCCAGGGAGATGCAATCAGAGTTAATCAGGTATTAATCTGCACAGCCCATCGCTGCACACACCATCATTTGAGCTTACTGTTTGTCTCACTCTATGTGCTTATTTTATCTTTCTGCATTAAACAGTATCCTTAGTTTATGCGTATAATTGGTTAACTTGCCCATACTTCGAGAGGTAAAAGAACAATTAAACGCTGTCCCTTTTTTTGCAAGGATATTCAAGCATGAAGAATCAGAACAAAGGACACCAAGGAAGGAAAAGGGAGGCAAAGAGAAAACCACGTCACCAACCCTCTTTGATCATTAAACTATGCTTAAAAAAAAAGGCTTCTCAACCAAGCAGGAGGAAAGGAAAGCCCAGGAAAATGCTGATTCCAAAGGCTTCAAAGAAGAATCAGGCTTTTGCCATTATACATAACAAACCCTCATTCAACTTCTGTTCTTCAGGCTGATAACACTGCATATAGCAATATGGCCCCCTTATAACACTTTTTTTTTTTTTTAAAGTAAGTAGCTCAATTAATCCAGTTCATTAAAACATACTGAAGTATGGGTCTCAGATATATTGGTCTTCTCTCATTTAAGCTGAAGGACTATCCCTTCATATGGGGAATAAATTAATTTTAGACCATCAAAAAAAAAAAACTAAAGAAAAAAACCCCTAGCATTTATAATTATAGTAAATCGTTGCATAAGGGGCTATGGTCAATATGAAACAAAAAAGCATATTTTTTATAAGTATGCACTTACGCATGTAAAGAATCTGAACAGGTGTTACTCGTTATAGTCTACCACAGAAGCTGTCAGAGCCTATAGAGAAATACAACGGCTATTAAAAATGATTCACCACACTTATTAACATGACAAAGCATAGGAACTGTGAACTAGTAATTAGAACGCATGAGATTTGATAAATATAAGGTTTTAAATGTTCTTTAAGGACCCATTCTTGAAACCCCTTACTTACAGGAGTCCATAATCACTCAAGGCCAACAGTGTATTCAGTAGGATTATTTGCATGAGTAAGAATTAGTCAAAAAGAGTAAAATTTGGCAGGGTCAGGCACTGAATGTAAGCCCTTTTCACCAATTTTTATTTTAAAGTTAAAAAAAGATGAAATCAGAAGCTTCACCCTAGCTGGGCCCAGGGAATATATAATGCTAATCCAGGACTGTGAGGGTTGGACCCCCGAGTACAGTACAAGTACAAAGAAATACAAGAACAAACTTCGAGGGCTGAGATGTACTCTCATTTATACCAACGTAAATCTGGACTGGCTCCTTTGACTTGCATCAACATAGCCAAGAAGAACGTTCCCCTGCCATCTAGCCAAGGAATTGTTTCCATTGCCGAGCCCTTAATCAAAAGCCTCCAGAACAAATTCAAGCCCTTCTGCAGTCACAAAAAGCCTCCACAGCAGGAAGCCTCAGAAAGCCACCGAGAGGAGCTGAAGTCAGAATGAGGGATTTAGGGAAATACTAAACTGAGAAATATTTTAGTGATATTTACATCGAAGAATATACACACAGTAAGGAAGATTCACCATCTGCAATATCAAATGCTGGGGCTCTCAAAAGAGTGGAGGGTATGCTGCTTCTACTCTGATGCCAATAAAAATAAGGTTGTGCATACTGTGTTTCTGAGCCCCAGTGGACCCAACCTTTCATTTCACAACCAATAGGTACAAAATGGAGCCTTATATCTGCTTCAAGAACACTTGAACGTGTCATTAAAAAAAAAAAAAATTAATGGTTCTTTTTATTTCTCTCTTTCATACATAACCCTGATTAAGTTCTATTATCCATATATATTTTCAAAGGTTTTCATGGATTTTAGTGCCATACTTAAAGATGTGCCTTTTAAAACACCTTTCACGGCTTTACAGACATCTAATAACGTTAACAAATGCTCAAGGCAAGCCTGAATAAATGAACTTGACAAAGATGAAAGACAGACACACTGTAAGAAAACTCTCCTAGGTACAGAGCCTAGAGCATATCTGAACTAGAACGGGTATGACAGGAATTGTTCCTGCCTTTTTGTAGGCTGAAGAGTGGAGAGATTCCTAATGTCTTGTTGTGGTATCGTGACTTTGCCTTAATCAAGGAGCACAAGTTCAACTGAATTACAAGGAGGACAAGATACGCCCACGCAAGCTTGCACATAGAAAATTTAACTTGGTGCCAGCACTTCGAAAATACAAATGTGACTATTTCCGCAAGGACTGTCTCTGTGATTACACGAGGCAGAGTCAAAATTTTCATGTACACATTTGCATACTGAGAGCCATCATACAAACGACATCATTCAAAGTAAGCATACCTGCTCAACAGAAACCAGAAGGAAGCCTCTTGCACCTTCACCGATTGTTTACGTCTGCTATCAGCGGGCAGGTAAGATCAGTCGCTGCTGTGAGCGGTAGGGTAAACTTTGAACTAGATCAATGTGCATTATTGTAACCGATTAAACAGTTTAGCTAAACAATGTCACGCAGCCTCAAAAGCTGGCAAACAGTTCGGTAACGGTAACAAAGCAGTATTAGCTTTCTGTGGAGAGAGACAGCAAGTCTCCTCCATCAGGATATAACTGCAAATTCACTAAAGAAAAAAAATGAGAGAGGCATGAAACAAGGAAAGATTATATCAATCCTGATGGTGTATCACCATCTTCATTAACTAGAAGCACTTTACAGTGAACTCCAGAAGGAATCATTTCAGATGTCAGAATTAGAAACTAAAACTTCTGAGAACGTGTGTTCTACGTCCTGGGAAATATCTGCTTTTTGATATATTTCCTCCTTAATTCAATAACATTATCAAAGGTGGTCTGTGAAGAAAGAGAAGTCATTCTTGAGAGCCAAGTAAAAATTTCATTCCAGCAGGTCAGAATAAAGTAGAATCCTAACCCACACAGACTTTAGCCTAGGAATAATATTTGAAAAGCCCTAAACCAAAGAGCCTTGGGTTTCACTCAGAGTTTTGTTGAATAAATTTATATTATGATCGCAGAGTCTCCGTGGAGGCTCTGGCTTCCTGGCTTTACTAAAGGAAAAATTACATTGATTTTTCTGAAGGAAAACAATTTTCTCCTGCTGTTGTCCATCACAATCCGCTCAGCCTGGAGTGCCTAGGACTCTTGCACTTCACTCTGAGTTCAACAACCCTCATCTTCCTCAGGCTCAGTCTTCTATCCTTTTTACCATCATTTATTTTGACCCTTTCGCTGTTTTCTAGTGATTACGATGCATTTTCCCTGGCAATTATCTTGCTCTCAGTTCCAAAATACGACGGCTCTGTTTTTAGAAATACAAGTAAACAAATGTACATTTTTCCATGCATTAAAAAAAAAAAAAAATCCATTGATCAGCCTGATAAATAATTTCTGACAGTGTGCCAGACTCCTGGCTAACACTGCTTCATACCACCCACACAAGCAACATGACCTCAACTCATTAAAGGGCATCATGCATCTTTTTCTTCATTAATCCGCACCCTTTGTATGGTTAAAAGCATACATACTTCAGAATATTGCTGCTGATGCTGAATATGATGCTCTGATATTATTACTCACCAGTAAAACCAAAACATCATCATATTTTTCCAGTTAGCGTCACCTGAGCTGCAACAAAATTCTGAGTTTAGCTGTGATTGAGGTTGTTCCAGCTCAGGAATCCCAAACCCATTTGGATCAGTTCAAATCAATTTAGGTCAGTATAGGTAACATTTACATCTGGAAAGGATCACACAGCAGGCTTCAGCATACATACCCTGATTCTCCATCACAGCCTAGTAGAACACTCCAGCTTCTCCCCAAGTAAGCCTAACACATGAGGTTAAGGGGCTGTGCTGCCCTGGAAGTGGGAGACAGGCAGCAGGGAGATTTAGTCAAGAATAACAGGTAGAGCACTCCCGAGTTCATCCACTCACACTGAACCAAAGCTGGAAGGGCATGGAAAACATAGCTACTTGTGCTGCCCGAGAACTGCCATGGGGTGCTTTGTCAGGCAGCATGCTGCAGGGTCTCACCAGATGCTGCTGGCAGCAACGCTCAGGTCTCTACCAGGGGAGAAGAGGACCCCAGACATGGCCAGCCCTTTCTCGCTAGAGGCAGCTCTGTTAAAGTCCATTTGGGGCAGATTCAAAACACATCTACCCCAAAGAGTGCCTGGCTAGCGTTCACGAAACAGCAGCAGTATCATGAACTGAGACCAGGGCTGGAGCTCCACAGGCAGGTGAGCCCTGCAGCCAGGGAACACAATCTGGGAAGAAGAGATCAGAGAAGGAACCTGAGGTGCTGCAAATTCTCATCAGTTCAAACAGCCACCATAGCAAGCAGATCTAACCTAAGTGATATCTCGCTCTGTCAAACCAGCAACCAAAAAAATATTTTCCTTAATGCAAAGCTGGTTTGATGTGACAAAGATTTAAAGTAACAGCTTAGGTTCAGTTCTAATCTGAGAAAAAAATAATGGGTAGAAATGAACTTCCAGTTCAGGACCATAGTTTTGTTAATCCTGAATCGAAAAAACTCCCGAAGTCTCAGAAATGAGTTAGACTGGAAGACATCACAGGGATAATTTTCAGGGGTAGAAAGTTTGATGCACAATTATTTTTACAGCTGTGCCAAATCCCTGGAAGATGATTTATCCTCAAACCGATTTTTATTTCTTCTCCTTGTCTGTGCAGGCTCTTTCTAAACATTTTTCAAATTACAGATGCCTTGTAATTCAAACAATGGGGTAAATATCCATAAAACGATGACATGCTGGAGAAACTTGCTTCAGAGCCAACACATATGATGCCTGCTTTACCGTACATCAGAGAAACCTCATTTTCAGCTCATTCCAATAACGTCTCTGACTAGAAACATTTGGGGAAAAAAAAAAAAAATCACAAGATGGTAGAAGATGCATGTGTTCAGGCTGGCTGTTCTCAGAAAATAAATACATTCATCATTCCTCTCAGAAGTTCCCGGAGGACCATGCTCAAACCCTAGGCATATCAAGCAAAGCCAATATATTATTTGTCAGCTCCCCTTTCTATCTGAGGAGGAAGGGAAGGAGCTGTACTGGGCACTGGCCCTGGCACCCAGTTCGAGTGGGGAAGGATCTCACCAGTACGCCCACAGCTGTTTCTCTGGAGCTCCCACTCACCGAAGAGAGAGCTGCAGGCATCCTGGCCGAAGGCAGCACCCATTCTACCCAGATAAGGCTGGAACTGACCCGTTATTCCAGCCGGTATCTATCTATTCTGCTAATAGAACCATTAATAGAAGGCTGAGACAACTGGTTCCACCCGAACTGTCAAAAAAAAAAAAAATCAAACAACAAAAAAAATTACTCTTTACAGAATACTTCTTATGGGTACCATTTCAATCTAAACAGTGCTTGTTTCTTCAAGAAACACAAAGCTTTGAAAAAGAAGACTCTTGAGTAATCTCAATAATCACTGTCACGTGTAATTCTTCACCTTTTGAAAGGACACTGAAAATATGTGACTTTAATGCTATATTTTTGTTTAATTTCTGTTGCTTTAATACTCTTAGAAACTTGAGTACAATTTTTTTTTAAAACTTTTAAACGCTCACGTTCTTTCCCATTTGTCTGATATTGATTTATCTCCTGCCATTTGGATAGAGCATTAACCTAACATGGTTTATTTGGCTCCCTCTTTTCTAATAAACTTCATCACGCTACCAAGACAGCTTAGAGAATGAAAGGTGCTGGTTAACCAAGTAGCATAAAGCAGGGACAACCATTATTTCTGTAGATACCTTGCATAAATAACAGCTTTATGATTCCCAACTGTTGGCATTGCAGTTACCAGTTTTAACTATCCTATTTTAAATTTAATTATTTTGACTTCCGAAAGACAAAGAGAAGGAGATCATTTGGGACTTCAACTACTCAAGAGTAGGAACATTTTAAAGTGACTTGATTCAATTAAAGTAATACAAACTCTTCTGTTAGTTTCCTGTCATTAGGAAAAATATCACAAAGCTCTGCTTTGTTTTAAAATTTTAGATTTTATCATGAATACGGTCATGAAATGGCAAATTTGTTGGTAAAACCTGAACAGTTATCAGAGATGTCAATTCCTGTTAAGAAGTCGGGAAGCTGTATACTTCTCATCTTTTTCTAGGGTGAAAAAAAAGAAATACAGATGATCTTTAATATTTAATAGGAAGAATAATGCTCCAGAAATTGCTCTTCAGGGGAGTACGTGCACCTAAGGTTAGTGGATGCACTGAAAGTTGTTAAATGTAAAGCACTCATCCTAAAGCACGTTAGCTTTTAGTAAGACATTACAGATTATTTTTGATTTGGTAAGGGCAGAAGGACGATATTAAGAAAGCAGCAGGACTCTGTTGCCCTCTCATTACGAGCAACAAGGGGAGCGTCTCCCCATTCTCAGCCGGCAAGTCAGGAGGAAGCCACAGAGCATTCGCCCTGCCTCAGCCTGGAGGACCAGAGCCGGAGCCTTCAAAAATGTTATTTTTTTAATCTCAGTTCTGCCCATTTAACCACACTGCTCAGTATCTCAGTTCACCTTAATATCCTAATCCCACCAGAAAAAAAAATAAGGAGCAGGAAAAAGGTCTTTCACGGGATAAGATACTACATAAGAAGAATAGAGGCAGCAGAGTCTGACCATCTGTATGGTTAAACTGCTTGCTGAATCGGAGCATAGATTCAAATGTGCTACAGAACAAGAATACAAGTCATAACTCGGGAGGAAATAATACCAAGTAACTTGAAGTTGTCAAGTTTAATTAATAGGTACTTAAAAATGCCTGACTGACACAAGCAAAACATTAAGGTCTGATGATTATAAAAGGTGTAGTGATTAGCCTGATGAAGACGCTGATCTCAGTAGGGAAACACGCAAGTCACATAACTCAAAAGTGATGTCTTAATTAAGCAAATAAGCCACTCATCACAACAAAACGCACACGGAATATTTAAAGAGGTACCTGGCCAGAGGTGATGTGGCATTTTTTAGTAGAGCAACAAAAAACCTGAAAAGAAATAATCTGGATCCACTTCACCTACAGATGTATGATAAAGTTTTTGAACCTCCTACTAAGGCTTATGTGTATCACAAATTTTAAAATCTGGTCCTATGTGCCTCTGTCACTTTTAAAGTAGGACAAAGCCTCCTCAATCACTTAGACCTTTAGAAAACATTGCTTAGAGCTCTAACTACCTCCTACTTTTTTTCCTTTCTTCCCTTAATAACATTCAGATTGAAAATTTATTTTATTATCTGTTCAGTCTTAAAATGCTGCCTCTCTTCCTGCCTTGCAAACAATCTGAGGACACAGTGATCGCATCCAACTCTGTCCTTCCCCCAGTCTACCAGGAGCTCAAAACAAACAGAGTTTTTCTACACAGAAGTTAATGAGGAAAAAGCTACACCGAGGATTCAGAGGACCATACTCTTCAGGAAAAACTCACCACCTTGATGCTCTTACTTTGTACCAACAGTGCCCGTACATGATGTTAGCACACGTTAGCTAATGTATTGTCAGTTCCCAGCAGCTTTTCTGGCACTAGCTTCGCCAAGTGAACAGGTCTTGTGCTACAGAAGGATTTAGTTCTGATTTTTACAGATAATCCCCACAGTGTATAAAAATCCATCTAACACTGGCTAGATCCTCAAAGCTATTTTCCAGCCAGTACCGGGTTCGGTGGGAGAAGCCAGACGGTCGGTCTGGGAGCAGTCTCACAGACTGTCCTGAAATCCTAGTCAGGCACTTTAAGTAATTTCTCCCAGAATCAAGCACAACAATAAGAAAGTAAAGGGAAAGCTGAGAAGCATCCAAAGACATTACAGTCCTACTCAAGCACCTTGCTCAGCAACTGTTCTCATGTCTGCTTTAACAACACAGAACTGTTAAAGGAGAAAACAAAATGAACCCATACGTTTTAGGGCTTTAAAATAGAAGACGCATAAACAAAGCAGGGCATTGCTCACAGGGACACAGCTGATAACTCTCACAGAGCCCCAATGTATTAATGTATTCATACACAGGTTTATATCACAATAAAAGCTGAGCTGGACTTTTCTTTTTTGTGCTGTTTTAAAACCATTTCATAATTAAGTCCCAAGAGATGACAGACATTTACTGACAGTTAAATACATCCTGGGAGCGCTGCTTATTAGGCACAAGACCAGAGGCGCAAGGCCAAACGCCTTTAATCTAACAAGTGCAGTAATGTCTCAGCTACATACTGCCTGGAAATACTTAATGACATTTGTTAACATTTTTAAAAAGGCAGAAGTCTTGAGTTCTCATAGAAGCTGATGCACCGATTAAACAACTTAAACAACAGTCACCTGGAAAAAAAAAAGAGAGGCAATTTCCCTAGTTTTGAACTCCTTTTATATCATGTATAAAAAGGACTATCTCCCTTTCCCCTACCTCATTCATTTTTTACTTTAGCAGTACCAAACTTGATCTGCTGTGCTTGACTACAAACCTTTCCAGTATCCAAGTGAATTGGGAACTTCCATCAGCTTTTACTCAAAGCGAAGGAAGTGCTGAATATTCATTCATAGGTTTCCTTACAAATGCTCTACTTGTTTGTTTTAGGGAAGCCTTACAAAAAGCAAATAAAAGAGGTTTGAGATCGTTTGAGCAAACCTCCCTTTCTGTCTCTGAAGGTCATCCTTAAGTAATTTCAGAACCATGCAAATCGCCAGGGGTGGAGAAGCAGACTGGAAAGACACCTTTCCTTCTGAAATAACTTTGGTGCAGCAGGCTGTACTAAGAATATGCTCTCAGGTGGAGGTTTGCTGTTTTTCTACCGACCTGGCCAATCTTCCCCCAGAGAGAGACACACAATGAAATGTTTTTCTTGCAAAAGTAACTCTGGAACAAACACTGCTCGAGGAGAGCTCACCTTTTTTTTTTTTTTTGGGGGGAGGGGGGAAGAAAACTTTACAAGACATCAGGGTCATCAAAGGTCTTACAAACAAGAATCTTCTTCCTCAGGAGAAAGCTGAGCCCGTTTTCAGGGCTAGTCCTTAAGACGGCACGTTAAGCCCGCGGGGTTTAGTTCTGAAGCAGGCAGGCTGCGCTCACTGAGCCCACGGCAGCGTTCAGACCTTTTAGTAACGCCGGTAACGGGCACTGAACGTGCCCGACATGCACACGCTGAACAAATTTTGCTCCGGAGCCAACCTGCAATTCACAATCGCAGTAGCTATATGCACGCTACTTAGCGGATGTTAAAACCTGCCTAAGGATTTAATTCTGTAATTCAGCTGGCGAGAAACACTGAGCGGGAGCCCAAACGGCACGATGCGGGGGCTCCCAAGCGCTCGAGTTACCTGCCGAAGCACCCAACCTCCCTTTCAGCGAGGGCGCGACAAACGCCGCTTTTACAAGGGAAAAAAACAAAAAACCAAAAAACAACGAAACGCCGCCGGAATAAGGCGTCTCCCGCAGTCCCCGCACCGGCCGCCTTCCGCGCTCGGCTCCGACGCCACCGGCCCCTTCGGGGAGCAGCAGCAGCGGAGGCCGAGCCGCGGCGGGGCAGGCGGGCAGCAGCCGGACCGGACCGGACCGGACCGGCGGCTCCCGGGGCACCGCCGGGTGCCGCCGCCCAGCTGCGGTTCGCCTGGCTCAAAGTTTCTGCCCCTTCCCCGCGCGCACGGCTCCGGGCAGAGGCAGCGAAGTTGCTGCCAACCAGCCGCGGGCGGGAAGAACAAGCCTCAGCCCTGCCCCTGAACCGGGGCGACCCCCTGCCCTCCTCGGCGCCGCGGCCGCCCCTCCGCTCTCGCCTCATTCCCCCGTCTCACCTCAGGCGCTGCCTCCTCCTCCTCCGCCTCCTCCTCCTCCCCGCCGCGCCGGGACGGCGGCTCCTGCCTCCATCGCGCGGCGCGGCGCTTCGCCCCGCTGCCGGCTCCCTCCCTCCAGCCGCCGGCGCCCCGCTCCGCTGCTCCGCCCGCCAAAACGCCAGGCGCCGGGAGGAGAGGGGAGGGGAGCGCCGCCTGCCGCCGGGGCCCAGGCAGGCGGCCCCTAGTGCCGGCGGCCGGGCTGCAGGTGCCGGCGGCTTCGCAGCGGGCGCCCCTCCCCGGGCCGCTGCTCGCCAACCGGCACCGCCGGGGCAGCCCGGCCGGCTGCCGCCTGGCGGAGAGCCGTTAACGGCCGGCGCCGGGGGCGGGGGGAGGGAGAGGGCCGGCGGCAGCCCGCTCCAGCGGCCCCCCCCCTCCTCCCCCCCGCGAGGGGGGCACGGGGCTCCGGCACCGCTCACTCGTGCGAGTGGAGGAGCGGCCAGGCGAAACACGAGGCTGAACTCGCCAAGGCCGGCGGGTGCCGTGCCCAACCCGCCCTGCCGAGGGGGCTGCGTCCCCGCCGCCCGCCCTGGGGTCCCCCCGGGCAGGCCCAGGGGCGCCAGGCCCGCCGGCCGCGGGGCACGGGCACGGCCCTGCCGGAAGGCTGCCGCCGGCCCGACGCGCAGGCGAGCGGCCTTTCGCGGCCCTGCCCGGTCTTGTCTTTTTGTTTTTTCTTCCCCTGTATACAGGTGCTGCATCAAATCGCTCTAGGTCACGGCACCTTATTTGCCAAAAGGGTTGAAACGCATTTCCGGAGCCGCTTCCTATTATCTTTTGCCAGTTTCTTCAAAATGTCTCTATGGCTACTATCTGGCTCTGGATTTCCATCAGTCTTTAGATCTTTTAATTACCATGTATTTTAGCATTCATTCCCTTCTGTTTTAGTCGCTCCTTTCCTTCCTTGGGAAACTTTCTGGCATCTGTCATACTTTTTTGCCCCTTGAAGACTGAAGTGAGGAATTATTTATATATTTATTTGTTAGTATCGCTTTGCAGTTAGTGAATCAGCTGCAATATAGGAGCTGTAAAACATGAAAAGAACAGCCCATCTCAGCCCCTCCTCTCTGCAAGGAGAAAACGGCGTGTCTCGGAGCAAACAGCAAACCCTTTCCTGCAGCACGTAGCTATGAAGATAGCTACAGCACTTAGAGGAGCCCAGAGACGCCAGTGGGTTGTGCAGCTCCTGCTGCACGGTGTTTTGTATCCCCTTGTAGTTGGACTTATACTACCTGTAGGCAGTGGGAGAGCTCTCTCGGTGCGGAGACTGATTTCATCCTTTTACTGATCACTGCTTACATTTAGTACAAAATCCATCAAGTTTCAAGGGACTATTTCATCCCCCTGAACTTTCAAGGCAACACGGGAGAAGCATTTGTCAATTTACATATATGCCTTCTAATGTCCTTTCATATTCTTTTGTTCTTGCGCTATGAGAAGGCAAACCAACAGGCCCACCCTTTCTCAAACTCCTGTCTCCTTCACATGGTGAAGCTTTGTTTTGTGCCTCTGCTTGTAGGAGAAGAATAGGAGAGTCACCATTAGTTCTTATTCTTGTTCCTGGGCTTGCCTCGAATGAAAGTAATCAAGGACACCCTTGTTTATGTCCTTCCCAGCTACTTTCTGGCACTATTTCTTGTGTGCTCTCAGTGAATCACTCCCCTCCGCTCTCCTACTGAAGTCAGTGGAAGTGAGACAGGCATCCCAATATCTGACCTTCTTCTTACCAGTCCTAAAGAGCTATTTGAATCCACTTGCCTTTCTCATGCAGCGTGGTCTCTTTATTATGATTTGTTTGCTGCTTGACAGCACGTGTGGGACATATTTCCACTGGCATGAGATTTTCACCCGTTTGCTTTTCGATGTCCTTTCTTTTGTTTATTTATCCATTCAGCTTCACCTGTTTACAACTCACTTTTCCTAAAAATATTCCATGTTAAAAAACATGCAAGCGTATCTTTATTATTATTTTTTTCTCTCTGATTCCTAACCAGTAACTTGGCAAGACTATGGACATTAGGAGCCCAATTCTGTTCACCTCCTGCTGTGGTACTACTATCTTCAGAAGTTACCTTCTGGCTTGCTCGGGGTCAAGCCATGCATGGGGTTAGTTGCATGTCCCCCAAAAGTGAATAGTGAGCATGACTGTATAGGTGAAACCCCACTTCTGAACATGTCAACAGTGCCATTCCTATGGTTATTTTTTGTTCTCCAAATTTAACCGAGTTGCTAGATATCGAGAGAAATTCTTTACTAGACTGAATAATTCTGATACTAAAGAGAACAGGATAAAAAGCAGGATGCTGTTTATGTGGCCCATTCCACTTACACTCAAAAATAATACTGTGCCTTTTCCAGAAGGTGGAGAAAAGGTTGTTTGGAGCAGTAAGCTGATTTGAGCAGGATCATGTTTATAAGTTCCTGGCAGATCTGATTTTGAAAGCCGAGTCTCAAATTCCTGTCTTCTTCACATGGTGAAGCTTTGTTTTGTACCTCCACCTGTAGGAGAAGAGTAGGATAGCCACCATTGGTTCTTATTCTTGTTCCTGGGCTTGCCTGGAATGAAAGCAGTCAAGTTTTGTTTACAGTCAAGCCTTCTGACTGCAATTAGAAAGACATTTCCATCCTTTTCTGTGAAGAATTCTCATCACAACCAAAGTGTGGGTGCAGCCTCTTCATTCTGCCAGTTTAAAAATTCTGGTTTCTCTTTGGACCTGGTCCTGCTCCAGACGAAATCACCGCCTAAAGTCCCAGTTATGTCAAAGGGAGTATGATCAAAATCTTCTCAGATCTGCTTACGTGTTTCTTCCTGATCCTTCCTACAGTGTTCCCATTGCTTCAGTTCCGTGAATGACAGCCACAATGGCCACAGCAGTGGAAATGCAGAAGCCAGGACACACAGCAACGTAACAAGTGCACCATTTGCCGTGTTCCATCATGGCCAGCTGGTCAACCCCAAGAAACAGGGCAGGCAAACACTCGCTATATAGTAGCTGAACCGCTATCATTATGTCCCTTTTGCAGATGTGGGAATACACAGAGAAGAGAGGTTGTCATTATTACTACATTTGGAAGACATGAGCAACTTTCTTCGTATGCTTGCAGGGCTCGCTAAGAGCTACCTTCATAAAGCAAAAAGCAGCTTGAAGTGCTGAAAAGGTTTTTTTAGCTGACAGCTGAGAAGAGCTGGGCTGCCATGCTGTATGTAGACTTAGAATAGCATGAATCCTCAGCATGATTGTCTTGCTGATTTCTTTGGATTATTTTATCATCTCAGTTGTTATTGCAGCCATGATGAATTCAGTTTAGGATTTATATTGTCTAACCTCAAAAGCATTTAACAGTTCAGTAAGATGTTTCAGCTAGATGTCAAAAAGAGCTCTTCAACTATATTCAGCTTCTCAGAACTCCTTTTGGGATAAGTAATGTTAGGTATTAGGGTTTGTGTAGGTATTAATACAGCTGTTTTACAGATGAAGGAACTGAGTCATCATGGTTAAATTGCTTTACTGGTGACCAAAGAAGTGGGACATGGCTTTAGGCAGTACGAACCTGTACTAAGCTGCAGAGTAATTTTGTAAGATTCACCTTGGTGTCGCTGTCGGTCGGGTTCTATTAGCTGCGAGTTGGGTTATAAAAGGATTGCCTCTGTCTGACTCAAAGGGACTGAGCAGTAAATTGGATGGCTTGTCAGGGGACATTCCTGGAAACAGTGGCACCAGGCAGAAGCTGAGGTTTATGGGTTATTCTCATGTAAAAAGATGAATCACAAAAAGGGAGGGAAGGTGATGGGTGAGCGTGCATTATGGACGCCTGGGGTGTGTGTAGACTATGGAGACGAGTAAAGAAACTCTCTCCTGAGAATCAGTGACAGAGATGAAGGAAGCTCCAGGAAGCCTGACTCCCACTCCTCAATGCTAATAGTAGCCAGACTTCCCAGAGATGGGTAAGTGAATGTGTCTGTGAAGACTGTGTCGGAAACTATTACTGCAATGATTTTGATCAGTTGTCACAAAGTCTTGCCGAGTATGTTTTTGAAGGGAGAGAGGCAGACACCAAAATTTTGGTACCTGTCATGGAGATAATTATTTTTGTAGCTGTAGGGAGGGAAAAAGATGGGGAAAAATCAAGAAAGGGAAATGAAGCATCCTTGCTTCAGGTAAGAGTGATTTTTCAAATAGGAAAATAATTAAGCTGAACTTCTATTTACATGACTGCAGTTGATTCCATTCAGGGCAGCTGATGTGCACAAAGTTGTTAGCGCAAAGAAATTATACGGACGATAGCAATGTGGTGGGGAAGGATAGCAGAACTGTATTAAAGACTGCAGTCCAAAAATACAGTGATTTTCCCCTCAAGTTATTTTTGAGTAGTGTGGTCATGTACATGTACGAAATATTAATGATGTACTATAACAGTGGCTGTGAGTATATGTTACATAAAGATAACGTTTACAATGTATTTACGTAGCTTTGTTAAAGAAGGAAGGTGTAGAGTTTTCTACAAACTATATATAGAAATTATATAACCTGCTGCAAACAGGATGTACTTTTTATATTAAAGCCAACTTTTCAAATTATTTCAGGGAAAATTGCCCAGGTTGGAAAATCACAAGAGTTAAATAAACAAGGAAATTAAGCAAATCACAAAAGACATCATAGAACTACCGTGGTGATGGCTTATAAGCACCTCATATCCTTTTTGTGTGGAAATAATACTGCTTTGAGTTACAGCTCTGGTATTTCCTCTTTTATTAGACATCAGGTTATGTTACTGCAGCTTTGCTGAGCGTCACAGCAATGAATTCAGGTCTCTATAATGGTTTGTATCCAGTTCCAGTAGCAGAGTCATAACAGATAGAAATACAAGCCATCTTCAGTTGAAGTTAAATACACTTTTAAGGTAGTATATACAAATCTACCCTGAAACAGAAACCTCATTAAACTCATTGTGTATGAAGGTGTTTATTTTCTTCTAGTTGTATTTATCTCCAGAGTAATGAGGGATGGGGGAGAGGGTAGCTCTGCCAAGCAAGAAACTCTTAGTACTTGACTCTCTGCTTCAAAAATGAGACCTAAGCATACATATTAACAACATTTATCAAAACAGGAACCTCATGAGAACAGTATGTATAGTTATATTTCAGCTGCTTTTTCTGGAGCAGATGGAAACTTACTCTGTAAACTGTCCCCATGTACAGAGCTGAGCAAGCTGCCAAAGTCGGGTGGATGGCAGTGTTCCTCCCACTCAGACAGCAGTACTGTCTGATTGTAGATCGAGCCACATGTTCAGATATTGCTAGTCTACAAAGGGTTTGGATGTAGAAATCAGCATATGTCAGCCTCTATGTTGGTATAACAAATCCCAGCAACCGCACTGAGGCTGAGAAGATATATTGCTAGTGTCAAAATTTGCCCACTCAAAATAGCAAGACAGAAAACATTCTATAAATGGAAAGAAATACAATTCCTAAATTGCAAGCAACTTGGAAATCAGATTTCATCTCTGAAACCAAACACAAACTTCCAAGACTCCTAAATGAAACAGTATTTACTGAATAAAGATATGGTCAGGAAGCCAAATAAATTGAAAGAAAACGGTGCTCCGGCAGTGCTAAGCATGATTCTGCCCTGCATCTGGAAAAATTTCAGCCTCAAGGGACAATGCTTCTTAAACACATTTCATTGTGTAAATTCAACATCACGCCTACAAGTGTTATATTTGCTGCATTACTGGCTTTGCAGTCAGAAAGGTTTTCTTAAGTCATTTGGCTGAAAATCAAGGACAACGAGAGAAGAATAGTCTCAGGATGATGTCTGTGGGGTTTATCTACACTATGGTACTCAGAAAAAAAATCAATCCAAATTTATTGATTTCAAATTGTGAAAATGCATCATTAAAGGAACCTAAGCTCCTATGATGAGCTGCTTATTCAGAAGTAAAATTTTCTCAGGAAGTGGTAATTCATTTTGGAAAAAAATGGAAATACAGCCTCTTTAGTTCTGAATATGAGTACAGAAGAATTTTATACAGTTTAACACCACCACTTTGAAATTTGATCCAGATTAATATTTCGTATTTCCAGCGTTGCTGTCTCCTGGAGGCTTATGAGCATGGGAAACTTAATGTGCTGTAAAGTAGCATTTCAATTCTCACTGAAGGACAATACTCCCTTTTCAAGAAGGACGAAAATGCCACTAAGAGTGATCTACAGAAAGAGTATACAGTGAATTTATACCCCCCATTCACTAACTTCACCGGCACTTCCCATATAGACATACATCCAAATAGATAGGACTTCTGTATTACTCAGCCTGCTTTGTGCATAGTGCAACACTTGGGCTACAGAAAGGATCTGAGCGCAAACAGTAAATGATGGCGATAGCTACGTTAGGAGCTGATATGTAGAGCAAAATGGTGCTGAGGAACTAGCATCCATGCGCCGTGCGTTTCAGGAGTTTTACTTTGGACTAACTGCTGCGTGCACCCATGGACTGAATGCCCGTTCATAGCTGGAGCACATTTTCAGTGCTGGTCCTCCAGAAGAAATCTAGGAAGCCCAGTAAATGGAGAGGATCGAGAAATTATTTCCAAAAGCGCGCTCCTTGTCAGAACTGAAATGCTAAGGTAGACATAGCCTAGCAGCGCATGGCTCCGCAGAAGTGGTAGTCTGGGGGTGCTGACAGTCTGGAGTGACCAGTATCCTGGAGGCCTGCTAAAAGGAGGGCTGGGGGACTCCCAGAGTCAGCACAGAGGTTGCAGTTTTCCATTTTATGGGAAAAAGACACAGAAAAGCACTCTTCATCTTGATGCCTGTGGCACCGTTCAAACTGTCACAGCAGTTGATGCAGAAGTAAAAGGGACTTTGTTCAGAGCAAGCACAGCACTCTGTTATAAAGACCATGTTATAAAGACCACACTGAGAACTGACCCTGAAGGTTTTCTTCTTCCAGCCTGTTTGCAGTGAGAAACAATGAATGAAATAACAATGGAAACACTGGACTCCTATATCTAATGAACATGCAGCCTGCAGAATTCACTTTGGCAAGAGTTCAGTGGGATTAATAAATTTGGCTGGGTCTTTTTTATGCCTTTATATTATTAACAACATTTTCAGCTTCCTTGTGTAGGCTGAAGATACTGCAGAGCTTTGGAAACAAATTTCAGGGTTCAGGAAGGGATGTCCTAGCGCTGCCTTTAATGTTGTACTTGTCAGCCATACAGATGCTGTGACTGTCATCTTTTGGCTTTGAATTCCCTTCCCAGCAAACAGAAAAGAAACAGGTAAATGACTTGCTATTAATTTCTTAACACAGTGCTGGCATATGTGGCATTTTTCCGTAAGAAAACAACAGGCTCCCTCTTCCAGCAGCTTGCAACTTAAATTAGAGAAAACTGTGGGGTGCAGCTGATGTGGTTCTGCTTTTTACATGGCCAGTAAGATAGAGAGGAAAAGAGTCAGCCACAGGTGAGTCCCCAATAACTGTGGTTATAAGCTGTACATGATCCTGAAATAGCTACTTAAGGCGCAGTTACTGTTGTGGATTCTGGTGGCTTCTGAGCAAGACTGGGCAATTCCAGAAAGCCCAGTGGGCTCTTGGTAAATTAATCATGCGGATGCTAGCCTGGTCCTACACATTACAATAGCCTGAAAGGGAGAGGTGGGAAAAGCTGTCAGAAAGTGAAGGTCAGGGCAGTGAGATGCACATTGTGTTATCTGCAAATCCTGTCAGTTAAAGGTTTAGAACAAGATGCGAGAGTTAGAGTTTGTGGATGAATATATGGATGTGGACATCTAGAAGGGGGTCGTTCGGAGGAGGAGAAGGGGGTTACCCCATAATTTCTGCCACAGTTCACATTAGCAGCATGTTTTTAAAGAGGGAATAGGATATTGTTAAGGTATGTAAAGCAAGGTCTGACATACGTTACGTCACTCGCTCAAGCTGAATGATATTTTAAAAAATTTGGCACATGCCAGTGGCTCAACTATAGCTCAAAGCAGAACAAAGCCACTGCAGTGAAGAACATGAATAATTTCAGCGATATTACCGGCAGAATATTTAAGTAGAATTGTGTGATAACTCGGGTTTTTCTCACAGTGTTAAGTCCTGATGAGAACAAGACTGATGTCCTATCTCCACTGCTGATCGCATTTTCTGCTTAATAGCAATGGAGCTGTCCAAAACAAGCAAACAAAAAATCATCATGAAAGTCTAGTGATTGCATTTGCACCTAATGAATGCTCAGAGTCGCCAGCAGTGCTTTTGGCAAGGAAAAGATACTTCAGACTTCCCAGAGACTGAGGTGATAGCTCTGAAACACAGACTGGGTTTCTTTCAGAGGGAAACATTAAAAAAGGATCTGTCTGCCTTTTGGCTGCTTCTTCCTCCTTGTAGTGAAGGAAGCTTTTTCACTTTCCTAGTGCAGGAACTGTCACCCAGCAGAAGGAGGGACAAGCAAGGAGATGGAGTTCACCTATGCGTCAAGGACCTGCAGCCATCTTGGCTGTCTTTTCACATTTTCTGAAGCACAGCCAGCTTTGAATGAAGGTAGTTTGGGAAAGAGAAGGTGCTAAGCTGTTTGGGAGGTGGTGGGCTGCTCCTGCTAGCCTTGAGCTCGAAGATGAAGCTTCTGCTTTTTGGAACAGATATTGTCACCTAATGGTCATGACCGAGGTGGAGCAGAGGTCTTCTGGGAGGCACAAATCTGACTACCTTACACAAGTGGTAAAGCGCCCACCAGCGGTCGTGCCAGCTTATCGAGCCCTGCTGCTGCCTGGGGCATCACTGAGTTGAACCAGGGACCTAAAGGCAAATGATTTCACTCATTTTCCATCACCATCTTTCAGCTGCTTTGGAGATATGATTGTATTAATTCAAACAGAACTGAACAAACCTTTTAATACTTTTTAAAAGCCTTTTTCTAGACAGATGCACCCTGGCTTCTCATCAGGCTTTTTGTCTAATAGTGTGCATTGAGCAGACAACTTTGCTGAACTGTTCACAAAGCTCTCTCCAGGATTTTTTTTCTTTCTTTTTTTTTTTTTTTAATGGGGAAACGGTAGCTCATTCAGAGCCTTAACAGCGTGCCTGAAAAATTCAAATAAGTTCTGGCAATACACTCTGACTGAGCCAGCTCTGGGTACAGCATTAAAAGCAGGGAGTTTGCTTTGCTGAAGAAGGGTGTCTTATAGTAGGACATCTCTCCTTCTCTTACCTATCTGTCTTCAGTAAAGCCAAGGTGATGAGTTAAATGTCACCAACAACCTTTGCGCTTTTCCTTTTAATTAACAGCTCTCTGAGTGACTCACCAGACACAAGGCTCATATTTGTTATGAGTAATCTGCTATTAAATTCTATTTCATTGGTGCTCATTCATTCTATTTCAGTGGTGCTGTTGCTTCTTTACAGCACACATTGCAAAACACCCTTTCAAAGCCCAGACGGAAATTTAAATTAATTAAACACACAGTGCAGTGCTGAAAGCTATATGAAGATTGAGCATGAGTATCTTTAGAAGCTAGAAATGTTATTCTAAAAATTATCCTTCTAATGACAGGTTCTCTACCCCTATTAGAGCCCAGAGAAGGATGTCCTTGCTTTGAAAGATGCTAACTTGGAAGACTAAGCAGGTCTCACTGCCAAATTAGCCAGATAAGTCAAATCAGATGGCTGGAGCTCTAACCTATGACCCGAGAGAGCCCTAGGCAGAATCCATACGTAGCTGGTAGGCAGTAGGGTCCTTTGGGGTGGCAGTCTTGTCCCTGGTAATTTTAGGAGAGCCTTAAGTCTTGTCCTAGTGCAGAACATAACAGGAAACCATTTGCAATACTGAAAAGTTTTCATGCACTGCTAATGAATTTGATACAGACGCTGACTAGGAACCAGAAAGTTTCTGCGGAAAGGACAGTGTTTTTCCTTCTTCATCCACCCCCAAATTACCTATAATTTCTGTAACCACTCTCTGGATGCATTCTTCATTAGCAGGCTTGCAAAAAGTATTACTCCAACACTTTCTAGCTAATAGTAACATTTCAAAAAACTGAACAATAATTCAATTATTTTCTCAAGGCAGTACTAGCCGGACACTCTTACCTTATTCACCATGGGGCTCCTGAGCTGTAAGGAAAGCAGGTGGTAGATCAGTTAGATGCATGTTTTTCTTCCTTTCCATTCTCATTTTTTTGCAGACTTATTTTGGTAGTACTGCTTGGTACCCGCTGCCTTTGAAGCAGAAATACAGAGAAAACAAGGCATTTAGTTTTACTGTGAGAAAAAGCTACTACTAAGCTGATGGCAACTGTGAAGACAAACCCTGATGTAACAGAGAAAAAAAGACACTCTCCGATGTGTCAGGAGAGGAAATATGCCCCTCCCAGAGCAGGAGAGCTGCAAAGGAGACAGTGGTGCTGAGGCACTTTCTGCGATGACCCTGTGGCTTAGAAAGGGCTGGAAGTAGCTACAATATCCTCCCTTCAATTGGCCATCAGGTACCAACCTCAGCACAGTTGTCTTTCAGGGCTACAATTTTTCCTCAGGTTAGACAGCTTTCTTTTGTAAGGCTTATTCCCAGAAGAGCCACCGTATATTGTAATTTCTCTTTAGGAGAAATATATTTACATTTTTTTTCATTTATGCTGTTACCAAAGATGCTAGTCCTCATTTAATTTTTTATTTTTGAGAAAAATACCATGCTCTACTGTAATCCCATTGAAGCCAAGGAATTATGCCATTTCAGCTGTATCTGTGTTTGTTTCTCATCGTATTGCTCCTCTTGCTGAAATAAGTGCTCTCTTTCTCTGTACTCTGGATAACTTTATAACACCAAATTTTCAGTTTCACATGACCAGTTTGGCTCCCCCAAAAGGCCGATTTATAGGTCTGTCCGGGGCAGTCTTGTGGGGGAAGAGACCTCCTACAGCTGAGTCTGAGGGTCCAGTTTTCCTGATGTCAGTCTGTCAGCCATGCCTCTGCTCCCTGCTCAGAAGCTCTAGAAAGAGCCACCTCGAGGCCATCGAAGGACCATCGCATATCACAGCCCACTCACCGGACAGACCTAATTCTTGCACTACTACATCTATCAGCTAGCTTATCTGTGAGAAGAAGAAACCATTCATCTGGGATATCAATTAAACAAACAAAAGGAACAATAAAGCCAAAAGCCTAAGGCGAACCCTGTGTTCATAGGACATTTTAAGTACTTTTTTTTTCACACGTCTAAGCAACACCTGTCCAAATGCTCTTTTTATCCTACTGCTTAATTAAATTTACAATAATGTAACAATTGCTGAGGAACATGAAAATGTTCATATGCAGGAAGCAAATTAAGTCAGTACATTACTGACAAAAACAAACTAAACATTCCCCCCCAATAACATCCTCTCAACTGTTATCAAACAAAAGGATACGAAACCATGCAGTTTATTGCAGCATGCAAAAACCAAATATTTTTATCTGTACAAATACTTCTTAGTTGCTCTTTCTTGCATATAGATTGCAGGCCATTAGCTACCAAATAAGAAATATTCATTCACATATACCGTGCGTAGTCATCTTAAAAGCGACAGTGGACTGGTGTGCCTAATGAGGTCATCCTGGGAAATTTATTTAGAGGCAAGCAAGTCTGATGAACAAGTTTACAGAAACCGAGACGGTGAGAAGATACTTCTGTTTCTTCTTCCCTTCTCAGGCTAGGCTGTACAGATGGCACTTATTCCAAACTGTTCCACTTTGCGTTTGAAAGCTTTTAATATGCAAGTTCAAATCTATTCTATTCCAGGCTGAGCACATTCAAGAACCTGGATCAAACTAGTCTCCAGGAAAGTGTTAGAACAACACTTGCAGCTTAACGTTTCACCACAGACCCTGGAAGCTATCTTCAGACTTGCTGCTTGCAATACAAGTTTCAGTGAGGGTGGAGTTAAGGATTAAAGATGATGCTGGGATTTTGACACATCCTATTTTCTTCATCGTAAGTGATCTGCTTGTGGGGACACAAGATGCTTGTGCTCTAATAGATATTGAGTCAAGCTCTAGCATAGCCTAAACTATATAAAGTGCAATGGATCGGCCAGCCACCTGCCTACTTAACAACTTGCTATGTCGTAAAGCTGGGGATCCCCTCCCTTTCAATGCTGTTTTAAGCATTTAAGTTTACGTTTTAAGTCTGGATATTCCTGATGTCCACAAAGTGACTGACTTCAGTCTGATTCTTCCTAAATCTTTACTTGCCTTGATGTCACTGTGTGGCAATGAACTCCACAGTTCAAATGTACCTTGTCTAAAAATAATCCTTTTTTATCAGTTTGATAGAGTTAAGGGCTTTGTTTAAACGTCCTTTGTTCTCTGCCATGAGACAGGGTGAAGATAAACTTCTTATTTTGCTACCTCATTTCAATGAAATACCAAATATTTTGGCTAAATGTTTGCATTGTGAGATGCCTATTCACTTTTGCAAATTTGGAAAAATACACTGCTTTTTTTGAATGGAGCAATTCTGTGTGTGTGTGCGTGTGTGTGTGTGCGTGTGGTGCGTTTGCATCTGTGTGTGTGAAAATGCTCCTGCAGTGCTTATATATACATCAACTTCTAAGAGCAAAAGAACAAGACAGTACCAGGGCACCAACACACTGGCTCAAATGATTGGATGTGGAATGACTCAATTGCCTCAATTGGACTCAAAGTCCAGAGGCTACGGGCACGTGTAAAAATAGTAAAAATCACCCGAACAAATGCCATTAAGTGGCCTCCTCCTTTGTCAGCTCAGCACAGTGTTCCCAGGGCAATGGAGAGAGGTTGGAGGCAGCAGTGGCTGGAGGACCGCAAGAGAAGAGAGTTTTATCCTGAGGAAAAAGAGTGTAGGCCTATCCAAAGGTGCAGAATGAAAAAAATGAGGTAAGTAAGTAAGTGCCAATGGAGCCAGGTAGAATGGCAAGCTCAACTTTGACATAAGATAACATTGCTGGTCTTCAGCAGAAATCTGAATAACAAGGTATTAGTTGAACAGGAAACTACAGTTACAGACAAAAAAATAACTGATCTGAGTTAATCAAAAGTAAGAACAAAATTCCTGAAGAGCTGGATATTATATCAATTCCTGGACTGCCAGTGAAAAATCAGGAAAGTATTTTATATCTAAAATGGAAGGTACCCAACTTCCAAATGGAAGCTAAATAACTTACAATTTCATTATGCATCAGACATTATTAATCTACAGGTAGAGATGATATTAGGTGACCTTTACCCAGTAACAGGTAAACTCTGAAGAAAAGCCATCATAGACTTTTAAACAGTGGTGAATTGCAAAAAAGGTAAAACATATCTGCAATTAGATTGTAACTCAGATATAACCAAGTATACACAAAGTAAAATAAGCTCTGGTTCAGCTTCTCTGAGAAAATTAGATAGTTCTACTTCAAAAAAAAAGTGGGAGAAAAATGTACCCTTTTGCAGATGCATTTTTCTTCATTACACTTTTAACCACCAGCTTTTAAATCATGTCTGAAGAGGCCAGGGAGAACACATTAGCACCGTTCCGCAAGAGCTGTGTTTGAACACGGTTGGTTTGGGGCGAGAGGAAACGAAAGATTTCTAGACTCAGTATAGGCAAGGCCTAAGGGCTGTTGGCAGAAGCACAAAGCCAGAATAATGATGCAAGAAATGGAAAGAAAGTGCCTTTAAAGCAGAATTCACCAGAAAGACATTAAACAGCAAATAAGAGACAAGACCTTAGAGAGCAGTGTTTAATAATTAGGTCACTGCTCAATTGCGAAGCTCTTTTGTGAACTATGAATATATTCTAAAATAAAAGTCAGAAACTTGCCAAAAGCCAATTTGCCTTGCTATTTCACAAACCCTCCTGGATTCCATTGATTCAGTTTTCACCATTGTAATTATCAGACTGCCAATGCAACTGATAAAGCAAATTGACTATTAACTTCCAAAGTCATTAGCTGCCGGTCTTAAGAGTTAAAAGAAGTGCTCTGGGAAACAGGAGTTGCTCGAGCGCTTCTGAACAACTTGCGGCGTTGCTCAGAGAAGAAATGACTGACCTACAAGCTACTTTTGTGTCGAGGGATGCAGTGCAATGCAAAGTTACCAACTGAATTTAAAAAGCCTTGCTTTCTATGATTATTACTCGCCTCTCCCTGTCTCCAGGTCAGCAGAGCACTCGCACACATACTAGATTTTAAAGTACTTGCCAAGGTCCTACGTGCTATTCTGACTTGGGTTTTATAGACTCTGGCAGGCAGCTCTGTCAGAAACTGCATCCAAAGGAGTATTAGCCAGTAGCTACGCTCTGAATCCAAAAGAGGATTTCACATTTGAAACAGAGGAAAGACGAGGCTGATGCATACTACCTGAGCGCTGCTGCAACAGGGGTGAGCGGAGAAATGCCATCGCTGCACTACAAGAAGCAGCGTGCCAGCAGCCCCTGAAGTTTTAATGAATGTTTTTAACATGTCCTTTTTAACAGCTTAAATATTTTTTTATTTTCAAAAAGGAGACCATGTGGACAATACCAGTTGCGTGAGAAGGAGAACCCTTCATATTTTCAAGGCCGTCTCTAGGTGGGCGAGATGGCACCTGAGAGGCAGGCAGCGACAAATTTCCAGTCCAATCCGTTCTACCCATTAAGCACCAAGCAGCAAGCGAAATTCAGCACAGGTTTCGGCAGGCTGGTTTTTCAGCTGGTCGGCTTTGGGTGCCCCACGGGTGTTTGAGCCCTCTCAGGCCGCTCTTCTGCCCAGGCTGTCATTGTTTTAATCTGGTAGGAGCTACACTGATCTCCCACGGTCCTTCCTAGAGCCATTAAAATTTTATTTCTGTTTTATGGTGAAGGAAACGGAAGAAAGTGGTAATAAACCTCAGAAACTCTTCTTAGGAAAGAGCATTATAGGTAATTAGTAGGTCTCATGATTTTATATTAGATTTTTTTTCACGTTATGATGTGGGAATTACTTTAAGGGCTCTGTGTTTAAAAATATAACTTACAGAACTTGCTTTTTTTTTTTTCCTAGGCTGAGATGAAGCTTTCTTTTCCATTTTTGACCTAACACTGTATAATCTTGATTATTACTAAAGTAGTAGATTTAATTGATGGAGTACTCTTGAGTTTTTGCTGTTTAATCTTACCTTCCTGTATAAGTTCTGCTTCAAACCCTCTGAAAACACTGCACAATGGAGCTTACTGAACTGCAAGAGTCAGTCAACTGTCATTGGTCTCTGTACCCTTAATAGAGATAAAGAAAGTGCTGACATATGTACTTGCCCATGACATAAACTGTTCCTAAAAGGACTAGTTACTCATCAGCTCAACATCTGGGATTGATAGGCCTTACTTATTACCGAGGAGGAATGACTAAATAAAGTTCAATAAATAAACGGCAAATTTGCCTGGTAAAATTGCAGATTATCTTTTAGTGAGCTCTCTTCAACAGGAAATATTCACTGAACTGAATGAAAATAGTTTTTTTGTCAGCTCGATCCATTTAATCTATGTAATTAGAGGCTAAAACAAATGTAGGTACACTGACAGCCACTTACTGCCTGTGGATCTCTTCAGCGGTATACTGTCAACAGCGTGCCACTGTGGCAGTTTTTCAACGTCGTTATTTATTTTTGATTGATTCCAGGCATTTCTGACACTGCTTTTTTGCTGTGAGTTAGATTATACAGAAGCAAATCAGGTCTGCTTTGGAAATAATGCTGCTTTAGGGCTTACAAAGCTACAGTTAGAACCATCCTCTGTACATGTGGGTATTTAGGTAGTTTAAATCATCTTTTTTACAGTGTTTGTGCGAGCAGTTCTGCAATGTCCTTTACAGATTATGAAGGGTCTGAAATTAATGATGAATGGAAAACGGCTGAGATGCTGAATTCCTGCTTAGAAAAATCTTCCATCAGAAAAGAAAATAGGAAAGAGAAACGTGTGGTAGATGTACACTGCTTGCACAAAATATAGGTTCTGCCTCTAAATGAGCCAACTATGGTAATGTGAGAAGTACGGGGTATTTTACCCTATTTATAACTGAGTAGGGAGAAAAACATTCTTAAAAGAAATATTGATAAGAAATCGCAAAGACCTAGAGATTTTTAAGATGTTGTTCAGTGTAAGTGGTATGTATCCTAGAGGGTCTGAGAAAATGTTTCTTCTCCCACTAAGAGTGAGAGTCAGTGAAACTTAACTGAAGTCTAGCAGTATCGGCCAATACGCTCTCTAAATCACTGATTTCAAATTTGGGGTAGTGTAGGGATTTCTAGAAGGTCAGAGGTTAGTAAAAGCACTATAGGATTTTCAGATATGCTCTGCCTTCCAGCTCTGGCCAGGGTATGTATGAACACCAGCAGAGAAACAGCAACTCAGTTTAATGCAATCATGAAAGACTTTGCAAGCAGTTCTGACAACATGAAATCTGGGACACCACAAGCAGGATGCGCCACAAAAACACGAGGAGAGAAATTAGAGATGTGTAAGAATAACCACTTTGCCACCACTAAGGAAAATGCAAGGTTAAATGGAGAAACTTTGGGATAATTTGGTCCTCTTGCACCACTTGGAATTACTGACCCTTTTTTGCAGTTTTGGGATGGTGGACTCAAAACGCATGGCAAAATTTTTGTTACTCTCATATGTAAGACTTGAAATAAGGAAAAATATGGGGGGAACTGATCTTTTCCTAGGAAGTTCTTGCAGTAGCGCAAGAGGAAGAGGCCTTATACAGAACTCTGAGTGCAGGCACTGTCCTAGCTTAAAAAAAGCAAAAACGAGGCAGTCTCCAGGCCTGGAGAAGGTAGACCACCTTTACATGGCTGCAGCCCTTCATAGCTTCTTGCTCTCAGTTCACATGTAACGTGATACCCCTGTGAGGGCTCGAAGGCTAGGCTGCTGCCTGCTCCAAGGATCGAGCTGTCCCAGCTGCTGCCCTGGCTTGGGCTGCAGAAGACCAGGATTTCACCTTTCATCAGTGAGGTTTCCATACGTAGTCAGCAGGGGCCAGATTTTCTACTGAGTTCATGACTTTGGTTGTTCGTTTCCAATGAAAAAGCTTTGCTGAGCTCACTGAAGCCAGAAACAGCCATTTCTAATTTTCAGCAATCTGGTACAGTTTTGTAACAGGGATGAGACAACCTATTTTTCCTTTGAAAGTTAATGTCCTTTCATAGCCACAGAATTTAATATTAAAAAACAAAACAAAACAAAAAGCACAGAAATCTTATTTCTTTCTGAGTACACTCTTCTGTCTCAGTTAATGGATAACAGCAAAATTACAAAACAAAAGGCCCTAGGACAACAACATATGTAATGCAGACTCTGCAGCCAAAGACGACTACTCTGGTCATCTTGTCTGACCTTCTTCTACTGTTACATTTGGAGTTATTTGTGGAATTTTTTATGACAGTGTGATATAAGCATCATTTACTAGGGTTAAGAGGTGTTCACTTTTTTTTTAAAAAAACAAAACATTATAAACAAATGTTATTGTAAAGACCTAAAGGTCAGCAGGGACACTACAGAGACTTTTGCTAAATAACTTACATCTGTTCATTTATGCTTTATTAATTTTCTAAAGCTATCTAAATTATTTACTATCTGAAGTAGAGAGTAAAGAACATATTAATAAAACTCCCAAATATATTAAATTGAGGGAAATTAGTAATAAAAAAAGGGGGGGGAGGGGGGAGGAAAGAACTCGACCAGGTTAAAAATATAGCTAGAAAGTGATAAAATGGCATGCCATTTAACCCAATAAAAATGAAAAAAACTGTTCTAATTCACAAGGGGAAAGAGCAATTTAAGATACGCACGATCAGATAAACGTGCAAAGAAATGACAAGAAAAGACTCTTAGGAGACTGTATTTGCAATGCAGTATAGCAAGATAAAATGGCCAGAGCAACATATAGTGAGACTGGAGTATATGTATATAATCTTTCCACAGTCACACTTGGAATAGTATCAGATGAGAGAATTCACATCAGAACAGCAAGCATATTCATCAAAGTCCAAAGATTTCCAAGGAAGAGTGAAAAGACTTCAAAATGTATACTTAGACTAGGAGGCAAGCGCAGCCTGGGGAACAAAGGAAGAGTCCTCAAATACATAAAACCCATCAATAATGTAGAGAAAGGGGCTTACTCAGTAAATTCAAAGCAAACATTAGTAAGGTGAAGCTAAGAAAAAATTCAGACCAAATGTCAACAGCCTCTTTCCTAATAGCAAACTCTACTAGTTTATGCAATAATCTTGCAGAAGATACAGTGAAAGAAATATTACTTGACCCATTTGAAACCAGGTAGAACACTAATAAGTGTGCCAAGAGAAAATAGCCTGGAGTCAGCAGATTTGGCTGCTCTGCTAGCTGACCAGAATTCAGTAGCTGCCCTCCCTCAGCACCATCATGCTTGGCTAAAGGGATGTCACAAGCATGAAGCCAGTAGCATACAAGAACCCTGGTTAGGTGATATCCACGTACCTACTCTGCCCACATCTTTGATTAAATGAAAACCCAGTGTAGACACTAGTCCAGCATACGTGCAGTCTATTGCAAACCTAACTACCCTAAAGTCAGACTGTCCAACAGATGCTAATAGGATTTCTAAGAGTGGCAAGTACAAGATCATTAGCTGGAAACAGTGTTAATTTTGAAAGAGGAGTTGCAATGGGTCAGCTACAACACTGTCCCTCTCTTTGGGAAGAAAGGCAATTTTATGAGCTGTTTTGCAAAGCAGATGAGAGCAGCGGGTAAGATTTGAATTACAAATTCAGGGAACCAAGAGTAACACCATGGCTCAGTAACTTGGTAGTGCTGAAACTGGAAAATGCTTATTAAATGTCTTGGCATTCAGTGACCTGATGAGCAGTTAAGCCATATAGCAGAAAATGCCAGTTTTGGGAGCTAATGTCTGGTTTGTCCATCCCTCCGACCCAAGGCAATCTATTCCTCAAACTCAGTTTTCCCTCCAGGCCAGTGTTTCAGCACCAGCGCTGCGAGAATGGCATATTCGCTCATTAGCCTGGACAAGTCCATTTCCTATACAATGTGCCCCAACACACAGTTTTTGGTTCCCTAAAACAACCTTTCTGTAGCTATTGGTAAGGACATCATGTTATTCATTAAACCTTTTACTAACATGCTGCTGGCTTTCATTGTCTTACAGCACCCACTGTGTTAATGATTATACAGTGCAACATTGAATATGTACTGTGGGAAATAATGCACATAATACAGGCAGGAGGGCAATTGATTGTACAGTGTAATCTGCTAGTTTATTCCTCCGCTACCATTAGGAAGTCAATATCATTGAGAGAAAATGCCAAGACGTCACCTTATGAGAAAGCTTGCCTTTGATGGGATTTAAAGAAGCAGTGAAAAGTAAAGAGAACATTAAAAGTAAAACACTACTTACGAAAACTCTTTCAAACCCAAATTAGTCATGCTATGTTTGCAGGTAGTTATTGGTTTCAGGCACTACATTTATACAGTAGAGCTGACTGTCTTTCAGCTTCATTTACAGGATGAAATAAAATGCAGTGACCTTTCAATGTTTTTTCTATATAAGCCTGAATCAAAATCCCAAATCCAAACACCCCCAAAGGCTGGGGACATTTGGATCTGATAGACAGATTAGCTAGGTAGTTAAGGATAAGTTTAGATATTTGTGGAGGAGGGAAAAGAAATCTTCCAGTGCTGTTCTAATGTGCGTAACCATAACATCTGCACGAGAAGAGCACGTATTTGAAAAGGGAAAGATGACTAACAGAGAAAGAGAACAATAAAAAAGGAATACGTGCGAGAGGAATAGAGTTGTCAAGACACTGGAGAAGGCCCTGTGACGGGCACAAGCCACTTGACCTGCTGCTAGAGTCCAATGTCCAGGCAAGGAGATACAGCACGTGGAGAGCAGCAGGTGAGACGTGAACTGAAGGGACGTGGGACCTAGGTGCAAGCAAGTCCCACCTTCAGGACAGCTGCTCAAGCAGGTCTGCTACCTGGTGAGAAGCTAAACAGCAATAGCCAAGGTTGGGTTGGATGCTTGCAACATCACCTTACTCAGCAAGGGAAATAAGCTTCTCACTTCAGGATTTATATTAAACCCTTTTCAGCGCTGCTTTTGCAGATGGACAACATTAGTCTGGCAGTGTGGATATCCCCTTTCACTACTCAGAAGAGGAATTACCATAAGGGGCACTGTATGAGTCCAGCAGTATTGCTTCTGAAGTCCCTCTTTATTTTCTTGGCTTTGCGCTATCAGGGAGAAGCTGGAAAAACAGGAGCAGAACCAAAAAGACAAGCCATTACAGACAGTCACGGGGGGTGAGCTTCCCAGGAAAGATTAAGAGCTGAAGAGCCATAAAAGGTTGGCGGGCTTGTGGCTGCAATGCCCTTGCCATCTGAAGAGTGCAAGCAGTGAGGTTAGCAAAACTAACCTTTAAAAACTATTGTTCATCTGATGGGAGGAAAAAATTCCTGAACATCATTCGAGGCGACTCCAGCAAATATTGTTCTGAGGAAATGGCTGAATGTTATTATTTAGGATTCTTTGCACTATCTCAGCAAAATATTTAAGAAATTTTTTATAAGAGAATATTAAGCAGGAGAAGGAATGGGTAAACATTAATGTATTTCTTGTAACAGCTCTATATTTTTACGGACATTTCTACAAAGATCTTGGCCACTATATGTTAAAGGGCCTGAACTCTACCTCTAATTGCACATATGCAGTTTGGTACAGAAAAACAGCAGGGTGGATTTTCTTTCTATCTGGTGGGATAGGACTGCCTCAGTGCAGGAAGCGTGCTTGGACAACGCGACGCATGCCTGCAACAGGGGCTACTGACATCTTCAACGTTTCAAGGAAATGACCTGTATTGCTGGGGGGGGATGGACGATGACTTGTTTCCATCCCTACTATCTGTGATGCATTTGGAAATGGGAGGTCAAGCTGCTGGTAGGCCCAGAAGCTGCTGGATATCACTGTATTTTAGAGCTTTCCTTTAGGCAGCATCATTCCTGCTAGCCAAAACAATAGGGAAGCCAAGAGTCTAAACCCCTCAGTACCAACACTGCTTCTCATGTTGTCATTTCTTAGTGCTAAAACCAGAAATGACAACCTATTTCTTTCCCTTATTTCCTTCCTTTCCTGCTTTGAGAAGAAACAACTTGATTAGATTTCATGTGTGAACACGTGAGCAAGACACCCAGAGGCCGTTTGGGCACGCTGAGCACGGGGAGGTCTGCAAGCGCGCCTCTGCGCGGGTGCAGGCTATGCCCCAGCTCTGCGCCGTGGACGGGCTCAGGGGCCAAAGCTCCTGCAGGGAGCTGGGATGGGACGGGCCTCTTGCCAGGAAGGAGGAGAAGCTGCACAGAGGGGGTTTGTACTGAGAGCAGCACAAGAAGGAGTTTTCCAGCTATGAGTTTAAAACTTGGCAGGTTGTGAGAGCTGACATGTAGCTGTCCAAAGACACTGAGGGAAAGGGCTTTGCTGAAATCAGTGGGATGGTGGCCTCGGGTTGGGTGGGAATTTGAGTCGCATCTACTGTGTAGAAAACATGGCAAATAATATTTACCAGCCAGCGTGACTAGATGGTTTTGTCTTGGAGGTAACCACTGTCTCAGTGACCTAGAAAAATAGGATCTGCAAATGCCAAGCACCTCTGTAAATGCAGGCTTCCGGGAGGGACTGGAGCTGAGATGTACAAGGAGCATGGGTTTCAGCCACACTGCTTGGCTGATACTTTTATAATTATTCTGTGTTATAGTTAAAAATCCAGAGCTTTTCATTCTCTAACAGTCCAGTGAAGATGTGCTGCAAAAATCAAGAGCGAATGTTGCACAGGGAAAAAGAAAGCTTCAGAAACAAACTAGGGAGCTTGTTTGGAGGATCCATGGGGAGAAGCGGCCGCTTCAGGGACCTGACGAGGCACGTGCTGGTCTGCAGCAGGGTCAGCCTTGGCATCAGCAGGGCTTTCCCTGCCCGGCACGCATGTCTGGTAGACAGAATGAATCAAAATCCAATAAGAAATCATTGTGAAATGCAACATTTCCGTATGAGTTCCTGCACTGGGTACTGCAGGCGACACAGCTAAATGCCTGCCAATGGGTTCTTCATGTTAGAGCCAAACCTGCCGCAGAGTAGTCCCCAAAACAGGCTCCACGAAGGGGACACCAAGCAGGCTGTTTCCTGGGTGTAGCAGCATCCACTCCATGTCTCTGAGAAACGATGTCTGTGTCAGAGCACAAAACCCTTCACGCAACAGGAAGGTAATGCGGAGTCCTCATGGTCTGCAGAAAAACCCAGAGGCTGTCGCCTTGGCTAAACAGTCAGCTACATCCCATCAGACTCCAAGATGCTTACACACATTGTGCTGTTATCAGCTGGTGAAAACAACAAATACATTTCTTTTTAACTCTCTGGTCTACCTTTGAGCATGAACTCTACTGCATTAGTAGCTTCACTGCCTGCTCACTTACTAGGCCTGCCAGGCCCTTGGGGTTTTGTACGCTCGTTGCTGTCCCAGGTGGAAAACAGACATGCCTTCAGCAGAAATAGGTGGAAAAGCCTGGGAGCACCAGGCGCATCAGCGACTTTGAAACATCCCCTCTAATGGGGCCACTCTTTTTCTTGCCTGAGAGCGGTCCCTGCTTAATGCACCGAGAGCCGGGACTCACCGTCCTGTCTATAAAAAGACGATTGCAGTCACACTGAAGTAGGAGAAGGTCTGCGCTTGTCATGAAGGGCTACAACGAGCTACTGCGGGCTGCCGAAGCAGGATGCCCCCACTCCCTCCACGGTGAGGTCTGAGCAGTGAGGTGGTTCACGCTTTTTCCCACAAGGAAGGGGCTGGCAGCCCGGTAGGGACCCTCCTCGGGAGATGGGGTGCCAGCGGGGTGTGGATGGAAGTACCTGCTCAACGTGGGGAGGCTCTCACTCACAAGTGCCTTACGTTCAGAAGACCTGAGCCCGCGCCTGGGCTCACGGGCCCTGCCTCATCGTGCTCTTTAGTGAAACAAGCAGATGGAGAAAATGGAATAAAATTCAAATCAATTATGCCGTTCAAAGTCAGGCTCTAAATTAATCCAATTATGCTGCAATAATCTTTGCTGAATGCCTAGAAGCTAGGAAATTATTGTTAAAGCAGTGGTTTGGGAAATTAGTTGATAATGAGAATAACTGACAGTGGAAGATGCTCTTCTGAAAGTAAAGTGTGGGGAGGAGAAAACATTCTATTATTTATCCTTCAAGAGAAGTATATTGCTTAGCTATTAAAGGATAATGTGCTAGAACTAACCAAACACAGTGCTGCTTTCAGGTCTCGGTAAGGAAGAAGTTGAAACTTGCTTATCATTCTTCACTAAGGAAACCTCCCAGCACTGTTATTATAGAAGTGTAGCCTTTAATAAGTCATTCCACAGTCATCTTCTGGAACAAGGTGCCCACACAATCTCTCTGCCTCTGTCAGGCAGGCTGCTAAAAACCTATTTTTATATTTTCAAAATTTAGGCTTTAAAGCAACTTGGAACAACAGCTCAACTTCAGGGATTTGTAATTTTAACAAAATTGGTCGGATTGCAGTTCTAGTTTGGGGCCTGAAAAGAACAAAGAATAGCAGGTGCAAACAATTAGTCAGTTTGTGGGCAAAACAGCTAGTGAGCTGAACCTGGACCTCTTGAAAGCCCTGAGAAAGAATTGCCTCTTGACGATCGCACAAGGCATGGCGTTAGAAGCATTTTAAAACATCTGGCCCAGAATGTCCGAGTGATGGATAGCGAATGCTGAGCAGAAGCTCTGCTAATTGCCCTTGACAAATTTGGCTCACAGGCTTCATCCCAGAGAGTCTTTACAGAGGTAAGAAATGACTGAAACGTGAAGGATGCTCACAAACCTTGCGAGAAACCTATATTCACCCACTGCATTAAAGTCACTAGTATTTTGGGTGGTTTGCATGCCTCTGTGAACCCAGCTATCTCTGAATCTTGGTCTAGCTCTCTTGCAGGACACTTCATAGTGAGACTTATTTCTGAGCTCTTAACTCTTGTCTTCCAACTACGTCGTTCAGATCCTCTCTGCTGGAAAACAGATGCATCCTCCAGTGCCCCATCTCACATATCAGAACATAAAGAAATATATTTATAAGCTCCTGTGCTCTGAAAATGCTTGGATGTAACTTCTGAGGCAGGATGCTCCCTTATTAACGCTGGAAGAACCTGTTCCCAATGCTGCAGCCCACATGCTGCTCTCAAGTCGCTTCTTTGCGCTGTGTTGATTTCACAAAGGACGGGAAGGATTCGCATTTCGGCCCAGCTGGGAAATCTCACATTGTTTACACCTTTACACCTCATTGCCTCAAGACTGCTATTACTACTCTTAATCATCACATTCAAAATTACAAGTAAAACCGCACAAAGCTGTGAGTTTAGCTTAAAAATCAGCAGGTACTTGTTGCTGCTGTGGTTTTTCACAGTACAATCAAGTCATACTTTCAAACTTTTCAAAAGCTGAAGGAGTACAGGAAAAATTTCCTTTGAGCACTTTCCTTTGGCTGCAAATTGAAATTCTTATGGTTACTTGACTCCAGAAACTGCAGTTTTAAGTGGAAAGAGAGCTGGCAACCATTGGCTTGGTACCTAAAGTGTGTGTTGCAAGAGTCATACAGTTATATTTTCAGATACAAATGTATCAAATTATACCCACTACTTAAATATCTTCAAAGAAAACTAAGTGAACACCATAATGCAAGAACTATAGACATCAAGCCTTCAATATCACACCAGGAGACCTTGAGCAAGGAAGATATTTCCTACTTTATGCTCTCAAGATTTCCAAGTACTGCGTGCTTCCATAATGACCCAGAAGAGTAGCTCGGATTAATTCTGAATTCTGCTTCTCATCCAGAAAGTGATATATAACAGCTTCCAGAGCTGCCAAACAGCACATCGTTAGCTAGCGTGAACCTGTTAGAGGGTTCAAGGGTTTGCATCAAAGGAGCTCGGGTAGTAGTAGGCAGCTGCTCCCTTGGAAGCCCTGTGGCATCCTACAGCTCTCCACGGCACTAGGAATATGCACAGGGACAACAAATAATGATAGGACTTAAAAAAAAAAAAAAGTATGGACTTAATATCAAGACCTGAATCCCAGATTAAAGCATGGTCTAACCAAGCCTGCACCTCGTGCTGACCTAGGAGGGGCTGCTTCGCCCCAAAATGTCTTTTTCTGATGTAAAGACATGAAACGGATGTGTAGGCACACTGGCTTTATTTACACAGGTGGGCTTGTTCCTGACACACAGACCATGCCCTAATGTGGGGAGACCCAGGCATACACCCTGATTACACCAGCCACCCCACAGGCACCTCACCTGAGCAAGAGGAACTAAATTTGCACATCCCCGCTCTGGGAGCGCTCAGGGGTTGCTCCAGTTTAGATGCAGCCAGAGGGGACCAAGTTGAACTGCAGTTATAACCTGGTCCCTTCCCACACAGGCAGCATTTCTGGCATGTGCTCTCTGACTGATGCGTGAAAACAGCTATTGCTTCTGCGTTGCCGTTTGTGCCACTGAGCCTGCTGTGTTGCATCAAAACACCATGGCCAGAGGTTGCTCTTTCAACTCCTGCAATTTTCAACATGCAGCTTCTGTGTCACAGCAACTGAGCCTCTTCATACTAAGCCACCGGTGAAACTGCAGTCTAGACACAGAAGGAAATTATTTGCTGAGCCTAAGTGGAGATTTAGTTTGGCTAAGAGAGGGACATGGTATAGAGGCGTGTGACTCTATCAACTCTGAGTAAGCAAAGAGCAGCTGAAGGCAGTAAGCACTACTATAATGAGGTAAATGAAAACAGGAAATTACTGAGAAAACAGGAATTACTCACGGACTTATTCCTCAGCACTTGCACTGTGGCTATCAGTGCCTTAGCCTCACAGTTCTCAAATGCAGGCAATTAAAATAAAAGTTATGTAAGGTCACATCTGAAATTAACCCACGTTATCCATCAGTTTGCATCCATTTGGAGGTGGACAGCAAATAGATTAGCAGAGCCTCTGCTAAATGGTCTGTGTGCTGGGTTTTGGTTTAAATTATGAAGATAGTGATAGACACCAAGCCCATGCAGTCTCACTGAACTGTAAACAGCACTTGATACATGTTGCAGAGGACAATGTCTAGTCCGATAAACTGCTATTTTGCTGTACTTTTTCAGCTTGTAGACAAACAGCCTTCTCACATAAGGAAACTCTGTGCAGCCCCTTTGTTCACAGCTCTAAATTTCTCCTCCTCCTGTCATCAAAAGTATTGCAAGTTTGAAATATGGAGATATCCATGTTGTGGTCTGATTAATCTAAGCGGATACAAAATGGACAAGTGATACACACGTGTTCCATACTTCCCACAAAAACATGGCTTGTGCCGACTGGCTGTTTTTGATCACAGTCTCACAATCCTTACAGAATAAAACCAGAAAATTCACAAACTTCTAGTACTAAGTTTCATGTATATTTCATACATTAGGAATAGTTGTAGATTCATACATTAGGAATAGTTGTAGATTATATTTTGTCCTGGAAAAGTGACTGACAGATTATCTTTCCTTGCCTGATATATACAGTCAGATTAAATGCACGCCAAGCATAATCTGCGTTGTGAGAAAAGAGTTCTTTTTGGCAATGAACAACTTTCAAACTGATGAGTTTCTTTTCTCTTCAATCCCATAGTCCACCTAGGGCAGAACTCTGCTTTCACTTCTTTAGCTGCATTCTGAATTTTAAAATACCTGCGAAATTTTTAAGCACAATGCAAAGACAGAGTGCCAGAAAGTGGCTCAAATTACTGACAGAAAGAATCAGCCGAGGAGAAAAGTTGTGACTTGTCCACACAACCAAGCTGAAATGGCATTTTCACCACTGAAGAGAAGACAGCGATCAGGGAAGCAGATAGATGGCAATTATTTTGGACACAGCCCTGGAAGATACACAGCCATAGCTCTGATATATTCAGAGGTGCCACTGTTTTCTGGGACAGCAACTCAAGTCAGAGCTGGAGACAATGCTAGCTGCATGACCTCGTGCTGTTTGAGGTCACACAGAGTTTCTGCATAAATGGGTCCCACAGCAGGGTTCCCATGTGATCCTAGACACTGGCTGAGAACTTGGATTCAAGGACTGAAAGGAAAAATTATAGAAACAAAACAGAGCATTCTTCATTTGGTATTCAGTGTCAAAGAAAAGAACGTTTTACTGTGGGCTGCAACGATAATATTAGGAAAGACAAAGTTGAATTATTAAAACATTTATTTACCGAGTACATGTTGAGCTCTCTGAGGACCAAATGCATCCACTTAATTAAAACAGAGAACTTCCCAAGGACCATTTACAATGGCACTAAGTGACACATTTAATACTTGTGTCCTGAAAGGGTCATACATATCCATAGTGGTAGATCTGAAAATATAAAAAGCTTTTCTGACTTCTTGCTATACTCCCTGCCAAAAAATACCAGCACTTGGTCTGAAGGCAACATGAGGAGGAGGAGGCTGTTGCCTACAGGCTTTGCTGCTGACAGTTGATCAATAGCAATGGTAGGCTGTATTTTAGCGAGAACAGCTTGCCTGTTGTGAAAGAGCGACAACATCCAAAATCTGACAGACAAGGCAGGAAAACATTCTCAGGAACTTAAAGATGTTGGTCTTCCTTAGTGAAAGGAAAGTGAAGGGAACACAGCCCTTCTTGGGATCCTGGAAATGGCCAGGATTTTTTTTTTTTAATTATTGTTTCTGTGAGCACAGACATGTCCCTGTCATTTACTTTTTCAAGACTTGCTGTGGCAAACGTGGAAGGGGCAGAAGAGATAGCTCTGCCTTGTCTATGTCCTGTAGGAGACCTTAGATAAGGACGGATGTTTTGTTACTGTCTGTTAAACCTACATGACTTTGCAATACAGTTACTGTCTACCAAATACAATAAGAAATTGGCTATGGGAGAGGATGGTTGGTTGGAAGATAACTGGAAGATGACCCTGGATAAGGGTAAATAAAGAGGAACTCCTCACTCCATTTCTTTATTCTGGTTTCCTCCTGGAGGGTCACACTGACTGGCAGGACAGTTCAGTGGAAGAGGGCAGCCCATAGCAAGCTGTAGACTACCCCACTGATGTGACAGCAAAAACGCACTCTTTTTACCCAGGGCATAAACATCCGCCCTGCCTTTAAGGTGCCTTCAAACCTACCCAATGGCTAAACCTTCTTCTTGGGACCCAGAGATATAGAAGTATCATATTTGCTTATATTCCACCAGATGAGGCCCTCTGTCTCGTCAAGAAACAGAATTAAGGCAGAGGGTGAAAAGAAGAAAGAATTCGTCAGAGGAGGAGCATCATCCGCTAAGGGAGCTCTTTGTCATGAGGGTGACTTAGCTCCATTAATACGGCAGCACAGTCCCTGTGGGCATGAAAACTACAGAGGTGAGACATCTCCAGTGGGTTTAAAAAGTGTCAGTGCATTCTGCCAGTGTAGAGTAATGCAAACATAACAAACCGGTCATCTGCTCAGCACACACTATGCAGAATCTGTGCCAAAATCAGCTGCCGCCTCTCCAAATAAATGCTCTTGATACAGTGGTTTGGGATATATGAGCAACCTCCTCATGCCCTGGGATCAGAACACAGATCATCTGTGTTCCTCCAGCAAAATGAGAAAGTACCATGTACTGTGAAAGGAATAATTGGTTGTACCAGAAACAAAGCTTATGCAAAACTGGGCCTTGGCTTTTACATCATTTCTATTTCTCCACAGTTTCAGCAGTTTTGCTTTCCAAGTGCTTGGTATACTTCTCAGACTTTCTCTTCCCATCTGAAAATCTCAAGTGGCTCAAAAACCCCCATGACATATATATTAAAATCCACTTAATAATTTCTCTTTGGAAGAAGAGGAGTTTGGAGGGAGCATCAGTCATAAGCTACACCATGTAGCCCATCTGTAACCCATTACAGTGAAGGGGATCAGTACAGGAGCCTGAACAGAATGAACCTAAAGCCAGCATTCATCTCTAAAAATAAAAACTGAAAAAAAATGGACAGGAGAAAGAAAAGATTTCTTCCTAAAGTGCAGCAACAACTCTTGTTCCCAGGTAACCTGTAGAGAGTCAGTACAGCAAAAAAAAAAGAAAAAAAGCTATATCTGCTGAAAGCAGCCAGAGCAATGCAGCAGCTCCTGTAGTGAAGTCAAACAAAATCATAATGTGAAGTTCTGCGTACTTGGCCAGAAATAAATAGCTGATAATGCCAAGGCATAAAGCACTGTCCTTAAAGCATGGTAGGAAATTCTCAGGTACAACAGCTAGGACCTCTTGCAGTGGACTAGGTGTTGATATTACTCCTTGCATTACAGAGAACAAACAATGGCACATACAAGAGTCTGTCATAGCTAGTGTATTTCTGTTCGCTAAAGCAAAGCAAGTCCTCCTTGCTGTGAAGGAGCCATTCCCCAACTCCATACTCTCAGACAGAAGTGTTGAGGGTAGCAGAAGACCAAACCCCAGCTGACTGGGCTTGGAAGACAACAGAACTTCTTACAGTAAGTCATCCAAAAGCTTCACCTCTTGGAGAAACCTGAGAGTGAGGACCATTCCTGCCTTGCGCCTCCTTTATCTTAGCCAGCACGGAATAGTTAGAAGGAGCTTGTGTGATAACACACAACACTGATCATGCTCCTTGTGCTATCTTTCTTTCTCCCTTGCACATCTCATTTTTAACTTTTCCATTTATAAGAGTATATTGATGAAAATAGACACAAACCTTTTCCTTTGAGGAGAAAGATCACTAGTGGATATATGGACCCAGTGGAGATCCAGGAAAGCAGCTGCTCTGACTCTCTAGGAAAATGACCTTAGAGCTGCTGGGAATCAGCCAGCTGAAAGATTTGCATGGGAAGCCCACCCATGAGCAAAGGTAGGTTTCTCCACTTATGACGACGAGGTGTATGATGTTGAGGAATAAAGTTTCCTTAGATGAAAGAATTTCCTCCCTCCACATGAAAGTATTCATATCCAGCCTAAAGAAGGGCAGCGGTTTCGCTTACTGGTACTACTTGGACTGCTCTCTTACTATAGTTCCTATATATAAAATAAAGCCAATCTAAAACTCTTAGTTAAAACACCTATGGGAGTTATTTGCCCATCTAAAAGAAACTGAGACTTACCTAGACAGGCTTTGTGAAATCTCCAGCACTTTAGGAAGTGACTGTGTGTGTGTGACAGGCAGACCACCAGGGCCTTCATCCTCCTATTGCTTGTGAGCAGCAGTACCACAGCTGCATGGCAGGGCATGAGAGCTGCCTCTGGGTCCAGCAGCTTCGCAGTGGGGCAACACAAGGCCTCTGCTGGGCCAGCATGGGGAAGAGCCTGTCAATGGAGCTGTGCCGAGGCAAGAAACCTTATATCGGCCTGTTTCTGACGTTTCTGCGAGGAGATCAGAAACGTGATGTGACTACAAGATGAGGCCCTGCATAAGCTGCATGTTTTCTTAATGTGCTTCAGACAGGGAGAGGAAAAAGCTGGTATAATCAAAATAATATGATAAAATAATAGCTACTAATAATGCATGAGTAGGAAGTAAAATTTAATTAAAAAAGACAGTTCAGAAGAATACAAAAGGAAGCGTCTAGGCAATGCAGCTGCAGCAAACCAGGCTGCTGTAGCTGCTTCTTGGGGGAACAGACGCTACCGCGCCTTGTTCCTCAGAGGCACGTGGGAGAGGAGGGGCTGTGCCAGGCCCCAGGATCAAAACACTTCAGAAACGACAACTGAAGGGGCAACGGATAGTAAAAACAAACAAAAAGCTTATGTGTAGGTAGTGGTAATTGGGAAATACTGGAAAAAGAAAGCGATGGGAAAATGTTACTTGAAGTGATGGGACTGGGCACACAATGGCTAGGGTACGCTGAAGAATATAAGAAAAGGAGACAAGTCAGGAAAAGGCATGGAGGGAGCCAGACAGTGCAGAATAAATCTGAATTGGGCAAGGAGAAGAAAGAGGACTTGGGAGACTTTGCTGAGAACAGCAGCAAAAGAAATAATGCTCAGCTGGTGCACAGACCCCCTCATATTTAAAGTTTCACACCACATAAACATGCCTTTTTTTTATGGTATTGATTTGATTGGCAGGCTTAGCTACTGGGGAACATTTCTACTTAAAAAATCTGTTTTTAAGAACATCTATCTGCATTTTTGTTTTTTAACTAAAAAAATGGTCCACAAATGTTTTCATTTTGGATATGCCTGATTTAATAATTTATGGAAGACTTCCCATGCTGAATTTTCAGCTACATGAAAAGAGCCACTTCCTTAACAAGACCACTATATATTCATTCTCTGACTTGTCATCTACTGCAATGTTCACTGTAATAAAAATAGGCAGAGCTGAGAAATCCTTAGGTACAGCTCCAAGTTTGTGTGTGTGGAATTTCACGCTTGTAAGAAAGTCACCTATTCTCCAAGTAGTGCCAAGAAGGAAACTTGAGACTTTTCACCTTCTGCAGAGGATGTTACTATATAACACCGAGAAGATTCAAGGACCCACTCCACATATGCACAAAACCTGACAACATTTGCACGCTTGGAGTTTTTCACATCTCAGTGCTAAGTGGTACCACCCTCTCTGCTTCTCCTTCCCTCCCCCAACCCACATACAACCCCCCCCCCCCCCCCCCGAGAGCAAAGCTTGGCCCTTTCGGGACAGTTTCTGCTTGTATCACAGGTCCTGTTGCATACCTGTACATACAAACCTGTGACATCTTCCCATTCTCTTAAGAACTGCTTAGAGCAAATGGAGAAGAAAAAAAAACCAAAAAACCTGCAGGTCTTTAAATTAAAAAGATTGCTTTTTATGCCCTGGTCATGCTCACTTCCCTGCTGGGTACCATTTCGGATGCAGCACTGCCCAGCAAGTTCAACAGCTCGAGTGGGAATCTGGTCTTTGCTTCTGCTCCGAGAGGTCCCCTCCTGGCAGCAGGTCTTTGCGAGCTCTTCTGCGTACATCAGTGCACAACGCACAATGTCCTAATGTGCAGAAGCACATTAGATAGGAAAGAAGACAGGAAAAAAACAAGTCAGGAGAGTTTGGTCTTACGATTGCCAAATTACATTTGGAACAGCAAGCCAAGGGATAGGGGTCATTTTATAATGAGTCTAAAAGCCATTTCATAAAGCACATTTGTTGCTTTTCTAGGATACTTCTGCATCTTGAAAAAAGCATAAGTTAGTGGGAGTGAGTGAAGTGAGTGACAACTTCATATACTGAAGGACTTCTTGCAGGCAGGTTAGCCAGGGCATTTAATTTATCAACTCTTCAGTTTTCAGTTCCCATTTCTCCCTCATGCCTGAGCAGAGCGTGGTGACTAGCTTACTGGAAAGCGCTACCCAAAAGAGCACCATTCTGCTTTGAAACAGAACCATCCATTGCCCCTTCTGGATTATCCTGGCAGTAAGCAGTGCATCAGCACCTCCTGAAAATCACCGTACCAGGTCATCCTGCATTCTGAAGGTTTGAGTACAGAGGTTATTAAAACTACCTCAATAATTAATGTCAAAATACGAACTGTCTGTAACATACTGGTTGCAACAGAAGTACTTGGCTTTAACTCTAGCAGCATGCTGCCTACCACCAGCGTCTCAACGTGCAGTTCTAAATGCAGGCTCCTGGAAATCCCATGAACGCACAGAACGCTACACTGGATCAGGACACGTTCTCACATTCTGGAGGGGAGTCAGTGTTTCCACAGGGCTCCAGCTGATACTGGGTCTAGTAGATGGCTGATCAATTTTAGGACTCCTGCCCTGACACACAGTGTTAAACTGTGTTTACTAGTTAAACCAGAAGTGGCAGTCATAAAATAAAACTGAGAACAGGATATAGTCTTCCTCACCAAAACGCTTTTCAAAATTCTCATGGATGGAATGACTTCACTTAACAGTATGAGACAGCTGTCTTTGCAGGAAGGTGGCATCTAACGAGCACTTCGAACTCAAATAGAACATTTCTGAAGTAATAACAATCTACCGATTTTTGTTCACTCGCTCTGTTTACATTCAGAAGTTGAATGCTTTCACAGGACTGCGTGACTGGCAAAGATTAGTAAGAAAGACTTGCTGTCGGAAATGCAAGTGGTGGAATCATGTGCAGCATCACAGTGACCCCAAAAGTTGACATTATTTCAAGTTATTTTAAGTGGTCTTAATGTAAGAAGAAAAAAGTACGTAACCCACCCTGACTGCTGAATTGCAAGGAACCATCCTCTGAGAGCTGTGGAGGCTGCATTTGAGTTGATTAAAAATATATTTTGACTTCTGTTGTTTCAAACATTAGATTTTTTTCTTTGTTACAGTTCAACTAATTTGGAGAAGTCTGGCTTGTATTCATGGTGAACTTTAGCAAATGGGTCACTGCAGATTTCAGTTCTGTGACGCTTGTGTGAACGTCCAGTCAGCTAACCATTTTCTCATAGAGAAACACTATTTTTGTGTCGTGGATGCTGACCTTGCATTCTGAAGTGGAAAAACAGTCCTAACCTGAAAAGATTATCCTATTTTCCCGGACAATCTTCCCTTTTTGTCATTAGGAAATATTAAAAGCTAGCCTGTTCTTTGTAAATGAGCTGAGATTCCACTGCAAATCCTCTCTGTTTTACTGCTAAGTGACAATACTAAGCATTTCTGCAGCAGAAAGTACTTCCTTTTAACCACAACATCTGAATTAATGAGTTGTCTTTTGCTCATATGTTTTGCAGAGATTTGTCTCTCCGGTTGCTACCAATTTAGAATAAACCACAGTTCTAGTCGCAAAAATTCAATACCACAGCAATAACTCTTAATATACTCTGGCAATACTTTGGAGCTCAGTCAAAGAGCCGCTAGAAAATGTCAGAATGCAACAGTCCCAATACCAAAGAAAAGGCAATTTTTTTGAGCCAATGTTTCTTCTCTCTTGGCTCAGTCACCGCCTGAGCCTGAAATTCTGCAGTTGCTTCCAATATTTTAAATTATTTTCATGTAGAGTAAAGGAAGGATAATAAGGAAAGGTGCCTTGTTTGATGGAAGCAAACGAACTGCCATTACTGACTTTTTGATGCAGGAAAGGGAAACAAAACTTACAAAATGGGTTTTTATTAAATGAAAGAAAATCTGTTTTGTGGGTCAAATATGAAATAGAATATACAAAAACTTTACATCAGATCTCTTGTCAAAGAAATTAAATCCTATCTAGACTGAAGTAGCACTCGTTCTTTCCAAGAACAACACAAACAGGTGAATATGCTTCTTATGGCAGTACGGGATCACACAGTATGCTGTGCTAAATTTCGAGGTTATAGAGAAGAAAAGTTAAAAATCTAAACAGTGTCCCTAAAGAACCCAGCTATTCCACAAAGAAACTTAAAAACATGAGTTTTGATCATTATGTATTCTTTTAGAAGCAAATGACAGGTAGGTCAAGTGCAGAGTTCACAAAGCTTGCATATCACGTTCTCTGTTTCTGTACAAATATAAATTGTTCTTTTTTATTTTAAAAATCCTTTTATATTTGATGGCATTTATTTGTGGAAAAGGATGACCAGATCATCAGGTTCCTGCTGTGTTACCCAAACAATTCCATCTCTTTTATCTCCTTTTCTCTTTTGAAGACTGTTACCCCTAAACCACACACTGCATTATTTTAAAAAAGTTGCTGTATGTTAAATCACAAATCTTTGTATTACTGTCCTGTTTATGAAAGTTCGGCAGAGCTCATAACATGTCTTTGGCATAGCACACCAAGTCCCATTTAATACTTTTTTCTTTTAAAAAAGTATATTTTCCTTTAGTAAAACACCTTAAAAACATCTATTTCTGATTTTGTAAAATAATGTGTCACCTCTTGTGTTGCTTTGCAAAATATACACACACATTTTGGAAAACATCGAGTACTGACATAAGGGACTCATCTGAAGTCTGATCGGTTTATGAGAAGTAAAACATAATTACAAATCCCCTCTTTTGTATAAACGTCACATGAAGTCATTCAATTCAGCTTCAAGTGCTGCTGCCATTTCATCTGCTTCAGAACTGCTTCCTTCCTCATCTTCGTTGCTCGATTCTTTACTGGATTCACTGGCAGCATCATCTTCCTCCAGCTTGCGCTTGTGACCCCTGAAAGAATAGACAGAGATAATATCTGTGAACAGAGGTACCTGACTGCTCAGTAGCACAGACCACTATTCTCTGACAGGAGAAAAAACCATGGAGCTAAAGGACTCTAAACTTGTTTTTCAGATCTAGACAAAAAAGTACAATACTTGCAAATGAACTAACTACTGCACACACACACCTGATTTTTTAATTGCTGTTATGTACTGTCACCTGTGGGTATAACAAACAAAGTACTGTTAATTTACCGTTCCCATTCTTTTGAGCAAGGAATCAAAAGAAAGTATAAGACTATTTGTAAAAATGAATTGATTTACTTTCTTCTCATGTCCTGAAAGAAAAAATATCTGTCACATGAATACTAGCAATGAGAGATTATCAACACACATTATATTTTTATAATACTTTGAAATATACAAATTTCTGTTTTTTAAATAAAAATAAAACGTTAACTGATCAACCAGATCAAGAACCATGAATATACTAACAAAGGAGTAAAATAAATAAATAAAACTGAATTGTGTTAGCCTTATAGGAAACACAAGGCAGCAGGTATAAATTATGATGGTCAAGAATAAAATGACCAAAATCGAATCTATCTAAGACTATATGGACTAAAAAGCCGCGAGGATCGCTACTAATGCTAACTGCTTGACTGTTGTGGATAGCATCTCTGTAAAATCTGAAAGGGTGCAGAATCTATTTACCCATCCTTTAAATTTCTGAAGCAAAACCTTTCCTGTCGTTCCATCTGGTCTATGAGTGAAAAATACCTGCTTTCCTTTAGAAGCTGCACAAAAATAGAGGCTGAAATTCTCGCAGGTGAGATTTCTTCCATTCTTGTCAAAATGCTTTCTAGAATTCTGATGCTGCTATTCAATTTTGTGCACAGATCAAACCTGGGTCTGTTTTCTTAGTTTATTTCTTCACACAGCATCAAATAATGTTCAGCAAATGTATAAGACAGCTTATCTTACTAATCTAGTATGAAATTCCTTTAGAACAAAACTGAACTAAATCTGAATAAAAACCAGAAAACATCTCTAATAAGGCAACAAAGTGCCACAATAAACAATAATGTGAGAATAATGACTAGCAAACTTTGAACCTTAATTTAAAATGGAAAGCAAGTATCCTTATAAAGAAAAGACTGAAGTTTGTTCCTATGACAATTCCTGGATTCCTTTTCAATCATAAAACTAAAATCAATGTCACTTTTAGTTTTCTATCTTGGTGGGAGGATGACTGCTTTCGAGAAAGAGAGACTGTACAAACATTTTAGATAAATGCTCTGACATTTCATGTTTGCTGTGACTTTCTGGGAAAGATCCAGAAAAGTTAAGACGGGCCTCAGGAGGCTGGGCTGTATTTCCTGTATAACTAAAGCAGGAAGACAAGCTTTATGGTGCGACTCACAGCACCTCTGTTAAGATTGACTTCCCTCGAGTAGCAGTAGCTTTGTGAATACCTCTCAGAAAGCTTCTCAAATTGTTCTCAGAGCAGATAAAAGCCAACTCTGAAAATCGCTAATTGTTATTAGCCCCAATGACCTTTATCGTTCTCCTCACCCCTGTGGGTCACCTGGGCAGGAATCGTGCTTGAGCTCTCCTGAACTGCGTTCTCTGTCCAGAGGAGAACATACCCACTGCACTCCTATCTTCTTCCTTGCTTAGGTGGATGAAAGACAGCTTTTTCTTTTAATGAAGAGACATTCACTATAGAATATATATAAAGAGATCTGCTAATATGCATTCCTAATTTTTTTCTAGGGGTTAGAGGAGGGTCTCCCCTGAGACTGGTCCTTTGCACAAGAGCACTGCAGTATCTAGCAACGCGCATTAATGTCCTAGAGGTCTCACTGCACCAACTTCCAAACTTGTGTGCTGCCAAACACAGGGGTCTCGTTCTTCCCTTTTATGTAATAGGCCACTGCTTGTTTTGTCGCTTTGGATTAGTACTGCCAGTCTGAACAACAACTTTCTGAGTATCTCCAGAGAATTAAGCGCAGTCTGAACAGGAAACTGATGTGCACCATACCCTGCTGAAAGAATCATATTCCTGGTTGCAGAATATCTCCAAGGAATATCTAACACTTCAACTGGGACATATCCATAAGCAAAAGATTTTGGATTTGTGGCATCCTAAAATCTCTTTCCTCTGCCAAAAGGGAATTTTATATCAGACAAATACTTCTGAGACTTTGCATTGCATATAATTCATAATGAACTTAGAAATGCCTTAAAAAAATCCTTCCTTGATCATTTGATCAATATTCAAATAGGGAAAGATGCGCAAAGTGGATATTTCTTAAATAAACTGTCCTTTCCACTGTTAGGTGGGCTTTCATTACAAGAGAATGCATACAATTACAATAATGAAAAATTAAGAAAATGATCTTTTATCTTTTGGCAAAATGGTTAAAGAATAATTTTCAGCAATGATCCCTCTACTTGTAAGAGTGTAGAGAAATAGCACAGAGCAGCAGAGACCTCTGACAAATACCGACTTGAACTGTGTATATCCAAAACAATAAAGATGAAACCTCAAACTTGTGAGCTTCTAAACAAAAATGAAATACAAAACAATTTTATTTATACAAAAACATTTTTGCTGCTGTTTCCCCAGAAACACTGATCCTCAGAAGTCCAGACTGCGTCATTTGTAGGCTGGTTCAGTGACATTTGAACTCCCCTTTCTCAATTTTTCAAGGAGACTGACAAGATAGGGTGTGAAGTCAGGAGGTGAGTCAAAGTCAAAATGTTAGGAGAACGGTACTATGTTGCCCTGTTTTTCTTTTATGTTGCATCAGTGGGACCTAAAGATACACTGCTGCTGCTGCTTTACTGATTACTTCCTCACAATGATGTTACATTTTTTCCCTCTTTCAGTATAGGGTGGCAGGAATAAACTTCCAGAGAAGTAAGGCTGAAATCCTAGGATTCAGTCCGGGGGCAAAATCCCTAATAAAGAAAAATGGGATGAGGTGAAAGCATTCCCTGGTATGGGTCTGAATGTTTTGCCACCTAACCTCAAATGTGGCCTGCTGAGGGAGTCATAGTGCACTAAACGCAGCCTAATATACAATAAAAAGCAATTTCTCAGACATATTAGTGATTTCCATGCAGCTTACGTTAGCACACAGTTCAGACAAGGAAGCACACAGTTTAAAAATGCCCAATAGGAAGAAATCCTAGCACATTTCCACTAAAAGCTATACAAATGTATGTAGCTTGAGTTTCTCTTGCTCACTTCAGGATGATTTCAGCCTTTAGAGATACAGCACTCTTTTAGTCATTAATGATACTATTAGCTACAGAAAAGTAAATTGGGAATTAAAGAAAGCTGAAAAAGTCTTATTCAGCATAAGAAGAAAAAAGTTGTGCTCATTTGATGAGTAGCGGATGAGGACTACACGCTTAGCAATAACGAAATTAAATAAAGAAGGAACTTATAGTACAATGGTCACAGTTAAAACATTCCTGTTCATCTCTTTACACCGCTGTTTATAATAATACATCCATTCAAATAGAAAAATAAAATTAACAATTTACAGCAATATGGAACACACACACGACTGCCGGTTATGCATTAAAGAACAAAGCAGGACCAGCAGCCTTTTAGAACCAGGCCAGATGCTGTAATTTTGCTGTAACCTAAATCTGGAACAAAGATTCTATAGAAAAAAGACCTGTGAAGAAACATGTATCTCCATGCCAGGTGATTATTTCCTAGTGAGAAACTATTCATTTACTAAGTAATTAAACCAAAGGCTAGTGAAATTCATGCAACGAAATCACCTTTTTATATAAAGCTACTCCATTAGCAACTAAACTTCAGTAAGGACAATCAACAAAATACAGGGACCTGAAATACTCAGTGCAACTAAAGACTGGGGCTCCATTCTAAAAAAAGACTTTTCAGAAAACTTTAAGGGACAGTCCTGACATATTTCTCTCTCTCACTCAATGGTATTAAACAGGACTTTTGGAAACGTTAAAGATTAAATGCAATCTATTTTGTCCGTTCTTGTTTTTTTGAAAAGGATAGAACAACAGCTTTATTCAGTCTCAATATGAAAATTTCCTCACTCACTCGGAGGGAAAAACCATCAACAACAAAAAGGAAAACTCAGCTAAATATTAGTCTTCTGCTATAAGAAATGAAAAAATCTCTTGAGAACGTGACTATTCTTCTCATTAAGATACAAACGCTTTTCACTGTTTGTATACTTGAAAGCGTAGCTTTAGAGACATTCGAAAAGCATTTAAATGAGTGTTATGAAATCAAATGCAAAGATAATGCTGACGGATGGAGGAAGAAGAATATCAATAAAATAATGCTGCATTTTTTATTTGCAAATTCAGAAGAGACAGACAACATCACTTGAATTACTATTATCTTCAGAGAAAAGCAGCATATCCCCATGGCAGTATATCTATTAACATTAACAATTTTAAATGTGTATTTTGCTCCATTATTCTATGCCCATTCCTTGTTATTTCCAGTTTCTGAGTGCATCACACTGAAGTGAAAAAGTTAACCAAATGCAGAGCTCCTTCTTAATATTTAGAGAAAATGATTTGGTGGTATAGAGCAGACATTCACCAGCTTGCTTCGCATTTTCAAACTTAACTTTGCTTTACTACTATTAACCAACAAACACATGGAAAATAACTGAATATTTTAAACTTCATATACAAATAACTAAGCTTTCCAAAGGTCTGAACTTCATTAGATCTTCAATTATCAGGCGATCCTGTGAAATACTCGTACAATTCGTATTTCCTTTGCCTTTGCATTGCATCTTTCCCCTTCATAATAATCAGTCCTAGGAAGCACTCCATTTTATGTGATTTCACACTACAAATTTCCTTCTCATGGTCCAGCTCATCTCAAATACTCTGCAGTTGTAATTCTGAAGCCTTTTTTTTTTTTTTTAACTATACCAATTAAGAGTAGCATTACCAACTGGGATAGAGAAATCTTTTTCAAAGGAAACCGCATTTTTAAAATACAGGTATTTAAATAAATTATCGGTAACTACAAGTATAACTCATAATGATATTAAAAGTCAAAGCCCTTGTAAGTGCACACGTAAAAAGATTATTTTTAGGAAACCTTCATCTACAGAATGCTAATAGAAAACATACTGCGTGGTATCCAGCTGAAGAGGCAGGAACAGAAGACATCACAAAGTTGCAATAGAGCATGGTGGATGCATGTGGCAAGCAAAACAGGAAAAACTATTTTAAATCATGATTTATTCAGCTATTGATCTGCTAAAATGAATCACTGAATTATGACTGCAAAGTATAACGGTGAGTTGAATAAAAGCTCAGTTCTTACCATTCTCATTTTTTTTAGTTGACTGACAGAGCTACAGAGAGGAAAACAGTGAAAACAGTCCAGTATTTGTCACTTCTGCTATTATAAGGATTAATTTACAATTAATTGAAAATAATGTTGAAAAAAGCATTTTTGCTATTAACTGACTGTGTCGGGTCCGTTCTTCACCTAAATGGCACCCTTTTAAGGAATACAATGCTACATTAAAATAGAAACATCTAATAAAAAGAGGAGCCAAAAGTGAAATATATTTCCATACCTTTTTTTAAACAGCTGCTAAAGAAATCTGCAGCAAATATTTAAATAAATTATCACTTAATACTTTAATCTCAAAATATTCATAGCCCTCACCGCTACCCTGATGAAAAATAAACTTCTAAATCATTGCAAATTAGCCTGCTTTTCTAGTAGCTTCTAAAACTTGTTCAGTTTGAAAACCAAATCTGTAGACTAAACGTGTTTAATCTTTTACAAACAAGCAGCGCATAGCTTTGACATCAGAAACGAGGACTTGCATCTGGTATCAAACATCGCACGGTCACTTCCAAACGAGAAGGTTCCCAGAGCACCCACAAGCGGCTGGGAACACAAGCGTTCAAAAGGCGCATTTTGAAACAGCTGCTGCCTTCCAACGCCGAGCCGTGAAACCCCGGGCAAGAGCGGTGCAGGACTACCTACGCTGCCCCAGCCCCACGGCGGCTTCATCGAAGGTGAAAGGAGTGGTGTCCCAGTTTCCACGCGCGGCTAGTCCATAGGCTTCTGTAAACTCCCTCCAGGGCGGAGAGCGGAGCGGTGGTGAGCTCTGTAATGCAACAGGAATCTCACTTCCTTTAACAGGAGCTTGGCTATGAGACCAGTGTATTCAGACTAGCGCTGTGGCAATATCCTGGAGGTGCCATGGATTAGACCTGATCCAGGACCAGGACAAATATCCTTTTTCTAATTTCAAGGACGCCAGCCCACTACTTGACTAACTAAAGTAAAGGCCATGAGAACATACTGACTGTAAATCAACATCATGGGCATTAGCATTTCTTAGGAAAAACAAGCTGATCAAACTTTTAAGGACATGTGCCATGTTTGGCAGTTATATTTTCTTGACATGGGATGCACGGCTATGTCTTTTATGTATGCTTAACACAATAGCAGGTGATTATCTATAGCACACGTATAAAGCTCAGCGGTCAGGTATGTGCCAGCTGGCAATTTGTCTCATACATTTCTGCAGGAATATTAAACTGTCCTTGTGCTCCTCCCTGGCCCTGGCATAGCACGCTGCCGAGCACATGGCCTACCAGCAACAAATAGCATTAGCCCCATGCTGGCTAGCCAAAGGATGTGGTCCTACTTCATACTAATGCTGTCACAAACAGGATAATATTGAGTATTGCAGGAAAAAAAACGCCAGACACCTCACATAAATTCTCAGGAACTCATCCAACGCTCTCTGCAGGATTACAGGGTGATCTGGAAATCTAATATGCACAAAAAATGCACAGAGAACGTTTACTGAATAGTACCAGTATTCAGCAAACAAATGCTGCAGGTGGATGTCGCACCTTACTGCACGGCATGTTTTTATCAATCTGTACAAAAATGTCTTAGCAGAAACAAACCGATTCCAACTGACAGCTCATGAATCTGTGTTAACTAAAATAACAGGAAAATGCGATCTATTTAAATGCTATTGTAGCTCTACAGCTTCAGTGACTTTCTGCTTCAAAATCCAGAACACCTGGACACTATTCTAATAGTGAAAAAATACTCTGAAAACTTTTAAAACTCTCTAAAAAGCAGCTTCCTAAATCTCTGAAATATATACTCTATTGTATATCAAAATGGACTTAAAGTGTTTTTCAAGTCAGCAAGTTATAGAAAATTAAAAAGAAATTCATAAATTAATACAATGTGTCAATAACACTATTCTTCTGTAAATATTGCTAAAATTTCCCATTTGTCAAGGTTGCATTTTTTTGATATTTAGAGCGACAGAAAAGCTTGATTACCAACTCTCCCTGCCCCCATCTCATTGAAAATCGTTATTTATTAACAATTAAACACTTGCCTGGCATACATGAAAAACAAATAGTGTAGCATTAAAGCTTTAAAATGAAAGACTCTATTAAAATTTTCAGGGCACTATAATAGTAACTACATCGGATACAGGAAAACCGAAAAGCTGAAGCTACAATTTTGTTTACACTGCTAAATTGCAGATAGGCAAACTATGCCTCTAAAATATTATCAGTTATTTTATTAACTTCATGTCGTTTCAAAATAACCTATGCGGATGCCATACGAAAACATTTACAATATACAATGCACAATACTGAATGTTTCTTCAAGAGGAAAATGCGACAATGGCAGTTTTCTATCACATAACAAGTGATCTTGTCGTTAATTTGTAGAAGACAACAGAAAATTAAACATTCTTGTCAATATTTGGAACGCTAGACTGTTATCTGACACTCTGGTAATGGCAAATGTACAGAGGAATTCTGGCATATAATCTCTTTATCCTAATTTAAACGGATACAAACACGACAACGCATTTTCCTTTCCTGGACATCCCGCCCTCTCCCCCTTCTAGACTACTGCATTTGAAATAACCTCCCAACAGGGGAATAAGCCGGTAGACAGACAAAAAATATGTCAATTGAGATGAACATATTTCTTTTTAAAACTAAAATAGACCTTTGCTGTTTGAATCAAGTTCTTTCTCCAGCCTCATCTAGTTTACAAATATTACCTGTTCTGACAGCAAATGTCAGCAACATGTGCAGTTAAACTGGTAAGGGACATAGTCTATATGCATACACAAACATACAAAGCCTAGAGAATTTAGCCACAGTTTTGAACACTCAGCTTTGTGTTCTAGCAAAACTGCTATCTCCTCTACTAATACCCAACTTAACAGATGTCCTTTAAATAACAGTGAGCAAATTCCATGTAATTTCCCTCCAAAGAGATGTGTTTAAGGAAAGTTAGTTGTTGATCAAAGAATGACGGAGCTATGGTACTGCAGTCTGTGGCTCTGACCTATTTTCATTCTCTGAACTGTTCCTTCAAGCCACTCACCATTTGTAGCCACTTGGATGAGATCACGACCTGCAGTGCTCCTTTAGGCCAGGTGCTAGGTTTATAACAGTGGAAACCCGTAAAAATCTCTCACACTTCTGCACAGCACACGTAATTGTGGATAGGATGGTAGATTTATAGTCTTGTAATGATTCTAGGTAGCTCTGGGAAGCCATAATGGGAGAAACCAAAGATCAACTCAAACAAAGGAAGTTTAAAGCCTTCTTTCACCAGTGCTTACACTGGTGAAAGTGTAACAGTACAGCAGCTCTACCTGGCTTTGGCTTAAAAATGTCCACTGAAAATTGTATTACTCCTTTTCTGTTACAGGAAGCACTACAGGAGATAGTATTAGATACTGATGAAGAATAATGTTCTATGTTTATGTCTAATCACTAGATATCTAAATACAACAGATTGTTCCAGGAAAAAGTGTACAATAAAAACTTTAAGATGGAAAATGTAAAGATTTAGTGGGCAAATCCTAAGTATGAAAAAGTATATAAAAATAACAAGGTAGAAAACAAAAAGCCGTTGATTTCTCTGGAAAAAGTCAGATGTCCTTCATTGCTCTCTGTTAATAAAACAGAGTACAACTAAGCAAAGTAATGCTTAGAATTTACCTGCTTTGTTACCTTACTTTAACTTGCTAGCATCACCCAAACACTGAGAATATTCTTCCAGAGAAAATTAATTAGGCATCTTAACAACCAAAGATATAATTAAGCTTATAATACACTGACTGTGCTAACCAAGGAGGCTGGAAGTAGGATCTGGTATCACTGGCTTAAATAACCGTTTTGTGGATTTCATAAAAGCTGGTGTAGAGTGTATGCAGGTATAATGGTGTAGAGTTTTGTGCATCTGAAAATGGAAAGTGTGGTTTGCAGTCGCTTTTCAGTTGGGAGTATTGGTTGTCCCCTCAGTACTTGTCCCTTTACAGATAAAAAGCACATCATGCTTTTCTTCCCTGGCCCCAACAGCAGTACTTGGTAAAGCTCTGCTCAAACTCCCACCTTCACATGCAGACCCTATGTATTAGGTCCATCAAACAGATTTTGAATAAGGCAATGCTGAAGGCATGTGTAAGGCATAAGTAAGGTTAACAGTTCCTGCTACACTTTCTCGATGTGCCAAGCCTACAACTTCTCTGTGTGCTTTTTAACACTAACAAATGGAGATACCTTGTAATTGGTTGCTAGAATGCTAGCTGTTATAGCATCACTGCTGAAGCAGGGTTCTATCTTGTTAACCACGTACTTTTGAATTATATCTCTTCCTATCACTTTCTCAAACAACAGCATTGTCAAAATTCTTTTCTTTGCATAGTCACCTTTACGCACCTTTCACAAGATGCCACATACTGAACTACATTGCATGAATATTGAGATAAATTAACAAATAAGATTTACACCAGTTTGAATAATTTCCTAATTTGCGATCTACCAACTGCAGACCACACAATATAGTGATTAAGATACCTGATGCAGACATGAAGAACTGTTACACGAGTTACTGAAGGTAATGCATTTGTTCCACCATAAAACCAACATTTAGAAAACTATTCTTAAATCCACTTTTCTCTATCAGACACAGGATAAGTTGATTACTTTTAAGTTGATAAACAGAGCAGAGATTAAAAGAAAAAAATTATTTTAAAATTCTACCTCAAACTCAAGCAGTTGATTTTGTTTCTGTAATTCAACAAAATTTAATTAGTACATTTGTATCTCTCTAGATAATGAAAGGAACAACCTTGGAATACAAAGGTGTTTTGAAGGAGTTAGAGGAAAATATCTCTCTGTAGAAGATATTTCTATACAGAACAACAACACGGAGAAAAAGGAAGAAACTTCTGCCTTCAAAACTGCCTGTATGTGCAGTGGCTGTCTAATCCTATGGATGATCCTGAGAAGAATAAGAATAATGACATTTTCCTCTGAATTTGGTTAAGTTACTTCTATCTGAAAAAGAAGGAAAAGAAAAAGAAAAAAAAGAAGTGTGGTGGCAGATTACCTGCATGATGAAGATACATTTCTATTGTCTGCAACCACTAATTCTAAATGTGTATTTCTTCTCTCTCTTACGTGGCTGCTTTGTAAGTTAGATATTCACAGATTAGCTCGTATGTTTGTTAAGCTATATATGTTATCGGTTACACTAAGCCATCCAGAATGCTAAAGTGATTTTTCAAAGCTTTTAATTTTACTTTTTACCAGCTCATCTATCACTTTGTCATTGTTTTCACTAAATTATTGAGATTAAATTGCAAATAGCTAAAAATAACATCCTTCTACAATGTTCAATCATTGAGAAGCTTTTGCTTTGATCACAAGAACATCAACTAAGATCATCATCTCTGTTTCATCCTAAAGTATCAAAGATTCTTTAACAGAAATCACACCATCCACTCTACATGGATACTGGCAACATCACCATCTACAGGGGAGCACAAAAGACTCATAACAAATGAGTTAAAATGTTTAAATGTTTAAAATGTTACACTTAGTCACTTATTCCAGCAGAAAAATATCCATGCTCTTTCCATGCAGGTATATGGTCAAAGGAAATGAAGATCCACTCGCACAAGCTTACTCCTGTCCATAGGGTAAATCCTTTATCTTCCCCACTTTCCCAGATGATTGAAATTAGGCAATTCCTCAGCTTATTGGCTCTGCCGCCTCTCTAACTGGGTGGTAAATTGGTTCAACTCTCTAACATAATAACACCTATCCACTGTTTTTCTAGCTAGTTTTTAATAAATTGTCTTATTGTGCAGATGCTGGGGCATCAGAGCTGTTATAAGGGAGCGGGTGATACCATGGTACTGCTAGGAACATGGGAGTGAGATTGCCCTTTCTGACAGCTGCTGATCAGCTGCTAGACCTGCTCCTATATACCATACACCTTTTTCCTGAAATACCACATTCAACTATTAGTACTGTTTCTTTATCACAGAATCACAGAATGGTTGAGGTTGGAAGGGACCTCTGGAGATCATCTCGTCCAACCTCCCTGTTCAAGCAGGGTCCGCTAGAGCATGTTTCCCAGGATCGTGTCCAGGCGGGTTTTGAATATCTCCAGCGAAGGAGACTCCACTACCTCTCTGGGCAACTTGTTCTGGTGCTCTGTCACCCTCCCAGTGAAGAAGTTTTTCCTCATGTTCAGATGGAGCTGCCTGTGTTTCAGTTTATGCCCGTTGCCTCTTGTCCTATCACTGGGCACCACGGAGAAGAGTCTGGCCCCATCCTCTGGACACCCCCTCCCTTCAGATACTTGCACACACACTGATCAGATCCCCTCTCAGTCTTCTCTAGGCTCAACAGGCCCAGCTCTCTCAGCCTTTCTTCAGAGGAGAGATGCTCCAGTTCCCTCCTCATCTTTGTAGCCCTCCGCTGGACTCTCTCCAGGAGTGCCATGTCTCTCTTGTACTGGGGAGCCCAGAACTGGACGCAGTACTCGAGGTGAGGCCTCCCCAGGGCTGAGGAGAGGGGCAGGATCACCTCCCTCGACCCGCTGGCAACACTCTGCCTAATGCAAGCCAGGATACCATTGGCCTTCTTGGCCACAAGGGCACGTTGCTGTCTCATGCTTAACTTGTTGTCCACCAGCACTCCCAGGTCCTTTTCTGCAGAGCTGCTTTCCAGCAGGTCAACCCCCAGCCTGTGTTGGTGCCTGGGGTTCTTCCTCCCTAGGTGCAGGCCTCTGCACTTGCCTTTGTGGAACTTCAGGAGGTTCCCCTCTGCCCAACTCTCCAGCCTGTCCAGGTCCCTCTGAAGGGCAGCACAGCCTTCTGGCGTGTCGGCCACTCCTCCCAGTTGTGTATCATCAGCAAACCTGCAGAGGGTGCGCTCTGTCCCTTCCTCCAGGTCATTGATGAATAGGTTGAACTGTACTGGACCCAGTACTGACCCCTGGGGGACACCGCTAGCTGCAGGCCTCCAACTAGACTCCGTGCCACAGATCACAACTGTGTGAGCCCTGCCGTTCAGCCAGTTCTCAGTCCTCCTCCCTGTCCACTCATCCAGCCCACGCTTCCTGAGCTTGCCTATGAGGATGTTATGGGAGACAAAGTGGAAAGCCTTACTGAAGTCAAGGCAGACAACATCCACTGCTCTCGCCTCATCTACCCAGCCAGTCATTCCATCACAGAAGGCTCTCAGGTTGGTTAAGTGTGATTTCCCCTTTGTGAATCCGTGCTGACTACTCCGGATCACCTTTTTGTCCTCCAGATGCTTAGTGATGACCTCCAGGAGGAGCTGTTCCATCACCTTTCCAGGAATGGAGGTGAGGCTGACAGGCCTGGAGTTTCCTGGCTCCTCCTTCTGGCCCTTTTTGAAGATGGGGGTGACATTGGCTTTCTTCCAGTCCTCAGGCACCTCTCCTGATCTCCAGGACCTTTCCAAGATGACGGAGAGTGGCCTAGCGATAACGTCCGCCAGCTCCCTCAGCATTCATGGATGCATCCCATCAGGGCCCACAGATTTGTGGATGTGAAGTTTGGACAAAAGATCTCTAACCTGATCCTCCTTGACCAAAGGAGGGTCTTCCTTTCTCCAGACGTTCTCTCTTGTCCCCAGGCTCTGGAATTCCCGAGGGCTGGCCTTAGCAGTAAAGACTGAAGCAAAGGCAGCATTCAGCAACTCTGCCTTCTCTGTATCCTTCGTTACCAGGGCACCCGCCCCATTCAGCAGCGGGCCCACATTTTCCCTAGTCTTCCTTTTGCTCTTGATGTATTTGAAGAAGCCCTTCTTGTTGTCCTTGACATCCCTTGCCAGATTTAATTCCAAACGGGCCTTAGCCTACCTTGTCGCATCCCTGCACACTCTGACAACGTCCCTATATTCCTCCCAAGTGGCCTGTCCCCTTTTCCGCATCCCATATACTTCCTTCTTCTGTTGGAGTTTTGCCAGGAGTTCCTTGCTCATCCATGCAGGTCTCCCGCCCGCTTTGCTCGACTTCTTCCTCAGAGGGATGCACTGCTCTTGAGCCTGGAGGAAGTGAAAACTCTCACACTCTCAGTGGTACAGTATACTATACACCACTCAGCACTTTCCTTCCTTATACCTCCTCCTTGCCCAAATTCCCCACAATAACAGCTTAGATTTATCGGCAGAAGTTTCATGCAACAAATCTTTTTTACATGCAGTAAAGTAAGTTTGGGAAGATTTCGTTCTGAAGATAGAATAGCAATGAAATATAAAGATATAATGCACAGAACCTAGAAAATCATTTATCAGGAGGAAAAAAAAAAAGTTGTGTTTTAAGTCAGCAATTTGCTTCAGGCATTCCGGTATGCTGCAAGTTATTTTAGGAAAGCCAGTAAATTACCAGACGAAATGACATCAATGCAGGGAGTCACCTCCTGGTAGAAGTGTCATATTTCAATTTGTTGAAATTTTAGGCTAGAAATTGCTAGACTAATCCATGAGAAACAGATGAAAGTGGTGTCAAGGCTTGATTTACAAATAAGAATATCTGCAATTAAGTTGTAAATGAGCATCCAACAGAATTACATAACTTTTACCTCAATTTTAAAAGGTCTATGCAAGTAAATGCAATACCTTCAAAACATAGCATGTTATCTGTCTTTCATTAGCTGTGCAGTATTAGCAAACTCCCTAGAAATTAGGTCTACATACATTAAAAGTGGACCTCTATGCTATCAGATCACCGAGTGCCAGGATTTTGATCTGGATCAAAATAGCTTATGCCAGCATACCTGCCAAATCGAATCACAGCACACAATATTTACAGTACCTGTTGTTTTTACGCTAGTTGTGATAACACAAACTACCCAATGCAACAGATCACAGCTCTACTAACTAACAACGCTTGATCCAATATACAGCCTGCTCTACAGTTTATTCTATCACTATTTCTGGAACAAATCTGAACTAGCAAAATCAGTTTATTTTTTATCTGCATCTTCTATCGTGTAGTTTTTTCAATTTTTTTTGGACTGCGCCATCCTAAAACCAGATTCACTGCATAGTTCATTTACAGCCTTTCCTGTACATCTAATGAAGCAGACTTCTGAGGGATGAGATCTTTCAAATCTACTACCAATTCAGAGTAACAGGTTACTATTGATCCTGGTCTTACCACATAATGCTACCAGTTACCAGCTCCTATAACGTATGATTAGCAAGTTACATAGATACATGGATAGATGGAAGAGGTATGCGTGAAGAGGTGTTTCTCTGGGATCCGAATGCCACTTATGCTACTGAGAAAGTCACAGTGCTTCAAATAAGTCAGTAAATAAGTTATTCTCTTTCTAGTTATTACCAGAAAATGCAAAAACGGGACAGGAGCAAAGTTTGACATGGCAGACAGCGACTTGACTGGAGGAAAGACCAGACACTTCCCTACATGAATTAGCAAACGTATCACTTTGCAGGCCCTCCCCAAACTGACTGTAAGTACACTCCATAGCTAAACTGCTTAAAGCATACTACTGGTCCTAGGCAGCCTGCACAGCCTAGCTCCCTTTTTGGGGTTACTGCGCATGTGAAACAGTGACAAAGAAGAAAAGCAGCCTGGTGAGGCAGTAAGAGCTTGCAGGCAGTTCTGGTTCCCCCAGCTCAGCTGCAGTTTCCCCGCTCCTGTGAACGTCTGGAATGCTAAAAATCCTCTTGTCAGACTTTGAGATATTACCATTCCAGGTTAAAGACAGACACTGAGGTAACTGAAGTGTAAGCAGAGATAGGTATCTTTTATATTTCTGTTGATTGTGTCTATAGGCTCTGCAGCTTGTCTGCCTACTATAAATGTATTTTTATTAGCTTTTAACTTAATAGGGGTTATTTCATTGCAACTGGCAAAACTGCAAGGTATTAGATTTAATTTCCCAGTAGATAATGGCTGGGATAGCTAACAGCATGCTCAAACCACACTGGCAGTTCAAGAACTGGCAAAACAGCACTCTGAAAAGGAGACGTCCCTTCAGCGAGCAGGAAATCCTCCTGTATAATGCAAGAGCAACACGGGAAAATGCTTGTACCACATCGCAAAGGATGTTGTTGCTGGTGTGGCATCTATTAGCGAGGGGGGGGCTTGCAGCGTCCATATTCTGCTTTTCACATGCATGGCTGGTAACAACATAGGAACAATTCCACAGAATCAGCTTTACCACAGCACACTTCTGACATGCATTCAAATTCTCTACAGCATTTGACTTTGTTTTCCCCAATGGAATAACCTACTAGGGGTTCAAACGACTAATAAACTATTCACAAAGTGGATGATTTGTCCATTTTAAGTTCTACTGTTTATCACTTGCATTTAGAAGTAGCACTGCCTGTCTCTTACTAAGATTTTTAGCACAGGCTTCATTTTAATTGTGTGCATATATAATTATTTAGTAGCCATTACAGACTTGCAGTGGTCAAGATTAACACCTTAGTTATGTGAAATCTAAGGTACTTCTAGAATTCATTAGGGAAACCAGAACACTGAAACATATTAGCTGTTTTTCCTGTATCAGAACAGTGTGGCTCAACAGCATTCCTGTTAACGCCCTAGGTCTTAATAGTGGCATAGAATAAAGGATTAAAAATCTTTCCTAAGAGCTGCTAATGTGCTTCTTAGATTCCTTATTTTCAAGGGATATTTAAATAGACATATATTTACTGAAGAAAAGCTTTAATTGTTTAATAGCTTACAAATTGCCCTGAAGCATTCAGCTTCACTAAAGCAAAAGATACTGGCTGAAACAACTTAGGGCCAACACTAGGCTGTTCTTCAGAGTCTGCATGTCAGCCTGCCCACTGATATGTGAACTGAAGCACTAAGTCACTAGCTTTTGTCATCCTGAATTTCTACTGCACCTCTTCCTTATTCCTTAGTTCCTTTCAAGCCACAGTTGCAAAAAAAACCCAGTAACACCTGTAGATTGCCTAAAGAGGAGGGGATGCTAATAATAAGCACTTAAATATTCACCCAATGCCAGGGGAGTTGTTCCTCTTGTATGAGTGGAGGCCAGGACACTAGAGCCTAGGATAGTTAGTTAACTGCTTCTTTGGAGAAATGGAAATAACTCCAACTCCAAAACAATCTAATAGTTAAAGCTTTTTACTTTAATTCAATCCCATCAGAGGAAGGAACTGGAACTATTTCCTACATGTAGAAAAGCACTCTAAGTACTAAGATTGTGTGAAACATTTTTCCTATCCCTCCCTTCTTGTGTGAAAAGGGGCTGGACTGACCTAGCACTTAACATTAAGAGTTCAGGACGGTCAGAAAAGAACATTTCCTTTCAGAAAAAAGTGACCAAATCCTGGCAATATTTGAGTACAGAAGATCTTCTCTTCCCTTGCCTTCCTCACCAACACGTCCAATCGGTTAGTTTTAACAGTTCACCATCCATCAGCAGCATGGCTTTTTTCAAACCCACTCCTGTTTTCAATTCTCCCCCTCACACTCTCCAGCAATCCTGGAAGCCAAATTGCAGCTGTGGACTGTACTAGGAGTCAGACTAGGTAAGAAGTAGGTAGTGCAACAAAATCTTAGGCAGCTAAAGCTAGGATCTCCTAGCTTGTTTCCTATTAGTCTCCGTTCTTGCAGCCTTTATTTCTTCAAAGATAAAATATCCTTTTGGCATTTTTTTGATCGAGGTAGTATCCAAATGAAGTATCTTTCACAGAATAGCACCTCTCCTAGTTGGGCTATAAAGCCAGTATCACATAAATATTCCCCGTATATCGTCCTGAAAACTTTCCGATTGTTGTGAACCATTTCACAGACAAGAACCTCAAGGGACAATATTACCCGGCAAGAGCTCTCCCTAACCAGGAGCGCTTCAGACCGTCAATACGTCAACTCCAAGGGCACTTCTGTTTCCTTTGGTCTGGGTTAGGCCGGCATCTCCTCAGTGCACAGGCTCTGTTTCCCTTTTACCTCATGAACATCTACTTTAGGTCTCTAGGACTAACCCTGGGCTCTTCTGACTCCCAGGCAGCTTAGGCAGAGCCTTTCCTTGAACTCTGACCTCAAAGGTGCTGGTTTTACAGTTCACTTAATGGTGATATTATAATATTAATTAAAGCAAACAAAACACTTGTTTTTGATTCTGAGACAAATTGCTCTTTACTTCAGCAAGCACAAGCAAAACAGACCTAGATAAAACACGTTCGCTCAACTCCTTTTTCTCGCTAGTCTAGAGCATGCCTTAGGCTTGAGGTTGGGGTCCTCCAAGGGGTCCAGGATCCTCCCTGCTGCAGTCGTACTCTTCTCCAAACTGATGTCTTATTTTCCAGTGCGTACAGCTAAACTAGATCCCCTGCTAGAAAGCACACCTCTTCCCTCTGCTCTTTCTCTCCCCCTTTGTGAAGGCCTTCTATTACTTAGACTTCACTGTTTCTAAAAGGACAGTAACAAATACTTGATTTCTATAGTTTGCTTCTAGGAAATTCAGCTGTTCTAGACTAGTGCTGCTGGCAAATATATCACAGAAAACTATCTTTCATCAGGTGTTAGCCATTCCGTTGTCCCAAGATGGAAGCTGTCAATTAACGGCTCTGCTGAAATGAAAGGCAATAACTGCAGAAAAAGTTCCACTTCAAATACACTGAAGCATTAACGATAAATCCATTTCATTACTTCATCCAGAACGTGCAAGTTATACAGATTCCCCAAATCATTACAGATGATAGGAATCAGAGAAATATAAGAACAGCAGCAATTCCAGCATATGCTTTAGTGTTTATTAGCACATTTAAGCAGACGAGAATAAAGAACAAGGTAAATACTCTCATGTCTGACAATCTACATTACAGTTCCAAAATCCTGCTATTGTACAAAGTAGGAAGAATAGAACAATTTCAGAATCACAGTTCATTTTGGAAATACCAGCATTTAGCACTGCTTATGGAACCTGCAAGTGAAGCCTATTTAGTGCTAAAGTAATTGAGAAAATAAGGATAACAGCACTTTCTTGACTCTAGTAACATATGGACTTTAATTACCATTCTTCAACCAAGGTATTAGACTTATTAGCACTTCACTTTATGTAGATTTACAAAGGTTAAGCCAAGTAATACTGAAGTAGGAATATCCATTAAGAAAAAAAGGCATTGGCTTCTTAGTTCATTATTAACAAAGTCTCTCTACACTTAAGAGGACAGATCAATTTTCAAATCTGTTACTGAAAACATTTAGTATAAGAGAAGTTTACACTGTTTTTTACATTTCCAAAGACACTTCTCCGCAATCTCAACTGCTTAATCATTAGGGTCCATTAGTAGGTATACCCTCAATATGTATAATCATGTGCAATTCAAGTTATATTACCTACACACACAGACTCACACCTGGACAGGAGAATACTATATTGTAATTGAAATATCTGAACAACTTCTAGCTATTTTAATAGCAGGGAGTAAAATAAGGTAAGAGCAGATGGTCCCTCTCACCAGACTGCATTTCCAAACTTCCTATCTGACCTGGTCTAGAACAAACACAGGTATTTTAAATCATCCCCTTGCAAGAAAAATACAGCGCCATATGCTCTCTATGCCTTTTAACAACTCGCAGCGATTTGAATCTTCCATATTATGGAGGAAAATGTGAAGATAACACAGAAACTTGTTAAAGTATTGGGCACAATTTCAAACTACCACTGTTCAGATTTTCACTGAACAGTGAAAAAAATATTTATAGAACTAAAACAGCTTACATTGCTCTTAACGTAAAATTGATTAGATTTGGGCGATAGTTAAAGTGGAGAATACCTTGCTTATTATATCATCAAATGCCAAAGAAAATTGGCAAAAAGCTACATCATATCCATACGGAGAGAGTGGAGAGAGACGACTACTTTGGAAAAAGTGTTTCTCAAAAAAAAAAAAAAAAGGGAAAAAATCCAACTGCCATTTGAATTTTATAGGTTTGCTTTGAAAATAACCTCCAGGTTTTGTGCATGTATACGTTACTGAGAAACAATGTATTTAGTTGTTTGGGAACCCTGTACAAGAAAAGTCATTCAGATGTTTTCTCCAGAAGGAATCATCCTGGGAGAAACCTGTAAAAGCCCCTGGCTTTTGTTCAGGGGAACATCTGTTCCCCTGAACTTCAGCTAAGGTATCTGCCACTTAAGACTTGTGGAAAAAAAGCATGTATTAATGATAACACTGAACTTTTTCAGCATGAGATCACGATCACCGACCATATAACAGTCAATGATGACATACTCCCATGCTGACTTTGTTCTGCTGCTGTAGTTGTAAGCAGCCCTTGGAGGCCAAGTAAGCACTGACTCTGCACGGCAGAGAGCAGAGGCAGCTCTCTTAGAACAGGTGCCATGAATATAGGACAGATCAATACAACACTTGTCCCACTTGCTGGTAGGAATGATCAGGCAACACATTATAGAACTGTCTTGAGGTTAACCCAGACTCTAGGGAAGTCCACAGTAGAATAAAGATAGTTGTCCTGTGCCAAGGTTAACTTGGCTGGGGCACAGGGTTTTTAGATGATGAAGTTAGCTTTCTGAAAGTCTCAGGGAAGATGTACATCTATTTTAGAGGGAAAAGAGCTGCAACAGGAACTTAGCAACTTGACGCTTTTAGCAAACTTGCACAAGCTGTGCACTTGCCTCATGTAAAAAACACAGAGAAATACAAGACCATTTCAATCTCATGATCTAAATGTGAACCAGCACCTTGGTTAATTTTAGCTGTAGTTAATAGCCTGAATGTGTGAAAGTTTACACTCTCACTGCTCTCTCCTGTAAGGCTTTTTCTTTCCTCAGCCAGTTAATGCATGTGTTTCTCCTTAATTAACAGGCATTGTATTATGTCTTTGCAGTAACTCTTCAGTTAGCAGCTCAAAGTATTTCCAAATCTTTAAGCATCAGCTATGAAGTGCTTAGCATCCTTCTGTGTTTTTTCCTACAGCAGACTTCATCTCTCTTGCGCTGCATATATCAATGATGCATGTCTAGAGTCTTAGAAGAAGGACCTCCAGCTTAAACAGCATACCTTTGTTTCCCTATCGATTTATCACTGTCTTTCAAAATATAACAGACCTAATTTTACCTGCTCTTCTCGCTAATGGTGTTTGCTAAAACTGACTACAGAATTCTATCAAACAAGCCTCCCCCTACCTGTCAATAATAGAAAAGTTTTTCTGGCAGTGGCAGTTCAACTTTTAAGTTCCTGCCAGTTCACCCATCAGGGTCAACTTTCCTGTCAGCTCATATACATCCTTTCAGGATAATTCTGAGAATTTTGATTTTGTTGTAAATGGGAATGGAACCAGTTTCAGTATCTCAACACTCCGCTGCACAAGGAAATACTGTGCAAGGAAAAGAGAACATCAGTAACTTCTACACAGGAAAATTACTTTAATCAAGGAGCAGGAAAAAGAAAGACTGAAAAATAATTTATTCAGAGAATTCAAGGTACAACTCTGATGATTAAAAAAAGGAATAAAAAGTGCTTGTAAAACCAGGCTAGTGCTTTACATACTGCCCGTCTTCCATGCCTTTATTCTGGAATTACTATAACATTCGTTGTATAACAGCAAGGAAAAAAAGATGAAACTGCTTTCCTCAAGACAAACGACTGTAACTCCAAGTATTTTATCTCTCAGTGAGAACTGTTTTATTCTGTGCTCACGCCCTTCCTATAACAGCACGAACAGTGACATGTTGCAGGGCTAGTCACGTAAACCCATTTTCATTACTCCACTAGCACCCTACCATTTGGGTAACAAGACTTCTACGTTTAATGAGTTGTCTGCTTTCCAGAGAGTTAATGATACGCTTTATGTGAAGGAGAAAAAATGCAAATATGAGTAGCAGCTAACAGACGCACCTTGTTTAAAACATGCACCTGACCTTTCTTCTAATCTGCAATTGAAACGCACCCTACTTCTCATAAGAACGGCTCTGCTTCAACTGCAGTTTTGCATCTGCAATGTTGTCTTGCTATTTTGATTTAGAAGCATTATATTTCTTCCTTAAACCGGTTCAAAGGACACCTCAGAGGAAAAAAAGTAAAGTATATTTTGAATTGGTGCATACTTCTTGTTTTCTCCGCTCTAGTGACTAGCATTCTTTTGCTATTTCTGGAGCTGCTAAGTACGTTCATCTGAAACATGACATAGTATTTAACAGGCACAAATCTGCAGCAGGAAAAGGTAGTCATCCATATTCTATAAGGAATTCATAAAGAATTTATTGCAATTTTACTTCCCTCCCAAAATTCTGCCATAAATTTGTAATACAACTACACAATTTATAAAGAAACCTAAGGTTATGAGTTACACACTTCCTAAATTAAGCTACAAGCACAAAGCTTAATCATGCCTCTCAAATATGCAACATGCCTTTCAAATTCCATGATTTTCATACTACTCCAAAGTCAATTTCTTCTTCTTAAACATTGGATAGACACATACAGAACAACACATAAAATTATATTCCAGACAAGCACATGAAACACACTTTAATAAGAATGCACTGTCAGTTTCTAGTGAAATTCATTGATGAGTCCTTCATGGCAAAACGGTCCAGATGAAAAGCAGCACTGATCCTTCTGCCAGACCCCTGCTTATCATTCATAACTGACTCCTAGGTTTTAGAGAGGGTTCCCTTGTCCCCTCCCCTCCTTTTTGAAAGTAATTAGTTTTTAATATATACAGTCTTATTTTCTTATCTTAACCCATCTCCTTGCATCAATACATAACTAATAGTTTCATTACAGAAGATAGATATTCCCTTCAAAAGGCTTTACTGCACCACTTCAATAAGCTATTTTTTTCTTACAGAGATTATTCCAATCTTTTGTATGTACAGCACAGCTTTATGTCCATAATGCTCAGGAAGTCATGGGTCTTCCCCTCCCTAAATCTTATGATCCACAGATGGGAAGGGTAATTGTGACCTACCTATGAGTAAGGATTGCAATTTTTAAAGTGAAGCATTTTGAGAGCATAATAAAGTTGATAGCTTCCTTTTAAAAATAAAGTAGGATACTAGGGTTTTATGCATTGTCTGTTTAAAAAAAAATCTTAAAATTACCTCTCACGTAATCGAGAAAACTGACAGCACTGAAGTCTGAGGAAATAAGGAGGATGATAGACAATACTGAAGTGAGAAAATAAGTGATTAGGAATACAAGAAGCAATAAAAGCCTCATCCAGCCCACAGAAATTGTTCATTCAACATTTTTATTTTTATGAAGACACTATGGCATTTTCATCCAGAAGAGCAGTTTCATATAACACAGTCTGATCTATTAATAGGCTTTAAAATACTACCAACAGAACTGAATCAACAGAGAACATCTAAGATAGATGCTACTTCATCTGAACCCTTAAGACGTTAAAAGTATGTTTCAGAAACTTCCTTCAACTGAGGAGCCACTGAAAGTATCTAACAGAGAATGCAGCTTTTCCATTACCCCTGAAAGGGTTGTACTCATCATGGAAAGCATGGAGCGCAGCAGGAAGTATCACGGCACTGCCATGCAAAGCATAGGGTGCTTTATGCCTGAAATGCAAAATTCCTATCTACCAGAGCATATTTTCCCCTCTGTTGTCTTCAGTATTTGACTTTTGGATGTTCTCTCCCCTTGGCCCCCATCTCCAGAACTATCCCATTCCTTACATAAGCTGTATACCATCCCTGATATTTTACATCTTTTTTACTATTAGTTTCCATAAAACACACTCTTTGTACCTTCTTTTCTTCCCTAATTCATCTCAACTTCCCCCTCATCCTCACAAATGAAACCTCCTTTTTGCTAAGGTATCTCTTGATAAGCAATATGGATGTCCCAGGCATTATCCTCTCACTAATAGTCACATTATAAGTTTGACTTTGTCCCCACAGTATCTGGAAACGAAGCATCAGCTTAAGGCTATCTTCCTCTATGAACAGTGAAGCAGCTTAAATTCGTATGAGCAGCTGGGAGAACTTAATGAACACAGGACTTTAGTGTGTGTGTGTGGGGGGGTTGTTTTTAGTATTAAGCACAGGGTTTGAGGTATTTTAGTATTAAACATTTTGCAATGCTAAAACTCTGCAGAAGGTGACAGCTAATATCAAAGAAATTTTAATTGGTAGAGTGAAGGAAAATTTCAATAATGTGCAAGTATTTGTGCCGCTGCTGAAATCTTTTGGGAGATGAACCTTTCTACTGAGGAGCCCATGCTGTTTCTCCTCCTGTCTTCTAAACTTTGATGCAATATGTCAATCGCATCTAGAGAAAGCTATTTATACTGCGAACATCTTTTAATAACTGGCTGCTATTGATAAACTTTTTTTTTTTTTTTAAATACATAAAACTTTCCTTCCAGCAAATCACGTCTGACTGTAGTGTTCATTAGTTTTACAGCTCTACAAAGCGGTGACCAAATTCTGTACGCTGAGGGTCACTTCCCTCCCCTTTCTTCCAGCCAGGTATATAAGGATTAGACCAGGTTATCCCTGACAACAGAAAACGCAGCTAATGAAAGTGTTTATCAGTTGCATTGGGAGTACGGTGCAAGAGATAACAAGCACAATTAAGATTCACCAAAAAAAGATACACTAAAAAAAAAAAAGTTGCCTTTGTTTAGGCACTGCAAGATCCAGTCTGCACACCAGAGCTTCTGTACTGCAACTCCAGAGCAAGTTCTCAAAAGGGTGAAAAATCCAAGTGAATTAAAAACAAAACAAAAATCTCTTCAAAGATAACACACTGGAACCCTGTGTGAAACATCCAAGTTGTACTGCATGAAGCCACCTCACAGTTTTGTGTGGGCTTATAAGGTATCTGAGAGTGGTGGCACCGCATCGCTGATCCTAAAAGTTGTGTAGCTTGGAGATCCTGGACCTGAATTTGTACTGTACCAGCTCAGCTTTGACATTTCAGTATCCATGACTATATATCTCACCCTGAGTTACATAGGGCAAATACTCTTTACTCCATACTCCTTACTGCACAGCAGGCCCCCAACCTTCCTTTTAATACCTACCATGGTGCTGCCCAGCACTGAACCTCACTGCCACCACCATCTCTAGAAAACGCCCGTCTTATGTACCAGTAATTCGAGCTACTCACGAAAGACTCACCAGAAACTTGATGATCACGTGAAGAGTCTGATGCTGAATAAGTGCCAGATTAAGCCTGCAGAGATGTGAAACTATTCATGGTCTCCCTGTAATGGGATCCCAGCGCTGCTCTGTGCAGCTTGGCACCCATCCCAGTGCCAAAAGTCTGAGAAGATGGTATTCACCTATGGGGCTTCTTTTCTCAGGTCTTTTCTCCTTTGCCTTCACCCAAACACGTTCCAAGTCATTTGGGGAAAACAGCTGCACACTGGTCCTGTCTCCATCACAAGAACACAGCTTTGATAGATGGCTAGATGATTTGCTGTAATGATTTCTACTGTTCCCTTCCTTCGCATCCTCCACTGCCTCAAACACCCCTCAAAACCATCTGGTGCTTTCTACAGTTTTCTAGATCTTTCTAGTACCTCTTCTTTTTCCCCAGCTGCCATGGCTTCCTTCTGAAAGGAATCATCTTTTGTGATATATGGCATTTGTAATACGCCACTAGTCTATCATTTGTTTCCTCTAGCCATAATAAGCTTAGAGAGAAAGAAACCTGCTTTTTCAATAGTTCATTGAACCACACAGATCAACCAATTCCATGCTTTCCAGAAGCTGAGATGTCAAGCGTAATCAATCATTGCAAGCTCTCTAGTGTTTTATAGACCGATGCATAAATGATCACAGAGCACAAAGGAACATAGATCTGTTAATATCTTGTCCTTATAACATATAGCCCATGCGTGTTTAGTTATCTTCACAAACCTGAAAATCTGCATCACTTCTCCCCGTAAAACTATACATGCCAGAAGACCATGGTAAAGACAGAAAACAGGAATGGCTTCATATATCTGGAGAAGTTTTATCTGTCCTCATCTGAATTTGTGAGGCAGTCTCCTGGCAAAGTTCTGGAAAGAAGAGTTTTCTCAGGGGCTAATCTATGTTTCTGGAACAAAATCCTACAGAATCCAAGGAGCACAAACATCCACTGTCTTTCTTTCCAAGTGAAACACTCCCTTCGTTTATCCGGACTACTCTAGCAAACATCTAGCTATGTACCTGCGTTTCTGTATGTAGGTAAAACAAAACTTCAAACAAGAATACACAACACTATGTTGCTTATACCACTGCAAACACTGAGATGGTGGTAATTCACGACTAAGGCTTTACAGCGAATAGAAGCGAGTAAATGACCAGATTTCTGATCTTCTCACTGCAGTAGCAGCTCACATGTCTAGAACTGAAGACAGTAGAAACTGCTTGTTAGGTCCTTGTTTGAGTGTTTGTCCATACAGTGCTTCTGCTGTCTGTGAAATCATAAGCCACAGTGAGACAGTTGCCAACAGAGAGGCATAGAGTCAGAAAAGACGACACTCAACTAAAAGTTTGTCACCAGCAAGAAATACTGCTCCGTTGATAACCAAACCTATCACCTCTCAGCAAGACTTAAATTCTAGATCCCAGCAGATCAAGGGCCAGAAATAAAACACATCTTTGCCATGGTCATGTAAGTTTTTAAGATCACATTATAATCAAGCCTAATACATGTAAAATAATGAAGTCAACATTTGACTTACTTTCATAAAACAATATTCCGGGGTAAGAAAATATTTGTACAGATTACAGACAGCTAAGCTTTGCACAAAATTAAACTTCAAAATAAAAAGATAACTATAGGAATGTTATACTTTGTAGCACTCTCTTTTCTCATCTTAATAAAGAGCCAGTCTGGCTAACTAATACAAAGGATGTACGATAATATGAAGAACGCAAGATACTTACTTTAACGATTGAGCAAAGTATCAGTTCTCAATTTCTTTGCGATCCGACTCCTTAAACTTAGCTACATTTTCATGCCTTACCCAAATCCTATGTTCTTCTACAACCTGAAAGTATAAATATCACCTTTATGGCTATTTTTTGTGATAGATATTCCTCTTTTGTACCAGTGTTTTCATCTACTTACAAGCCATCTACGTACAGACAATGCGGATTTGATTTCTAGTTTCTATGGGGCACATAAAAATTCTGCTAGGCTTCTTGCTTTCCTAGGTAAGCATCCTAGACAAGGAATCAGTTTACTGATAATTGACTTTTAATTATTGCAATTTTTCTAAATGATACTTGAAAATTGATTGAGTCACCTTTATGAGCCTTCCTGCTGGCTGCAAATGCAACTCATACAGATAGCCAAGAGAAAACTTTCTAACATAAATTATTATTATTTTTTTTTTTTTGGTGTAATCGCATGACAGCATTATCCTTAAAGCATCATTTTCTGAGAAAATGAGATGCAGCACGTTTTGTCTAGGATAAGTAAAACTTTTTTAAAGGGACAGAAACAATATACTTGCATCTTGTTTGATAAACATCATATAAACAACTAAATCATTCTTGCCTTTCCATCAAAATATTTTAAACAGAAGTTTTTAATTTCCAGTGCTTTGTTTACCATACTGTTTAAACATTAAGACAGCTTTCAATTGTTAAAACATGTCAAAAAAGGCGCCCCTAAAGAAAATACATTAAATATGCCTTTTTATTTCAGAACTCAAAGCACTTAAAATAAACTCAGCTTAAGCCCACTGAGAGGTTAAAAAAGATATTCCATAGCATATCTTCAGGTACAAAGCTCAGTGTCTCTACTTTTTGATATTATTTATTCTTACAGCAACATATTATAGAGGTAAAGCCAACCGTAAAATGGCAGAGACAACTTTTGTTAAAAGAACCATAAGACCAACTGCAACGGCTTCTATCCACAGCTCGTTCAATATTCAGATTCACTTTCTCAAAAATTTTGTCACACAATTTTCTTTATATCCAGATGCACACTGTGTACCAACAGGAAAAACGAGCAGCTAGAAATACAACTGTAATTTATATTTGCAACTTAACTGAACTTGTAGTAGATTTGTTTTTAGTAACAGCTTGAATATTTAAGTCGTTAAATTAATTAACAAGCTTGAAGATATGAATTTCTCATCTACTTAATTGGGTGCTTATATAGAAAACTAAGCCATGCATACATTTAATTACATAGCTGATTTTACTATTCATCAGTGAAACCTCTGAAGAGTTTAAGCAGAGATACCATTTGAAATTTTAAAACTGAGCAGTGTACTGCAATATCCCATTATTTAAATGACCAAAAAGAAATGATATAAAATTGTGAACACTGTCTAGAATATAAGACAGACTATCAAAAGTGACAAAAATGTGATCTAACCTTGAGCATATAGCAAAGTTTAAATAGAACAATATTCCAGCTGACTCATCTACAATTGCACTGTCGACACTGTACGTAGTCAGAAAATACACTCTACATTGTTGCACATGGGTCATATGGTGGGTTGAAGGGAAGCATAGAAACAACATTTATGTGACCATAAGCCTCAGATATCTTCAACACATTTCAGTTCTACTGGCTTCTCCTTTGATTCCCTTCTTTCTTTCGCACCTGCTTTCTTCCTCTGTGCAGTTTGCCATACCATTACCATACTTCAGTGCATCCTTCAAATGTACCTTTTTTTCTTGGTTCTGTTTCTCTTGGTGTCTATGGATAAACACTGGCTGTAATTGCATTAGATAAGTCGCTTAGCCGACCTACATAAAGCAACAGAGTTGGTGCTGGGGCCCAGACATCCACATTATCTGAGTTTTGAGACTTTTCCTTTGGGCTAGCTCTAATCTAGCCCTGGGGATTGGAGATGCATTAGAGGCTGCTACACAGCAGGTAAGTTCTCAGAGTCAAATCCCAGCCCCCTTTCTCATCTAAAGGAATCCAGTTCTTGCACTTGAAGATCCCTCTGGGATGCATACCACAGCATAAGCGGTGACAACCAAGTGGGAGGCTGTAAAAGCACACTGAACTGGACTGCAGCACTAATGTAGGCACAACCTTTAAGTACCACAGTGCTCTTCTCCTACCACCATTTACTCCTCCTCTGAGAGCTGTGTACCTACCACATAAACAGGGACGACTACTTCACTTCTGACAACTTCCTTCAAGTGCTTACCACCTGTACTGTAATTTCTTCTCTAATTTATTTTTGAAAGAAATCATACATCCACACCACTCTGGTGCCATTGATTTAATCCATCGAGAATTCCTATTCTTCACCCAATCACATTATCATCAGTCATTGGCTGGCTTACACCAACTTTGGAAGGATGACCACTGGGAAATCAGAGTTGAGTGTACCCAAGTGTGACATGAGAAACACATGATAGCTCCACAGTGAAAATAACCGAAATTTGGTAAAGCCCTTTATAAACAGAAGGTTATGAGAACTTCATGAACAAAACAACATTCTCCTAGTACATATAACTATGATGCCGGCTGGTCGCGATGTTAGCATGTTTGGCGTATGGCTTACTACATTATAGGAATGAAATCAGAGTTGCAAATGCAATTTGATGGCAGATAAACCATGCAGAATTTGGATGCCTTAAGTGACAATCCATCAAGCAGCAGTGTTACACAACTTTTTTCCTTTCACGGCTGAGTGACATATAGAAATAAAACGGAAGATACTTCAAAATGAACTTAGAAATAAATTATAGCCCAACTATTGACATTTTATTTTATGCTTCTGCTAATTTTTTTTTCTGAATAGATGGAGCAGTTTAAACTATGTTTTATGATTTATGACATTTTAGACTTGAATTTTTCTGCATGAGATCATAATATTTAATTCTTTTAAGAACAGAACAAAAAACTTCATTAGCTCAGCAGCAGAAAACTAAACACAATTACTAATAATGAAGGACATACAGACCAGATGTGAAGGTTTAAGGTACTAAAAAAAGAAAACTTCTCTTTAAAGAACAAGCAAATTGGTACAGCTCATTTCTCTAAAATCCCCCTGGGGAACAGTTTCCTCAATCAGATACTATATAATAGAAAATGAAGAGGAAAAATATTTTTCATTTAGATGACAATATGATTTTTCACTTGTATTAAAGCATTCCATTCAGTCTTCTTGAAAAGAAATGTTCAGTGTCAACATCCTACTGTAACACTTGTCCTCTTTTGTGCCAGGTCTCCCAGATGCCCTTTCATTTGTGGAAGTGAATTACTTCAGTTTTCTTTTTATTTCATTTTTTAAAATAAAGTTAACACTGCTGCTTAAACACAATTTAGTCACGTATTTCTGACTTTTCAATATGCAGTTTTATATGGTATTAAAGCTACTTATCAAGAAAAATAGCATCACTCATTTATGGTCCTCAGACTACATCTGTCTACAAATAACCTTCAAGTCCTTTCCGTTTACCTGTATGCTTATAAAGGTGTTGAAAACTGACATTATACAGGCTTGCCCACTGCTCTGCACCTTCAGCTCTGCACTCTTCACTGCTGGCACAAAGCCCCCATAAACCTATGTCGCAACCCAACATTTAAATAGGCCTTATAGTCCCTTAGGTAAAATATATTACAGTTACACCTCCTAGATCTGAAGTAGAAGTAGTATTAAAAAGGCTCATTACAGGGCGCTTATTATAGTAGATTGAGATCTAATTTAATTTAGCACCGAAAAGAGAAGTTGATAAAATCCATTGTTTTGGAGTAGAAAGGCCTATAGAGGCTGTAAGCTTTTTGTTAGCAAAAACTTTCTAGGAAGACAACATGGAACAAAACACAGCAAAACGGATTTGATTCTTTCACAAAAATGGAATTTTAAATCCTTTTGTGAAAAGAGATCTATGAAGTGTTACGCTCCTCCTGTTCATCTGATGAGGAAAAAAATAAAGGAACAGGTTAGCTAAAAGATATAATTCAGGCACAGCAAACAAGCAGGATATTGTTACTATTTTGCAAAGACCATTATTTGAAATATTGTATGTAAAAATGATTCAGTCTTAAAGGACAGAAAGATTTGTCTAAATCTTAAGACAATCCAATCAGTGAAGTAGCTTTCAAAGAGCATGCACTATGACTATCTTAAACATTTAACAAAAAAAAGTATTTTTGAAGGAATTTCTCTATGCTTATGTTGTCCAAAATAAACACACACTTCAAAATGACCCTGGTTTGGGCCATATTTCACAGTGTATACATTTTAGAAATAGAAGAATAACACGAACGTAAAGAGGTAAGATCCCTCAATGTTTTCATAGGCTGAAAACCAGGCATGGAAATGCATATTTAACTCCTTAGGTCACACAAAATTTAAAGCTAAAGAGAGCATACCTCATCGACTTTTAATACATTTGTCTGTCCCTCCTTTGCCTTTAAAAGGAGGGCAGTATTTTTGCCTAGATAGAAGAACTTTCCAGAACAAAAACAGACTTTAAACAGAAGCAAACAACACTAAAAGCAGACACGTGCTGACTCTCGCGCGCCTAGGCGGGAGGGACGCATGCAAACCCAGTGAGTCAGCGGGCTCTTTTGAACAGTTAACTCTCTTCACTGCGCCCGACAGATCTACAGCAAAGAGTGAAGTTCCAAATAAGCTCTGTTCTGTAGCTTTTTTAGACAGCAATCTCTTTCCAGTGGAAAAATTTAGGAATATCAGGCTAACAAATAAAACCCTACTTAATTAATGGCTAGCCCTTAGCAATATTTTGCCTAAAACCAAGATAACTTAACTTTTTTCTGTTATGAGAAGATACTAGAGAGTACTATAGGGTCAGCTTATTTTCCAAGATCAGAGCTAAAAAATAAGCCTTAGAATTCTTCTGGTTGCTACAGAAGGAAAGTGACCTAAGGAATTGGAGAAGAAATCCCTAAGGGTTATTTTTGATTCACCTCTGCCCTATCGTTACCCTCTGAGAAAAAAAGAATTAAAAAAACCCATCCATAGGCACTGCCTTCAGCTGACAGATTCCTCCGACAGTGCAAAACTACTGCTGAATCTTACATTTTGCTTTAACTATCAGAAGGCAAAAAACAAACAGCTTCTTCGATAGGACAACTTAAACTATATTCGTTAATAACTTTAATTTACAGAATCACAGAATGGTTTAGGTTGGAAGGGACCTCTGGAGATCATCTCGTCCAACCTCCCTGCTCAAGCAGGGTCACCTAGAGCATATTTGCCCAGGATCACATTCAGACGGGTTTTGAATATCTCCAGGGAAGGAGACTCCACTACCTCTCTGGGCAACCTGTTCCAATGCTCAGTCACGTTTACTTCAACTGTTAGGCAAAGAGAATGGAAGACTAGCCATTATAAAACAGACTAATCATAAGTAAAACCAAGAAAAAGTCTTAAATAAGTATAAATACAGTGGAAGTTCTTCTTAGTTTGTTAAGAAGTCTACAGATTTGCATCTACCATGATTCAAGCCTACTAAGCAATACCTTGCAAAATTTAAATATGAAAATCTTTAAGGTAGATGTTTACGATGACCACTTTTCTCTGTTTCACATGGGTGAACTGTAACTCTCCATATCAGCTAATTGAAATTTTAAGGGCAATATTTTGGTACAAATACATGAGCAGATTTATAGTTATATGACATTCAAATAGTCATTTTGTCTACAGTAGAAGTCTTCAAATAGTCCTTTGAAAGAGGGACTGCTTTAACAAACTGCAATGTTAATTACATTTGCAAATGAAACACAACCTAGCATATATATATATTTTGAGAGGCCATAGCATAAGAATGATTTTTTAGACTTTGAACAGTCAAATGATATATTTGGCATCTTTAAAAAATAAAAGAATGAAATCTAGATTACAGATAGTAAGCAAGGCAATGAACAGAAGCATGCAGACATGTAGATGAAATAAAGAATAATATTTCCAGCTCCCTTTTATCTTTTGACTCTTCTGCATTTTTAAATTCTCCACAGATAATTACAAAATGCCTCTAATATAGCGTTATAGCAGCTGAGTTTATGTCAGTGACTTGTCTAGACATTTGCAACCACATTCTAATGCCACTGAACATTCATGCTAAAAAAAAATCCATTTATTTTTCAAATTTTAAATTAAAGCTTCACAGATCAGTACATGCTGGAGCTTTATAATGAAGATTGCTATAGGAAAGAAATTACTCAGAAGCCTTGACAGGATTTCACTCCAATCAAAACTACTTTTCATGAAACAAAGCTACATAAAGGAAACAATGCATGGGTTGTAAGTATATTTTTCAAGCATAGCTATCCTCTGCATAGTTTGCTCTTCAAAATAAAGTTTTCCACCTTAAAAGAGAGAAGTAACAAGGTGTGAGATTCACCTTACCAAACGTAGACATTCAAAGTAGGTCAAATGAGCTGCATCCTAAAACTATCTCTTTTTCCTTTGAGGAGAAAGTGGGGCTAGAATGACTCGCTCAGTTATAGATATCTTTGGAAAGGTGAATTTTACCAGGAATACAAAAGAGATACAGATTAAAAAAAGCTCAGAATCATTTTAACAGTATATTTGAAACAAAAATACTGAAAAGAAAAAGAGTTCTTACTGTTCAAACAATGTGGTTAAATATTGATGGGATGTGTGGCAGTTGCCTAAACCAACTCTAAATGAACTTTTGGGAGGTGGCCAATAACTAAATCTTAACCTTGTATCAGGCAAAGAATACAGCTGAAATCAAGTCTCCTATTTTTTAGGATAACGTCTAATGGCCCTTTACCATTAGTATCCTACAGTACTCTGGGTTGGGGTGCTTTTAGTTTGTCCAGCAGGAAATACTCAGCAAAAAAACACTTTGCTAATCACGTAAAACGTGAATAAGGATTACTGGCTAACACGTACCTAACGTGTAAACTTTTGAGAGAATAATATGTTTAGAACTTTGCCATATTTGGGCACTTTTCAAGAAGGACTTAAAAGGGCACCTCCTTGATACACAGACCACCACTTACTTGAGATTCACCACTCTAAAAACGAGGGTTGTCACAAGCTTCTAGCTTTTGATTTTGTTTTTCAGTTCTGAGAAATAAGTCTTTTTTTTTTTTTTAAAGTGTGCTCTGCCCCACCGACCCCAGCTGAACTTTGACTGAATTTTTCCAAAAATAATGAAGTGTGAAACACAGAGCAAGTTTGAAGCTGAAAGTGTTTTAGCCCCAATAGTTTGTGCCTGGCAAAGTTACAAGCAATTAAAAACAGTTATGTAAGGAGGAAGTGTCAGGCAACTTAATGTTACTGATCTCTATTAAAATATTTACATTTCTGCAAAGACAAATGCCTTCAACCACAACAATCAACTACCTTCTGAATTCTCTCTTCTATCCTGTTTCCTTGTTAGACCTTTTTACGCAATAACTCTTTGCCAACTAGATCATCATCACACCAGAATCCATTTTTACAAAAGACCACTGCATGCACATCAGGAAACATCTTAGCAGTTAGCTTTATAGCCATTAATATTTACCTTTATTTAGGGTTGTAATTAAATATGAATATTATTTTGAGAACACTAGTCAGAAAGAATATGAGTAAGTAAGGTGAAGAGGAGGATACCATATAGATCCTTTAATATCAAGTTTTCTTGATGAAAAAATTTTGTATATGAAGTCAGTAAGACAACTTGTGTTAAGAAAAACCAACAACCAACCACTCACTTCTGTACGTTGTTGATTCTACTGTTTAATTTAAGCATCTATCAATGCCTTCTGCATTTTTTTCCTACTTATTCAACTTTTTGAAACCAGAATCCACCATTTTCTGGCTGACAATCAGGGAAAATGGTTTGCTTTCATACAGTACAGAGAATAGAGCATCTGGAAGGAGAAACTGTTTTTTGCTTGCTTATTTGTTTTTAAAGATTTGGAGGAAAGAAATGGATTTATTTAAAAACAGCTTCAAAAAGCTGCCATTGCCCCAGTATCAATTTTGTTATGTAGATTTTGGTAACATGAGAGCTTTTAATTAAAAACATCTTCCTAAATGGAAACTTAAATTTAATGTATACAATGGACAATCATTCAGAAAGGATAGTTCTCTGGAGGCTAAATATAGAAGCAAATTACGCTGCCCATGCCCAGAGCCCTCTTCCTTATTAGAGTCTTCATCAAAATCACTTTCACATAGGAGTGACATTAAAACTCTGCAGAGCAGCCTGCTCATGTGAAAACAGCCAAGATGTGCTGCCAAGTGGAACACTTGTCTGTAGAAGCTGATCCTGGCTTTCAGTCTGGAGTGCTTCACCATTGCGTCTCAAAAAAACTAACTGAAGCTGCAATAATTTTTAATTGCTTCTGTACACTACATACCAGAAGTCTGTTTACTTCCAAACTGTTAGAAATGCAAGGGAATTCAGTCTTTGACACGTACTCTTAGCGTCTTATAAGTAGAGATCTACATCTTATATTAGGATTAATTTGCACCTCCAGGTAATGGAACAAAATTTTCAATTTGGACATTAAATTCAATACATTATTTTGGGGAAAAGTGGGGTTGTGGAATTTAAAATTCTTGATACCCCAAAATACAACTCTTGAACAGTCACTTAAATTCTTATCTTGACAAAAGCACTGTTCACTTTTGAAGCATACCAATTACCTATCGCATTACCAGCATCGGTTAAGATTTCGATCAGAAAAGAAAGTACCTGCGATACACTTGCAAAACTTCTCAGTGACAATTTTCTGTTACAAAAAACAAGCATCAGCTCCTTTATCTTATTCCCTGAAGTTTATTTTCTCCTCCCAAATGATGAAGTCTTTGTATGTGCTTACATTAAATTTGTAAGAAATTCGACTACGCACGGTAAGGATTACAGCGACAAATTTGGGCTGTTCTTTGTGAAACTCACACAAACTTTTCACAACAGCTTGAAATTCCAGAAGTGTAACAATCAATAAAATTGGAGCCCTCATATCTACGTTGAGCTTCTTTTAATTGCTAGAGCAGTACGTTCAAGCTGCCAAATGCCACCTATCACTGCAAATACTTAAAGGGAATCAGCTTTTTCCACAATCGGGAGAGGAGGAGGTTGCCTGTCATAGATCTTAAATTTTGTAGAGTTTAGGACTGTTTTTTCCCCCTCAGCATTATTATTCACCATCTTCAAAGGCGGAGTGGGTTTCATCCTTCAGTGAGGAAATCTAATGAAACTCACTAAAATGGATTAGTGATACTGTGCCTTGTAACATCCAAGCAGGAAACCAGCATTTATTTACTAAATTATAGCACAGAACAATAATGAGCTGTTGCTTCTATCAAACACATTTTGCTGGACTGTGGATTCATGATCTCACTATGAATATAAATAAATGGGCTATAATTCCTTCTGAAGTTTTCTAGCGCTCTTAATTCCATGCAGAGATCTTAAATTGTTCGAACAAGCTGCAAGATTCAGTCCAATTTACTACCACTTAACTGAAATGCTCCTTCTGCAATCTGAAAACAGATGTAGCAAGTTTTGAGGGAAAATAGGCTGTAAAATGAGACATTTTTCTGTGTAATCCTACAGCCATTGACAGGGCAGGTCCCCAGCCAGAAACACAGTGCAGTTTCAGAAACAGGCTGATACTGCAGTTTGAGCCAATTCCAATACTTAACTCCAGTTCTTAAAGAGGGAGATCTGCACTGGAGACTTACAAGAGGATCTCTGTATAGTGACTAGCGTAAACTCTATTCCTCAAGAAACTGAAGTAATTCAGAATAGCCATACACCATCCCTTTTCATTTTGCAATTACTAGTCATTAAATGGCTCTTTAAATAAAATCATCTTAAAGTATAAGGAGTTAATGAAAGATTTAGTTCTTAAAATTAACTCCAAAAAGTGTGTTTTCTGGAACTGTCTAGTGAGATCTTACAGAGAGATTCTTTTATTAGACAGTCTGCTTGATCATCCAGTCATCCATGCTGCTACAGCAAGCGATATAGGAGGCAAAAAAGGGTGGCTTTAAACCACCAATATTTTTAAATGGAGATCTTCAGGTTTTCCATATTGTAAAGATTACATCAATAGTTTACTCACATTGTTTAGAGAAGAATTCTGGAAGAGTATACAGTGTCATAAAACCAAGACTTTAGTAAGGAAACAAAGCAAAGAGTTACCTAAATTAGAAAACAGAGCATCAACATTTTCTAAAAACAATTCTAATGACAAAGTTCATCGGTTCCAAATGTATTAGAGAATTGGCATAATGCTCCAAATCTTGTTGAAAGTACCCTTACTACCAAACAGCACATCTCAAATATGGTTGAAAAAAGAAAAAATTAGAAATCCAAACATTTTTCCAAAAATTTTCAGATGACTATGAATGACCAACGTAAGGCAGACAGTTTGAGGAGAGGGCAGTGTTAAACTGTAAAAACTTAAGTCCCGAGATTCTTGAAGCTAAGTGTCTCAAGTTTAGGAACTGGAAGAAAAGTTGCAAGAAAGGTAAGTATACTGGTTCAATTAGAAGGAGAAGTGTCATAAACAAAACTATGCACAGAAGTTTGGAGCACAGTGTTTTTTGGCAGCAAGAAAGAAAGTAAAGCTGTGATTTCAATCTTCTACCAGAGCAGCTGTTGAAAGGGAGTGCTGCTGGATTTGAAAGGAAAGAAAACACTTTATAGAACTGAAGACATTCTTAAGGGCGAAAAACACTAAGGTTCCTTTTAGAAATCTAGTAAACAGGTACAGAAAAAGATAACAGAGATTTTTGTGAGATTCTGAGTTCAGTCTTCCTTGCTTATGAAACTAGCAAGTCCTTATTAGGGATAACTGAAGTTTTAGCTCACATCACTAATCATCCTACACAGCAGTACTTTTAATTAAACCATCATTCTTACTCTTTTAGACAACAAAGAATAGACAGAGTGACAAAATCTATTTTGGAAGAACTCTAAGGATAGCTTTAATATGCAGACTGTTTCTGATCACGTAGCCCAAATGAACAGAATACTTTGCTACAGAGTGGTAGCTATCTGAAGTATTTCAGAAAGCCTCCAGTCTTTGAAACTCTGCACAGAACAAAACCTTGAAGTTTGGCTAAACTAAAGCAAAGTAAGTTAAAAGGCTTCCTCCTTGAATTTAATAAAAAAAGTGCATCAGAAGCTGACAATTTGTATGAACAAAAGCAGAAGGCATTTCAGATGTTTTGAAAATAACCTTAAGACCAAGATTAGTGTTTCATACACAGCTCTTACCATTTGTTTATAAAAAGTCAGTATATCTCCATTAGTCATAATTATCATTTAGTCCGGATTGATGCAAAAATTATCAGTAAAATTATTTTGTTAAAGGAAACATTTTACTGAGTCATTTTGTGAAAAAAGTTTAAATTCTGCAAGGAAAGTTGCATTGTTAACAGATTTAATATTACTGCTAGTTATTAGATTTCTCCTCATTAGTTATTCAGAGGATAATTTTCCTTCTGAAGCTGAAACACAGGTCTTAACACACAAACTTTTGACTTTTCCATACCAAATAGTAAGAAATTCTCCGGAGTAACAGTTAACCCTTATATCAGATTTACACAAGCTGACATGACTATAAAACTGGAATTAAACACTGTAAAAGCAACAGCTCCAGTACTGTGAATTGACAGCACTCAGAAAAACGTATATTAAAAACTCATACTGGACTTCAATGAATGTATGAACCGTCTGATGCAAATGAAGTCTAACTAAACTGTTTAACGATAGATACAGACAGAAATATAGTTTATGAGCATACTTCCAATAACTACTATAGTTGTTAACCATAACCTTTCACGACTGTAAAAATGCACTCAAACACTTCATTGACGCAATCATGTTTGGAACCTCCGTCTTTCACCACTTTTCACCACTTCTCACCCTGAGGGGACCATTTCTCATGTTGGTGGCCAACCTTTGTACAAAAGCAATCCCCTATCTCAAAAAACAAACAAAAAATACCTACAAACAACAACAACAAAAAATCCCCCAAAACACAGGCTAAAATAACCCTTTACCAAATGGAAAACCGTGAAAGTCCATCAACATCCTCTGAACTGAGCTTCGGCAGTGGAGTGACGCAAGAACAGCAAGCTACCTCAGATTCTCTGTGCTTAAGGAGAGCCCCCACGTGCTAGCCTGGGAATCTTTCATGAGTTAAAAACCCACACAGTCTTTCCCTTTAAGAAGCAGCAGCCGCTCCTTTGCTTCCCATTAACTTCATGCACTATAACAAGCTCTTAAGCGTATTACAAACCTCAGATCTCCTAGGAAGACTCACCACACCATAGCTACTTTAAACAGCAAACTGAATACTGTTGCAGCAGCCTAATCAACAATTATTTAAAAAGACAACATATGGATTCTAAGAAAACTAGTGTTACAGCATAGGGAAATGAACTTTTTTTTTTTTTTTTTTTTTTTTTTAATTTCAGTGTCACTCCTGGGCTTATTTCCCATTGTTTGAGGTGCTCTGTGCTTGGATTGTAATTGCAGGCACAACTGAAGAATGTAAAGAGATGCCAGACACAACGGTGTTCAGAGTGCTGTGGCATGAGCTATCCCTTCAAGGATCTGAACGTTATCATCACACGCTTTCCATCAAGGATTAGCATCTTGACTGCAAAGCCTGCACATGAACACATTAACGCAGAAGCGGAAGGGATCATGCGAACTATCAAGTTCAGCATCTCACATGAACACAAGTATTCTGAAAGTAAACTGATATTATGTGGTTTTTTTCTACTAACTCCCACTCACTCCTTAACTCTTCCAACACCTTAACAGAAATGGCATATAATACAAGACCGCATGCCACAGCTATACGCTATGCCACTAGAAGACAGCTAGAAAGACAGAGCATCTCAAATTCCTGTTTTGCTGCCCAAATTCCTTTAACATTTCAATCTACTAAATGAAGTGCACCTGATTGCCTAGCTTCAGTAATGAAATTGAAGAGCACTGAGAAGCATTTTATTAGTTGTTTTCAAAGTCCGTTCCGCATCAAGAGAAAGGCAAGTCTCAGAAAAGACATACTTAAACTAACATACAGGGCTCCACTAGAAATTTTCAGGGTCTACAAATTGAAAGAGGCTAAAAAAACACTTTTCTACATAATATTTGGCTGATTTTCTCATCAGCATTACATGTCTCAAGCTCCTGTCCATCCTTCTACTGAATGTATTATTTTGAGACCTCATAGCCACCTGATATTTTCCTCTTCCTGCATACAAAGACCATTATTGAAACATACTAACATGGAATATATTTAATTCGTATTATTGTGCCAACTACTTCACAATATGCAAATTTAAACATATATGGGGAATATGTGCATTGAAAATATATGTGTTCGCTGTCACTCAAGTCTCATTGGAGACAAGAGACAAACCAAAATGCGCTTGAAAAATGAAGTAAAGTTTAAATTGTCAGTGCAGTTAAGGCTTCAAATATCTCAACTAATTATAAATTTCTTGTTGATAGAATACATATATACTCTGCAATGGAAGCTAAACAGTCAGTTGTTTCTCCTACAAACTACATTTGTACTCTCTCTTTAAAAGCCTTTTCATATTATGCACCTTGAATCATTGTTAACACTTACTAAAACCACCTAGGCATTTCCATAATTTAGAACTCCTAATCCGTAACTTATTGAAACACGTTTCATGTACGACCTGTTTCAACCACCCTACGTGCCATTTTCATTCCAACTAGAAGATTTTAGTAGACTCACGTGAGGCTCGTTCCAGCTGAAGTTAGGTTCCTATTTGCTTCAACAAGAGCTGGATCAAACCTCTAACAGCAACTCTTCTATTTAAAAAAATTAGATAAGCAGCAACTCGGAAAACTATAATCCACACAAAAAAAATCAAGAATATTTATGAATATAGACTGGTTTACCTCATTTAGCACTGCTAAATAAATGTAAGCTGCAAATGCATTTTATTATTATGCAGGTCATGATCATGACAGGCTGATCAAACGTGAATAGTATAAACAACTTTTTTTAATTGACTGATTTCTACTCCATCTTTTTATGATAAGATGCTCATATTAATTGCTTGGTCTATGCAATATCCTTTTAGCATAACATTTGTGTGATAGCCACCAGCATTCTACTAAATTGCATAATAAGCTAGGATTTTAAAACAACTCTATGCTGCCAAAATGTAACATAACTGCCTGGTACGTCCCAGCAGTCATAAAAGTAAAGGACATACGAAAGGCGCTACATTTCTTTTTCTGAAAAAGAGCTATTAGAATTTCTCAACGATTATTTTTATCCATCCATGAGAACTTCCATGAGAAGTGGCAGCACAAAGGGAAGTAATCAAGGTACTCTGTAGATTTCCAAAAGTGAAGCTGAGCATTAAACAGAAATGCTAGATTTCTATCATACAAATGGCATGATTTCAATGCCAATAAACACAGAATAGCTGCCCTTGATGGATTTGATAGTATAAACTTGCTTCCCAAAGAAGTTTTATGGAGAAAATATTTTATATGCCTTATTTCTCAGGTCATAAAAAACATGCTACAGTTATCTATACTACATTTATTTATTACTCTGCTATATGCACCTCCTTAGTTACTCCACACTGGTATGCAGTGTGACACATCTGTGCTATGTCACATAGCCTAAAGTCACTAGTCCTTTCCGGCAATGAACACCATCACCCCTTGGCACATTAGGAAAGCAGAGGGCTTGCATTCTAAAGGCCAGTTCCAACTATTCTGTAAATCCACCTAGGATGAAATTTTTAAACCATTATTTCACAACTTCCTGATAACCATATTTTAGTTATTAATGCTTCCAGAATACATAAAAAGCAAAACAAAAGATGAACAAGGGGAAGGCAGTCAAAATATGATCCAACACTGATATATTCTGGCTCAGCTCATTCCTAGCAGAGATATATTCTGCAGAGACTATAGGTTTCTGGTAAGCAATGTTCCATTTACACCTTAATAAACGAGCCCCAATTTTATGGTCATTTTCCCTACTAAGAGCAGTAATAATCAGTTTTTCATTATTTAGTGTAAACATCATCTTTAGACACCGGGCAATTTGCCGATACAAATAGCTGATTAATGTTCCAGTCAATATCAGACAGGAGACGACCTCTTTGTCAACAGTAAGATCTATAAGTCATCATACAAACCTTTTAAGCTGAAAAAGTCACGGATTTATTTTAGAAATTAGTCTAAATGTGAATCTTACTACAACAGTTTAATGTCTGCAGCAAGTCATAATTTGTTTGCATTTGTTTCACTAGCCTAGAGTTCAGAGTATAACTAGTCTTTAGAAATGCCAGAATAAATGTAATGTATTGAGGCTACTTCCATACCACCTCAGTTTTTATAAGAAATGAGCTTGCTAGTTCAACTTGTTGTGCGAGTCATTCTAAACAGTCAGAAAAGATATATGGATAATGTCAAATTTTCAGATTTATTGATTAGGAGCATCTTATGTTTTCTATATGCTCATCTTTATGTAGGACTGGTGAAAGTTCGAAATATTTTCAGAAAAAGCTGCTGATCGACACTTCATCTTCACATCTGAACTTGCATTACTGAAGGTGTCATCAAGCTTTCAAAGACGGTATGTGAGACTGTTTTTCTTCACAGTTAAACTTGAGCATGCTAGTAAAAACTTAGTGGAAGGTGAAAGACACTAAGGCTAGATGCTGCCAAGTGCGTGTCTGTGTCCTGCTTCTGTGTGAAGAAGCAGATGCCAGTTCCTTTTGAGTTCAGTACTTGACAAGAGCCAGGAGGCTGTTCTCCTAGCTGATCGCTGTTTGCCTTTCAAGAAAGGCCCATGTGTCATCGCCAGTACCAGTGCTACAGACTGCTGACACAAGCACTCGTGTACTTCATCAGATTTTATTAGTATTAGAGCAGAAATAATTTAAAATTATTAACTACCATTCCATCTCCATTATGCTCATAACATTTCAAAAACTCCAATTTTCAGAAGGAGGACCATCCTGTTGGGACATGTGTGCTTGTATAGCACTTAGCGTTGAGAAATGCGGCCCTCAAACTGCAGCTAATATTCATGATGGAGTGGACTGAGCTCCTGGAGATTTTAATCCTGGTGCTTCATGACTGTGCCTACCTTTCCTCTGTGGTACAGTACACTGCTGGCACACAGAATGTTGATTGATGTTTTCATGGTCAATTTAAAATTTTATACTCAAAATGGAATTAACGTGACAGATGGAAGTTCCTTCCCTCTCGAGCAACATTTCCAGGCTAACATACGCTGGGTCAGTGCTGAACAAGCATTTTTGTGAGTATGTTTTGCAGTACTCCATTCAGCTTCAACCCTGGATGCAATTTAACAAACTGACAGGGAAACTCTTAAAAACCAGAATGGTCAAAAATACAAAAGTTACTTAAGTAGCCTCTCAAAACTTCATTCTAGCAGCAATGCTACTACATATACATGACCTTATATGGCTTCTGAGTGCAAAAGCACTGCCAGCTTACTTGTAAACTCTGCTATATAAAACAAAAGTTCATTGCAAGTGTGCTTGCTCTCTCATCATTGTAAATTGCACGTGGGGAATAGCATTTGGCAATAACTGTCAACAATATTCCTTGGTATCATTTTTGGACACTTGCTTTTCAGAATTTCTTGTGCTTTCTACACATGAATTCATCACAGAACTAGGATAAACTAGCAGCGACATGACACAATGTGTCTTGCTACTTAGAGTGGAATTTTAAAAATATCCATCACTGGATTACCTTTCGTCCTCCAAACCTCGTTTAGGAGGGGACTTTTCTTCTGAGTATTTGGGACGGATTAAATTACCATACCTATCAGACTGGCATTTTTCTAATATGCTCAATGATTAGAAATACTTATGGTAAACTACAGAGTCTGTGCAAGCTTCCCAAGCAGCCCTTTCTCCAACAAATCCTTGACACACAGCAACCCTGCTATTCCAACTGAAATTTCCTCAAGAATATAAGTGTATCAAATTGCATGGTGCCTTTCTCAATTTTTCTTATGCTTTTTTTGTACACTGAAACAGTACTGGTAAACTCATGTTTGGCTCTTATTATGATGAAGCCGATAGCTTTCACTTAGACTGCGATGCTTGCTTCAATCCGTACGCAGATTTCTCCAATTTATCATGCGAGTAGCTCACAGAAGTTAAAATAATGTAGCTAAGTCACTCAAGTGCTACTACTTACTTTCTCCTCCAGTAAGGGAAAGTTATTCATCTGTAATATGAGAACAGTATATTTAATCTGTTGAGCTTAAATCCTTACAACTGAAAGCTGAATCTAGTTAAGAGAGCAGAAAGAAAATAAAAGGTACACCTGAGTCATGTTCGCAGTTTTAGCATTTGGTGGTGCAGGATGACAATGTCAGCAATTCTAATTTAATATTACTATGATCTCCATCTTATACCGTCCTCTACATATCTTTAGATTTAAGAACTATAAAGAAGCTTCAGATTGACAACTATGCCTTAACATTTTAAAAATTTGCACTTATTTTTATCAAGTTCTAGTTTACTAGAAAATTGGTTGATAGTCATTATTCAGTAACTGATGGGTGTGCATTAAATTCATTTTTCCAGAAGAGACTGATAAATTTGTATTTATTTCTAAGAGACTAAAACATAGAACTGTCTAAACATTTACGAATTTCCCACATAAAAGCCTGTCCAACATTCAGGACTAGAAAAACCAGCTCTTCCAAACCGTATTTCAGTTTTATCTCAGTTATGATAAAACTGCAGAAGGCATGGTCCTGCATCCGAATCAGAATCGAGATTACTTTAAAAGAAGCACTGTTTGGCGGTCTATTCCATTCTTACAAAAAGCAGGTGAGAAGCTAGCTCTCAACAGAGATTTATTATGACCATTTCTTTAAATCAATCCCAAAACATCACAGGAGTAAGCACGACATAGTTTCAGCTAGTTACAAAAAAGCTTCCTACATACTGTGGTAACAACTACATAAAGATTACATTCTCAAGAAGTATGCTGAATATTGCAGGAACACAATGAGATATTATTAACACTTCCTTTTACATTGGAAAAAATCATACCTGGGTACACTGCCTGTTAAGCTTCTTTCACTTGATGATGATGACGACGACGACGACGACCCAGGTCTCGGATCTGTCTTTTTTCCTAGAGTCTCTGTTGCATTAACTTGAGGTTTTTCACCTTCCTCTTCAGGCTTTTTTTTTTCACTATCACTTTCATCACTGCCCTCTCCTAAGATGTCATCAACCTGCCAAATAGTGAAGAATCAGTAAGTCCTCTAACAGGCTATTATATATCAATCTTCCATAGTTATCGGATAACCATAAAAAAAAAAAAAAACACCACTTCAACTTCCCTTGACCTTTTCAGTGAAAATTCAAAGTAAAAGAAAATAATAACAAAGAAAATTATATTCAAAATTCAAAAGTAAATGTCTTCAAAGTCTTTTCCGTAACAGTTCCAGAAACATTCTATTCAAAGTAAAAATACTTAGTCTATGCTCAACTTAAGATATACACACAGTCATATATATGATAGAATCACATTTGAAGGTGTTTGGTATTTAATTATAGCAATAGTAAAGCCGTACAAGAAACTACATTATGGAACAAATACTGTCCCTTAAGAAATTGAAAGGACAGACGTTTTACATCATCTCAACATATTCAACCATTTATGCATGGCATATTGAAGTCTCCAGCTAGTGAGTAATCTTATATTTCCAGGTATTCCTGGAAAAAGGCATAGGTTTGAAGAAGTGTTTTCCTAAATAATAAGGTACGAAAGGAACCAAACATAAAGAGAACACTGGTCTAACCAGATTCTGTCTGCTTATGTACTCGTTAGTAAGGTAAATCTATCCAAACATTTGCAGAGTTCATTAAATAATTGTTTGGCCTTTGCTTCTGAGAAGTTACCACAGGATTTCTTATTCCTCTGAAAACATGCTAATTTGCTCTATTAGTTCTGGAGCTGTTGAAACTACCATTAAAAGTAAATCATACTTATGAGCTACACCACTAAGCTTCAAAAGGTTATATTCTCTTTCAGTCAGTATTCAGTCTTCAGAAAGAAACGAAAACATGGGAAAACATAGGTGATGATACCATAGTCTTTTATTTTTTGTGATCGGCGGAGGACATGGAAAGAATGCCAAGCGTGACTATTTCTCTACTGATACTTAAAGATTTCTCCTAAAAGCAGCTGATCTCAACGACAACAAGGGCAGGCAGTAAGGTCACAGCTGCTTAGCTTTCCCACTTCTCAATACTCCTGGCCTCCTTCTCCTAGACCTACGAGGCTCATACTGTCATCATTGACAACAACTCTACACAGAGCTACTAGGAGTCCAAAACAAACGGGTTCCTCAAAAGATTCCAATATCCTCCCGTTGTCCATGTGGTCAAGGCTACGACAAGTTCAGAAGAAAGGAGGATTATTTCCAAATCCTGACAGAGCCATTCTCACCAAAACTCAGTTTTGTTTCCGCTTTGTAGAAAATCTCACTTCCTGCTGCCAGGATCAAAGGCTTTAATAGTCACAGTGTGCGTCCTAGATAAATGACAAAACTCCAAAGTTGAGAAATATCTCACTGTTCTTAGTTCCTACAAACACCATGCCTGCTTCATCAAGAAGAAAAGCTCTGTATATGAACAGAGACTAAAAGATTTTACGCTGCCTGCAACACTGCAACACTGCCTGGCAGGAGTGTAAAGGCTGCTCTCTGCTGCTCCATCTAAGTGCCAAAGGACTATACTTAACCAGTACTCTACTTCAAATAACGTAGAACTGAATGAAAGACTTCCTTCTGAGAAAGGAAACTCGAGGAACAGCTTATGAGCAAGAAGGGAGGGGAAATGGAAAATGTAGGAGGCCATTTTGTTTCAAAGTATACTTGTGACAAAAATTTTTTTGAAGATGTGATTGTTTCAAAGTTCTACAAATCAAGTTTTAAAAACTGGATTTGAAAATACATGTTATCCAATCCTTGTATGGAATAATTTCTGTACAAAATGAAGTAAGTGTAACTTACTAGCTGCTTAGACCTACAATTTAAGCTGGCTTTCCATCAACCTTTGTCTCGGTCTCCTTGTCTTGGACCCTTTTAATTACGTGAAACATTGTTGTCTAATGCCCAGCTCTTTCACTGTGAAAGCTGTAAGGAAACCATAATTAAAAAGGAACCACATATCATTTTAGGGCATCTATACACAGATGATAGTTTCGGGCAGAAACTGTATTATATCAAAAGCACTATGTCAAATTAAAGCACAGGTCTTCCCACAACCAGTTGTCATCAAACATGTGGAAAATAAGAACCACAAAAAAGCATTCCAGGGTCAAAGAGACGGAAAGGACAGGTAGAGACAAGTGAACAGCAAATCTGGTAAAAGTGCATAAAAGTACGCAGGACAGAGATTTTTCCACGTGTATAGAAAATGCAGAAAACCCAAAGTGTTTAAGTACTACAGTTTCTGGTATGGGATAGCAGGAATGCAACAGCTATATGCCTTTTTAACTTATTAAAAGACACCCATTGTAGCTAACCTGCCCAGCACTTGATAGTCAAATGGCAGCAGAAGTTACAGCTAATCATATAGCAACTCTTTCCCAGCAAATTTTATGTTTAAAATTACATTATCTCATTATAAAAGATGTTAGGCTTTCCAAAGGACAGAGTTACAGTGACAGATATTCAATGCTACATGTTTCTCTCACAAACTGAGCTTTTATAATCTTTAAATCTACTTTGTGTGAACAGTTCTGACAGGCTACCAGGCTAGTTATTGCCATGTCTTTTTCTTTCGTTCTGCACAAAGATTACTTTAGTCTCTTGAAGTCTGGAATGTCACTTAAGGTTAGAATGACTAAATTAGCTCTACACATATACGTCCCATTTCTGTGGAAGGCCATTTAAAAGGCAAATATAAAGGAGGTACTAGTGCATAAATATGGCAAATTTGGAAAATGCCATCTCAGTAAATACAGACTGCCCTTATAAACAACTTTCCAAACCACTCCAATTAGAATAGCACTCAAATTATAGATTCTTGCCTAATTATTGACGAAATTGCAAGTTGCGCTGAAAAGATCAGGACTACCATCTCTCTGGCTTCATCAACTTCCAGAATTCTCAAAAGCAATAGAAAACAATTCTTTTCTGAGACAGTGAGATTTAAGCCTTTCATTTGAACAAATCAATAGGAATAAAAAGAATGCACATTAATATTTAGGCAACTTCTATCTATATACAGAGACATGTGTTGCTACCTTTAAATCGCATCTTAAAGAACAGAGGAAACTCGATCTGTTTCTGATCAAGACAGACCAAGACTGATGCACCAACTACAACTTCTGCTCATAAAGTTAGGTTTTAAGTCATTAATACAAATGGAACATTTGTAATAAAACACTTCAGGGGAGAATGCCAGCTAATACCAAACCTTATCAATAAGATACAGCCCAGGGACATTTTTTGTTTAAACACTGCCATAGCAGTATCTTTAAAATACTTTAAGACTTTCATAACTCAGAAAGAATGATTCACACTGAAAAAGAAAAAATGATTCATTCCTTTCATCCCTTGAAGACGACAAATCATTCCATTTAGCAAGGGAATGGAAAGCCTGAAAACTCTTTCAAATACCTGACTACAGCCCTCCCTCCCCGCTCCAAACCTTCAGCAGTCAAAGCTGTTTTATTTCTCATTTAGGAGAAACATAGCATATATTCATGTACACTGAAAGAATATATTCAAACAGCAATGAGATTTTTGGCCTCATATTCCTTAATTATAAGCTGTAAAGTACCTAAGGTTTTGGCTTTTTTAAGCTTTATGCAGCATTACCAAACCAAGTCAGCTGGAAAACATTTTCTCCCTACAAGTTGAGTTTACACATTCAAACTGAATTAAAATTCAGAAAAAATATCCACCTTTTTACAGGCACTGCACTGAGACAGCATTACGGATTTGACATAGAGACATACTACGATGCTTTGCATCTTTCAGAAGAACATATGCATGTGAACTACATGTTTAAAAAACAGTGAAGCTGTGAATAACATTTTAATCCTTGTTTTTAAACTAGCAAGTATTTAAAAATTCAAATTTCAATAGGACTGAGAAACTGAGCGGCTTAAAAAGCAACAGAATAACACATTCAACAACATATACGATCTTCTCTCCAAAAAAATGACAGCCTGCTCTGAATCAATTCTTTACTGAAATTACAAAAATTCTACAAATAGGTCTGATGGGCAGCAAAACAACTTCACTCCAGTTTCGTATGGAAAAAGGCATCCAATTCTTCCCTCAGGTTTCCTAAAGGACTGTTTATATTTTTTTCCCTTAAATAGAGCAATCAGTCGGAGAAACATAGGAAAGAAAATATTGCAGAGAGGACTTCAGGTATGTTTGCTACTGCCACAATTACTTTTCACTGTTAGGAATGGGAACAAAATTGAACTAGTATTGATAGTAAGCAAAGGCAGGAACAAACACACTGCACTTCAGCCTAAAGCCTGTGTCTCCTAAGCAAGTATTGGAGATTGCATTGAATACATTGTATCTTAGGAAGATCTTGCAACTAAACCACGCGAAGAGTTCAGCTGCACTTGTTGGCATTTTTTTTTTTTTTTGGCAGTTGTGAACATAAGTTCATCTAAAAAAAGTTCATCTCATCCTTTGAGATAAGGAATCTCAAACTGTATAACTCCTTGAAATGTAATAGCCTGGGTAGTGCGGAAAAAAGAAGAATCATGAAATGGACACCACATTTTCTCTACATATGCTTAAATATATTGCTAATATCCTGAAATCCTGATTTGCTCAAAACTGTTAATGAGAACCAGAACAGCTCAATATTTAGGGCTGTTCTAGCTTGATGTTTTCCCCTCTACCAAAATGTGTTTTGGGTGTGTCTCCCACATGTTTGAATGACTTGTACGAAACTCATTAAAAAAGCTAGTGTTTTGGACTTGCACGTTACTTCTAAACTACGGAACACAGACTGCCCAAGGCTGCAAATAAACAGCATATATTTCATAAATTATCAAGTAAATATGCAGGAAGAGAACATGCGAGAAAGCGTGCTTTTTAACTATGTCCTCAGCTACTTGTAAAACATCTCAAGTCACATCTGCAATAGAAAGCTGTCACTGGAACACATGCACCTTCCAAAAGCTGCTGACATCCTAATTTTGTCAGAATGAGCACTTTGCTATTTTGCCTTTTCTTTGCTAGAGCAGCAGAGCTTCACAGTGCATTAGCAACAGAGGCAAGAGATGCACTTCTGTGTAAGTCACTGTTTTTCCTGCAGAACTGTTTGGTACGTACCTCTGGGGAATATAGAAAATCTCCCTAGAGGACAGAGAGCTTGCTTTCATAAGCTCCCACAATTCTCCCTTTGAACCTACTTTTTTTTTTTTTTTTTTTTAAATCATTTCCAACATTTCCTTCTGCTTTGTCCTAGAATTTACTCTTTATCACATTGCAGAAACACTGACTGAACCGACCAGCAATCTCACATACGTTTTACATGAAACGTAAAAGAAATCACCGGAGTTTTTCCTGGAACTTCAACGCAACAGTAAAAACGAGGAGCTTAAGAAAGACTGGATGAGAATGGTAATAATGATAATCGCCGTGTAAAACAGCACTTCCAGGCCTGCGAAGTTATCAGTGAATGATGTTATCAGATCACAAATGGGAAAGAACTGATGGTGGCTCCATCTTCCTGGAGTTGTGCGCCAAACTCGTTTTAGCCTTCCAGAAGGGAGATGAAAACAAAGCTGCTCTGACAGTAGCAAAATAAATGAAAATACTACTGCAAAAAGTTAATAACTCCAGATTATTAACTAGTTAGCAGGAATTAATTTCATATCAATAACTCTAAAGAAAGTGTAGTTATCTTCCCATCGCCTAATTACATGAGACCACTAAGCACCACAACACTGCCACACTGGAAGATACAATGCAAGCCCATTGCTTTTCTCGGTGGGGAAGCAACGCTTCTGAATATGCAAACACACCACAAAACTTCCCATAGCCATGTGGGTCACCGGGGATATTTCACTAACAATAGAGAAGGTAAAGATGAGAACTCTTTTTAAAAAGCTCTGTTCTTCAAAAGGTTCAAATAAGGCAATTTCCTGCCCAACCGTGCACATTTGACATAGCATATTATTTGTCTGACAAAGTCTTGCTGTAAGGCATTCAAATGATGGTCTTTTGCTTTCTCAAGCTCCTACAATCATACACCAGACATTTGGGTAAAGTAAGGAAAGGATTATCTAAAGTGGGGCAGAATAAGTTATGTATGTGCATCTGATAGACTGAAAGTTTAAACCCAGGAACAGAAATAAAAAAGCACTCTTGCAAGAACAAGAGCGATAAGCCGTGATAGAATTGATAAAGCACCTACATAAGCTTCATGAGGCAGAAAAGAGTCAACATAGGGTCAGTTAACTTTTGCAGATACTCATTTTCAATTTCAAATCCTTTTGATAAAAATCTTTATTACGTTGATTAGTTTTACACTGAATAGCATAAAACAAGTTTTACTCATATGTAAAGCTTAAAAAACAGATCAGGTTTTGGTTAAAAATCTTTATACAGAAGAGTAGATTTTCTACTATGGTTACTATTTGAACTTTGGGCTGGCCTCTCTTGAAGACAACATGAATCTAATTTTTATATATATTTTAACAAGCAACTGACTTGTGTTACAATTGTATCCTTGATAATAGATATTCAAAGATATTGCTGAATTCAGCAATATGTCCATAATTTGTTGGTTTTTTTTTAATTTCTAATGAAGCCAAGTAGCAAAAAAGTGATATTAGCACAGGCGTAAAGAAAATAAAGCTGTACTTAAAGGCAGTGTTCTACTGATATTCCAAAACCAAACAGAACTCACAGAAAGAACAAAAATATTTAAAATCAAATACATGTATGATTAAAGACAATTGCAGTTATTCATACTGTGAAAAAAGTAGAATGTTTGGGATTTTATTATAAACTTTCAGAACTATCAATTAGTTTCAAAATAAGGAGACTGAAGTGAGGTAGAACTGTACATCTCTCCCTGTCACGATGTACAGATACTCCGCAAAGAGCCAAACCAAGTACATGTCTAAGCACTAGTCTCATATCTTGTTTTCTAAGACAAGAGAAAAACTGTTTCTGTACACTATGTAGTTAACTGTTAACTGTTAACTGTAGTTAACTGTTGCAATTAGTTAGTAGAGAAGTCATTGCATGCTTTAAATCTTCTATGTCTTCCTTCCCATCCCCAGTGACAGACCTAGCAACAACAAACAGGCACAAAACCTGCAAATCTGAGATGATGACATATCCATGCAGATGCAATTCACTGCACAGTAAAATTCTGAGGGAGAAGAAAACCCATCAAAACCAAAAAAACCCACCAACACCACAGGAAGAACTCTGTGATCAGGTCAGAAATTAGAGTGCAATAGAAAGGCAATACAAGACTGTGTACTACCAAACTACAAAAACAAAACAAACCCACTACACATCCTCAGCTTATTTTCTACCACTCTTAAACTGGTTATAGAGTTAACGCAATTATTTCACAAAAATATGCAAGGTAATTAATTCATGGCAGAAAATATACCAGTTGCAAAAAAAAAAAAAAAAAACCCAACACCACACATCTGAAGTATAAATATCAAACCACAATTTCTTTTTAAGGAAAATAAAACAGAAAGCAGGAAAAATGAGAACAAGTCTACCAGAAAGTGAGGAAGATGGTTACAGAAAGAGAAATTGTATCTCTAGATGAGTAAAAGAACCGGATACTGAGGAAGATAATCTGAGAGAGAGACTTTATTTAAAATTATATTGCATAACTTGTAATGAAGCCTATTTTAATTGAGTCAACACATTCTCAAAAAAGGACTGAATATATCTTAGAACATCAATAAAAAAATAAAAAATGTTTAAAGCCAAGAAGAGCTGTAGACTATATATACTAATAAAAGCTGACTCCTACAGTCTGTTTGAGAGCTTAATTTTAACTACTTAAAAGCTAGCAATATCTTTAAATGTCTGAATGATTGCAAATATAAAACATGTCAACAAAACACATTAGAGTGGAGGTTTATTGAAACTAATTTGGTTGTATTCTATCGAGCACTGGGTCATAAATGCATCTCCTCGCCTAAAATAATCAAGTCGGGGTGTTGGGGGAGGAGAAAAAACCCAATGAGAACAGGCTCTGGGTGCTAGTTATGCTTACTCTTCTAGGTAGCTCTTAGCCTTCTGAGTTTTCTAGCAGAAATTGCATGCTGAAAGCACCAGTTATACAAAATACTGAAGCCTGGAGTCTCCCAAAACTAGAATGGAGAAATTGTGCAGCTGCATTCTCAAAAATGAGCACACAGGGTCAGTACATAAAAGGAAAAAAAGTACTCAACCAGAAGGATCTTTCATTTTCAAAGTGAAAAGTGTGCAGTGGCCCAAACAGGTTAAAGTTACCAAACCAAGGCCAAAATCAAGTCAATGCAAAGGGGAAAAAAAAATTGTTAATACTTTTTCTCAAAAGTATCAGAGTGTTAGTATTCTGGCTTTTAAAGTGAGATTATGAAATAAATGGAACTGCATTGTATTTGTACCCTTTCCTCAGAGTTAATACCATTTACTGTAATTATGTATTAAATTTTGTATTTTCTTCATAATTAATATCAGTTACTGTACCTAATTATTCTTGTTCTTTGCTTTTATATTTATACATAAACACAGATCAATTTTTTTGGTTTCTTCCCATAATCCAGCAGGTCACTTTCATATGCTGGAATTCAGATTCCACTTTTCCGCAAAAATAAAATCAACTTCTTCATTAGTAATTAAGGAACCATTAAATCTTTTTACTGTGCTTTTGGAATACTACACTATCTACAAAATAATGAAAACCCCATCCATTCTGCTGCAGAAGAACCAAGTAGCAAGTCCCAGAATAAAAGAGATATTCACTCATATTCATTTAATTCTAGAAACGTTATTTAAAATACATCTTGCTTTTCTCTATATCCTATAATGTATTTTTGAGTCGGAGGTGTTGCCTTTTTCTTCAATGAAGTATTATACATTGATACATTTTTTTTAGTTTAAGCACTGAAAAGATTTTTGAGTTATCTAAGTCACACTCTTACAATGAGAGCAAAAAGGAAATCTGCAACATGTGCTTCCTGTCAATTGTGGTTCTGAACTCTGTTCATCTAAACAATGTTACTGAATTGTATATGGAAAAATTAGCAGGCTCTGGTACAGAGCTACCAGTTCTAGGACAAAAAGCAAATTATATGAAGAAAAAAAGCTCTGAGCTCTTGGCTCTACACTGAGAACAGCTGCTATGCTCAAAATTGAAAAGCAGCAATTTGAAAATATTATGTGGAGTTACTTACAGGAGCTCCCATCGGCAATCACTAGGGACTGGGCTTGGATCACGTACGGAATCAACACTGGCAACAGCAGTCCCCATAGTTAGTTTACAATGCTGCTGTGCAGCATTAGCTGTAAAGCCTGCACTCATTTCAATTGCAACTCTAGGCAATATAGTAAGTTTCTAAAAGACAGGAAATATGGGGGGGGGGGGGAACAAACAAACAAACAAAAACGATAAGCCACCCAACAAGCCACCCAACTGAAAAAAAACAGATAGCTTTTATTAACTTGCCCACTTATCTTTGCAGATGAAAAGGTAAGGTAACTGTGATCACAACCGTACACTTCACTGTGTGTTTTTACCACTGCATTTAATACTTAAACTACCAATGAAATAAAATTTCATATAGAGGTTACATGCTGGTAATGTTATTAAAAGGCTACACTCGGAACTAATAACAATTAGTTAGGATATGGATCCTTGCTTATGCCAGAGTAGGATTCTTGATCAAAAAGACACTTGTAACTTCTGAATATCCTTGAACTTCCAGACTTGCAGGCTATGTCTAGATTTGAATAGAAAACTTGTCAACATTTTGGAGAACTTCAGGACAAATACTCCAAATTGCTAAAGGAATAATTAGCTGAAGTTTTTCCTTGGTAATTAGGGTGCCTAGAGTGCTAACTTAACAATTCTAGGCAGTCCCTATAAAACACTATCAGTATAATGAAATTTCTTTCTTCATTTAAAGCAAAAATGCTCTGACTTTTGGAAAGCGAAAAAAGCCCATTAGTTACTATCAATTTCTGGAGTACAGAATGAATTCTCATTGACCAAAAGTTACTAATTGTAAAATTCACAATGACTTTTTAATTCAAAGTTTCCAAAGAGAAAATGTCTCAAGGGAAATAATACAACAGCTTCTCCAAAGCTTTTCTGAGACAGTGACACGACTGCAGTCTGAAAGTGGAAGCCTTCATCTGATTATGAAGCCCATACCTTTAATCTTGCTCTCTTTTATTCTATTTTCAAAAGAAAGCCCTTGGCAAAAGATCATTAAATAGCAATAATCCTGTAAATCTATATTGAGATTTCTTCTTTAAATGGTGAAGTCCTTGAATAAAATCAAAATGACTACAATACATTTGGCTGGAATAATTAACTGCCTGTGCCTACACAATATTCTTGTGCAGGATCACTGAGGAACAGACACAGTATTTCAGCTCTGTCCTGACTGCGCAGGATCTTCTGACCGTGAGGGGAAGGCTAGTCTGAGGCTACCAAAGGCAGCAGGGGTAGAGCTTTCCATTTCTTCCATTGCACCGTTTCTAAAACAATGATTCTATAACAGAAATAAGAAATTTCTGGCTTCTACATGCAATGATTCTTCAGTTTAGATTGCTGAGAAAATCCTTCTTGAAATGCCGGAAAGTCTCCAACAGCATGAATTAAAGGCCAATGAATAACGGGATGATCTACAGCTACACTTAAAAGAACATGTGCTTAGTCTGTTACTGACCATTACTTATTATGAAAAGCTCGGGCTCTCAGGTAATAAAACCTAAACAACAGCAGCAAACAACCCTTCCACCCTCCAAGCATTAGGATGAAGTTTTGGGTCATCAAGTTCTTCGAAGAGGACCAGCCTCTCACTAGGACATACCAGGAACGCTGCCTCCTTAGTAAAATTGCTCCTTTCTCCTGGACCGTATGGCTTAGTCTTGCGACACTACTTTTGTCGTTTGCCTGTTATTACTTTATCCAGTGACTAGATTACTTTGATGTACAGTGCAACGCTTCCATTACTAGCTGCAAGACCTTAAATAGAAAAAAGTACTTTCAGCCCATTTTAGGCCTAGGTTTCTACACACCTCAGTGCCTGTTCCCAATAATTTGGGGTCCGTTACCTCATTTCAACCAAACTTAAACATAGTAATTTCTTCCAAGTTTCATAGATACAAGCAATCCAGTAGGGAAAAGACTATAACTAGAGTTTAGGCTGCAGCTTGAACTCCAATTCTTATTGGCAGCAGAGAATCCACTCAGTTTGACATCAGGAAAAAATCTCTCCAAATACAGTAGCTAATCTGGTAATTTTAAAGTTATTCTTTATCTTATTTTTCTTCTGTTTACGAAAATTTAATTTTGCATTTTTTGCCTCAATGAAACAAACAGCTTTTTATGAATATTCTCACCAACTGAATGTTTGGAAACGGTTATCTGAGACTCAGAAGATTATTACCCATGTCTTCAGAAAAAAAAAAGAAAAAAAAAGTTGATGAGTTTATTAAGAAGCTTTCTTTGAGAGATGATAGCACGACTTAAGTGTGTGAATGTTTAAATAAGACACAGAAAGTCTGCATTGGGAGACCAAGGCTAAGTTTAAGTCATTTTGAAACAAATCATTGTCTTCTGTGAAGATGTCACTAGAAGGATAAATTGTCAGAAGAAGATTAAGACGCCCCTTAGTACATGAAATTTCAGAGATCATGTATGATATAACTCAGTTCATTTCTTCTGAGTAACCTTTGAAGAACTTGTCTCATGTTCTGCTGCAGCAGAATTTCAGGGCATAAAGAACATTCTTTCTTTCTTTGGCACTAAAGCATTTTTTTTCCCTTTTCAAAATCCTTACTTGATTTTAGATTCATGTAATGCATTTATTCATGTGGTTCAATACCCCTCTGTCTCAAACATTTCAATTCCAGATTTTACCATGCTCTATCACAACTACCACTGGTTCATCTGAACAGGTTATCAAAAAAAAAAAAAAAAAAAAAAGCAGAAAACCCCCCAAAACTAGTATCATTTTACACACATATATATATAAATATATATATATATAGATATTATATGCCTTCTGAAAGATTTAAAAATGCTGTACACTCCTTAAGAAATGCTATCAAATCTTTTATAAGCTTTCATGAGATTTCTTTCATGTGTAATTAATTTAGAGATAAAATCATCTCTCTTGTCTTGGATCACTAAATTTAAATTAAAAGGCATACTGCTGAAAGAGTCGGTGAAATGAAAACTGGTCAGAGAAAAGACTTGACATTTTTATACACCCAATCACCAATTGCATATTATTCAGTATCAGCTTCCCAACTGAAAAATCATAGGATTTGACTATTAAATGTGCACAGTACTCGGCAAGTTTGAAGGAAGTGGAAGCCATTTGAGTGTCCACCATTTCTGTTAATAGAAAATGCAGGATTCATAGTTTGCTATTTCAATTACCCCACTTGTAATAAAACAAACAAACAAAAACCTATACACACCTTGTAGGGCATCTGAGAGTTTATTAGTTTGAAAGCACTTAGAATCACAGAATAATTTAGGTTGGAAGGGACCTCTGAAGGTTCAACTCCCCGTTCAACTCCCTGCTTGAAGTAGGTCCCATTAGATCAGGTTGCTCAGGGCCTGGTCCAGGTGAGTTCTGAGCATCTCCAACTATGGAGATCCACAACCACTCTGGGCAAGCTGTTCTAAAGTTTGATCAACCTCATGGTGAAGTTTTTCCCTATATATGGTTAAATAATCCATGCTGCAATTTATGATCATTGTCTCCTCTCCTGTCATCGTGCACCTTTGGGAAGAGTCTGGCTCTGTCTTCTCTATACCCTCCTATCCATGTAGTTGTAGGCCACAATAAGAACTGAACTCTCATCACCATCGTTAGAGAAGAAAAGATTGCAAGGGTAAGACAGGAAGAGATCTAGAAAAGGTCACCCGATCCTTTCTCTCTTCCTTTCCCTGAAATAACAGATATATACCCTCCCTGAAAATGCTCTCTGAACTATTCTACAAGTCCAGTAAAGAAGATCTTACAACTTCACCAGATAGTATGTTCTGATGCTTAAAAATATTTACATGTATTTACCCCTAAAGATGGACAAGTAGTATTTTCTGCCTATATAGTTTAATTTTAAAAAGGTCTAGGCAGTCCTAAGTTCACATTTCTCTTCCTTTCAGGTTAATGTGCTTATTTTTTGCTCATCAGTTGTTGTCTATGGTATAAGACACAAGTATCAAAACATTTTTTCAATGTATAATCATAACAGTTATAAGAATGTTATCCTGCATTCAGAAGTCTCATGAATTTGCCTTGTGATCCAGTAAAGATAGTTTAAAAAACAGACACGTATGGCTGGAGAAGTAAAAGAATCACACTAAAGTCATACAATTTTTACATAAATGGAGTATCTGAACCACCATCATCTAGTCAGAGATGTATTCTTCAACTTTGTCATCTAGAAGTCTCTATTAATAAAATCAAGATTACATCTAGGCACTCCAGCTACACTATAAGGACAGCATTTAAATGGTACCAAGTGTAACCACCACAGTTTTTGCCTCGAACAATACAGTATCTCTGTGACGGATGGAATACAAGTGAATGACAATAGGTAATCACTCATTAAAGCTCTGGGAATAATTTTTTTCATATACACTTCAGTATTCCCAGGGCAATTAGGCTAATTGGTTAGCAAGACAAACTACTGTCTATGGAGTCTGTATAGATTTACTGCTCTTCTGCAAAACCGAAATATACTTAATTTGTTTATCTTCAGCACACTATATAAATCATTCCTCTTACAATAAGATTGCTTTTTTCCTCTGTTGATGCAGTTAATACTAAAGGATGCAAACTTTTTGTACACTTGGCTGTGCTTGAAGGAAAGTTTTCCAAAAACCACATAAGCCTTCCTCCTTCTGCCTCAATGTCCTCTCATACACACTTTTATTTCTGAAATAGTTTCATTCTATATGGAAGTTTCCACTATGCATCTGTAAGTCTGCAAATATTTCTTCTGAATGCATCCCACACAACAGTGTTTACACTGGCGCTTTAAAGCGCTCTGAAAATATCTAGAAGCCCCTCAGAACCTGACAATACGATTCCTAATTCTTAAAAGACCCTGCCAAGACTGCTCCCGATATTTTTCTGGCATCTGCGAGCTCCAGATATGCATTAAGCACTGTTCTGACAGAACAGACTGACCATAGTTACATCACAGGGTTAGAGGAGCTAATTCATGCAGAGTGAGAAGAAACAACTAAACGAGCAACATGCCCTCTGAAAATAGTTACTGAACTCTCTTGCAGCATGTGGGACAGACTCTTCCCCTTGTCATTGTAGAGGCTAGGGGCTAAAGGGCTGGGCAGGAGCTCCGCTAGGAGAGACCTGGGGGTACTGGTGGACAGCAAGTTCAACTGGGGACAGCAGTGTGCTCTGGCAGCAAGAAAGGCTAATGGCATAGGGGGCTGTATGAATAGATGTGCAGGCAATACTTTAAGGGAAGCAATTATTTCATTTTACTTGGCCTTGTTAGGCTGCATCTGTTATACTGCATCCAGTTTAATCCCCACCCCATACCGGCAAAACTGACATCCTGGAGCAAGTCCAGCTGATGGCCACCAAGATGGGGGCCCACAGTGCTGCCTGTGAGGAGGCTGAGGGCCCAGGGCTTGCTCAGCCTGGAGAATGGAAGATGTAGGGGAGGGAGGAACAGCCCTAGTAGCAACCTTCCAGTATCTAAGACAACATCTATGAGAAGACAGAGACAGGCTCCTTATGGAGGTAAGCACAGCAGGACACTAGAGAACGATCAAACTGAAATAGGAAGCATTCCAACGTGACATAAAAAAACCAAACATTTTTCCATCATGAGAACAGGTTACCCAGAGAGGTGCAGAGTTCCTGTCCACAAAGGTTTTCAAAACCCAACTGGGAAAAACCCTGAGCAACCTGGTCTGAACTCACTGTGGACCATGCTTTGAACAGGAGGATGGACTAGATGATCCTGTCTAACCGTAGCTATCCTGCGATTCTATGAACTCTAACAGTGCTGAAATGAAAACAACCATCTTATTAAGGAATCAGTGCAAAAGAAAAGGGAAGAGCTTAGAAGATCAGATGCTTTGGCCTTTGCTTTGCAGTTTATTCTCAGGACAGAAAATAAGTACTTAAATTAACAACTAGAAACTTGTTTGGAAATTTTTATACTATGAATACCAGTTGAGTGTTTGATGCAGTATTTGTGCATTGGAATAAGGTCATCATAGACAAGCCGGAAAACATTAGTGTTCAAGGTATTCTTCAAGCAACGATCGAACACCTGAAGCATAAAGCAGGAGACTGCTGCATTTGCTTCCCAACTTACAAATGTATTTTAAGAGTCCTCTAACTTTTGACAGATGTCTCTCTGCGCACATTCATGTGACTAAATACAGTGCTCTTTGGTTTGCCCAAAGGCGGACAACTTTCAAAAATATTGTTCTTCTAAAAATGCCCTTGCTAATTCTGGCAATAAAATTACCAAATTAAATTGGACTGCATAGTTATTTGACATATTCGGAATAAACACCTGTTCTCAGTTTCAGATTTTACAAACCTAATTCCAGCTTTATACTCCAGTATAAATCAATGTTCTCCTCCTCCATTTTCCTCATTTTTCTCTTTACTGCCACCAAAGGCCATTTTAGCACCATTTGGAACCGTTTGTTCTTTTGTGAAACGGATTTGAAAGTCAGAGCACTCCTCCAAATGTGTTGCCAGGTGCTTGTAACGATGCATAATTTTTAAGGAAAAACAGTAGCATGGAACTTGGGTGGCTCTAAGGAGGAGCTTGTTTTAAAACTGCAAGGCTCCTTCTTTAGGACAGACAATCAACCATTAAATTTATTAAAATATTTACTCCTGGTCTCTGAAGTACTGACATAAGGATTTTTTTTTAATTTCAACTGACGTCAGAGTACGAGGATTGTGACCTGTCCTCTTTTATATACAAGAGCATCCCAAGCAATGCACAGGGTTTTTAGGGGAAAGCAAGGTGCTGGAGTTTGGCTTTACTTTCACAAATTCAGAACTCTACTTTGCTTTTTCCTGGAAAATGGGAATAGCATTGAAATTATTGGATGAAAACTGACCACCAAAAGAGAAGATGATTTTAGTTAGCTTATGCAAAGCTTTTTCCCCTCCCCTCCGTAACACTACCAAGTATCAAGGGGAAAACTTAATGACTACACCTTCAAAGACTAGTTGATAGGTTTAAATTTAACTACGAGTTTTCCTGGTCTTTCAAGATCACCTCCAGAAGGAAGTAGGACTGACCATTTGAGCATCCTGTTGTTAGACTGGACTACGTGCAACATAAAACTGTATCCCACTGTTTGACAGGCAACATTTTAGTGAAAGCAACAGCTTAATTGTTACCTCCATTTTTTTAAGCTCAACTATTGCTTAGCTACATCAGTCCCCTGTCCCATTTCACTTCATGCCTACACAAATGCCTATGCCATAACAACACATCATGCTACATGACAGCAGAAATGAAAAAATCAGGAACAGACTTTGGTTAAACATCTCTACTAAGTGTGCAGCCATAGCCTGAACTGTGGAAGTCTGCAACAGGAAGCAGGACCAATGACTTGCAAAACCTGGGTAAGAAGCACTACCAAGCGTTCTTTCGTGGCTCATACAGAATTTAATAAGCTGATGAATGCAACCATATGCTACTGTTGCAGCTTACTGGCATTATCAGCAGACTGTCTCACAGAAATTTGCCACTGGTAACCATTCCATACCTGTAAATCTTAAAAAAAGAAAACCAAAAAACCTGCGGTGGAACAAGAAACCCAAGCTGCATGCTGAAGTTTAAGAGTCAAACTTTACTAAGTGTCCTGACTTCAGCTTAGGTGAACCTTCATCTTAAAGGAATGAGCTGGTGAGGATTTCCACAGATAATAGTCTTGAGAGACATTTCTGTTGCACTCTTTTTGTGGAGATAAGTATTATCTAAATAACCAGAGACTAGAAAACCTAGAGGAATGTCTGTTGATGCTACACAAATAGAATGGTAATACGCAGACTCAGAGAGGAAAGGGAGAGAAGGAGAAATTCTTAGCATACAAATACACCTACAGTAACCTACAGTCAAGAGAAATCATATTTCACATGTGCAAAGTGAACAAAGACTAACATCAATAAAATCTTTTCCTAGACAACAAAAAGGCCAGGTGAAAACAGTGTAAGATTAGAAGCGTCTATGCTTGTTAAACAGAAAGGTAGGACAGGTGGGCACACATTAGCAGTTTCAGCCTGCTGTAATCTTGTAGCAGTATAGCTCCCATTCTGCAAACATTTATAGCAATAGGTAAAAAAAATCATTACACTTTATAGTGGTACTGTTCACTCTTGTTTTAAAACAGGACAATATCATGATACTCTTCATTCTCAAAGTCATCATTGCTGCTTTAAAAAAATAGCATATTTTGCTGATAGGCATTGGGAAAGAAGCTTCATTTTACAATTTTGCAAGTTTCTCCTAAGAACTGTCAGCCTGGCTAACTTAGGCATTGTTTTGCCAGATGAAGTCACAGCATTTTTCTTATCACTACAGGATTTAGCAAAAGAGGTGCACAAGCAGTCAAGTGATCAGGATTCTTTTTAGTAACATAAGTTAATCTAATTTGCTAATGAAAAAGAGCTTGCACTTTCATAAAAACCTGTCCCTTCCAGACACAAAAGGAGTTTAAATAATTTCACAAAACATCACTGACACATTAAGTTAGAAAGCTTAACATATTATTAAAAGTGACACATTGCAATTTGAGATGGCACAGAGCCTAGGCTTTCAGTGCTCTTTTCTATTCCATTTTGTTGCCAAAGGGAGCCATCATTAGGAAAAAGCTAATCAAGGGCTGCCATCAGTCAGCAAGGTAACAGTATGTTATTATAAAGGGATTTTACAGCTTCTGAGCTCCTATCCTGTTTTTACATTATTCATGTTACCACAAAAAAAAAAAAAAAAAAAAGGAAATTCATGTTCAAATCTCTTAGTGTGAAAAATACACAGTCTACTTGCACAGATTCTCCAATTATTCTCTCACTCAAAGAGAATTTTCTTTGGACAAGAGCTTCATTTCACAACAATTTTTGGATCATCAGAATATGTTCAAGTGCCCTCTTGACAGCATCTACTCTTATGAGATTCACTTAACAAGTCAAAAATAAAAAACAAGCTACAAAGACCCTGAACACATCTATTAAGGTATTTGCTTCCATAAGCATTTTGTAAACGACAGCACACTGATTGGCCAAACCTAAAAAGCAATGGGATTCTTAGATAACATTAAAAAAGCCAGGATTATATGTAACTTACTGCTAAGTTTCACTCCCACCCTGGCCAAGCTGATATAATGCTCCTTGCTATACAGAGGCACAGTTTTGTACAAGTGCGGACAGAAGGGGTTTCCTTCATCAGTCCAACTTGTTGACTGTCCATTTGACTTTAAAAAGAGAATGGGACAGTCCTCTATGTATTCGTTACTTTACTTTCTACTAGTCCAGTAAATGTTGCTGGATAATATAATCTCATTTTTTATATGAAAAATGATACAGGTTTTTGCAGCCTGCACTTCTAAATTGAAAATCTCAGCTATAATGGAAAAAAGTACCAGAATACTAATCTACATATTCTCTTTCAATTCAACCCTCAAATACATTAATTAATGCTGTAGTCAAACTGCAAGCACACTTAGAAGTCAGTACTTTATCCTTGAAAACTTCTGACAAAACCATTTAGGGTTTATTCAGTTACTCTATTAAGATATGAAATCCAAGGTGAAGGAACTTCATTTGAACTAATTTCCAGTCACTTCAACCTAAATTATAGATTACTTAGATTACATTTCAGGCTCTCATGTGCTTCAGCTCAGATACAAACATCAAGACTTCCTCAAAAGCTGCAATCAAAAAAAAAAAGAAGAATGGTTACTACTGTGGATATTACTCCAATAGATGTGAGAAATCAAATACTCCACACCTTATAAAAAGATATATACAAGTATAAGTGAATAATTTCTGGTATATACAATATACACAGATGCACACACATGAAGGTGGTATGTTTTTTTGTGCCTCAACTGTTTCAAATATTTCTCACCACGAATCTTTGTTACCAGATACTTTAACACCTCTACTGTTAACATAGTTCTAGGTTTTACTATCCCAAGGTTAACTGAAAGCATACAGAAGGACTTAGAGACTGGTTTTCATCACTAGGCAGCACGTTCTAGAGAAAAATATGTATTTTTCCATGTCAAAGGCTGAATTACCAGTCTTCTTGTTCAGCACCATAAAAGCTGTTTAAAAGTGATACTCTACTAGCAGAAGTCAAAAATACTGAGGGGAGAACTCATACAAGATAGGCAAAAATCAACTGTCATTTTACCTGCGAGTGTAGGTTTCTGTATCACGGGTGCAAAGGCACCTAAACCACTGCTATGTAGAGCCATCAGGATTCAGTAGGGCTTACTAACTCAACAACACTTTTATATAAAACACAGCTACCCTTTTTTCAGTGCTGTTTTATTCACGTATACTATGATCAAGCTAGTAAACACACCCTGATCAAAGCTAGATAAAAGCAAGGCCAGCTTGGACCTGCCAGGGTTTATTAGCTTTAGCTTAATCTCAGCGTTAGTATTGCCAGACACCAGCTGGCTTCATGAAGAGTTGCTTGGTTTTCAGTGAACTGCCCTCTCCAGTAAGCCTTATTAACTTGGTCTCACTATCACACATTTATCTTTGTGCTCAAGCTAATAAAGCCACCGCAAACAACAAGCATCGGGGAGCAGAGGCACCTAAGCTGGCTTTGCTAGAAGCTTAAAGACGACAGGGAAGGCAGGTCAGTCTCGAAGAGGTTTTTGCTGAACTGGGACTGGAAACGTGACTGGAAACAGACTGCACAATCAAGCATGCAGCTTTTAAACAAAGCAGTGAAGTGATATGAGCTCAGAACGGAGGTACTCTGTTTCCATGCAAAGTGTCCCACATAGCTAATCTACTCGTTCTTTGCTTAGTTCTGGTTATTATGCAAAAAGATAGAAAGCACAATGAAAGATAAGGCCCAGATCTGAAAAGCGGACAGTTTCTATAACGAACTCAACATTAAGGTGATGGATACTATGCTGGTTTTGATATGATCTCTGTGTCGTGGTATGTCAGCTATATCCAGTCTTCAATACCTCTGTGATGAAGCAAGTTTGATGTTAGAGCACTAAAATATCTGAGACAGGCAGCTGTCTGTGCTCATCTCAGAGTGTGATATCATCATATTTGCTAGGAGGAGCGACAGAATATCATCTACAGCTGACTGTGACCCCTGGCAGAGAGCGAGAGAAAGTGCAAGCTCACACACGAAAACTGAAACAATACCGCATAACAACTGCATTCTCTCAAAATCTAAAATTAATACCACTACTGTACACACTTTAAAAAAAAAAGTCACAGAAGAGAATTCTCTGCATCAGTTGGGGGGCTCTAGTTCTGCAACTTTTTAGAGTCCATGTCAAAATTCACACACAGAGTGGAAATCTCCTTGATAACGCTGACACAGTAGTTGGAATACTTGCAGTTGCAAGACATTCATAATGAGAGATGCAGCTGAGCGGCTATATTCAGTACTCCCTGAAGCTGGCAGCCAACAAAGAGCTAAGACTCTACCAAAGCAAAGGAAAGATATCTTATCTCGCAAATGTCTTAGAAGCAAGCAGTTTTAATTAGGCATATTTTCAATTTAAAAATAAGTGGATCTTATAACTGATTCAAGAATTGCCGATTAAACACTAATGATGCAAACTGTCACTCAGGGCTGCATTTAGAAAAAATCTGGTCTCTGTGTCGCCAAAAGGAACTTGCTTTTTCATAACCCGAAAATTCTAAGCACAAATCAAAACTAAAACTAAATAATCACGGCAAACTAGCATAATGCAACTGTTCCAAAAGACTTTCCACAGCATGCAGCATATGTTATGCTAAATTCTATAACAATATTCTTTATGAAGAAATGCAGATATCATAGAATCCTGACGAAATGAAAAAAGTAATAAAGAAAGAGTTCGGTCTTAGACCAGGACTTGAGCAGACTTGTTTAAATATCATTCACATACAGAATAACAGATAGAATTTCATATGTTAAAACATGTTAGACTTCTGATGAGGCTCAATCCTGCCCTATATACAGTCCCACAAAATTATGTTAGGGATCAACTTGCAAATTGTTTTCACATGGCTCAAACAACTCATTTTAACTGTGTCCAATTAGTGCTGACAGCCTAGCTGCATTTGATTTAGAATATGGAGGTAGACGCGTATGTTAAAAGGAGGTTATTGAACTCTCTTTAGAGAAGTTTTGCCCCATTTTCACTGAACAGGCAGGCAGTTGAAAAAGACTTGCCGCTTCTCTTTAAAAAGGCCAAACACAGATGGCTGCATTATCATTACTACCTAGAAAAGCCAAACAAAACATTATGGAAGAGCCGCCTTCCCTACAGAATATGCAACATTTGCCTTCCCCTCTCCCCCTGTCAGTACATTCTAGAGGTGGAAGCTTTAGAGACCTACTTCCCATTTCATATAGAGTAACATTAGAGTAACATTTGCTCTATCAGCAGTCATACTTTAAAAGCTAAGAGACACAAAATTGTTTATATTTGGAAAAAACCCTCAAACACAGAGAGCTTAAGTTTAATCTTATTTCCATAATAATTTTTTACTCTATGCTTAGCAAAAATCTTAGAATGATAGCAACGTGTAAGAACAAACTACCTTAAGAGAAAATCCTCTAAAACCCTAAGATTCTTTTCAAAGAAACAATTTTGAGAAGAGCTTTGGAAGAATGGCATTAATATTAATACAGTCTGCCAAGTGAACGTGCCAAAAGGTTTCAATCTGTTTCTCATATTCCCCCATAGCACATACATTCATAAAAATAACTTAAAAATGAAAATAAGATGTCTAAGTACACCAGAAACTGTGCCTAAAGTCTTTTCTAAGCAAGTGGTGTATGAAAACAGAAGCATTCCAACACTGATTACATACTTGAGATAATATCAAAGTAGATACTAATCCTATTTCCTGTTTCAGTAATTAGTTATCACAGGTATCTCCATGGAAAACGTATTGCCTCAAAATACTTTCTACAGACTCTTTAAAAAGCTGCAATGTTTGGACCGTGATGTCCTCTCAACAGTTATTGAATATAAAGATTAGCAGATCAGCTCCATGCAGTTAGTGAGTAAACTGCTGCAAGCAAACATCATACTGAAAAAAAGGCAAATAAACGTTTCACATGTTGATAATCAACTCAAACTTCACTAGCCTTATCTACACAGTGTTTTTTTATAGTATTCTTTCAATTAACTGAACAACATTGAGTCTCAATGCTTCCGGTCAGGACGACACAGCTACAAATTAAAAGTGATCCATATTGATTTGTTGTAATACATATTACATCTTCTGTAATTATAATGAATAAAAATGCATTCATACACTTTACAATTGTTTCCATTTTTCAGTGGCAAATGGATTCTTTAAAGCAAAACATATAAAGACACAAAAACAAGCCACTGATATCCAGCTTCCTTTAGGTGCCTATCCTTCCTTCTCTCTCCTCTCTATTCCTCTGTACTGATCTTTTTCCATTCTACGTCACTGATTCTCATTTCTGAACTATTAGAAAAATACCGAACAACTTTACTCAGTTTTCTCTACTAATCAAAGATAAGGATGAAATAGTTGCTTTAACACAATATTTTGAACGTTTAATTACTTTTATAATATTTAACCCTACTAGAGAAGGGGAAGTGTCAAAATTTTATACAGGGGAAAAACGACAAAAACTCTTTTCTTATTTTACAACATCTTTAGGCTGTTTGTTACAAAATGAAGTAACTTTTCTTAAGGCATCTGCCAGTCACCACCCTAGAGCAAGTCCTCCATGTACATAAATAGCACCAGAACTTTTGATTCCTGACACCACAGCTTCCCCATTTCTCTACATATACTACAGATAATTAATTTCAGAGTGAAGAAAAGCAAGCGACACATTTAGTCATGCTGTGTTAAACTACTCAATAACCAGCACTTCAAATTAAAAACGAAAAGTTTGCTGGAACAGAAGACTCACTCTCATTTCTCCAACTTCTACATTATCACGTTCCTTAAATGAGAAACCGATCGGAGCCCACAGCTGGAATAGCCTTGAAAGCCCGTATATGAAGAAATATTTGACAAGAGGGCAGTCGACGAGGAAACACAGAAAGCACTGGGAAATACTTAGCTCCACAAAGGTCTAGGCCAGCCAATCTTAGTATGTTTTTCTCTGTTTATGCCACAAAGTGTTTTGGCAAACTGCTTTCACACATGCTGCTTCTCTCCAGTAAGTTTTTGATGAAGAGTAGTGTATTTATGTATGATACTTTGTCATATATATGATTTCAACCTATTTACTTTTTTTTTTTTTTTTTTTTTTAAAAGTCTTAGTTCTACTGGAAGTGGTCTAATAACTTTAAAAGATACCTCCTAAATCCAAAGGGTCAATGCATCAGTATGACTATCGCCGACTATGTAAAGTGTGCACAATCACATACATTTTTTAACTTCAAAAAAAAGCTACAATTTACAGGAAGGGACTGCTAACCAAATTTATTATCTGCACAATTTATGACATGCTATATTTTAAAATGCCACACATAAGGAATTCTGTGAGAAACATAGCTTTGGAAATTCAAGGAAACGTTAATGCACAATGCAGTGTCCAAGCGACCCTTGGGCAATCGCTGCTTTGCGCTAGGGACCACATCCATTGCACTAAGTTAGTATTTTTAAACTAGCCAGGAGGCTACCATTTACTGAGATAATAGCTTTCACTAAACTGAGGAAGAAAAACACTGACCCTTAATTCACACCATGGTATATTCATTAACTTAGAACACAAAATAGAAATTAAGGGATCCATCTGCACCTACAACGTTCAGACGACGAAAGCAGAAGGCAGAGTGACAAAATGGCCTTATATAAGCAGAATGTTGAAATATCAATCTTTTTAAATAGGTTTGGATTTATGTACCATATATAAGGATGAGAACACACAGAACCTGTTTCAAATCAACAGAACCACTTTGATGCAAAGGAAGTTACTTATGCAATTCCCTCTCTAGAGAAAGCTGTACGCTTAAGTCCACTGATGTGCAGAACATGTCTTTGCAATGGGGTCATTTCTGCAACTACTAAGTACATATCCAACCTGATGGCAGGAATCAGTGCAGCTCCACTAACCGTAGTGAGAGATGTGAAAGCTCGAGGTCTGACTGGTATCACATTCACTTCCTCTCTTCCCCCTCCTCAAGCCCCAAACCAAGAAGAATTTAAACCAGCAAAATACTTCACCTTAGATGGCAGAAACAATGACTCTTGACAGATGTTACCGACAAACCTCTTGACGAGAACAGGGTACTAAACACAAAAGCATTAAGGATCATACAAATAGACTGTGTGTGCACAGATGTTCTAAGACATGAGTAATTCCAGGCCACCTGGGATGAGAAGGCACTGCAGAACGTAACAAAACCTTTTTGCTGTGAGGGTTTCCTTATTGAGTGAGGCCCACACTGGGTTATCTGCCTCAGACTGCTTCTCTTCTGACCTGCAAGTGTTAACAGTGACAGAGATGTAAGCGTCCACGGCTGGTTGTCTTTGGCTGTCACTTCCAGTCTACCATGGCAGCAGCCTATAAGAGCACCATCACAAGATGATCAACAAGTAATCTCTGGGTAGAGAACTCTATGTCATCCCATATTGAGATAATTAATTATGAATGAAAGAACCCCTGTATGTCTTCACATGATTTGTACGCCTTTACCCTATGTTGTGCAGCATGTTTTAGCTAATAAATCTTATTTTTGGATATGGATACAGAAGACTTAGTAATTTGCACTCTGGATCCCACCTTCTGGTTTTTGTCAGTAGTCTACAGCAGATCTGCACAACATTCCAGTGGCTGGCTGGTAGTGCAGCAACTTTCACCTGGCCACAGAGGAACAACAGCTCCTCCATGTAATAACCACACCTACCACACACCGTCAACAGTTCTGTACCTCCGCAGTAAGTAGCTGGACAAGAGGACTGCTGCCATAAAGCAGGTGGGAGGTGTGCAGAGAGCCCAGCTTTCCCTTCCTACAAGACAGGCCTCTCTAACATTTGCTTTCCAATGCAGTAAATGGAATGAAAGTACCTACCTACCCTGTGAGATAATTGCTAAACAAAAGAAGTCACCTGGGTAACAGGTCTTAAGGACAAAAGATATTTCAAGTTAGTTATTATCGATTACATTTAATTGTTTGAAAAATCAGCTGATCAAATAGCTACAAGATCACTTCAGCAGATAAAGAGGAGCAAAATCATTTCTGTGGCAGGAAGCAGAAGTATCACACCTTTTAGTGACACTATTGCAGAAAGGTTCATTATCCTTTAACATAGTTTTATGAGGAACAGGATGCAGACAACAGACTTGGATGACTCTGTGGAAATTAAACTAGTCACAGCATGAAAGCAACTGAAAACCAATAAGCAATGCTTATTGAACTTGTTTTCACTTTGTTTATTTGATAGCATTCCTGACAGCAGAATCCCTTATACATGCTTCACTAAATTTTTGTATTTTATGGACTACATTACCACAGAGTCTCCTCTTTCATAAGTGTACTACCGCAGGAGGCAATAAAAACTCATTCTATTAGTTACATTACATTTCTCCTCCATAAATACATTATCGTTACCAGGGGAAGGCAGTAGTCACAAGGCTACCCTATGTTAACCTGCAAAGTTTAGTCTGCCTGGTCTGCCTTTATAGTCAGCTCCTAGGACAAGTTGAGCTGCTGACAGGCACTGTCATGTCCAGTTCAACCTTGTCATTACGCATCCTCTGTGCCCACTCCTTCATGTCACTACTAACATTTGATCCCTGAGCAAACCACGTTAGGGATGTAAAATCCTAGACATGCCCACTTCCTCCAAAATATGCAAACTCACAACATATTCCCATATGAAGAAGTGGTGAAAAGTTTCTGCTGGTTCAGCTGCCTGAGGGTCAGAGAAATGTAGATGCTGCAGTAGATAAAGAGGGGTGGGCACAAAATGTCAGAAGGGAAACATTTTGGCAGCAGCTGTAACTTCAAATCACACTCTTGTAACTAAAGCTAAAACAGCCACAAAGTACCATTGACAACACAGGCGACAGATGGTTTCAGGGACTGGCACTGTGACAGTGCAGTCTTAAAAAGACTCGGGCCACAAGCTAACCTGAGCCAGGCTCGCAACTGAAACTACCACCTCTAGCATGCTCGGTGACTTGAGTGAGGCAGCTTGGTGGTCTCACTTTGGCTCCAAACAAGCTGTCATTTTTTACTGCAAAAAATATAACCACAGCTAACATGTTGATAATCAGAGACAGGCAGATTCAAAAGTACAGTATTATCATCATACTACTTAAGCTACCCTTGAAGAACAAGAAAGAAGAAAATTATATAGTAGAAAATGAACTCTACTGGCTCAATAATGTAACCCTTCTTTGGGTTACGTAACTAAGGCATGCTTAAATCTAGTGGTCTCCAGAGACTTTTGTTTTTCATCATAAAAGCTCTTTAACAATTTTTTCATGTATATCTTTTAACAAGAAGAAATACTACTTCTGTGAAAGTCTGAGATCAAATAGGTAAAGTTAAAGGGTTATGCTGATCTGAAATTCAGAGTAGATCACAGTCGTGGAAAGTTACTGGAACTTTCCTTGGAACATCATCCTGAAAGTCAGCTCAAAGTTCTTCCAGGATCTCTCACGGTAACTGAGCACATCTCAAAATCGTGATACGTACGTATAAACTTTATTTCCTTAGCAAAACATGCAGTTTCCTTCTCATGCTTTTATTACATTTTTCCAAACATGATAACTTCTGAGGGCTGTTACGGCTAGAACCTTTTTATCAACTTGCTACTGAAAGCTGGCTCTTGTCCCTGCCCCTAGTGAATCATCTAAGGTCAAAGATGACTTCAAGTTCTAGTGTCACTAGATGTTATAGTTAAGTCACGCACAGTGTAATGAATTCATGAAAATATGGTATGTAACCATAGGTAATTTTTTCTCTACGTATCATTAAATATTTCACAAGATTAGAAAAAAGAATGCAATTCGTTCTAAAAAAAAGTGCACACTAAAACATGTGAAAAACAAGCAGCTCATGGACAGTCTACATGAACTTCAAGTTATAGGGTTTTGTATGAAAAAGTACAGGTCTTCCCTCCAACAGACAGCTCTCTCCTCACCCCCAGAACCCTGACAGAGCACTGCAACTACCTGTCAATAGATAATGAGGTCTCACGCTCTCCTTGATCTCTTTAATCTCTCATCTGTTCTCTACAGCCTGTGCCCTGAACATCTACAGACCTCTTCTCTCCAGGTCTGCCACTGATTTGGTCCAGGTTCTTTGAAGACTTACTTTAAAAAAAGGCTTAAAGTGACCCCTGACAGCACTAAACACAGCAAACCTGGTAATACCTTTATTACGACAAAGCTACTCTTGCACAAAGTTGTGCTTTAGAGGCCTACTTACATGCAAGAGTGTTCCCATTCCTTAAGTTTGCTTTGCAGAACATAATTGCATTCTAAACCAAACTCTAGTTAGTCTGTTACAGCTTTTATTTTGAGCTATTGCAGTGGCATACGTGGTCGGTTCACATACATACATAATTTAACAAAAGTTAAACTGTCATGCATAACTAGCAACCATTAGGTTAGAATTCTGTCACAGTAAGTTAGGCTCACCTCTTTATCCATACTCTCTAAATCCTCTTTACACAGGGTGTACAGGGGCATTGTCTCAGACATACTTGGCTGCCGTTTTCGCTTAGATGGACCGGGCTGCTCTTCATTCTCATTTGCTGGTAAGTCATCTTCTTCTTCAAACATCTGCTGCTGATGTGGTTGAACAACTCTGAAAAATTTCAGGGGTCCCACATAAGAAAAAATTACTTCATTTATGGTTTGTCTAGAAAACAAATTCAAATCAACTTTCCTTAATCCTGTCACGTTCTGTGTTCAGCAACAGAACAAAGATCAAGTCTCTGAATGACTGCTTTTATTTTCTGTCCGATGGCTTACATTTTCATTCTACCTTTGACTAGGTACTCACTCTCCTGCCTTTCCATTATTCCTGTAAGTAACTATCAAACCTTTCTTGAAGCCAAGAACTTCTGCAGCTGGAGATGCACTTCTCCTAAAATACTTTATAAAGTTTGTGTTCAAACGGAGTTTGCCTGTCACTTGACAAGTTTATCATTTATGAAATAATTCTTATATTCTAATCAATGTTTCTTGACCTATGTGATGCTTGTGTTCTTTAGACTCAAAGTATATCTCTCTAGTTCTCAACTGCACAGATAATAGGAGGGTTGCATCAGGATGAGGAAGCTCATTTCTATAACCTCATTCTTCAGATTTTTCCCAGATGCTAAGCTTGGATGAGATGTGAAACAGGCTCTACTTCTTTTTGGCTAGTGTATGGTAGGTATTTTTTTTTTTTTTTAACCCAGATATGGTAGGGTTTTTTTTTTTTCTTCAATTGAAGTTTTTTACCTCATTAGTTACTGCATTTAAGGAGAACAAGCAGGTACAAAAAGCAATAGCAAAACAATTCATTGAAATGGATTGGTTAATCATAACTTCAAGGGAATTGCCGTATAACAGTAATGAAAAGCTTGACAATATCTAAAACCACAACAGGAAACTCACCACTCTTGGGTAACTTTTTTCACCATTAAAGACTTCTGAAACCCTATTTTATAAGCCCAATGATTATGCTAGAATTGCTTTGCAGTATAGCTAACTATGAATACTTTATTTACCTTTATTAATGCCAGTCCCCTGGGAACGCATTACAGCAGCTCAGCACCACCCAGGGTCCTGTTCAAAAAATCTCAAGGTACACAGAGAATTTGTGACCCAGGAGCTTTTTGTTATGTTAGCCATGAGAGTGCGTATGTGGGGGTGCGATTACCACAAACAACTACAATTGACTCTGTCTGAAATCATACACTGTCTCAAGTTGTAACCACCAGGTGAGACCCATTACCAAGCTGCTCCAGATAGAGGTGGAGATTCAGAAAGCGGACAGCATGGTCTCGGCTGACAAGAGTTTCAGTGCAGCTCGCCCGCTTCTCATCAAGCTTGGATTTCCAAGAAGCAGCTTTAGGTAGCTCTTCCCCCCCACCCCAAACCCCACCCATGTACTTAAGATTCTTTAAGCATACACAAGCCCAGTCACATGTAAGTTTCTATAAAACTGTTTCTCCTATTGTGAAATTAACAGCTTCTTAAGGAGGCCAGCCAGATATTAAGATTTTTTTCTACATCTGTTTTTCAGAACAAAGAAATCTGAAAACCAGATGAAGTTGTCAAATGAGCTTTTTTGAGGAGTCATATTTCCTAAACGCGCATCTGTCCTCTCAGATCCCATGGATAGGTGTAGGCAACATGGATTCATTTTTGAAATGAGGGGGTGAAGAGAGAGGGAACTCATGTCATTACTATGTGGGGAAAAAAAAAATCATGTTATATGCAATGGAAGATGCCTATGAACTCACCACTACTTAGCAGTGCAGCAGAAACAGAGCCCTTGTTGGTTTTAAAATTTCTGTATGCTGGGATTTTCTATGAAACCAAAAAACAATTCAGATGTTGTGGAAACGAACTAACTAAACTTATTTTTCCATTAGAATTTTTCATCACAGCCTAACATTTTTTTCATTCAAATGTTTCTTCCATCTCACAATTTTTTAAATTTATTTTTTTCTGTTAAACTGCTCACAGACAGTTTTCACACTTAGAAGAGGAAAAAAAATACAGCATTCCACTGTATCTTCCAAAGGGATCTTTAAGTATATGATTTCCACGCCTTTTTAATAGGTATCTTAGCCAAGAGAAAGACTGTGATTTAAATTCTTAGTAGAGAATGACAAAACAAGAAGTATAAGCATCTTACACTACTGTATTTAAAAAAAAAAAAAACAAAAAAAACCAAACTTTGACCATGCCAGGAATTTTACCCTTAAATTCTATGTAGTAGGCAGCTAAGCAGATTTTCTCAGACTAAAAAACAAAAAACACACTACTTTTTTCTAAAGAACTTACTATCATCCTGATGACAGTGAGAACTCCTCTTTCTGCAGTCTCTGTATAGTCATATTCTTATTTACACTCTTATTTTGAATACTTTAGAAAGAACATTATCTGCACCTTAAGCGATGGCAAAGGCAGGGATTATTTTGCATCATTATTAAATGAAAACTGTATCAACAGTTTAATTCCAAAGCTATTGTATACGAGAGTAGGCATAGCTATAACTTCTATATTCTGAGGCAGTAATTTGCAGAAACATTTCAAGTCTCAGCAGTAAAAGCTAAGACTACCCGGAGGGATGTAGTCTTACTACACACATTGGTCACATTACTAGAAACAGACACATATATGCTTTATTAAAGCTAACTGTATTAATATACTCTTAGGACTTCTGTCAGATTTTTTCCCAGTATTTTCCAGTTACTACTGGTTAAGAAATATTGGGACTTCTCATCACAACATACCAAAAGGTAAAATAAAACAAAGACTACTTTGAAGTTTGTAACAAACATTTATTTTACCAAAGATACTTTTCAGACTTCACATTTTCAACTGTTTGTTAGGCTGATTCAAATCTAAAAGAAATAGAAACTCTGGAATTTACATTTATTTCTAATTAGATGAGTTTCATGAGTACTTTTTCAGAAGTAACAACATTCTGAATAGGTTGGCTGGCACTGGCCAACCTTGCATGCACAATTAGAACTGCATTGGAACTGCATTAGAAATGACTACATACAGGCTGGATGCAACATTCGGGGAAGCGACAAGCATCTTACTTTCAGTGACACAGTATCACTAAAATAGTATTACCATCAAGAAAATGTGAAGAACATTTAAGGTCCAGTAATCATTTAAACTTCTTGCTTGTATTTTTTGTTGTCAAATCTGATAACATTAGTCAGAAAAAAAACCTGTAACATGTAAATCAGAACTTGAAATTTTACAAGTGAAGTTAATTTATATGAATCCCAAATAATTTTTCCAACAACCAGTATCTACTTGAGCCACCTGTTGCAATCAGAGTGCTGTTTTTAGCTTCCCACATGTAAATTGTACGCAGTTTTCTAGGCTTTGCCTCATCTGTTACTGAATTATCATCTGTTACTGAATTATTAGTGCTCAGGGTTTAACTTGCAAAATCATTTTTTCTTTATTCTAGTCCAAGACACCATTTGCCTTTCTTTTCGTGGACAACACTAAAATACTGCATCTCAAGAACTCTCATTTGAGCGTTTAGTGTAATTTTAGCAGAATACTTCTTCCCTATATGAAAATGCAAATTGTTGAGATACCTACCTACTGTCAGAGCTCTCACATGTAAGTTATTTTTAAAGAGGAATCCTTACTCTCAGATAGAAAAGAACTACTGTCAGCTTTCAGTGACAATTACGCAGCATTCCATTCCTTTCTGGGAATGGCAACGAGTTCTTTGCCATCCTTCCATTTAGATTGCAGTACCCATGACAAAAAGCAAGTGTTCTTAAAAGTCTTGTAGAACCAAGTACAACATCAAGACCTAAGCTTGTTACAAAAAAAGAGAACAAATTAACAGAATCAATTTTAATTTATTGGTGACAGTTCCACTGCAAATTGTGTGTAGATGTCTCAATTAATTATATCCTTTTCTAAATTAGTTTGTCTGCTGAATTCATTTGAAAATATAAAAATGTTGAACCCAACATAAAAGGGCAAGAACTGCTACAGACTTGTAATGTTGTACTCAGATAATTTAGAGCACTCCTCAGTAACCCATCTTGCAGCAGGTTAAGCTCTAAGCATAATAAGGTCTATTTGTATAGTAAGACCCAGTATCATGGCTATGCTATACCTGTGGCTACTATTTCCTCAGTGGTTCTTTCACAGAGCAGTGCAAGTTGGTTGCCGGTTGTCTGAAATCCAGATAAAGATGGGTCCTTTCTTTTAGAAATTAACAAATTATTGCAGGCTTTGGCAAGAACAAGAGGAATTTGATTAGTCACCCACAGCAGTAATCAGAGATATTATTCTAATCTTGTCTAATAAAGTACACTAAGAATTTGAGGAGGTAGGCATTTGAAAACTTTCTAAAGGCTTACGTCTGCAAAAAGTGCCAGGAATGAGAGACTTCAGAATAAAAATTTTGTTTAGATATAATAAAGCAGATCCTATCTACATTGCTTCAGAATTCAAAATGGCAGCATCCACAGTTACATTCAAAAGGACACAGCAACCTGAAAGTCTGAAACTTTGGTTAATTTGTATACAAAGAATAAGTTCTTGCTAAAGCTTTTTTCCCCCACCAACTACATTAAGAGCATAGCAGTTGCAAGTGTTAACAGCTTTATCCACCTGTGCTTAAATTCAATGACTTAGTTAAAGGTGTTGTCATCTTTCTGTAGGAGGCGAACATATGAGCATAAAGTCTGTCAGGACACAAAATATATTGCCTTCTACCAAGAAATTGCTACATTAAGGTAATTTTCTCTGAAGTCAAGCACCATGTCAGATTTAAAACTGCCTGTGAAGCAGTTTTTTTTTTTTTTTGAGTTATCATAAACATATATGTTAAGATAAAGGAAGAAGATAAAGGAAGGAAGATATGGTAGTTTTGCCTCAACTCATGCTCAGCCAATACACAGAAAAAACTGTTTGCATTCATTTCTTTGTTACTTCTTAAAAGCCTTCATGTTCTGCACTGTGCTTACTCTGCGTTAGGGAACTTAAAGTAGTATTTGATTGCCGCTTTCCTCCTAGACTTTACCGAGATATTCCTCACTATAACAATTGAATTTGAAGACAGCTGAACTGCTCCGAGGACTATAAACATGCTCCAATGTAGAAAGCAGTGTTGACAGGCAGTAATTTTACCACTTGAAACAAATTGAGAGAAAATCATAAAAAAACCCATTTCCCAATGTAAGAAAGGGAACTAGTTTAAGATATACAGCTGCTTTGTTATGTAGTGAAGCTGCAGTACTGACTGATTGGATTCACATTCTTAGATAGATTTAATCATCTGAACCCTGAGCACTGGCCGTTAAAAAAAAAAAAAAAAAAAAACACACACCCCCAAAAAAACTCAGAAGTGCAATAAAACAAAGGCGTAGGAGGGAGATAGTCTCCCCCACCCCCAAAATCTACCTGGAACTCAGAGAAACTCAACTAAGGTGCCAGCTGCAGTATACTTTTCCCCTTTTCCATAAAAGGATCAAATGCAGAAGCATCTCTGCATTAAAGACAAATGGATTTAGATGTCAACATAATTTTTAATTAAGTTGTTGACAGAAAAAGGAAGAACAATCACTAAAAACTATACTTTCTAAAGCATTGAACGATGCATTAATATGAACATAAACCATCATATCAAAGCATCTCAGAAGCGTCAGGTGACAATTATACACATACACAACCTTTCTACCTTTCTGCATGTCTTGACATTTTCTCTTTCTCAATAACTGACAAACAAAAAAGCTTTTCAGTTCCTCTCTGGATACTGGCTGTGCCTTGACTGTTTAAAGTTTTTTCTGTTCATTTAACATGTCATAATAAAATACAGATTTTTAGAGATATGGTTAAAAAGAAACTGAAAACTAAAAAATATTCACAAACAAGAGACTGGAGAAAAAAGCGTTGACAGAAATAAGAACACTGAAATAAGAAAAAGCCTATAAAAAGACGAAAAATGAGAAATACCAAATAAATTGAAATAATTTAGCAACAGAAAGACGCACAGGAAACGTAATAAGATACACTAATACACAAAACCTTTACAATATAAGTGTTAAAACCCAAGGGGTAAACAGGAGCAGGGAAGTAGAAACTGCATGCATTTACAATTGTGCTTTGTATTTTTGTAGTTGCTTGGGAGACTGAAATGCTTTGTAATAGCTGATGTATTCTGATCACATTTTACAAAGAGAAAAGCTTGGCCAACAACCAGATGCATATTTCTTTTTGTTACTGAAGTCAGCAAAACTTGCTAAAGTCTTAGCATTTCCCAAAACTACACCTCTTACGCAGCTTCTTAGAAATGAATTTTAGAGATAGATTTTATACATCCTTAAGAGACGTATTGCCTTTGTTACTTTGCCAAACTTTGGGAATTTGGTAATTAGCTACACTCTTCTCCTACTGCTTATATTCCTCAAAATAAAACATAGGAGTAATCTCTCACCTGAAAGAATAATTAAGTCAAGAGGAAAACTTCATTAACAAAACCAAGTGCTACTAGACATGTTTTAAATAAATTTTAGTATATTGGATTTGTATTTAAAAGACATTAGACTGCCTCACTTGGTTGCGAGTATAAATCCCCAAAAGAATAAGTGTAGTATGTAGTCTGTTGCGTACTCTAAAGCATATTAGAAAAACTCAAACCCTAAGTGAGGCACAAAATCTAGAATTTTCAGTCACTGATTTCACTAAAGCCAAATATTCACTTTTACTCTTTTCTTTAGGCTAAATATTACAAGTCTATTCTTTTCAGAAAACAAATAAAAAATACCTAAAGTCAAGGTGACAATCTGACTAAATGCAAAGATAACAGGAGTTAAATTTAAAGAACAACATCTGAAAATATAACTGAAGTGACTCTTAGCTATGCTTTATGTACCTGAAGGATGAGTGTTCGCCATGGACTGGTAAGGTGAGGGGCGGAGCTGGAGACTGGATGTACATAGACTGGCCAGAGGTCTGAGAGCCTTTCCTGATTAGCTTTCCAGTGTTAGGATCATAAAGTCGAACTTCAGGACCAGGCTGGGACTTTGGATGGATGGGTGTCGGGTGAAACAGAGCAGTCTGGAATGTGCTGTGTGTATCAGGAAACGTGGCAGGGCTATTCTCTCTGTTGGATGAAGTTTAGAAAAAAAATTGCTTTATAAATTTAAATAGACTATCTCTAACCAGAATGTCAGAAGATGGGTATTCCTTCTCCCTAAAGGAAAAGAGGGGGGTGTGTGGAGAAAAAGTTTCTTTGGAAATCTTCCAATCTCTGCCGCCCTCCACGAAAGTCTCACTGAATTTAAAACAGAAAAATGCAAATGTCATATTTATATCATTAAAAAAATTAAAGATGCCTTAAAATAGTCTTAACATATGAAGTTACTGAAGCTCCTTCTAGGTGGTATCAAATACACAGTGAGATTAAAATTATAATCTGCATATATGCTACAAAGAAAAGCATGCTTTTTTTCTTTCTTTCTTTTTTTTTTTTAAACCAGAACTAAAGCTTTGCTCTTTAACATGGCTCTGAGAGAAAATAAAGACATGGTATTAATTTACAAACCATCCAATCCATTTGTTAGCACGCTAAACCATTTTTAAAACATAGTTTTAGAAGTGCCAACAAAACATTCAGAGATCAGTCTGTAGGAATCACTATTATGGCATACTATCCAATTTTGATAAAGGACCACAAAAACCCGAAAAGAAATAGCATCATTAAAAAAAGTCACTAACAACATGCGTATGCAGTATGAAACCAATGCTATAGAAAAAAATATTCAACTATACTGCAACACATATTAGAAGTACCACAAAACTGAAGTTTTGCGCATATGCTTTCATGGATTACCTTTCTGAAGCAGTATTGCTGTAGCACCAATAGTTAAGGTCAACCAATTCCAAGCTTACTTATTCTTCTTCCTAGTCTTAAACTCATTTTAGATATACTTATTTTCTCAGAGTTCATCCCTCACCTAGTTCATAAGTGCTCTGTATCAGTAACTGCTATTTCAGATGGATTCATTAAGGGGAAAATCTTGGGCAAAGAATTTGCACGTTAGCTTAATAAAATAAAAGCATTTGCATTTTTAAGATGTCCTTACCGACTTAAGTTCTGGGAAAAAATGTCAGAAGTTAAGGTATATTGTATTTGAAACAAAGAACTGGAAAAAATATCATATCTAAGTGAAATGGAAGAGTAAATTAAGATGGACAGAAAGACCAATATCCACATAAATGTCAAAAGATGATGCTTGCAGGTCACTGTACAGATTTCTACTAGAAAGCTTGGTGTTTGGCAGTGTCAGGCCTCAGTTAAAGGTCTCATACAAATATTCCACATTGTGGTTAAAAAAATCTGATAGCACTTTTTAAGCACAAAATGCTCTCAGTCAGTCTTAAGTGAACAACCTCTCTTTCTTAAGTTTTAGGGATGCCGGTTCTCCATCTGGTCTCCTATTTCCCATTTTCAGACATTTTGACTTTTGATGCATTCGGAGTCCGAGACAGAAGCACGTGCATCTTGCCCTCAAAGGGCTAGCACCTTTCAAGCAGAAAGTAAATCTTTAGCAAATGTCTAGCCTATTGAGTCATTCAACAACCAGCATCAGTTTAATTCAGAAAATCCAGTGTGCTATGTACTTTCCCGTCCAAATCTAGAAGGGAAGATCCTTCACTAGGCTTGCAAGATGCTATTAGGTGGGTCTATTCAAACTGATAATAAGTCAAGAAGCAAAAGCTGGATCTACGTTATCTTGTCACGAGTTATTTTAGCCATTGCACTTTCCTAAAGGGATTGCTCTTAAGAGTGCTTGACTTTCTCTGTGTTAATGTAGGTTTTTGCTGTTTTCTTTTTATTTGCTGCCTTCCTCATGCACTCATTTTCACCCTTTTTCCTTCAACCCTTTTTCTTAGCACCCCAAAGGCTCTATGTACTCTCTCACTACTCCCGCTGGCCCTGTATCTCTCTTCCAGTTTTTGCTCCTCTTCATGCCTTCTACCCCACTTACTTTTTTCTGCTCTAGCTTTCCATTTCTCCCTTTCTCCTCACAGCTGAGACTCAAAAAACCACAATATTTTACAGACTTTTCATGCTGTGCAAATGTGTTGATACTACCCCCCCCCCCACCTCATTTGGCAGTATGGATGATGCTCCTGCCCCTTGGTGGCATTCCCTATGTTTGTGTGACCAGGTCAACTGTTTCTGCTGAATATGATCAACAAATACAACTGCCAAAGAAACTGGCAGTACCATAGGTTTCTCTGAATTCTGCTGGCTGCTGAATTGCCTCCCAATCCCGCAACTGTTTTCAGTTTAAGTAGTCCAAGAAAGGGCAAAAATGACAATTCTTGCCTTGTCAGACAGTTTGATTTTATAGCTGCAACAACAAAGCAGTTTGATCGTATGAACAATTTATTTGCATGGCCCCTATTCCTCTAAGCCCTCATTTACCTGTGTGTTTTGATATAGTCATCCTTCAAGGGAAAAAGCTGTTCCTCAACCTTATCCCAGCGTTCCAAGCAGCTCCAGAGCCAGTCAGGGTTCACAACATGGAGGTCTTTGCAGTCCTGAGCTTGTCGCACTTTTTCTGTGCCTATTATGAAGTCAAGCACAATATTACAGTGTTCCCATACACAAAAAAATGCAGTTTTAGGTACACATCAGTTTAAGTAGAACATTTTGTGAGCAAAAAATAAAAAACCAAAAAACAAAAAACCAAAAACAATGCAACCCACACCCAACAAGACAAGCCCAAATGACAGAAGTGAAACACTATGTAACACACGAAGTCCTCAGACTCAAGCTGGATGAAGGCATTTGTCATTTGCTGAAGTGCTGGTACCATGAAGTATTCTACTAAAACTAATTTCAGTGGAAAACCTCCACATTTTTATGTTAACTAAATAAACAACAGCAGTGCAATTTTGCATTTTGTCTTCATTTAGATTCATCAGAGTCTAATCAGGAATGATTCTTTAATGCTGTTAAAGTCTAACATACTAAATTACCATGCTAATTTTTCCTATGCACAGTCTTCTGTATGCATGGTATGCTATTGTTTAGCAGCCAATCGCCCACTCTCGGTTTGGCAGAAGGCAAGTCAAAGCAGACATAAGATTATTTAGCGCCAAAGGGGAACAACGAAATGTTAAGTTAAACATAGCAGGCTAGCATGAAGTCCATGTGAAAGCATCAGCAGTGTAATATAACAGCAGAGGTATCTCAAATTGTACCTTCTGGAGAAACCAGTACAAAACAAACTCAGTGAAGTAGCTATGGATCTTTGTCAAGAAGCATCATGAACAGTGAACAAAAAGAAGCCAATAAAAGTGAAAGTTAATCTTGCAGTGTAGTCCATTCCCAGAAACAACTCACTCTCCAAATGCTGTGAAAACACATATCTTAGACCAGGAAAGGGGAAAAAAAAAAAAAAATCTAAAAATCAGTTATTGCATTTGTTTCAGCATTGATCATAGAGACACACAGAGGGACTAAGTGGTGGGAGACAACACAAAACTGTATAATCGGCAATGAATCATTAACAGATATAAACAATAGAAAAAACAAGGTTTCTGACCTGAAATATCTATATACTTACTTAGATGTAGTATTTTTTACATGTTACACATCCTAGTATACCAGGAACATGATAAAGGACCTTTCATCAGTTTGATGGTCCCAAGGCTGAAAGCCATTACGCTTTTGTTATATCCCTATCATTAATGTGCAAATAAGATGAAATACTGCAATTTAAAATGCTCATCAAGTCCGAACATTTGTTCGCACCGTGTCTTGGTGCGATGGCATTTAAATGCATTTAACACCGCAACACAGTTGTTGTTTAGAAATGGGAAACAAAAGGAGACCTGAAGGTAGGAATTACTTTAACAACTTTGCCTTCTCCCCCATGTTAAAAATTCTGCTCTCTGAACTGAAAGAGCTCTTCAAACGGTACCACTCTAGTGGAAACCTGCCAGTACTATACAAGGATCTTGGGGTTTCCTGTTGCAGATACTTACATAAAAACACAACTTACAGCCCAGTGCTCCAATCTGTTACCCTACTTGCCTAGAAATTAGTCAAAATTTAATTTTAAGGTTTTAAAATTTATTTATTTAAAACTAGGATTTATGAGTCTTTGGTCTATTCTTACCCATGTCCCTTCAAGAATGAAACCTCAAGAAAAAAATAAACTTTAGAACAATTTTGACAAGGAAGCAAAACCAGTAATTTTTATGTCATACTTAAATTCAGGAGGACATGAATTAGTTTGATATTTTCAACATCATTCCCTGGAGTTTTATCTGCACAACTGTCATCTAAGAACATGACTTTACATGTTTCTATTAAAATGAAAGTCTTGAATTCCCATATTTCTGCACATCATTTGAAGAACAGAATGAACAGTTAATAGCAACATCTAGCAGCCTACAACCTGAACTAGGATCTACTGGGGTAGGAACATCAACTAAGTGCACTGGAAGATTGACCTGACTGGTTAGATGATTATTCTGTAATTTCAACGCTCTAAACAGAAGGAAAGTGAAGGAGATCTTCCTTCAGCAAAGCAATAAAAGCTCCCATTTCCCTACTTTGCTTCCTCAGTAAACACCCTCCCCGCAACCCACAGGAGTAGGGCTGCCTTCTTTCTAGATGCAAGTAAGTTTTCTCATGTAGATTTAAGAAGAATATTTTTAGCGATGTTCTGTGCATATATGTTTCTTCTGCTTTCAGCAGCAAAAGCAAACAATTTTGCTGTTAAGGAATTAAGAGTTAAATAGAAGATTTTGGGCTTTTCTCCACACACATATTTGTGCAATAAAAACGGGTGTTAAATTAAGACCAGAATCTAATGAAGATAAATTGAGTATTTAAAGATGAAGCTTCTTCTAAACCACAGACAATTTAGAAATGCTGTATTTCAAATTCTGCAGTGCAGTAAGAGTACAAACACTGGCCAACAAGACTGGTTGGAAAAACTTAACCTTAGAGCTACAACAATGTTAACGCCAGCACACATTTGCTGTTCAAGACATTATAACTGGCTAAAAAGCAAAACTTTTGAAGACAGATCCCAGGAGGTCAGTACACCCAGACTGTTCATCCCACTTAGCAGAAGAAATCTGTGTTTTCCAATTAATCTTCAGTTACAAAAATAATTAGTAACCCAGACTACTTTCACGCAACATTGGCCAGAAATGAGTTAGTTTACAATGTCAGAAGCAGCTTCCACTGAAGGTTTTTGTTTATTTTTTAGTTCTTTAAATAACCTCATTTGGAATTACAGAAATACTTGCTGTTAGAAACAGCCAAGTGTAAGGTTATAGTTAATTCATACCTAAGATACGCTTCTGGATGAAAGACAGAGGTACTGAAGGAGAAACAGATTAAGAGAGCTAGAAAAAGAAAGGATTAAAGAGAAGGGAAAAACCTCTTTTGACGAAAACAAGAAAAGCAGCAATAACATAACATGAACAAAGAGCTGAGAAGATAGCCATTTTGAAAAGGATGCTGAGATCAGGTTCATAAGCACAGAAGTTTCAGAAATCAAAGCAACAAAACTATGAAATCCCATGAGAAGTTAGACATCCGTGCCTGGTATTAGCTACTGATTCAGGTATCAGGCACGACTAGCAACAGCATTTTGAAAAAAAAAAAAAAAACCAGCTCTGGAGCAGACTGGAATACAGGTGTACAATAGCTACAAGAGGGATTTCACAAACAAATGTACCAGAACACTCAAAAGTTGCCGGTGCAAACAGACTGTGTTTGGAATACCTGAAGAAAAATTATCTAATTTCTTACTACAATCATGAAATAAAAACACATAGTTTGCCCAACTAAAGATATTCCTGCTCCTTTTGAACTGCATCGCAAGGAATCTAAGCAAGAACCATGAAAACACACCTTCATGTTACGGTAAGTCTGTGTAGTATGCGAGGAGATAGTTTCCTCCAACCAGTTTTAAAATAGAAGATTCTGTGTTGGTGATTTGCCAGGCACCCCACCTTTTGGCCCATTCTAGGCGCGTACACATTGAGTGTTCACACATTAGCTGATTGCTTCATAGGGGAGGTACGTTAAGGTTCCAGACAAAATATTTTTCTCGTCAACAGGATTACAACAAAAGCCTTAAACATGAAAACCAAAATAGCACTATTTTTATGAAACTGTTATAGTCCTGAAACAATAGCTCTGAAAGGCGTAAGTCAATCTCCAAAGGTGTATTAACTCAAAATTAGAGTTAGTGACAGGAATAGTAATGTGTAAGCAATACCATCTCTCTAGACTCAAAAGCCTTACCTTTCTCATTGCCACAACATCAAGGCTTTCTCCTTCCTCCCAGTTTCTATAACCTAGCTGTCTACTGCATGCCACCATGCTCCAGCATGCTGCAGCATACCGAAACCACCGTGAGATAACAGATAACCGTGCCATCTCAGGGGCTGCCACCTATTTCTATGTGACATTTTGAGAAATCAAGATTTCATACATACAATGTTCTTAGAGTAAGATTTACTGGAACACCAAATCTAACTGGATTGGGAAAATAGTACTGTGTTACTTAACATCCTTGCCGGCTCCTCTCCCTTTACCCAATGCAATTTCCCCTTTAGAAGTATGCTTATTGAGAAGCGGCAATTAGTTCAGCAGAAAGCATTTTCACAACAATACTTTTGATGTAGCAAAGAACAGCTGAAGCAATCAGCTGGCTAAAAACACTACAGAAATTGTTTTTTCTAGACTTTTTTTTTGCAGTATTGTCTTCTAATCACCTTTCTCTGTTGTCAAATTCTAGTCTCAAGTTACTGTTGTAAAAAGTTGAAAAAGCATACATGCTTTCTATATGAAGCAGCTAGGGTCCAAGATTATTGCATCTGCCTGCTGAGATGGCACAGCTAAGAGTACATAATATTAGGAAGAGATTGCTTATTTTCAGTATTTATAGTTTGTAAAAGAGAAAACAATACTTAATAACATTGCCTTTTTCTCCAAAATACCTTCCATCTCTATAAGGAACGCAGAACCTGAAGCTGTTGGTTTACAAAGTTCCCCTGGAACTAATAAAAAATTCTGTGCATTCATCAAACGTAACCATCTCGCACAGATAACTTTATGATCACACATGCAGAATTATGAAGCATGTGCTTGAACAGTACAAAACAGTAATAATTTTTGGATTCTTCGTTCCTATGCTTTTATTATACCTAAATTAAAACCATGTTATACTTCCACTACTTACTCTTTACAAACGCATGAAACTCGCAAGCATGACAAAAACTCAAGAAACACAAACCAATCAAAAAACCTCTGCTTTGGACTGGCTCAACCTGGTCCTGTGGCCCAAAGGCCCGTGAGCACTCAGCTGAGCGCACCCTCCAATTCAGTTGCATCCAAAAGGAATCCAGTGGGCAGCCCCGAGACTGCACCACAATGAACGACAGTACTTTAAGAGGAGTAACCAGAAGATTCACTGCAAAAGTAGCCTCCCAATTCCAACATATCAAAGTCAACATACCTCTACAGCAGTGTGCCAGCAGGTTACTAGATATTTCCTGGAAAACCTGATTTCAAAAAGTTTATTTATATATAAAAATGATCTGAAGAGAAATTGTCCTGCTTTACAATCAAATCCTGAAGCTTTTCTCCAGCAATATTAACCTAAGAAAAAAAATCCTACAGACTTCTGTGTTTTGTCCTACAAGGATTAAGCGATCACAAAATTGCAATAGATTCACTGTTAGGAATCTCTATCTAGATTAAGTTTTAACACTGCACTATTTTGCCAGCAAACAAAATAGGCTAAGATGGTCAATGTCTGATTTCTAGAGCAGTGCTGAAGTGGATTTTTTTTTTTTTTAAGCTTGGGCACAGCAATGATGAGTCCACAGATTTTTTCCTCAAGAACATTTTCAAAGGCTATGTCTGGTTGAAGATCTTAAGCCTATTCATAAAATAGGCTAGAAAGACTTTACTATTGCTAATAGCTGGCAGCTTAATAGCTGGCAGCTTTCTTTCCCCTGTCCATATCCCTGGGCTAGACTCAAGAGTAAACGCTTTTGGGAGTAGGCAGATGAACATGAGCGAAAGAAGCTGTAGTTAATAGAACAACTCTCATTTTAGGCAATTTGATATTTAATGAAATTAAGCAAGATTTGATGTGTTTGAAAGTGCTTCCCACATAGCTTTCAAACTGTGAGAAAATACACAAAATGAAATATCTTTTGAAAAAAGAAAAATTGAGGGCCTAAACTCACATTTCTGATCCTACCCCACTAGAGTAATTTTTAAGTGACCTTTACAGCTTTCTCTTCTCTATCAACAAAAACTCAACACAAAAAACCCCAACCAACTACAGTATCTTTCATTTGTTCGACAAGGAGTATAGCAAGGCTTATGAAACACTTAGGTAACTGGTTAATCAGTGTGTACACAGCCATAACAAGTAACCATACAGTACAGTTTACTATTGGAAAGGCAGATGTTTCCAAAACTGAAACAAAACTTATATAACCTATACAGTCAGTCAGAAGGACTAAAACATAGCCTTTTGTCAGTGGCCCAGGTTTAGGAAAGCGGCTTACTGCAAAACATGACAACCTTTGTGTTATCTAATTCAGACAGATTATTTTCCCCCTTATATAAGGGAAAGGGATCCTATTTTTTTTCCAGAAGCAATGACTTGTTTACTTTTAAAATTCAGAGCATCTGTGTCTGCAGAGAAACAGACTGCCTGTCTGCAGAGGAACAGAGAGAAGCACATACAAAGACTAAAAGTGAATTTAAATTATTTATTGCAATAGGCTGCAAAGAGGGTGCTTTAAATACAGTCTCAAATGGTCTTTACTAACTGTTCATTTTATATACCACACTGATTTTTTTCCATCGGGGGGGGCCACCCCCAATACCTCCAAGTCCTAAGTCCTCCTCCTTTTCACATTGATTTCTTCCTTTGTTATTTCATCTGATAAATTCTACCTCTCTTCGAGACTCAAAAGGAAACAGTATTTACTCCACACATGCCGCAGTTTAATAATCTATCATTTACTGCAGGTCAAATGATGCATGGTAATCACCTAAATGAACTTGCGAGTCCAAGTCCTAGGTCTACTGTCATTCGTGGTGTCATCTGGAAACAGTGTCCTGACCGATATGTTTTAAGATCACCTTTTCACTATTGGAGGGTGGGGGCGAAGAGACAGAACAGCATGGTTTAGTCCTTTCTCAGGAGCTAAGTCATCGGCTTCTGAATAAAACTTAAGAAAGAGCATGTTTTTCTCCTTCTCCTCAGCAATTAGGCATCAGGCAATGCTTCAGCTGTTTGCCACAGGAGCCAGAGATGTAGTATTTTTATGGCTTACTTGCAATGAGATACCTGTAGAATTCGCCTGCTACTGACACTAGAATGAGTATGAAAATCATGTTGACAGCTGAATTATCATACCTCCAGCTGTGACAGCACACAATTTATATCGTTAAAATCTTCGATTAAAAGGCAGCTTCTCCCTCATAAAGAAAGATGATACAACATTCCTATTACCAGAGGTGGGAAAATGTAATCTTCAGTTATATCACCTTGTCCCACACCAAAAAACACCATAAACCCCTACAACACATGCAATCCATGAGCATCTTACAAAAAAGGGATATTGAAGTATATGTTATTTCACTCTAAATCTCCCTGTTCCACTGCCACTGTTAGAGAAAAAAAAAAAGTTATTAAGTGGTGATGAAAGGTGACAACAGTCTTGCTCATTAGACTGAAAATATGGCCAATTAAGTGAGCTTTTTCAGAATAAGTTAGTGCAATTCTTTTCTTACTGAAAGGCACAGGTCAGCTTCCAAATTCTGATAATAAAGGTTTATCACCCCAAAAGGGCAGGAGTAGTATTCTACTTGTGAGTTCTAGTTTTAATTAGCTGTCCATATTCAAGTATATTTTCCACTATTAAGTATCAAGTGCAATACCAACATTATATAACTATTCTGAGAGAGATTCCAGGTCTTGCAAAAAGTCAAAAAATAGCAACCACTCTAATTTTTATTTTTGATATAAGTATTGACAATTAACAAAGTCTTAATAAACTCAATTCAAATACTATGAAAGTGTATTAATATGATTAAAGCCTAAAAGTTAAATCTATTACTCATATTAATATCTGACAGCAGTGGATGATTCACTGAAAATGGGCAGGCAGTGAAGAATTTGCTTAAAAAGGTGGAACACAGGATTTATGTATATAGTTTCATAGCAAAATCATACATTCCAAAACCAAGCAATTGCTTCTCATGATCATATGCTATGCACCTTATCCTAATCTTGAATAATGCTTTTTCTTTGAGAAGCAAGGGGAAAAAGTCACGTTTGTATAGTAAAATTGTAAGGATAATGTAATAGAAGGCATCCAAAGTACATCGACATTCAGGAACCATCCAGGACAAGTCAGACTTTGTAAAAAGCCAGGAGAGAATACTAACTTCCTCTTTTCTTTAACATGCTGGAATGCCTACTAACTAACAGATTGCTTTCGTCTTCCCCCTAAAACCATATCTTTCTTTCTATGCTATAAGGAAGAAAAAATTTTGGCAAATTGCCATGAAAACGTTTGGTTCACAAACTTGGAATTGCTGTATTTTGTTAAAAGATCAACGAGGTGAGTACTCTGAGGCAAAGCAACTTTGAAATGAAGTATTTTAGAATTTGAAACTTGAAAAACAAGAGAGCCATATAAAAGTTATATTGACAAGCACCACATTTCCAATGAAGTATGAGAAACTTGCAGGACTCCTGGTTGGTTAAAGCACTGCTATTACTGCAGTTTTGCTACAAAGAGCTGATCAACAACTGCAGGGAGTACAAAAAATGAATACATTCACCAGTTTTAACACTTCACATTCGCTATTTGAACTATCACACCTTCTCATGTCAGTATCTTAACTATTCTGTGAAACTAATCCCAATTTCATCTGGATTTTAGGTTATATTTTTACTTCTAATGGCATATCATCTACAGCAGGAGAATTAATACACTTTTGCTAGATCACTGTACGTCTGTCAGTACAGTTTTTATTCCATTGTGATTTGACTAGATTAGTATTGCAGTCCCTTCTTGGTACAGTTGACCATGCTAAACAAAAAGCTATCTGCACCTTTTATTACTAAAACCGTACCTTGAGATTACTGTGAGGTAAGTTTACACTAGTCTAGCACAGATACAGCCTTATTGTCATTTTAGCTAATATACATGAAAATAGTCGATTAGCATAACAAAATATACTGTTAGATTGACTGGTTTTAATGCATAGAATAGCATGAGTAGTCTTAACACTACTCAAAATTAAAGGAGTGGAAAAAAGGAACTGCAACTATTTTCTCCGTTTAGAAATCAAATTTTCATTTTTACTACTGCTCCTTCAACAGGAGCAAACCATTCTTCCCAGATCATACAAAAAGTGGAACAAATGAAATAGTTCAGGTTACACACTTGGAGAAAAGTATATGCACCTATACTATAGCCCGTAAAAACACTGCAACGTTTTATAATATAATCCTATGAAACAAAGCTGCTTTTCATATACTGAAGGCTTATAAGAACAGTGGTTAAGAAAAATACAGTAGGTGGTCATTTCTTGGCTTACAAGACAGTTTTATTTTTTGATTTCATGTTTTTGGTAGTAGAAATATAGATTCCATACAACTTTGAAAGGCCAACAAGCAGAGAACCAAGGGTCAACGCATACCAAAAAAATTTCTATTAGAAGCTAGCAAAAGCCTGTTAGCTCCTCCATAACAGCTAGCCAATAGTATGTTCTTATCCATTACAATGGTACATTCTTATCCATTATAGCTATGTAAAAATAGGTAGCTCTATGAAATACATAACAACAAAAGAGTTCAGCTAAGCTTTCTTGTATCTTCCATGACACAAAAAAACATACAGATGCCATGCACAGAGAGCCGTGACAGGGGATACCATCAGATTCTAGCCTTCTAAAATAATTTGTTTGTATTCCATACAACGTAAAACTGAAGTGTTACAGACAAAATCTGTGAAACTGAGAAGGGATGCATTACTACAGCTTTATAGTAAGACCAGTGTAAACCTCTTTCCCTGTTAAGGCTTTGATACAACCTGTTTGGCAGTCAAACACCTAGCATCACCGACTCTAAGCAAGAGGTGAGAGATGACGGACTATAGAAGTTTAGTAGGTCCTCCTTTAACAATTAAAAGACACACTCAATCAAGAAGATATAAAAAACAAAACAAACCCTGTTAAATAAAATTTAACCCAACCTCTAATTTGTTTTAAGAGCAATCTCCCCTCTAATTTAAATTCCGTCTCAGTTACATTAAGGCTTGTCGTTTATACAAAAAACGGCTCAAAGTATGAATAAGCTCTAGCATGCAAAAAAGTCAATGCAAGATTCAAGTCTCAAATACCTACCTGTCCTCGCTGCAATAAGATGCGTTGCTTTGTCAGGATCATCAGCACTTAGTACTAGGTTCTTCACAATTTTAGCTCCAAGGGCTGTAGCATGATAGTGTTCCCGTGTTTTCTCAATGGGGAAGTTTGTTGGGTAAAGTCCACTAAATATTATGGTTACATCTGCCAACACCTTACTTTTTAGTTCTGGCACTATTTTTCTGATGTCTGGGATTTCCTCAATCTCCTTTTTTAGGTATTTATCATACTTTGCATAATAATCAGTGTGAACCCGAACAAGGATCTCTTCGAGGTATATTAAATGGTCATCATCATCTGTATCATCCTCCTCCTCCTCTTCCTCCATACTCTGGTCTAAGGACTCACCCATTGTAATTCCAGACTGCTCACTATTCTGGGACTCTGTTTCAGCTTCCTTCTTGTCCGCACACCCATTTCCTAAATCACAAAGGCTTTCCTGTTCACTTTCTTCTTGCACTTCAAGATCAACAGTTTTGTCATGAATATTTCCGCTAGGCAGAGATTTTGTGTTCCCAGAATGGTTCACCTGATCATCCTTTTTCTCATTCACATCAGCGCAACTCCCTTGCTGCAAGTTTTCATCCTGTAGAGGTTGTTTTGATTTCTTCCAGCTTCTCTTTTCCTCGTTTTCACTATCTGATACAGAAGTGGATGACTTTCTGGCATCCACTCCACCATCACTTTCACTGTCACTAGACAGTTCAAAGTCCAAATCATTTGTTGCCTTGTCTTGGATTTGCTGCTTCTCCAAGACTGTCCTATCATCTTGTTCTGAAGAAATCTGAGATTCCTTAGCACTTGTCAAACTGTTAACGATTGCACTATCTGTTTTGCAATCAGTGCTATCACTCAAAGAGTCCTTGACGCTAACTTTGTCACTGGAATTCAAATCCCAGTCAGATGTTTCACTGCTTACAGAAGTATTACCATTTGTAGTGCAAGTGTCCTTTGTAGCTTTTAGACCATTGCTTTGTTCTTCTATACATGTAACATTCTTTATTTCTTCAGCATCTTTTGCTGATGTCACTGTTGAATCCAGTGCCTCTAGTTTTGCCGAGTGGTTTACTAAAACACAAGAAAGTATGAAATAAAAAACACTTACTTTAAAAGAACTGTTAGAAAAGATAAGCTTTCATCAGACTTTCATTCCCTTTTTCCACAGATAAACAGTTTACATACATAGACTTCACTATGCTCAGTAATGATGATCAGAATTTTCAAGGTTGTTAAGAAATTTTAGGTGTCTAACTATTAGTAGCACTGGAAGGCCTAACACGCTTCTCCACCTCTGTAAGAGAGCAGTGTATGTAGACTTCTATCACATAGGTCATAAGTAATTATTTGTCAAGCTTACAGACATTAAAGGATTTATGTTGTAGCATGACATTTAGGACCAAATTTCAGGGCAAACTACTTTTCCAGAGGCCACAGAGGAAAAAAAAACAGGCAAAACCAGTAAACAAAATACCACTCCAGAAGGTCCCAATCCAGAGCATTAACTACAAGAACTGCCTTTCTTCCACTTTCATGTATTTCCTCTTTTTCAAAACCAAAATTACTGTATTTTAAGAATTAGAAAAATCAGCGTCTTTTTATTGCTAAAAATGTGCCTTTCAAGCTCCATTCAATACCCTGCTAAAATGCAAGGAAAGGGTAATGGACTCAAAGGCTGAAAAGTAATTTTAGTCCGTGTTTTCATCAGATGCCTGCAGATGAAGCAAGAGAGAATCAAAGAAACTGTTGACATCCAAACAGCTGAGCCCAAACCTTCTTTGCCAGAAGCACTGGATGGAATCACCATACTTTGGACCTCTTTGGTCCGTGTGCCTATCCTGCGAATAACAATAGCAAGTTAAGCGTACAGATCTCATGTCATAGTGGCCTGACTTAGTTTGAGAACATTATTATTGTTACTATAATGGCCACTTCTAGTTCAACAAGAAATCAGTGATACCATATGTATTAAATCAGAAATAATTGCAGAAACTTTTTTTCCAGCTTGGCTTTTTTTTTTCCCCCCTCCCCTCTTTAGGTACTGTCTTTCAAACCCACTTTTCCCCAAATGAATACTAATATAGTGAGTGGCATATACCTCCTAAAATCCACTATTTATATTATCCTGTTAAGCCTGCTGAACATAAGGTTCTCTTGTCAAATGCCAGAACAATACATTCAGTAGACATTAAAATCTCTCACAAATTTTATTAGCATGATTTATGCAGGGAGGTAAGCAGAGCTAAAAACCTTCATTTCCAGCAGTACATTAAGAATAGAATTTATTAACTATTGCTCCAACAGTGAAGCAGGGAAGAGAGCAGAATACGAGAAAGGAAAAAGAGGAGGAAGTTGGTTCCCCTACCACCTACAAAGAATAAAGTGCATTGTTTTACATGGGAAAAAAAAAAAAAGCTTCTTTGCATGTCCTTCTCAACAGATTCTAGAGCAATTTGGTGTATTTTTATATCAGTTATCAGGCCATAATAGCAGAAATGCTCTTACCAGTATTCCACTTTTGCTGTTGTACCTCATCAAAAGAGGAGCTATTAATAGGGCATAGTCCAGTCTTATTAAACTACTGTGTATGTGCTGCAGGAATATTTGCTGATGACCTACAATAGTCTAGGATCTCTCATCTGAGCCCAGAAGAAGTACTAACAAAACCACCGCAGTGACTTATGTCCATCACATCTACAAAAGCGGAGAGAAATGCAAAAGCAGTTTACAAATTAAACAATTACCTTTCTTCTTCATCTGAATTTCCCTTGATCCAGGAGGTGCATTAATATCGCCTATACCCTGGAAGTATACATATTTCTTCACAGTTATCAAATTGGGTGCAAACTTCCAAACATCCTCTCTGTCATCAATGATGCAAACCATGGAATCTCCACAAGGAAAGAGATCTCTAAGAGAATAGTTGATAAAATTGATCTAGTTTTAGAAGTGAACACTGCAGATGCAAACAGTTTCTGTTGATACTCTAGTGTATCACACGCATGTCAGCTGGACACAAAGTTTACATATGAATAACTTTGAAAAGAATCAGCAACACTAAAGTTACAAAATACAATATTCAAACTGATAAAAACTGACAAAAAAAAAGAAACAGCTATTTTTAAGTCTCTTCTGTCACAATAGTTAGAAGTAAGAACCCAACAAGCTTTTAGCAAACAGAACATGACAATATTTCAGTCTAGTTTTCACACACACTTTATGTTGACTTGACGAGCCCAGAAACAACTATTACATAGACAATATGCTCTCTCTATATATAACTAGGAAAAAATCAAAACAATTTAAGGAGTAGACTCCTTCAAGTCAAGATAAATGAAACAGAATAATATTTATGTGCAGAAATATTTGTATTTCTAGCAGGCAGAAGCACAGCACTCAAGATACACACACACATATGAAAACACTTTAAGATAACACAAAAAGCTTCCCATTTGCTATAGTCAGATGGGAGGCTTAATCATTTCTAATCTAACTTTATGAAATAATAAGCACATCTGTCTTCAAAAAAATCTTGGCTTTATACTCCAGAAAAAGATCAGAACCTGAATTTAGATGAGAATATGAATTCAAGGCTCTGGATGACCTAATTTCAACAAACATTGCAGAAGAGAGGCTGCTAAATATACAGCACATTTGAAAGCCAAAATATTAGATACTCAAATATGAAAGTGTCAGACTGAGAATTTTGGTTTAATTAATATATACATATATATAAATACAACATAAAAGTCACTATATAAGATCATAAGCTATCAGGCAGAAATATGATTATTTTAAGAATAAAAACTATGAAGTGAAAGCAAAATGCCATTGCTTCCAGACCTTGCTGTTCCAGTATCACACAGTACATTAAGTGGATGAATTGCTATACCATCTGACGTCTCAGTTTTACTGAGACAGTGTTGATATTTAAGAGGCAGACAAGGGAGGACTACAAACATGTTAAAAACAGAGGGAGTCATTTTTATTATTACTATATAGAATTCCACCTCTTTGTTCTCCTCTTTTATTTAATGCAGAAGACCCACATACATACCTAAGATTCCCAGTTTTAGAAAATGGATCGATACATTCATCCCTTGACAATATCCGATGGGAAAAAAGCTTCTTTTCAGGATCCAAAAATCCTTTTGAAAGAACAGAGTACAAAGTTAATGCTCAAGACATTTGCTCCTTGCTCATGCTGTATATAGTTCAGCCACTTTAAACTGTAATAATAGTTTTAACAAACGGACAATTTTAAAATAAAAGATATTATATGCAGTAAAGGGTAAGCACAGTGGATCAAGTATTTTTAACTAATTCAATGAGATTAATATTAAAAAAAAAATCTCATTTTCTTTCAACATAGCACCAATTTTGAAGTTAAATTTGTGACATTTAGATAAATTAGGCCAAAGGAAAGAGACACAGCAGACGATAGATATACATGATTTTTGCGACTTACACTTATATCCCTATAGACAGTACTTTAAAGCTAAATGCTCTCCTTAGCTCATTATGCCTACGGACTGCAGAGAAGTCTCACAAGAGTCGGCAGTGTGCTGCAATACTCAAGCACAACAGGCAAGTTAAGGGACAGACTCAGCCGGAGCTCTTGCATTTGTAGGTTTTAAGTTGCACCTTTAACACTTTTTAAATGCATTTATATAGTAGCAGTAACTTGTTTGACTGCACACTTAAAGAAAAAAAAAACAACACCACAGGAGAAGCTGAGAATTCTAGCCGATCTTAAAGTATGATAAAATGCCATTATTTGGGAAAACGGTGACTCAGGTGTACAAACATGCATGCACATGCTTCTGAATCTAGCCTCCAATAACGAAGCTTAACACCTCCAGCTACATAACCGCTTAGAAAGAAAGTGGCATTTTGTATGTTAAGTTGTTTTTATCTTTTTACTGAATTTGCTTTGAAGTTCTCATCAACTTCTCACTATTCCTATGAACAGTACAATGCAGTCAATACTTATTCGGGAACTTTTTTTTTTTTTTTTTTAAAAAGATAGTCATATTAAAGCTAGAACAAAAGTTCTAAATGACTGCTCTAAGGACCCATGTTGACTTTCTTTCAAGGAGCTTTTGGATTTTCATAGAATACTTGTTCAACTCTTTCTAGAAGTCTAGCTCCCAGTGGTATGTTAGGTTGGGTCTACAAAAAACTGAAAAGTTGATCCTGCATGTAGTAACGTGTAACTGGAATAACTTAAAACCCATAAAAGCAAGAAAATTCCGAGTTAAGGACAGAGGTTCAACCTTAACTCACCCGACTATGCTTAAGAATTGCTGCAAACTCGTAGAATCATCCCCTGTAGTGAGACCCTTGCAGTACCTAGGCATAACGAATTGAGAGAATTAGCTACAAAGATTCATTGCCATATACACAGATATTTTGACAAACTACATAAACTATCATACAAGCTGCTGTTCTCTCCAACAAAATTCTCTACAACTATTTATCTGAACCCATAGAGATCGTCTCCACTAAATTGGACAGGAGAATACGGATTACAACGAGGCATTAAATCACAGCATTGTCTAGGTAAATCTGTAAGGAAAAGGGAGTTAAAGAAAGCCTAAACACAGAAGCCCTGACTGTCAGGGAGCAGAGATGAGGTAGTTGTTCTAAAGCTATTCAATAAGGCTTTGGTAAAGACTGACAAATTTTAGTATTTTTCCCGCCCTGGTAATTCACTGAAATTAGAGTACTGAGGATATAGTTCACCAGAGATGTACCCACAAAGGTAAAAGCCAGGTTTGAAAGAGTCAAGTCTTTCAGAACTTGAGTGGCAATATGGAAAACAGCACTGATCTTTTAAAGAAGCTCTTTACGTGTCTTGGATAGTTTGCTTTTCCGGAACGTTGCCTAAGGAATAGAATCAATATAACGAACACGATCCAGATGTTTTCACATTCAGAGGCATGGTAGATAACAATTCATTCATAATATACAATCAGTTTTCTTTAACAGGCTTTACATCTTTGAAAAGGACTGTACATTGGCTTTTCACTAATCTGTGCAGTGATAACACTCCACACAAGAACAAACAAGACACCTAGTGGCTAGATCACAGTGTCAGCAAAAACTGCAACTTCTGTTTGCAATCATACACCAAATAACACTTGTAATCCGAAGAAATAACAACTTTACACTACAGTAGGTAGATGCAGATATGTCCTAAGATGAACCCCTAAGTGAGGACTAAGATTTAACTTCCTTATTAAAAAGCTCATCGCTATTTCATTTGCGGTAACAAAAGGAACTGAGAGCCCTTACCATGAAAAAGCTCTACTGCTCCGAAAATAAAACTTTTCACAAACTACATATTGACAGATTTAGAATCTTATTATAATATACTGTTTAAAGCTTTCATGAAGCTGTAGGTTTAAAAGGAAAATACCTTCCAAAGAAAATACTGGTGACTGCTTGTATAAGAACTGACAAAAAACCCACAAACACCACAGACCATCAAAAGAGCGTCTACTTAGCCGATGTCACTTTTTTGTGGGCGTATTTTGCTGCAAGTTTCTATGACTTGGGAAGAATGAAAAGGTGTCTCTATAAATTCATTAAGGATACAGAAATAGTGACAATGTTCAGTGTTTTCCCAGAGACGTGCTCTTAACCCTGTTCTATTTATTCCTATGCATTCCCTTCGCATCCTGAAAAATGATGTCACAGCTTGCTGCATTTGTGCAGCTTGAGTTTTTTTTTCATAATATAAATTTTTACTAGAGAAGTATCAGTTTGTGGAAACCATTCCTGGGGAAGGGTAAGTGCTGATGAATTTCTCATTATGTAAACATGTTAAACAAAAAACTTAAAAGCCTTCTGTAGAATTCAAAATGAGCTATTGAAGACTTGCTGTTTCAAATTAAGACTGAGCTTCAGTTTTTATCCTCACAAATCAGACAGAAATGTGCTAAACATGTCTTTAATTAGTTTCAGGTCTCCTCTTGAAAACAAACTGAAGACAACCTTCAACCACCATATATAACCAGGGACTTTTACGTGGACTTACCTAGCAGAGTCTATTCCTCCCCACAATACTTCGTGGATTAAATGGATGCCAACACAAAAAGGATTTAAACCTCTGGTTGTTTTTGTAGTAACAACTTCTACCTTCCAAAGTTTTGAATAGTGCACACCCTCACCTTACCGTGAGCAAGACTATGTACTAAAGATAGTACATTCATATGACACTTTGTCTGTATCTGCTCATATAGTCATTAAATTTTTACAGGGACTTGCAACCCTATTTCACTTTCAAGGATTCTGGCATGCTGTTAACAGTCTTTGAGAGAAAGACAGTGCATTCAGATATTGCCAGTGTGGTACACAAGAGCATTTTTGTTTTCCAGCATTTCAGACACGGTCTTTACACATACAGTCTAACAAAATTGTTACTTGGTTTATATATATAAAGTCTTTTAGAAAAGGCAAGCTTGTAAATAACACAAGTTAAAAAAAGCAGCAAGGCTTTTTCATAATGTTCATAATGTAGCTCGTATTTGGGAAGTCTCAACCCTTAAGACAGTTTGAACTGAACACAAATTTCTAGCAGAACTGATGTAAGTTGCATCCAATATGAAGTTGGAGTCGTTTTAAAAATAAATCTAAAACTGAGTTTCTGAAAAAACTCCTTCAGTTCTGTTATATCAGTTCCTACTTTAGAACTTGGAGAAAGCTGTTGACCCAGCCTTTCAACAGCATCCGAGATATTCAGACATTGGTGATTACATTACACATTCTATCAATTACTTATTGAAATACATGCTATAATATGCTTGCTTTAACAAATCATACACATGAATGCTCTCAATTTAGTCCTACTTTCTGGATTCCACTATAAGTCTCAAGAGCAACTTCACATTGCATTATTGTTGACTAGCGACTCTGAACCCAAAATTCACAGTGGTATTAACTTTTATAACCATCGTTTAAGCTGCGTTCAGTGTTAAAAATACCTAACTACTCTAACGCAGGCTGGAGAGGGGAAGAGAAGGGGAAATGTTTAAAATAGCACTTGGTCAAAATAATCACGTAGAAGAAAAACACTATAGAAAACTCCAGATTGGAAAATCCAAAACTAATCTTCAAAGATTAGAGATACAAGATATCACTCTGTAAATGTGTCCAATTAAGAAAGGACTTAAGCGGATGTAAATGATATTTGCAAATATTGGCTAACCCGACTTAACAGCTCACAAGAGTCAGTTTAGGATGGGAGCAAAGGACTGACTAGATTTAAAAAAAAAAAAAAAAAAAGTAAGGTGGTGAAAGCTTTCCAGGACATGGAAGCAGCAGCTCACAGAGAGTCTAAAGAGAAATACCAGATGCATATTGAGGACCTGAGAAAACAAGCAGATTAAGAAAAAGATTCCTGGCCTTTTAATCCAAGTCCTTCCTTTATGTAACATACGGGTAATGGTAAAATAGTCAACTGACAGCTATGAGAAATCATTTAACCAATGCTGCCATCAAGTGTTCCAAATGCGTATTTACTATATATTTCTCTATTACTGCATCTTGGTTATCCTTAGGTCCACATATTCACCTGTGCATCAGTGGTCTTTCCATGCCAACATATTTCAGCAGAAACTAATCCTCATCACCGTACCAGTCATCAACCCCTGGCTTGAACACTTTTGATGAAGTTAGACAGCTTCAGGCCAAAGTCCAGAAGTCTAGAAGTGTCAGGAAGTGACAATACCCTAATTTGCTCATTTAGTGACTCTTTCCTCTGTGGAATTCACAGGCAACAGAGAGAGCAGCTCAAGTATGATGCCCACAGAGAGGCTTGTTACATAATGAATCTGTGCCAGCATGGGGGTTGCAGGTAACCCAAATTTCGCATGGGGATTAAAATGGGCTAACACTGGACCAAATCACACATTCGAAGAGGAACGATCACTAGGAAGGCACTCACATACCACCAGTTAACTCCCTCTGCAGCTTGTCCTCCTCCCTGGCTCTGAAAGGCATTTGCTAAACATCATCTGACCTTAGGCCATGTGTTGATTTTGGCACAGATCTAAGTCAGAAAGTCTGGCCACGCACTTTATTGTCGCCAGGTATTTAAACTTAGTCTATAAGAAAATCAAGCCCCTGTTGCTACATAATAACCACACTTTACTTAAAGGAGGACAGCGGGATACAAAAGTGTTATGCATTAGCAGTACATGATATTAATCTAGTAGCGACACTGACAAAGCTTGAAGAACAGCTCCTTCGAACACCTCAGCCAATAAATACTGAGTAATGTAGAAAAAGGAGAGAGAGGGTGGTTTCACTGTCATCCACATGGATGGACAGGACAGGGACATACCTCTCCTCAACTTTTTCTCAAGAAGGAGAATTCAACTGGAGACCACAAATAGGTGTCTCTTTCCCATTACAGAAATATCTTATGTTTTTCATTATAAGCATCTTCTGTGGCTTATTTAACATGTATAAGGAACTCTTTAGTTAGAGAATTCTTTACTAAGAACTATTCCAGAACTAAACTAGAATAGTTAGTTCCCTAACTACTTTGGAGTCTTCCTCTCTTGCCAAAAAAGTGGTTCCTGGGATATGCTATTGGGACAGTGTTGCTCAAGGTACTCATGGCAACATGACACAAAAAGTACCTGTGAAAGACGACCAGGAAAAAAGCGAGGAAAGCATAGAACACTGGCAAGGACAGTTCAACACGCCGGGTCACAACCCGAAACATTTTTATCCACATTATCTTAAGTCAACAGATTACTATTAGAAAAGAAAAACATGAGGTGAAATTGCTATTCTGTAAAGGAAGACTCAAGATGGGGTGAAAGTCAATTTTACAGTTTAAAAATATGGTCACATGCCTAACATTCATTTGATCCATATGCTTGCATAATAAGGTAGCTCTCTTTTAGGCTTCTTAGTATGAAAAAAAATCAGTGACCCACACCATATACTGCTATAGCAATAAGCTCCAGTATTTAAATGCAAGTGTTCAGTTACAAGGAGAAAATATTAATGTTTCTGAGCAGACTATGTGAAGATATTGTTAGATCTGTACTTTTTCTTCTAATAAGGCCATCTCAGCTCCATGGCAAACAAACAGAATTCCTCCAAATTGACTTATAGCAGCAAAACCTCCTTCACTGAAGGGAAATAGCAGATTTTTTTCTTCTCCACAGATGGAGTTAGCTTCATGTGGCAGATTTTTATGAAACTACTGCTTTAGATTTCTAAGACAAGTGACTCTGTAGATCATTTCCGAGCCTGTCAAAACCACTTCTTTCTTAAGTCAATAGGAAGGTACTAGTTGCTGTCATGCCACAATTTGATTCTTTAAGTATTACGGAAGGAAAAAAAATGGAAAAAAAGAAAAATCATGTATAAAATTAGAGGCACTGGCTTCTAAATGAGCCAAGAATCTTGCTGCTTACAAGACTATTTATGAAGAGTTCTGTGCAAAAAAGAGACGAAATATTGGGAGACAATCACAGAAAGAAAAACTTATATTAGGATGAAGGTAGGTTACTTAAATGTCATTGAATGTGTCATGTGTTACTCACCTGCAATTGTATGTGCATAGAGTCTGCTGCCAAAGGTAAAAACATGTAATTCATACAGCTTGGCAATTTTTTCCAGGAATTCCTTGCAATGAGGACGCAAACGAGTGTGCAGCATAGGCTCTCCTCGACCTAACTGGAAATGAAATATTCCCTAGACAAAAAAGCATATTTCATATATAAACAAAACAAAAAAGCCACCAATCCAGAAGCACCCCCTTACATCATAGCCACTATGTTCATTTAGTCTGACTGGGCTGAGTTAAGTTTCAGCCAAAAAGATTATCTGAGCAAAAAAAATCCAAAGTACAATTTTGCTCTGTGCAAGATAGTCCGATACTAAATTCTGCAAATGCAGGAAGCTGCACTGTTGAAATGTTAATGATCAGTGTAACTTTTGTTCATAGCTTGACTTACACCAAATTAATCTCACAAAAGCAACTTGAGAAATGTCTTGAAGTTCAGCATCTCACTCTACTCACTACCACTCAGTGACTTTCACTCAGATTCATTTCACTTACGTATCGAACTCAGAGACAGACTTCTTGTTGGTTAAAAAAAATACTATAATCTATGAATACATATACTCAGACAGCAAACCAGGAAGGAACGTTGCAGAGGAAGCCTTAGTTAAACCCTCAAAGGCTTTTCTAAAAATGTTTCTCTTAATTACGCATTATGTGGATAAAAGTTACAGCCTTTCAAATACACAAGGTTTTTTAATCTTTAAAATGAATATTCACTGTTACCTTTCCCATCAATTACAAAGTACATTTAAGAGTTGCTTTTGCTAGCAGGTAGGAACATATGCTGAAATACTTGGGCATTAAGGAATGGCAGGAGAAAAGAAAGATGAAGAACTGAGCAGCTGCAGTTCGCGTAACATTGAACTGGAGTCTGAGTTTGCATCCTCCTATACCTGACCATGCAGACACGTCCCAACATGCTGTTTGTTTCAAAGTTTCCAGACTGGAGATACTACAAACCAATAATCCTATCAGTTCAAAAAGAAGTATTTCACAGAGAAATTAAACACCAACACTCAAAAGTGAAAATGAAATTGAAGAAAAAAAAAAATCACTACACATCTCTACGGAAAAATGACAGAACTAGAAAAAAAACACAGGACTACCCTAAAAAGGATGCCTAACAGTAATTCCCTATAGCCACCTAGGAAAAAAGCCTCGATACTGGGTATGCAGTTTATGAATCTTACAGTAAAGAAAGCTGAGACTGAAAAATAGCTACTTGAATTTCTTGTTTATAGCAACTGTAATGGAAAGTGCAGAAAAGCATAAATGGAGGAAAGAAAGTGGTCAACTAAAATGTAGAGGTAAAAAAGGAATATATTTCAGATGACATTTTTCTTATTTTCTTTTATTCTTCAACTATAATTTTATCTAACTACCAAATGTTTTCTTGAAGAACCATCACTTAAATAAAGATGCTTAGAAATATTCCTGTCATTACTCTGGCTTGAAAGTTAACCAAAAACATTTACCTTATTAGACATTTGTTGGCAGTGCTGTTCTGTAGTATGGATCAATGTCTGGTCCAAATCTACCATGAGCACCAGTTTTCGATTTCTGTGTAGTCGCTGCTGATCTTCCCTTCCTAGCTGTTCAGCTTGCTATAACAGAAGATTCGCATACTAAGCTTAGCTTAGAAGAAATAAAACTGGATTTATTGACTTCTGTGTAGTCTTAACTCGAGAAGATATCCTGCTACCAAGTAACTGCATAAAAAAATAACATTTCAACATAACTATAGCAACGGCAGCTTTGTCAGCCATTTTCCTGTAGAAAAAAGAATTCCAAGAGTCTTCTGGAAGACCCATGAGACACTAGTAACTTAAAATGGATAAACTCAATACAATAACTTCCTAAATACAATAAATAATCCAAGTAATTTAAGGCCAAGATTCTTGAGAGAAACTAGCAGCATCTTCAGAATTACACAAAACAAGAAAAGTTAATCAGTAGTTCTGAAAATTTTGTCTAGTAAATTCAGCAATTTTATAATATCAATTAAATACAATTGATGACTCTAGGTTGAGTGTTAAATTGCAGCTGCTGCTGATAGAAATAATTATCACTGTCAACACAAGTCCAAAGAATATGTCTTTAGATATTTCTCACACTATAAATAGTCATATTTCACAGTACTATCCAAGCATTGATATTAAAAACCTTATATTCTGGTAAGTTGAGTTAAAGTTTTGTCCTCTCTTGCATACTAACAAACTTCCAATGAACTGCATTAAACTTCATGTTCACTTTAAGCACTTCACTAACTTCCACTAACATGCTGCAGTGTTAGCCACCAGGCAGCAAAACTTAAAAGTAAAGTGGAGCTTTATGAAGAACTGGGAGTCAAGTGCAAACTGCCCTTTGAAATTCTCCCCTGCCACGGAGACTACTTGGAGCTGCTAATATTTCTTCCCATCAGTGTGGGGATGGAAATTTCTTCCTCTTTGAAAAGGAAGAAGAAAAAAAAATGCAGGGGGCAGGGAGAGAAAGCATTTTGGTAGCGATTGAAAGCATTTTGGAAAGCATTGGTAAGAAAGACATAGGCTGTGTATCTCTAAAATAAACATGCTTTTTCCTCCAAAGAAACTGAGGAAGGCACAAGAAACAAGCCTCTTTTGATAACTCAGCAGGTAACCTGCAAACAAACTAGCTTTACTAAATCTAGTACGGGCAATTTCAAGGTTCCTGACTAAACAAAGTAAAGCAATGTTTTACAGACATTGCAAACTTTGAGCACATTTCAGCTGGTGGAAACTGAACTTTCCCAAACTTCCTATTCTTGGACACAGAACAATCCCCCAACAATATCAAAGCAACAAGCTTTCAGGCTGCTGTCACAGAAGTGCCATCTTTTCAGTGCATAGCCTTAAAAAAAAAAAAAACACTACAAAACTGGATACAATCAACTTGCACACCAGAACTCTAGGTTACCCATGTTCAACATGTTCCTCTCCCCCCCCTGCCCCCAATTGATTTCTTCCTCAAAAGGAGGCCATATATTCCGTTTTATGTATATATAATGTTGCGCAAGCTCCTATCATTAAGCTTCTCTACCTCAGAGCTAAAGTGAAAGGTACAAATAGAGAAAGCACGAGGGTACTTACCTCAGAGCTAACTTTCAGTTCTGGGACACTGTGAACCATAGACACAGTTGCTGTGGATAACGGCACGTTCTGTTTTCCATTCTTGCTTCGTAACCTAACCATGCAGGGGAAAAGAGGCATCAAAAGAGAGGGTAACTCTTCAGTCAAGGAAAACTTGAACACGCTAAAAGCTGTAGTATCAAATCAGTCACTAACAGATACCGTAATTAAACAGAGATATTCTGATTCAGATTAATATGCTCTTCCAAAGTCTTTTTAATGCAAGATATTGATCGTTTCATCCATTTTGTTCAAAGTAGTTCACCATAAGAAATTAGTTACATTTCCAAAGAATCATTTCATGAAAAATTATACCAAGATGAAACAAATATCTATGTATTTTTTGGCATTACAACACCAGGATTAAAATGTAGTTTTGTATCCATTAGTAAACAATTGTAAATTAAATGTAGCGACCCAACCATTCCAGTTTAAAACTATGTATAGAGGTGGGTGGGTGTGTATACATACACACACACACATTTTGTTGTGATCACTCAACATGCAATTAACTACTCTTCTCCAAGCCAGCTTATGGAATAATTTTAAAGCAACTGATGGGCAAAGTTGCTCTTTACCAGCTGCAGAGCAACTTGCATGTGACTGCTGCTTTAAGAAAAGCATCAACCCCCCCATCCCGCCCCACAGTCACACTTCCCTTTGGCACAGAGAGAATGGTGCTACACCTGTGTATACATATATATGCACATACACACACACATATATATATACACACACACACACAGAGAGAGAGAGAGCGTGAGAGAGAGAGAGAGAGAATTTTCAAACCTGACTAAGTAGCTTCACAGCACTACTAGCTTTCAGCTTACACAGATCAATTCTTTGTGACATCCATGTTTAAATCCATTATTTCTGGTTCACCAGAAATAAATTTACAATTAAAAACAGGGCACTATAAATTTTGTCCCATGTGACACATGCATCTTTTAATTCTCCCAAGTACCTGTGCTACCAAAGACAAAATTTGGTACCACAATTACAGCCAGAGTTAAACTTCACAGTTTTCACATATTAAAACACAGAGCCAAACAGTTTACCAGCTAGTTCCTGGGATGGGGGCATGGGGGAAATTCAGGTATGTTGGTGCCTTTATGCAGTGACAAAGGCACAAACACAGACTGAGACATACTTTTACTGTAGCTGATGTTTGGAAGCGCTACAGATACCCAGAAACAAAAGACGTATTTCATTTGGCCTGTTTGTCCAAAGATAACACAGACATTTTAATCTCTTATATCCTTTTGTTTTAGGGTTCAGAACACCTCCTATATAACACTGAATGGCATTTTAAGTGCTCATTTAAAATGAATTAACTGTTTTTTGGATCATTTGTTGAGCAATTGTAAGAACTGCATAACAAAAAGGATGCACTGGGCATCTGGGCTTTTAAGAAATAACTGTTTAATAGGAATACAGCAATGTACGGGTACACCTGTATGTAAAAAACAGATCAAATATTCATTTAGGGCTGGCAAAGTCCAACTCTTTCTTAACCTAACTTTTAATTTTGTTTGTTTTTCCAAATAATACTTCTCCATAAAATACTAACACTCAGCCTTTCATTAGAAGGTAAAGTCCACAATTAACTGGGCTACATATTGCATAAAAAGATTCAATATTCAGTCTACTTATACTGCCTTATAAGGTACATAAAATCATTCCTAATAATAAAAGCAGGAGTTACAATGAAACTAAAGTTGTTTCCTTTCAAATGAAATGACCATGCATCATTCATTTCTAAAGTCCAGGCTACCGAACAGTCCATTTTGGAAAACAGCTGCTGAGCTGATGATTTGATATGTGTAAGAAACAGTCTTTTTAACAGCTGCATTAGTAATGACAGAGCAGAGAAGAAAAAAAAAAAAATCTTTCAAATTTGTTTTTTTGGCCTTACACTTAAATTCCTTTAGTGCAGTGACATAACGTTTCACAAGAAAATTGAAAACATTTGCGAAGCTTTAAATTGAAATCACTGGAGAGAAGCTAGCTCCCAGATTACTATTTAAATGCACATTCAGACACAGTATAAAAAGGCAGAATCACGTGAATGATACTGACATAGCATTTACCTTACAGCTATTTACACCCGCACAGATAAAGTTTTCAGGTTTATTAAGTTACTCCTGACACACTTTCCAACACTCAGCCTCAGTTACAGGCACATAAAACTCAAAGCAGGATATGCTGATGAGAATGTATGTCTGCATACATGATCTTTACTTATTCTACCTAAGGTAATAAGATACCCTATATTTATCTTCACAGAAAGAGTTTGCAGTTGCTGAATTATAGCTCACATTACAAATTTACACCTTAAATATCCACATGGCCTCGTATTCACCCATACACCTAGTTATTAAGCCCTGTAATAGTTAAGAGTAAATATAGTTCTAAACAATGTATCTGTGACAACAGCAACATAAAAGGTGAAAGAGGGCGTGTATTTGAAAAACTATTTCAGGGTGACAAAACAAGCACCATTGAGAATGACAGATTGTGCTGCGCATTTAACATGCTCTAGTAAATTAGCCACCTTGCAGCAACAGCACACATCTTGCCAATTTCCTCTTCCTGTCCTGGCTTGATCCCCAAGGAACACCAATTCCTGCCTACAAGCATCAACTTTTCAGTTGAGAAATACACTTTAAATTATTACGCCATTAATAATGGGATCAGGAACGAACACGCAACTTTAAGCAACAATTTCACTAGCTAATCTCTAGGTAGTTTTTTCTTTTAAGAGCATGGGAGAGCACTTAATAGTGAAAGTTAACTTCTAAAGGAAACTCTCTCTCAACACTCCTTACAGCAGCAAAGGGAGACTACCTGCTTATGTTAGGTAGCACGAATACAGTCCTCCCTTCCTACCAGTATGTGCAACTTCACAGTTACTCTTATGGGAAAGATCCACAGTGATTACTAAGCCTCAGAAGGGAGAAGTGAAGGAAGAGAATGAGAGACGGAAGAGTATGAATCCCTAATCACAGATCAGTGCAAAATGGAAAAAAGCTGAGAATACTTACTGAGTCAAGTCCTGGCCACATTCTGCACACAGTCCTTTCATAACAACAGGATGGCTACATCCTTCCAGTCTTACCAAGACTCCCCTGAAAAGACACATTTGTTTCAGTTATTACATGCTTCTTCAGACACTTAGATCAATGACTGCAAACTGAAAGCAGTGACAAAATTTCTGGTTATGATTTGAGTGCTCTGAACCAGATGTCCGAGATGTATGCTTTTGCACAAAAAAAAAAAAAAGTAGAAGATTACTGAGGAAGTATTTGATTTGAATTATTCAACTTAACACTTTTAAAAGTTACTGGAATATGTAATAAGGTCAGTTTCTAACCTTAGTTTGCAATAAACTTCAGTATATTAACAAAACAAGCAGTGTTTGTCCAGACACAACAGATTACATTGAATTAGATACAACCCCCCCATTAACAGGCTACTTAGCTATAGAGTAATGAAAATTAAATGTGGAAAGTCTTCAGTGCCAGAGTGATTTCATCTTAGTTTATTGTTTTCTTGTTTCATAGCAGGAACATATACTACTTCAGCCTTCTCAAAAAGTTATTTTAACTTTTTGATAGATGCCTAAGCCTCAGATTGCCATATTCTGAAACGAAGACATGCAAAAGGACATTTTATTCTTTTTCCAAACAGCTAAAACCAATCAGAAATTTAGAGTTTGAAATGCAAAGTGTAACATTTACTATTCCAAACTGCTCAGAAGATGTGAAGTCTACTTTTTAGATCACTGATCCAGCTAAAGCACTGCTTTGCTCAAACTCAGCTCTCAAAATTTAGGGTCTTGAAAAATATCATTATTTCTTTTCTTTCAATTACTTAAACAGTCATTACAGGAGACACCTCCCATTTTCTTCAATACAACTGAAGGAGGCAATCCCAGACTTTTTTCCCCCCGCCCCTCGCTTTAATAGGTAGATATAGTTCAGCTACCAAAAGGTCAAGTGTATTTTAAGAAAAATCTTAGTAAATCATTATACTACTAATACTCTCATACATCTCTCAGTGTAGATCTATTCCCTTCTCACTGGCAGGCATCATCTGCTTAGCAATTACACCTATTCTTCCTGTGTAATCATTTAAGATCTCTTCTTTAATAGGATATATATTCATATTTCATAGAATACAAATAATAAACGGTCAGTCAGGCTGCACAGGAACAGCACAACAGACATGCTATTCTTGTGGCCCTTCTTAGGCCTTTAGGCTGTTCAATGCTTATTTAGTTCTTACTTTTGATGCTTTTCAATGCTTATTTAGTTCTCTCATCCCCATGTTTGCACTGCTTCTTTTGCCACCTCCACCTCCCCCTCGCCTTTTACAATGTCTGTTCTGCCTTCCTCTACTTTTATCCATCTCTAAATTCCTTACTCATTACATGGCTACCAGCTCACACCTAGGAGCGTGTTAGAATTGCTATGTTTAATCTCTGTTCAGTGTATAAGAAACCTGGAATTATGCAGACACCTGAAAAGCCAAAAAGCCAATAGAAGCTATAAAACTGTGTAAGAGCTTACAAAATTACTTCTAAATTGAAGAATTCATTGATATTGTTTCTGAACAGCACCTGCGTAAGTTGCCATATACTAAGCGGCAGTGCTACATACCAGTTCTGCCTGTGCACACTTAAATATGATCAGAACCTCTAATTTGCTGATGCTTGCTAGAATTGAAAAGTACATGACAAAACCCTCCGTCATACCACTCGCTACTCCGATGTTTAACGCAAAGGACAGAGGAAAAACTCTAGAGCACGGAAGAACTTGTGAGCGCTGTATAAACAAGATGGTCAAGCTTTGCCAGGTTCTTAATCAGGCTTCATCTAGGGAATAACACTCTAACTATGTAATGATCTAGAAAGAGGGCCTGAATTCTAACAAGGTTTATGCATTCTTTGATATCTTAACCCACTTACATTTTAGCAAGTATGTTTTAAATGTATATAAAAAAGTAGATTTACTAAAATTGAATATACTGTGTAAGAATAAGCATGGAACTCAAGTAAAATGGCTTTTATGAATCTGAGAACTACATATATTCCTTTTAATTGTTGAAGTGAGGGATTTTCAAAATATAATGGCCAAGATCCAAGACAGTTATCAGACAAGAGTGCTCTGAACTGAAGCGTGCATGTCTCTTTAAATGGCTACATAAACCAAATAGGGGTTCAGGTTTTTGCATGCTCTCTTTTACAGCTCATGAGTGAAATCTACATAAAGAACAGAGCCACTCCCTACTCCATTTCTGGAGAGAAAAATAAACCTCCTAGAATCTGAGAAATTAGAATTCTACTGCTGGCAGTATTAACAGTGTCCTCCTCTCTCCCTAAATTTCCTAGGGACCCGTGTGGTGGTAGGCAGAGATTATTGGCTAATTCAACACTAACATTCTCAAGGAAAACGTCTGGGGTGGGGGGGGAGCGGGAAGCAAAAATAAGCACCCTTTTTCAAGTTTTACAAACTGTCACAACCGTGCAAGCAAGCCAGGCATTGGGGAAGAGTAGACAGACTGTGAATGGCACAGTAACTTTTGTGGATATATCATTCTTCCTCCAATACCTGCCCCCACTCTGAGAGGCAAAGCATTGCAACAGGATAGCTAAGTGGACTGCCCGTGTTATTTTTTTTTTCAGGTAATAAAGTACAGCGGGATTTAAGTGAAACTTGAACAAGTAAATAAGGAAACCCACCCTACAATCTTATTCACATTCTTTCCAGATGCGAGTAAGCTTGTAAGAAACAGAGACACTATGTGTGCCATTATTGCAACAAAAATAAAAGTTTTGCTACAATCACAGATACAAACAAACATTATACTAATGGTCTCAGGATGCAGTAGATGACAATAAGCCTGCCACTGCTCTCCTGCTCTCCCAGCACTTCCACGCTTTGACTGCTTTAAAAAAAAAAAAAAAATCTTTAATTGTATCTGCTTTCAATCCCCAGCATAAGGCAGAACAAAGAAAAAGGAAAAAAAAGAGAAAAGCTTTCATGAAATTTGATATGAGCATTTTGCTTTCATTAATAAAGTCAATATCCATGCTGGCCTAGTCATTAGTGCTGAATCAAAATATAAGAAGTCTGTATCAAACAACAATGGCTGTGGTTCCACGTGCACTATCTTTAGTGGAAAAGCCAGCATATAAGGTCTCACACTTATGCTACAGTTTGCTACTCCTCACTTGTAGCAAACAGGTAACCGGAATACTGAACTGGTCCCATTTTAAAGAAACAAGCAGAACCCTCTCCCCCAAAACAAAAAGTCAACCCCAAAAGGTTTTGTTTGCTTTGTGTTTTAAATTTGGTTTCCCAGCATGATCTAATACTTTCAGCAGTAAAAACCGTACAAGAGCAAGAACCTCTTAAGCTATCTTCGTTACAGAGAACATCCAACTACAGCCTCTGAGGGTCATCCAACTGTAGCCTAGGAGCACAGTGGCCATAAGATAGCTCTACTGAAAATAAATTTACAGAGGACTGTACCTTAACCTTATGTCCACGCAGCACAACACAGTGGCAGGCAGGTTACCCTAGTTACCTCAAGCACTGAAAACTACTCAGCGCAACTTGAGAGGCAGAGTAAGTTAGCTATGGCCTTTTATCACACCGCCCCTTCTGCAGACAGCTCATCTAACTGCTTGCTGCTGAAGAAAGGGAACATTCTACTTTCTCTTTCCTAACTTCAACCTTTACTCAGAAAGCCCACTTCAGCTTTGGCACTTCCTGAAATGCCTAATTTGGTAACTTAGGGGTAGAAGAACCAACCAGCCCTATCCAGGTTTGTTTCTCGGTTTCGTGAGTCAAAGCAGCTGATGGAAGGGTCCAACAAGGCTCTTGTCCCAAGGGCTGGGACGAGATCAACAGTACAAGTGTGAGGCTAAGAGTAGGAGAGGACCGAGGCAGTTTCACCAGCTCACGTTATCTTGTGGAATATACAGGTACCCCCAAAACAGGGGGTACTCCTGTTAGCATTTGTCTTAATCATTTTTTCAGGACTAGCTCTAACATCCCCATTATTTATTCCATCTCCATTTATGTATTCCCTTAACAAAGCCTGTTTAAAAGGACCATACACATGCATCAACATAGAAAATATATAGTGCAATTTGCCAGATGGGCAAATGAAAAAACAGACAAACCTATACTCATCAGTATCTATCAAAGGACAAGGGACTTCTGGATTTCCTCAAATCGGTTCAGGATAAAGAAAGATATCTTGGATATTTGGGTGAGCACAGTAATCACTTAAAGCTGCTGTCCTCAACCTAACGGCATATGCCTTTGTGATCAGCATTAGAAGTAAAACTGTACTACTGCAGCAAAATGAGGTAGTCTCCCAACGTACGACTAGACAAAAGCAAAAGCTCCACAGGTTTTGCAGCACGTTCAGGAGAGTTTTATTGACAAAGCAGTACGGCAAGCAGTACGCACACCAGATGAACATATGTCAGATCCATGCTTATTAATACCAAGTACTATCGGATCATCCAACTAATCTACACCAAATATGACTACACAATCTTTCAGCAGCTGCTGTAAGACTAGAACAGCAGACACATGAAACCTGGTCCAATTAAAAGCCTACTTCTACAGTTCAATTTACCGAAATTCGTGAAACACTAACAACATTTTGTTAGCCCACATCAGAACAGCATTTGTGGTACGTGGCTGCAGTATTTAGACACACTTCAAAGAGACCTCAGGCCCAATCTACTGTAACATTAAACCACAACCTCTGTTACATAGGACTCAGCTTTCATAGTTAGCATTTCCCAGAGCCTTAATCACCTAGAAATCACCAAGAGAGATAATTCCTTAGATAGTTAACATCAGATTTGATAATTTACAGCAAACAAAAAAAAAAATTCACAACAATACCTGCCACGAAGGCTCCTTGAGTAATTGATTAAGAATACCAAAGATGACAAAAATATACAAAAACATCGCATCGTATCCCTTGCTGCTGCAGGCAACCACAGCCTACAGTCCCTTTCAGGTTTTGCAACGAATGGTCTCATCAGTGCTATACAGAAGCCTCTTGACCTACAGAGAATGGCAAGTGAGGAGACAATGCTTTATTTCAAATACATAACATCCAAAAGGCTTCACCCAATCAAGGCAACTCTTTTGATTTAAACATCAACAATAAAAACCAAAAAAGCTCTATCCTAACATGGTACAGACATCAGGGTACAGACATCGCATTTATTTCAACAATAACACAAAAAATGCCATGAGCATTAGTTTGTAGGAGGAATGGTTGAAACTTCAAGGCATCACCTCACCTCTTCAAAGCTAATGTGAAATGATAGGAGTTGAGACTTTTTTTTCTGTTAAATAAACTATTCACAATTATGGGTTCTTGAAAACATACGTGAAATTAAAAAATATTTTAGAACAGGAAAGCCGAAAAGTGATTCTCCTCCTACCTTCCAAGGTATCTGGTCAGGTTTAGATACTGTCAACAGTATCATGTAGGTCATGAATACCAGCAGAAACATTAGGGCCAGAGTTTCTAGATTTTAATTATTTAAAATCCAAAAGAAATCTTAAACATGAGCTAAATCCATGCATTTGATCTGCATGGTTTCTGAGACTCAAGCTGCATTTCAGTTCACTGCTGAAGGACTGTTCGGTGTTACAAGGAAGAAGGCAGGATCTCTCTCACCCTGCACTTACATCCCTATGGTCAGCTTCTTGTACAACGCAAGAGGCTGCTGTTGAAAGCTGATGATGTTATCCTAAAGTTCAAGAGAAAAACAGTTCCGAGTCACAGTGTCCTTTTACATAAAATCTAGTCACACTTTTAAAAGTCATTCAGAATGGCTCTTCATTTCATTTAGAACACTTACATTACTAAAATCCTGTAACTTGGGAATATTTCAAAACTATGTTTTTTGTAAAAGGTAAAGGTAAGAATGTAGTTCTTTCAAAAGAAAGAATCCTTTTACATTAAAAAAAAAATCTCATAACAATGCACAATGAAATCAACAGCGTAAAGTTAATAGTTCATGTTTTTCCTAACTTGTTTCATTAGTTTTAAGTAGTATACCTAACAAAAAAAGAAGAAAATAAGCTGCCATGTCTCAGTAATTCTTTGAAGGGACAAGTGGTTCTCTAGTTTTCTTCCCCCACCATTTTTATGGTTGACTATTTGCATTACTGTCTTATGCATCTGCTTTATTGACACTTTTTTCTGACTATAGCGTTAGCAGTCACATGGCATGATTTCTATCTGCCACCCTTCTCAAATACTTGCAACATTCAACTCCAGCCCTTAAAGGAACTGCATCTAACAGCACAAGGCCAAAATGATGAAAAATTACTTTTGTGTTCACACACGATTACATTTTTTTTTTAAGATGACTGTAACTTGAAACAGATGGATAACAGTACACCTGACAAAGCAAACACGTGTCCTTCAGTAACTTCTTGGCCTTGCTTAACGTCAGAACTTAACATCAGACTAACTAATGCCAGTTAGACTGAAATAGAATTTACATTATAGCAAAATTCTTTCTAATACATAGCACATCTTAGAAAAGTAAGAATTATGCAGTGTATGAAAATGTTCTACAAACAGACAAAATATAAATGCTTTAAAACAATGTCCAGATTTAAAAACAGAACCATACTTGTAATTTTAACTTGAATACCCAGGGTTTTTACAGTCACACTAAAGGAACAGGGTTTTTTATGATTTCTCCTCATTCAGCATTTCATGAATTCACTGCCATCAGCACCTCAAGTACATGGCAAAAGCAGCAAGTAGTATGGGTTTTAAAAAACTGGAAATGACCTCACTCAGAAAAGCCGGCAGGGGAATAACAAGAGATGGTACAAATCTATTTGTAGATTTTAAAGCAAGTATTCTTACAAAGCTTACATTATCCCAGATTCTACTTTTTAAAACCACTCTATATGCAGCCTTTTAATATTTAGTACTTCCAGAGAAGTTCGTGAGTTCAGTAATATCCTGTTGACAGCAGAATCAAAAATCTAACTCATCCAAGTCCGCAAATGGCATTTAAAAGGCATGATGAACATAGCCAACCTAACTGAAAACTTCAAGAATTTATCCAAAAGGAAGTGGCAGTGTAGTGACTGTACATACTTCGAATTGATAGAACAAAATTAACCTAAATTTGCAGTCTTCTTGATTGAACTACCTCTTCACTTTGACTTTCATGTCAGTTGCAAAAGAATCACAGTCATATATGAATTGCTGCAAATCAAAGTCACAACAACCTTGTGACTAATCCCATCTCTGATCCCTTTTTGTTCTTTTCAAGTGTATCCTTCCCCAAAGCCCCTGACCCTCCAGATAATGGCACGTAATTTCCCCTACACCTCACAGCAAGTTACCACTGCATTCTTCCCCACCCCCACTCAAGATCACCTAGGATTACCTGAGCAGATTTGATTTACTGGCTGCACCTGCAGGCCCACACCCAGAAAAACAGCTACAAATAACAAACAGCTCCTTGACCACAAAGACAGCCTTGACACCAAAGCAGAGAAACAGGACTCAAAGTGACAGCTTAACATAAACACACTTGACAGCAAAGCTAGATGTGTCCTTTTTAAGCTGCTTTTTCCTGTGCCCAGGATTCTCCCAGATTTACAATTTCAGTCCCTCCACTTTGGAAAGCGGTATATGTTAACAGAGACCATTACATCTTCTCCAGACTTTTGATCACTTTTTCCCCTGAAAACAAGGCACTTAATTGATTATGGTCCTTTCACCTATTACTTCCAAACTATGTAAGAATGGGAAAAGGCTTGTGACAAGATGCAGAATCCTTGAGTCTAACAGCTTCCTCCTTTCCCCCACGCCCTGTCCCAAACACACTGGCACACCTATATTGATATATTCTGCTCATTCCTTCCTCTTGGATTCCCTCTTAGGCCAAACGAACACAGGAACATTTAGTAACTTCCAATACCCTTAAAAGCAAGTATGAGCAAAACTGTCCCAAGATGCATACAGACTACGTTCAAACGAAAGAAGAGCAAGTCCACATTTGGCAGCAGCCATGTGACTTGCCTTAGGGGTACCCAAAGAACATCACACATGCCCAGAACTCTACTCCAAAGTGAGAGTAAAACTGTTCAGAGGGCTGCTCAACATAAAAAGGGAAAGTATTAGAAGTATTTGTAAAGTTACCTAGAAGGTTAATTAAATCACCTTCCTCAGCTAGGACTGTTCATCTACTCTCTCTCCAGTGAATGGTAATTCAAACAGTTTACCCCACTTAGCTTGGACCAAGACCTTTTGCCTTACACACCAGCCAAATGCTGTGATGGTTCAGATGCAAGCGTTAAACAAGAAAGCACTACAATGCAAACAAATGTCCATTATTCATTTCTACTCAGAACACGTGCCTTCAGTGCCTTATTCTACAGTGTTTCTCAAAACATTTGTAGGAAGGTGAGAAAATGTTTTTTTCACTTTAAAGATTATTGGTCAAGTAATAGCCTGGCAATATTCCATCCTTTCCTTTAAGTCACATGCCAAAGATGTGTCTATAAATAACCTACCTGGTTCACCGCCACCTTTCACACAGCGATGCACCACATGAAAAGAGGATCCTGATAATTCTCATGAATGGTATCTTACATAAACCAGTCAGCATATTAAGTCTGCTAATTAAGTCTGTAATTTCAGTACCATCAAATGATTAAAGTAAATCCTTTCCTGGTACACTGTGAAGAGCATAAAACAACCTTTTTCAGGTAATAAGTTTAGAAAATAGGTTGATTTGGTTTCTTTTAGTTTATTTGTTTTTAACTAGAATCAGTGTTTGGGAAAGCAACAAAAAAAGATGAAGTGTGCTCATACAACTAGCATATGTGCCTCATTCCAACTAGTTTCTTTTTATGAACAGGCTAGTCTGAGACTAAAGCAGTTTCTACTGCCTTGTTGCACAAAAAGATGAACCACTGCTTCAAGCACTTCTTCATTACAAGGACGGACACAGATTCTGAAGCAAAATACATGGCAATACATGGCAATACATTCCAGTAAGGCTTTTCACACTGTCTCCCATCACATCCTCGTAGGTAAACTCAGGAAGTGTGGGCTGGATGAGTGGACAGGGAGGAGGACTGAGAACTGGCTGGATGGCCGAGCTCAGAGGGTTGTGGACAGTGGCGCAGAGTCTAGTTGGAGGCCTGCAGCTAGCGGTGTCCCCCAGGGGTCAGTACTGGGTCCAGTACAGTTCAACCTATTCATCAATGACCTGGAGGAAGGGACAGAGCGCACCCTCTGCAGGTTTGCTGATGATACACAACTGGGAGGAGTGGCCGACACGCCAGAAGGCTGTGCTGCCCTTCAGAGGGACCTGGACAGGCTGGAGAGTTGGGCGGAGGGGAACCTCCTGAAGTTCCACAAAGGCAAGTGCAGGGTCCTGCACCTAGGGAGGAAGAACCCCAGGCACCAACACAGGCTGGGGGTTGACCTGCTGGAAAGCAGCTCTGCAGAAAAGGACCTGGGAGTGCTGGTGGACAACAAGTTAAGCATGAGACAGCAACGTGCCCTTGTGGCCAAGAAGGCCAATGGTATCCTGGCTTGCATTAGGCAGAGCGCTGCCAGCGGGTCGAGGGAGGTGATCCTGCCCCTCTCCTCAGCCCTGGGGAGGCCTCACCTCGAGTACTGCGTCCAGTTCTGGGCTCCCCAGTACAAGAGAGACATGGCACTCCTGGAGAGAGTCCAGCGGAGGGCTACAAAGATGAGGAGGGGACTGGAGCATCTCTCCTCTGAAGAAAGGCTGAGAGAGCTGGGCCTGTTGAGCCTAGAGAAGACTGAGAGGGGATCTGATCAGTGTGTGCAAGTATCTGAAGGGAGGGGGTGTCGAGAGGATGGGGCCAGACTCTTCTCCGTGGTGCCCAGTGATAGGACAAGAGGCAACGGGCATAAACTGAAACACAGGCAGCTCCATCTGAACATGAGGAAAAACTTCTTCACTGGGAGGGTGACAGAGCACCAGAACAAGTTGCCCAGAGAGGTTGTGGAGTCTCCTTCGCTGGAGATATTCAAAACCCGCCTGGACACGATCCTGGGAAACATGCTCTAGCGGACCCTGCTTGAGCAGGGAGGTTGGACGAGATGATCTCCAGAGGTCCCTTCCAACCTCAACCATTCTGTGATTTCAGTACTGTTGTACACTAGCGAAGAGTGGAGAGAAAACCTCACCAGAGTTTCACAGTATACATTACATATGGCAACGCTTCCTTGTCCTCATCAAAAAAGGGCACCTATCTATCTTCCAAAGTGTTTTGCAGACTGGTAAGTATCTCCTGCTAGAGACAATATTCTTCCCCTACAGTCCAAGGCTGAGATTTCCGATTTTGTAAGTCTAGCTTCAGCAAAATAATACCCAGGCAAGATGTACAATCAAGATCTTTAACTGGTATTGCATTATAGATTACAGTTTACTTTCCAGGAAGTCTCACTATGCTCCCCTATATACTTCAATAGGCAACTGCTGCAAAGTCAACTATCCACACATGCTAGGAGACCTTAGATTAAACTGTAATTAAAATTTCAACTACAGAAAAGATAAAGACCATGCCTCATAAGAATATTTTGTAAGTGACAACCTGAAACAAATTGTCTATCATTCTCCTGAAAACAAGATCCTAAAATAAAAGTCTGATAGTTCTTCAGGCCAGAAAGTCTCAATTGGAAATATTTTTATATACTTTTGGCAATATTTAAGAATTTGCAAAACAATCATCCCATATCCATTTTGTTTTAGTGAGTTCAAATGTTGGTTTTCAAGTTACCCAAGAAGAATCTTCCACTAGGCAATACTGACTTTAAAAAACTGAATGGCTAGGATCACTTCTAGGGTCAGCCCTTAAGTTAACAGTGAATATTTAGTCACCAAATCAGACAGCTCCAGACAGGCAAACAAGCTGTATTACTGAGATATCTTAAAGGAAACAGGGGAAGGGGGAAAAACAAAACAAAACAAAAAAAAACCCTTAGGTCAAGATAGAAGCTTTTAAGCAAACTCTAAGCAAAAGCCCTCATCTCTTCTTTCCTACCTTGAGTCCCTCTCACTTCAAAGGGCCAGGTATTGTGCAGCATAACAATTAAGGTCCCTTCCCAGTCCTGGGTTCATAATTTTAGTACATATGGTCTCTCTTCAAAAGTGTTTTTGCTTTAAGATTAAGCAAAAACCACACAACAGTTTTAAAGAAATACACCATGCAGCTTTGCCTTCAGAAAGTCTGTGATTTTCTAGACAACTCCAGCATTGAAGTAAAGCTTGAAAGTGCAGTAAAGAAACTATCTGGACAGCAATTAAATAAAAATCCATTACGGTTTGGGAAAAAGCAAACAGATTCCCAATACAGGCATCTACAAACATACGTTTTTTTCAAGAACTACAACCAAACTTGTAAATCTACAACAGGGCGCATAAAATAGTTAAACGAGCTCTCTCACTCTGTCTGCATGCCTATAGGATTCTGCATATGCTCACGGGGCAAAGTCCTTGAGCTCAAGAAAGATCATCAACTTGTAGTAAGAACTCCAAGAACAGAAAATCTCCCAGTTTGGGAGAAGCCCTGTAAGGATAAAAGTAATGTGTTACTACAGACTGCCATAACAAATACCATAGCAGAAATACACAACCTTAATAATGTTATTTCCTGATATGAACATGTTACTTATCCCCTTAACAGCTATACCAGCATTTACACAACCACTTTGATCTGACTTAAATGCAGCCTACTGCCGAAAGGATGATTCTGTTCTCCCTTTCCTCTTACAGTCATGCTAGTGCATATGAGCTAGATGAGAGAATTGATGGGTATGGACTATTTGGGGGGAGGATGGGTGGGAAGAATGGAAAGGAGGGAGAGAGGCCAAGCTAGTTTAAGCTAGATCATTTCCGACATCCAACTAACTGCAAGCTGGAGGCAGCTACATCTGTGAGCATTCCTTCCAGTCAACTCTCCTATTAGCTTGAAACAATCATGAAACTACAGCCTAAGGAAGCCACAACGAAAAGAGCTACAGATACAAGGCTGCCACAACCACAGTGCATATCGGCCCACCTCTGCTGGTAACTTCTCAGCCTGATGTCTGATTCCAACTATACCTGGCTGAGCACTTCGATGCTCTGCGATAATGAGGTTTCTACACTGTAAGCTACAGTGCGAGTTCCCAACTTGTTCGATGCCAGAGAACTAGGAAGAGGAGGAAAAAAAGCAATTAAGGAGGGAAACCCCTCATTCAGAACTCAGACCTTTTTCAGTATCAAATTCAACCAAACCCAAGACAGATGTGCTAAAAAAAAAAACAAGGTTTCCTTAGTATCAGAGCTCACAGTATATGAAGAAAAGGGGGAAGTAGGGGGAGAAGATATACAGGAAACAAGTTGGAAAGATGCAAACCATAGCCTATTACAAAAAAGTGGATAAAAAGAAAGTACGTGAGAGATGTAGTAAGCAGGAACTGTCAAGTGTCATTCAATAATCCTGTGTTCAACAGACTTTTTTCTATAGGCTCTAATAATCTAATTAAATATCTGATAGGACATCATGAAAACATTTGTGTCTAACTGAAGTAGCAAGTTGTTTTTCTGTAGTTTGTTACAAATGCCATCAATTCAACTAAACTGTAATTTATCGGTATTTTATTCCCCTTGAAGGCTGCAAGATGAAAGGTACTGGGATCCTGGGTTAAATGTCCTTCTCATCTTGGGTGATTAGTGGCATGAGATGAGCAAAGGAAGATATCCTTTTTATATAATCAAGTTTTTGATACAAAAAAAGCCAAGTAACCACACTTAACACTGTGCAGTTTTAGGGAACAGATTCTCTCCTCTTTCTTGCTATCTTCTCCAAAAGAGAAGATGATGTACATTTTGCTTCCAAACACGTTTAAACAAGATTTTGATACAAGTCTCATGCGTTTTACGCTCTGCAGAATGCAAGTTTTAGCTAATAAAGCTACGTGAAAAGACACAAAAGACACAAAGGCTTAGATGTACAGGTAATAAACCTTTCAGAAGACTGCTAACATGAATCATACAAGAGAATTTAAGTACTCTATCCCATCATTAGTGCCTGAAAGGGAACAGTTGTTTCATATTACAAATGCTTATGTAAACGTTCACATAAAAAACAAAGTATTGCCCCAACCCAGAGTCCTGACATACCAGTGGCTGCTTCAGGATGATGGCTAACTGGGGTAACTGGCATTAATAATATAAAGAGCACGGCAGCAGATCTCAACACTTTATATGTTGCTGCTGCCTCCAATGGAAGTTATGTTAACATTAAAGACCTTTCATTAACTGCTTGCTGTCATTCCTGCTATTACAGTCCTAAGAGGTCAATCTCCTTCCTCTCTCAAGCCCTAGTTTGAGATTTGATGCAAGCCTACCTATGCTAGTATACACAACAGGCACCTCCTGCTCACCTCAGGCTGTCAGCCCCACCCTAAACCATCCTCTTCATTGTGCTGACAGCCATGTGTGTGTTAGCACAGCAGACTGGATCAGGAATGGATCCTGCTGGAAAACTGATAAAAGGCTTCCCCCTCTCCAAGCCAGATCAGTTATGCACTGTTTTTGCCAAAGCAATGCACAGGAACAGTCAGATAGGACCACGCAGAAAGAAGGGGATGACTGGATAAGCCAACACCAGTGCCAAAAAGCGGCTAATCAAACTATAGGAAAATTAAGTGCTAAATATGTGGTACATCACTTTCATATGCTGATAGATTTTATTTCATGCCAGATTTTAAACAGAAAAATAAAGAAAAGTTACAAACATATCCTCCCAAGAGGGAGAAACTAGTGCTATAAAATGTCATTTGTTTCAGAAATAATGAAATTTGACATAATAAAAATGTAGTCAATTATGTTATTTATCCTCAAAGAAAAAGTTCGAATCCATTCACCTTCTAATGTTCTACTTAAAAGGCAAAATATTCGGACTAAGAAGTTTTCCTACAGTGTTTATTGTTGAAATACTGCTGAAATATATGTATGCATCTTTAGTTTATAGTGAGTCGGGGCTAAACTGACCAACATGATTTCTTGTGAAGGCAGCATAAGGCACCTATCACCATGGATAGTTATGAAAAAAAGAGATTCATCCTCTAGCAATGCCAGGAAAAACAAAACAAAACAAAAACAATCTACGTTATTACCTTTACCACTACTGTGTTTTAATACTGCACAACCTTAACATATATTTACTTTCAAATGCTGCTGATAGGTATGGAAATATTATTCCCATTCCACAAAGTGGCAAGCTACATACAAGAGTTGCTCACAAAGGAAACTTATAAGCTACTGCATGCAATCTCTAAGCAACTGCTACGCTTCTGTACCCAACTACTGAGCTAGCTCTACTACCCTCAGGACATCCTTTCACTATCTGTTCACTTGGACTTTTCTTTTACATGTTCCCAGTAATTACCACTACAGAAAAGTAAAGTTTAGCTAAAAGTTAGCTTCCTAGTATTGACTATTGCTGTGTAAGACACAAGCGTGCTAGGAAGCCACGAACACAACAGTAAAACAATAGCGTGTTCTAAATGTTTCAAAGCAAGCTATTATCAAGTGAATCCATTTTGAAAAAACCCAGTACAAGCACTGCATAAAAAATGGTGCATCCAAGTCCAAAAGTCTACATTTAGCAAAGCTAAATCTAAAATGCTGTTATGCTAATCCCAGCATAATTTTCAGCTGTTTATATTCACCATCTAAAGTCTTCTTGTGCTTGTTTTTTCCCCAGGTGCTTAGTCAACACAATGACACAAGACAATTTGATCAGCCCTTCCACAAAGCACTATCAAGATGAACTTCATCACACATACACTGTTTTAAAACTTTAGTGTGTATTTTTCAGATACTTTTAGTCTGAGTTAGCATTCATGGTACCCTTGTTCTAAAGCAGATATTAAAAGACTGTCCACCTTGCACCAGTGGCAAGAGCTGAATACGAATGTAGTACAAATGGAAAGCCATGGTCTTACCACAGAAAAAAACAGTGCTCTCAGCAGCGAGAGAAAACACGGCTTCTGTCTTCTCTGTATCATCTCATATTACTGACTGCTAAAAATTTCAATGCTTTTTCTTGAACCTCTGAGAATGACTCTGTACACAGATGTTTTGCATATACTCCTGATTTTCAATCAAGAAAGTTTAGGCCTGGCTGCACCCACCCAAGAACCAAGAGAAGGGCAATAAAAGAAAATAACTTGCTGTCATAAAACAGAGGAAGTAGAGGGTTTCAGTGGTTTCCTGTTGAGAAAAAAAATCTGCTTGAAGTGCAGCGTAGCAAGCTATTAGCCCAATTTAACATAGAAATCTGAGAGGCCCTATCTTACTATTAGCCATTTAAGAGTTTAAAATTAAGTTAACCAATATACAATTTTATCAAGACAAAGGCATTGTTAAACGATGGGAAATATCTGGCATTTAACCCCTTGCTCTTTTGAAAATTCAAATCCGATCATCTAGTTTGCATTTGTGAGGCCTTATACATTAAAACATCTATAGTATTAACAGCATCTAGGCTGCCAGCATTACATACATCGTATTTAGTAACTTATGTTTTTCCGATGCAGCACTGATTCCCATTAATATTCTTATTAAGCAGTAAACGATCCCTTCAGTAGCTGAGTTTTGCACAAACTAAACAGTAAACTACCAAACCTGAGAACGATATCTCAATGAATAATACGATAACAAATAGTTTTGTTAGTAAGAGCCGTTTTCAAAGAGTTGTGAAATACATGACGGCTCAGTTCTCTGAAAATAAAGTTCACAGTGAAGTACCGAGTTCTGGAACAATGAAACAGGGAATGATTTCTTTCACCTGCACGCCTCCCCAGCCTCCCCCTTACACCACTGTTTTCCGCATGTTACTCAACATAAAACTGCACAAGATAAACCTTTTCTTGCAAGAAGTTACATGGCTTCAGATCAAACACTTTCAGCAGACTAAGCTTTACAATTCACATCAATCATCATGAAGAGGAAGCAAGGCTTAAACGCAGGCGAAAGCTGCTGTTAAATATCACCTAGCTAACATCTGTAATCACTGGAAGCTATCAAGAATACCACGTTGGCTTCTCCCCCACCCCACCCCCATAGGATCCCGACTGACTGTACATGGTATAATAGCACGTTGCAGTGTAAGGGCCGAGGGAGAGTAACAACTACTACTATGACAGTAACTACAGGAAAGGGTAACAACTACAACTACCTTGGATAAACGAACAGCTTTAATAGGCACAAAACAAGGTCTTTATCCTTTAGCTCAGCACCCGGCAGAGCAAGGAGGGGAGCACAAATCTCGGCTTTTTACGGAAAAAGCACGAAAGCCGCGTTTCAGGGCAGCCTGCCCCAGGCACTCGCGGCGCCGAGCTAGGCACCTGCTGGCCGCCGCCGCCGCCGCGGGGCTCGGCGCTGTCCCCCCGTCCGTCCCCGCCTCCAGCCTCCCCCGCCTCCGGCCCGCCGCCGCGGCCCCCGTGTCCGTCCCGCCCCCCCACGCCGGTCTCGGCGCGGCCCCCGCACTCACCCGGGCGCGATGACCTGTCCGGGCCGCGCGCAGAGCTCCCGCACCACCCCGGGCCGCTCCGCTTTCAGCTTGCGCTCCGGGCCGGCCCGCTGCGGCCGGGTGCTGGCGCCGCTGCCGGCGGGGCCGGCGGTGGGGGGGGCGGCGGCGGCGGGGCCGGCGGGCCGCGGGGCCGGCGGCACGGGGGAGCAGAGCGCCAGCAGCGACCCGATCTGCACGGCCGCCCCCACCGACACCTTCCACTCCAAGAGGCGCAGCGGCCGCGGGCCCGGCGCCCGGATCTCCGTGATCACCCCCGCGGGGCCCTCCGCCGCGGTCCCGCCGCCGCCGCCCCTCTCCGCCGGCGCCTCCATGGTGCCGGCCGCCGAGCGGAGGGAGGGGGGGTCGCTATGGCAACGGCCGCCGCCGCCGGGTCAGTAACGGGGGCCGGGGCGCCGCGCGCTGCCCGGCGGGGGAGGGGGAGGGGCAGAGGGAGGCGGGGGACCCTCAACAGTCGCCAGCGGCGCCGACGGTTGCGGGGTCACGGCCCTGGTACGCAGGCGCAGGCCGCCGCGCGCCCGGCCGGCCTTAAAGGGGCCGCCGCGCGGCACGGCGGGGGACGGGACGGGCCGCGCCGCGGCGCCCGCGGGCGGGGAGGGAAGGGAAACGGCGCGGGAAGGGCGGAGGGAGAGGAAAGGGAGGGGAAAGAATTAGTGAAATAAACAGGCAAAGAAAAGAAAAGAAGAAGAGGACTTTCGCCCACTTCTTCCCGCTCCGGCGAAGGAGAGAGCTCTAAGTCCCTCCCCCGCTTCAAACACATTTCCGGATCCGCGCGCGCCCTCACCTGCCCCAGCGCGTGGGGCAAGCTACGCGGGAGAGGGCGCTCGAACTACGCCCCCCGACATGCAGCGCGCGGCCTACCGGCCCCAGCATGCTCCGCGCACCGGCCAGCGCGCAGAAGCAGGAGGCAGTTGCCGGAAGGGGGGGAGGCCGGGAGAGCACGGTGCATGCTGGGCATTGTAGTCTCCCTCCCGTCAGCGGCCGTTGGCGGGGCGGGAAGCCGGGGGTTGGGGCTGCCGGTCAGGGTGTCGGCCTGGTACAGCGGCCCCGCGGCGGCTCCTCGCCGCTCTTCACCGCGGAGCCGGCCGGGGTGGAGGGAGGGAGGGGAGGGGAAGGGAGGGAAGGGGGCGCGCCTCTGCCCACCATAAGGGTCGCACCCCGCGTGCAAGCGCAGCCGGCCTCTGGCCCGCGGCCCGGTTCCGCATCCTCGGGGCGGCGGCACCGGCACGGAGGCAGCCGGTGGAGGCCGGCAGACCCGAGCTCGGAGTCGTTCAAGTCCAAGCATGTGCTGCCTGCTTCTGAACCGGCAAACCCGGACCGGGATATCCCTTGTGGGGCGGCGCCAGGCGTTTGTCCCAGTTATTTTCCCGGAGCACAGCAGGACTGGCTAGAGCTAAGGGCTGAACTGTCACTACGAGCATGCGGGCAGCTCTCCGTGGAAAGGGTCTGTGGGTGTGCTTCCCACCAGCCACATCCACATTGCAGAGTACCGTTTTCTCCTCAGCCTCACGCTCGCGTGCTAAGGTGGGAGGAGATGTTACAAGCAGCCCTGCAAACACATGACTCTGCTTCAGCATCTCCAGTACTAGCTAGCAAGTACACCAAACCCTTGTGCCTCGTTGGCATTTCCAGCGTTAATGTGTCTGAGCCTGAGAGCTCAGAGCAACAGGCACAGAGACAAGGGCCTTCACAAGAGGTCCTTTCCAGAAAACTGAGAGTGTTTGACTTGCTAGCAGCAAGAATTTTGGTAGGGAGAAGCCTTTGCGGACAGTCTACAGTCAGTTTCTGATAGCGCATGGTCTACAGACAGTCTCTGAAGGGCGTGTAAAGTTTTTCCTCCTAACATGCTAGCAGAGAACAAGAACAGTGTGGACTGATGAGGAATCTGGCCTGAAAGATGTAGCTGTGAACTTCATGGCAAGACTGGGTCATAAGGCAGGCCCCATCACCAACAACCAGAGATAAGGAAATTCTTGAATTAAAATTGCCATGCATCTTACATCAGCTCCTTATACACAGGCATGATGACATACTACAGGATCACATATGTTTTCTTCTAGAGCCCTTCCTCACACAATGAACTGAAGGGAACTCCTTTTTAGGAGAACTGAAAGTTGTATAATAAAGGCGGCTTTGACTGTGTAGTCCTCCACTCATTTATTGCAGAAGTTGGAAGGTATGTTATGAGTGAAACTAAAGAACTGTAAGGAGGAATGGTTGAGTTTCATGGTCAAGGCATTTGGATGCTGCTTAGGAGAACTGTATTCTGTTCATTCATTCTCCTTCTGCTCCAGAGTTCCTGTCAGGTCTGAGGCAAGTCCCTTCAGCCATAGTTGTGAGAAAATGTTTGTGCTCTCCATTTTATGATGCCCTTCTCAAGGGGGCAAAAGTGTTGAGAAATCACATCTTCAGCTGAGCTCAGATATTTTTGAATATTTAAAATTCTGGAGTGCTAAGCACTCTGTCCCAGAGTATGTAAAGAGGGGATAATACCACCTTCCCCTTATTAGAGGGATTTACTTATAAGAAATTTTGTTATTATAGTAATTGATTTGAATAGAGTTTGAAAGGTGTGAAATTATAAATAGAGGATGGGGCCACGCATTGAACATTGAAGTTAAAACTCAACATCTGTTAGCTATATGAGCCCCAACTGTTCTTTATATATAGACAAGCAGCCTTAACTCTAGTATTCTCTAATGTCTAAGTGTTCTGCTTTTTAATAATATTCTTTTAATGTTGTTATGTGACTGTAATAAAGCTACATAATAAAAGGTGAGTCATTTCTGCCTACTATTCTTTCCCTCACAAGGCTTCGCCATTCTCACTGGAGAGACTGGTAGTACTCTCTACTATATATATTGCTTCTGTTTGCTTTTTCTTAGTTCAAAATAAAAATAATCATCACTAAAAAAATACGTCCTTTGCATATAAAAGTTGAAATTTATACAACCGACAACCACTGACAAAGCTAATGGAACTCAGCAGAGCTCGCTGTAGAGCTCAGCTAGGAGGTACTGACTTGCAGCATTTCTCCCCAACTCTCATTTGACCAATGTTTTTAACTCCCGTCCAGTTTTCTTTCTTTCTGGGGGTAGATTGATAGTGTTCAGGGACAGCAGGCTGAGGCCTACCTCAAGGGACCACTCCCTTTAGGAGTGCAAGGAAAGAACAGCCTCAAAGAGCAGGAGAATTGTTCAGGAATTTCCCTATTTTTAAAACCTTTCTAGACTTCCAAGGCATGATAGGCAGAGAAAGACTAAAATAGAATCAAGAACAGAGGTGGGAAGAGACCTCAGGAGATCATCTAACCCAAGCCCCCCGCTCAAAGCAGGGTCGCCTAGAGCTGGTTGCTCAGGGATGCGTCCAGTTGCATTTTGACTCTCTCCAAGGATGAGACTCCGTAACTTCTCTGGGCAACGTGTTCTAATGTTTGACCAGCCTTACAGGATAAAAGTTTCTTCTTATGCTGAAGTGGAATTTTCTGTATTTGCGCCTATTGCCTCTTGTGCTTTCACTAGATACCACTGAGAAGAGTCTGGCTTCATCTTCTTTGCACCACGCGCCATCAGGTGCATGATTTATACACGCTGATAAAATCCTCCTGAGCCTTCTCTTCTCCAGGCTGAACAGTCCCAGCTCTCTCAGCCTCTCCTCATATGTCAGATGCTCCAAACCCTTAATCATCTTTGTGACCTTTTCCTGGACTCACTGTAGTAGGTTGCTGTCTCTGTTGTACTGAGGAGCCCGGAACTGGACACAGCACTCCAGATGTGGCCTCCTCACCTGTGCTGAGTAGAGGGGAAGGATGGCTTCCCTTGACCTGCTGATGATGCTCTGCCTAATGAAGCCCAGGAGACTGTTGGCCTTTTTTACCATGAGGGCACATTGTTGGCTCATGGTTAACTTGTTGTTCACCGGGACCTCCAGGTCCTTCTCTGCCAAGCTGCTCTCCAGCTGGTTGGCCCCCAGCCTGTATTGGTGCAGGGGGCTATTCCTCCCCAGAGGCAGGACTTGGCATTTCTTTTTGTTGACCTCGATGAGTTCCTGTTGACCCTTTTCTTCAGCCTGTCAAGGACCCTCTGAATGGCAGCACAACGTCTGCTGCATCAGCCATGCCTCCCAGTTTGTATCTTCTGCAGGCTTGCTGAAGGTGCGCTCTGCCCCATCATCCAGGTCATTTATGAAGATGTTAAGAGACCTCCGTATCAAGCACCAGGGTACAGCACTAGTGACCGTGTAACTAGTGACTGGACCCTCCTAGCCTAACATGAAGCGTCAGGGACCAGCTTTGCCTTCATGCAGTAATATTTTTCCAGTTTCTGCCACAGGAAATAACATCTTTAAGGAAACCTGAAGAGACTATGTAAATTATCTCCAAATTCCCTGAGCATAATCTTGCCCTGTGTTTGAAGATTACCTCAGTTATGCAATCTGTATTTGTCAGAACTGAATGTCCCCTTATTGTATGGGGTGATGATAGCCCTTAGCATCAGAGCAGAACCACGTGATAAAAATGATAAGGCCTCATTTGCCCCCAAAATGTCATGAACTTATAGTTACTCTGCCATCCTTTTGCCTGTTAACTTCCCTTACCTAATACTTATTCTTACATCTAAGGTCACACAGCTTTCTAAACAACTGCCTTTTTTTGAAAACTGACCTACCACACAGCTGTTTTATATTTCAACATCATATCTATCCAGTCAGACCTCCTTGGATGCACAAGGATAGACAATATTTGATCCCTCACTGACAGGTTTGATTCATGTAGGAATTCAGTGACTTTGAAGTCTGACACTACTTGGCCACGCGTGGCTAGAGTTGGCAATGTTACTTCACGGGGAAGGGAAGACCTCATCTTACCAGCATGCTATGCTAACTCTTTATCTCTGGAACAGAGCATGAGTGTACTGCAGCTTCTACAATAATGTTGACCTCGGAAAGCCTCTACAGCCTCTCCTTCCACAGAAACTATTTGCGATTTTCTCTGCATCTGTAAATGTGCAGACAAAAATTTCAGCTGGAGAGTGACAACTGAAATCTATATAATAATTATAATTGTTTCTTGTTACTTTGAATGCACTGACGTAAAGCTTTACAAAATAAAGTCCTAGATAGGTGCAAGGAAAAATCCCTGAGATGGCCTATGATGAAAACATTAAGAGAAGAATCTGTAATTCTCTTAAGTAAGTACAATCCTAAGGAATATACTGTGTTAAAATGCTTGACTTCATGTCTGGTATATACCAGATGGCTTACATCAAGAGGCAGATGTTTTCCCCAGTCTTCCCTTCAAAAAGGACAACAGAATTTAGCCACACCTATGTATTTAACTGCATAGCATGAACAAAAGCATATGCTGTAGAAATCACCTTCATATAATTGTGGAATGCAAGCTCTGGGGTGGTAACCTCATGGAGAAGCATTTCATGAAAATGAGAGATGAAGAATTTTAAAAATACATGCATTAGGTATGGCTGACTTCTAAGAAGGCAAAGGAGGCATTTTGAAGTTTATTTACTTAAGTTTTAAGTATTCTTAGCTAAGCTTCTCTTAAAATAAAACTTACATTACACTACTTTGGATGTTCTAGCTTTAATGAAAACTCAAAATGCATTATATAAAGCACCTTGCAGGTGACGTGGCTGACTGCTTTCCTGCTCAGACTGGTGACTTGGATGCTGTAAGCCTCTCACAGCATGCTTACAGCACTGTACTACGGTAATTTTTGGGAGGCTATAGAGCATGGCAGACAGCCTCCCAGAGTCTACAACCAGCCTGCCGAAATCTGCAAATGGGCAAGAACCACAAGGCACGTGCTATATTCCTCATAGCTCCCAGGAGAGCTGTGGCGGGAGGTTGCAGACAGTGCGGGACAGCTACTCGATCCAAGAATGCTCCGCAGCTCGAGGCCTGGGCGTGCAGCAGCGATGCAGGGTGGCTGAGCACAATGTCACTCCCTGCTCTCCCCTGTAGCTGGGGCTTTGAATCAACTGGCAGTCCCGGTGCTAGATGGCCCCATTGCCAATTACATGATGCAATCTTATTATGAGGGCCATAGCTGAACTACTTGTGAACTACACAAAAGTTGCTCGAGAGTCACAGATCCCTGTGGCCTGGAGTTTCTAGTTATTTAGATGTAATTCCTAAGTGCCAGAGCTCTGCAAGACAATGTTACATTTAAATATTTCAACAAAATATGGGGACATTCAAAGCCCTTACAGCTCTTCCACGCTGTATACGCCCAGATATTTCAATGGACGTACTTTGATCCTTGGTGACAGACTTCACCTGGGCAAGTGACATAACCTCATCCCATGAGCATTTCCAGTAGGAAAGGAAGCTTTATCCTCCTCAAAAGTCTGCAGGACTTACCAGCAGAAGCTGGAACAGCTTTTGCTGTATGTGAGCGCTCTGCATAAAGGAGGTTTGGGTAGTTTCCACTGTGGCAATCCTTTCCTGTTTCTAGATTCTTGACTTCTCAGCCAAGGACCTTCTGCCAGAGTTTCTGCTGGCTTTTACAGATGCAACGCAGGGAATGAATTTAACACATGGAATACAATAAAATGTACATCTGGGGCTTGATCCCACTAACACTGAACTATCACAAATGTTGTTAATTGCCTTCAAAAGGCGACACTGCAAATTCTTAGCCTCAAAATAATGAATTATCAGACAGCTTAAATGTATGCTGTCCCCACCTTTTACATTACCTGGCTTTTTGTGTTTGGAAATTAAATCTTCATGCTCTGTTAGCACAAGATTTTTTTTTTTTCTGGCAAATATTTTTGGCAAAACTATGCTCTTCAGTGGAAATATAGCAGAGACTAATTTAGCTTCTCGATTTTTATTTTTCTTGGGCAACCTGAAAGAAAAGGATGTAAAAAAGAAATTGTCTGTGAAAGTTAGTTACATTTTCCCCACTACTGCTCTACGATGGGGTTATTTTTACACTGCGGGATCTGCACAAGTATATTTGCAGCAGTGCAAATATTTTTGCATGGACATTTTTCTGTATATCAGTATACAAACTGGGTCATGCCAATTCATCTTTACAAGAGATTAACACATACACACCTACATGAGTGTGGCTACCCCTGCATACTCCAGCATAGACACAGGCTTTTGGTCGTGCCCTTGAAAACATTGCAGGGAGTTGTCCTTACTCATAAAGTAAATCATTATTTACTTTGTTGAGGCTACTCCCATGATGCCTAGAGAGTCAGGCTTCACATCCTGAACCTCACATATTTTTGAAATGCATGATTCAGAAGCATGAATCAACACTTCTTCCTTTCTCTAGCAGGGATACATATGACTTAGCATCCCTTCCCTCCACTGCAGAAGGAAAATATGTCTCAGCATGTTCTCCATTCACTTGGGAGAAGAGACAGTAGAAGGTAATGGCAGAGACTCCTGTGCCATCGCAACGCGAGTTCACTCAAGTTCTAGACCAGGCCGTTCACCAGAAAGGACAGTCTGCAAGAGGATAAAACATATTTAGTTTTGCCACTGTTTGGGGTTCTAGAAGGCATGATACAGAAAGCCCACCTTGCTGACACGACAACAATTCACAGCATCTATTGCACTAGGTCCAAGAAGGCTGAGCTGACAGGGACCGAATTGTCACCTGCCAGTGGGCTGTCCTCATGCCTCCTCACACATAGAACACCTGTAAAATTTATGCCATTTCAGTAAGAGCTGGACATAGTTGTAAATTGTTTCGAAAATGGACAAACCCAAGGAGAAGGTCTTCATGACTTTGGCATGCTTTGACCAACTCCTGATGCTGTCTGGAGAGGCAAAATTGCCAGAAAAGTACAGGAATTTTTGTAATTGAAGACACTTGTTTCTCTTGGCTGCAAAACTTCAGAATAGTGATTTTCCACCTGTGGTCTGCAGACCCTTGGGGACTGAAGGAGCTCACTGATGGTGATTAGGAAAGGCACTTTACTATCTAGCAATCTACAGATGTGAAATTGTTTCAAGGGGCACCCACCTCCTCTGGAAGATGTGTACAGATTAAAAATAACAAACAGCTAAAAAAGCCGTGCCATAGCGAGAAGTGTAGTCTTCTTATCAGACTTGTGTGAAACGTTTATTCAGACCAAAACCTCTCGCCCTTCCCTTCACTTTATAATCCACTGCCACGAGTCTCCAGCCCAGGGGGGGAAAAAAATCCTTGTTTTTGAAGGCACTTGTGAGGCAGCCAGATGGCAGCAGCACAGCCAGCTGCAGAGTGACCCGTGCTATTCTCTGCTCCCACAAGGTGGCACAGCTGGACTACTTTCAGAGACTGTCATAACATATCTGTCTATAGTTTCTTTCATACAAAATGCCACTAAATGTTCCACCAGGAGAAATGAAGCTGGAAGTACTGAGTATAACACTGTTCTTATTTAAACAGAGGGGGGAAAAAAACTATTTAGAGCAATGGGGAACAAAAAATCCCACTCAGCTGGGGAGATGAGAAGTGTGATGTGCCATCTGCACTGCAACAGGTAAAATGTAACAGGTAGGACTCCAGTCAGTTCAGAAGAGGCCTGCAGGTAATACCTTCTTGCTTGTGGCACATTAAGCAAAGTTCAGAAAGCCAAGCAGAAATGAAGGGGAAAGAAGAAGAAGAAGAAGCTGTGCTCAGTGATCTTTAATCACAGAGAAAAATCATAGCACTGCAAAGGAGATAAGCCAAATCAAAAGTGATCAAGAAAGGATGGCTGATGGAGGTGATAACAAACAATCATTCGGTCTAGTGCCTTGCTGAGGGAAGAAGTGCCCGGTGACAGAATAGCCATTAGCAGCTGGGAATGGGGTGAGACAAGCACCATTTTTTTTTTTCAAAGCAGGGATGAAAACAAGTACTTCTGAAGCAGAATGGGGAAGATGGTACAACCACATAAACGATCAAAGAAGACATACTGCATTAGCATGAAAGACTAGAATGGTAGCTTTATAAGATGCTCTTACAAACCATAAATTATGACAGTAACATTAGTTGTAAGAGTCTGAACTGGTGAAAGTGGAGTTCCGTGAGCATTACTAAGAAACCCATAATCATACATTGAGACACTCGGAAACAATGTGGGTGCCTGCATAAAGCGAGACTAAAATCCTTCTTCCCCCTTTATTTTAGATTCTTCTGTTTCCTTATTTCAGGATTACCTTCCAGGAGAAGAGAGTTTTATATTCTGTCCTCATTATGACAAAATTTGGGCTCACCCTAATCGTGCTAATGGGCAGTTCTAGAGCAAAGGAGAGAAAGGCTTGACAGTAATCCATAGAGAAGCCTCAATCAACATGTGCTCTGCTCGAGGTCCCAGCTTCTTATAGCTTTCGATAAATTATGCAGGTGGAGGCCAACTCCGAACCGACACTATCCTAGCTTACACAGCGTTTTACAAGAGTGTTTCCTTGAAGGAAGCATACTGAGAACTAAGAAAGCACAGTATCCTGGGGTACTGTGTCACTGTTTTTTCGGCAAATGTATGTGTTGCATGCATCGCGGTTTCACAAAAATGCCTCTGTCTTAGGAATGCAAGTGAACAGGCCACATGTCCAGTGCGGCAGTGTTCAGTGTATTAAATTCATATTTTTGTAGCAGCAAAATCATGACCCAGCAAAAGAATGAGCTTCAGGTATGATGGCCCACATCAGAACCATCCCCATGCAGAATTCAGTTATGGTTGAGACCTTCTGGTAAACATTTTACTTTTCAACTGCATATTTTGCACACTATTTACATGACATCTCTTTTTCTCTCTTTCCCTTGTTGGCTGACTTCATGCCCTTTTGGCTTGCCCCTTTTTTTCTTTTTAAGTTTAGTGGTGATTCACTGGAAAAAAATCCATTTAGCCAGTGAGCAGGAATTTATGACCTATTTACAAGTGAACTTCACTGTACCATAGGCCAAAATCAACCAAAAAAATAGTCCCTAAACCGCCTTTAGTAGCTGACCATGTCAACTCCAAGCGATTCCTGAGGAATCTCCAGCAGCTGACCTGGACTTACCTCACCTGGCCTGCCATGCCATATATATTATTTGCTATTTGCTCAGCTACTTGCAGGGCAGAATAACACCCAGAATATTTCCTCTCTCTTCTGTTCAAAGAAGAAGTATATTTTTGGAGATGGACAGCATGTCTTCTGCAAGGGGTTGAGAAGATATAACATTGCAAAAAAGAACAGTAAGAAATAACAGCAGCATTTAAGACTCTAGTCTGTGCTACGGCAGTGTAGTGTCTGAAGTGCTCTGAGACATCAGCAGAATTACTCTGGCATAACTGACAGCAGAGCGTGCAAAGAGAGGCCTGGAATATAAGACATCTGCTCACTTAACAGCAATCTTGCTTAACTGAGAAAAGCCCTAATCCCAGCAAAGAAGTCAAAAGACCTGGAAGGGGCTGCTTGTGAATAATACAAAATCAAGCTAAGGATCTCATCCTCACAACATTTCCTATTTCTCTCCTAGTGAGTGTAACATTAATTGCCATAATCTCAGTGTTGGTACTGAGCTGTTGCTAACTCCGTCGCAAAGCCTCCACGTTTCACAGCAGATAACCCTGGTGTCTATGAGCTGGACAATGTAATGTTTTCCTAACTTTCACCAAAGGATGGCACTGCAAGATTTTAATTTTCAGCCTCTGTTTATATTGTATGTGTACGTGTCTTGTGCGTGTGACTATGTAGTTAGACAGAAAATTAAAAACAGTAAAGCTTTTTTCCATTCTGAAAACAAAGATATAGTAGTTTCCTGTCAAAGAGCTGGATTATAAAAACACAGAACCAGTAAGAAAACAAGGCTGCCGCTGTGCATGAGGTACTGCCATAAAACACCACGTTTCAGAGCTGCACCTCAGCTTTGTTTCTATGCTGAGTCTTATTTTAATCGATTAAAAACTTTTTTCAGTATACAACTTACATTTTAGTGACCATTTAGATGATGTATTCCGAGCGGCTTCTGAATTCAGGAGGTTAGTGCCCTGAAATCACCTCTTTGGCTTGCACGCCCACCCTGACAGTGCCGTTCCCCAGGCATGTTAAGCTACGAGAACTTTAAGCAGTCTCCAGAAAGTTAGTCCTGCCTTTCCCCTCTGTCCCCAACTTCACATTCCCATTTTCTCATTTGCATTAGCGTTAGCTTTTGTGCAGTTGCATGGCAAAGGAAACCAGGGAATTTGATTTGGCTGAAAATACATCTGACAAAAGCAATCAATTAGTTTTTAATCTGATTAGTTCTCTGATCTGGCTTGTTGCATGGACGCTAGCACCAGCACAGAGAGGCAGCAGGGAATGGATGGCCCTCATACAGCATCTCATACTGCAGTTAGTTTGGTATGATTGCAGAGCTGAAGAAAACTTTCAGTCCTGGGCTCCACTGATTGTTGATTCACCTGACTTGCTTTTGCAGGTGCTATTTTCTGGTATGGTGTTCACAGTGAAATGCTGATTATGTAGATTGCCCGATGCTATTTTTGTGGGGATGCAATACAGCAATATATCACTGCAGGCTATATTAATGCCAGGGGCAGTGTAGGATTTGAACAGCGCATTCTGCTTTGAACCATTGCTGAAATACACCTAAATGCCCATCTTTTTACTAATACATCTGTGTCCCTACTAGTGGATTGCAGTGATTACAGAGCTAAATCTGTACTAGAAGACTATGCAGGCGAGCTCTGAGAGACTGCATGAAGTATTCACAACTTCTGTAATTTCACAGCTCCTGTGATTACATGAGAATCTTGTTTGTCACTAAAAAAATTCACAGTTAACAGGAGAGTAGAAAATATGAACTCACTGCCTCAAAAAATGAAGGCACATTTAATTTTTTTAAATCCATCATTTTTAGGGTAATGATTTGAATGCTGGGGACCTGATTTATGCTTTTCTAATCCTCAGGACAGGCAGTCCTATGGTTTCTCTCCTTCCACATCATTCCAGTGGCTGAGGGAGGAGGTATGTTTGGGTCTCAGTTTGAAGCAGAGAAGTGAAGACTGACTGGGCATTCTCAGGTTTTAACTCTGAACTCATTTTCTCATTGATCAAAAGCTCTGAAAGACACAAGCAGGGTCATGAACAATGTTTGCCTATTATACAGACTTTTGCTGGAAGCAGGTAGTTTGAGTTTTTTTGTTGTGTGTTAGAGAGATTCTTCAAGTGGTAGCTATCTGTCAGTGTTGCTATTTTTTTAAGCTTAGGTACATGAGCTTAACAGTCCCAATAGGCATATTAAGTCCACTGAAAGTTAAATAAAATATACAGCACCAGCAGCACTGCCCATGGTATAATAAAGGCTCCACATAAGCACAGCAGAGCAGCACTTACTTCTGCTTTCTCCCCTTCCCAACCAAGGACAGTTTTATGTTTCAGAAGGTTTCTGTGATGACTGAGTTATGATCTTGCTGCCTCCAGTATCAGCCTGTGTATAGTGGGAATGTATATTGGAAGACTTAATGGATGAAAAATGCATTTTATATAGCTAAGATGCTGGGTGCTCCTTTTAGATTGCTTGTCAATCTTAGCCCACATCCGTAACATTTCTGAAATCTGGTTTTTTACTTTGTAGGGTAACTTCAGGTAAATCTCATTTCTGTCTGTAAAGAAGAATTCTTTTTTCTTCAGGACATATCTTTCTCCCCATCTCCTCTAATGGTGTGGTGACAACTGAAATGGTGGACAGAAATGCATATTTAGTATGAGAAGTGGTTATATGCTACGTTGTCTAAAAAGAACCGAGAAAAAACATCTATCGGTTCACCCTAAACTATACAAAAGTTTCTTCTTTCTCTTCTAGACATGATATAATTAGGATTGCCTCCTCTCATACACAGAAAACAGTAACATGAAGCATAAAGAGTATGTGTTTGTCTGAAACAACTATTGTAACCCTTCAAAACAAACCTTTTGCAATCCAGATAATATTCTCATATATTTCAAGCCGCATCACCCCGAAACAGAAACGCTGGAATTTCATGACTACACAGACCTCGAGCATGTCACACAGCCTGCAATGAACTAGGCTTTACAAAAATCCTGTGACACAGGGAAATACTTTGATTTCTGATGATGATGATGATTTATACTTCCACAGTAGCCAAAGACAGGGCTGACTGCAGACACAGTTCAAATGGGGAAGCCGGGAGCCACTCTGCAGCATATGACCCACCGCATGAACACCCATCAGTGGCAAGGCACAGGGTGGATGCAACAGCCTCCGTGTAAATCTCCATTAGGGTGGGGGTCCCACTGGAGCCCAGCTCTACCCCTTTGGAAGGGGGCAATGGTACAGAACATACCATTTTGCACACCTATGCATCCATATGCATATATTTTACAGTTTCTATTTCACAGTGCTTTCCTTTGCGGAGATAGAAAGGAGAAAGGGGAGTTTGGGACTGAAGAGGGGAGAGGAAGAGATGCTTGAAACGGGAACTGAAAGTGGGCACAGAGAAGAGAAAAATGGACAGGAGACTTCCGATGCCAGCTGAGGACCTACAGCAGTGGCAGAGGGGTCTTGAAGAGAAGCTATAATCAAAGAGCAACAGACCAAGTGGCATTACCTAGACACAACCGCGTGCTCACACACAAGTCAGAACTGACAAAGCATGATTATTCAGAGATGAGGGAGACTACCTCTTGCAGAAGGAGGACGGGGTTAAACCATCTGTTTTTCCTGCTTACAGGAAAGTCGGCCCTGAAATGCCTGCTGTTTCACACCTAGCTAAGCTGGTTTGCGAACCCTGCGATCGTGGCAATGTCCGTAGCTGCTATCTTGAAGCTGCCTCCAACTGCAGCACCAATGTGGAGAGGGAGGGAGGGAAGAAGGTCGGTGCAAGGCTGGCCGTGGCCACGGGTGAGGCAGGCTGGACGGCGCGGCCGCGGGAGCTGGGCAGAGCCCAGAATAGATGCCAGATTTCCTGCACCTCAGCCCTATCCGCAAGGCCATCGTGTCCCCACGCAATCAGCTTACATTACAGAACGTATGGCAACGCAAAGCCACAAAGAAACTAAATTAAGAGAGTAGTGGGCGTACGTCTTGCATGCAATGTTTCCCTTTCTCTGCACATTTCTCATTTACTGTTATTTTTGCATAGGCTTGTGTGACTGAATTCCCATAAAGTGGTCTTCCACACCTCAGGCAGTTATTAGAGAAAGAGGCAGTCGCTGGGCTGATCTTTGCCTGGAAATTAGAGAGAGGCAAACTCACAACAGGCATTTGAGAAGGAGACTGCAGCACAGGAAAGGATATATGAACCACTCTGGCACAATTCAGTTGTTAGGCAAATGGTTAAAGCTAAAAAGGAGAAAAAATGAACTGCTTTCCTTGTTGTACATATAAACTGGACATTTGTGGAGAGTGAACGACTGGAGTGGTTATCAACAATAAAGGAGTAATAAAAAGATAAGATCTTTGCATTCCAATTAAAAGAAAAATCATTGCAACAGAATCAGATGTTTTCCCTAGAAGGAGCCTGTGAGGCAAAGAATTTCTCTCCAGGCAAGAGACAAATAATACGTATCTCTTCCATTTTATCAAGTATTAACCCATAGGCCTCTGATAGTAAAAGGCACAGAACCAACACAGGAATTTCTATTGCAGATGAGAAAACGCTTCTATCTTTTTGAACAAATCTGAAGAAAGATTGGACCAATGAATCAATGGGGTGGAGGGAAACCGAGCTACTAGGAGATTAACATCAGGGGAAACTTTAGAGCAAGATGACTTTTCTGATGGAACAGTGTAAGAAATTAAAGAAACAAATATCAGCTTTGCTTCCCCTTCCTGCCACCCCCACATTAGCCACATCTTTGCAAAACATACCATGCAGCATATACTGATTCAATGGTAAGGCTTACCTCTGTGATAAAGACTCTCACTAAGACTCGCAAAGCTCCAAACCAAGAAAAACAAGTATCAGATTAAATGATCCAATGACAAATTTGCAATTTTAACTGTCTAGGTGATATATGTCCAAATGTCAGAGTTAAAGGAACAAAAGTAAGTTTTCCTTTTCTTTACCATTGTTTCAAAATTGCTCCAAAGTAGTTAGAGTGATACCTAAGGGTTAATCACACATATTGTTGAAGAACTTAAAAGGCCATCTACTGTGTTTTCACTCTTTGTCAGTGCCAGGCAGACAGAAAGATAATCAGAGAGAAAGTCGGTTTCACTGACTAGCCGTAAGGACCCATAGTGGAGAATGCTGCTTTTTATAAAATCAAGAAATGTCATTGATTCAACTTCTGAGGAAGCCTGCTAATTGCATAACCAAAATTTCAGAAATTATTTGAAAAATAGGAAGAGCTTCATAATTTCTTATCAAGTATTATTTTAGATCTGATTGTTGGTTGAAATTGTTCAGGTCTGTTTTCAGCAGAAATTTGGGTTTTTTATTTTGTGTGTGCTGTGTAGATGTGAGAAAAGTATCTGCTTACCCTGGAAAATGTTGAATGTAATTGAAAAAGAGAATACCTGAAAGTGTAAGGAAGTGCAACATTTCAGCTGACCTATGCAAGCTAAAATATCTTAATTGAATATGGTACAGTAGTACCTGCTAGAAACTATAAAACGGTGACTTGGTTTCCCCGTTCTCATCTCTGAACAAGACAAGTTCATGTCTTGAACTCCCCTTGGGCTTTTGTTCATCAAGGCGACAACAGTAGTGTATCATGGGAGATGCGGTTTGACAAGGAGGCTGACTCGGGCAGATGAGAACTCTGACCTATAATGAGATACTGCAGCTGCATTTCTAAATCACAGTTTTGAGGTTATTAGTCTTTTGTTGAAAGATGATAATTTTCCTATGGGAAATCCCTTCTCCAGATTTTCTGACCAGGACTTATGTTTGTCAATCTCTTAATTCCAAAACCTATTCTCCAGTATTTCCTTTCCTTTGACAATCCACTAATGGCTTCATTCCCTTCCCTATCATTGGCTCATCTTTCTTCTTATGTACAAGCGTAGATCAGCTGAAACATGTATATCTCTTGTCCCCTTCCAAATAACAATCTGATTCTTTACATTACCCTTAAATTTCAAACATGTTGAAGAGGAAGTAAAAGGATGTTGTAGCCGACATTTATTTCAGTCCTGGGATCTAAACAGAAATTCATTACATCCCCTGTTTTTGCATTTACATTATAAACATATTTTAACAGCATTTGACAGAAAACAGATTATCCAGTGAACAAGGCTTCCTGATAAATAGTCACAAGTTCAAATCTGCAAGCACTAGGCTGAACTAATATCTACATCTATCGCATGTGTTAAGAGAGATGTCTTGAAAGTAATTCAGCAAGCTTCTAGTTCTAGGCGGATGTTTATTCTGTAGTCACTCCAAAAATATGTATGTATATAAATCCAGCCGTTGTCCCAGACTAAGATTCCTCATGTAGGTACCCAAGTGGTGTCTTAAACTCATTCCTTGTGGTCAGTCAGTATGATGAATGATGAATACATCCTTAGTAGAAAGATGACAGTTACTTCCTCATGCCAGGGGAATACCCAGAGCGGCACTGTTAGATATCAGTTGCAGAAAAATTGGCTGACCCATTGAGCCTTTATTTTTTGCAGAGTAGATATTAGTAGATATCTATTAGTAGATATTATTTTATATTTGTTTAAACATGTTTTAATGTTGCACATATTTCATGAGGCATGTTTTTCAAAAAGTGGTTTCCCGTACAGAGCAAAGGATTTGTCTAAGTAACCCTCTACTGAGTTATTAAGAGTCCAGTAAAACACCAAGATCCACTTTAAAATAGGACAACAGCTGAGCTTTGATTTCAAATAGGGAGTTGAACTTGATCTGTTATATCCCAGCTGGATGACCAGGCTACTGACTAATATGGGATAAATCTCTCATTCTGTCTCGTGAAGGATGTTCAATTAATACCAATAATTAAGTATTTATTTGAGGAGGTATTTGAACTCTCAGCTCTGCTGAATTTCCCAGCTAATGGCTGGAGAGTCAGGGCGTCTTCTCGTCCCCCTCTCTGCTCTCTTTCCCCTCTTTCCATTTCTGTACCAATGACTAGGTGGTAATTCATATGAAACAGAACATTTCCTACGGCAAAGACGGAAAGAAACCAATCCCTTGATACCCACATCATCCCCAAGTTATACCACTAATCAAAGATTTGGGATAATGACTTTGGGTGCAAGAACCATCTTTAGACAGTCAAGAGCACGGAACCCACAAAAACTTTTGCTTGAGTTGAACTGTAACATTTTGTTTGTCCAGTGTTTATCTGCTAATTCCCTTACACACTACCCAGATGCCTCCCCTTGTGGTGCATTTTGAGGAACAGAGGAAAGACTGAGCCATAATAAAAGCCTATTAAAAAATATTACCACACAAATATAATGCTGAGATACATACTGCAACTCTGCTGACTCTCCATTATCTTTGAAAGATATTATTAAACCTGCTTCCTTTAGTCCATTTTGAATGCTATATTCCCCTAGTTATTTTGCTAACTGTAATTTCTTAATTTCTATTTTAAAATATTGTTTTTAAATATTAAAAGTTTACAGTTTCAATTTTCTGCTTCCCTCCCCTCCCCCCACTTTTTTCTGGTTTAGCATAAATGCCAGCACAAGAAAATGCACTCTCAGACTTTACTCATCCACTAGCTGTAAATGTTCTGTACTATATTAAGTACAAAAACAGTCAGATACCTGGTACTCTGGAAATATGGCTTTAACCAACAGAATTGTGATAGCTCAGGAAACTATGCACTAACAATCAGCAAGAACTCTATCCTGATGAGTAACGGGAGAGATTTGTCATTGTCTTCTCCCACTAAAGTATTTACAGATGAACGCTACTTTCAGAAACAATTAGGCACCATACACTTTTGCACATAGACACGTTTTCCTGAACAATATGGGAAGGACAAACTTTTGAATTGAAAAAAAGAGAAGTTCAGATCAATCATGCCTATTTTCAGCTTGTTTTAAACGTGCTGTTTCCCTTTTTTCTCTAAATAGTTTTCTATGTGGTTGCTGAAATGTCTTTGTGAGAGAAGCTACAATACTCAGACCAGGAAAGTCCCTGGTTATTTTCAAACATCATTTTATTGAGATTTTTTTAATTTAAAAAAAAAAGCATCTAATAAGCACATCTGTCACAGAAACCCCTCATCATCATAACTACTGTTTAAGTTTTATGAAGAGTAACAGAAATGACTACATAGATGTCATGGGTTAGTCTACAGAGATCTCTAATGTGATTTAGGAAGGTACATTTTAAAGGGAAAATTTTATATGCAGAGGACTTTGAATTAATCAAATAAGGAGATCAGCTATGCAGATGATTATTTAGGTGCATAATTTTACATTGCTTAGTGTGCACAGTCACAGGAAATGAAGATACACACACAAGCCAGCAAATGCATTAGTTATGTGCAAGAACCTTAGGCCTTCAAAATATTTTTCCCTAGTATATTAGTTTTCTCTAAGCAATTGTCCTAATGACTAAAGCTGACAGCTCTGAAGACTGCCTTTTTTGTTTATGCACAGTACAGGTGCAACATGGATAATGCTCTTTGAAGATCTCTCTATAGGGCCATCTAATTTTCTCAGGAATTTCTGACAGATCCTTGAGAAGAATTCTGGAGGCTTTTCCCAGGAAATGCATTCAGAGTACTGCACCAAATCCTCCATAATTTTGTAAAGGACCTCAAGATGTTAGTCGTGGTAGGCAAATGCTCAGGCAGTACAAACATGCACATTACAGATCACAGTTATGTATCTTTGCCAAGTCTCTGTAATGTTCAGAGGGCATTTTGGAAATTTAAATACAAACTTCAATTGGCTGATCAGTTCTATCAAACCACATTGACTTCAGATAGGACAGAGTGTCAGATTATCTAAATTATGCCAGTTGTCACTTTCTATTGCAGAAATCATGCCAGGACTCTAAAGAGCTAACTATTGCTTACTTTTGTGGTCAAGTGGCAGAAGGTGAATAATTCTAGAAGTATCTGGACGAAACAGGTTTTGTCTTACGAACTTCTACTTTGTTTTCAGACCACGGTCTAGCACAGAAAGGCTAATGCCTGGGATAACTTCATCTGACAGGCAGCTTTCTATAAAGGTAGTGCCAAATCTATTAGGTAGCTTTTGATGCCACTGACTATGAAATATTGATAACCTGACTGCATCAATTAGCTGGGTTGGACAGGATCAATTTAGAAGCCTTCTTATTTCTTCAGAGGAGGCTTCAGTCAGCAATGTTCAGTGATAACTCATTCACCCCAAAGAGCCCTGTTGTATATAATAATGAAAGCCTGATTTCATGATCATTGTTTACTATGCACATAAATCTGCCGAGAGAACTGATCCAGTGTCACAGCCCAAGGAAATCTTTGCACCGTGATGGTTCCTAGAACTGCATTATTATCTCTTCTGATAACAGCAGTTTCGTCTCTATACTGTTCTTTACCACCTGAGACGGGGCACTGGGTGTCAAGTAGCTGAATTCAATCCACATGAATCTGAGGAATAACTTAAGGAGGAAAATTTCTAAAGGCTGTCACCTATATGATAGCATACCTCCTGTTGCAAGTGATTTGATGCAAGGAGGTTTCCAAGTTCAGAACAGTTGTTTTTGTCTTGTTTCACCTCTCTCTCAATTGAACATGGGAGCAAGTTTCACATATGGTCAGAAGCTACTTTTTTCAACTTGAAAATTTTAGAAAGTGTAACTTCTATTCTAGACCAGCATCTCACCACAGTAATTCACACCTTGTATTGCTGTAAGGTAGATTGCCATAATGCACTGTATGTGGAGCTGTCTTTGTAGACAACGGGTTGTGCAGAGCATGGCCGGATGACAGTGTGCAGCACGCTGGCCATGAATCGGCAATGCCAGCCCTTCTTGGAAAGCTGCACTAAGTAGCTGCCACTAATGTTGTTGCCAGCAATCAGGGTTCACAACCATTTTAGCATGCAAAACTGAAAATAATATAAGGGCAAATCTGTGGTATTGCCTGTTGACCTACCTCTTGCTGTGGCGGTTAAGATCAGCTGAGTTGAAAGAAAAGCCAAGCCTGGCACGACGTCACCCTGAGAAGCAGGAGTCTGAGCCCACACAGTTGACTTCCAATGATTTTTAACTGTGCTTGTTCCACATACATGAACAAGCAGCCAGATTCCTTTCTGTGTCCCTATGAATTGTTTGGAGCTAGAGACCAAGTGTATTTATGTGTGTTGTAGGGTTACTAGGGGTTTATTTTAAACATACTCAGATGCTGTGGAAAGGTTTTGCCTACCTAGACACACGGAATAGATTTATGATCGCTCTGCTTACTGGACAAGGCTGCTTTTTTCCTTCAAATTCTTGGTTTTAGTTATGTTTGAGCTAGGCTTTCAAAGGCCTTAAGGCATGAATCCCTCCTTTACTAGCAGTAATAATTGGCCCTGGTTGTTCCTTTTCGTGTCTGTTACAAATAGAAAGCACAGAATTGCTATGCTTTGATTATGCAGGGTCTTTGCAACGCTGGGAAACAAGCGTAGACTCCTCACAGAATAGTTGATTCAAATATACGGTGTTATGCCACCAGAAGAAGTACGCTTATTTAATATGAAAAGGCAGAAACCTAGGCTGTTTAGATATTAATTTCATATTCCCCATAATTACTGAGTGCTTACCTCTGCTCACAAACAGAGTGGTGAGTCACCTTTCAGACCTTGCTCTTCCTGTCACTCAGGCCCTACACTACGTTGCCCTTGGTTCAATAAGAAAAAAATCACTAGGCAAAACTGACTTTCAGCAGTGACTTCTTTGGCTTTTCTTAGAATGAGATCGTGAAATGAAATCATAGCATTTTGTTTTCTTGTGCTTCCCTCAGTACAAACTCTGCTGCCCTCCTTCAGTGTGTAAATTAAGTCTGGCTCTTGTGGTTCAGCCTCTGTTTAGTGTGGCTCTGTTTAGTGGCAGCTAGTAGTTGGCTGAACACCCAGCACTGTCACTTTGTTTCACAGCTTTGCCATCAGCAAATAACAATTATGCACTGGTTTTGTTAGTTTGTTCCCTAGGTGCCTGCCTGAGACTGGAAACCCAGCATTTGAGTGAGATTTTTCTGAAATGAGCATTCTTAAATGAAAAAAACAAGAAGACCCCAAAACACCACCACAAAACATTTCTGAGGCTGGCTCTTCTAGCTTCCACATTCTGGTAAATGAGAGCGCTCCGTTAGGACAGAGGCAATTCAATAGACCGAGCTAAGCAATCAACATAGGCCAGCAATGGGAGGTGGGTATTATTTTGTGTGCATTAGACAGAGCCTTCATGACAAATCAATCTTCTAAAGCTTTTCTAGGGACTGCAAAATTTTACAGTCCACAGATTTTTGAAGGGTTAATGGAACAATTATCATCATGTTGCGTGACCTCTAAGCCACAGATTCCACCGGCATTCTGTGTTGAACCCCATTACTTAAGCTGAACTTGAGTATTCACTGAGACATTTAAGACAGTCTCTAGAGCCTAGAGGTCTCCAAGCATCAGCAGAGGAACAGATCACTTTTCAAGTCAAACTCTGCTAGCTGTTCCCATCACGGTATTAGAAGACAGTTCCAGACCTAAACTTGTCCTGTGTACAATTAGTCCTTAGGTTGGGACAGCAGTTACAGTTGGGTGTATGCTAACCATGTGCTAACCTAGCTTCACATAGCAAAGAGAACTTTTTCCACGCAGAGTAAGCCTATGTACACCATCAGTTAAGCTGGTGCAGTTTAAGTTAACCTCTCCCTGCTTCCCTGCTTCATTTGCTGCTGCTCCTCGTCTGAGGTATCATGACTGGCAATATGAGGACCCTGTGTCCACTTCAGTGCAAAAGAAGAAAATTAGTTGAAATCACCATGGCTGAACATGACCATACAATTAATAATTTCCAGATGGTGCTTTCCAATAATGAAATATACACAACTCATCTACTGGCCCATCAGAGTTAGCTGAAAAGGTTAAATTAAAAGAATAAAATAAAAACATAAGCAAGGGAGTGCTTTGAGCACATCAGCATTAGGGGATTCGATTAAAGTATGATTACTGAACCAATGAAAGCATTAACTCCCTGAACTGATGAAAGAAGGGGCACACAACAGACTGCACGTCTCTTCTACTCTACATAATCTGTTCCCCGCAAAAGACTCTTCCTCTCACTATCTGTGATATCTGTGGGGGTGGGGAAGGGGAAATGTTCAACTTGCTCTTCCTTTAAGCCCTTGTAGAGGTAGATATAAGATGTTGTGAAAAAAAAAATTGCCGCGCCTACAGCAAATTTAAACAGTCCAACAATACTAGCAAATTTAGTTGCATTTTCTTGAGATTTATCACCTAGTATCTTCTCCCCCTCACCGCCCCTGCACACAAAGCACGTGCACACAGAGTGCTCACAGTAGAAGTCCTGCCCTCTTTTCCGTGCAGAGGCCCTGTCCCCCTCCAATGCAGGGTAAATGCAAAGGCTTTTCTCCTGGGCCTGTTTGAGCAATTTTTATGGAATAACTGACCTGCTGTCTCACTCCTCTTCTTTTTCTCTCATCTTCAGGAGATGAATTGCCCTCTACTCTGCTTCTTTTTTTCTGATGTTCTTCTGATCTTGGTTTCACTGCTCCAGCTCCAGACTATACTTAATATTGTGAAATCTCAGAGTGTATAAGGACAGCAATTCTTTAATATGTATTTCTGAGTGTCCTTGCATTGAAGAAGTGAATCTCATTGGTGAGTGTTGGTGTAAGAAACATGAATGCAATTTCCTGAAGTTTTGCATGAGACGTGTGGGAGCAGCAACAAACTTTTCATATCCTGCCAACCTGATTTCATACGGTCTTGGAGAATGTAGACTCTAGGGACAGCTGATAGCCAACTTGTTATTTTGTATAGCTAATATTTGTTATGTGACTTTACATGAGCAGGTCTTACTGTATTTTGGAATATTTATGTGCCTATCCCTCTGCCTATGGCCTACATCTCAGTTAGATCATTTATAATAGCAGTTCCACTACACCACATCTTTCCTTTGGAGACTCTATGGAGACTCTAGGTTCTACCTGAGTTGTCCAACACAGTAAAAATGCTAACTCTTAAATGGATTGTCCCTCATTTTGAGGGTCTAATGAGCCTAACGAAAAGTCTTCCACTTCATCCAGTATCAGAAACATTCCGCCATCATTTCATTCTCACATCAGTCACAAGGTTAAAAAAAAAAATTCCCGAAAAATAAAATGGCAACAAAAATTGCTGGGTGCAAGGCAAGAAATGTTGCTACTAGCATACTTACAAGCAAGGCCAAGGTTCGTTGAAAATTAATAACTTCTATTTAATGTCTTCCCCCCCGCTGTGCCCCCCTCTCCCCTCCAATGTTTTACAAACAGTTAAAAGAGTCTAAATTCTTACAGCATCCTTGTCAGGCAGGTAGATACACAAACATAATCATCACTGTTTTACAGAATGAATGAAGTGAGGCAGACTGGGCTCTGAGGCTATGTCTATAGGAATTGTTCTGTTAGCACAGACATAGAATAACTAGTATACAATAATTCTATACTAATAGCAAATAATTTAAAAAATGGGCCATTGCCCATTTCCTGGCCCTGCAAATGACTGTCACAACATATTTCTATCTGTACAGATGGTAAGAGACTTCAGCAAAAACAGGGTGGCCACTTTCAAATTACCTACTGGGGATGGTTCCTAGTCTGTGCATATACCCAAAACATGTCTAGGAATTGTTTGGGAGAGTGCGAGTTGGCCTAGGTGAAAGCGTGCCACAGATAATTTCACAGTACGCCTTGGCACATAGTTTACGAACACAGACATAACCAAAGGGTTTTACCTAAGGCCATGCAACAACTACATTGCAGAGTTTGGCTTGTAATGCTGTACTTAACTTTTGGCACCATCTTTTGCTTTTGTGAAAACTGCCTCTTGCCCTTTCTGCCGCTTTTCCCATCTTCGAGCCTGGCTGGGACGCGCTGCCACTGCTGCAAGGCATCTAGAGCAAACATGTTTGTATCCTCCCACCTCACCTCTAAGAAGGGAAAGAGCACTGCTAAGACAATAGCTTGGTGTTTCAAAGAGTTTTCTGAAAACCTTTAAGTTAAGATTTACTGGAGTTCCTGCTTAAGGACTAGATGATTGTCATCCACACAGTCTCCAAGTAACACCTATGTTGAATACCTATGTAATGCTCTGTTGAAAGCAGTAGGACAAGGAGCTGCTCATCATTAGACTGGAGGGCAGATTTTAACCATAAAGCCTTATATTACGGAGGAAAATAAAACCATAGACAAAATCCAATACAAAGCAAAAGTGATGTACCATATCTCTGCCACGATCTGTGCAAAAGGCTCAAGTCTGAGCAACTGGCAACTGGTGCAACTCTGTATTGAAAGTGTAAGAATCCTACAGCACTGTATTATAAGGAAGTTTAATATCCTTAGTTACACAAAGTGTGCGTACTTCATTTGTGTAATGTGGGCCAAATTAATCTCTGGCTCAATTATACCCAGTGCATTCAAATCTCTTGCTTTATTAATTAGTCCCAGAGCTAAATATTTTTCCAGCACTCTGTCTACCACTGTTGAAGCAGCAAGAATTTCATTATTTTTCATGCAACGCAGCAAATTACTTCCTACAATTTAAATCCCCATTTATCTTGTAAAAGTCGGGGGTTTTGAAGACTGTGGGAGTTGAGCCAACATTAGTAGGGCATTATATTCCAAAAAGGCTGTATGTAACATAAGATGCACCTTTCTATACACAACTCATCTACTGCTGTGAGCAACATTTACAAGTGTATTAGAGTGAGTTTTACACATTTTCTGAGCATCTATTCTAACCAGCTGGAACAATAGCAGCAAGCTGCTATTGAGACTCTGTTCATCTGTCCTTCAGACAGGAAAGATGATATAGTAAATTCACTAACTGTCCTGAGCAGGAATCGAGATCCCTTTGACACTGTATTGAAAAGGAAGGGTAGGAAATTGTAGATACCTACAGACAGATAAAGCTAATTTGTAGCCATTGTAGAAAACTTAAATGCTACTTGTTTCATCCCCAGAATGTTTAACATCAAATCACTTCAGTGCACTCAACAGCCATCACTCACATGTGGTGCAGTTCAAAAGGTGCACACACATTTTAATTTCCGTCCCAGAATTTGTGGTCCACCTGGAATTAAAACAAAAAAAAATCCTTCTAAACAAAACTTGCTATACTTTTTCACAGTCTTGTCACCTCAGGATTAGATTCCTGTAATATGCTTCACTTTAGGCTATTGTTTGAGATCATTCAGAGTCTGAAGTGAGTCAAGAATGCGGCAGTCACATATTAATCAGAGCTTAAGTTGGCAGCACACAACAGCGGCGCTCTCTGAGCTGCGCTGACCGCCAGCAGGATTCAGCGTATTGGTGCTGACCTTTAAAGCTGTGGAGGCAGGCTCTCTCCTTGCAGCACACCACCAGAGGCTTTTGGGTGGGGGCTCAGCTGATAGTGAGGAATACCAGCAGGGCATGATTTGCCAAAGCCCCCTTGGCTCCGGTTTTCACTGCATTAAACTGCCAGACGTGCTGCTAAGTTCATATTTTTTCTTGAGAATTTGGAGAAGGATAGTCTGAAGGATGGACTGGCTTTTTTCTTTTACGAGCTAATTCCATAGCTTAGTATAGGTGCACCTAGTTTCACTATGTTTTATGAATAAGCCTGCAATATCTGAAACATTAAAATATGCTTGCAGTTAGCACCTGAGATGCCAGCTTACTGTACTTGCAGGTTTGACATATCCATCTAAGCGGAACCTCTGGTTTACCTTATAAAGTACTAAGGAGCAAATCTAATTACTGTGCTTCAATGAGAAATGTCTGTATCAAGTCAACAGGACACAAGAGACAAGCACTGAATGCTTGTTCCAAACCTGGCCTGTGGAAAAACAGGACCTAAGCTAGTTAACGTAAAAGTCCAGCAATAATGCAGTGTTTTCTCTTGGGTACTAGAAATGGCTGAACGTTCAAGCATCTGTATGCTGGGCAGTAAATGAATTGTGCGAGTGACCCCAGCTATAATACTGGACTTTACCATCCACAGTGCTAATAGAAAATGCACTGATGCACATTAGTGAAGGAGAGTCCTGAATATAAAGTAGTAATACAGTTAAAAACAGTTCTCAGGCCATGAGGCAAGGCAAGAACTGATAGCAATAATGGCGGTTTCTAATCCCTAAAATTGGCTTCTCTTCAGTGACAAGCTAAGTAAACTGGTAGTTACGTGCTGAAGCATGTAATGGAACCTAGTTACGATGATGACGTTGTAACAAAATCCCATTTGTAATGAAGCAGAATTGAAGTGTGAAATTATTTCATAAGATCCATGGCTGGTTTGAAGGAGTTGGTTCCTATCATCTTAGTCTGTATGTTGAGAAGCGTCCAGAGGGAGGCAGCCCTTGTTCTGCCCCTTACCTAAACGACTGTCATGTCTGTGCAAAAATAATGAATTTTCTGTAAAGGGGAACCACTGCTATGCAATGCTCTGGTTAGTGAAGATGCCATAAATTGGTAAATAATCATCATGCTTCTTACACATTCACAGAAACTTACATCGCTATGTTAAAGACACGCTTTGAGGGGAAAACACTAGAATGTGTTAATGATTTTAAAAATTCCTACTTAACAAAGTTATGTATTCACATGCAAGCACATATTCGTAAAGTTGTATTTTTAGCAAGAGTGGATAAGTGCGGTATTTGAAAATAAACCCGCTCCCAAGTAGATTTACTATCCAATGACTACCTACTGTTACAAGTTATGTCACTCAAAACAAATTGATGGCAGTGATACCAGTGGCTAACAGATCTCCTTTTACTTTACTATATTGATCTTCTTAATATTTTCCACATTATCTATACCCAGCCTTAAAGACTGCTTGTCTTGTAAATAGTCTCTCCATTACAGAGAGTAATAAGGAGGTATTACTGAAAACATCCCCTGGTCCTTAGTGTTTGTCAGAATGGCTCCCACATTCATAGCTGCTGCTGTTTCAAAAACAAAAGACCCATTACTATAGCTTCTACTCTGTCATCTGGTAGTCCTTTGGGATTGCTCGGTAGGTAGCGAATGCAGAAGCGAGCCCCAAACCTGGCTGCCTCTGATATGAAACAAAAGAATTCAGAAGTGAAGAAATGCACAGGCGTTGGGTTCTGTGTGACCTCTCCACCTACCCAAACCGATGGGAACTGAGAACACTCTGCACCTTACAGGATTAGATGCTGTGGTATGGTACAGTGCTGCAGTAGCTCATGTGAAAAATTGCCTACCTACACATCGCAAATCTGATAAAAAGGAAAACACATCTTTCAAAGAGCATAGTGTTTTACTGCAAACAAAACAAGGTTCGCTATTTGCGGGTCAAATCGTTGTTTAACCATGGGCAAAATTATGAAATTTCTCAGTTTTAGATCGCAGCATAATTTTTTACAGAAATGTCTCCCTATTTTTGTAGCAAAGGAAACGCCTTTTGTTTCTTTAGAAATAAGCCAAGAATCAGGGGCCAGGCCACAAAATATTTTGTTTTATTGCAAAACCACCGAAACGTGATTTCTCACCAGTTTAGCTGGCAATGAGAATATTTTGCACAGCAGTACCATGTACTGATGCTCTCCTGGGGAAGCTAAGCAACAGTAACTTTGGCTGAGAGTTAGGACTATTTTTGGAAGCTTCAAAAGTATCTAGGGAAAGTGCTTTTCACTTTTATTCATATAAACAGTATCTCTATTTATTAAAAAAGTGAGAAATGGCTTCTCTTCAACTTCAAATGGTTTTGACAATAAAATTCTGCTTATATCAAGGTCTTGGGAGACACATGAAGCCTTCTGATAAATGAGGGGTTTGGATGATGAAGAGATGACTTGAAGACTCAGGAAAAGATGCTTTAGAGTCCTGCCCCTGGAGCACAGTGAAATAAAGGTGAATTCACTCTAGATCCAAGCTCTATGTCTCCTGCCCATTACTCTTACATCCAAGCATGGGGATGGACTGACGAACCAGACAATATTTTCCTTCTCAAATTACTAAAAGACTAAATAAGTCATTTCTGCAGTGAAAAGAAGAGGAAAACCTATCTAAATTTTTAAGTTCCTAAGTATAAGCTTAAAATCTCGTGGAAGCCCACAGAATTTAAAGCACATGCTCAAATGTTTTGCTGAATCATGGCCAAGGCTTCTTAAGTTGAGGTACTATCATCCATAGAACCACTAATTTGCTCAATACGAATCTCATACTTAAACATTTTGTTACAATGGAGTAGACTTTTTTTCAGGGCTTCTGGTTCATCCTCTACAGGAGCATCTGGATGGACCAGGGATTCAGAATAAAGTTAACGAGTACAAATGCTACAAAACAAAAAGCCCAACCAGAGCAGGAAACTGTGGGACGAGTCAGGGCAACGCTCTTCTAGACAGCTAAGCTGCTATTGACAACTTTAAGGTTCAGTACATTTTACTGTGTTGTACCTCTCATTCTGAAATTAGATTTCCTTTGAAGAGAGAGAGAGAGAAAAAAAAAAGATTAGTACTCAGCATAGGGTAAAACTAAGAAGAATTTTATTGGCTATGGATCATCTTCTTCACTGGTATAAACTGTCTGATCTCCACTGCCCTGTGTCCACCAGCTAATGATATGCCCAAGCAGTTACGCTGGCAGCAGGCTAAAATCCATGGTACCAACAGGAAACAAAGTAGTTTAACACTGTCACTGCATAATATTTTCCAGCACCTTTTTCTAACTTTCTTTTTCTGTCTTCCCGCACTTCTGTAACAAACTCTCTGATCCTGCAATGTCCTCTGATACTCTTGCTGCAAACTGTGGTCCAGCATGTATGTGTACAGTTAAGCATGTGCTTATAGGATTTGCTGCTTATGGCTGGAGTGATCAGAACCTGACAAGATAAATTAACCCAAAAACGTCTAAGCAAAACATCAAGGAAGCTTCACACATTACAGACGGTATCAAAACAACTGACTCTAAACTTCAAGGAAAATCAGGTTTGGATTTAAACATTGCCCCTTACGGCTGTTCGTGAACTGTTAAAATGAGAGGCCACTACGAGGTTTTTGTATCCACTGTTCCTTATCAGAAACACCAGTTTCAACTGTGTGGCAGTAAATTTAACCATTCTGCTGGGCACTGCCCTGCATTATCTTTTGCCTTCAGTTTCTCTCATTTTTAGCTTCGAAGACTTTTTAGAGGTCAGATCTGATGAAAAAACTGTCAGGACATAATTTCTAAATCTGATCCATTTTTACGTGTATAACTAACTGGAAAGCAAAAGCAAATGTTAAAGCAGTAAAAAGTGTTACGCAACTACATAATATGCATTACAAATGCAAGGGGGAAAATCTGGAGCTCATGTGGTTATTTCCAGCCACAGAGCCCTTGCAAGTGGAGCAATACTCTGGGATGACTTTTCGAAAAGCTCTCTGTGACCACTAGGGGCCCTGCAAGTACTTCGGCATGAACTTACTTTGGCATCTACACGCAATACATTATTGAGATATACTTTCTAAAAAAGAGCAACAGGAAAAATGCTGCACTTCAAATTACTGCAAACCATTGTCCTCAGAGTGTAAACAAGAGTCTCCATCCTATCCCTCTTTCCCTTGCGCACGTCTGTATGCGAGAGTACTTTTGGTTGCTCATTCAGGCCCTCTCTTCTGCCAACAAATAACAGGCTTTTAAGCTAGAAAACCAATAAAATTACATGAGGGGAGGGCAACAATCAGCACACAAAGATAAACATCAGCAAGGAGGACTTTCGGCCACCAGCCATAAAACATACATAAATTACGGGGGGTGTGAGGGAAGGGAGGGGAACAGAAAGTGTGAGTGTGTACCCAGGAAGGGATGGAGCGAGGGCTCCCAGCAGGAGCTTGGGAAACCCCATGCTGTTCAGGAATGCCGGAGCCACAAATAGTTTAGGCAGTAAAGCCCACTACACCCAAATGCCACATTGCTGCCTGTCCCTTTCGCTTCCCAAGGCTGAAAATCTAGCTGAAGGATTAATGTGGTGTGTCCGACATCCAGGAAGCAAAGGTGGCACACACACCATAAAAATGACTCTCGGAGAGCAAAAGAGGAAAAAGATTTTTCTCCCTGTGATACTGAGGTCTGGTCTATGAATAGAAGAAAGCGCTTTGTGTTCTTGGAAAAGGAGAGCTTTGCTAGATATTTGCTAGATATATTTTCCACCCTCCAGTATTCATTTCTAGATGGCAGACCTTGAATCTGTCATCCTCCCCCCACCCCCCTTTTCAATCCTGCCCAGCCTAAATGTCAGGTCACTAGTACTCTGAGAAGGAAATTCATAAATCTGGAGAAGACAGACACTTCTTGCAGCAGACTGATCGGAGGGGGAAAGAAAAGAACTTCTTCCGGTTTCGTGCCGTTTGGAGGTTTGGGATAGCCAGAAGCGGGGCAGCAGGTAACGGGCTGAGGGCCGGTAAAGTTGTGGGCAGTGCACGCTGAACGCGGGTAGTTGCTGGGCTGCTCTGCGCTGGCCGCCCCCATGGCCTGTGCAGTCAGCAGCACCGTGGCCCTGCCAATTCTCCCTGCCGCTGCCAATCTTTTTTTCCCTTTACCTGCAGACATCGACACACGGTTTCACAACCGTGGACAATTTTAGCTTAACTTCATGCACGTAAGAAGCTGGCAACAGTCTCTCGAGTACCAAATCCTCCCGACAACAGTTCTCTGAAGGAAGAGTTGTAAAGGGCTGTAGTGTTTTAACTGCTCTGCTATTAAAACCAATGGGTTCTCAGCTCCAGACACTGTCCCCCCGCCTTTATTCTAAAGTAACAGCCCTGGCGCTCTCCTACCATTTTGTTGCTGCCACTTTTTGGACCATTACCTCAGACTGGTGAAATTATTAAAAGGACTAGCAGAGGTAGCTGCTGTAATGAGAAGCCATTAAACGTGGTGACCAAGGAGCACTCTTCCAGGTAGATGTAGGCCTGGTTTCAATGGTGAGGCTGCGCTGCACTGCTGCCCAGGTCCTCCCACCTCCCACGTGTTCAAGCCCCAGCACTGCTGCAGACTATGGGGGAGACGTGGAGAAGCTACTGCCCTCCAACACACCAAACAGGCAAATCCTAATTTCCTAGGCTTGGTGAAGCTTAGAGGAAAAACTGAACCATCATCTGTATTTGTCATGTGCAGACTTGGACTTTAGGTACAAATTTCATGGAACAACGTGAGGGTTTCATCTGATTCAAAGAATCATGTGCTATGGAAAAAGATTATAGGTTGCCCAAGTCCTTCCGCCGTCCAGAGTACTGTTTTGATAAAGGGGGGTGGATCCCAACCATAGAACAAACAAAACCCATCACTTACTTTAAACAAACATAAGTAAGAAATGGAAAAAATAACTGCCTGATTAAATTCAATGACTGTCATAATGAACAAATATTTTCATCTTTGATCAAACAGAAATGCTGCCTCTCAGTACCCAAGAGAGACACAAGCTAAGCTTGCACAGCATCCAGCTGGATGGAAATACTTTAAAAAATAATCACTGTTGTCTATATAGCCCCTTTCAGTCAATGCACTTGTACATGTCTGAAACAAGAGACTTGTATCAATTTTATTTTTCAGTAGATAGTTCAGATACGTGATTTGCTGAGGGTCGCACAACAGATTAGTGGTAGATGCCATTCTGGTCCACTGATCTCCAAGCCCAAGGTGCCTTTCCAGTTCACTCTGTCATGGTATTCTGCTCTTCTATCTAATGCATTTTGCCTGTTTTTCTCCAACATAGAAAACATATTCAATATACTAAGCACTGCGGAACAAGAACAGAAGTTATTTCACATGTTCTTTTTTTTTTTTTTTAACTGAAAATTACTTTATTCAACTATTCAGAGTGGTTTTTTTAAAATTTTTCTTTCTTATCTTCACATTTTTCATCTGATCTAATCTAGTGTCCTGGTTTTAGCAGAAGTCAGTGGCAAAAGCAATACCAACATTAAATGGATTGTTATAGACTACAGAATGCAGTTTTATTCCTACATGAGAAACTGCAAGTCCTGTAAGCAATTTGTGGATGTTTGGTGTAATGCAGCAACACCTGAGTTAGCTTTAAATTAGCTAGGTGTGACAGCATTAGCACTTGAACTGTACTTGCATGGGCACAATGCTTATATTCTGTTTTGAATGGGGCGCTGAATACTTGTGGTGGAAGAAATGCAAAAATAATAACTTCATATTATAAAACACTGTCCTTAAAATCTCATTTTACTGAATGCTGCTAGACAGAACTGCTGGATGCATATGTCACGTGCAATTCCTGCTTGGCTGTGGAAGTGAGGAAGTAAGTACAGTGAAAATCTTGCCATTAAAACAGTAGTTTGATGTTTCAGAAAGACAGCATACACCACTTCTCCCTTCCTTTCAGATCCTAATTAGTACGAGACTCTGTGACAATGTGACAAGCCATTGCTGAGTAATGCACTCATGAGGATACTGGAAATACTCAGCTCTGCTTCATCCTTTGCTATGCACCCACATTCAACAACGCTTAGCATAACCATGTAGAGTCCGGCCTGAGGCACTTAACTGCCAAGCCCTATGAATGACCCATTCACAAAGTATCTCATTAAGACTTTCAAGCAGCAGATTAACATTCAGTTTGAAGCTCACTTGACTTCATTTTGCCGATTGCATTTTACCTCCTTTAGAAAACAGGATGTTCCTAAGCAGGCTTAGTCCACCATCAAGGACCATGAGAAACCAACGCAAGGTTTACCAACCACCTCAAGGAGAAAGACCAACAGTAGCCATTGTCTGATAGTCTCCTGACACACTCTAATATGTCATCTGTGGCATGTTAAGATGACCAATGAAATTTGAATGTGGTAGGTTGTCAAGAGAGCATTTGTAAACAAGTTGCAATAGTTTCAATTTTCTCAAGTAAACTTTTTAATAAATAATTCTCCTCCCAGTGAAATAAGTAAATAAACAAACCGAGCTGACAATAGACTTCTTTTCAAAACACAGAAAGGAAAAGAGGATTAATTTTTTTGTCAGGTGTACTCTTGGCCGCTGGGAGAAAAGGCCAAGCCTCTCTCTCTCTCTTTCTCTCTCTATCAGAATGTCCTGTTAAAATGTTCAGCTGGAAAGCTGCTGAGATACATGATTTAATAAAGTTGTTTTACCCCCATCAGGGAAAACTCTTATCTGTACTGTAGGTCATAAGAACTCCTTGAAAAGAAAACAGACTTGATGTTTTCAAGTTGTGAGAAAACACATCTAATAATTTTTTACTGGCTCATCAAGATAATTTAATACTGAAGTGATAATGAAATGACCTCATAACTCTTTGCTCTTGGGTTATGACAGGCCAGTCTAATAAATTAAATTGTTTTACTATCACATGGGAAACAAATCCCTGCATTCTACTACCTGGAAAGAAACACTATTATTAATGTTCAAAATAGCTACAGTTTTTCGGCAAGCAATATTTCTCCAGCTATAATGTTTTCCAGCAGAAGATGCAGCCTTGGTGACTCCCTCCCTCTGGCCTTGTAGGTGGTCTTTCCTACAGATCTAATGATAGGTCTGTCAGAGTGATTTATGGCATCTGTCCATGCCTCTGTGTTTGCTCCTCAGCTTTGGGTCAGCTCTGGTCTCCAGCGCTCTGCGGTTGTTCTTAACACGTATTCGGTAATCTCACAGACCAAGACTTTGTTTTTCTACAGTTATATTTTCTTTCATTCAGCCTGTCTTAGAGTTTTCAATAACACTCATCACCACAGGATTCTACTTCCATATTTTATCTGTCAGTAAAGCTTGAGCTAATCTTCTACCACTAACAGTCCTCTCTGCCAGCTCACATGTGCATGCATACACACAAACACAAACTAAAAATGTATGGTCACGTTACTGTTAGATCCAGATCTTTGTGCTTCATGTGCTTGATCCACATGCTACTAAAATCAGAAGGAAGTTTACCATGAATGTTAATAGGAATTTTAATAAGCTCACTTTATCTAATGCGGGGATGGACTGAATTCTCTTATATGCTACACACAGGGAAATAATATAGCACAGAATGCCAACTTCCACGCTCCTCCTTGCATGTAGTCATGCTAATATGAAGTGTTGGTTACCAGTTTTTGAGAGAAAAACACCCTGCGCTAGGCTGTGGCAGGAAGAAACTCTCCACTCCACATTCCTGGGGCACTTTGGTCGCTTCATCATAGTGCAAGCAAAATGACTCTGAGACTTGAGGTTACATATCCCTTCAGAACATGGGAGCAGCAGCAAGTAAAATTCATGGCAGAGCCCTTAGACTGGGGCTCCTTGGGATGACGATCACCTCTTGTACTTCTCTTGCTAATAACAGATCACGCATCACTTGCTGCACAGATGTCAAACAGGGCTGACGGGTGCCAAATAGGGCACCACCCATTCTTTTTTATTGAGCAATTTTTCTGTATAGTGCTGCTTTATCTCGTTGTAGTTCAAACAACCAAAATATCTTTGAGATACTTTTTATAGCTTCCGTAAAATTTTGGAGGTTTACCTAGAGTGGTCTAAACTATTTCCATTGAAAATAAAAATCTGACTTCCAGTGAAGAAACTGACAAAAGAAAGGAACTTGGACCACTGAGATAATTTTAATGAAATGGGGGAAGAACGAACTGTTTTATTTGTTTCACATACAGAATAAAATCCTATAGCCTCTCTATAGGTAAAAATTTGCCTCAGGTCAGTATGAGTTTTGCCCTAACGGCAGAATCAAGTCCATATTTACATTAGGAACACATTTACTTGCAGGCCTCATCCCAACCCTTTCCACATCTCATGCTAAACATCTCTCTGCTGGACCCAGGAAGGAACAGCAGCAGAGCAGTAGGGGGGTCCTCTGCACAGGACTAGTCTGTCCTGTGTGTGTGAGCCCAACAGCTGGATGAACATTAATAAGGGGCACTACATTTTCTGGTAAATCTGCACAGGTGTCATGTTCAGGCCTAAGGCCTAACCCAATATTTTCTCCAGCAGGGCTTCGTTCTCAGGAGCAGAATTGTTACCAGGTAGGACAAGCAGGCAGAAGAATCAAGAATATATATCTCAGAACTTCCTTGTATTTTTTCCATCAGGAGAGGTAACAAGTTTAGGCCCTCTAAACTCAGCAGCTTCACCATATCTATTGGCAAGAGAGAGTGACCTCACAGAAATAACGTACTTCAGCATTACTTTGAGTTTTCTCTAGCCCCTGCTTGCTAATCTTTTGGAGCTGAGATCATCTCTTGGCACTGGCAGAATGAAAGACTTCTGCAGGATGGTGGGAAGAAACACAGCAAGGAGGTAACATCCTCTCCCTAGCAGAGATGATCAGGAAGAGCATCGTCTTGACTTACAGAAGCCTTCTGGAATACATGAGGTTTTTTTTTTGAAGCTGGCAATGCTAGTCATCAAACTCCAGCACAGATCTTGAACATCATGAGAAACAGATCACTGTCTTTATCCTGTGATCCTGGGTTTGACTCAGCTCCCTCTAAGGACAGGCCCAGAGATCAGAGCCAGAGACACGTTCTGAATGACCCTACCAGACTGATTTCTACTTACTATACTACTTATAAGCCCTAAATACTAGTAAGTGACACAGTAACATTACTTAACCTTAGTCAGAGACATGCAGGCTACTTCACCGGGTAGCATGTCACTTTGCTCGAGGGAAATCACGTGATTAAAACAACTAACTAATAAAAAGTGGCACCAGGCTGTCACCAAGAGTGAGAGAGTACAATGGTAACAGCTGATAACAGGGTTTCCTTTAGCAAAATGTTAAAGCTCATCTGAAGAAAGAGAGAGGCATCTGTTCTGCTGCCAGTGAACTGGGATCCTGGTCCTACATCTTTAGCAATTTATGTAGCCAAACCTGCCAGCCAGTGAGAGTGAAAAGGGCATCAGGGAGAGAGGGCAAGAAAGCCATGCTTATCCCCTCCAACAACGGTCACGGCAGAAACCAATGGCTCCAAGCAGGGCTTGGGAAGGTTAAAATAGCAGGGGTGAGAACAAGAGCGAAGAGCAGCCTACAGGAAAGGCCAGGAAGCTTTGAGGGTGCAAGAGATCAGAGGATGGTTTGGTGAAGGATAAACTGAATCTGGTTGGAAGATGGTCCAACTACATTTGTCCACAATCAGTCACATATCCCTAGTTATCAAAACCGTGGGTCTCTCTCTGCACATCTCCAGCTTTCAGATACTTGCAGTCCAGAGAAGCACTTGATGCTGCTTATTTCCTTTTAGTCAGCTGCTGTTTTGAGAAGTTATGCCACATCAGTGAGACCCACAGCAAACATCCTGTATAGCACTGCTGGGCTTGGGGCTTAGTGCCTCGCTATTGTTCTCGTGTGTGGCACTACACCAACGCCCCTCGCTATAGCTCTTCCCATTTTTTGACAATACTGTGCCTGGCACCAACAAAGCTCTGTGTATTTGTCATTACTCCTACTACTCTAGCCAGTGTAGGATGCAGAGATCCATAATTAGAAATATGCCCCTTCTCTTCTGTCTGCCTCCTCTTACATCACTACCATTGCAGTAGTTCTTGCCAGACCTCCCCTTGCAGTTCATATTCTGAAATCACTATTTCTACTTTTTTCTTCCTGAACGCGAATCTAAAGTATTGCATCCCTACAGGCTGGACTCACACCTAGCATCTATTCAGGTAACACACCATTTCCAAAAACCACTAACAGAGATGGATAGATTGAAAGCAGAACATGGTTTGCAAATATGGGACCTGCTTTGTTTTCTCGTATGTCAGTGGCAAAACAACTATTAACCTTTGTATTTGTAGCATCAGAACCTTAACGACCTGCTGAATTCTGCATAATCAGCTCATGGCAATGAAAGTTATTCAGCACATCTGGAAAACACTTCATTGGAATAGTTTGGTAGCACTCCATAATCTCGTTGAGACCTATTCACTGCATTTGCTCCTGCAGTCAGTTGGAAAACATCTGATGTGGGGAAAACCACACTTTTTTCTTCTCTTCTAACACACTACACTTATCACCTTACTTTAAGGAGAACTGCGCTCCAGATGAGGTTGACTCTTGGGACTACAAGTCCCCATTTAGTGGCTGTGGATCTTCATAAAACTACCACGCAGACTAAATTACCTGCTATTCTGAGACACAGGTGCGTATGTGCTTTCCTCGGTGCACGGGATGGAGAGGTTACTGAGAGGACAACTAGTAATAATGGAGCTACTCGTGCACTGCATCTGGCATATGCAATCACATGAGGTTTTGTGTTCTACCTCTTTCTGATTTCCAGGAAGCACTAGCATTTATTCCTCTCCAAACAAATCAAAAAGATATTTAAAAAAATTCAATACAACAGAGAGATGTTATTTTTCTGCTCTTACAACAGACAGAGCTCTAAATGTGCAGAACATAGCAGGTCACAAGTAAACAAGCTGCATGAGCCCACAGAAGTGCTGTCTATCACGGCCTGAGAGAAAACTGCTAAGTATTTATCTTCCTTCAAGTGACACTTCTGTGCGAGAAAAGACTGAAAAACATACATTTGTAGTGGAGTGAGGGAAGAAAATGCATTTGCTATGAGAAAAAAAGCTTTAGACTGGCCATGAAAGGTGTCCAAATAAAAGGGAACTTTCACAGCTTGTAACGAGTATCAGTTTTCCATTTAACTAATATACTCTGAAAAATGTTTGAGGATGTACAGAGCTATGGCTATGCAAGACATCCGCTCTGGAAGAATTCTAATCCTTCTTGAATATCAAAATTTCATTTGGAACTAAAACTCCCAGCATCCAAGTTCCTTTCTGTGATGTCCGCTTTGGGCTGGATAGTGAAGTATAATTTACAATCCATTCCAAAACTGCTGAGTCTAGACCATGACTTAAGGAGACTCTGTGTGGAAACACTAGTCAGCCCTGGCTGTGATCCTATTCAGGATGGAAGAAAGGAAAGCTACAGAAATCCAGAAGACTGAATAAAGGTTTCCCTCTAATGTGCATTTTAGCAGGGCCGGGGGTCTAAGTGACTCATACCATTCTGCATTCGCCATACCAGCAGATAAGCTAGACTTTTCTCACTAAGACCTTAAAGGTGGACTGCAGGGGTCCTAAACACTATCTGTGTGTGTGTTGCATGAGCATTTCCATAGGTGAGAAGACAGTGAACTTAGCCTGATCTCATGGGTCACCGAATACTAAGTTTCTGCAATTGTAGACATGAGCAAGTCTATCCACTCACTGAATTTTCCTGGAATAAGTGGCGTTTGAAAAAAATAACTGTACTTTTAAAATTACTTTAAAAAAAATCACATTATTTGTTATGCTCTGCTTTTTTATGACTCTGTTAATGGTTACAAGAACAATTAAATAAGACCAGAAATGTAAGGTTAAGTGAGGATGTGAGAAAAGGAGGCTCTAACAGAGAGGGGAGTAGTATTGGTTTTTGTGGCTTGTCGCAATGTGAAGATGGGTCACAGAGAGTCACCTTATTGTCTATGGACAATAACAAGTGCAATAGGAGAACAATGCTGTGAGAATACCCTGAGAGACAGTAAGAAACAAAGAAGAGAGAGCGGGATCAAAGGCAAAGATGGTACTGAAGTAGAGATCGAGAGAATGGATACAGGAGGATTAGAAGAAAAGGAAAAAGGGGGAAAATGAAGAGGAAGCCCTCCAGAAGCAGTAAATTAAGGACAGAAATTTCAGAAGTGCCTGACTGTCCCAAAAAGTTATAATTACTTTCCCACTGAGGCTGGCAATAAGAATAAGAAGAGATGGCAGAGTTAAGCTAGCAATGAGCACTTTAAAAAATCTCACTCAGAATTACATTGCTTTCTAGCTTCTCTTGGAACAACAGCACCAAGCAATATTCACGGCCACTAAATTATAGCCGGTGCCTGCTGCACGGAGAGTTGGAGATGTTCTGGAAAACCCCGGATGTCTGTGGGATTAAGAGAGCCTATGGCAATTACAGCACAGGAAATTTTTAAGGCCTTCAGCGGTTGGTCAGAAGACTCATTTGTTTTAAATAAAGTAAAAACAATTATGGAGTTAAAAAAAATTCTGTTTCTCACCATTCTAATGAAATCAGTAAAAGTCAAGTCGCATTAACAAGTGGCTTAAGCTTCCAGCTGCTCTTTCATTCTCGTTCTGGTCCCCTAAAGGTAGCACCCAGGAAAAGTGCCAAGTCTCTGGCTCTGCGGACTGAGCTTCCCCTTGCTTATGTGCGGCGGCTCAGAGACGCGGGAGCGGCGGAGCGCGCTTGCCCCCGCGGCCCCGCTAGCGAGCCCCAGCCCTGACCTCCAGGGACCAGCGCTAGGCGTGAGCAGGCAGGCCAGGCTCCACACCTCTGAAACCTTTGGCATCTCTGCCGAATCTAATATAAAAAGAAGTCAGAAGTGCTGGTAATGGTTGTGCTGTGCACTTCTATCCACTGGGGACTACCCTGTTCCTTTCATTTCATGTTTTGCATTGAATAACTCAGCAATGGCAACTGTTTCAGGCACTGCTGCCCTGACGGCGTTCATCTCAGTGGTTTAGTATCTCATTTCTAATCCCTGACCTCAAATGCTTAGCAAGGATGCGCCTTCAGGTGGTTACATGGGGTGTGGAAAGGAGAGAAGAGTTCTTGTCAGTGTAAACCTTATTGTGTTTTGAGTCCCAAGACATAATTCACTTGCATTTCCACGCAGATCAAATGTTAAGTCTAACGAATGAAATATTTACCACTGGCTGTGTTGGAAGTTCAGATCCTTATGTTGATTAGTTCAGAGTGCAATAATTATTAGCTAGAGAGAAACACAACTGCAATCAAAAAGAAAACTAAATAAAACCCACCTACACAGATTTCTCACACTGGGCCCTGGGCATGACTCACTGGTTATGTATTAAGCGTTGTGGGTGGGTACTCTAATTTGTATGTGTTCCATTGTTTAGATGTGTTTTGTACGCGCTAATTCTGACTTTGTGTTTTGGCAAAGTCTTTGAGCAAAAACCCACCCTCTTGGGTCATGCTCATGCAATACAGCTGCATTACCTCACCTGACTATCTGGGAATCAGGGTGGAATCCGCAGGGGAAAGGGCTCAGGGCTCGTTCGCTTTGCCAGGCAGAAGGACACCACACGCAACCAGCAAGCAAACACAGACCTTACCCGACCACCGAGGAGCTTTTTTAACGTTTCACCCACTCCGCAGAGAATCCTTCTGCATGCTTCTCAGGCCAGGCTTTCAAGACTACAAAAATATTTTGTGCTCTAAAGCAGTCACAGGAGAAATAACTAGGCCTGTAGTTTGCAATGCATTTCTGAGCTTCGTCTAACAAGCCAGCAGGCAAAAGTATATTAAATGGTAAATGGGAAGGACTTTTAAAACTGAAGCAAAATGACGTACTTCCAAAATATTATAATGCCAGTACATGCCTAAGCACACACACACACACACACAAACATACACAGAAAGATTAGAAAAAGTTATGAGAAACGGTTAGAAATGAGACTATTTTCTTGGCATTGGGCCATCACTAACCATCTTCATTTGTGCGGTTTAAATTATAAACAGAAATTTAACTTATAAATATATAAGTAACAGCATAGATACACTATAAAAATATAAATATATCTACAAATATTTTTCCATTAATAGTCAGATAGTTTACATGGCACTTGTCAACCTGAAATGAGAGAGGCTAACAAGGAGATTGCAAGAAATGAAGTGCGATCATGAACAGAAGAATATTGTGATATATCTGGGAAGCTGCACAGAGCTGCTAACCATTCCGGTCACCTGGGAAAACTGTGAGACTCCCTCCTACTTTCACCTTGGTACATATCTCCCTGCTATCCTAATGCATGCATGTCTCCAAAATACTCTCAGGAAAGGTCTCCTAGCTATGTTGTGAAGCTTGGCAGACACCAACAGCTGTGTAAATTACTAGCACCTTAACTGGGAGTGGAAATGTAGCTTGGATTCTAATGTATTAGTACTAATGTACTAATGTACTAATGTATTAGTATACTTAATCTTGGGATAGTTCTTAATTCTGATGATAAAAGGAGCTTTAGAAAAAGGTAGTGCCATAGATGACAAGGGTCTGCTGCCTGTTTGATACCAGGGTGCTCCACTTGGCCATTTGCCAGCAGTTCAGCAGGAGATCTAATCTTTTGTGCCTCTTCCCATCATATTTTGAAAGAGTTGCTACAGAAGTTGTTTCAATGGTTTCTGGCCACCTGGAGGAAGACTGGTTGTGAGTGACCGCACAAGCCATCTCTGTTCAGAGCTGGGGACTGGTATGGCAGTAGGCTACAGCTCTCCAGGGAGCTCCACAACCCAAGGGCTGCTGGTAAAATGGACATGATATTGCTGTAACAGTTAACGCACCATCATTAGAAACAGAGGAGGAAAAAGTCTACTTTCTTCTCGCAGTTCACACGCTTGCTACAGAGTGATGGCCTATCAAAACACAAGCAAAGAGCTCAGAGGAGTCAAAAACCTCCTGCAGAACAGAAAGAGTTGGCAAAAAAATCAGGTGCAGAGCAACGCCCTGCCCGAGGATCCCGCCGAGGATGACCCCAACCCAAACGCCCTCAGCTGCTGCCCCTGTGCAACCTGGCATCCCGCTAGCAGCCTATGGCTTTCTAGAGAGACACCATGACCGTAGCTTACCTCTCTGGCATCCCTGATGACAGAGATGCCCAACTTTGCAGGGGACAAAGTCTAAATCAAACTCTTAAACCTCAGCATTCCACAACTAACGTAAAGAAGGTACTTAACACACCAACATTTCTTGCTTCCCTTGTTTACTTCACTCACAAAATATGCAACTTTCTTGACCTTAAGTACACTCCTAAGGAGTGTTCAGGCTGAAAGGGACTCCACATCAGCCAAAAATAAGCATGGTTGACCTTAATAACTACTTTCCTTCAATCGCAAGGGAAACACCAATGCAACACCATTGTGTGCATCACTTTTCCTTAACAACTGCATTTGCAGAGAAAGAGCCATAGAGGTTAACCCATTTGTTGCTGGTACTAACTCAAAAGCAGAATTGGCTTATAGATTTGAGCAGGGTCCTGAACAGCCTCTCAATTTGTTTTCAAGGGGATACTTGTGGGATATGCGAGTCATTCAAATTTTCCACTACATCACAAAATGACACTTATGCCTGTTCCCACTATTTGTTTAAATATGAAACAGCGCTCAACTTTCCAGCAGCAGTTTCCTGTTTAACAAGTATTTAAATGAATGGCTCAGTAGGTTTTACCAAGTACACTTGGCAGCACTAGAGGTGCACAATTCGGAGACTAAACAGCAAACAGTGCTTACGGGTGCTGATGAGGGAAACAGCAGGTAGACGGGGCAGGGTGACTGTGCAGTCCCATGTGTGCTGCAGACAGGGTTTTCTGGCAGGTTGTCTGCAAGAAAACAGAGGAAAGTGCAGAAACATAAGCCAGGGATATGATATGGTTCAAAATTAATCTAGGGGAGGAACAGCAGGCTGCCTCCTTACTCTTTCTGAAACACGCAGCTAAAGAAAGAAGCTGGCTAGCTGCTCAGACACGGCAAAGAAGCTGAACGAGAAGAAAATGCTGCCCTTTGTCTTGCTGATCCCTGTGAACTCAGGGCATTGGCTTCCGAACAGGACCCTGAACTGCACTAAATAGGCAGGGTGAGCTGGACCTTAGGCCAAGGGAGATGATAAATTCTGCTTGCCAGGGCAAGAGTCTTGTGTCTCTTTCGTTTTCATATCTGGTGTGACTTCTGTGAAGTATATGAAATTATGCCAGATTTAAAGAGGTGCATCTCACAGCAGAATTTCATCTTTGCTGCTTAATAGTGATTCTTCTTAATTCATTCATTATGCCAGGACCAAAAGCATGTTCGGTGCCTATAACTTTCTCATTTACTTTACTATTTCTTATAATTTTACTTCATACTGCAAAACCATTTCCTGTAATTGGACCTCTGGATACCTACTGAGTTTCTGGAAAACTGGCTGAAAACTGCCATTCTGTTCTTCTCACATTTTCACTGATATTTACTCTACTGCAGATTCCTTACTGTTTTAACTGGTTGTAGCAGCTAGTATATAAAAACAGCTCTCACATAAAAAACATTCTTCCGTGATATTTCATATCAAGGAGGTTACTGCGCTGCGATGAAATCAGCAGCCTTATTTGAAGTATATGGAATTCAAATAAATGCAATGTACATAGTACTATACTAATTGTCCATACTGCAGGGAGAGAGTACAAGGTACACTTGACGTAAATAGTAGAAATAGTAAAAGCAGCAAACACTGCCAGTCCAAATTAAGACAACCTGACAGACTTTCTGGAACTGAAATTAATCAGATGCAAGTACAGCACAATATCGACACTAAATGGGTACAGTCAATTATTGGCTTTTTTAACTGCGCTCATCACTGTAGCGTCTGAGCAGCTCACCACCATAATGATTTGCCATTCAACACCCCAAAAAGCTGGGTGAGATTTTCATTTCACCTCTCCTATGAGGAAGTTAAGCTGCTGGGAAATAAAGGCCAATATTTGGGAAAACACCATTGATTCTGGATGTCTCTGGGCTGGTGTGATGCTTTTTTGGTCTGATATTAGCAGACTTGGCGCCAACAAGAATTCCTCCTTAAGTTTCTGGGAGTAAACCACACGAGACACCAAAAAGTAACTGATGCTCCAGAAGTGCTGACCACATGGTTTGAACTTGTAAGACAGAAGATGCTGTGTGCTGACTTGTCCTTAGCTCGTTTTGCACTCAGCAGGCTCTGGATACTGTTTAAAATCAAGCTGTAATAAGTTACTTGCCACTGGTTGCATGGACCTAGAAATAAAATACTGATTGCCTGCGGTCCTATCCGTATCATTTGAACTCCCCTTTCTGTTGGGCTACAGTTTCTGTATTGCTATCTGGTTAAAATACATTCAAACTTTTGTGCAGGGGGAAAAAACCCAGTGTTGAAATGTGTATTTTTAAAACTACTCTTTTCCTCCGTTTTAAGTTTCCATGGGCTGAGGCACTGTTGCTGTGTTGCTCCGAGCCTGGCTCTCTCCATCACGGGATGCTTCCCATGACGTCTCATAGCCCTGATGGTTCAGAAGATGGAAATTTTATGTAATGGGGCACCAGAAATCATATTTCACAGAGGATTGTTCAAGGAGATTGACTGACGTATATAGCTTCACTGTACTGTGCTTCCTAATCCAGAGGGACCCGCTTCCAAAGAGTAAAACACAAATATTAAGTGCTTGGTTGCCAATGAAATTGTTTCGTTGATTCATATATGACAGGTAACTCGTCTTAGATTGCTCACTATTATCAGAGGGATGTATTGTGGTCATACCTTTAAACTCCCTGAATGTTTGATAAACTTTAAGGTTAAGAAGTTCACTATTAGCTCATGCACTATAAGGAGAGAGTGAGCACGCTGATGGAGACCTGCTGGCCTCATTACTGCGCAGCCCGGCGGGCTGGCCCTTCCCCCGGGTGCTCTTGAAGCTGGCGTGTGTTTGCCTTTTGCCAAGGTTGCAGCAAGCCGAGTCCCCCACGCCGTGCCGGTGGCTGCTGCTAAGGAGCTTAATTCGGTGTTAAGCTAGAACTTACTGCAATGAAGCCAGGGGAATTATTTCCTTGTCAAAGTGATAAAAATTAGAGAGAGAAGAATGGGGATCAGGCTCCTGGGGACGGCATTCTGAAAGATTTGCTATCTGTGGTTAAAGAAATAAAAATAATGCTTGCGTTCAGAGCTCTGGCAATAAATGCCTAGCTGTACTCTCTTTTAGGTATTAAGTCTTAACCAATAAATGATGACAGATACGTAAAAGAGAGAGCTGCAAACCACACACGACAATTTGGATGATGAACCCTTCTCTCTCCTGCCCTTGGATCAGCTCTTTTGGAAACTCTGTTCCAGCTTTTGGTTTACCCATCAAACCCCCCGTTTTTTACAAAACCATTTCCTCATACGAGGCACCAAGTCATACCAGAAGTCGCCTGTCTAGGAATCTGAGGCAATCATTAAGAGAGCCTGGGTCACAGTCCCTCGGCTGACTGCCCCTCTTGCCCTTCCCGGCCTCTCAGCTGCCCTCCCTCCCTCTGGTCCTGGCCCGCGACGCGCCCCGGAGCTGGACGCACGGTAGCCGAGGGCAGCCGAGGCCTTGGCTTGTGCTCTGCCTTGCTACGTGTGACTACCTCTGCAGCCTGATGTACCTCGCGCGTCTGTGGTTTTGGGTGCCGTGACAAGGGTAGTCAGGAAACCAAACTGCCTTTTTGAACCAGGGCGTCACTGAAAAACAAAAACACGAGAGAGAAAACCGATGCATAAGAACATATCAGCACAGTCGAGACGCAGGTCTGCCTTTCCCTGGATCTTTAGCATTCCCTGAACCTAGGGAAGGCCCCAAATCCCTCTGCAAGACTGGTCAGCTGTCTCTCCCTCTGTCTCATGAATAGGGTTTTGATCAATGTTCAGCAGACTTTCAAAATCTAGGCTCGCAACCAAGCAATGTAGGTCCTACAGCCTCACTGGAGTCAAAAAGCCTGATTTAGCTTACCAGCTTCCCTACCACCCTCTCATGCATAAAAGCGTTCCTGTCTGCAAAAAGGTCATACTGGATTCTAATAACCCCTATTATTATACACTGCATCCACTTCCTGGATAAATTATATAAATTATCGCAGCCCGTAATCTCTATTCTTACAAATCAGCTTCACATCTGGCAAACCATACCTTTGGACAACACAGAGAGAGAGATCCCAAGATGAAGGTGAAATCGTTAACTAAGGCATTAGAGGCCATGCACAGAGAGTAAATGAAAATCGCAAAGGCAAAAATATGCAAATTTAGGAAGGAAAAAGTGAAGACAGAGAACCAGTATAGCTAGGAAAGTTGCTTAAGTAAGGAATTTTAGGCTTAACTCTACTGCTTGCAACGATGCTAGCCGTGAAAAAGTATTGGCTTGCATATACAGAGCCAGCAATTTTTCTATTAGTAAATTAGATCAATATATATTGTTAGATTGTTTCATTTTTCTCAAATAAATCAGAAGCCCATGATTCACCACCAGCAAACTTAAGCTATTCACTTTTGCCTGCCACATGAAAGAGAACATCTATCTTGTTAAGTTAAAAGCAATATGAAATCTTGCCAATTAAAGAAACAACAGCAATAACAGTGGTGTCTCCTCGCACAGTGCTAAACGAACGAAGAAACTGCACTTGAACAGCTAGATCCCAAACAAGCATGTTTGATTGCCGTAGGTACAAAGCCTCGGGTTTCCGTGCCCGCTGCAGCGCCGTCAGGCGCTGGGGGCTTCTGCAGCAGAGAGGGGGCAGCCACTAGGCAACCTACTACTGTTCAGAGACCCTCCCAGCGCAGAAAGGGAACAGCGGAGGTAGTATCTGAAACGACCCCTACGCCAAGTCCCTCTGGCCTTTCGCATTTCCCTGCGTGGTTTACGGATTCACGTTATGACAGCTTTTAAAAATGCTTCCCTCTCCCTTGCGACATCAAAAAGAAAGGCGGCAGGGAGAGCCGGGAGAGCGGGCTGCAGAAAAAAGGCTGGGAAAGCAAGCAAGCAAAAGGAAGACACATAACGCTCTCCCTCTGTCGTTCAGCTCGGTAACCCCAGCATCACAAGCAAAAGATTTTCAAACAGTAATGCCCTTTCTGTGCTGAGCACTTCCCTTTACATTTTTTACCTGTAACATACTGCAGTCTCAGCCAAGTGGCTTTTGTTAAACGCTTCTGTTTTTACAAAGGCTATTGTGTTTCGCTTGCTCTGTATATACAGTACCTTTTGGCCTGGGCTGCCGGTGGTAAACCTGTGCGTTTCCTCTGTGTGTAACAAAGGTAGGAAGGAGCCTGGCCGTGACCGAGCCGCGCAGCTGACCTGCCTCCGCCACGAGCAACAAACAGGCGCCGCGTTGTGAGCCAGCTTCGAAAGCTCAGCTTTGTGCCAAGCCATTCAATCCGGGGACACGCTGCCATCGGAGTTTAATTATACCTTTAATCACACAAAAGCAGCTAATTCATGCTATAAATCATATCCTGACATGCAAACTTCTGGCGTCCCATTTTGTTTACGTGAAATTACTTAACGCCGACGGCTTTGAGGCGAGGAACTCTTTCAAGTCGTTGATGTTTAGAGAAAGATTAATAGATTATTTGTTACTCTTTTAATAAACGTGCTCCACAAACAGCAGTCAACTGTCTCGTGTTCATTTCGCAGCGGTTAATTGGTTCAGGGTACAGGTTCTATTTACAGTTCGAAGCTCCAAGCTTATGTTTATTAAAATATAATTACTTTAATGTAATTGTTTTGAATTATTACATCTCCTCTAAGTAGGACATAGTTAAAACAAATAAAAACGTTCCTTGATCAGAGCTGATTTTCTAACCAATTATGGGAACGACCAAAGGAAAAAAACCCCAAACCCCACACTATAAATTAGTTTGCTTTCCTCATGTGGATTAATCAGTCTTTGTACCTGCATTAGGGCTCTACTTACTTAAACAAAACTATTTTTTTCCCCTGTATTTTCTGCCTGGCTCCACAAACTTCTAAATATACAAAAGTCACTGTTTTAGGGGCAGCAGTTCAAGGTGTGCCCATTACTTAGACGACTTTATAATAAACTTCAGTTTTACAAGACTAAAGCAAAGCGAACACCCCATATTTTTTGCGTCACCAGCTCAGCCAGCGTCTGCAGGCTCAGACCAACATTGGAAACCTCAAATTTGGGATGAGCATTCAGCAAGGACAGGTTTAAGCATTTCAGGACATCAGGGGTTCCAAAAGCCAAAACTAACTCCAAATGTGTGTTTTGCAGTTTGCTCCTATCTTTAACAATTTCTCTGCGGAGGCCAAATCTTTAATAGATTGGCAGAAAGGGGAACGAAGAGAAGATGATCAACTATGCTAGAGTTTGGACTCTTTCGAAATTGGCTCGCAGTGGCGCAGTTTGAATTCATTTCTAATTTCCAGGAAGCTTGTCTGACCAAATTCAGTTGCTCTACATAAATTTAACCTTCCAATTAGGCTGCATTTGAAGGCCTGGCTGAATTTTAACTTACACAATCTCAGAAGTAAGATTCACAAGCCAGCCTGTCTTAATGCCAATAATGGATCCAGATCGCTGAGACTTCCAGCACACTCAGTTCTTCTGGATAGAGACGTTCATCCAAAGAGGAGGGGCATTCAGTTTTGAACATATTCACCTTTTTTCCTCTGTTGTTTTAAAACAACCCTTGCCCTTCTGCAACCTCCCCAAAACTATAAAAGCAAATTAATTTTACACTTCCTACACCCCATTTGGGACTAGCACTGCCAGAATTGCACCACTGCTTGCTGCATTTTAGATATTGAACAGGGTCTTCACATTGCAGAGGCGATAAGCAGCGAGTTGAAAAAGTAGACTTGTCGGGCAGAAATTTCCTCTGAGCAACATCACACATGCAGGGGATCTGGGAATAGTGTGGTCTGGCTCGCAGGGGACACCACTGTAGGGACACCACACAAAGGTCCCTTCTCCATCCTGGCAGGTCCACTGCTCACACTGAAGGTGGGCACTACGTAGCGCTGCTTTACACACCCCAGTTTTAAAGCAATATAAATTGCTGTGATTTCAAGGCTGCCAGTGCAGCCCCTACAAATCTCACAGTTTTCCATGTTTTAATTAAACCTCCAGCTCCTGGATTTACATCTGCTTGCAGCCCTCGTGGCTATGGAGAAGAGCTTTGAACACTGATCTGAGAGCCGCCTGAAAGTATAAAACTGAAATAATTTTAAAAAGCAAATAAAAAGAAACCCATGTTGTTTTTTTTATTAAACCTCATGATCATTAAGCCAGTCCCATGATTTTGAAGACCTGATTCATGAGTTTTGAATGTAAGGGTATAGCCAAAGAACACCTATGAATTCGATCTCCCAGGCTGTGCAGTCCGGTTGTGCTGTGTAACATACACATTCTGGGGCTGATTCAGTCAGTGTAACTTAAGACTAAGCTGTGACAATTATCGAGAGACCAGAAAAGGAAGCTCAGCAAAAGAGGGCTCAGGGCTTACACCAAGATGCAAGTGTAGCTGCATTGGCCAGTGGGACAGGAGGGCAGCGCTCTCTGGAAAGAGTGCTGTGAGCATGGGGCAGAGCAGGGCCAGGAAGCTCTTCCAGAAGGGAAGCTGCAAGACTTAGGGTGAAAATGATATTGCTCTGCCCTCACCACTGCCACAAGAGCAGTATGAGGTTTCCGGAGTGCCTCCTTGCCACCACCGTGAGCATCCGAGACAAAATGCGTTCAGGAATTGCAGCCGCAGCAGTCTCTCCCCCAACAGACCCATAGCCCTTGCAGTGCAAGAACAAGTTTCCAAATTTGTGCACCTCTCTAAGTTATTTCCATTAAGAAAGCAGAAAGAATAAATCCTAATCTGGTTTGTGAATTATGATTTTGCTTTTCTGATCAACTCATTTTTGTTTATTTGTTCTCCAGTCTTTGCCTAGTTGTTTGATTGTTTTGGTTTTATTTTGTCAGTTGTCGAAGGTTTAAACTGTGGCCAAAGAACGATTTTCCTTACTCAGCATGTGTATGGGCACAATCCTCAATTCAGGCTCCTGAGCACTACCATAATACCAACAAATCATAGTATTCTCTGTTCTTTAAACTGCAGTACAATTTTGAGATGCAAGAATCAAACCCCTATTAAATTTGGGTTATTTATTCCCCTGCTGCCGCTTCACTGAGAAAGCAGCTCCTCTCCTGGGTACATAAAGGTGCACTGCACACCAGTGATGTCCAAGCTTCTCATCGTAGCAAGCAACATAGCCCCTTACGGCTGTAGTCTGGAGCCCCTGTTTGCACTGGAGAAGCCTGTCAGAAGATGCACCTATACATTAGTCATACCACAACAGAAGGACTACGATACCCCAGCAAAGGTGGCAGCTGGTAGTGAATTACTTCCAAAACGATTTGCTAAGCTTGTTTGCCTGTCTCTGAGCAGCTGTGGAGAAAGATGTTGGCTGAGAGAACAATGTGGACTAGTTGAACTGGCCTGGATGATCTATGACGGCTCATTGGTCTGAGGTTTGACAACCCTGCCACATATTTTAGTATTTGTATTTTCAGGAAACTCTTCAAAGCTTTTAAGGAAGATTTAATACATTGCCAGAAGAGAGTTTCTAATGCCATTATCTGCCTACTCATTCACATTCTACTATTTTCCTTTTCTCCTTCACCCACTGAGGTGAGGAAGGCTGGCAGAGTGGCGCAAAAAAGGGTGGAAGGAGATCCATGGACACCAAAGCCATGGAGTTGCCCCTCTCTAGGAGAGGTGCACATCAAATAGGGGTTGGCGGGTTCAGGAAAGCCCGTCTGCTTCCTCTTGGCTGGAGTGTGCCGGCTGTGGTACAGCAACAGTCGGGAAGCGGGAAATGGTGCAACAATGAAAATGTTGCTGGACTTGGTCAGTGAGTCAGAGGAGTTATCTGCCAAACGACTAGCACAGCACAGGGGCACTTCAACAATGCTGCAAACTCACATTAAACAAAAATCTATGGAAAAGGCTTTCATTTCCTGTCAAAAAAACAACATGATATTCTTATCACATGTCCAATCTACCGAGATAGACATAAAAATGTCATTTACTAAATGGCTGTTGAACTCTGGACTCAAATGGAGCTTTCTGTGTGGTCACCAGTAGTACTCTGAAGCAAAACCAAATGTGTGCGTGCTTTGCAAGATACACAGATAGCTGCGTTTCTAGAGATCTAAATGTATTAGCTTCAGGGTCCTTAACACTTGCTGGGAGACTGCTCAGGATTCACTGACTCTACTAGACAAAACCAACCCAACAAACCTTTTGCAGGAAGCAGAAACTAGGTATTCCTGCAGCTTCAGTCACTACAGCATCTCTGATCTACTGACCTACTCCCAGGGGGGCAGAGAGGACAACTCTGGAGAGCTGCTGCTGCTGAACAGCAGAACACAGAATCTGGTGTAAATCCTGCTCATAATGAAAAGGACGAAACTGTGACCTCAGCCAAATTCCTCTGTTAGCTGCAAGGCTGGGTAATTCTAGGAACCAGAATAACAATCAACTCAAATCACAGCTGTCCACAAGAAGGGTCATACATAGAGACTGTGGCAGAACAGGGGTTTGAGGCTTCCTTCTTCTTGTAAAGAAAAGGATAATCAACAAGACCCAAGAAACTAGTTGATCATCACAGAGATCTGAAACAGCAATTTTTTATGACAATAACAAAAGAAAAGCATGATAGGACTTAGTGCAGGCAATCTTCTAGTGGATTTAGATATGAAAAATAATAATTCTAGCTTTGTGCAAATATGAAGACCAGCAGGTTCCAATGAAGCAATAAGAAGTCTCCTCTAAACAAAGGCAAAACAGTTACAGCCTACTATCACTTTTCAGCAACTCTTGCTAAAAAAAAAAAGTTAATAAAAAAAAAGTGACCTTTAATCAAAGGAGGAAAGTGTTCAAAGAAACAGGAACAGTTGATACCGCCACATATGCTGCCCAGAAACTCTGTAGTGAGAAAGGAAACATCACCTGGGCTATCCAGAGAATCCATACGTTTGCTCACTTGCTGAAAACAGAGGAAAGACGACAAGTACGGAATATACCAACTGATCATCATGAGATTTTACTTTAACTTGAACACCTTTAAGTTGATTTGCTGTAAATAATAAAACAATAAAATTATTATTAACAGTAACCAAGGTTGAAATTTGCTTAGAGGTTACCATTGCTATTTGCTTATGTTACGGGCACCTTGTTTTATTAGCAGAGATGGGGTACTTGACATTATTTTTATGTATTTATTTATTAGTTTTTGGGCTGCACAATTGCTAAGGAAGTGCTTTTCAATTGCTTGGGACTGAGTACTGAGGTAGTGATATTCTGTACAACTGCTGCCCTACACATCAGTTTCTGAATGACAGACCATTAGAATACACCTTACAATGCAATGGGAGAACAGAGGAAGTACAGGAGTACAAGCTCAGGTTTTGCAGCCTTGATGGTGGTGAAGTGACCCAGCCCCTTCGAAATGAAATCAACTTTCAATTAGGTGAAATCTATCCAGGTTAGACTATTCTGCTGGTTAAAGAAACTGCTTATCCCCTATGTGAACCTCACAGACAGCCTTCCAAATTATTTCTGCTATCTGTCCTAAATGAAGCAACAATTACTTTTTTCTCAAAGAAGCTATAAAATCATACAGTTCGTAAAGACCTATATCACTCTTGAATGTGGATGGTAAAATCTTCGCCAAGGCATATTCAAATAGCCTAGCACCTTTTCTAACATCCATTATCCATACTGACCAGTCAGGGTATATCCTTTAAGAGGCAGGCCAACAATAACATAAGGAGGTTATTAAATATTATTCATTACCTTCTGTGGAACAAAATAGAAGCCTAATTCACAGTCTTGATTCCAAGAAAACATTTGATAGGATCCCAAGAGATTTTTTGTTCTTTACTTCAGAAATTTTTAATTTTGGCTCTGAGTTTAGATTGTGGATAAAAATATTTTTCCAACAAACTATGCCTTGGCGATAACAACTTGAAAACCCTCCCACCTTACTCTTGATTTAAGTGGAATGAGGCAAGAATGCTTCTTCTCCTCCCCTTATTTTTGCCACCCTAGTCACACTCACTAAGTCATAAGTGAATATCTGGGGGGCATGAATTCCAGAACTCAGTCTTCAAGAATATCTTGAAAAACTAACTCAGCTCTTCCCAAAGCACGCCCCAATTCCCAGTGTCACAGCTAGGACTCAAAACCAGTTTACCATAAATCAGGGGCCATTCCTATTAGCCCGTTTTATTAAAAGTATATATAATCAGGGAATTCTTAGGTGAAATGGGTTAGAAATATTTTAAAGACTCTAGTAGAACTATGGTCTATTTTTCAAGAAAATATACCAACTCTATTAAAAAAAAATATAGCTCAATGCAGACATCTGGCAAAAACCTTCTAACAACATTTGGCCTTATATCCTTTTCAAATCAAAGCGATTTTTTTAACCCTTGCTCCTTCACTCATTCAAAACCATGAAACACAACGTGGGGAATTTTTGTAAAAAGAAGAAAACTCATCAAGATAAAGTATTCTCAAAGAAGTATACTTTCTATACTCTTCTCTTTTCTATTTTCTCATTATTAAAAATAAAAGAAAGAAAAAGAAGAAATGAGCCAACGCCATTTCAGGTGGCCTTCCCAGTCTTTTTTTTTTCCTTTTTTTCTTCGGTTTCCATTACCAATATTTTCCTCTTCTAAAATAAAATGCCCCGGCTCATTTGTGAAAACCCAAGTGAAACAGCAGGGAAAATGATGAAGAGCTTGATCCTGCAAATGCAAATTAACTGCAGCAACTCAAACGAATGAAGCTCCTTATAGCTAAACATGCGCTGGCACGGTCTTCACAGACTGCAGGTTACACTCGGAAGCCACAGAGCCAGCTCTACACAGCATAGAACTTCAGCTTACACATTACCTTTAAACAATGGAAAAACAAGAAGTATGAAGACATAAATATGAATTCTGTGCTAACAGGGCCCATCAACTACGGTCAAAAGAAAACAGAGGCTTTCCTCAGCTGGCAATGGTTCACTTCAGTATTACTTCTAAGAACAATAGGAGAATGGTAACATTTTGCCTGATCTCTTGAGGACCTCTCCAACCTTATTTTTGGAGTCTAAGATACTCCAACAGCAGTGCAATGGAGGCCTGGAGCCATCAGGCTCTCCATCCCCCTGCAAACTGGCACAGTTACAGGAAATGATTAAAGACAGAAGGCTGTCTGGGAGACTGCGCTAACTGTAAGGCTAGCTCAATTCCAGCTGACTGTACACGATTACTGGAAAGAGGTATTCAACTGACACTTGGAGAAACTAGAGCCATCTCATGCTGCTTCTTAATCAATTTGTATCAGCTATGCAAACTCCAGACATGGGTGAGGCAAACGATCTGGAGGATGGCTTCAGGTCCGAGCGGTCATTATTAACACAACAGTTCATTACTTTTTAACTTGATTCTGATGATCATGGAAAGTATTTATACATGAAAAGTGTTTCATATTATTGATTCTTTCTAATGCTCACTAGTTGACATACATCAAATGACCTACTTCAGGAGTGACAGAATAAATATGTACATGGAGAGACTTCAGAGGATGAAGAGAGAGCAGCACTATCTTCTTAACTCTTGCCTTGGTAATAAACATGGCTAGGTGGAACATTACTATTACCACATTGGGGCTTAGTCTCCTAAGGCTGGTAAACAAGATACAGTCAAATCTGGTGCAGAATTCAGCTCATCTAAATTACTGAGATGTTAGGCACCACATTTTAATTGGTCCGTTTACTCTCTGTCTGTATACAACTAGAGAGACACCCTCAGAAGGGATAAACTTCACTTAGAGCAGCTCTGCTTGGCCAAAGCTCAGTAAGAGGAATGGCAGCTTCAGGCTTCATTTGACTAAATGCTGATGCCTGCTAAGCTACTCACTGTAGCTCCCTTTAGATTCAATGGCCATCCAGGCAATGTAGCCAGCTATGATTCACTTTAGTGTCATAAAGCCGACTTCTCAACTGGGGAACCTGGAATGACTACGTCAGCATCTCAGCAGAGACGAATCCCATCCTCTGTGAGCTGCAAGCCTTCTCCTAGCCTACACGGCCACCCCTGGGGTCAGTGCTGTGCTCCCAGCAGCCCAGCGAGCTTTGATACACCTCACAGACTCCAGGAGCTACAGCAGCAGGTAGCTCACCATAGCCTGGCTGACAAAGGATGCACGGGGCTTATAGCCCACATCCTTACAGCTACCGGCGTACAACCTACTGTTAAGACCATTTGTGCATGCCGACTCTTGCTGCACCCACTCCTATGTCTGCGCTGTGCATGTGCTCTTGACTGTCCCTTGTGATTATCCATTACTTATCCCATTTATTTTAATCTTCTGGATCCCAATCTATTACTTTGATGGTATGATGACTAGGAAAGACATACCACAGGCTTCTTTTAGGTCTAATTATGAATGGGATTAGCTGTTAAATGGAAATCTTAATTGGCAGGATTTCAGATAAAAAAGCAAGCAAATTTCTGCTCTATTGAAAGCAAAAGTTAACTGCTCAGTATATTTATTTCATTACTGATAGCAATATAATTCTATAGGCGGATATCCCAGCAAATTCTAAGAGACAAATTACCTTAATATGGAACACTTAAAACTAGCCTACTCAAAGTACTCTCTCCGATTCCACTGATAGGGCCCTTTATGAAAAAGAAACTATATAAAACTATTTCCACTGCACAGAGGTTATCTGCAGAAGCAACCTTTTATCACAGCTAGAGATAGCTTAACTCTGTGGAAGTGTATCAATAGAAGTGGCAGGTCAGATGACCTAAATTTTAGCAGAATATTAACAGGAAGCAGATAGTCAATCTATAAATGTGTCAGTAGGTGGATGTATTATTGGCTTGAACAAAGTTTCAAAGAACAAAGTTTCACCTCACCAGTCAGATGAAGGGAATAGGCAATTTCCCTTTGGAAGCCTTTTATGAAGTGATCTGCTTAGTGACTTGGTATAGACAAGGGGCTGACCCATTCGAAATAGCGTTAGGGAGAAGGGAAGAGGGCCAACCAAGACAGAGTAGGAAAAAAAAGAACATTTTAAATTAAATAATTGAGTGTAAAAAAGATAAGGGAGGAGAATAGTTGGTGTATCATAGCGGCTTGGTTAGGTTTTTTGTTTCAGTGTGTGCGTTAGTGGGAGAAAATCAGGAGCCGAAATTGTCTCTGATCAGTTGGACTGCAATGTATGGTATACTGAGCGAGTCCACAGCGGTGGGGAGTACAGGGCATTTGTTCTCGAAGAGTTACTGCATTCTCTTTGGCCCCGACATCACCATCCAAACTGCAATCACCATCTAGAAATTTATACCTCACAGCTAACTACTGTTTCAGTAGAGCAAACACAGCACTATTTCTTACCAAGAAGACAGCTTGGGATAATATGCAGCTTTTAAAAGACTTGTGAGAGCCTGCATATATGATAATGTATTGCTGGCAGCTTGTCAAGGAGACAATTGCAAAAACCATTGTGTTGTTTTGAGGAAGAGTCAAAGATTAAAGTTTGGCTTCTGTGGCTTGATGAAGAACTGACACAGAAAAGAAAATTATGAGGCCAAGTACACAGCTGATACAAAATGACCAGCATTTTGTTTGCTTATCGTCCAAACAATCACTCAAGATCTCTTGCTTACTGAAACAGTTAAAAATAAAACCTCGAAGAACGTTTAAAGCTGGCCACAGGCATTTCACGGAAGCTGGTGTTTCCCAGCTCCCCGTAAGCCATTAGGGCTTCCCTCCTACACCTCGACACGCTTCAGATAGAAACAGCTGAAGGCACTACGCTTTTACACAAGAGGATATTTACATTAGGCTTTTTTTTTTTTTTTTAATTTTTATGTACAACTTTCCCACTGGAGGTAGCAACCTCCAGTCACGCTAGGCAGGGCCCTGGGCAATTTAAGCGCTGCATCATGTGTCCCTGCTGAGGACGTATCCACTTGAGAGAGCGGCAGCTTCCCGGGGCCTGCCCAGCCCATGATCCGCTCCGCACTGCTGCAGGTGCAGGGTCATGGGAGGCTGCAGGGAGATGAGCCTTGGAGCTCAAGGCATCAGCCCCGGGGAGCTGGTGAATCCTCAAGGATACTGGCTCTGCCAACAAAACCGGCCCCTTTTGAGGTGCTTCTGTTCCTTCAGACACTAAGTCCTGGAGCAATGAATGCTATTTTAAAAATTGGTGTAATTATTCTCCAGTACAGCAGTCACAACATATACGATATTGTTGCCATCTGCAAGGACCAGCAACTAGGTTTGAAGGCAGGCAACTGTGCAAAGTCTGTTCTTAAGAGCTTTGAATCAGTCTGCGTAGTTAAAAACACATGAGTCAAGACTGTCTCAAGTCTCCTCTCTACAATTTAAACAGTATTTTTATGGTATTGACTGGGCAATCTCTAGGCACAAAGAAAACCATCACCAAAGCTATGTCTAAACACATGCACTTTTCTATCAGTTTATCTGCTTCACCTTCTTAAATAACATTATGAGGCACTACAAACCTGCTGACCTTTGCTGTTCTTGTAGCTTAGCCACAGCAGTGACCTGACACGAGGGCAGTTTTAAATATTTAATGGGGTACCCCATCCTGGCTCATGCCCAAAACTTTTTTCTAACCTTCTAAGGAAACCTAAGGAAAGCGGAGGTGAGCTCCAGCTCACTCAGGCTAAAAAGGCGTGGGCACTTTGCAGCCTCCGGATAGCTGTATCATCTCTTTTATTACTCCAGAGCAACTATACAGCAGATGTGGCAGCCATGACTTCTTCCACATACTTGGACTAAGCAGAAGGCGGGTGAAGAACTGTTGAGAAACTGCAGAACGCAGATGCTGCTCTTGGCCTGACTGACTGACTGCTACTCGTGCACTTGCTCTGAAACTCCCCAAACCTCTTGACACAATTTGTATGCTTCTGGCTGAGAAGATTGGGACAAGCCAGGTAGAAAAAAAGAGGAATGCGGGGAAGAGACACAGAAGAAGGATGGAGGTCACGAATAGAAAGAAAGCATAAGGGCTTTAGGGAAATAGGAAGAAAAAGGATTAATACAGTATGCAACATGAGGGAAAGTTAAGTGGAGGGAAAACAGACATTGGAAAAGACTCAAGAAAGGAGAAGAGAAGGAGGTAGGGACTTGGCAAGGAAGATAAGTAGCATTAAAAAAAATCTACTGCTTTTGTTATCTTGTAGAAAAAAAACTGCTGCCAAAATAAGATAATATATGCATTAATAATGATAACGATAGCTAACTACGTGGACAATGCAAAGGTGAAGAGGAACGTGCCAAAGAACGTAACGCAGGCTGAATGCCAGGTACCTAGGAAACTCCCAGGAAGAAAATCTAGCCATTTTCCTAAAGCAGAATGCAAACTGCTTGAGGCAACCTGGGCAGAAAGTTTGGAGCAGAGGCAAAGCCCTCTGCTCACCCGTGAGGAGAAGGAAGGGCTGAGCAGGTCGTCAGGGAGAATGGGCAGTTCCCAAGGAATACTGTGGGCCAGAGAAACTCGATTGCCTTTGGAGTTTGCATGCTGCTATCGGTGATAATTCAGTAACACTTTTATGTGAATTTCAGGTGAGTTCAGTGTTTGGAGGTAATACGAACCAGCGCATGCAGCACTGCAGCAGAAAGGTTTTGGTGCTATTCCTAGCTGGTACCCTGGGCAGAACTAAGCGTGTGAAATTCCTTGCCTACTCCTCAGTTCCTCATCTGTAAACCAGGTAGTGACAGTGACTGATTCGGCAAAGTACTCAAGATCCACAAGACAAAAGCACTAAGAGCTGGGTGTGACTGAAGTTACGCTGTGTGGACAGAATTCATTTCTTTCCTTCATTTTCAAGGCTTCCACGTGTGTTCTAAATTCCTCTTCTGTAGTTTGGTACTCAGACCACGCCAATAGATTTATCTTCTTACTGACTTCTACTTTATCAAAATGGTCATGCTTTATAGCCTGGTTTTAACACAAAAGAGGGAAGCACGTGGAGTCCTGTGAGAGAATCATAGAAATGTAACCTAAGGACCCAAACCCCAAACTTTCCTTTTAATGTAGGCATAATCTTATAATTCCTTTTACTCTACCTCAGGAATATATACTGTATTGCATTGTGCATTAGGGATAATGTTGAGAAATTGGAGGTCATCTTGAATATACAGTGCAAATCCCACATCCAGCTATATATATGAATAGTGCAAAACATCATAAGCTGCGTATAACTTGTGTTAAGTTTTAAATTTGGTGACATATTTTGCTACAGGTTATATTATCCTAGCATTTTGAACATATCAGCATGCCAGGAAGTCTATTTTTAAAAACTACCTTAAATATCCTCACCATTATGTACAACCACCTACCAAGACCTCTCTTAACTGTGGCTGAGACTTCTACATACTGTCGGAGACCTAAAACATCCTGCTTACTAGTCCTTTATATTTGTAAGTATTAGTGAAATCTAGCACCCTCAGCTTATCTTTTACAAGTAACAGATAAACTCTTATTTACATTCATCTGTAAAAACAGAGACACGTTCACCCCAATAGCTGCTGCCTTTAGTAGGATTTTTCCTAACTGTGGCTAGCAGCCTCTAGCAGGAGTATCACATTCCCCTTACATTGTAGGAGAAGAAGCGATAAACGTCTACCAGCAAAACAAAGATCAGTCCTGAAAGGGGAAGATGGCACTAAGCAAGCCAAATAATAAAGACTCAATAATATGTTTGTAATTAAAAAGTTACGAGTGACTTCCAGATATCAAAGAGGAAGAAAGTAATTGCTTACATTTGGCTTGATTTTCAAAGTTGCATTGTACTCACAGGTTCTTATTGAAGTTGGTGTAAACTGTGGGTATGCAGCACCTTTGAAAACCTTGCCAAAACTGCCTTTAGACTGTAAGCTCCTTAGGGCAGAGACCTGTTACTCATTTGGCAAATTGTATTGCATAGATCCTTTGTCTAAACAGGGCTGTTTGCAGAATAATAACAATAACAGATAACAGATTTCTGCTGGATTTCAGAAATATCTGATGTGGTTCTACAGCCTTCTTATTAACACAGTATTTCAAAACATTAAATAAACACCCATTTTATAGGCAAATCACCAAGGAAGTATGACCAAAGGAACCTGGCTGAAAACACCTTAGAAACAGAGAAGCATTTGTCTGGTCAGACTTGGAACTTCCCTTTCATCGCACATTTCAGTTTTAAATTATTTGACTCATCGGCTGTCAACTGGGAGCTTTGGTGAACAGGTAGCCCAAGAAATATGCATTTGCCTGCAGTTATTTTAGACCATGGAATCTGATACATGTAAGTACATACATCAGTGCACACACCCTCAGCCCTGGGGATGTTGCTACACTCCCCTAATACATGTGCAATCGCTTTGATTACCCCAGTGACAGCTACAAATGCACATTGACTCACTCTGCCTGGGAGCACGAGGTTTCAAATTCAAAGGGTATCAGCACAGCAGCTATTATTCTTTGGTCTTGCTTCAGAAATCTTACTCAGTTTAGCAATACTCTGCTTTCAGCCTGCCCCAGCCATAACTTGGCATGGTATTTTGCAGTTTAAATTAACAAAGCAGCCTAATTACATGCCTTCTCAACACATCTCTGAATACTGAGTGGTGACAAAAGCAGTGCTCTCACCCTAAGACTGAGAAAGACGATGCAAATAGCCCACACCTTTTCAAAACTGTCTCCTTACTTCCTTAAGCCCTGCTTTCCCCACAGCTGTAGCCCATCTGTAAAAGGAGGATAATGATATCCACTTTTCTGAAGGCCTCAGAGACAGGTGAGGAAGAGTCCTACCCGTGGAAAGTACCTTATAGCCTTACAGGAACATCTGCTGCACCGGTGAAGTAGCACCACCAGGACGCCAGGTGCTAGCTATGTCATCAGCCGGCAATGCAAACCCCCTTTTACAGTATTATTTATCCAGAAGATAGTTATGAAAAAAGGAAAGAAAACTAACCAGCCCTAATAAATACCAGCCCTTTCAAGAATGACTTTGAAAGCTGGTTTTCTAGGTATCAGACGATAGGACTCATAAAGTTAAAACATGCACTGACTTTAATGAACCTGGTCAAAAGTGCTGTCTAGAGTGTTTATTTATTCATTAATTTTTACCTGAGCAGACAAAGTAAATCTGCCCTTGGTTTTCATAAAAACCTTTCTAGCTACAATTCTATTTAGTTTAAATTGGCATCCATTTGATTCCACCTGGAAAGCCCAGCCAAATGCAATTAATGTCATTGAAACTCCTGGAGTTCACTTGAAAAAAAGAACAAAAGAAGAAAGAGGAAGAAAAGAAAAGTTTAAAAGCCTGAAAGCCGACAAAAAGAATTCCAGGGCTCTCAATCTGAAGTTGTTCCCATCTTTCACTTTGCAAGAGGGATGGGGTGGAAGGGAGTAAATAACAATAATGTCAGGGACTGAAAAACCTGGCGGTGGAGCCCATTTTGCTTGGCTTATTGGTTTTCCTCCTTTGCTACAGTACTGTGTTTCTCAGATATTTATTTATTTTGGTCGAAACTTCCAAGCAGCCCAGCTAAAATCCTTGCGGAGCCGCTAGTTACTCGCCAAACGCCGCGCAGCTTCCTCTTCCCTCCTTTCATCCGCCTGAGGCCTTCATTTACTATTTATAAGCGGAGCGTTTGACGGGGTGTTTGTTTCTCTTGCGTAGGGCGAGACGGAGCCTGCGCGAGTCGCCCGCGGACGAATTGCACATGAACTTCGCCCGGGAGCCAGAGGAAAACACGCAGTTTCTATCTCTTGGCTCTTTCATCGGTGGTAATTCCACATGTTTCTCCGAGGCGCAGACTCCTCCCCGAGGGAATCACCTCTCCTTTCGCTATAAATCAGGCATTACTGGAACTCCAGCCGCCTGGAAACAGCCCGGCTGAGCTAACTCCCCTTCACTTTCTAAAACGGTGCAGGCTCGACGGCCGCAGGCTGCCTACGGTCAAGAGACAAAGTTAATTTTGCTCACAAAAGCTTTTGTAGCTTATTACAGAAAAGCGGCCCGTAAAAATATTGCTAAAATCTGACTGTTTTGCAGAGGTTGCCACAGAAACCTGTAGAGCATATAATCCAAAATAGGATGTCTAGACAAACTCCTACTGTCTGACCTTTTATGTATTTCCTAATCCAGCCAATCTTGCCAAGCAAATTGGTGACTAAGCAGCAATTCACTTTACACTGTGTCATAAAGGCCTGACAAGGCCCAGGTCACAGTTATAAATTTCAGCCTGGCTACTTCAGCAACTCGCAGCTTCCTTCAGCCGCACAACTCCCGCGGGGCTGCTGGGCTGTGATGTGTGCTCTGGATCATCATGAAGTAATTTTGGGGCTGTAAAATCCAAAAGCCGCAGCTCTGCTGAGAAACAGAGAGCACTTTCATCCAGGAGGACCCCAGAGTTTACATAAAAACCGTAAAAGGAAGGCGGGAGAAAGTCTCGGGCGAAAGCAAAATAAAAGGCAGCGGCGCTGAGGCCTGGAGCAGCCGTCTCTTTCTGGGGGGCTCAGACTTGGCAGCCCTCCTTCGCTAAACACATTAAGTACTAACTGAGCGCAGTTAATAGCACTAACACATGCTAATCGCAGCGATTCATAAAGTGCGCTCTGCTCTGGGTTCCCCTTTCCTCCTCCCAGGAAGAGCCGGCTTATTTTCGTTTTTAGAAGGGAGCCCTGTGCAGAAAAGGCCAGCTCCAGCTTTTCCGTGCTGACACAAAATGCATAAAATGCTCTTCAACAGTATTTCGTTTAGCAAAATGTTCAGATTCTTCAGCCATGAGGCGGGAAAATGGCTTTAAAAAGAGGGAAGAAGGACGGGGACGTCGACTTAGTGTTTGATACCTTTTAAAATTTTGTGTTTGTTTAGACATATGCATTTATGTATATCTAATGCATATGCACACACACACATATACCTTTGTATACCTATAGATGTAAACAGATGCAGAAGCTCGTAAAAGTGAAGAGAGTATACAGGAGAAAGAAACGCAAGCAGTAACAGCAACTTTTCTTTTTTTTTTTAGTTTGTTCCACATTGCCTGTTTCTCGCTCCCCCCAGGATCAGGATTTTGAGCCATGCTTAGGCTGAAAGTAGTACACTTGCCTTGGGTCGGAGTCTTAGGCAGAGCAATAGGGTCTATGCTTCTGCGATAAGTTAATCCCAGCTAAATGTTCTGACTAGTTTAAGGAAATTTTGTATATGCTGCAGGGCTAGGGCTATGTAAGGCATATATTCTTACACAGAAAGCAAGCGAGAGAAGAAGAGAGAGAGAAAAAGAGAGGAGGAAAAGAGAGCTATTGTCAGAAGAAAATGGGAGGGAGGACCCCGAGTATGTAAGGAAAGAAAGTGAAATAAATGACAACTTGATCAGCATGTTAAAAGAATCATGTGCTGTGTAGTACTATATAGTGGTAATTATAGGTCGTGTATTATACAGTGGTAAGAACTAACGACTTAATATCTGGCCACTCCATATAGCTTGCTTCAGAGAGGTGTTGGATTTTATGTATATTTTCTGTGAAGTTTAATTTTCCATGTGGTATTCAGTCAGGAAACGGAGAGCCCCTTAGGTGGGACGCTGCGAGGAACGCTTCCGAGGAGGATGTGTGCTCACATGTGCCGGGGGGAGCTCCTAGGGGCTAACGTTTCATCTCCTGAGCTGCTTACTTCGCTTTACACACAAGATGTTGTTTCTACCTTCGAGGTTTCATCTTTAAGAGAGATTCAAGAAAAAATGGGAAAGAGTTCTGAAACGCGTGGAAATGCCTGGAAATGTACAACAGCTTATTGTTAATTAGAAATCAATAGGGGGCACACCAGAAAATGCTCTGCGTCGAATCCACATTTCGTATCACTGGTTAACAGCTGGTCCTTTCATCTGGGAGTTCAAAAGTTTCTTCCTCAAAGGGCCGTTCCTGTCGGCCCGCCAGTGTGGACCACGGGAACGAGCAGCGGAGTCAGACTTTCATTCCTCACGCTTTAGGCCAATTCCTTTACCTCTCCGTGTCTTTTCTTTCTGCGCCGGACCTCCCTCTGTCCTGTTCCCTCAGCTCCTCAAGGCTGGCAGTTCCTCTTATTCCGTGTTTGTGCAGCGCCTACCACAACGAGGCCCCAGTGCAGAGGCCATTAGGTGCTACCACAGACAGATGACTAAGCCACCACAACTGTTAAAATCTGACAAGTTTCTCAGCTCCTGAAAATTTGTTTCCTAATAGGAAGCATTAGGCACCACACGCTTTGTATGTGGAGCTGGCAGCTCTTCCTTGTTTTGTGTATAAATGTACAAAATCAAAACAGCACTAACGCTCTAGGCTGTGAGCCGTGGGCAAGCATAGAGGATATGATAGTGGGGATGACATGGAAGTCATGAAGGTCCAGAAGGGGTACCAATTAATTAAAAGGATGCCTATTAGGAATTCCAGTAGGACAGAAATAGATAAAGTAACAAAAGAGGCCTCAGCAAAGTTAGCAGTCTTACATGAAAAAAATCTGTAAGCACGCACAGTATGAGACTGGATCAAACTTCTCACATCGGAAATTATACTTTGCAGCTTTTTCATAGCAATCTCCTGACAGCATTTTGCTGCCCAGATGGTGTTAGGGTTCCTCACCTTTGCCTGAACCAAAAGGACTTAAGCTTGGCATGGTTTTCTGCTTCGGCGGCTTTTTAGCTTGTGGTGATGGGGAGCTGTACTCTGAGAGCTAAGTTTACCTAGGTTAGGTGTACTTAGTGTAGGTGTCCCTACACTGCTGGTGTAGCTGGCAGCCCATACAATGCACTCAGTGAAATCATTTTACCTCCTGGCTGCAGAGGCAGAGAGCACCGTGCACAGGCCACAGCGCGACAGGCATTTCTCAGGAGTGCCTTGGCCGTGGCACAGCTGGGCATTAACCTTCGCAGCAGAGCAAGAGCTGCAGTCCTTCCGCAGGGGCAAAACAGAAGAGGAGCTCTTCTGCCCTGCTCAGTGGCCGCTTTGCAGGGTAGGGAGACACCAGATCCTAACGGAGGTTACATCACCTCTCATCCCCACTCTGCTGTTCTCCTCAAATGGGCACTTACATTTGTTTGGAAAGAAAGCTTGCTGTTCTTTGCCAATTTAAACACAATTATATTCAGCCATATGGTTAGATTTCACTGAGAAAATGGCAGTCTGATCTCTATATACACCCCCCAACATACAGTTTATGTCTATATGCACACAAACACATAAATTACGTTCATTTATGTACATGTTCTGCCATATTCTGTAATGTAACAGTCAGCTGCACCACTCTCCCAGCCTTGAAAAAGGATGACTTACTCTGACATTTTTTAATGTCTGAGCAGTGGTGGTATGTGTTGCTGTCCTACCAATACTGGCAGGCTTTCATCCAAGCACAGCACTCATCACCATTCTCTGTTCCCTAGTAATGGTCACGCGATGGTCCGGTTAAGACATAACACTCCTCTGGAAAATATGTATAAGAGAAAGGCAAAACAACATGCTGGGGCTTTTGCTAACTCCAGAATTAACAAGCTCATAGTGCTCAAGGATCTATGACTTATTCTCCATTTTTTCTTGATTCATTTTCTTAAAGCCCAACAGAAAATGCAGTTGTGCAAAATGCCATGGTATGCTTTACTACAGAAAGCATAAAATGCACCCTGATGTATAAAGGGAGTGCATCTTTATATTTTAACATAATAGTGAAGCAGGTGGCCAGCAGGAACAACCGGCATCATCAATCTTTCTCCTCTTTTATATCTTAGAGAAACAAGCCTAACACATACTGCAAAGTTGCAAATTTTATACGTGGCCTATATAGCTCTGTTTCCTGTCACTGCTAGCCTCATCATTTCTCTTCCGCTCCCTCTATTCATTTATCACACCAGCTTGTTGCATCATGTAATAATTTTGATTTTCAACTCCAGAGGAGGTAGCTGTCTCTTGGTATATATTCATAGGATGGTGCCTTGGTCTAATGAGAATGTCAGATGAAAATAAGTAATAGAGAACAGCAAATGCCAGCATGAATGCCAAACGGGCCCAAACAGAAACATCTTGGCTTCTTTTTTTTTTTTTAATTGGGCAAGTAACAGTTTTTTCCTATTTAAAAAATTAATTTTCCATTCACAGGCAAAGGCAACTCATGCCTCAGTTTTTGTGGACTCCACAACAATCCGCTGATCTGTAGTACTAAGTGATATTACTGTTGCTTTGGACTAACATTTCATTAGACAATGATCAGTCCAACCAACCAATGCTGACTCCATCCCACAAATAAAGGCAAACTCCAAACTGACTGGAACTTAGAAATCTTATGAAGATGCTAACGTTAACTGCTCCCCTGGGACACTTCCGAGCTGTCTGCACGTTGAGCTGATCTCACTTTATATGTTCTCCCCGTCTGAGCAACAGCAAACTGAAGGCAATCGAGTCAGCAAAAGGGAAGCAAGCCTTGAAGTGAATGCAAACAGACACAGTACAGCACTTGCCATTAGTTTAAGTTTCATAGTTATAACCACTCCTGTCTTCGTAACACCATTAGAGATTAAGTGTCTTTTGTCTGAAACTATGTGCCTTTATCCTGTGAGACTGAGGAGAGTCTCATGCAGATTATGTATCATCCAGCTGAATTGTTCCGGTACTTTTTGATATAGGTCAGTAGCAAGCACACACATTTCACCCCAATATCACGAAAAGGACTAGACCCAGGGGCTAAACTGACAAGACTCAAGGATGACGAAATCTGCAAAATAACCTTTTCCCTTTGAAACATCCAACATCTGCCACGGATCTTTCAAAATCTCTCAATCCAATCTGTGTCATCACCATCTGCATTCTATAACTCTTGTGTTACCATGCAAACAACAGGATCATCATGTTTTACAGGACAATTCCCTGGTGAGGAAATCTATTTGATCTTTGGCCTTTTTGTGTGTACAAGTTCAGGATGTTTATCATCGCTTTATAAGGTACTGTTAACGACACCATTTCTTAAGAGAAAATCTCTAGCCGTAAACTTGCTTATGCCAGTGCCATGCACACTGATGTAGTCAGGGTCTGCTAGCTGAAACTTTTAAGGGAAAACAAGAAAATTAAAGTTTAAAAACTGGCACACTTTGTGGATTCAGAGAGTTTAATAACAGCTTTGATCTGAAAGAGAAAATGGAAAGAGCAACTTTTCTATTCATTTATGAGCAAATTATTAGTCATTTAACCACTTTTGATCTTTGACATGAATACATAACTCATTGAAAGGGTGATTGGCATCATTTTCCTTATGCTGCAACTAACTGCCATTAGCACTGCTTCTTGCAGAGGAGCATCTAGATGCCTCAAGCTGGCACCCCCCTGCATGTAGCACTGGCCAGACATAAGCAAGGGTTGACCAAGCTAGCCTGGCAGCTGCGTGAATTGTTTTTCCGAAGCACCTTATCATTAAAACACATTTGCCATCAAACTCCATTTGTTAGCAATTAAATTGTATAAAACAAACACAAATGAGAAAACATTACCCCAAACACACGCAAGTTTTGCCATGCAGTTTTTGCTATGTCGTTTTCTGGGAATGAAGAAAATTAATGAAGAGGATTTAGTCTTCCTCCATTCCAAGATGGAGACTTGTAAAAAGAGCTTACAAATAATAGCTCAGCGCGTTAGTCAAGGAAAGCAAACTATTTCATACGGCAAAATCAGGAGAAGCAACAATGCTAACAAACATATTGAAAAGAATCCACTGGGACTCACAACCTTGTTTTTGGTCAAAAAGTCCCAGTCCCTACCAAGTGGGATTCCTCTGGCACATGTACAGTGCAGAAAATGTCCACAGGGCTGCTTGCCAAGCCCCATCCAAAGGGAAAGAGCCAGGAGTAAGGGTAAATAAAGAAGTAGCATGTTGTAGGAACACCTCAGCAGGTAGTACTACAGAGAGTCCAGATGCTGTTGTTAGCTAGAAGACTGCCACCATCCATTTACAGAGGGTATCCAAGTGCTTGCCTATGCGACAAAAAGAAAGCGTAATTGTAGCACGGATAGACATATCTGTGATAGCTTTAGTCTAGCTATCACCTACAACAGCAAGACATGCTGGCAAAGACAGCATTGCCTCCCTAAGACATAGTGCCTTCCTTGGGACCAGAGCACAAAGTCTTCACAGATCTCGATTCGTAAAATTCATGAAATTCGTGAAAATTCATTGCTGGGTTGTGTGGCAGTCTTCACTGCTCTTGCTATCCATGCTGACTATATCTAGTCTCGGATAGATGTCAGGCCTTCAACATCCTGTGCAGCTAAGCCAGGAATTTCCCGTCCCTAGATAATCAGAAAGCACAAAAATAGAAGAAGCTCCCGTAACACCACACACATCTTATTCCAGATCTTCATTTTAGCCTAGAAGAGAGAATCTACAAAGAGCTGCTTTCATTTCAAGTTCCAAAAATCAGTGTCTTCCTTTATGTTTTACATAGCACTGAGCACACTGTCAGCCCCATACAACAGACACTGTGAGGCGAAAACTCTTATGTTTGAAAACTGTACAGGCCTTATTCTGATCCTACTAGTATAACGCTGTGACCACACTGAATTTCTCTGGTCACCTAGAGCAAAATCAAGCACTACGCTCAAGTCATGGTATTGTGCTGAGCAAAGCAAAGTTAGTAATTTTTCCCTTTCCACTTCCTTATTTCTAAACTTGAATAAGGAAGCTGTCCTGGAGAATTCTCATCCCCTTTTGCTTAGTGTCATAATGTACGTTCCTCTTTTATGGATGAGTAGTTTTCTCAGACTGATGATTTTCTGGTATCTCCCCAAGATGTTATTTCAGAGCTATCCAAAAAAACCTAAAACTATATGGAACTTACTTAATTTCAGGATGCTACAAATTCAACACTCAGATTCTGGTCACTTTAAGATCCTGTGAATTCAAGTTTTTTTCAAATCTAGAACTCAAGTCACCTAGATAGAGCACAGAAAGAGTGTGCGTGTGGGGGGAAATGAACCATACACACTACAAAGAAACACTTCCCCCCAATATTTGCATGAATCACCTTATGCTAACAACAGTGTTCCATGTAGACCCAGCTGTTCCTTCTATTAAGTTGTCTAGAAAATACGGCTTTACAACGTGCAATTTTGCACGCTATCATGGCTCTATTCCACTATAAAAGCTCATTACTTTATTTACTAACCTGTAAAAATGTGCCTCTCGGACTATTCTTCATACTCTCTGATCTGGCTAAAGAAGCCTACAGGAGGGTTCCACCAGCTCATTACATCCACAGGGGAAGGCAGAGCAGGACTGGAGGCATGTCAGGGGCTTAGAGACAGGAGCTGCCGTTACTTCTTCCTGGCCCAAGAAGAGATACCAAAGCGGTTTTGGATGCACTTTGCTAGGACTGTTAAACTAGCCTGGTCTGGTTGAAACCATTACTATTTTTCCTTAGTTGGCTCCATCTGCCTTTTTGCCTCCTTTCCACTTTGGCTAAAGATAGGATGCTTGTTTCTGTTCTCCCCTATGTGAATGTCACCTGTGTAGGAATCCGCCAGCTTCAGTGAACCCTCCCTGCCAAAACCCCAAAGTACAGTTCAGTACGCAGATTATAAAGTATACAAAGTATAGTCCAGAGGAAATTCAGACCCAAGGCAGCAAAGCAGCGCTCAGAAGACTCCAAAAATAGTGCTTGCATTTTACAGGCCAGGTGACAAAAAGATGTAAAGCAGCAGGGTGATTGCCCAGATAAGCCAGAGTTCAGAAGGGGTTTGCTAGCCTTTGTTGGGGCAAGGTGCCACCATCGCCTCTGTTTGCCTGTACTTCTATAGCACTTCCCCTGCACCGCTTTGTTCTGCCCTTTCTGTTTGCATCAAGACATCAGAAAAATTTCCCCTAAATAACCACTGTATTATTTTATAGATTTAACCTTGTAACGCTTTCCTCTTATTTCCCTCTAAGTCACACGTTATCTCTTTCACTGCTAAATATTTCCTGTCTGTTCATTCATCGGCTTATTTTAGCTTCTTCCTTCCTCTTTGTTGGCTGCCTGCCCCCTATATGTCAGCCCTACATGTTTATACTTGTACCCATTGTTGCCTGTTTTCTTGGCCAGTATATTGGTTCCTATTCTTTGCCATTGTGAAACTCTCAAAGAATAACCAACTTACTTGACATTTTCTTTTTTGTGAATCATTAGTTCTCATGGCCTCACCTCTTTCATTACAGTAGCCGTCTTGACCTGCGGCAGCTCCTTGGAGACCAACTCCATAGCGGGAATAGACTGAACCCTTCCAGGAGCCCTTGATTAGACACTTGCATTTAACAGGTAGCTGCAAGTCTCACCTACCATTTCTTTAAATTCTGCAATTTCCTGTCTCTCTTAAAAACAAACAAGAATTAACCTTCTCTCCTTTTGTAAAATTCATACCTGGTCCCCAAGGAGACAAAGCTAGCTTAAACTTTGGAGAGCTTTATGCCTGCTACTTCCTAGCAACCCATTGAGAGGAAGTAACAATTCCTACACACCCTCAGTCACTCTCCTTATGTCCATTAAAAGGTCCAAATAAATAGACAATGCGTGAGAATCTTTACTGCCCTGAAATTCTGCAAACATTATGATGCTAAGAGAGACTGTTCTCTTGATTCATGCTGATCTAAGAGGCACGAGAATTAGATCTTAAACCAGAATTCTTCAAAAATGCCGTTTCCTTTTTCTATTCCAGTTTCGTTTTGATGTTCTCTCCCAGCACTTATATCACACTGTTATTTAGGTGTTCCCTTGTTGTTGTTTACAGTAAGGATGCTGGAAAAAAAAAGCAGCAAGTGAGTGAGTGGGAGTTCTTCTGACTCAAATTTGTTTGATGAATATAAAGTACCCACAGGGCCTCTGAGAGCAGAATTCCCAGGAGTGGGTGGGATAATCCAAGATTAGATTTCTCCACTACTTTTTGTCTTTTTCATTTTTTTTAAATGAAAATTATTGCTGAGAGTCAAAAGTTCATTAAAGAATTGAAAGTGTAAAGAAAAAATATGTCCATTAGGACTGCAATACAGATCACTCAGAGGGAGCCGAGCTCCGTCTTGCAGCCTTGCGTAGATAGCTCAGGCTGCTAGTGACAAGACAAGCGGGAGTCGTGCAACTGCAAGGCTGCAACTTTAACCCCGTAAGAGAGTAACTCTCATTGTGAATGCAGATGTACTCAGGTTTTACTGTGCAGTAACATTAAAAATGGCAACCCAATGAGCCATGTATCTTTACATTTAGAAACAATATCTGATTGCTTTTTATTAGTATTTCACCTTGTCTCAGCTTTGTATCAAAGTTACAAGCTTGCTTTGTATTTATTTGAATATAGATCATTTTAAAATGGGGAGGAAAACATCCTTCTTACTCCACAACACTCTGATGCAGTCTGTTGCAATAAATAACTTTAAGGGACAATCAGCCTTAGAAATCTTAGATGTATTACCTGCAAGCATACTTTTCTGACAATTTTTAAAAGTGCAGTTTTCCAGGTATCCTCCCCTGAAAAGACTGATATCTGCATGGTTTCAAAGACAGAAATACTTTATACATAATTTTTTTGCCAAGATGTATACATTTAGATATATTCTTGTGAAACAAATGTATAAGTTTCATAGTTTTTGGAGAGCTTTCTATTTCCTTCTCTCTCTCAGTCTGGCTTCAGTGTTTACTTGTGGCTTTTCTCCTAGGCACTGCGTTTTAGTGGTGAAGTGACATATATTTTTCAGTTTCTCACACGTATGCTGTTCTGCATTCAGATCACCAGAGCTATGTACTGCATGATTTAGTATATTGAAAAGTCCAGGTTCACTAACCACTTCACGGGACATCACAACAAGCCATCCCAGGGCTACTTATCTAATAAATATGTACATATCTCAAAAAATACATTCAGTAGGAATCACAGCCATAAACCAGCTGGTGATATGGTACACATGTGCTGAAAGTCTTGCATCTTTAGTGTTTGCAACCTGGAGAGAAAATTCCTCCTTAAAAGAGAGACTGTTGAAATTCAGCAGCAGTCCACTTCCATGCTGATCAGTTTTCATTACAGGAGTGCTTTATATCACTCGGTTGGTAAATAGCTATTAATAGATAAATACCAAGAGTTAGAGACCAGTAATTGGTAAAACGTATTATTGTGCATGGCAGTCTGGCTTCCTCCAGCTACCCTTTGCATCAGCTCTTGGGCTCTTATAATAATCTGCTGCTAACCCCAGACCTGCTGAACTCCCACTTCCTTCCAGTATAGGTTCTTATGGCACCTCTAGTGCAGACCTCAGCTCCAGCTCATTGCGAATCTCTTCTGCCATACACTACCCACCAGTGTGGTTTCTCACATTAGTCCCCGCATGCAGCTCAACAGTCTCCAAAGTACCCAGAGACAAAGGGTTAGCTCAGCATCAGGCCACTCAAAAGGCTTTTAAACTGGTCGTGATCCAAGTACTGTGAGTTGGCCTACGCATTACTGCTGCTTTGATTCTTGAGGCCTTCCCTGATCCCTTAGATTAAGGCCTCCTGAAGGTAATGGGGAGCATTGCCACCCACACTCACAAAATGGGAATCCACCTCATTCATTATGCTGTAGTGCTCAAAGGGAAGCTAATTCACTACACTAATAGGGCTGACTTTCATGGGAACGGAAAGCTCGTAGCGCATCACCTTCCACCACTAGCCCATAGTGAAAGTCAGGTTCAGTCACTGTCAGATGGCTGGTCCAAGACTACCTTCATCAAAGAGGTACCAAGTTTGTTCTTGTACTGTCTGCATGAGTCTATTTCTAGTAAGGTACTTCTATGAAGCCAGTGCTAGCCTAGTGTTTCCTTGGACAACACACAAGTTGATGAGGCCACTGATTTCTATTCTACTGTGACTTTCTGGCACAATCAAGTTTTCTGCTCTGGCCGTCCATTTCAGAGATGAAGATGCCACTTTCAATTGATTTGTATCCTCTCTTCATATTTTGTGCTGCTAAATTCGACAATGAACCTGGAAACCAGGACGACCTACAGAATCACAGCCTTTAACATAATTCACACAAATGCCCTATGATGGAAAGAAGCAGTGCAAAGAAGGAAATCAGACTGCCAGAGATCTGTCCAGAGCAGGGAACTAATCTGAAATCTTCAAGGTATCAGGCTAGCGCTTTAACCTGACAACCATACTCCTTCTAACTCCATCCATATGGGGATGGACTTGTACAAAAAGACTGTCATACCTCCAAAGAAAAGCAATACTGGATATCTTTCACAGAAAAGTGTCACATAAAACCTCTCAGAGACTGACAGTTTGATTCAGACTCCACTTACTGATCCTTAAGTTCTACCTAACTATATCTTGTATCCACTCTAACCAAGATGAATGGATGTATTCAGCACAATGTTTACCATTTTCATTAAAACAAACACCTTCTGAAGAAGAAAACCACCACCAAAACCCTTCCCTCCCCTAAAAACGTTACATACTTAACAACTACAAAATTCACATAGGATATTAATAAAATGGGAAAGATGAGGAGCTATTACCCATTACAGGCAAGGTGCTGCGTTATATACCTCTATGAAGAGTCACACATTCAGACTACTACTCATACTATTTTCTTCAGACGTCTAATCTGAATGGCATCCGGAACCACAGTTAGAAGCCCAGATTCATTATAAAGGGAGAGAGAAAGCCGTCTTCAGAGAGCAGTTCAGAGTATAGGTAAATGCCTCAAAGGAGGCTTTCTTGGTCTACAGTCAAACTCCAGGATTCCTCCCAGCTTGGAGCTTTCGTGATGTTCACAATCTATGCAGGGGATCAGATACTTTACTGTTCAGGTGGAACAGTTCAACCCAGTCCTCAAAACAGGGACAAGTAGCTAGTGAGCTGCCTTGAACCCAAGCTGCTGCTTGCACAAAAGAGGCAAGTCAACCATGACTGAGAAAGTTCATTGGGTGCAACACTAACTTGTTACAAATTCACCACGCAGTTCCTGTCTGTTTGCAAAAAAAAAGTAAGTAACAACAGTCAAACAGTCAATGTTAACCATTGCCAAGGCAGAACACAGGCAGAAGAGCTAAAGCACATCTTCTGAGAAATGTTGATTACCAAACGTATATGATGCTGTGCCTGTGCAGGAAAAGAAAAATGGTTGCTTGGAGCTGGCCAGCTGTCCTCATCACACTTTGCTTTTTCTGGCGGAGAGGCAAATAGCAGAGTCTACTTTTTAACACTTCATTTGTGTGATCACTCTGTGCACAGGTATTTTACGAACAGGTGAGCAACGAATGGTTCCTAGACCAGCCAACTTCTAGTAATTCTAAATCATTGCTTTGTTCCAAGATCATGGAACAAGATTAAATCTGAGACTTATATCTGATACGTAAATGTAAAATATGGATATTTATACACATCTGACAGAATGATGAGCTACTTATCTCCTGGACAGCTTGTATCCTGCTACTGCTTAGGACTAAAGACGTTAAGTCTTATCTTGTGAACAGTATGGGACTGTACTTTGATCACTGCTATCTTTGAGTAAACGAGAAGGAGAGATGTTTCTGACCCATTTAGAGAAAAGGTTCTTCAGTACGCACCTACAGTGCCAAAGATACTGCTTTATATGGTAACAAAAGACACCTCTTTGCTCTGGAACTTTGCTCTCTTATGTTCACTGGGGAAAAAAATCGTTAAATTTATGCTGAACTAATTGCAGACCTCCAAGGTGCAGACATCCACCTTCTTTTTTACAAAGGTAATGGACCAACAACCCTACTAGAAAGCCATCATGAAGGATCACAAGAGTTTCCTCAGCCACTTAGACCAACTAATCTCTGTTCACGGTGGCTTCTGTATCCAATGGCCTCACCTGACCGGCAATCACCATGACACTGAGGAATATAGAACATTCTTCAGTCATCAAGTTAACCTGTTTCCATCTGACCCCTGCTTTGAAACCACAACACTGACCAAACGGCATGACTCCTGAATGACTGTATTGGAGAATTTCTCAACCCTGGAAGCTTTAAAATATCCAACCAGCTACAACTGCTTGAACTCACAGAGAGACAGTGTTCAGCTTAGGCTCAGAGTCTTCATGTTATGGGAGCATGAAACTATTGCACCTAAACTGAGAGGAATATGTGGGAGTTTTTGCAGGCTGGGAAGGAATATACTTTTTATATACTCCAGCAGAGGCAGGAGTCACTTTGCTTACTTACTTTTGCTTTAAAAGACCTTTGCTTGCTGTCTAGGTATTGTTCAGGTGGAAATGAGATTGATTCAGGAAAACATAACTTAGAAAATGAATGGACAATCTGTTTTCCTGGCATGTTTTCCTATCTGAACCGGACAATTCCCAGGGGCTGTAGCCACCTCTTGCTAAAAGCATCATTTCTGAAATACCTATGGCAGCAACAGTGAAAAGCTCCTTTTCTGCCAAGTGACTCAGAACACAGATTGCACAGGGCAAGTATAAGAGTGGACTACGTGTCTTGCAGGACTCTTACCAACTCCTCTTTCTATTCTGGTAGGCAGGGAAGTGAAGTGGCTTTAGAGCCAAGCAACTTTCCATCGGCAGACTGTGTTTGTGGAACTTAGCATCGGGGTGAAATCAATGTTTGTTTACTTTCTCTGAGTAAAGTGGGGGTGTGGAAAGAGAAGGCGCCCAAAACCTCAAAAAACAAAATGAAAAATTCAAGGATATTCATTAGCTGTAGCAGGCAGTTTACCATAGCTGATGGAAGAGAGGAGTTTTAACTTGGAGAGAAGGCAGGGCTAATTCTCTTATCACTTCTTCCATCTTTACCTTTGGCTTCAGCAGTTACTCCCAGCTGCTGGCATGGGGGAGAGGAGTCAGCTCCTTTGTGTACGCTTACTATTGCTTCAGTGTCCTGGGATCGCTTAAGTCCTCTGCATTCTTTAAAAAACGCCTTTTCAATCTTTGACATTTCAAGTCAGAAATAAAAGCAGTCAAGCACATTATTAAATTCAGCCTCAGCTTCAAGAAAGGGATGGGTGTGGGTGTGTCTAACCATGACTACACTGGGGAGATGATAACTGTTTCTAGGAGAAGAGTGTCAACTTTTATTTTTGGGACAGCAGAATTGGCAGACAAGAGCTTTTGGCTTCCACCACACAATTCATGTGAAATGAAAAAAAAAAAAAAGAAAGAAAAAAAAGAAAAGAAAAAGAAATTTAACTGGCGCTGCCCAAGAAAACCAGACAGATACACACAAAAAAGGAATGATGTACCATATAAAGCATTAAATACATACACGCACACACACAGGCAGGACTCTGCTTTATAGGATTTGAACCATATGGGCATATACATATACACATGCACTAGCTCACACCCGTAAATCATTTAGCCAGACTATCTGTCTGGTGTATGGAACAGAAACACACTTATGAAATCTATTTTCTTCTTTTAGCAGCAGGCTAATAATTGATAAAGAGCCAATTTGGGGGCTCTGAATGTCATTTGACAGATATACAAGGCTGCAGTTCTCCTGGTGTGTGCTTTCCTGTTCTTTCTACTGCAGCAATTCCTGCCTGAGAGCAAGAAAAACCTAGTGCAGGCTGGCATGGATCAGGCTTCCCTAGCAGCTGCCAAGTAGGCCTGCAAGGGCAGTTCAAATTGCCTGATTTAGCTAAAGAAAAAGAAAAAAATAGCCAGTGGGGTGACTCAACAGGCGCAGGAGCCAGTTGTGCATTCTGCACAATTTCTTGGGAGGCTCCAGCTCCCTTTCCAGCCCTTTGGGCTAAGTCTGGAAATACAGACGTGATTGCACGGAGTGGGAAAACCAGCAGAGAGAAAACTGAGCTCTTGGCCCTTTCGGGAGCACCCCTGAAGGCTCCTGAATGATGTGGGGGAGCACAGAAAGTACAAGTGAAAACAATGGGCTCCTCCAAGGACCAGGAGAGCTCTCCTTCCTCTGTCCGCACGTTGCCCAAATTTCAGTGTCAGCCCCAGACACTGACATATTGTCTGCAGTTTATTTTTCTTTTGCGTGGACATTTCCCACCCTTCCCAAACAAACCCTAAACCAAATTTTTCTGTATCCGCAGCAATAACTTGTTTCTGGGTGTGACAGAGCTGAGATGCTTTGGGTGCCAGCAGCTGCCGGTGCCGGTTCAGGTCTGGCGGAGGAGAGCTGGGGCCGGATTGGGGCCTGGTGGAGGAGGGCTGCCGCGCTGTGGGACCACCCATCCCAGTGCAGTGTCCATACGAAAACACCAGCCCCCCCCGGACATAACTTCCACGGTGGCTTAGGCCCCTGCTCTCGGCGGCTCGTGTGCAGCTGCTGGCACCTGCGTACTGCACATGTATGACTACCCGCGGGGCAAGGTCAGCCTCCAGCCTCTGCAGAAGCAGCATCCCTGGGACTCTATTCACGAGGGACTGTGTTTGGCAGTTGCATGCTCCGGCTCTGTTCACATACTCAGAGAGATCCAGATTTTGAATTTTGGACATATTTGTGCACAGTCGCTGCCAAGCAGCCTGTTTTATGTAGCACTGAGCCACGTCGTGTAACTTTTTGCAAGGATAAAGCATCAGATCCCCGTGCATGGTTTATATTACCCTTCATGAGGCATTTGATTCACTGAGATGAAAACAAGGCCTAGGCTCAACTCTTTATGTAGGGATTTACTCACAGCAGAATGGGCTGAAGGCGTGAAAACCGGATGACGACTCGGTCACTCTAGATACGAGCCTCGCATTTCCACTGGGGTACACAACCTCAAGCAAATCACTTGCCTTTTAAGTGCCTCGGTTTACTCAAACATTAAAAGGGAGAGGAGGTAGCAACAGGTAAAAAGTAAAATGGCATGTGTGCGGTGGTAATATTTACCACTAGGTGGATTTAGTATAAAGAATTAAGTTAACATTAGTCAGGCACTCCAGGGATATTGATCACTGCACAGTTCCTCGGTGTTCTCATTTCTGCTTCAAAGAAAAGTGCCATTGTGAAGTTTAACCTCTGCCTTGGCAAAGTCCTTTTCAGATAGCGCAGCAGTGAGTGAAGCAGGAGAAAGCGCAGCTCATCTCTGCTAGGCTTTTGTGTAGGCGAACAACTCCCTTTCCCTTAGCTTAACTGGAAACTCAGTAGGCTAAACTAAACCCCCTTAACACATGGCATGTTAGACCCCAGAAAAGCCAGGAGGGAAAGGGTAGGCCCCGAAGTCCAATTACACACCAGTGGGTTGATAGCATAAGCCTCAAGTTATTCTCCATGAAGCAGCTTTGTGACAGGTAACCTACCTCTGCTCTGCTAGGCTCTGGGGACCCCAGGTGACCTTTCAAGCTCCCGTGCAGAGCTAACCCTGCTTTGAGCAGGACATTGGGCTAGAGACATCCTGAGGTCCCTTCCAGCCTGAGTTAGCTGACACTGCAAGAGCAAGAGGGGCTCTGCCCAAACATGACCTCCAAGTGGCTAGTTTAGGTTCATTGCTTCTCTCAGGTTTATTGTGTCCTGTCTTCTGCTCTCAGCTCTGCCTTTTTACACAGCACTGCCACGGAGTTCTTCTAAACTATAGTGAGACTATGAAAAAATCAAATATGAAACAAACCTCACACGTAAACCTCTGAAATTATTTCCATATTGCTTGGCATAGCTAACGGGCAACTCTTTTTCAGGCAGTTCCTTTTTTTGGCCATCTCATTCCCTCAGGCTGAAGGGGCCATATGTGGCACAACTGGCTGCCTAGAATGTCTTGAGAGGCATGACAGGACTCAGGCCCGTTTTGGTGACACAACACCAACATTCACACAACAGAGAGTGAATTTGCTTCAGTGACTGGAGCCTGCCAAGTAAGCCTGCCAACAGGAGCTGTTACTGGCACTGAAAGAACATTTACCAGGCTTCCCGCTAACAAAAATACCTGGTGCTTGCAGTGATCTCCTTTCTGTTATGTTGTAAGGAGTCCAAGGCTCGGGGGAGGCTGCTTTGTTTGTGCTGAGCCCTGCATGAACGCAGCCAGAGAGAGAAGCAGAATTGCAGTTTCTGATTTTTGCTAATTGCATCTGCCTTGATTTTCTCCCCCGTCATCCCCGTGTAAAAGGACCGAAGCTGGCTCAAGGATATGCCTCATTTTTGACTCTCTGACAGCTGGAGCACAGCGTTCAGCTTCAGGAACACGGGCATGCCATGCACACCCTGTTGAATAAACAGAAACAAGATCTACCACTGTCACCAGACAACAGACATCCCCCTTCCATCTGAGACACAAAACCCCTCAGGCAAACAAATAGAAATGAAACTTCACTTTTGGAAGCTATAATCTGTTTCAGCAATCCCACTCTACGTAAAGAAACCATCAAGGTCATGACACATTTAAAATAATAATCATTTCAGATGCTGCTTCAGTGACAGTAGCATAAAGGTACTTGCTCTGATACCAGTAGCATTCCTCTAGGTTTGTGCTGGTGCCACCGAGAACAAAATTTGAGTCGCACTTGCTCTGTGGAACTTCGTTTCCAGTGATAACAACACGCAACCAAATGACAGCGCCAGTCAACTCCCTACTGCGTTACATGCAGATATAAATCCTGTTAAGTCCGCTCCAAGAGTTTTGTTTCAGGTTGGTTTATCTTTTAAACCACCTGATCAGTGAAAAAATGAATATCCACCACGCTTTAGATAACATGCCAAAAAGAACTCTCCAGTATATCAGAAAACAGCTGTAGTTGGTAAGAATAGCATAATGGCACTAATTGGACGTTAGAGGCCTATACCATGCAGAGGAAGATATCAGTTATATACAGACGCTGCATAGTGGTCCTGGGGAGAAGCATAGTTTCTTGTACTTCAGCGCCGACATTTCAATATTAAATCATTTTAAATTATGATGATTGCTATTCTGTAGGGAGCAAGTACAGACCTTGACACCTACGTATAACCAGAAAGGAAAGGATGCCATGAAAGACAGTGGAGCAAGGCTCTGTCTTTAGCTTATGTCCTCTGTGTTGACGTTTTTCTGCTGTGCTCTCTTTTCCCACTCAATATTTGACTGCCATCAGCAGCTATGTTACACTGAATTCCCATATTTGGTGCAACTCATATCACTTACGGCTAACTTCAAATCAAGTGACCCTGTTTACACCTTCAAACAGTTCGATCCAGAAAATTTCATGGGAGCTTTACCCTCTGACTCCAAGCTACATTTGGCTGAATTTGGCCCTGCATGTGGGAAAAACCCTTTGGAGAAGCACAGTAGTTACTGTACAGACACAGCTGCTGTTTTTCCAAATGAAACACAGTATTTCATCTGTTTCAATGCTGTTTTAAGTCAAATCAATTTGGCCCATGACTGGCTCTGTATTTCTTTTGCCAGGTTTGATTTCTGTGTTTGGAGTTTGGGCTGGTAAGTAATAATGACAACAATGTGTCTGAAACAAGAAGATATTAACTCTATTTATACCAGCACAAGTAGAATTATAAAAGGCTCTTGGTGCCAAATTTCAAGCAGGCTTTGGTATGCATGGAATACATTCAGGAGAAGAGAGTTTGGCAACTGAGAAATACCAAAAAGCTGGGAGGAATGTCAGTTGGAAAGAAGATCCAGGTTCTTGCTGTAGTGGGGAGATTAGATAAAACAAGCCATCTTCTAAGGAGAGGAATAGATCTAGGCTAGGTGTCTGGACCAGTCCTGAGAGTATATTTAGCACAAACTCTGCTACATAGCACACTTTCTGTGACATGCGGGCTAGATCACAAATACTAATTTCAAAAACGGAACAGTTAAGACAAGTGTGGAGCTGCCATATATGAATCAGTGAAGTATGCAGAGTCTTACCAGCTGAAATATTTGAGGCCAACCATTAAGTCCTTACTCAGTGGGAGCTTTGCCATTAAGCTCTCTCTTCTCTGATATTTATGATTAACACTTTAAAACATCTGCATTGCCTTTTTGACTCAGAAGAATTCCAGTTAAAGGAAACTGATTTTTAGTAGCAAAGTTTCTGACTAGCAGGAAAGAGGAGACTTCTAATTCAGATATCTCTGCTCTTTGCTGTTACTAGAAATTACCTTTGGGAAGGAGGTATCTTCAGGTTCGCCTCGCTGTGTAGCTCACTCCCCAGAAAGTTCACTCTAGGGGTACAAAGCTGCAACAGCTCTAAGTCCCTCAGCACCTCTCCAAGTGCTAACCAGCGCTAGCCTCTCACTAGCTACAAGAGACACCTGTGAGGGGACACTAGCCCTACATTTATGGCTTCCCCTTCACAGCGCTAGCATTGGGATACTTAGCCAGGCTGATACACTCTTCCTTAGATAAGTTATAGCAGAAGGCTTTGCAGGCAGAAGCAGAGTCCAGTTGGAATCTGGTGAGGGAAAGCAGCTGTGGACAGCAGGCATGTGCTTCCCAAATATTGTTCACAGCTCCCGAAAAAAGGAGAGTGATGTATGTACAAAGATGAAATAGAGACATGTGAATGTAGAAACATGTTAGTGTAAAAAGAATGTTTTTGCTTCTGCAAAATTATAAAGGGAGAAAGCAGAAAATACTTAGAAATAGGACCCATGGTTGCAGAACCACGTTTCTGCAACACAGATCTCTCAAGTATCAAACTACACTGCAGAATGACTAATTGTGGGGTGACTAATCCCTGTCTTCCCTCCAAAACTATTACTTCACAGCGGCCAAGAAAACATACCATGAAGATGTTGTTATCGCATCATTTACTTGCATTGAGAAAGACCAAGCCTTTTACGGTACTTGTCTGATTACCAAGAAATATGCTTCTTCAATGTAAGAAAAGAAAAGACCACTTAGTCTTAGTAGTTCATCCTGGACAGTAGTGAAGGTGTTTGGTTCAATGTCTGGGGAGCAGGGAGCTGGCTTTCAAGCAAAGAAAAAAACGGTATTTTTGGTGGGGGGCAGGGGGGATGGCAGAAGCAGATGGATATTCAGCTTGACAGAAGATGAAAACCTGCCTTTGCCTTGCTTTCATTAGTCTTCATTATATGACCACGACAGCTTTAATTGCTGCCCCGCATACATAAGTAATAAAAATGTAAAATGTTTAAATGAACTGTGGCTCCCAAAAGCCATTATAAAAGATTAATGATGAATACTCTTTGCTAACTTAAACGTCTTCGAGAAACACATCTGAACAGCCCTTGTGGTTAAGATGATATTAGAACAATATTTGGCGGACCACTTGTCTCAAACCATTATGCACCAGGCTTTGATGGTTTTGATTATTCTGTGTTTAGCTAGTCTGACTTCTAGACATATTTGATTCCAATTTATTCATTCCTGACAAGTTATCCCACCCCTGCAATCCAAAGAAAGAGTCTTCAGGTACTCATAGTTATATTCTGTCTTCAAGAATTGCTGATGCTTGCTTAGATGGTTTTTACTGCCAAAGTCATTGAATGTAGGCTTTATTAGTAGCACTCCAGAAGTTATCCTGCAAATTAATACAATACCCAGCTGAAATGGAAAATACACAATCTTTTATATTTAAATTGGAAGAAGTACTAAGACCCAAATCTGAACACCCACTTTGCCTTGAGGGGCACAGATTTGACTCTATTTGAATTCAGATGTGAGAGTAGCGTTTTATTTCTGAAAAGGCGTCAAACCCAAACCTCTAACCCAAGCTCTGGCATATCTTTGGCCATCCACCTCTCATTTAACTTACATACCCATTCTTAAGATAAAGCTATTGCTTAGTAGAAGTGAAGGTACCAACTCTTACCTTCTCACTGCCACCATTCAGTCTTTCTTTCATGATTTACAAACCTATTTACCACCACACCTACTCAGCACAACAGAGCATGATGCAAAGAACCCTAAACTTGCACCAGCCCATTGGCTTATACATCCATGCCACGCACCCACAGTAGTGCAGGTTTCCAAAGCCATATAGCCCCATTCTACTATGCCTACAGGGATAAGATCCACCTCTCAACAAAGCTCAGCGTTGGGGGAGGCCCAGCTAGCAGCTTTTCACTTTGCTCCATCTCTTAGTGCAGATGAGTGCTCTGACTCAAAAGAGCAAAGGGTCAAACTGTGCCTAAACCTTACACACATGGCCACGAGAGCAGGGGCAGGATGGGAAAGCTAAGGAGATCTTCTGTTCTCCTCTACCTTTTGTCCATAGGCATAACTGAACATCTCAAATGGCTGCTCCCAGCTTCTCCATTGATAAACACATCCCTCGCAAAGTCAGGTGGATTCTCTTGGCAACTACATATCGATGGGAATGCAGAGCTCTGTACAGGCAAGCTGAGTGGTATACTTTGATGTTTGGCTTTCAACCCAATTTTCAGTTAACGCTAACAAATTTGGGAAGACTTATAAAACCTGATACTTTGCAGCATAGACTACTCTCTTGTATTTGAGATTGAACTGGAACTTTCACAGATGGCAGAAATTTGCTGGTTGCAGAGCTTCTTTATGCCATTCTTTCAAACTTCACTCATGGAGACCAAAAACTAGATCAGGCGATCAAATGATGTATTTCTGTGCTCGTTCTGCTTTAATGCTCGTCTCACTATATTCCACTTAATGTTGAATTTCATAACACAGTTTCCTCTGCCAGGAGTAGATTATATTGGCTATTTAAGATCTTCCAGTCCTTCAGCAGGTCTCCCACACAATGATGTCCAAATTTTCCCATTTCCCATTCCACTTCCATTAGCTCTTTGGGCTCATTTCTGTATACATGGTCCCATTTCTATTTCCTGACCGCCGTTTGGAAGCTGCCTCCTGAGTAAGTCTGGCTCCTGGGGTCTTGTCACTTCCTGCACAGTCTTCTGGGCTGGGCCCATTCCAGACTGCAGACCACAAGCTTTTCCAAGACAACTATCCTCTCTTCACTGTTGCAAAAAAACCCCAACCCGTTCTCTGTTCAGTGTTGCAGAGTAGACTGCCACAATTAGGACCACAAGACTAATTATATTAGAGGGGAGAACAGGAGAAGATTGCTGCCCTGGGTAGCAAGGTGTTAGAGAAGAGGGGCATGGGTTATTGTTGCTATTTCACGGTTGGCTGAGTGAAAACTTGGCTCAGCTCATCCCAGCCTCAAAAGTAGGGGCAGGAGCCCTAAGACAGAGAGTCTGGCTTGCCAGGCCTTTTAAATCAGTGGCACGGTTAATGGGAGGAGTTCATACCACTCTCCATCTCCCTCTCCCGTAGAGGAAACTCCTCAGGGTGTTGCTCGTTCTCCCTCGGCTCTTCCCCTGCTGTTACAGCTGCCCTGGAAGCCCCCAGACATTCCCAGCACAGTCTGGACGGCTGCTTTGGTGACAACCTGGGCTCAATTTAATGAGAATGTTCACGTTCACTTGCTATGCTGGCAGCCTGCCAACATTTTTTCTTGAGGCACATAAGAGAGAGAAGGGAAATGGTGATTTTTTAACAGTTTTTTTCATCCCGCCAAACCTGACTGGAATTTCATGGATGAAAGAAAAGGCACTTCTCTAGCCCAAGGGCTTTGTCCCTGCCAAATTATAAGGGCCTGCTGCAAACAATGGAGGTGTTAGAGCTTCTAAAAAAATAAAAATGTTGAAAGAATCTTTTATAACGGAAAATATTAGGCAATCTAAATCTAGGGCCAGCTGGTAGCGGGCAGTATAATACAAGCTCTGTGGAGGAGAGCTGTGCAAATAATAGATTTTCAGAATTTCTTCTCTCCCCAAGTTTGAGCTATTTTAAGTATTTTCTCCAATTCAAATTATTTGCCAGAATCAACCAGATTTCAGCAAATTGCTAATTTCTCCTCAAATTTTTCTTTTTTGAATCGACAGGTTTCTTAAAAAGGCAAAGCTATTCTCCTGTCTCTCGTCTGGAATTATGGTGTTCACTGGTGACATAGTTGGGAAGAAATTTGCCTGTGGTCAGCCCTTTTTTTGCTATGTTCTTGTCAGATCTCACACATTACAGTAACCAATTTGGGCTTGATGATTATGTCTGGATCCAGAACCTGGCAACATTCTTGGGAGGTTTTCCATTAATCTCTACCATCCCCAGATCAGCTGGCACTGGGATAAACGTCTTCACAAAGTGTGGGTTTGGAGGTTCATTAGGTAGCAGTTTTTAGTCTTCACTGGATCAATTAATAATTATTATGTTTATAATGTCAACTGTAGACCAGATGTTAGACCTCAGTGCCAGGGGAGGGCTACATGGCTAGAGGGGAGAGCTTTAAAGTGACATATGAAACGGAGGCTCTGACTACTTGTAGTCATTGATCCCACAGTGTTTCTTGTAACGGTGCAGGTGTTAGCCATGGCGTTCTGGCCAAATCCCCTTCTGGCACTTCACCAACTCTGGCAGTTTACCTACTTAAAATCATCTCTGTATTTTTAATTGCAGGAGTTATTCTTCACTTCCCTTCTTTAAAAACAGATTTGTGCAGTATATTAATGGTTCACGAATACCTGCTGTGTTCCTACCCTACTCCAGAGGTGGCTCCGTTCCAGAGGTAGGTGAAGTGATCCTTGCACATGCAGTCTATTAAATGCTTTGAGATCCCTCAGGATGAAAGGCAGCCCTGTACATACAAGGTTGGAAGCGAGATGGGTCACAGATCCAGACAGAAACAATAGAGACCTGAGGTGAGCTTGAAGCAGGTCTGCCCTTGGCAACAGGGCATTATAAACGCATTTAAACAAGCTGTCTGAGTCCTAAAACATGGTTCCAAACTAATGAAATTTGATTGTTTGGCAATGGCAGACTCTGCATTGCTTTCAGAGGTTGCTTTATGACCGTCAGTGTAACACAGCACTTCTAAACCCCTCTGCATTTCTTTTTCTTTTTTTTTTCCCTTTCTAATTATTAAATCTATCCTCAGAGAGGCTGAGCCAAATTTTCAAACACAATATTCAAGTCTTCTCTTTAAGGGTTTAAGTGAATGGTGAAATGCGAGCGTACATTACTACAGCGCCTATAAAATGCAGAATGAGACAGATAATTTAGGTGCCCGTGTTTGAAAACAGAATACTAAAAATTTTGCCAAGAAAGAACTATTAAAACAAATGGATGTCTTGTGGTGATTTAAAGTGAGGCAAAACTCCTGGTGTGAATATAATCTCTTTTTGTTGGTGGTGGTGTTACCTTTTGATTGGAGGCTGTTACTCCACAGTGAGCCGTATTTAGCAAGGCCTTTGTTTGTTTCTAGCATAGCATAAGCAGAGCTGGCCAAATTCTGACTTCTGTTACTTCCCGGCAGCCACAGTGATTTCACAGAGGGAAGGCTTGGATCCATTGTGCTTAATAGCACAATCGGCAGAGCAAGGAGGATGAGGGACCACCGGGGAGGGATGGAAGTTCACTTCTCAGAGCTTCCGTAATGTTTATAAAGTTTAGCCACACAGTAGCAAAAAAGGGTTAAACCGAAACCTCAGATTCAGTGATTTGGCAGTAAACATTGCATGTAATCAAGTTTGAAATACTAGTTTTTCCATTTTACTCATTACATAGCCACTTGAAACACTGCAGTCGCCCCCATCCCCTTTCTTTTTTAAATCTGGGAACCATGGTGCATTCCATGTCCTAAGCTCTGGATATAAAACTTCTTCTGAAACTTCCTTTTGCCATTTAAAACCATGATGGAAACTACACAGAGGAAGGGTTGTGCTGTAGCTATGGGCCTTCTAAAATAATTGCTTCATGCATAAATATTCATAGTCAGCACTGACATCTATTTTTATGCAATATAACTGAAAAATACACATATAAACCTTAACAAAGAATATTTTCCAAAAATAAGGAGCAAAACCAATCTCAAGTATAAACAGCAACAACAAGAAAAACCTGAAATAAAACAACATGTATTTTTGGGCATGTTCCTTTCTATTTTTTCCATCCTTTATCATTATCCAATATCAGAGTAAAATCTCAGCCAGGATTACTTTGGGAATCTTTGAGACTGTGTACATATCTATCGTTGCGAGGTTGTAAAGCGTCCCAGCTCCATGTAATGCAAGCCACACACGTTAGAAGACTAGAAATAATTATAATGAATGCCACGAGATATGACTGAGCTGAGGCTCTCTTTCAGTGATCTTGATGGCTGGAGAGCGCAGAAGCAGGTAAGAGCCCAGTGCCTCCTCCTCCCCGCACTGCCCAAAGCACAGCGGTGGCTGTGACTTCTACAGCCAAGCCGGGGCACGAGAGCCTCACTGTAGCCTGACCTCAGGACCCCTGTGAGCTACGCTGGGAGGTCACCAGACTCCCAAACTCACCCAGAGGCCCACCAGGAATGAGCAGAGCCACAGGGCAGGAGAGCTTCCCCTGCCACACACAGGTGTTGTTTCCTTTTCTACACTGCAGCAAGGCTCTGCTGAAATAATTACAGATTTTTGCATCATTCGAGGTGGGAATATGACTTTTAGAGAGGCAAAGTTGCAAAGGTTTTGCCATGATTTAGGCTTGAAATACAGCCAGCCTGTCTGGCCACGGACTAGATCTACTAGACTGACACATCAATGGCTCATCACAGCAAGGAGCCAAACTTTCAGATGGCAAATTGTGTGGGGATGAGTATACCTGTAGTGGAGATGGACTTCTGCTGAGGTGCCCTATTCTCCCCAGAATGGCCCTTGTTTGATCGGAGCCCAGGGACTTCCAGAGCAACACTAGAAGAAACGGATGGTCAAGCCTCCACGTAGGAGATGCCACCCTTTGTGCGTAGGCGCAAGAGACAGGGACACCTGCTTTGGCTCTAAGAACTGGTCCAGGAACCTGTGATATAGTAAGACTAGAGGCAGCAACATTTATACTAAATACCTGTGCTCAAATCTTTCCAAACATGTTCATTGCCCCTGCAGTGAGTTTCCCCTTTCACCCTGTTCAGTACCCCCCAGGTGGCACTCTGGGACATTGCAGTGAAGCAAGGATGGGATTTGGCCTCTCTAGTTTGGCCTATTTGGGCAGCAGAGAGTCTTCTAGGGCCTAGTTAGCTTCACTGCTTGGACAAAGTCTCCAACAGCCTGGGGACCGTCCATATAGTAAGGTCTCCCTGGCTCAGTTTTCGCTGGGTGACCCACTTGTCACCCATCTATATCCTACTTTGCAGCCTGTCCCAAAGCCTTTCACCGAGTGCTTCTTATTTCTCCACTTGCACATATCCCTCAGTTCTTTGCACCATCTGAAGTGAGATCCCTTCGAGACCCAATGTGCAGACAGCATGTCTCTCCTTCCAGATTCGTCTTTCCAGGATTCAGAACAGCAGAAGTCAGAAACAGGAAATTATGGGTTTGCCACTGCTGTGCTCCCTGTGGCATGCAGATAAGTCCCTGACCTGTTGAAGGAAGGGGAACAGATTGGGGGGCCAGCAGGAGCAGGCATGACCTCAGACCTAGCAGTTCAGCCAAGTGTCCTGGGTCACGATGGATGGCTGATGGGCCTTACAGTGCCGATTATCAGCATCTACGGCCTTGAGGTCAGCCCTAACTATCTGGCCAGACGGAGACTGGAAACCAACGGGGACAACAGTGATGCAACTTCACCTTCACTAAAGAGCCAGGATGGGGCTACAGCATATGAACCTTTTTCCTCCACAAGGCAGCCAAAGTGCAGAGCATGTAGTGCAGCTACTGCACTAACCCTTTCTTTGACCTGTTGTCCTCTTGTCCTCTATTCCTTTTACCCCTTCACTGTTTCTTGATCATAAAGCTCTGGAGAGGCAGGATTTTGACCCTGATCGATTGTGATCTCACTTATTCTAGCATGATTCAGGAGTAACTATGATACAGTTATATTTGTAGAAGATCAAAATCAGTCCAGTTCCTGTTACTGTGCAAAATTTGTGCTTTGTAGCAATAAGAAAATAATCAATGATGTGAACAATAGAGCCAGCTGAAGAAGGAGAATTTTTTCTCCTCCAAAGTTCAATTTTTTTTTGGCTAGCTCTTTAGCTAATTGAAAGAATAGTTTTGTGGGAAAAAAAAAATCCCACGGTACATACATATTTGGCATTATGATGCAAAATTTTATAGAAGAAAACAAAATTTGGAAAATTCCCATCAGCTCAAAATAGTACTGATGTTGTCTCCAGTGGCAACTTATATTATCAGAGCACACACAGAAAAAGGCAATGCTGGGATGTGTGGTTTCACTTATTAAAGAGCACTAACTGAACTCCGTTGAGTAATGTCAAGTGGATACTCAGAAATCAGAGCTGAGAAACACACTGCTCTTTCCCATCCTAATGTGGAAGGTCAGTACTGAGGGAAGGCATCCAGCAGGCAAGATTTCAGTACACAAGCCTGCAAGCCTAGTCCTCTAACACTGCTGCGCTCAGTGCTATACAAAACTACTGGGAGCTCAAAAAGCCCTCCGAGTGCCAGCAGGGAAGCGTGACTACCCTAACTGTAGGTCCTGTTTCAATGCCCACAGCATATAGGACTCCTTCAAGTATGAACCCTCTTCTGCACTTTGTGATTGCCGGTGAGTGCCTGAACCCTCAGACGCCCACAGCACACGCACAGCTTGCTGGGATATGTGCATAACGCTCAACATGCTGACAATGCAGCCAGTGAACTAGGAAAGCAGTTGACACAGTGCCTTGCCAAAGTATGTCTTCGTGCCAAACTACAGGCAGACGTGGCAGGAGGAGAGAAGATGGGGAGGAGGGAGGAACCCTGGGCACTGAGAAGTCACTAAGCGATCAGTCACCGAGTCCCACACTGGGTTTATCTTCCATCTGGGTATTGGTCCAAATTAATTGCACATGTGACCACAAAGGCTTAAGATCATTCCTAGTCATGGTTATGAAGTATGGCTATGAAGTGCAGAAATCCTGGAAATGAGGTAAGGTATTTAAAGTCTTCACTGGCATGGTGCTGCACAACTTGTTAGTTTCAGTAAGTCAGCGTCAGGTCTTTTAAGTCTATTTAAAAAAACACCAAAGAGACTAAAATAGTGATTTTTTTTTAGGTCCTTTGGCCCTCAAATATCCCAAAGAGTTTTGGTTAAGTTCTGTGCCAGATGCTGCGACCACACTGATTCTGCGTTAACTCCACTGCACTCAGCGATATGTCCCGCAGGAGCGGAGCCGGTGGGAAAGGTCCCTTGCCCTGGGTGATGAACGCGGGTGCCTCTCTGCTCTTCTAAGAAGTGCCCTGAAACTTCTGATGCCTGACCGAGATCGCCACAAGAGTCCTGATAAAGCGCTGCCACGAACAACGTACAAAATCCGAGGCTACGCTGGCTCAGGGTCTTTTCCTTCGATCCAGACAGTTCAGACACATTAAACTGATAAAGATCTGCCTAGAAAGAAAAGGCCTCTCTGTGTTTTCTATCACCCAACAGTGCTGGCGGGAGTTAGGCTCTGCAAGACTGTACTGTAATCTGAATCGAGACTGAAGTGCGTCAGCAGACAGCATATGGTATGTTTATTATTCTACACTTCACAACCCTGGGTGTGGGGAAAGGGAAACAGTGGGGTTTTAGGTCAACTACTGGACCAATAGGTAGCAGTGATAAGTGATGTGTCGTCACTGCTCACGACTACTACTTTATAGCTTCGGCAGAGTATTTTGAGTCACCAGAAATGCATGTACTTCATCCAAAAAAATCTTTTTGGAATATATTGTGTTACGTGTAAAGTTACTTAACACTACTAGCCAGTCAACTACTCTGTTTAACTCTTTAGGCTTATAAACCTCATATAAGACTTTGTACATGTGAAGCACATAAATGTAGCAATCATTTTCCATTATTATTTTTAGCAACAAGTTTTACTTCTGTACTTGACTTTTGGTACACCCATGTATTTTAAAAGGGGTTGAGTAGATGGAACTTTTTTTTAACCGGAGCTAAGCTTTTATTATACTCTTCACTGTGTTGTGACCTGTTTCACCAATATATCCTGCTAATGCAGTGGCTCATGGCCTCCTTGGCTGCTGGCAAGGGGTTAACCCCCAAGGGGTTAATCTGCTGAAGGTGACACTCCTCTGAGTAAACCTTGGCAGCTGCAGAAGAGGCATCAGCTCTGGAAGCCTATGAGCATCATTAAAAGTGCCCTTTAGGTGCTACGTGACCCAGAAGCCAGATGTTGCTGGCTGTCATACGATCACATGGATGTTCAAGTGACCCTGTGCAGCGAAGGTGGCCCATACTATGGGCCATCTCCTGGCCATCTTGCGTTTTTGCCTTTTCAACTAGATTCAGCCTCCGTTCTATTAATAACACAGATCAAACGGTCTCGAGCAGCAGGTGAGCTGCAAGGTCACCTGTGAGTAAAAGCGAGTAAAAGCAAGAGTGAGCACCATGCAGACACCAACATTCACCCTGCTGCAGACTAAGCTCCAGGAAGATCAGCTGCTTTCGCCTTGCCACCCAGCACAGCACAGCTGAGCTGCGCTTCTGGGAACAAGCCAGGCCTGAATTCAGGCTTTTCCTCCAAAAGCTGTGGCCTTTCCACACAGAGAAGCTTTATTACCCTTCTGCTTCCCTGCGGCCAGCACAGGGCAGCCGGACACGTGTGCAAACCCTCCTTTCGGCCAGGCTGTTCAGCAGTGAGTCTATCCAACAGCGAGCAAAGAGCTCTCTTTTGTGCCCTGAAGGAGCGCGCCTTGTCACCAGGCCGCTACCAAATTCCCCAACCGCTTTCCTTTCCTGAGGCTGGAAAGGCAGATACGGCGCTCCCTCCCCGTCCTTCTGGCATGCCCCGACACCCTCGCGCCTTAAGAGTTGAAACCTGAAACAACTGGCTTTCTAAATTAAGCGCAATAGTCTTCTGATCTTGTTCATAACTCTTGAAATCGACTTTCTAAAGTGATGATGACAATGCACTCTGCAGGGAAAACCAAACCAGAAACTCCTACGCTGGCCTACATCTTCAAACGGACGCTCCGGCTTTCGTTTGCATGGCTGAGGTCAACGCGAGTCATATGACCGGCTCCACCGAAACCCCCAAAACCTCCTTCTGTTCAGAAGGGTACTTTCGTGTGGAAAATGCACAGCTTTGCTCCAAAAGAAAAAGAGGGACAGGAAAATGGCACCTGGGCTTCCCCATCTCTTGTTTCTCTGCCCAGACCGAGTTTAAAAATTGAAAGAAAAGAAAAAGAAGGTGGTTTCGTACACCCACCCCTTGCAAACTCATCCTGGAAGTCAGGCGGAGCTGCCTCCTGCCCACGCGCCACCGGCACGCGGGCCGCGGGGGCGCGCTTTCTCCTCCGGCCGTGCCTCCGCGGCCGGCCCCGACGGCAGCCCGGCCCGCGGTCCCAGCCGCCCCTGCCCGCCCGCCCCGACCCCGCAGCGCTGCCAGGCGGAAAACCGCCGCGCGCTCCCTTCCCAGGTGCCCTCTGCTCGGCACCTGCCGCAAGTAAATTTACAGGGGGGAAAGGGGCCTGGTGAGCGGCCAGGCGCCGCGTTCGGAGGCGACTTCCCCAGCGCGCGAGCCTCGTGGGCAGCCCCGGCCCGGGGCGGTGGCGGCGGCGGCAGGGCAGGCCCGAGCGCCGTCTGTCCTGCCGCCAGGCCTCTCCTACACACGCACCACCACATGAGGTTTGTCCCCCCGCTGCGGAGCCGGGCCGCGACGGCGGCAACTAAACCGGCGGCAAACGCCGCGGGGGGCGGGGGGGGGGCGCCAGCACCGGGTTTCTTTCCACGCGTGTGCTGAAGTGTGGCCGTTCTCAGCCCTCACCTTGCCACCCTGCACCCCAGGCCCTCTCGCTGCGGGGGGTGGTGGTGGGGGGGAAGGAGGCCTGTGCTTGCTGCCTGCCTCGCCGGCCACGCGGCGAGCGGCCTCACGGCGCTTCTCCTCCTCCCTCCCTCCCTCTGCCTCGTGCTGGCTGTGTGGGGTTTTTTTTTTTTTCCTTCTTGCAGGGCTCCAGCTTCCTCTTCCTGTGTGCGAAGGCAGCCAGCCCAGCTGCCTTTTCGGTGCTCGTTTTAAAGAGCCAGGGCCGGGTCGGGGCCTGCAGCCCACTCCCGGCGGCTCCCCCGTTCCCCCCCCCCCACCAAAACCGGGGGGCGAGCAGCGGGCACCGCTCGCGAAGCCTCTGCCGGGGCCGCCGCGTCCCCTAGTCCCCCTCTAGGCCTGCCCCCACGGAGGAAGGGTGGCTTTGCCGTTGTTTTCCCTGGGCGCGGGGTCAGCCCCTTCGCGTGTGCGCCGTGCCGCCGGGTCGCTCTCCGACTGTGGCCCGTCTGTCTCGGAGGCTCCAATATACCAGAAGCTTACAGTAAAAAAATAAAAAGCTTGCCAGCGGGATGAGAGGCAGTGGGTTGGATCGGCTCGTCCCAGGCAGGAGTCTTGGAAAGGGGCCGGGGAGGCAGGAAAGATCCATGAAGAGTTTCCTGCAAAGAAACCATTCAAGAAATTGGGCAGAGGCAGCGGCCGTGTGACTCCTGGGATGCTCGGCTTGGGTGGAGGAGGGAGCCGAGACCTGGGAAAGCAGCCCGGCCCAGAGATTTGGGGGGGAGAACACTTCAGTTAGGATCAACCTGACCCGAAATAATGTGCGGTTTCTATTTTCTAAGCAGATCTTTTTCTTTTCTTTTCTTTTTTTTTAAAGCAAGTACAGTAAAAGATTTCATGTTGGAGGAAATGTCATTTTTCCCATTAAAAAACAAAACAATACAAACCAGAAAAACCCCAAACCTTGCAGGCAGCAGATTCCTGCCAAGCCCTGAAATATAAGGACCAGAGCTGTCCACTTTCCCCCAGTGCCGTGAAGCCGGCATAGCCGGTCTGTCCCCGCCTCTAGCTCGCCTCTGCGTGGGGTGTCCCCGGCCGCCGGGCTGTCCTGGGGCCTCCAGAGACGGCGGCCTGCGATGGTCTCCAGCCGCCTCTCTGGGGATAGGTGGAGCTGGGGGAGCAGCGGGAGCCGAGAGAGGGTGGCACGAGCTGTCGGGGCTCAGCTGGGCGGTACCTCCCGCCGCTCCTGCACCTCCCTCCCCCAGGGAAGTGCCCCTTCGTATGTGGGAGCAGGGTCGGAGGGGGAAATTTCTAGCTACTAACTGGGAAGCACCCCCAGCAGCAGCTGCAGAAGCCAGCATGCCATCGGGTGTTGAAATTTGTGCCCCCCCCCGCCTCCCTCCTTAGGCGTATTTGGCTGGAGAGATTTCACACCCCCAGCATCAATTCAGTGAATGTCACCGGTGCGGTGCATCAGACACCTTAAAAAAGCGGAGTCTGTTCTCCCTGGGCCGTTTTGGGGCGCTGAGCAAACAGCCTCTCAGCTGGCTGGGCCATGTGCCCTCTGGCCGGGCCAACGTAACCACTGACTTGCGAGAAACGGCCCTGGAGCCGACAGAAACAACCTCGGTCAGAGCCAAGGGAGTGAAGTCAGCGACGGCAAACCCACGCCTGACTCAGGCGCTCGGGGCTTGCTTTGGCCTCCGTGATACCAGGATGCCTCGGCGGCACAGATGTGACCCCCCCCCCCCCCCGACTACCCCCCACTCCGGTCTCCCAGCCAGGAAAAGGGAGCCAAAGGGATAAAGCAGAAATAAAGCGGCAGCACCCAGCTGACGTTCCTGACGTCCGCTGCTGCCTCTGCCGAGCAGGCTGGGTGCGGAGAGCTGAACCCTGCTGTGAGCCTACTCTTGACCAAAGCTGCTGAGGTCTGTTGTGACAAAAGGCAAAAAAAAAGAAAAAAAAAGGCAGTTTTAAAAATTGCGCTCCTGAATGGGGTGCTGGACACGGTCCAGGCTGAGAGTCAGCCCTGAGATATGGTAATCCTATCAGCGCATATAACTGATATCAGCTATCAATGCTTGCTTTATGTCATTTTCATCCTAAAAGCCACTGGTCAGTGGCACTGGAAACAGGCTGGGGGCAGGAGCTGTACGCGTGAAATGAATTTGGAAGACGCATTGGAAACTGATGCTAACAGCATTTTTGGAAGCCCTGTCCCTGACTTTAAAAAATGGGATTTCCTAAAATGATCGAAAACGAGTTTGGAACATCTGTGAACAGTGGGTTGCCTATCTCTGAAAGTAGCTAAGGAAGAGCTACCACCAGCAACTCTTTGGTTTAAATGGCAAAAGCCAATATACACAGGGACTACAGTAAGGGCCAGGTACACTACCAGAGGCCTGAAATCCTGAATACTTAGCCATTTGAACTGTTAAAGCTCCACAAATTTGCATAGTCCAGAAATATGCTCTCTTTGGCCAAAAAAAAAAAAAACCAACTTGTAATTAAAGCCAACAGTATGAGAATCTGTAACTGATCTGCTCTGAACACATTATTTGGCTACCTGAAAAGAAGAGAATCAAGACCTTTTTATTTTTTTGGAAAGGGGCTTCAAGAAGTTAAAGAAGAAACTTTTCAACTTGCTGAGAAAGAGGAAACAATGCAAGCATATTAAAACAGGCAAATGGTTGACCTCCTTGTTGGGCAAACATATGTAAAGGTGGAGAACATGGGACTAGCTTTATTTTGATGAGCAGTCCCGTCAGTGACTATGACATCAAATTAGATAATTTGTTAAAAAACCTATAGAAACCAAAATCATCTTGGCCGTTGATCTCAATTTATCACTCCTCGATAGTATACTTGATGAGAGGGATTTTGTTTTATTTTTACTGAGACGATTTCAACAGATTTACAATGATGAATCCAATAAAATTACACACGTGGTAAGGGAAAGTTTAGCTTCATGGCAGTACAGCTCTATCCAAGCGATTTAACTCCTTGAAATTTGCCATTTTCAGCTGTAAAGGAAAATCTTGAAGGCAGGATTCCAGCAAGGATATTTAGTCAAACAGTACCAGATGGATGTGTGGGATTCACCTTATGCTTTAGTTATGAATGAAAGTAGTCAGCCTGGAATTTGCTAAGGACTATTTCTGCTTAAAGAATTATGGTCAGGACGCGGTTAATGTAGCCACGCTTGGGTCTGCTGTATTTTGACTAGGGGATCTGTGGAAATGAGAAGGAGAGGAAGCATCTAGGAAATCAGGTGGCACATTGACCAAAGCATGTTGCTCAGACGAATTCAGTGTGCGATCAGACATTTTGCTTCAGGATAAAATGATGCCACAGTTTCTGGGGGGGTTATGGAATTTGTAACAGAATCGTTAGTGCTTTCCATTCTCCAGGAACTTCGCAAACAGTACGGCCCATGCTGTCCACATGAGGAGCGATATCACTGTTTCCACCCTCCAGACAGGGAAGCAGAGAAAGTTTTCACTGACACCTCTCAGCTGGGCCACATCTCGGCTTTAATATATGTGGGGCGTATGTCTCCCCGCAAATTGTGAGGGCCTCAGTAACAAAGTCACTGAAGCCTGGTGCAGCAGTGTTTATCAGCCAATACGCCCATGAAGACAAATGCAAGGCAAAGAAAGGTCCTCATTCAAGAAAGTTTTAAGCACATATTTGTGCCTCCCTCTTCTTCAGGAAGACCTTCTTGATCACCTAAATCAAGACCACTGTGGCAGACATACTGTTGTGCATCATATATTTCATAACTTGCCTTTGGTCCAGAATGACCTGAAGAAGGTTATCGCAGTGTTCTCAGCGTTTCTGTATGATTTGGCCTCTTAGGTGATTCACATTGCTACATACAAATGCAACACGTCACCAGGTGATTAGAAAAATCAGGAGTCTAGCTAAGCTGACACCCTCCTGTTACCCCTTTTCCTTCAAGGGTGGAAAAAATCCAGAGGAGGTGCCATCCTACAGATCATACGCATCTCCTGGCAAGTCATCCTCTTCCACCAATCTGTGGGCAGCCCTCCTTTCGCAGGTGTATGAGAGCCTCCAGCCTAACCGAAACGTCTCTCCCGCATCCTGCATGGAAGACAACGCATCCAAAGCCTGCCCTTAGCGACCCTAAGGCGCTAGGGCCCTTCCCACTTCGGAAGTAGTTCAAGGGAGAACAAAAGACTTTTTTTTCCAAGTAGATGCAAGTACTTTGTTGAACCGTTAGTAAGGTAGTTCACTTTACCATTTAAAATTCATCCAGAGGACTCTTTCTAACAGCAAGAAAGATCCACGGCAAAAGTCTTTTTAAAACTACCCATATGTTTTAAGTACGAAGTTCAGAGCATTGTGGCTTTTGGGTTTTGTTTTGTTCTCAAAAAGGGTTGATGAAAACCATTTTCATAAACTGAGAGGAACAACTATAACACGCGTACAAAAACAAGATAGCAGTCTCATACGGGAAATATTTCTGCTTTCATTTTTATTTTATGAATACATATACAAGAGATGCATAATCTTCCATTATCCAGGCTTAAAAGTAACAGTTTGTTTTTCAAAATAGCTTAAAGATGAAAATAAAAATAAGGACAAAGGAGGTGCAACATATCCAAACCGTACAGTTGAAAACCTTGCTAAAATTATTGCTGAAATGCAAATACGGTGGAGGGTGCGTCTGTGTGTGTGTGCTGTCCTATGCTGTAAAAGCCTCACCCCAGGTATTTATGTCTATGAATAAAAAATGCTTTGGCATAACCAGAGATTCCTCCACTCACACTTTATTGACATTTCTGAAATACCAAGAGAATAAAATCTGAGAATTTTATCATAAATCATTTTCTCTCCTTGGCAGCGATGTCTTTAAATGCAGGGGGAAATAAAGAAGAGTCTGTTGACAGGAGACTTTTACTTCCATACTAAGATGGTTATATTAGCAGGATGCAGCAGGATGCAAACAGCTTCAAATAGAAGAGATGGAGATATATATTTATATATATGTATATAATGTAAGAATGCTTATTTTATACGACAAAGGAAGATTTGTCAAGATAACATAAAATGAACCACTCTAAGACTAGCTTCCAGCAAAACATTTTGCTTTATTGGATCTATTTTCTAGCTACAAGTCAAGCTGACATCTGTCAAGCTTTTTACTTTTCATATGGCAGTCTATAAGAAATGTTTCATGCAACTCCTACAATGCTAAATACAGGGTAAATAACTGGGGTTAAACAGGTGAGGAACAACAGACTATTACTAGGACTGATAACAGCATATTATGTACATATAGCCATATTATATTCTCATGTCTTCACAGTAATGTGCAAATGTGACAAATATGGCTTTTCTTAAAAGAAAGTAAGACATAATTATACAGAATAATGTTTTAAAACGTTTAGGTGGATTTCACTTTTTCGTGAAACCTGTTCAATCATCGTTGCATTACGGTTAATGAGTTACCTCAACATGGAGGTGCAGTTCAGGTGTATTTCCAGGAGGGGGCATAGATTCCTAAGGCACAATATTAATGTTAAACATTTTTAATTTAAGTCATGCTATTTTATTTTATTTTTTATTTTTTGGTTATATGAAATAATAGGTTGTTGCTAGTTATATAGTAAGCGGTTGATTGTAAAAAATACAATGTTAAAGGCTACACTACATGCCTATCTGTAGCTCCAGAAACATCAGCTAATCTGAAAACACACTATACAGCGCTGCATATTAAACCTTTGTGGTTTTTTGGTAATATCCTTTTTCATACATGTAGCAGAGAGTTATAAGGCTTCTGCGGAATAATAATATTATAATTGAACAAATATTTTACACTCTTCCATAATGGTATTTACAGTTACTTTAATTCATATTTTGCCATTTGGTAAATAACATGTATCTTGTATGCATCCTTCTTGCCTATCTAAAGTGCTTGCTTAACTGCATGAGGAAAGAAAACGCATACCTGCTTTAGGTGCAACAAACCCTCAAAAGAAGTAGCTGAAATATTTTTTGTGGATCTGAAATGCATTCTCAGAAATGGAAATTATTGCTAAATTCAGTGCCCTCACTAGGCAATCATCTATATTATTTGTCATATATAAATATATGCATATATACTAGTATGTATGTACATGCATACACATTCATCTATCATGTAATAGATAGATTTCAATTTTTTTGTCCATCAACCTTTTTTATTTTGTGCTATTCAACTCACTTGTGCTATGACTGAAGCCAGATTAAAATCAAAATCTTAACATGCTACTACTAACAATCCTATGATTCATTAGCACATAATAAAGACAATATGAAAAAGAAAGAGCTGAGATGATGACAAATCAAGAGGCTTTTGAAATGCACTGAGAATAAGGCAACAAGCTGTACATTACAGCAGAGGAAAAGCTGAAGAAATTCTGGAATTCATAAACACATCTTACTGGAGTAGGGATTTCTCTCCCCACTTTGCTACACAGTCTTATGGGTTTTTTTTTTTTCAAATATCACTCTCCAGAATGTAAGCTCTATCGCTTCTGCACCTACCAGCACTTTTAATGACAGCAAATTCAAAGCTTATTAAAAATGCCCTGATGCCACAACCTGGTAAAATAAGGCACTTCCAGGGCTGTATTCCAGCGGTGCCATGCCCAAAAGATCAGCACTGGGAAGAAGCAATCAGATTTTGCCGCGTTTCCTAGTTTTGTCCCATGAAATGCGCCAGCTTGGAGTTTTATCCCTCCTTTTTTTTTTTTTCTCTTGAGATGATTTTCTTTAAAGAAGGTATTTCATCAGCTGAAGTTGAAGAACCACTTCTTTGTGAGCAAGAGGTAAATCCTCAGTTCTTAACATTCAGTAAGGTGGAAGATCAGAGTGGTACCAGATAATGTCTTCAGTTTATTCGGTATCTCTGTGCTCTAGCTGACAGGTCAGCTAAGTCAAAAGTGTGGATTTCATACTAGGCCAGTATTGCAAGCTATGAATGGACATTGGTACTGGAAAGGTCGTTCCTTATAATTTCATTTACTGCAAAGAGAGAACACAAGAAAAAAAGACTTGATTAGAATCACACTGCTGCAGGCCTGTCTTTTCAGTAACCAGCCCCCCAAAACTTGCATCTGCTCCTTCACAGTTTCAGCATGATTCTGAACATCAAGCATAACATCACTAAAGAGCTAGTAAAGGCTGGCCACAGTGCAAAACAGCAGCATTAACCGAGGTTATTAACATGCTAAATACCGTGTAAAACCAAACAAGAACAGCAGCATCCTGGATCCTTCATTGCATCAAACATATTTAACATTTTAATCAGTTACCGATAAAAGATTTCATTTGCTCTAGAACTGGCCCTGAAACTTCAAGTCAAGAACCACAGGGAGTCTTTGAATAAACTACCCGTTCCAGAAAAAGAGCCATTTGGAAAGTATGTTAGCCATGGTACATGCTAATGGCACCGAGCTGCCAGGTGCTTAACAGGGTATTTGAAGCTGCAGTGCCTAGATAGAATAGGACTTCACGTGCTGATTTTTTCCACTGTGGGATGATTCAAAAAAACAAACAAACAAACAAAACTGCCGTGTGCTTGCCTGTTCCTGGTAGCTGGTAACGTGCACAAATGTATACGCCCTTCATGTTGACCAACATACATGGACGTGCAGCCTTTGCTCTTACCAATAAAGACAGAGGGAGGGGATGGACAAGTTAAAACCCTTGGCAAGAGTTGAAGAAAGGAATAAACAAGGTCCGTTATCTCAGCATCAGCCAGTCAGACTGCATCTCCACTGATAAAGTGTTGTTTTCTTTCTTCATGATTCTTCTTTCATTCTTTTCCCCCTCCCCTGCAGATCATCAAGCAATAGAGTTTCCCACACTCAAATTATGTCCATTTATCAGCTTGTGATTTTTGGCAGATGGACAGGAAATGACTGAACCTGGCAAAGGCCATCTACAGTGAACTACACAACATCCCTTTTATTTCCACCCCACCTCCCTGCCGTGACTGCCATCACCTGATTTACATGAAGATAGACAAAATGCCATCAGGAAGGCTATCACTGCTTCTGAATTTCCCTAGCAGTACTGGGAGTGGGAAACACATGCCCACGTCATGGAACTGCCATGGAAAAGCCTGAGTCTTCCTTTGCTCGTGGGCTGCTGTTCACAGCCATGCAGATAACTCCACGTGTTTACTGGAAAAGGCCAAGCTTGTCTAAAAACCAGCTTCCTGAAGCAGTTAGTTGTTGGGTTTTTTTTGTTTGTTTGTTTCTTTTCTGCAGACCTTTTGCCCGTTTTGTAATTGCAGCACATGAATCAGTCAGGATTTGTGTCATAGGTCCTGGCCACTGAAACCACTTATACCCATGGATATGCATGCCCTTACTTCAGCAAGGAAATATCATTTGTATTTGTAATTACCCATTTATGGCAGCAAACTAAGAGCAGTATGGAAATGAGATGTGAAGACAAAGCAGTTCTTTCTCTCGAGAGTGTTGGAGAAATTATCTTTAATATTACAAAACAGTGGAAACAAATGTAAACAGCAAGCCCTGCTCTGTGACAAAGAATACCCTGCATACATACTAACATGGCAATAAACGCTACCCCATTTACATGCTACAAGACTTTGGACAGTTTTCTGAACTGAATCTCTACCTTGAATGCAAACAATACACTTTTTTTTTTTTCTTCTGTGGGATGATTTTTCCATGATGCTTTTGTAAAGATAGTTTCTAAGATAAACGTCTCAAAGCAACACTGGGTATGCAGTGATATCTCTGTGTTGAGTGTGGCAATAAAAACAAATCCTCATATGGGTTAGGGTTACACTTTTGTTAACCTTCCCTGTAGGTTTCCGTTACACCAAATAAAGTAAAGATAGCATTCATTAGTCTTTGTACACGTATTATTTAGAAGCATTAAATAATGAGTCTTCACAGCACCTCCGTAAACAGGAATATAAATATCACCAGTATTTCACAGATGAGGACAGGGAGGTAGAAAAGCCGGGGAGCTCCCCATCTTAGTCAGGTTTAGCACTCTGCTATCTTGAATCTCAGGCTAACGCTATGGCACATCTGTAGTACTCTATTCTCGATTTGTTCAGTAAAACTTTCAAAAGTAATATTCCCTCCTCCCTCAGCCTAAACCTCTCCCTACTAAAGCACTTGGTGGAAGTATTTTTTTAAAAGGCCCCAAATCCATCCTCAGGAATGGCTTAGGCACTCAGAGACTGCCTTTTTCAGCCGCATTAGGTAATGAATCAGAAGAATCCTTCATCATTCAAGCGCTAACGGCAACCTTACTTACCCCTAGCGATGACCTGCCTTTTCATTTCAGCTGGGAGCCCACCTGCCTGGCCACAGCCCATGGGATCCCCGCGGTCCTTTGGGAACGCTCGCTCCCAGCCCTCCGCAAGGAGGCTCAACAGTAAAAACACCCAATCTATGTCCTACTGAAATTACTCGTAATCGTGTTATTGACCGCACCGGGATAAGGATTCGACCTTCAGCTATTTTGTTCATCTTTATCGTATGTTACTTTCTCAACACAGATGGACTTCTGCGATCTTGATGGATGCAGATAGGTCCAGTGTCCTCACATAACATTGAACAGATATTTAGCATCAGTCACTACTCAACGTCAGTGTATACGCAGGAGATAACCAGAACTCCCTTACAGCGCACCCACTGCCTCCAGATCTCGCAAACAAACGGGGCCAAAATAGCCAAGAGGATGTTCAGCATCTCAGCGGGCAGTGAGGCTCAGAGACAGGTCCTCCAGTCTCATCTGTGGGCCTCTTTTCTTCACCTTCATCTGTCCCCCCTTCATCTGCCGCTATGCTGAGGGCACAAAATGTCCCAATAGCGCAGTGGAAAAAAAAATCACAAAAAGGGATGGGGTACAAGCAAAAGGCCCAAAGCGAAACAGTATGTCATCTCGCGTAGCAGCCAATATTGCCTACAAACACGGCGTGAGCTCAAAAGCAGCATCTGTGTGAGGAGATGAAAGGGGAAGTGTGCTGCGCGCGGGCTTTCCCTTGCGGCCCACTGGAGCACCTGAGCCTGCAAGGGAATACCCTGTGGTGGGGGGACACAGCCAAATCACTCAGCGGACTCGCGCAGACCAGGGCCAAAGTGAAGGGCGCCGCCTGATGCCTGCAGTGGCCAGCTAAAAAGACCCCCCCGCCGGCCTCCTCCAGCTACGCAGCTCTAGCACTCCCATGAGGACCCCCCGCTCTTCCTTCAGCTCTGAGAAACGGATTTGGAAGGGAAACCTGTTGGTTGGAAAAGTTCAGTTTTGGGTCAGACACGGAAATATGGATGACATTTCTCAAATAGTTTTGGCTTAGAGAAAGAAAGGCTTTTAACATCAACCTTTGTTTTTTCTTTCAAATCCTTTTAAGATAAGGGGCAATAGTACCCCCAGCCTCTAAAACACATTAAGATTTTTGTTGCTTGTTAAAGGAAGTGTTTCATTTTGGATCAAACGAAACGGTTCGTTTGACCTCAAACTGTTTTTTGGGAGGCATGAAAACATAAAATACTTTTGTTTAGGACTGACCCCAAATCATCCTTCCTGCCAATAAATCAAAAAAGCTATTATTCAATTGTGGCTCTGCTGAAGCATCCTGTACGTCTGCCTGTGCCAGGGTCACATCTCTCACAACAGCCAGTAGCCAACTCTTTGGGAAAGAACATAAAAATAGGGCACCCCTCCAGCGCTGCTTTCTCCAGTACACTCATAACTTCTGACTGGTGGAGGGCTTCATGAGCCATGGGAGGTCTGCATCTTTGTTTTTAGTGAATTTTGATGAAGTTTTTTCCACAAAGTTGTCTAACGCCTTTCTGAACCTGTGCTGGCCTTCGAGGTTTCCTGCAGCAATAGGTACCAGGGTTTAAGGATGTGTTGGGTGAAAAGGTGCTTCCTTTTCTTTTAAATTTGTTTCTTGATAATTTCATTCTTGCATTGGGTGGAAGAGTTGATGGTTCCTCGTTCACCATCTCCTTTGCCATCCTTCACACCCCTTCCACTTGGTAGCTTCATGGCTCTGCGCAGACTGTAGATCCACCGGACAGTTGCTCAGAGAGGTCCAAGATACTGCTGCTACAGACAAAGTAATTGATTTTTTCTCTTAGTTCCCACCTTTCTAACAAAATACTTATTCTATAACTGAGGAGAGTCAGCCGGTTGCTGTCATGAATGCTCCGGTTTTGGCTTACAAATCTGTTACTGTATTGCGTGTGTTATACAGAACAGCAGTATTCAGTACAAGCGGTATTTTGGCCTGGGTTTCAATTTCATTTCTAAAGCAAATGCTGGTCTTTGATTCAGCTGCTGCTTGGATACGCATCCATTCAAAGTTGTAGTAACATTCCAGGAGTAGTTGGATTTTGAATGGGTGTAACATTTTTGAGAGAAAGGTTGCAAAGGGTTTGCGCTCATCTTTTAAACAACATAACCTTAGTACTCCAAAAGAATCATTTTATAGACAGGACAGACGAGAGTGAGAGAATTACTTGACTTGCTGGAGGTCCCAAATACAGCTTAGCAGCAGATCTGGAAGAGTATTGCAAAATGTTTAATTTTCAGTGCATATATTAGCATAACACTTCCCTTAAAGCAACAGGTTCATCCCTATCAGATCAAACAGCTGAGTACAATGATTTACAGCACTTCTGTCATCAGATTTTTTTCACTGTTTTTTGGTTGGCTTCGGGGAGTGAGGCCATTGTTGCTTTTATAGCTAACACCTACAGTTCCCCACAGTGCCTTCCTTCAACTGATACTTTCCATTGTCATGTTCAGCTTTTCCACTGACATAAAGTCAAAAAAATAATAATGCTGAGAAATGCAGGTAACACATGACCTCTCTACCTGTCAAGGCGTCTGAAAGAGGAACCTTTCCTTTGCTAAACAGCAGATGCCACGGTAGCAGGATGTGGTGAGCTGTTACACCACATTTTAGTTTAATAAGGAGTTTTTTCTTCTTGTATTTCACTTTGCTTTAAAATGCCCTTGCAATGGAAATTTTTGTTTTACTAATTAGCAAAATCAATGCGTTACTGATGCAACAGTGTGAGTTCCTGCTTGAAACAGGACAACTGGATACATTTAAACAAATGCGGACTCCATATATGGATGCAAGCTTCATAGGAAATGGAGTATTTTTAAAATCTGGGGGCTACATATGGATTCTATTAACTGTTGAAAGCTTAAATTTCTGCTGACTTCTGCTTTTCGTATTTTTGACTACTAATTTGCATAGTGATAACATTATGGCCTCCTGTTTTAATAACATAGCTCTTCTTTTGGGACAAAGTTCTGCAGTTCAGCTCAGATACTGATCCCACTCAAATCTAAGAAGTTATAAGGTCAGAGATGTAAGAAGTAGGAAAAAGGCAAATGTGGAGGACTTCCGTAACTGGCGAGTTCGTTGGTATGTGAAGATGAGACCCGCGGTGACTGCAATATTTTAACCTTGCACTACTAAAGGCAAATGTTCCAGAGAATCTAAAATGGTAGGCACATCGAGAGCTGTGATCAAAAACACAGTTGTGAGGAGCTGTGTCTACTGTTCTGGGAGCGAAATACGGCACTTTGAAACGTAGCCTCATCTTTGTTAACTTCATTAGCACCCCTCTGCCTGCACTCTCGAGCTTCTGCACCGTGACAGGAGAAATAGTCCTGCATGGAAACATCTACTGCCAAAACGTCACTGAAGGAGTCAGCTATGAAGGAGCAAGCAGAGAGTGTTCCTCTCTCGCGTTTGGGAGGAAAATGCCACGGGACTAGCCTCTCCCGGCTCTGGCCTGAAAGTGCTGTTTCTGGTCCAGTCAGAGCTTCCTACAGCTCTCGTTCTGGCAGGCAGATTTAGCCCTTTTAGACAAGAAGCAGGCACTGTGTTAACTATGGTGTTCTCACAGAAGCTATTAACATGAAAAAACAGCTCACCTTTTAATTAATCTTGAAAAAGGTTTATGGATGAGGGAGAGTCTGACACTAATACACATCTTTGAGTTTCACCCATTAGCTCTCCCTCCTTTTCAGATGAGCGTTGCAGTTTCTGGCCACTTTAAGCTGCAGTCTCTTCTCACATCACACCCCAAAGGCCCCGGAAGTCACTGGCTGTCTTTCCATTGACTTCAAGCTACTTCAGCACTGGCCCAGAGAGGTTTGTATAATAGAATGAGCATCGGAGTTGTGGTTTATATTTATTGTCATATTCCTTTTGGATTGCAAACCTCACTTGCAATCAAAATAAAGTAAGTAAATAAATAAATAAGTAGAGTACTTGAGTGTTTTTTCGCGATGGTCAAGAAGCAATTTTTCAGTGAAACCACCTGTACGAGTACACTATATAAATAAGTGACTGCGCTGTGATATGAGAAACTAAATGGAGTTTCTGGGGTCTTTTGTGCGTTTTCTCACAAAAGGAGGCACAGACTGATATTATCAATACTGTCCTATGTTAAGACACAACTGGATTCTCTGTGCTCCCAAAGTATTACGGCACTGTACAGAAGCGTACATACTAAGTCACAGGTCCTGCTTTAAGCCATCTGCACCACCATCCATGCATCTGCCTTCCTGCCCACACCGGTAATGCTGCGCAAGAGTCACTGAAAAGCTGTGAGGTAATTCTAAGAGGAAGTCTAATGGAGGTTTACAGAGGAAATGCTTGAGGGCTTATATCGATCAGCAGAGTTTTACTGTTCTCTATGTCAATCTTTTTTAAGGAGCATGACACAGTTAAAGCAAGACGGCACTGAAAGCCCTTCTGCAGAGCCAGTGCCTTCTGATTCACTCGCTGGACATGTACGTCTTCATGTTTGTATGTACACTGAGATGGTGTCAGTTCAGTGCTATGAAGGCATTCGTCCTTTGGGCCAGTCTATAGTTCCCTTATCGATAGGAACAGCCACACAGCATGCCCCTGGACACCTATGCCTTCAGGTTCACACTAAGCTTTTTTCACAACTCAGCAAGCAACATCTGCTCATTACTTTTTTGTCGATCTCTGAACTGTACAGTCCATCGTTTCCAGGGTGGAACAGAACTGAAGCAGGAGGATCGGATGCTATAATGCACTTTGACTGTGACAGTACAAAAGCAATCTGCTTTGCCTGGTATACGTATCATGGAAAATATAAATAAATCATCAGCTGCATCTTTCAGTCTGCGTGTGTGAAAAGACTGTGTGAAATTATGCATGGATTTTGCTGTGTACTGAGAAGGTACTTCACCTTTTAAAGGGGTGCAACTATCAAACCAACATGCTTGTCATGTTTGAGCTCCACGGCCTGGCACTGATCAAACTGTACAGCTACACGGTGCATTTAAGCAATCTTCAGAGAAGAGCACTCGTCCTGCAGTCAAAACTGTCTCAGTTTTGCCGATTCATTTTGCCTTTCAACACAATTCATTAGCTCAGGTCATGCCTTACACTGGTATAACCAGAGTGCCTCCCAGGTCAAGGATCTCTCCACATACTTCCCTACCCAGAGCAGATGCTGCTGAAGTGCTGAATTTCCATTGTCTTCAGTAGATCACTGGTTATAAGCAGCTTGGAGCAGCGACTCTGTTTTCCTCTCCATTTCTATATAGCACTGACCCCACTGCCACTATTTAACACTTCCCATATTTAACATATGAGCAGTGATACTAAAACAGAACTTCGGCGTCTAAGAGTTTGAGGCTAACTTCACCTTGTAGCAACGCTTCACAGGATGGCATTCACTTCGCTGTCTGCAATTACTGCCCTCAGATTTTTCCACTAGCAATGTCACATCGAGCTCCATCAGGCTCTTGTGCTCTCATACGCCCTTATTCCAGATGAAATGCATCTCTGAAGAGGAACTTGAAGTCACAACTGAATTCAGAGGAAGTAGAAACATAGAAGGAAAAAATGTTTTCCCTTATCTCCACGCATGGATCTTATTTAAAGGAAAAAAATGGCTAAATATAGGCCCATAGACAGCCGGTTAACAAATGGAGCTCCTGCTATAAACTGTATCACAGGAGTAAAATCCTATAGTTTTCATCCAGGCACCTACTTCCCCACTATTAATAAACAGCAGTCCTCTCTGACATACAAAAACTATAAACAGGCAACACAAAATTATTACTGCATCACTGAAAAAAAAGTCTTAGAGAATTCTGTTTTCAAAGCTAGTACTACGCTATGAATAAGGAAAAAAAAAATCAGAAAGTAGTGATATGAATTCCTGAGGTGCCAGCATGTAACGCAAAACTATAGATCATATTAAACCTTACTGAATTAAAAAGCAAACAAAACAAGTCTTGTGAAGCAATGGAAAATATAACTTCACACGTTCCATAAAGAAGTCATATCTTGTATTACCTCAGGTGTCCTGGATGTGTTTAAACCTTAAACTTATTTTTATCTGTTTAATCATAATAAGCCACCACCACAGGGCATGCTATTTTTGGAGACAGCGAATAGGACAGTGGAGCAAGTGAGTGACAACAAGGAGCAGGTTTTAATAAAACATGATCCTCCCATATGAGTGGAGGCTTGGCACGGTGAATGGTATTGTTATACATGATGGCCATCAAAAAGGAGTAAGTTTCCTACCTGCTATACCCTTTGCCTTATTTAGCTCAGTAACTCCAAATAACGCAAAATCTCCCCCGGCGGGTGGCTTGCGGAGGGTTAAGGGGAGGGTTCCTCACTGCAGTGGGATGACAGCAATTGCACTGTGACTCTTGACTAGGTGCCTGCTCTAAATGAGTCCCATCCTGTCACACAAGAACTCCTGGGTTTGGGTTTTTTATCCCTCCCGCGTGAAACCCTGAGAACGCTCTGAGTTTCTTTTTCTGCAGACACTTGGGGCTAAATCTCCAGCTGCTGCAAACCAACACAGAAAGCAACAGAGCCCCAGTGATTCACCACACAGCGGGGTCGAAACCTTAGCTTGCTTTTACTGCAAATCTGAGGACAACAGCGCTCACACAGATTAATTTTTTCTTTTTTTTACAATCAATCAAAGAGTCAACAGAGGACAATTTCACTAGCCCTCACTTGGGCAAAACTCCCCTGCAGTTCAGCGGGGATTTGGTCTAAGCAAAGGCTGCAGGATTTGTCCCAGTATGATGCAAGCCACATTTGACACATGCGCACACACAAGCGTGAGGGGAGGGCTGGGGGACAGACAAATAAACCACATTTTAACCAAAATTATGTGTTTACGTTCCTAAGAGCATCTGTAAGGGAAACAAAATAGACATATTTCTACGCTTTACACAAAATTTCCACACAACAGCAGAACTACGCAAACGCTACCTAACGCTGCCAAAGCCAGAGGTCGGTGCTGCTGGAAGCTTTGCGGGGTAGAAATGAGGTAGGAATAAGGAAGGAAGAACATGTGCTGTTTTGCTAGAGACAACAGAAAGCTGCCCCTACCGTACAGAACATAATAATACGAACTGCTCCTAACTGACGATGTGTTACTTTCCAGTTTAGCACCGAACAGTAAAACGGTACTGTCGACCCCTGGTATTTCAAACTCATGAATCATGCCCTGAAGCATGACAAGAGTGGATTCAAAATCGAAACAAAATTAAAGCAATTCTGAGGTCCCTGTATTTGCCTCTGTTTTTCAGCCTCCAGACTTCTCTGGTAGTATTTATTAGCCCCTGAACGTTAACAAAGAGAAACTTCCTTTGTTTCTCGTTAATATCGCATTCCTGACTCCATCCCATGAGGTTTGCCGTATCTCACAACTTGCAATCAGTTGCAGAGTGGGCAAGACGTGAAATACAAGACTCTCCAAGCATTTCACTGATGCAAGAGCAAGGCGACAGCCCACCTGCTGACCGGAAGAGATGGGAGCTACCGCAGCTCACAGGTAGTGAGCGGGAGAGGAGGAGCAAGCACGGTGGAGGCTGCGAAGCACCGCGCAGGAGGCTGCTGCTCCTCCTCTGCCTTTCTTTGCACGACGCTGAGGGGAGTCTCCCGTTCGCATGCATGCAACAGAGCACAAGAAAGGTCCCTCTGCAGCTGCCACCAGCCTCCTGCATCTTATCCTGGTATCCTGTATAGGGTCAGCTCTACCTATGAAACCTAAGTTTTCAGGGGAAAAGGAGGGAAAGAAAGGAAAGAGCAATGGTGACGAATGCACTTCAAGGCTACAGCAGAACTCGGCCATTTTCCCTTTCTTGCTACTTTCTTTGCCATCTCTTAAAAAGCGAAACTCATCCCACGCTGAGGCCAGCACCTTCTTTACTTTTCTCTTAAGAGTGATGCCAGTGCTGACCTTCATAGCACCTAGTTCACCATTTTCAAGGTAGCAGGAAGCCTGGGTCAGTTTATAATCTCTAGTATTTCTGTTTTACAGATTGTGCACAGAGCAAGGTATTTAAGTCTGGTTTATAGCACTTACCTAGAAACCTCCTACCTCTGCGCCACAAAGACAGCTGAAGATAGTAAAGATAAGAAAAAGTTTGGGTTCTGTTTCTAGGATTCAGTAGGAAGGATTTTCTCCATGTTCAGGAAAAGCAACAGATTAGGTTTAGAATAAAAATTCTGAGGGTACAGAAAGAAAGAGGGGAGCAAGAGAGGGTCCATAATCTATACGATTTACAGATTTTGGAGTTAAAAAAAAGCCAAATAAGACTAAATTTTTGTATTGATTATGCAATTATTAAACTTTATAGAAGCTTTTCTAATGTTGCACATAATGAGCAATTCATCAAAGTATATTAGGTGCCACAGAAGTTGCATTCGATATAAAGGGGTCGTTAAGTTTCTTGTAATTGCACATTACTGAAGCTTTAGTTAGTTCTAAATCAAATCAATGGAAAGTGCATGTATGCTCTTTAATTGACTTTCTGTAATAACAGTGTGGCCCCTAGTGATCATCTGGAACCCTCTAAAATGAGCCACTTTATGCGCCTGTTCGTAAAAAACTAGCTCACGTGCCGCTAGGCATAGCAAATACCACAAGGAAATAATAAATGGAAAGAAGAAAGAAGCACCTCGGGGACACACGAGTGTTCGTCAAACGCCCCTTTCTTTCCACAGCAGAGAATGGGTGAGAGACCCCACTCTGCTTCTACTGAATCAGCAGCAGAGTCTGACGGACTTAATAGCATTGGGCCTCAGGACCTGAAGCATTATGGAGATAGACTGAAACGCCTTAACAGGATGCACCTGATCTGTTTCTGAGCAAGGATGGTTTTTTGAAGTGGATCCTACCCTGTATTTGCCCTGCTAAAATCATCACCATCAAAACCTCTTTCCCTCATAGCCCTTTTCATCAGTAAACCTCAAAGCGAGCACTTAATAGAAAAGATCAATGTCATCATTCCTACCTTTTAGCAAAGAGGAACGCAGGCAGGGGTTGGACTGGGATGCTGCCACTTATACATGATGTGCCCACGTGCTTCTTTTGGGGGGCAAGCGTGCCATGCCTTGTGACCAGTGCTGTGCCACATTCTCATGTAGCCTGTGGGGAAGGCTGAGCTCTGTCTGCTAACCCCTAACTCACAGCTTTGTGCTCATGAAGGGAAAGTGATGGCCATGAGATGACTTTCTCTGTGGGAGAGAAAGGTTGGGTGGGGCTGATAAGGCTTTTAAGAAAAGGATGTGTCTGATGAGGAAGAGAAATGCACCTGTGAGCCTGCTGAGAGGCAGGCTGGAAACGTCACACTGCCTGGGGAAAATCATTGCATCAGGGAACTTGCTGGCTTCTTTTCAGTGACAGGCACAGAACTAGGGGTTAACTCTAGGAATTTACATTGGTGGTTACAAATAGCCTGCAAAAAAACCCCAAACAGGCAGAGTCATGTGATAAATTTGTTTGTGGCATGGTGATGTGGCCCCCCACCATAACATGAGTTATATGTAATTCCATAGGATTTTATTTTAACCACAATAGCATCAATTGGTGAAGAAGGCTGCATTTCTCAGAGGAACACATATTCTGTCTATCACAGCTCTTTGGAGAAGAGCACTGGTGGGTTTTAATGCTACTCTTGCATTGAATTTATACCACACTAACTACACGAGGTGAAAACCTTTCCCTGACAAAAATCCATCGTTCTCCAGTTGGGCCAGGAGGATTTCTCCAAAGATGGCTTTGAGGGGAGCTACACTAGACACATATCAACACGAGTGAGATCAGAGGCAGCCCTAGCCTAGTCTGAGCCATGGCTGGAAAAACACTAGCTCAGTATTATGTAGGTGCTCTCACCAGCGCAGAAGATGCAGCTGTGAAAAGCAGAGGGTCCAGACAGTTGCTGAACTCCAACACTCCCTGGATGCTAAAACTGCCTATAGCAAGCAGGCTCGGAGTAGAGCAGCTGGAAGAATACTCGTATTTGTATATGGTCCCAGTGCCGCAGAGCTGCAAACATGGCAAAATATCTTTTTCTCTGCTCCCTTCTCCCACATGCTGCGTTAACCTACACAGTGGCTCCTTTGTTTGGATTGACAAAGCAATGTCAACACCAGATATGGCTGTGAAAAATCACTGAGCATCACAGACCGGCTGCCAGTGAAGAAATCTTCCCCTTCGCAGCTTAATGCTCGACACAAGAACTAGGCTGAGCTCAATGCTGTCCACTAGAGAGGAAATTTATTCTGCCACAAAAATGAAGTACTGGCAAACCTGCCACACAACTTCCGGCACTAAAGAACTAGGAAAGAGGTACTTGAGAAACACAGATGTAGAACATTCGTTTTTCAAGCACGTTTAAGGACCTGAAACTTTATTCAGCGTGTTTGCATTACACTTTCTAAACAGCCACTTGCCATGTGCGACAAACTTCTTTTCTGCCTCTTTCTGAGTACCTGGACTCCAGAAACCTCATGTCTTGGTAGCTGAGAAATGACAAGGCACTTCCATAGGCAGGGTTACGGTTCAGCTGCACATCAAAACTTCAGTAGGAATCTGGCCTGCACTTTGAGAGATGCTTTAGGCAATAAAATGAGTGGAAGAGCTTTAAAAGTGATGCAAGACTAGCTTTAAAAAAAGTGATTAATGCCACCACGAAAAAGAATGATGACTGCTTATATCAGAATTATTAAGTCAGTTCAGGTGACAGATCAGCAGTTTAACACAAGGAGCCTTACACAGCAGCTGTGGAAAATCCACGTTTCACAGTCCTCAGAGGGATAGAGTGCTTCCTGCTCCCCAGTGGGAGTTCAGCGAGATCATGGGGGCTCAAGGACTGAGCGGTGGGCAGGCACATGGGTAACATTTGGCCTTTTCTTCAGAAGTAACCTTGTGACAGGAGGTATGAGCATGATCCAGCAAGCTGCTGAGCCCTCTCAGGTTGCCCCTACCTCTCTACAAACACAACACTTTTCAGGTTAGGGCCCTACGACACAAAAGGAAGTTTTACTGATGTAATGAGAAGAAGTTAACGGCAACAAAGGTTTTGATGAAAGACTGAGCAAGCTGGTTGTTGTTTGCTCCACGCTAGGGCCTTTCTAGAGCACCACACCTTTTGTAAAACACTGTTACATGTAGCAAACGACTATCTCCAGTAGCTTCCGTCTACACACATTTCTGAAATACTTTCATTCCAAACTGTTTTGAGAGGAAACATTATAAAGAATGGAAACCTGGCATTTAATCAGATGGAAACCTCTGTTTCCATTTTACAGAATAGGAAAAAAAAAAGAATTATACAAAGAATACCCAACATTAACTGCTAAGCAGGGAGATGAAAGATAAGTAGAGGCTAGAGATTGGGAGAATTAATGCACTGCATGCATTTACCTGCATTTGGACAACGTTCTGAAGGGTGGGTCAGGTCTGTATTTGCCATTCTCTTTCAAAACTGCATAAACACCTAGTTAAGAACCTGGTTTTGACAGATGAAAATTCTATTTTCCTTAAAAACTCGCAAAATAAATACCTTGCCTTTTTTTTTTTTTTTTCAAAGTATGGACCAAAGACTCTTCTGGTCAAGACAGAGCAAATATTTACAGGTGCTGGGGAGACACCATTTCCTCCCTTTAGGCTTCAACCTAGTGTCTGCCACATAATTTTATCCATTCAATGATTTTTTTTTTTCCAGCAATCTGCCAAGAGGAAATAACTTCACTGTATTGGGAGTCTGGGAATCCTAGAAAACAATCTTAAATCCATAAAATAATTGAAGTGCAGTTTTACTGAGCTGTTCAGTTCGATTCTGATTTTTATTACAATGTCAACAAGAGTTTAATTTGTTTTAAAGTTTAGGTTCTTAAATCTGAGTGATATACGGTAGTTTACAGCTTGCTGGCAACAGCTACTGTGGAAAAAAAAATGGAAAGTGCATATAAAGGCGGTTCTAAGTTTGACATTGTGAAAGCAGGGAGCAGTGCCAAGAGCAGCAAACAGCATGGCTTTCCCAATCCTGGCTGGCTTTAGGGACTGCTTGCTATTGACATCAGTCGCTATGGGATACATTTCCCTGCTCTAACAAATCTCATCTGGAGACTGTAATTAAAAAAGAAATGTCTTAAAGTGTAATTTCTTTCCCTAAAACATTTACAGATGTTAACTAGATGGCTAATGGTGTAAGATGTCTGGGGGCGGACATCCTCCTCCTTATCTGCTGTGTCAAAGAGGAAGATTTCTTTATTAAAACCCATTTTAAAGGTAGTATCTTTTCTGTGTATGTGTGTGTGTGTGGGGGGGGTGCTCTTATTTTTTTTTCTCTAAACCACTTGCTGAACTGAAAGGTTTGAGGTGTTTCTTTCCTCATTTCTTCTTTTTTTCTTTTAGAAGTCATTTCCAGAGTTAGCCTCAATTAAAAGCGAAGGTATTCAAAGCGGCTAAAAATGTCTTTGCTTAGCAGACTAAGTAGTATCCCATCTGAGCTTTAAAATTATAATAATAATAGTAGTAGTAGTAGTAATAATAATAATAATAGTGATGTAAGTTTTTACGCTCTAGCGACTTTCCATCAGTCCCCTTGGCTGGCGTATTTTTCTAAGCGCTGTTAAAAGCATTTATAGGGGCGCGCTGGCCGAGCCCGTAAACCGATCCGCTTCATGTGTACGCCGGACACAAGAGGCGAGAGCGTCAAAATGGATGAGCTGTGCGAAACGCTCAGCCCCGGGGATCCGCGAGGGGCTTTTCTCGGCCGGCGGGGGCGCGGGCGAGCGGCGGGCTGCCGGCGCGGGACTGCACACGTGTCAGTTCCACCTCGGCAGCCTCGCTCAAGGGGAACTCAGCTCCCGGCCAAGTACTTCATGATTTACACAGCCGTATCGAATAACTCCGGAGTACCCTGCAGAAGGTGATGGCTAAAACGCTCGTTTCTGACATACGCGGCCCAGACACAGTTGTCTGCTCGGGCCTTTTTTTTTTTTTTTTTTTTAAACTGGCTTTGATTGGAGCCAGAGCCTTGGGTAAATCAGAGGAATTTCTAGATTTTTCTGAGCGCTGTGAGCTCTCGCTGTTTTCCGGTACCTACTTCCTGCCATATCTAAAATAACAGCAGCTGCAGGGGCCTGATAGAGAAGAGTTCCAGGGGACAAATTCTCACAAATGGGGTGGGAAAGAAAAAAGAAGAAGAAGGAAAAAAAAGACAGTTATTAGGGAGTTGATAACACACATCAGATTCATTGTTACAGCTGATAGTGCTGGAGGCTGGGGATGTTGTTGTCAGAACAAAACAAATCCTGCAAAATGGCCATGGGAATGATAAGTCTTCGTGTTCACTGGGATAACGGAGGTGGCTTTACAGCACTTGTCCTATTGTACGGAGTATCACGCCTCGATTAGCTAATGTCTCCGAGGGCCCGATAAGCAAGGATGAATGCTCGGCGCGAGCAGCTTTCACGCTTTCTCTTTGTCATGGCTATCTATGGAGAGCCGCAATAGAAAGCTGGTGTGCGCGTACATAAGGCCCCTACTTTAGAGAAAACAGGCCAGAAAATGGAAAATTGTTGAAATGATCCCATTTTCCATGGCGAATCTATGACGTGGTGTTGTCACTGACAGGAATGAGTGTATTATTCAAGAAACCCCCCCAAAAGAAACCAGCGCACCCTTATATACCCGTACTAAGACGTGTCGATGAAAATGTGTGGCTCTCGGCCACAGTAACATGGCAAAGGCATGGGCAGCAATCTTAAATTATTTGCCAAACATTGATGTTAAGCAACTGCTTAGTAATTCCATTTACTCGAGGAGAGAAATTCCTCCTTCCTCCTGGTGTAAATAGGGACAGAAACAGGAGCGGTGCCTTCACCCTAAATGTACATATCCACTCTCCTACGTGTGAGAGCGAGGGCTCCTTGAGCTTCTTTTGGCTTAGGACCTGTAACGCATGCAATCATTCCTTTAAACACTAGCACGCCACCAGCAACAGAAGGAGCTAACCGAGAGTTCTTAAAACCTCTGCAAGTCAGTCACACTACACATACAATACAGATAGTATTTCAGATTATTCTATGTGCTGTTAACCTTTACGTATTAATGTAATAAAATCTTTTATGGTTGCTCTGGGAGCTATAACTTTGCCAGCATCAACTTTTGGGCCCCTAAATTTTCATCTAGTATTCTTCTAGTATTAGAGATTTTCATGAATATGATTTTTTTTTTTTAAACACTGTTAAGTGACCAGATCTCTATCTGAATGGAAGTACTCCAAAGAGCACAGAAGACAACAGAAGAATTTCTATCAACTTCAATGGGCTTTGCGACAAGTCCACTGCTCCAGTCCAGTCCAGTCCAGTCCAAAACAGAGGCAGATAAGGCAAGGTGAGTCTACAAAAGCACAGCGTACTGGTCTGGTGGGTCACTAAGAAAGAATCACTCACTGAATCTAGGCCTTGTTGCTGCAGGTAACTGCAAGACCACCCCAGTAAACATCCTGTTTTGCTGACTCCCACCTACACATTATTTGAAATGTTTTAGCGCTGATAAGGAAAAAATGCAGGTGAATCTATTCTCTTCGTCTTGCCTGCATTTTGCAGCATATGCCATTTCTCTGCCCTCAGCAGACTTACTTCTGATTCGTACGACTCAAAGAGGACAGTGACGTTTCTGGTGTTTGCTTCAATGTGTTGGCTTTAATGCATACGCTTGCTGGTGCCATTCAATTCTAGAAGACTGCTTCTAGAGAACAGTGAAAAACCACACCTAGTGTTTTTAGTGGAGTGTGGTTTTTCTTTTTCTAAATTCTAAATCATTTCTCTAGCCCTAAAAACCCTTTATTCACTTGCTTAGTTTGAATACACAGCTCAGCTGTCCATTATTAATCGTTAAAACAAGATGATGTTAAAGTACCTGGTCCTTCCCATCCCCCAAAGAGGTTCTTCAAAGCATGAATTATCTTTGGTTCATGTTCAGGTAATATCAAACAGAATTATACAAAGTGGCCAAGTTTAGACAGTGTAGACAACTTTCTAGACTAAAATTATAAAACCTAAACCAATTAAAAACAATTTTTTACAAGAAAACAGTCTTGACTATAAAAAGTATGTGAATTTGTATTTCTACAAAAGTACAAGAAGTTAGAAAATATGAGGTATTGCCTAGCCCAGTTTTAAATACTGTTATGGCTGTGCTATAATACATACACTTATGGAGTAGTACATTTATGGTAAACTTGTTACAGAACTGGGGAGTAGGATTAACGAACTTTCCCTTCACACTAGATTAGATTAGACCACAGAAAGAGACCGCTCTGCCATGGTTCTCAGCTTTTGTTCAAGAAAAGGCAAGCACAGTGAAGGTCAGAGACAGACTAAGGAGCACTATTACAATTATTTACTGACATGAGACTGGAAAGAATATCACATAGCTACATGTAGCAGAACTTGGACTTTAGACACATAGGAAAGAATGGTTCATTTTATGCCACTCCTCAGAGCCAAGGATTAAAATATTTTGGAAAAGTCCTATTATTGCTCATTCCATAAAGCAGGGTTTCATCACTAGTATGCTGTGAAATTCATGAAGTCCATTCATACAAATTAATTTCCTTTCCTGATTTCCATTGGCATGTGAGATACAGATACATATATGAATACAAGTCTGAAGACGGAAAGAAAAAGATACACAAAAACTTCTGCTTGGACTTAAAAGTGGAGTAATCTCTAGTAAGGCTGTAGCTAGCAGAACCATCCCAGCAGCTAGCAAATTCATTCTTAAATACATTCGTTTAGGTTCGGAACAGAAATCAGTGCAGCTGCACTACATTTAGATGCACCTCTGCTGAGTTATACAAGTGCAGAATCCTTCTAATTACCTCTATCAGGAATAACTGAACGTAAGTTTTCCCACTCTTTAAGGTTTTCACTTTGCAGCAGCAATGTACAACAGAGATGTCTCTTCCGTGTTATGAGAAATATCCATACATAGACATTTTAAAAGAATTCTCATCATTATTTTAGTGTGTCAAGGTTTGGGAGTTTTCTCCTGCAACGGTGCTTCCCCTCTATGAAATTTTACATTTGATATTTATAACTGTTTTCACATAACGTTCTGAATATTGACATTTCAGAAAATGGGACTAGTGGGACTGTAGCCCAGATTGCTCATGGGACCATCCACAACAGAAAGCATGATACAGCTTTATTTGGAGGGTTACTGTTAGTCACATGCATCTGCCAACTCCTCCCTGAAACAAGGTCCTAACTGGCAGCAGAGAAATTACACTGATTATTGCAGAAATCTAAATTTCATCAGAGAAACCACAGATTTAGCTACTGAATCATCAGCTATATGGCTGGCTGAGGTCTACTGACTGACCAGAAGTTTTTAAGGTCACAATTCACAGGAAAGGACATAGGCAGGTCCTGTCTGCACCGTCTTCATGTTAAAGTAGGAGATAATAAGTTTCTGTTTCAAATTTCAGGTGTAGATCTTCTGAATATTCATCTAACAACCAAAGAACTGGTTCATCCATTTGTAGTTTTCTTTAAAGAAAACCCTGATCAGTCCTATCAAAGGTCTGTTCCCATTTTATATTCCTCCGTGTTGAGTGCTTGAATCCGTAATATTCATTATAACAGTAAAGTCTTCCCTACTACTAGCTAATCATGCCACTTGCTATACAAGGTTAGGCCTTGGTCCAGCAAAGTTCGTGGCGGTAGAAGATGCAGCTTGTACACAGCAGCCAGCAGGGCACAGACCACAGGTACTAGATCTTAACAGTAACAAAAAGCTTGGGATCATACAAAGATGTTTGCATTTTGTTGCTTTTCGGGTTTAAGATGAAGATACTCCCCGCAGCTAAACTGAATGGTAGAGAAGAATTTTCTCTTTTAGATGAATAGATGAATGTTTTCATTTATTTTTGCTCTTTTTTCAAGTATGAGAGTGAGTTTGGTCTGGAAGCAGTCACGAATTTTTGATGAGACACCATTCAGTCCAGGTACTTTTCTCAAGCTAAAATTAAATATAGCTTTGGAAACTTCAGCAGATGTTCTAATTTTCTCTAGTTCCTTTTTTTTTTTTCTTTTTGCTATTACTCTACCTTTATTTAAATAGCCAACTCTACCTGATTCTTTAATACAGTGATTCATAATGTATCATGAATCTTCTGTTAATTTACTTGTGACTCTGTTATTATTTCCTCTGATTTAACACATCCTGTTTTAGGACATACATCGAAGTTGATGGAAAAAATTTTCATGGCATTTGGACCATGCCCTAAATGTAATTTGAATACCATCTTTCTAAAGTTGCAAAGTAAGGGGATGTCCTCTTTTATTTCTCGATCTTATAACCTTGAAACAGAACTTTATAAATTCTTCCTCTGCCTTGTCAAAGGCTGATCATCCCTACTCCTTCTAGCAGTATTATCTTTTTCTGCATAACTTCTAATTGGAGAAGACATAAATAAACAATCTGTTATGTTTTTCTCCAAATTTCAATGAATGCCCTGTTACATTTTAGAAAAAGTCCTAAAATGGACTTGAAATTTTCTCAATACTGTGGGACAGGCTGATGTTACTGTGTTTACTCAGAGAGTACCCCCACCCTTCCTTTTTTCCAGATTAGACTTCTTTGGGCTCCCTACAGGAGCTCTCTCCATCCACTGGCAACTTCAAACTTTTTTTTTTTTTTTTTAAATTAGGAGCAGAAGTGCTTTTCCTGCTCCCTAGAAAGCCTGGTGATACAGCGTGGACTCCCGGCAGGACTTGTGTCCCTGAGGCTGGTTGTGGCCTGTCTGCTCCAGGGGAGCCAGGCCACCACTGCATCCTATCCAGATGGGGTTCAGTAGTGTAACTGAAGCTCAATGCCAATAAATAGTAGTCACTTCTATTTTGAGCAGCAACAGATACTCTCACTTCTTATATACATCAAAAAGGCCATTTCATGTCCTTTTAAAATGTACACCTTTACCACTACTGTCGTAGTATTAGTCCCCCTTGTGTAAATTTAGTAGGCCCAAGGCTAAGGTGATTCATGTTTATCCTCCTGAGATTGTATCAGGCAGCAAAAATTCAAGGAAGCTCTTTTATTGCTTTAGGTCTCATTTAATCTTAAGTTTAATGACCACATTTTTATTTCATCATCTCCTCTCATTTTTCTCTACACTGAAATTATTTTTGGGAAAAGTGGAGAATTATTTAGATAAGCTTTTTCACGGCAGCCAAATCCTAGGCTATTATTCAGTTGTACTATTTCAGTTTCAGACAAGCTTCTCTCTCTCACACACAAATACACCCTTTCCCCTCTTTCTCCAAATTTCATCTCTGCTCATCTTTCTTTAATGGGATTATTATATGTAGCCTTCCTTTCACTTTTCTTTTGCCCAGTCTTTCTTTTCTTCTAACTACACCACCAGGTAGTATACATCAGCTGTATCAGCCCATATTCTAAGCCTGAACCTTTAAAATGTGTGCCAACCATGGTACAGGATTATAAGAAAAGCTTCCACTCTTTCACCATGAGCTCCAAACAGAACAAACATATACACGCGTGCAATCGCTTGCATTTTTTGTAAAAGCGCTCCATCCTTTAACCGTGCTGAACCTTTGTCCCTGAGCAGCCCCAGGCAGAGCCCTGCTTTGACTGCAACTTCTGGAGCCTCATCACACAGATCTTGTTCTGTCAGCAAGTACGCGCTAATTCAAGGGGTTGCTCATTTAGTGTTAGAAAAAGAAAAACCACAAACTGCAGCAGCTGAGGGTTGCACCTACCTCTGAATTTGTAAACTATCTATTAAAATAATGCAAGCAGATGCTTTCACATCAGCACGTCCTTCCAGCAAACCTTATTCCTATACTTCAGCACTGCTAGTTCCTCTTCAGGACTTTAGTGTAATTGTTAAAATACTCTTAAGTTTTTCGGTAATAGTTGGGATTTTGGATTGCAAGAAGGCAAGTCTAACCCTCCTGGAAAGGAGATACTCACTGTTATCTCTATAATTCTGGCTCTGTGCTGAATAGGGCAGAAAATGGCACAGTTTGACTGATGACAACAATGGAGCTTTGCAGGTTCCTACCAAGTGGTGATGTGACAAAGTGTTTCCAGTTTCTACGGTTTAAATACACTGAAGTAATCCTTGTCTGGCCTGTAAAGGTCCAGGCTGCATTTCTGGGAGCAGTGGTGAATTCCTGAAAAGTGCTCTGAAGCAGCCACTGCGGCCTTGTTTGTTCATTGACACAAAAGCATATTCTCCCTGAAGCGCATGAGATATTCAGTTTTGCTTCTTTTTCTTTCACTGTGAGTTCTCCAGTCATCCTAACATACACTTTAAGTGGAGGGGAATTAAAAAAGAAGGAAAAAATCTTGAAAATGCATTCAAAGTTACCTAGGGATTAAGAGACTAGAGTAGAGGCAGCTACCGCCATAGCTGGTGGCTCTTCCAGAGCTGCCTTTCAAAGAGACTTTGTGCAGCGCTTGGGTGAACTATCTCTGGCCAGAGCTAAGAGGCATTAGATCTTTCTACAAAACCTGAATTTATGTCACATCAGTTCTAGCAGCTTCGAGAGGACCACTACAAGCCTTTTAGTACTGTGACCTGAGGGACAACTCTGTAGAGTCTTGTGCAATGGTTAAACAGTTAATGAGCTGGGGAAAAGTTTACCACAATTTCTCAAAAGAAAGAATACAAACAATAATAATTGTGTGTGAATAATTAGAAAAAAAAAATCAGGACCACTTTCTCTGCTAACCTCTTTCTATATGACAATTTCGCACACACTTATTTTAGACTGAGAAACACATTTCAGCTTACCACTACTACTAGCTCACAGATGTATTACTACGAGGAGAAGCTGAGGGGAAGTTGTGACCAGTTCATGTAGATGTGCTGACGTAAAAGCGAATAGCTTAGTCTAAGTTTAAATTGGAATGTTGTGGAGCAAACAGTTATTACAGTTAGGACCGAAAAAAATGGCTAATTAATAATGAAGATATACCATCTTTACCAGCCGTTTCCATTTTCCAAAAGAATAGCTGGATAACGAATGCTTAGATGCCTGAAAATCATTCAGCAACAGTGACAACTGCAGCTCAGCAGCATGCGGCCAGATTTCAGAGCTCCAATACACATTTTGGTTTGGAAACTGCCTAAGCGCAACAGAAGGCCCATTGCATGGGGTTCTCCACCTGACCTCCTCCTTCTGAGAGGTTTTACTCTACAGACATCTGCAGGATTTTCAGAGGTCAGTCATGAATAGAAGAAGAGACATACATTGCTCTCGCCCACCACACACTTTCAAATAAGCAAAAGAATTAGTATGCTAAGTGTGTCTTATATCCCATTACATATATGTGCACATATGTATGCAGATACTTGTTTATGTGTGTGGATTTGCATATACCGGACATAAATAAAATGAAACTTACAAGAAATACTTTGTAGCTTTGTCCTTTTAGAGATTTCTCTTTAGGCTCAAAATAGCAACTTCCCTATTTCTGGAGTAAATTGCAGCAGATTTTGCTTATAAGGTAGCAATGAAACACGTATTTTCTCTGGAGCACTAAAAAAAAAACCTGACTGCTCCTGTCAGAGTATCGAGATTAAATAGTAGTATATATTGCATTTCTGCAAAGATATCACAAGAGTTATGAAACGGGACAAACCTTTAGCCCTAGTGCCCACAGAACCCTAACATGTGGAGGAATTTAGACAGTATAGACATGGAGAGTGAAATCTTACCTTCTGCATTCTCATATGGCTGCAGAATGGCCAAAATTAGGTAGCAAAATCATGGTTTGGTTGTACAAAGTCAAGATAGGACAACAATGTTTTTATACTCACATGATGCTTGCAAGACTGAGTTATAACTACACTCCAAAGAATTTAATCCATTAATTACAGACTTTGATAGCCTGTAGCGTGCTTTTCAAGACTGTGTAAATGCTCAAATTGTAATTCATGTACTTAGGAATAACAGTTTAGAGTTTCTGCTTACTTTCAGCACCATCTCACTTTGCTTTCTGATATGTCTTTCAGAGGACTTAAAACTGTGGAAAACGAGAAAGAATGACTGACAAAGCCAAGCCAGTAAAGCAGGCAGAGGGCTGGGCCAGCTCTCTGGGCTGTAGACAAACCAGCCAGGCTTGGTCAGAGAGGAATGGGCCAATGATTTCCCTACCATATTTCTTATTTGCCAAATGTTTTCAGGTTTTTTTAAATTTTTAGTCTTTGCACACTTTCCCAGTTACGGAGGCAAAGAATATTCTGAGGGGCTGGGTTTTTTGATAAGCTTCCTCCCAGCCCAGAGATAAGCCTCATGTGGAAAGCATGTTCCCCCTCGGGTAGTAATCAATATTAGCTCCTCGGGAAAGAGGAAAGACCAGGAGTCAGGTTATCAAACAGCCTGTTCTGGACAGCGAGGGTCAAGCTGCTATCAGGACCACTGCAAGTGCCGGGACTGAAAGCCCCCCCAGTTGTCCAGCAGATGTAGACGACACAATCGACTGTGCTGCATATAAATCTCTGAGAAAAAGACTCCGTCTCCAAGTGTCTATCAGCAGCTCGATTTCAATGAATGCAGCTATTATGCATTTTAACTACCAGCCGTACGCCTGGTCCTATTCCCAATGAACCCAAAGGGAACTGTGTTATTGACTTAAGCGGGAGCAGAGGCAAGCCTTCCGCTGCTCTGCAGTCTAGTAACATTACGGCTTGTGAACGTTTAGCGGCGTTCGCTGTACGTGAAGGCAGTGAGTTTACTCATGAGAGCTCTTCCTCTGGCACGTATGTGCTTGCTGGGCTGGGCATGCAGGTTGGTTCAGTCTAACTCTTCCTAGATGCAGCAGGCGCCTGCATGATCCTCCATTCCCTGGAGAAGAGGGATCTGTACAAAGCAACTTCCCCCAAAACGTTTTGCCAAGATGGGTTCAGGACACGAGAGCACTGAGGCCATGCACGAGCCACACAGCAACACCTGACCAGCCAACTCTGCACAGCTCAGCAGAAACGTTTCGAACAAACAACATATTCCTCAAATGAATCGCATCTGAATAAAGCTTTCTCACGAAGCTTGTGCTTCTGCAAGCCACATATTTTCCTTGGCACTCCTCCAGGCTTAAAGGCAGATGTAAATGCTACAAAGGCTCAGATACTGCAACTTCTCCCTTGATCGCCAAGGAAAACTTACAAAAAATAACCCACAAAACCTTTGCCATTTGAAACAGCAATGCCAATAAGCATTGTTATGGAAATAAAGAGAATGAATCAGACACGGAAGTGAGAAGCAACTTCTTCCCCAGTTAATTGCACAGGAAGGACTAGGGCTGCAGTGTGAAGTGGGCATTTAGTTGAAAAGAGGTGGTATATCATGGCTTCAGCTGTATACTTAACGACTTGAAACGTTTAGCACGAAGGTGTGCGTGCAGATGCACACCAAGCAAATGCTGGGTTTTGAACACTAAAAATACTCTGGGATATCAAAACATTGCAAAGCGCTGCTGATTTTCTACTGCTTTTCCATTGCTTTGCCAGCCTCGTGCTCCCCCTGCCAGTACTCTCTTAAGCGTCCGCGATCACCGAAGGGAGGTGGACGCGCTCAGCATTTTGCTGAAGGGATTGGACACTTTCTTGAAAGCCCGAGACTCAAAGACTTCCCTAGAAATCTAAGTGCTAATGTTAAAAGAAAGCAAAGTTCACTCCTCAGTTTTACAGCGCACTGCGCCCAAAAGGTAGATAGGTCTGCTCTGTGGGCAACGGCGCACCTGGGGCTGCAGAAAAATCAGAAAGCGATGCCTATTCTTGTCACTTACCCTTCTGAGGGCTTTCTTCTGATGAGCCTCCAGGGAGATCCAGTTCACCAAAACCCACTAGAAACAGCAAAACCTCATCCCTGACGTCCGGAGGGTGTGCGGTTTAGTGTAACAGGACACCCCTCAAACCTAGACATGCCAGTGTACCGAGGGTCTGACTCTAATGAATTACTTCAGTCCTCCCTTACTCATCACATCTAACCCATGTCCCAAATGTTAACGACTCAGCATGTTTTATCACGGTAGCATGTACACTTTCAATCATCATTAGAAACGAGGAGGGTCTAGACTCAGGCACCGAGCCAGATTAAGTAAAACTTTCCATGAGGAAAGCTATTTGTTTTCTCCCCGAGCTGGAAGGCTAGGCCAAGAGGGAGGGAGGGAAAAGCTCACACAATCCAGACTGAAGTGTAGACAGTGTTACTGGACTTTGCAGACTACCTGCATGTTGTTCTAATGACATCTGGACTACTGGAAATCACAGAGCGCACTCAGAAGTTTTCAAAGGCATAATTGTGGCAGCAGCAGACTAAACTTAATGCCTCAAGAGCCAATCACTTTAATCATGAAGCTGAGATGTATGAAAAAGGATACATTTCAGCAAAAGAATAATTCTGTCTGCTATAGTTCCTGTTCAAATAAACTATATCACCAAACCACGTGCATCTGAAGAATATGGAGGAATAAAAAAAGAGAACATATGGTTTAGAGGCAAAATACTTTCATATATACTGTACAGGAGATATATGGACTTGTCAGACATCTAACAGTTCAACACTGTAAGCAATTCATGGGAATGACATTAGCAATAGCTCATATTACATCCAGGAGTTACAGCTTTTACTGCAAAAGTTATTTTTAAAAGAGCCATGTTTAAAATGAAATGGCTGGCAGGGCTGCAGCTTTCAGTAACACTTTACCTGTGGTTTTGCCACTTTTACGTACTTATTGGAGGCTTAATTCTCCCAATTTACCTTTTCAGAGTAAAATAAAAGTTGCAAAGGGTGCATTCATTGGCACAGTACTATAAAACTCACAGCTGTGCAAAGACAATCACAAGAACAAAAGCCTCCTTGTTTTAAAAAAGATGATGATGTGGTTTTGATACTTTCTGTTAGCCACATATCTAAACATCAAGATACTTTTGTTTATGATCTATATATTTTCATCTTACTACACAAAGATTTATAGGTCAGATCAAGTCAGGATCAGAATCCAAACCTTTATGAAAGAGTCTGTGTGGAGAGAAGGAGGCTGAATTAATATACAAAACTTCAGACAGGAGATCTATCTTTCAGATATTGTTATCCCAGTTCTGGCACCTATAAAAGAACTCAGGGACTTCTGGAAAACTATTTTTTAAACTGAGGGTAGAATGCTGGCCCCACTGCAGTCAATGGGAGTTTACCACTGATTTTAGTGTCCTGAGATTTCATCTCAAAATTTTAGATTTGAACATGGGAAAAATCTGAAGAAGCTGAGATCTTATTCAGCTTCTTAAATCAAGTATATCTTTATAAAAGACTCCTCTCTAGGATAACGCTTTGCTTTTCATTACAACTTGGTTTTGTTAAGTTTTATACATTGATACAACGGGATCACGGCATATACAGTACACCTTCAAATCTCCTGAGAAAATAAGTCCTGTATCTTTTTTCTGTTGGTACCAATGTGTTTCCCCTTTGCTTTTTAGAAATGGCTTTATTTTTGTTCGCAACGAGAACTAGTTTCTTTGATGTTTCTAATGGCAGGAAATAATTTCACAACTGAGTGCCATTCTGTTGCAGGTAAAGAATGTAATAGCTTGTGGGAGCGCCAGTTACAACCTGAAAAATGTTTCTTGGCATTAGCATGTCTAATTGAACTCTCTCCATCCTGGTGAAATAAAGATTTGGAGCTCAGTTCTGTGTTCCACCCAAGCTACACTAGGTCCAGGAAAGGGAAACGGGGAAAAAGAGGATAATTTTGAGTCACCTTTAGCATCTCCTGTTGTGAGCCTGGCCGGTCCCCAGGCTGCCTGAACATCCTGAAAGCTGTGTGAACTTACATTCCACTGCCGTCCACGTGGGGCTCCTTCTACCACTAAAAAAAAGCAGCTAAAATTTGGAAAAATTACTTGAGCTGTCCCGGTCAACAAAAATGAACCAGGAATAGTTCAAGAACAGGCTCGCACAGCTTTTGACCTGGGTCCTAGTTAGGGGACAGGAAGGAGGATCATGTTCAAAAGGGAGATATAAGTTAGGGTGATCTTTCACATCCCCATGAGAGAACGACTGGTTCAAGGGATCAGGATGGGTTCTCATCAGCTCGTGGTTTCCCCAACCTGGCTGCCTCTTTGGACAATGCTAACGCCACTTTATTCCTCAATGGGCTGTACAGGCCATTAAGCTCATCAATCCCCAAATGAAACAGCAAAGTCTTAAGAGCAATAACTTACATGGGCTTGTACTGAAGAGGTTCCTCAAGCTGATAAATCAGCCTACTTGTCTGCCCACCTAAGGCTTCTCCACAGGCTCCACCACTCCAGCGCCCTGCCCTACTCCCAGCCTAGATCCAAAAGGGAAAATGTCCCATCCCCTTCTGTGCCTAGGACAGTGCCTGCAGCAGCAAACGGAGCCAGCCTCGGCCCTGGCGCGGTGGCTCTTGCACACGGGGTGCCCCGTGGTGCTCAGCTCCCAGCTGGGAAAACAGGAGATACCACCCCTCCCACTGCAAAGCAGCACAGGCTCACCCAGGCAATCAGACCCGCGCAGAAATGTCACGTTTCAACAGCTTTGTCAGACCACTGCATCAAATACTGCTGTGAAAGCGGCAGAGGGAGTCGGTCGTAATCTTTGTTTGGAGGTTGAGCTCGGAATTATTTACCCAGAAACGAGAGTGCTTGTATACAAGCCAGATACCTTTCACTATCAAGAGCACAGCCATAATATATCAGATATCACTTTAACGCGTGAGTTTCAAATATGTTATACATTTTGAATCACATATTCCCACAATGAAATGGACAGCCCGCTTAATGAGTAGCCCAGGTGGAGACTGCAGATTCTGATTTAAAAGAAGATTGCCAAGATGAAAATTTATTTGCCAAAATGGAAGCCTCTTTGGGTGCTCCCTTTGTGTCGCTTCAGCTGTCTACCATTGCAGAAGCAGAGAAATTTCATATACAGAATACATATTTACATAAACTCACTGACTGCTTTTTTTCCAGAGAACTCTACAGTATAGATGGTCTATATTTGGATATACTCCAGACCAAAAGGAATGAATATTGCTTTGATCCCCCAGGCTGAAACCAAAAAATTTCTGTTTATACCTGGTCCAAGATTACTAAATGCATATTAGATACATAAATCAAACCTGCCCAAAATGGTAAACATGTAACCAAAATCCTTACCAAATATCATCTGGCATAACAGTTAGATATTTTATTTGTCCAGTAATCCTGTGTGTTAGATGTCTACTTTACATTTTTCACAGGTACCTTCAAGTAAAACTGGAGGTAATAAATAGTTAGAGGACACTGTGAAGTTACTGACACTTCTTTTAGGTAGTGACGCTTTCAGAATTTAATTTTTAATGCCACTAAAATATTGCACTACTTTTAAATTACTTCAGGGATGGGGAAATGAATTGGTATATTTAGAGCAACAGGGAAGGAAAGCAGTGCACTACATCTCATCTGTTGGGCTTTCATATTGTTCACATGTGCAAAGGTTGAAAAAATTTTAAAAGAGTTTAAACATGCTATGTGAAGAGGTCTGAACTGAATCAGTGAAGCAACAAATTATAAAGAAATGGTGCGGCAATCTGTTCAGAAAAAGAGAAACTGTCCTTACTAGTATGACTGAATTCAGATTTTCAGAATACGGTCACAAAGCACAGATGGCCTACCCTCTTCTCCAACAAGGAAGACATTTAAAGATGGATACTGTACTAACAGGTACTAACAGGAAGCAATGCCAAGGGTTTAAAAGTTTCTACTCCAAAAAATCATGCCCATGAAAAACAAGCTGTCTATTCCATCAGACCAGCACCCGTTCTCTCTCTGGGTAGTGTCTTACTCCACAGTTATCGCCCGAAGTCTGAATGAAACACACCAAGTACAAAGGCACCAGCTACAAGGAGTGCTTTGTGCTTACAGTATCCCTGTGAACAGCAGCTACCGGGACATCAGAAGCAATTACACTGGTTTCTAGGCAATCACTATAGTGGCCAAACTGCCCTTTGAGACTGTGGCAGGAAACCGAGACGTCATCTTTCCACAACTAAGAGGTGAGCATAAGGGGACTTTTTACTGGGACAGGATGAGCTAGTTAGATAGTAGCTGTGGAGGATAAGATGACATAGGATGTGGCTTCAAGTCATGCTCACTCAGGCTTATGGGTTGGCTGCTGCACTCCTTGACCTGCAACAACAGGCTTCCTCCCCGTCTCGTGGGCTGGATGGACCTATTTGATCTGGGCAACATAGTTCCATGACCCAACGGAAGACTCTCTTTTTTTGTTATTTCTGGCAAGTTAGTTTGCCATTAACCTGCTCTGCCGCTCCATAATCAATACACGTGACTCAAAGGAAGCAGCGAGAACCTGTGACTCAGAACAAGGGGGAACGAGGCCACCTTTTCCAGGGACGCGCTGCCGTTTCACCAAATCCAGCGTAACACGAGACAGCTACTGACAGTTGTAAGGTTGCCTCCATGTACGTACATAGCATACACCTAAATGGGCTTCCAGCCTGACTCGCAGCTTCGCACTGCTTTGCTACGTGTCTGAGGGCTGCCCGGGCGCTGCGTGTTTGAGCAGAGGGTCTCAGCTGGCATGAACCCCACAAGATGCGGTTCCTGCCTTCAGCCCCTCTGCTGCACACTTCCACTCTCAACTGCCCGTATAGAGAGTCCCCTAAGGAGTCCCCTCCTGATTTCTACAAGGGCTTCACTTGTCAACGCAAAGCACAGAGCAGATGGCCTTTCCTTCAGGCAGTGAAATAAGGCGCAAACACAAAAGAGCAGCTCATGTGAGTTGGGTTGCATCAGTGTGACATCTAAGACAACCTAAATGTCAGTTTAGACATAGAAAAGGGACTTCCTCTTTCGGTTACCATTTCCGATTACCCTCAGTGGGAACTGGTATTGTACAAGGGGACAATGCAGAAACGGGAATTTGCTTTTTCTTAAATACAAAGAGTAACCCACACAGAAGCCTGCTGGCACTAGCACACAGTGTAATGAAAATAGTAAGTAGCAATAACATCGCTAAAAGCAGCAGCAAAGGGATAGCATACTGTAAATTAATTGAAAAGAAAACAAAGGTCAGAGCAGGAAGACATCTACTACAACTGTGAGAATAAAAGTTAGTCAACTCCTCTGGTATGCCTCTGCAATTCAGAAACTGGTATAAGTGGGAGAATTTATTTTCCCTCAAGAACAATGTACCACTAATTTTGGAGAGGCAGGTGTTTAGTTTTTGGAACTATATAAATTAATTGCTTTCTATTATTTATTGTTACCACGACTGTTGTGTCTATGAATTTTTTGCTGAGTATATATTTCTGGTGATCAGCCACAAAATTATTTTGATAGCCTACTGGATAGGAAAGGGAAGGTCACCTGCATTTGGCTGGTTGAAAAGGAAGCCAACCCTAAATATCAGTGTAGGTGTACACAGGCAGCCTCTACAATTACTTCTGCTTCAGAGGACTAGTGGGCACACATGTCCAGAACAGGGGATTGAAGAGAGATGCGTAGGACTAAGCTATTTATGCTTCGTCTGAGAGAAAATCTTTGCTGCAAAAATTAAAACCTCTGCTCCAGGACACACAGCACCAAAGTTCCCCTGCTCCTCCAGGAGAAACCTGGAGCCAACACCACTGAGGAGCTTCACCCTCCACTCCTCAGCCACAGTCCCTTCCCTCTGGCAGAGACCAGCCATAGGCAACCTTGAAAATGCTGCGAGAAAAGTGGCTGCTGCATTTTGGAGAGGTAAAGCAGTTAAGACTGCTCATTTTTTGTGCTTTCCTAGAAGTACAGCTATGGACTAGATTTAGATTCTAGCTGTAATCTCTTCCCTCCCTGGGTAACTTCTGGTTCCTCTCAAAACCAGAATCTGGGCATGTTTTTTGTTTTGGTTTGTGTTCCTTTTTTTCGAAATCTTGTTCCTTGCACCATAGATATGTGGTGGGAATTCACACTATATAAAGAAAACCCTGTCATAAAAGATGTGTAAAACTTCAGTGAACAGAACTCCTAATTATGAAAATTTGTTAGACCAGTCTACCACGTAACCAATAACAACTTCTGTTAAGGAAAATCATTTTCGCAAAGCTGAAAAATAATAAGCTACTACTCAAGCTCCAAAACATTCATTTGTAATCCTAAATCAGTGAATATCATGCTGTTTAAAACAGAATGACTAAATATCCTTTTTTTTAAAACAGTGTAGTGAATTTCTCCCCAAAAGACAATCACATTCAGATGTTCCTTGGCACCAATTAGTTTCAATGCAGCCATTTCAAAGGCCTTTTCTTCAAATAGGATAGTATGTTATATAAAGTTATATGGCTATTGAAAGGGAATGCACGTACTGCATGAAGGTGAGCGTTCAGAATACTACTGGGATACTTAGTAGTTAAGTGCTAAATCACAGTTCAGCGAGGTCACATAATCAGTTTTCAGATTACCCCTTTTATTATGTTCAGCTAATAAATCTTTGAAAACTAGAGTCTGACAGGTTCATCACAGCATTTTAACATTGCAGTTGTGCGTGTGGAATATATATACATACAAAATCTTACAAATATTAATTAAAAAAAAGCAGCACCAAGTCCATAATCAGAATTGAAGAAAAGGTAGTGTGGATGTCAGATGCCACCAGACTGAAAAGTTACACGGAAAGATATGCCTCCATTTTTAATCTGAACTTTCTCAACTGAAGTAGAGTAGTGTATCATTTAGTTCCAGTGAACAGATTTCCACAAGTAAAAGTACCACAAGTTTCACTGCCTTATGGATGGGACAACGTTAAATATGTTTTCATTGCAGTTCCACAGGTCACTGGCATAGGCGTAAGCCAAGACCATACGGTTAAGATTATTGCAGTGTAGCTATTGATCATGCAGCTAGCTCTACAGTAACTAACAGCATTTAATGCTTAAATAACTTTGCTTCATTATTGCAAACAAAATTAAAGAACCCGTTCCCATAAAGAGAAAATCCGAGCAAAACTCTGCACCGTTTCACAAGGCTGTTAATTGAACTTTCTTCCACCGGGATTCAAAAGGAGGAGGGGTTAAGAGAACTCACTGATATAGCAACATGGTTGAACGCAAACCTCTACAGCTGCGGAAGACTTACCATCGTCCAGGTACATCTGGTCCAATTCCTCAGGTTCTCGCTTGATCGTTACAGGAATAGGGGCCAAATTATGATTACTTTCCTCATGCAACTCTGGCAATGACAGTGGTTGGTTTGTTGGAGACTCATTTCTGTGAACCTTCGGCAGTTGCTGCTGCTGTTGACCCATTATGGATGAGTGAGTTGGACTGCAGGACTGCAAATAGGTTGGCTCTTGGGTAACAGATGGAACTGGAGAAGAGGGACTGTTGGGATAAAGTGTTTGTTGGTAACCAAGGGGACAGCTACTGCTCAGATGTTGACTCACCTGCGGCTGCAGCATGATGTGAGATGATTGCTCGGGAGAGCTTGGGTGCACAACTATAGACCTTGGCACTTCCTGTATGGTGGGGACACCTCCTGTGGGCTGCTGAAGTCCAAGGTGGCCATGGCCCGGGTTGGGGATGCACTTGTAAGGAGAGGACGAAAGGTCGTGCAGCTTGGGGCTTGCGTTGGGAGAGGGTGACATCACGGCATTTCTCTGCTGACAGGAGGTGAAGCCAGCCACAAGGCACGAACCAGGATCGGGGGGCATCATGATCTGTTGGCTGTAGTATGGTTTAGAGAGAGGGCTTAAGCCTTGGTTCATTGGTCCACAGGTTTGAGCAGGCTCATAGTCATCTGTGGGTTCTGTTTTTATAATTGGAACTGTTAAAAGAAAAAAGTTTTAAATAAACATGAGTTGCATATTGGTATGATCAAGTTGGCTTGTGGCTAGGATACCCTTTGCAAAACAAACAACGTCTTGAATAAGACTCTGTGTGTCTTTTGCCTAGTTCTCCCACCCTATAAAAAAAAAATGAATGAGTCATCAGCACAAGAAAGTCACAGCTGGTTCTAATATTGAAAAGGACTATTTTCTTTGGACTTTCCTCCAGCACTAATGTGCTATAAAAATCTATTTGCAAATAGCTGTGCTTCAGCAGAAGCCTTGGACCCAAGGGCTCCATGGATTTGTAGTAATCAAAGCAAGAATTTTAACTTGGATATACTACTGCATTTCTACGGCTACTGATGGCCCATTTGATAAATGCCTGCGTTCGATAAACTCAAGCATAATAAGGTGGAGATGGGGCTTTCAGAGTTCAAGGAAAGTAAAATGGCAAAGATAAATGACAAACTACTATGAACAAGAAGTTTTCAATTATGAGGGGTTTTTTTTGAAAGAGAAGGATTTGATTTACTTGTTTTTACACGATTGTGTTTAATCTCACTAACCAGCCAACGGGTGTAAAATATTCAGCAAGCTGCATCCAACTCTCAGTGATTCCAAGCTGGATCTGAACTGCCAATGCCAGCCCCTAAAAAATGTTAACTCAATCTTCGCCTACCACAAGAGAATGACTCCTATTCTAGACCTCTGCTTCCTCCACTCATTGTCCCAAAAGAGTGACCTGTCAAGCGAGGTCTCTAAATACTACCAGGTCACGGACGCAATGACGGTCTAGTAGCATCAGCTCAGTTATGAAAAATGAGACCTCCTTTCTCGAATCAGGGAAGAGGGCCTTCCTCAAATCAAAGCACCTTTTTCACATCAGCTTTCTCTCTCAGATCAGGGGGAGGTGCCTTTCCTGCTTCTCCCACAGCACATGCAGTTCACAGGTATAAGACACCCATTTTCTGTATCAGGAAAATTACAAATAGCAGGGCCAAGCCAGTCTGCAGATGTATTTTTTCTAGCCCAATGCAACTGTAATGCATAGAGCAATTGAGTTTGGATGCAAGGTAGAGTTTATCTTCTTTCCCAAAAAGAGATCCATAGAAACAGCCACAGCTTGAAGGTACTGTTAGAAATTGACGGTGATATCAGAGAATATCTGTTAGAATACAAAAATAATTGACCCATTAGGGCACAAAGTTATTAATAAAACGTTTTTGGACAACTCAGAGCACATGCGTGTTGTGTGTTTCTCCTCGTGTTTATATTTGCAAATGTGCGATCTACAAACACCTTCAAACATGCTCAAGCCATTTACTGTTATGCTTGTGTATGAGTCTTTAGAACCCCTAAAAATGCACGTGTGTGCATATAAAACTTCTTTTAACACTCAGAGATTTTGCTGCTGGTGAATGTACTTCACTACGCTTGTTTTACAGCCCCCTAGCCTCTTGTTAACTTTGCTCCTTTTATATTCTTTTACATATAGATGCTTGCAACACTTGCTTCAAGATTTCTAGCACTCCTAGTAAAAACACGTCTCTATATATGTAACAGATGCACAGGTGCTGCTCAAGATGAACGTGCAAAGGATAATGGACCGCCATTGGATTCCTCATCCTCTTATTTTCACCTGCTCATGTGCTGCACGCTAGTTAGCAAGGCTACTAATGCACTTGGTTGCAGAAAAGCAGATTCCAGGTCCAGTGACAGCTTTATAAAACCAATATCACACCCTTTATGAAAATGCAAGACCAAAGAATCGCACCTAGATAAACATAGCAGCTCAGATATTGTAAGAAAATACCTTTAACAAGTTCCTGAGCTAGCAAATATTCTCACATGTTTTATATTAGGTTCACTGTACTAGCACTAACCACAGCACAGCTGGAAATATGATGGTTGTTGAACACTGAATTTTCCCAATATATCACTGTTATAGAAACACCTGCGCTAAATAATTCCACGCTCAACCACTGGCAATTCAGTTCCAATAAACCCTGGAGTTGTCTTACTTGTTATAACCTAGGGTAGGCTTATTGCCCTGGTGGCACGCAGGTTGGAGGGAGGAAACTTTAAGGAAGATATGTTCCTGATCTCAGGCTGATCTCTCTTTGTAGCCCTTCTATGGCACTTCTTCGCTACTTGGTTTGCCAGCCACATTTTTGTCCCTTCTCTTTGAAAATTTTCTTTATAAAAGCAATGCCATCAGCGGTCTATTTGGGGGTCACATTGGTGGCCATGAACACTGGGAATCTGTAAATTAAATTTCTGCTTGCTGCTGTATTACAATACAGCTGTGGCAACAAACAAAGGATAACCAGCAAGTCCCACTCTGTACCAGGCGAAGAACTGGCAATGAGCAGAAATGGCCCTAGGCATGTCAGGCAAGGACTCTCTTGGATGTGGTGACAGCAATCAAGGACGCTCTTGGCTACCCTTTACAGCAAATTCAGAGTTCAGAGGCAAAACTGAGGCTGGTGTTAATCACAGGAACCAGCCAGGGTAACTCAAGATAGCCTGTGCTCTGACAGTGGGCTGGTAACAAGAGAGGGAAACAGAAAGGAGGGATATGAAGTTAAGTGGTACCTCCATTTTATGTGATATCAATTTATACCATCCCCTTGAGTTGCTCCCGAGTCTCATTTATTTTATGGGATGACAAAGAAAGTATCTTCAAGTGAACAGGTGCTATCTGCTCTTAGGTTTAAAGGTGTCTGAACTCGTTCAGCTCAGTTGTGTCTATTACTTTTCTCAGCGTGGTTTTCCAGCATTATAAACAAGTCTCCTTTTGCTAAATATCACATATGCTGTTTGCATGCTAATCTCATTGCTAGGATGTAGGTATTTCACTGAAAGATAGAAAAAGTATGAATGCTGAAATTGCAAAGGGATTTGTATCTGACTTTTCAGGGCCTTGCAGTTAGTACAGTCACTTCACACTGCAGAGAGTGAAGGTACGGATCCTACCAAGTTGGGATGGCAGCCATTCACTCCAGTTTAAACAAATGTAAATGTCTTCACAGGGCACCAATTTGGAGAACAAGGCTCTGTAGGATTTTTTTTTCCTGGAGAAATCATTACTAACAACCTAGATGCTCTGGAACCAAACCTGCAAAGCCGAGTATGTCAGCAGAAACGCTGACATTAACTTTTCACTTTCTGACCAGATCTCCACTTTTGTATTTTTCAGGAATAACTATACTACTTGACTTGCAGAAGACAGATATGCCACAAATTACTACATTATGCCAGATAACCATTTATTTATGACATCCTATCCAGTATCTGCCTCTCTCCAGCCTATGTAACTTCACCAAATGGAATAACACAGGCCAAAAATATTTGCCAATGCTGATACTTTTCAAATGGAACTCAAATGAGCTGTGGGTTTGACTTTTTGGTCATTTAGAAAGTATTTTCCTTCTGTCCAAAGTTGATGTAAAACATCTTTTTAAAAAAAAAAAAGTAGTATTCCGCACTGACGTTGCAAAGGACGGCACAGAGCCCAAGCCAGGAGCTCTGTGTATTTCAAGGCAAACCTTCTGAAATCAAGGCAAGAAGCCTTTGACTTTGGTACAGCCTGCTTCTGTACCATCATGCACTGGCTACCCACTTACCATCACAGCGTCTATGGCACTACTCAAACGAGTTAAAATATTTGCTCTGCCTGTAATACAGCTACCCACTTCCTAACGCACCCTATCCCCTCCCTCACTGCCTTTCTTCCGGCCAAGACCTTCAGCTAGGATAAACAGTGTTAACTGATTTACAGCAACTAAGGATACAGAGCTCAGGGGCCCACCTGCATTATTAAGGCATTTGCTTCTAGGCAGTGATCTAGTGGGTTCCTTCAGAGCAGTCAGGGACGATCATCAGCCAGTAGCAGATTAGCGTTACCACTTACCTACTGACTCATATTAGATTAACCTCAAACCTTTGCAAACCTGAGGCCGGAAAAAGGGTTTTCATTCTCAAATACATCCCTGTGGAGGCACAATAAGCTAATTGCCATATCCACTTTCACCGTCATTCACTTGCAGAAGTGAGTGTTTTACTCAGGGAGATGCAATGTGATATACAGAATACAGTTAATTTTCTCAGGATTAATATTTAACAGAGAACAGCATTAACCTGGCTAACTTCTAGCTCAACTATTTCAAATCAGCCATCATCTTAAATGACTTTGTGAAAAACTGCCAGCTCAAAGAGATACTCCTAGACACAAAGCAGGCTTAGACTGGCAAATAACAAAAAAGCCCTACAGCTGCTCAGAATCTGCAAGCACTTTTAGCATAAACTGGACTATTTTTTAAATTTAATAGAGCCATATCAAATGGCAATACACGTTCTGTCTTAGAGCTGCTCTGTGGTGGTGAGATAACACTCAGTTTTGCAGACTCTCAGCTGACTAGAATGAAAAACTGTAACTGAATTTGCCATACGCTGAGATTTGCCAATAATAAATTACAGCAGTGAAGTCCGAGTTTGTGAAATTGCGAACAGAGAAGACAATGCAGGATTTTTACCTCAGCTCAGGCTCAGAAGTAGCAATATTTGTGTAAGAGACCCTACGCTGCTGGAGGATCAGGCCCTTGCTACAAACAGGAAAAATGAACGCAAGTTCAGCAGTACAGCGAATGTGCAAATGCTTGCTATTTCACAACACGATAGGCTGGCCAACGGATGATCTTCAATTGTCCTCAATTCCAAATATTTAAATGTGACACGGCTCAAAGTTCCAAATTAGCCCGATAAGTGACTTAATCTGTGCTAATTGGTTCTAAATAGTTTGACGACGACTCCTTAGGCTCTGGCCTGGTGTCATTATGTCATCTAATTTAATATGAAGTTCTGAGAGCCATGTGCTGGCAGCAGCCCTAGCTATAAATCACAGCTACCTCCAATTCTTGCTCAGAGACCAGTCCTATGACATCATGCCAAGTCACCGGGCTGCAGACAATGGCCCTCTGTGTGGATCGGAGCGCGGGAGAAACATTTCAGCCAGTTCTGTGAGCCTGAGTTTAAATGAAGGCCTCTCTAGCAGGTAAAATGTTAATATATCAAGGCTTGAAGAAAAATAATAAATCACGCACATTCAGTAGAGGGAGTCAGAAAGTGCTTAAGTATAAATTATACATATTTTTTGACAATTCTAACAAGTCTGTTTGCTTTTACACTTTAGCAAGCCAGATGGGTTTTTAAACCTTTTTTTTTTTTTGGTGCTATTAAAATATGTGAATTGAGAAGATATAATCATATAAATTATACAGATGTTTGTCCTGATTAACATTAAACAAACAAATTCACGTTTCCACATAGTATTATCAATGCAGACATTTATGGCACTAAAATATTATTTATTTTGCCCTCAGTTTGACTGAACCTATCAAACAAAATAGCCACCTTTCATGGCGCAGACTATGATGTAGTTCTCTGGCAGCACTACACAGATTTTCGTTAGCATATGAAAATCAAAACACTACTTTTTTCATCATGTACACCCCCCCACAACCCCCCCTTCAACCTCTGGATTAAACGTCTCATAATTGGTAAAAAATTTAGGATAAGACTTCCAAGGAAAGTTGAGGATTAGATGGCCAAATCTTCGTTACTGAGTTGATCTCCTAAATGCCATTTGTGCCCTTGAAAACCTTCCCTGTATGACAGCTTTAAACCAAATAGCACACCCTCTTTACCACGAACCAGACGTTCCTTCAGAAACTGAAATCCTCTCTTTTGCCGCATCAGAGCAGCAGTATCTGGGCAAAACTTTCTCAAACACCCTGCCAATGCATGCCCGTCCCCTGGTTACAAAGGTTCGTAATCTCCGTGACCAAGGGACAGACACTCAACCCTAGGGTTGAGACAATCATTAAAGGGGCCCTTTGAGATGCTGTCCATGAACTGGGTATTTTTCACTAGGCACCAAGTCAACCAAAACCTGTTTTTAAAGGTCGTGCTACTGTCAGGCCATTGCTTCTTGGTTAATAGTATTCAGAGCAGAACTCAGAAAGAAAGGGAACCTCAAGCCATGGAGGTGCTGTAGGCAGTAGACATGTAAAACAGCAGCTTTTACCTGCGTAAGTATTTGAACTTATTCACCCTGCTAGCACATTAACAGGGCATCTGACAGACTTTTAACTAATTATCGCTGTAGTATCCTGGTGAGATGGAGAACTACGGTAGTCACCACACTGCAGAGACCTAGGCCTCTGAGTGGGCGTACAGGGACTGAGGGATCCATGGCCACACAGGCTATCTCTCCTGCTATCTCTCCTGGTATCTTGAGCTCCTGTTGGTGTGGCAATACCTCATGCTTCTCTGGAAAACAGTTGGCCAAGCTACACTTCTGTTATTATCGTTGGGAACGTGTGAGCTGGGTGTCCTATCTTATCCTTTTTAGCCAAAAAAGGTGTTTTTAATGAGGAAGAATGAGAGACTTTGAAACTTTTAACATTAAAACATATCTATTCTACAAAAATGTACATTCTTCAACCTAACACAAGAAAGAAGGGAAAATCCCTTAAAAGGAGCGTTCTGGGAAATAAGAAAGAAGGAATTTTTTTTAGTATGCATTGTTCACTCAACCTCCTTTATGTCACCTCCGTGACTGTCCTCTGCGCCTTGAGTGAGACCAAGCAAACAGGGGAGGACGAAGGCCCCTGGCCACCAAGGCATCTGTGGAGCCACCTGGGAAGGGGCTGGTCGCCCCCGATGCAGATCGCGACGCTTGCAGCCCACTCTGGTGGCGGGCATGCCCCAGGCTCCCCACCGGCGAGGCGAGGGTCCAGCCACCTCCACCCCAGCACTGCCTCAGTGGGCTCACAGAACTGCTGGCCGCTTTCACGGAAAGAGCAAACGCCGCTTTCCAAGCTGTATCGCCTGTTCACTAGGAGGGATACATACCTCCAACACATGCCTGCCTGCCCTTTCTGTTTTTATGTGTATATATTTTCGTGGGATCGGGCGCATATGTATGATTTTGTGTAAGAACAGCATCGAGGTAGATGGGAGCCTTGCACATGCATCTTAGTCCATAATCTCTGACAGTGCCATTATCTGATTAGAAAGTGCTTTCCAGGTAACTCAATTACTAAATGCTTTTCAACAGCTGTTAAACCATTAGGTTGTTCAACACATATTTATAAGACGACAAAAGATCATATATGGTAGCTTGGTTTACACACTGTTAAGTGGTGGGGAGGAGAGGAAGGTAGACTAAGGGCATTTGGTTTGTATGTTGGTACAAAAGACAAGATATGCATGATTTTTCTTTGAACCAAAAAAGGAAAACATTTTGAAAGACATGACTGATTTTCTACGATAAGACCTTATTAAATCTCGTAACGCTGAAAAGCGTAAATTAAGTCAAATAATTTTTTCTCCTCTAAGGGAAATGCTAGACCTGTGAAACAAATTATGGCTGTTCGCTGTTTTTTTTTATTTTTTCTAAACAAAACACCACTTTTTTCAAATCTCTTTGGTCTCCTTGCCCGCATGAAGCAGTTGCCATCAAAGATGATGCGGCCTGAGCTGTTGGAACGCAGCTTGAAATCTAGGAGTTCACACCGGAGGCCTGACTGAATTGGATTAGTCTTAAAAATGGGATTTCTCTCACCAGGCTTTCTTGAGATCATATCTCTTTATGGCAAATACTCCTTCCTGTTCCAGGGAAGGATGAATCAGCTTAACAAGGAATAAAAACTAACACCAGCAACTTCCACTGAGAGCGCTCCTCCCCACGCCAATTCCTACTCTTCTGCCTTCCCCTCGGGCTGCTCTGCTGTCCTTCCCGCAGGGCAGCACCCTGCTGCGGGGGCTGTTGCGAGCTGGAGGATGGACCGTGCACGTCCAGCCTGCGTTCGCCGTGGTTTTTTATGCCAGTCAGCCGTGCCAAAATTCACGGAAGGGAGCTCTTTTCAATTCCTCAGTAGAGCACAACATTAGCCCGGCAGCACTGGCGTTACTCCCGCCTTCCTAACGAGGAGACGAGGCCGGTAAAACAGAGGCTGTGGGCAAAGACCCCAAAGGGCAGCAGCGCGGGGGCAGCCAGCATTTATGCAGCCTCTTGTGCACAGGCAGCAGCGCGCGGTCCGGGTGGGAAGCGCTGGGGGGTGGCTGGTACCAAACAAAACTTACTGTGGAGCTCCTGCCCCAAAACTATACTCACAGTAGCATATTTCCAGTCATGCCGACTGAGGAATTAACTGGTTCACAAAATACACTTTGTATACTATAAATATTTATATGCCCTCGGGCATATCATGTACCCTCCCCTCCCCTGGGTTCTCTTTCCCTCCTGGGATTTGGTGGCCAGCACCGGCAGGCAGCAGCACAGAGCCACTGCGGCTTGCCCAGCGAAGGGCTTGCCGGCCCATCGATGGTTCCCTTCTCCTGTCCCGCCAGTACTCTTCTCTCAGTCCTTGAGCAGCTGCAGGCAGCCCATGCAAAGCTCCCCAGCTCTAGACCCGGCTCCCTCCCAGCGCACCACTTCCACCCTCTTTGCAGAACGTTTTGAACCCTGCTGCTCCCAGTCATCTCAGCTCCGAGAGACTCCTTCTCCTCAGAGACTGATGCAGTCCCTCCCGCAGACACTAAAACACATCCTCTCCTGTGTATTTCAGCTAGAGCAAACATCCACTAGAACAACATCCCCTTTAGGATCAATCACAGGGCTCGATTAATTATGATGATCAGCCACTTGAGGAGATCAAAAATAAATATCTCCTGTAATCCAGCCCATGTAATTCTATACCTCTTTCTCCCTTACAGAAGTTTTACCTTTTTGCTTTTAAGCTAATTGGAAGGTCCTAAAGCCCCAGCCTTGCTAACATATGCATGTGAAGTCATTGGGATGCAAGGGAGCCAATCCTAGCAATGCTAATCCAGAAGGATTCAGGGATCAAAACTACAGGCTGGATTTTGTCCCCTGAACAGGAGTATTCGAAACAGGAGGTAATGCCAAAATATAAGTTTATAGGCTGGAAATTAACTATTATTGGTGATCATTGCTGCTATGATGGGGCCTGCTGGTCAGATATATCCAGGGTCTTCTAAATAGTACATGTCCACCCCTGCCTTAAGAGAGACCTCACAGCAGGTAGTGCTTCTTCGTGGTCTTCCAGAGGAGGATGGTGCACTGCACAGCAAAGCAGAGCTCACCTCTAAAGAAACATCAAGATGACCACATCTGCCGATCAGATGGGGCTAGCTAGGCTCTGGCTGATGGCTAAAACAGGTTGTCATTTGGACAAAGTGTGGACAATTCTAGTGGGGACTAAGTAACTGTGAGAAAGAGCCCTCAACAGCGTAATGCTGGAGAAAAAGGGGTCAAACGTGACTGTCTCCTCCGCTGCCACGACAGATCCTGCTCCACTGCTGGAATGGGAGGAGAAGGGCTGATGGGTCCTGATGGTGATGACGAATTTAGTGATCCTGTTAAACGGAAACAGGAGTCTGACAAAATCTCACCTGCTTTTTGTTACCCTGTTAAGTGTTGAAAGTAACAACCAGCCACCTAGCAGCCAAAATGAAATAAACTCTAACAACACATTGTATGAAAATGAGCAACCATAATTCATATTTTCACCTAAAAACACAAAAAATCTCTGCAGCCAACTCTCCTTCCTCCATGTTGTTCTGCCCCGGGTCGTGCAGCCTCTACTGGCAGCAAACCTTCTGCTTCCTGGGCTCATCACGGCCGACAGGAGCATTTGCAACAGATTTGAGGCGTTAGTCCCAACTCCCAGTTTCGCTGGGCCCTCTTTCACACTGCTCTGGCAAGGCACCGATGACTTAAAATGGGTCTCCGAGTAATGCACGCCTACTGATCCAGGTGCCTGTTTCGCCAGCTCCCCAAGTGGGCTGCGAGCTGCTCCCGAAGCACTCTGTGCTGCCACTTCCCTTTTCTGCCTGGGTTTCTCATGGGTAGGTGCTCGCCGGTCATGAGGACCGCCAGCGTTGGGCATCCGTGTCCCTAGCGGCCCCCTGCACTGCTGGCCTGCCCATCACTCTGCTCCCTACCCCTTACCCACCTCCGTCCTCAACACCTGGCGCTTTCGCCTGTCTCGCTGTTCGCCTCCAGAGCAGAACAGCTCCTCCTCACAATGACTATATGACGTATGTTGCATTTTATGAATTTGGACTCATTTCCCCCTTTCCTCCCCAAACCGTTTCCATCTTACGAGCGTTTTGCAGACGCAGTTAGATTAATAATTTTGCCAGCCTCAAACACGAAAACTCCACAAATCTTCCGAGTTTAAAGGTGTCAGGGGACAATCAGTAAAAGCGGTGCTCTGTGTCACATTAGACCGGCAATGCTCTGCATCCTCATTTTATTGTTTTCTACTAACGTGACCAGTGCAGCATTTTAACTTAGAAAGTGAGCTGTGGGCGGAAGAGGTGAGGTGAAACAGAGGCTCGGCTGCTAAATGTAATCACTAGAAAACTGCTGATTGTACTCGGCTATAGCACAGTCAAGAGATAATTTTAGAGCGAAGGCAGGAAGTTGATACAATGCTGACAAAAATGTGCAGTGGGCACCGCTCACCATTCTCAGAAGCACGCTAACCACTTTCTTCGCTTTCGTACTGCCGTGCCGAAAACAATAATAAGGTACACCTAGTAATCACGGGGCAGGTTTTCAGGACAGTTTAGTTTAGTACCCACGGTTTCGAAGGAACTCTGTTCCTACTGAGCCACTTGTCCAAATGGCCAGATTTTCAGAAGAGCTCATCATCCTGGGGCTTACATAGGTGCCTACATGGAAGCAAAGACGTTTCAAAAAAGCTGGCTGCACAGGTGAAGGCTGTGCACTTGAAAATCTGACCCTACAGATGGCGAAATGCATGTCTCAAAGTGAAAACAAAAGGTCCCAGCATATCAACACCATTTTAATAAAAACTAGGAGTAATGAAACGATCTTTTAATAATGCTTTAAAAATTAAAAAGCCTGACAGAAACAGAAAACAGGAAATATTTTATAATCAACTCTTTGCAAAGGCATATTTTTCATTCCAGTAAACGAATTACATCGACTTTCTTTTTTTCCATTTTATTAAAAACCTCCTGGACAAACTAGCCTGCCTTTGCTTTGTCAAATACCACTACTTGCCTAAATATAATTCAAAGAAAAACTCTTCTACGTTCACCATTCTTGATATCCATACTCATCAGATAACTGAAATCATAGACAGCATTAGTTCCTATCTGCAAGAAATAAGTTCTTCAACAAGCTTCCTTCATTTTGATGTTCCTATTCAAAAGAAATCTGAGTAAACAGAGATCTAACCCTCATCACTTAATGAATTTTTTAAAGTCTTCTGCACTCTTGCCTCTGAGCTGGAGAACTCATTCAGCTTTCTTAGCAGATGAAAGCACAGGATTTTGAACCACAGCATACATATCTGCTTGCTTTGTATGCTTCTTCATCCTCTCCTGATTAGTTTATACCTCAAATGCTACTGCTTATGTCTAGTGACTTCAGAAGACTATTCTTCCTGTTCGAAAGGCATATATGTGCCAATGGTATCATAAATTCACATAAACACAGTGATAAGCAGTCACAAACAAAAATGAGAAAACAGCATTCTTCTCAAGTGCTACCGAGTGAAAATCCAGTGCAACTGCAGGATTCACTAATGATTTCCCAAAACATTTTGCTGTGCAGAACAAAGCCTACAGAGCCCTGCTGCAAACAGCAGCAGCAGTGGAGGGATTGTGAAAGTGGAATAGTCTCGCATCTGCTCATCCCACTTTACCCAGACTCCTGGCTGCAGCGTCGGGTACTGGGCCTTAGCCGTGATACTCTAATGGGATGTGGCAATGCAAAATGTATTAGTACTTACCATACGAGCTGTGTGGAGTCCCTATGCCAGAACGTTAAAGAAAACTACTTATATTTCTGGGCCAGGCGTGTCTGGTGAGTAGTCTCAAGAGCCTAAAGCCTGCAGACTCCAGGACCAAACTGATATGTAATTGCTCAGCAATGCGTAATATTGAAGCAATACTAAAAAAATGACATTGCAATCATTTATGTACAATACAGGCAAATAGAGGATTTGAGGATAGTTCAAATTCAGCAGAATTGAACCAGTAATTCAAAATTTCAATTAAAAGTGGATTATGACTACTTAGGTTTACAGCCTGTCCCAAGCTGAAGGCTTAAGCTAGCCCCTTTTCCAGACCTAGTCTCCCTTTTTTTGAAACCTCTATTTTGCTTTGCTTTGCTTTGTTTGTTAAACTTCTCATTTATAGAGCAGCAAGATTTTCATTTATATAGGAATTTCCCCCCCCCCACCCTTTCTTTCTGGGGCAGGAACTCATCTTCACCAAGTAAGCCCCTGTTTTGCAAAGCGCCGGCATTAACGCAGAGGAAAAGTACAGTCCTGCCACCTCTCCCCAGCAAGGGCGAAGCCTTACGGCAGCGAAGCCGTAACAAGGTGCTGGAGAGGGCGGTGTGTGCTGGCCGCCCATCACAGAGCTGTACTCCATGGAGACGCCATGGGACCATTCACCGGAGGTGGGATGAGCGCGGCCACGAGTCCCTGGATCCACTGGCTGTTTTCCCCTATGGAATGAGGAGAAACAGGAGCTACAGGAAAACACTAGCGCTGGGCGGCTCGGGTGGCGGAGGCCCGTGGCACTCCGCGTGCCTCCGTCCCGCTGGCGGCGCGCACGGCGCACACGCACGCCCACCCCAGGAGCACCGCCAGCCGGCTCGCGCAACACTTCGGCTCTAGTCCACATGCGGGATTTTGTTTTGGCACCGTCTAGCTGAGCTGTAAAAGACATCTAAATGTGTGTTCTGCAGCTTTTAAAAGATCCCTCATGCAAAAAAAATCTGTAAAATTATGGTAGGCATTGAAACGTTAGCATTTTGACTGCTTCTAAAGCATAAAATCAGAAAAAAAACACATCTTATACGTGATGATTACTTTGACATGTGCCTGTTAAAAAACTACACCTTCCATGTTTGTGGGATTTGTTTGAACAAGAGACACAGTGTTGTCTCGATCAATACACTGTTCATTTCTATATTTTTTTTAGTTAATGGTGGTTGGCTCAATTATTTCTTTTTCTTAATGAGCTAAGCTTTGGTTTTCTACAATGTCTTGAAAAGCTACAAGAATCCCTTGGACTGAAATTAAATAAAACAGAGCATCCTAAAAAGGTTTCCTGGAAATACAGCACCTTAAATGACTGAATTCAGGCATTGCAAGTGATTTCTGAATATGTAGTCGAGGTGATCATATCTGTCTTTACAAGGCACAATGGAAACAACTGCCAGCAACACAAAGGCAAAACCTTTGAGCTACAATGCAGCTAAAATAAATATATACTGTATTATTAACTTCTCATGATTACAGAAGTGTATTCACTCTTACTACTGTTACGGGAGATTTTGCAAAGAAAGTAATTTTTTTTTCAACTACCTATATACATATATATGCAAAGAGAATGTGAGTTGAGAACCAAGGGAGAATGGAAGGAAGGCATATTTGCTACTAAATTCTAGCTCCTCTTTCCCTACTTGGGCCTTACACTTGTCCTTTCAAGTTACTCTACACCAAAGTGATATTTCACAGGGATTTAATTCAGTGTCACAAACTAAACAAGATTCCAAATGTTTCAAAAAATTGCCATAATTAAAGATGTCTTTGCAGAATAAAGTCTGGGCTGGTTCTCTGCTGCCTGTCACTCAGTCGCTATTCGCATCACCCCACAGAGTGCCAAGCAAACATCAGATGTTTCAAACTCAGAATGAGGGGATCATAAACCAATTTTGCAAAAGCAACTACTACTCCCATGGTTTAGAATACAATGGAAAAAAAAGGCCTATGCAAATGCTGGAGGCAAGATGCTGCTTAATATTCAGCAGTTAACAACAGGCATGCAGTTTAAACACCTATGAAGGTAGCTTGGCTGGCAAGGCACTACCTGGCAGCCTTTACGACCGATTTTTGTTGCTGAAAAGTATTGTGCAAGAGAATAACAACTCTTTTCTTTTCAGTGTAAGAGCTGAACAGGTTTTAAATATACACAGACCTTCCCAATGGGGAGGACGTTTGCATAAGTAGGCTGATTCAGTGAAGCATATCTACGCAGCACATGTGCAATAAGCAGTTAGGTGCCCATGTTAGGTTTCCTGTGATTTTTATTTTAAATTAAAGTCCTGATAAAAGTCTGGAGTGCATGCCAGCTAACCATGTGCAATTCAAAATGTGCATTTTATGGGATTTCACCTGCAAAATGTTGGCAGGTTTCTTCAAGTCATGTGACATAACTCAAGTATTGTTTTGTGGGGATTTCCCTCAGAAGGACTATTTTCACTTGGAAAGTCTACAAAAATATGAGCTTAGTCATTTTTCTAATTTCAGTTCCTCTCAAAACAACAACAACAATCAAATAATCCCTTTTCTCCTATTTTCACAAAAAAGTATTCTCAGAAAAAGAATCATTTCAAATGGAAAAAAAAAAACCCTAAATTCCCTTATCAGAATCTTAATATAAATCTGCTTGGAATTCAACTAGCATGAGCATTTTTTGGTCACTGCAAAGTTACCAATATAAGCTTCCAAAATAAAGGCACGCTTGTTTCAAAACACTTCATATACATTAAGCATTTTATATGGAACATTCTGATCTCCATGCATATCATCCATGCACCCAAGAGTGGCATCAGCCTGAAGTTCTGCTTCCAACCCTAGAGAGACAGCAAGGTGAAGGATGACTAGAAGGCAATTCCCACACCAACTCCAATTCAGAGCCTTGCACGTTGCAGTGCTGCGGTATAAATTCAGAAGTGTCATGCAAATTCAGAATACCCTCTGGTGCTATAATGTCACCGACGTTTGACAGAAACTTAACAAGAGAGCTCAGCAGGTTCACAATTTGCAGGTATACAGGTGAGTTTGTGCAGGAGTTGTTAAGTTCCCACAAGCAGAGAGAGTTTTTGTTCCAACGAGCCTCTGCCAACAATAAGAAAGAAAATAATTTACAGAGAAGGCTTCCTCTGTGGACAGCAGGGAGAAAGGCAGCCCTTGTGTTTTGTTTCTCATTCTCATTTTACAGCACCAGATATGCGTCCAAATTACTCAGGTCACTAAAGAATTACCATACATCTTTCTAAGCAATCATCACTATCTCTCATTTTTACTATCCGAGATAAGGAATATATTTTGTTACCATTAGCAGGAAGATAGGTGAAAAGCTGATACTGGCTTCTCTTTCTCTTTCCGTTGCAGACATAGAAGTTGACCTGAACAGGACTGGTAATTCTCTGATTGCGGAAAGGTGGTATCTCAACCACCAGCGAATTCTATGAAAATAAATCAGAAAGTCAGGGTATGATTGAGGCAGTCAAACTGCACAATCAATAACATGCACACATTAATCCTATGAGGGATGTCCCCAAGGAGGAACGTTGTTTCTACGGAAGGAATGGTGGGCTGGCCTTCCTGGGCAACCAGTGAGTTGCAGTAAACGCCTCCCGCCACCCCAGGTGTCCTCGTGGCAGGAAATCCCACCAGCTCATTCCAGGTTTGAGCCTTTTCAGCAAAGGAACAGTGGGCTTGCAGGCAGGACGGGCCCCCTGGCTTTGTATGTGGGGGGATAAGGGGCTGCTAAGGGCTGGGGCTTGGAGCTGGGCCACACAGAGCACCAGGAAGGCTGCACCTTTAACAACACCCTGATTTTCACAAGCCCTGAGTCTCTCTTCTGCCTCACCCACTGCTGAGGTCAAGCTCATTTCTATGGAGAGACATCCAAGTGGCTGAGGCACAGGCCTGCTAGCTTCCCAGAAGGATGCCGGTGCTGTATAAAGGCAAATGTGTGGAAGGTGGCCTGGGACATCTGTCCACACAGCTGGCGAGTGGCACACTCCTGGGAGGGGAAAGGCGAGGTGGACCACGCGAGACATGGCAGCACACGGGCTCACAATCAAATCGTGGGCTCCAATTAGGCAGTAGAAAGCACAATCACTCAGTTGGCAAGTCATCTCCAATATACCTTGCCCTAACATAGCTTCCTTTGCAAGGTGAATTAGGACAGGAATATGATTATTCAAATATTTCCATTTTCCACAATGAAATGTCATTTTTTCGCATAACAACTCAGGAAGTTTTAAGCATGCTAATTTCTGTGGAAGGGAGATCTCAAAAGAGCATCTAGTACCACAGAAAGGAGCATTGGAGGTGGCGGAGATGATCTTCCACTGTTAGAAAACAAATGCTCCAGCATGGGGCTAATGAAAAACTTGGCTGCTAACTGACACAAATGAACAGTAAAATCTGTTGTGACTATCAAAACCTCCCCTGGCACTTTCTGAAAGAGTAAAAGGGAATGTTAATCTCGGTGTTTGGCCTGCTTTCAACTGAAGTCTTTAAATTGTTTGCCTGCATGTCTCCAGCAGATTCACAGCTAAAAAACTACTGCATATTGCTGTAGAGCTAGAAAAGTTGCCATATTTCCCACCTATAGTCATGGTGAGTGAGCCACACTTCTCTAACTGTGGGGCTGATCTCCTATGAGGAGACTCACATTTCTTCTGCTGAAAGTCCATGAAAGCCAGGCAAAATGATGAGAGATTGCTTTGGGAGCAGAGAGAAGAACCGACCCAGCAAGTCAGAAGATGAGCAGACGGGGCTGGCCCATCCTGGACAATGAAAAAATATTTTCCGACTGGTCTCTCCTATTTTTGGGACAGATTCCAATGAAGGCTTTTTACCCTGTGCTCCCATTAAAGAAAGATTTCCAAGAGGGGAGGCCTAAGTACTTGTTCTGTTTCAGAGGGGAGACACAGTGCCAAAGCCTTGGAAATCCCTCTTTAGAAACAGTGGTAGAGAAGGCAATATATATTTTTCATCTTGATGTTAAAATATTTAAGGCAGACTTACTGGCTTGCACATTTCTTTGTCGGTTTTGGCTTCCATTTCCCACACATGGTGACCATCTAAAAGACAAAAGAAAAAGATATCTAGTTCTGTCCTTTTTTCCTCTCCTAGGCCTACAAAAGAATGACTTTGGCAAAAAATCTCTTTGATGGAAAGGGGCATCGCATATAGGAAAAACAGCTCTCAAAATACTTTGCCCAAACTTTGCCCAACCAGGAAGTCATCTGTGTAACCTGCTACAGGATCTCACTGAACACTTTTTATGGGAGAAATCACAGGGCAGAGCACATAATACTGCGATGGGGCAAAGACACCGGGATTTTGTTTTGCTGCTAATTTAAATAGAATATGCAACTGTTCTATGCTTTAGCTTCCCAGATTTTTCAGACAAAAATACTGGCCTCTATCAGGTCTTTTGATCACTACATATGCATTAAGTCATATAAATGTTTGACATTCATATGAAATAAAGCAAAACAAAAGCAGTACTAGGGAAGCTCCTCAGCCATGCAGCATCTCATTTTAATGTACTCCTACTTGTCATAATTCTGCCGCTTGCCTCAAAAGGCAAGACAATATGGTGGGAAATGTAGTTTCTGCAGATCGTGACTCCATTTTAAGGTTGGTTTAGCTCAGCTTAGTGGCCCAGCCTACAGTTTTCTGGGGCTGCCCCCAGTGCTGTGTTGGGTCCTTCTGATGGATTTGCCATAACTACCAGTTTTTCCGAGGTCTTGTCTTTTGAAACAAATTGGTTTTATCTGTTTATCTATTTATTTCTTTCTACATCTCACTGATACTGAAGTAACTGGCCAATAACAGTTTTTTCTTCCTTGCGGCTTCAAAACTCAACAGCAAAGAAATTAGAAAAATAATGCAAAAATTAAGGTTTCCATTCTGCAGGCCTAGAAAAACAAAAACATGTATGAAAGGGCACAAGCACATTGCTCTCTAACTTCAGCAGCAGGGACGCATGCCGCTCAGTGAGTCCCACCGTTGTCAGATGTCACTGGAATGAATGGGAAAATTAGACTTTATGTCATCTCTTTTGTATATTTATTGCAGCATCGGGACATACAAATGCAAATATTAGCTATTTTGAACTTCATCACATAGACGTGGCCCGGCCTTAAAAAAACAGCTCTCAGCAAGGTAAAACAGTGAATGCACTTTTTCTTCTCTCTTCACTTTCATGGCCAGGATAGAGGTGACGCATTTAGGACTGTCTGATTTATTACAAATGTCTGTAAATAATATTTTTGTGTACAGCTGTCCTACTGTGAAAGGAATGTTGTTGAGGAACTAGCACTGGCGATTGTTGTGCAGTCTAAAACCATTTCTTTTTAACGTATGGAAAGAAGAGCAACACGAAAGCAGCAGCACAAATAGCACAGTAAATTTGGCAGGTCTTTCTGTAGGAAACAATTAGCAGATCGACCCATAGTTTCTTCCTACATTTTAAATTGTGACACTGGAAAAGGAATTCCTTTAATAGGTACTGCCACGTTTGGTGGGGGAAGAAGAGGATTAGCCAGACCACGCTCAAGTCTCCTTAGCGATGCCTTTTAAGAGCGCCAGAATTGAAGCAGACTTCTCAGGAGGACTGGAGATCACTTCACAATTTATCCAACAGATGCTTCCCCCAAGCTGTCAGTAAAAAAAAAAAAAAACTGACCAAAACTCTGCAAGCCAGGACATATCTGTCGTCTGCGAGCAGCCTCCTTTATCTCCTGCCCCTTCGCTATAAAGCCCTCGCAGCCCCCCCCTTCCAAATGAATTCAATCAGTTCTCAAAGTAACACACCGCTGACAGCATCACACATTTTCAAAGTTACAGTCAGCTTAGGAACTTCTGCTTTGTAATGGGATTTTTTTTTTTTTTAATCTAAAGAAGTCCAGACTAGTAGTTGTGTGTTCAATTTGCCTTTGTAAATGGATTACCAGAACCTCAGGTTTTTTGTTATGTTTTATTTCTGCTCTGTGAGATGAATGATCTGATTCAGGTTTCTGTTTTTTATTTCCTGCCGATACTTTGGCAAAATTCAAAACGACTCCATCTATACCTAATCTTTCAATTACTTCAAGCAGCACTGCCTTTATGCGCTTTTGAATTTCTTACGATGACAAAGAGAGTTTGTTCAGAAATATTTTAAATGCTATAATCTAAATTATTATGAAAATAAAAATCCAGAGCCGTGGTTTGTCTTTGGAAGCTCATAAGAACAATACGGTTCTTGCTCCAAGAAACTCTCCTGAGACTGTCCAGACCATGCTGCTCAGTGACTGGAGGGGCAGGAGAAGAGAGGGGAGAAGGAGGGAACAGACAACTCATTACGAGCTAGTGACATTTCATTTAACAAAAACATAAGGAGGAAAAGTTGTTATGAAGCAGAGAGAGAAAAAAAAAAAGACAATTCCTCATATTACGTCTGGTGAACCAAGAGGGAAATCTCAACGCCCACGGACTGGGACCAACTCCAGGAGGGAAACCTTAGACCACTACGTCAACCTCTTACAGTAAACATGTTTTGCAGGTTTAAACGGTTCAGCTGAAATTAAAAAAAGTGAGAGGACTAATGGCTACAGAGCAGCGTACGGGAGCTCAAAGCATTAAGAAAATCTGCCTATGCGGGAGAAAACTGCTTTGCCCCCAGTGCCACATGCGCTGGGGATCCTACCAAGCAGGCGGGATACCGTCTCTTGTCAGAGTGTGCTCGAGGAGGGAGGACTGATAAACCACAAAAGTTTCCATTGTACGCCTGCCACATCTGCAGCCGCCTGGCCGCCTCCGAGCCCAAGGCAACTCCCTCCTGGCCAAGGGCCAACAAAAGTACACCAGAGCAATTTATACCTTTCCAAAATGCAAATAATTCAAATTACAGACATAACACAAAGCTGAAGCAGACACATTTCAGGCATTCCCGTTAAAGTTTACTCTCTGGAATTACTGTACCCAAATGGGCAGTTGTTATATGAGGGAAGGGGGGGGGGAGGCAGGCGAGGAAGGAGAGGAGGAGGGAGGGAAGAATAGAGAGAAGGCAGAAAAGGGTTTTCCAAAGGTCTGTCTTCACTCCCTTTCATTTTGTTATTTACTTTTACAAAGTAATAAGAAGTGTTTTCTCCAAATTTAACGCCTGGCTTTGTTTTGGCATTTAAGCTTTATATTATAACATTTTGAATGGAAAAACATCTCTCTCTAAACTTTAAAAAGTTGCGTCAAGGCATTACACCGGTATTTTTTTGTTTGTTTTTACCAAAAGGGAAAGAAAAACAAAGGAACTGCATGCCGGCCGACCGGCGGGGGGAAGCCCTCCAGAATCCCCGCTCCATGGACGCCAACAGGAGTTGGCTTCTCCGCGCCAAGATTTCGCCGGGGGATTCGTGCCACGGGCTCCAAGGAAGGAGCTTTGAATCACTGCTCTTCGCCAGAGGCCGGGCAAGGCCAGCGGCAGCGCTCGGCAAGCGAGAAACCCCCCCAGGCCCCTGGGGCTCTCGGGCCGCAACAGCCGGCCCTGGGCTCGGGGCGGCGCGCTGCTTCACTGACAGGTGGCCATCAGGGCCCGTTTCAGCTGAAGGCACTGCGTTTTGTCAGGAAGTCTGACATTTCGAGATCGATCGCTGCGATGGGCTATTTACAGCCTTTTGGGTGCGCTTCCTCACAATCCACTTCAGCTTTTTTTCCCCACCGTCACACTCGGAGCACCTGGGCTTACTAACGATGAAAACACCACCACCCTACCGCGCTGCTCTGGGGGGACTTTCAGCGCCTGAGAATATGAGCGGCCAGTTTTGAAACGGAGCAGCTTAACGGTGAATGGGCCTTTGTAGTTCGCTCTTATCAACTGCCCGTTCCAGCCTTAAAGGAAACTGCGCAGAAGTCCAGAAGTAAAAATATTCTAATTCATTAGGGAATTCCCTGCAGTATGAGTCACAGAAACGGCTTCCCCACCACACCCATCTAAAAGATTTCCACATAAAAAGGCACTGTAGAGGCCTGTTTTAACACAGAGGCAGCACTAAAAAGTAGTTGTGTAAAGCTAACAGCATCAGTTATTCACACACAAAGCCGTAACAGACCAGAAAACATGGTTTTGTTTTTTTTCACAGAAGAGTAACAGTCAAAGGGCTGTAAAGACTTTCCAAAGAAATTTTCTGCTATCTTCTAAGTCTCCTCATTGCCCATCAAGAAGGATGGTCCAAGGTTTCCAGAACCACATTCAGCCCCTGTGCACCAGGGAGCTGTAAGCACGGTACACCACAGCTTTGGGAGCTCGCAAGAGTCAAACCACCAGCTTAACTTTCATGGTAGACTGAGGGATGGCAGAAAGAGGAAGGAATACAAGTTACCAAAAAAAAAAAAAAAACCAAAAAAAACAACCCACCCCAAACTGGAAACTAGGGAGAGTACAACACAAGCATCTGGCAATCACTTAAGCCTTGCCTCTATGAAATGGGCATAATGGGAGAGTTTAGACATATTTAAGTGATCTCACTTTAGTACAGTAGGTTAAAACAGTCTATATTATTTAGTAGTCCTGCGTTTCCTTGAGATACGAGAAGAACAGATACTATCTAGGATTTCCCTGCCTATACATAGTGTGCGTTTTCTACTCTTCCAGCCTGAGGCTCAACAGAGCTTGACTGCACTGGCTGGATTGTAAATGTGAATTTACACTGTGATATATTTGCAAGACAGTGAAACTAATCCTATCCCCTCAAAGGAATGCACTGTTTGATTAACGTGTTGTGAGATTACCCTAAACAGTCATGCCTATACACCCCTGACTACCTTAACATGTCTGCAACAGGTAGGACACAAATGCTATGCAAAATGATTATCCAGTGTAATTTTAAGGTGCTCTACAAAGGTAGCCTAGCCTCCAATTTGCCCTATTAATGTACATTCAAATCCTTTAGTACTGAAGGATTTGCAAGTTTTCAGTTTGCACTCCCATCCTTTTTTCCCTGGGAAGTACACTCATGGCACTGAGATGATTGATCTGCGAATATGTCCGGAAGGAAAGGACAGGTTTTCAGTGACAGAAGAGAACGAACACTAAGACAAAGTCCTGTCATCTAGACCTAAAGCCATGCAATTTTGTGCTGAGATGCTATCCATTTTCATGTGCAAGGCAGTTTAGGCCAGGTCTACGCTTGGGCTGGGAATTACAGAGGAGAAGAGGCGGGTCGAGCGCTTGGAGCAGAGTACTCGCCCAAGCCCCTGCTCAGCGAGACCTGCTCATGCTGCCTCATCTACTGGGTAACGCACGTATGCATGAGCATTTTAGTGCCAGATTTCTCTCTAGAGGCGTCAGCCTTTAGGATTTGAGGATAACATAAGGGGAGCCAGGATGCTCTTCCAGCCTGATCTATTACATAATGCAGGCGCCTTGTTGTGAAGAACATTTTCCTAACTGGATACCAGCAAACCCAATTATCGATGGGTGGAGTCAGTCCCAATGTTTACACACTGTGCATCACAGTACATTTTAAAAGACATTTACAAGGGGCAGATTATAAGCATTAGTGAGAGCAGCTAAGCAGCCTGGCAGGGGATGCACAGGGAAGATGGGAAAGGAAGGGAGCAAGGAACTGTTTAGAAATGCAGAGGGAGCTGCTGCACGCGACCTCCTTGGCTAGCGCTGCTTCGTTCTGCCAGCCCACGCCTGCCCACCGCCGGCAGCTCGGCCCCTTCCCCTCACTTCGCTTCCCACATCGCTGCGGCCCAGCTCACCCCCTCCCCAGCTACTCCGATTTCCCCTTTGCTCTTCCGCTTCTTTTGTTACAGGATCGCACGGTCACTGCTTTCCCCCCCCCCCCACTTTATTTCCCTCTTCCTTGCCAGAGAAAAAAAAAAAAAGCTATTCTTCCCTGTCCTCCTCACAGCCTACTGTCTTCCTACAGAGGGATTTTCTCCTCTGCAATTTTGTTCTCTGTCACTGGCATGTCTTCTGGCATGCATCAGTCCATGTGCATCAGGGTTCATGTGTAACTGGCCTATTCTTACTTCCAAAACAAAGCTTCTATATTTGTTTGCCTGTCCTCATAGGCACTTTTGCAGCATACGGATCTTGTGCACATTCATTCTACTACATATTTTTGAAGTCGTAAGCTGAACATTACGTATATTCACACGTCCCTCTGTCATGTATGTGGCAGAAAATTTTTGCTCGAGTTACCTTTTTTTTTTTGCCTTTTAACCTTAAATTAACAATAAGAAAGTCATTTGGGAGTCAGGTAATAAAAATCCAGTAAGAACAGCACCTTACAGTACAGAGGCATCTGTGCCAGAAGTGCAGTTCTTTTTGTGATTGCTCAGTTGGGCAGTCCAGAAGCTGAGGGACTCACTTTGCCTAAACTTCAAACCTTTTCAGCTGATTTTACCAAAGTATGTCCAACTGACTTTGCAATTATTCTGAGTTCAAGTGAGTGTTTTCAAATTAATTGTAATTTTAGCCCAGGTAATTAAAAGGAGGCACTGTGCTGCAAACTGATGAATGAGGGCTCACTGGGAGCCAAAACAATCTGGAATGACCTGCCAGAACCCATTTTCTGCAGAATGGAAGCTGGTTACGCAATTTGTGCTCTCTGACACCTCCCTCTATTCAAATTACTGTTGGTCTTAGGGTTTTATTTAATAACTTAGTAATTCCAGGTCTAAGATATTCAAATCAGAAGGAAAACTGCAGCTTAACATCCCTGCAAAAGCTCTCTAGAGCAGGCAGGTCAAACTGAGCACACCAGCAGAGCCACCCATCAGCAGAAATGGTAAGACTTCATTTTGTCTTCAGTTGCATGTATGCGATTTCCTCGCCTTCACAATTTTATTTTCCTCTGGAATCCTCTCGTTGGCTGAACTTGTGTCTTTTTCGCTGAAGCTGAGCAGAATAATCCCAATCCATTTTCTTCAGTCTAATCTTCTGTCTCACATTTCTCTCATGCTATCTGAGTAACAAAACTCAAATCCAATTTAAACCAAATTCCAAGTTCTCCTTTCAAGAACAATTCTTTTCCTCTACTTCCTCTATGTTTGATGCCACCACCCCCACCTGCCTCATAGCTCTTAGGCCTGTAACATACAAAGTTATCTTCCTCTCTTTCTTTTTCCTTGTCTTATATCTAAGCTGGATTAAAATCTTTTCAGTTCTTGCTGAACCATTTTTAAGAGATTAACTCTACCTTTTATCTATATGGCCACAACTTCTCACCTTCTAGAAACACCCCATCTCAGCCACCCCATCATGACTTTTCAGCAGAGTCCAAACAGTAACCTTTTGCATGGCATTTTGATTTTTTCCATTCTACTGTTCCCTCATGTCCCTCCCACTCGTTTCCCTTCCCCTGCAGGGTCAGGCTCAATCTTAAAGGTCCCTCCTCCTCTTTGCTGATTATCTGCCTTGACATCAGCTTCCCTGCAACAAGGCATACTTTGGAAATGCCATATAGAGATATATCTCTTCTTCTCTTAAATGTCATTGTACTTTCTTCTGCATTGCTCCTGAAGGTGCCATCTTACTCCTTCAACAGGCCTAAAGAGGATATGCTACTTTTCCTTCAACTCTCCCCATTTTTACTGTGATGCTTGCTGAAGACATGAACCAGCTCGTAATGACCAGTCCGGGAAGCAGTAGGAGAGAATGGACGGTGTTCTTGCAAAAGATGTATACCATCCCTGCAAAACCTATGTACTTTGAAGGTACCTCCTTTCCTCTACCATATCTATGTGCTGATGGCTGCATAAGACTAAGCTTTTCGGTAAGGGCTGTGAATTCCTGTGTGTTTGGGCAGTGGGTCCTACTAGAACGGTCACAACAACAACTATCTGAAACCTTATGCTACTTACAAAGTTAAGAGACAAAGTGTCTTAACTGATTGCACAGATCCAGCTGCTTGAAGCCATTTAGCTTGGAAAAGACAAGAAAGAAAAAAAACTTCAAGCGTTCAGTCACAGTTTCTGAAATAATTAAAGATTCACAGGATTACTCAAGCAATTGACTTAACTAGACACTTTACACTTCTCTCTCTTTCTCTGTTGTCCATAGTAAGTATCTGTGATTGACTGATATCACAGTGAGAGCTGCACCCAGGATGAGGCTTGCTGCTGCTGATACCACCATCTCATGTGCATGGTTGCTGTCCCGCTCTGTCTTTGCCATTCCCTAGACTAAACAGCCAGGAAAATCTGAAACATGCTGACGTTTCCTACAAGCTGTATCACTGCTACTGCACGCGTGTGAAAGGCTTCCACCATCAAATGATTCCATCGCTTGATGATACTATTTGCCCAAGGATATCTATTTCTGGGCAATGGCCAGAAACCCCTTCAGCTATCAATATATCTTTAGGAAATAGGTACAAGTGACCTTCACGTGAACTCTGTGCTCCCAACTTGTATGCCTTTGAAGTTTCCAGTTTATCTAGTTTCCAGACTTTTTAACCTCAGTGCGCATGAGTCAGTGCATAACCTCTCACTGCCAACTGGAACGTGTGTCCTGAACTTGGGTAAACAGATAGATAAAGACAAAATTATGTAGTATCTGTCCATCTGACGAGAGGGAGAGGGGGAATTTTGCCACTTGCTTATTTATTATGTGAGCTACAGTGCGATTACCAGTGTGAAACATGACCCTTTTTTGGCCAGTTGCCCCCCAAACTGTGACTGCTACTGGCAATGGAAAGAGCAATGGAAAGATCTCTGAGAATGTAAGATCTTTTACCAAATGGAGCTCTGCCAAGACTCAGGTCACCAGTCTCCACATCACATCACATCACCTCAAAACAGACTCCAAAGCTAGAGCTCCAAAGCGCAGCTAAGTCAAACCAAAAACCCCACACGCGTCCCCAGCATGCCCGCTCCAGCCAAATGCCGCTCACAAGTCTCAGGGACACAACATCTTTCAGAACTTTTTGAACGTTCTCCTTAAGTTAAAACACTGCACTTGAGTATCTGCTGTATAAAAAGGTAACTGTTGCTCACGCAACGTATAGGAAACAGAACTGAACTTCTCGACAATGCTTCAAAACTTCAGACTGACATTTTTATCTTAAAGCAGCAACCAATCAACTCTAATCTTTGCCAAAAACAGTGAAATTTGAGAGGAACAAAAACCCTGTGAAATGCTTGAGTGGACACCTAAACTCATTCGGCTTCATTCTTTTCCATCTTGCACTTGCTTTGGGCAAACGTTCAGTCGACCAAATTTTACAACACTGTCAATGGCAAGTAAACTAAGTTTTCCTATCTGAAGTACTTAGGGAATTTCTCTAAGTGTGATTACTGTGATTTCCTTCAGCACATATATGAAGAATTTGGTGATTTCACCTAGCTATCTTTTACCTGCTCTAGCGTAACTGTTACCACGTCACATCTTTGCGTTCCAATATCATAAAAATGTTCAGCTGAGGAACAGGAATAATTGTGACAGAATAAATCCATTTAACAAAATAAAACCAATGGAATTAACAGTGAAGCAATAACTAAATCTGACAAACTCTTTAATTGTTTGAGAATATTCAATCAAACAAAAAGAGAAGGAAATCAATGGATGAAATGCTGTTTAGGTACTGTTTACTACCGTATCTTTCGGCAGCTTAACTTCCACAGGCTTTGGATGCGATAGCTGGGGATATTATGTAATTAGGCTACAGAGTATGGAGGTGCTAGGATCGCTGTTGGTTTGAAGGCTGTGTAATTAACAACATGTTCAAACCCATAAAGTCCATAAACCTGGAGTTATTCAGAGATATAGCGTTACAAATTGTGAACTCTATTAAACGTCCATCCAAGAGAGCGATGCATTTTCAGGGAGACACTTGTCACAATGAATATCAAGTACACGTCTTTGACCATGAAAAAATGGCTCTCAAAATTAACAACAAAGATCCAGCAACTCATGTTACCATCCAAAATTCAGCTCTGAAAACAAATACATGATGCTTCCAGCAGTTGTTACAAAAAATGTAATTGCCAGATATATACTCTTTAAACATACTCTCAAAAGATTATTGCTTTTTTCAAACCTTCCTTAATGATTTTTTCCTGATGCATTTACCACCTAGAAACTAAATAAAAGGTTCAAAAAAAAAAAGAGTAAATCAGTTAGCGTTATTTATTGCAATTCTAGATCAAGATCTGTACTCTTTTAGATCAGCGCGTTAGACAGGAAACATTTTGTTGCTTCCTAGTCTTTCAAAGCTAGCAAACATCAACTTCATTCCATCCATTTCTGTAACCAAAATGCACACCTAACCTCCACAGTGAATCCAGCAGAGAGACATCAAAGATCCTTGCCACTAACATGTTGCAAGCAGGTATTTTTAGAAAGTACTAAGGCTTCTGATGGAAAAAAGCTTTCTGTGGGGTGCCTTGCACCTAGCACCCAATAACTGTGACATGCAGACTCACAGGCCACTTCTGAAACTCAGGAAGACAAAACCTTGAGTACATAGAGAGACAGAAACTGAAAAAAAGGGAAGAAAAAAAACTTGCTAGAGTAATTTGAAGGGCAAAGTCATCGTGGGACTCGTCAGTTTACGGAAATCCTGAATTTAAAAGAGTGAATCTCTCAAAGCACATTCGGCATTCACATTTTCACTATGCTTAAGTTTCTTGAATGGTCATTTTATGCCATCTTTCACCACTGGAAAATACAGTCTGATGCGCAAGTAATAAAACATTGACCAGAATCCCTTAAAATAAGTACTTGTTTCAACACACAAAACTTTTTTTATGGTACTATAAAAGGCTTGAGCAAATTTTAGTCCACTTCTGGAAAGGCTCATTGATTTACTAAAAAGGGTGCCCTCCGCCTCAGAGCGGCACTGTACCACAAGGGACTGCACTTTTCAAGCAAGGTCTCCCCGGCACTCCTTTCACAGGCCCTTCCGTACATCTCGGTCCCTTGGTTGCCTAATTTCCTCCCTGAGAGACGCAGCACCAGCAGGCACGTTTTGCTCCGTTTCATCTGCCTCGTGCCTGAAAAGAAGTCAGCAAGGGGTTAAGCCGAAAGCACAGCGTTGCCTCGCCAGCTCGAGGATTGATTTGATCATTCTTCAGGGATTCCCTCTTGTATGAGTCATTGTTAAGACAGACTCCCCACGCGGGAGGCCAGGATAATGCCATTCCTCCTGGGACCGCAACAGCTGAGCGCTAGCCCTGAAGACGCGGAGCTTGGGACTCACGCTTGGAAAAACACTCAGCGGACCACAGTGCGCTCAGCAGACTTAAAGAAATTATTCAGACAGAAAAAAACAAACAAACAAACAAACAACCAGTGTTCCCAAAAGCTGTGTTAACCAAGTACGCAGACTAGCACGAATTAGATGAGCTCACACAGACTACCTGCTGGCCTGGGGATTTTGCCCGAGTGAGGACTAAAGAAATGAGCTCATATAATCTAATATTTAAATTATATACAAGAGATGCAGTCCTTTTTGGAGTGCAATTATTCCTGTGATCTATTACTTTGTAATAGCTGAATATAGCTGCTGCCCACCAGGAACGTGATTAACATTTAGAATTCAAAAACAAAAGCAACAACAGCAGTAAAAATAAGGAGCGTCTCCAGCTAATCACCAAAGTTCATAACCAGCTTTCTAAGAGAAAGAGAAGCTATGCTGGTGTTCCCTCTCTTGACCTACTTGCATAGTCATGTAAGAGCTGAAAGGGAAAGAAACACAGCCTGCTGATTTTCAGAAGGGAAGGTTGGTATGCTTCGTTTTTCATTCAAAATTAAATATGCTGCTCAAAAATTGCACCAGAGCAGCCTGTCACTAAGACAATGATGCAGCACACTTGTTTGCTTTAAACGTGTGAAGCTGTATTAGGCAACGCAGGAAAGTGCTCAGTCCAGATGAATCCGCAAAATTGCTCTTTGTAGGCAACCAATTTGTAGTGACGCAATTGCCTTGTGAATCAGCAGTGGGGAAGCTGGGAGACTCATCTGGGCTGAGCAATTCTGGGTGATGCTGAGCACTTTCAACCTTAAAAGCTCAACACCTGCAGTGTACTTGCATGAGGCAGCACCATCCTGCAATTACAACAAACGTACCATGATATGACTAACGTTGGGTGGTAAGAGTCTCAGATCTGACCTTTTAACAGGGACTTTCTAAACGCTCTTGACTTACTTTTCAATGATGCCAGCTTACTGACTGACTCCCACAGTGCTGCCCTTCCTTGTCCATGGGGGTTGGGCAAGGGTGCAGAGGGATTGCAGGCCACCTTCTCATGTAGAAGAGATGCTCCTGCGGCAGGCCATCCTGCCACTCGAGGACTTCACCCCGTGGGTCTCTAGATCCTTTTGATCATTTACTTCCTCGAGAGCAGACCAAGTGAAACATCCATCATTTCCCCAGCGTAACCCAGTGCTCAGCCATACGCTCTTCGATTTCTCACAACTTTTAAAAATGTCACATATATAAAATATTTGTCACAGATACAAAATATTTATGCATCTGCTGCCTTCGGGCAGTCTCAAACTCCTTTTGTTCACGGGAGATATACACCTGGTTAAGAAGTGCAGGGCTGGCCCTGTTTTGCTTTTTTGTAATTTAAGGCTATAGTGTGAACATTTTGCTTTTGGTGTATTTAACGCTAGGTGAGATAGTGTGCATATCCAGACTGTGCTACCTGCTGTTAGTGAACAGTTTCACTGTCACAGTCCTTTGGGACATGATATTTCAAAATTTTTCGAACTCAATAAAAGAAGAGGAGAGAAAGTATGAAAGAGAGCACCCGTTAACGTGGCTTCCTTCCTGCAATGAGACAAATCTGGGATTTCACTCTAGAAATGTCACACTAACCCATTTTTGTACACAGAAGGAAGTTTAACTATAAAGCAGACATCAGCGTTCTTCCCTCTCCTAAGTCGATTCAAAGAGCAGAGTTCGGTTTCTTTAAATTTATTATTTTTTTTTAATTTTCTTAAGACACAGAAAGGATATTCTCATTTTTTCACAGCTGCGACTTTATGTGGATCACCATGTTTCCTCACCAGGGGAATATCAGCACAGCCTTGCTGAGCACAGAGCAGTACTTGGAGGCCAAAGACACTGCGCTGATTTGCTCTCGCTGCTGAGCCGGGACATCACCTCCCACTGACATATACTTTTGATCGCTTGAACTACACCAAACCAGGACCCCACTGTGAAATTTCAGGGAGGTCTTTCGCTCCTCCTTTCAGCCCGTTAAGAACTGAAAGGGCTCTCCCTGAGGTAGAGTCACGTCTATTTTGATTTCTTTACGTAAAGAGATACCCCTGCTCGCCACGAGGGTCCTTCCCCGTGACCCTGCCTTACTGTACCGCTAGCAAGGGAACGGCACGGGAACTTCACGAACGTTGAGGGTTAAGCGGCCGCAACGCCAGAGCCTGCCCTGGCGCGGCCGGGAGACGCGGCGTGCCGGAGGAGCGCAGGAGACGGTTTAAAGTTCAGGGGGGTTTCGGCTGGCAGCTGAGGAATCCGCGGCTTGTGCCAGCGCCACGGAAACCCTTTCCAAAACAAGACTCACAACTATCCTTAACTATCTCATTTCAGAGCCTGACTTTGACCCACAGCTCCGCTCCCACTGTCTTTTCCGCAGCATTAGGCGCTATCGCCGTGTGATCCGCGATTCCCGTCGCCGTCTTCTGCCGAAATCCGAGATCACGCCTGACGCTGCAGAACGGCAGCCCATGACTTACGCTCGCTTTAGCCTCGGCTGGGGACCCTTGCCTCAAAATAGCAGTCCCATCACGGATTGCGTGAATAGAGCCCAGAGAGGAGGGGCTGCGGAAACAGGAGAAGGCGACAGTCCTCCCTGAATCCTCATGGTAAAGCAGAAACATCGCCTCTGAACGAGTGAGTCCACGCTGCAAGTCCTCTTTAATGAATGGCTTGTAAATCGTCAAAGCTCTTCAAGGGTTTGTATTTTCTATACGACTTCAAAGGCCTCTATTGCCACCCAAAAATTGACCACAAAAAAAGGTGCATATGCACAATGTCACCAATACTGCTTCCTCTTCCACAAATTCTGAAAAGGTTTAGCAAGCTGCATCATCTTGTAGATCGCACACAGAAACGCTACGAGACTGTTCAGTCCGGAGAAGAGAAGATTGAGAGGCGATCTCATAAACGTGTATGAGTATCTGAAGGGGGAGTGTCAAGAGGATGAGGCCAGTCTCCTCTCCGTGGTGCCCAGCAACAGGACAAGAGGCAACGGGCAGAAACTGAACCACAGGAAGTTCCACCTAAACCTGAGAAAAAACTTCTTCACTGGGAGGGTGACAGAGCACTGGAACAGGTTGCCCAGAGAGGTAGTGGAGTCTCCTTCCCTGGAGATATTCAAAACCCGTCTGGATGTGATCCTGGGCAATATGCTCTAGGTGACCCTGCTTGAGCAGGGAGGTTGGACGAGATGATCTCCAGAGGTCCCTTCCAACCTCAACCATTCTGTGATTCTGTGATTCTGAGAGGCTTAGCACACTTTTCTCTGGCATAATAATAATAAACAAATCCTACCAGGTACTTCTGCGGTTTGCTACAAAAGCAAATGCCAAACCCTGACTTTCAGTGTCACTGTCGTCTACCTGTAACCACAACAGCTATTATGTGAAACTTTAGCGCTAAGTATGGCTCAGATCACTTTCACAGCTTTGCCCAGTGACATGGAAAACATATTATTATTACACGCAGAAGAAATGTGATTACAGTGCTTATGGTATCATCATTTGGCAAATGATCCGTCTTTCTTTAAGATTTTTCAAACAGGCAGAAAAAGGCAGACACGAGCCTAGATTGAAAGGAAATACCTGGTGCTTTCTCCACAAAGATGACTTTGGAGTCTTGCAGAAAGTTATGGCCAGTCAGTATCATTTTTTTCCCTCCAATAACAGGAAAGCTGTCAGTACTTTGCTTCTCCACCAGAGGCAGTTCCTGGGCAGATCTCTGAGCTGGAGAATTAAAAAAAGAAAAAAGAAAAAAGAAAAAAAAAAGGAAAAAAAAAAGCAACCACAAACACACACACGAAAGTAAATACTGCATTAGTAAGTATGTTTACCTTCACAAGATAAGCTGAGTTTGATACAGAAACAAAGAAAGGTCAGAAGGTCTGCAGGAAATATGGTTGGTTAAGTGCCTTGATAGTAAACAATACTACTATTAAACACAGCATTACAGATCAAAAAGGATCACAGAAAGAACAAGCTATTTAAAACTCATCTTGATCTATACTACCTCAAAAAGTATTTTGTTTATTTAATCTAAAGTAATTTCTCTAAAAAAACAAAAGATTGCTTTACCTATTCTGTGTAGGCTACGTGTTTACAAGGCACACATGAGAACAAGACCATCCATGTCCAAAACATGTTCTAGTCACTATAATCAGTGTTTCCGTTCTGCTAATTGCCTTTCAGTAGCAGCCACGAGCCTCACAATCCAGCAGAAGTTCACAGTTTAGACAGCGTATTTCCACCACAACCTAAGTGCCAAAACACGTGTGGATCATGCAAACAGAATCCTGTATTCTCGTGGCACCTATTTTACCACTCTCAACCGTGATACTGAGCTTGCATGCTTATGCTTCAAGGGATGATGCCACATTTTATCCAGATTACATGGTTCCTCCTGGTGTCACATGCACTAAGAGATGCATGAAGTTTTTGGCACCAGCTTATTCCACATTCTGCACTGGAAATAACACTTGCGCCTATTTTTTCCTTCTGTTTTCCGCTCCTTTGAGGAGGTGCACATCACACTTTTGCTTGTTACACACTCCTCAAAACTGCAACTCACTGATGCAAATACAAGCAGCTTCACATTTAGAGGCTTCCTGAACTTGGCATGGTTGCACAGAAGACCAGTTCAGGACGTATTCAACTTGTGGCCTTATCCTGCCACACAGGAAAAACAAAATTCTCATCAACGGGAGCAGGATGAAACCATGACTCCTCACTTTTTTTTTGCTTTGCATGCTAGCCTAGAACTTGCCCTAGAATAAGAATTTAGCTTGAAAAAGAAAAAAAGGGAAAATATTTATCTCATACACACCCTGGACAGAAGACACGGCTTTATGCCAGTCTAGCTGTTAAAGGTAAGGAGGCTCTTCGTTAATAGCACAGCCTTGTCCTAAAGCAACTCCGTTCCCACCACCAAGCGTTTGCCTGGCATGGCCAGGGAAATGGAGGTGCAGCAAGGACAGCGACTTTCCCCAGGGTAGTGAAGCAGAGCCACATGCTCCCTCAAGAAGACTGCAGCTAGAAAGGATGCTGCAAATTGCACAGAGGTTTAGCAGGACAACAGGAAGAAGCCAGTGAGGGCTACGCAGAATATCCTCCAAATTTTCACTGAAAACACATCTGGGCTTTTGTCTGCTAATCTGAATCCAATGAAACCTCCAAAAACTTTCTGGGTCGCACCCAGCACACCAAGTCAGCAATGGGAGTTAAAGTGAAATTCAACGTTCACCATTTGTATGGGAACGTTAAAGCGACACGAAGCAGACTGCTTTTGTTTTGTGACTGTGTAGGGGGGGAGGCTGACTAGGTTTCCAGAGCAAGAATGATACAGGTGCCTTTAGAGACTGCAGTAATATATCTGATAAAAAGTAGTCTCTTCTATCAAAGAGACCCCAATGCGGAAACCCAGTTTCTGTAGGTTTTCTGAAGCCGCAAGCAGCTTGTGCTGATGTGGCAGCTTTAGTGTGCTGCTAGCTCCTCATCAAAGGCGCTGGGGTTTTGTTTGTTGTCTTTTGCTTTATGTTGGGGAGCAAGTGGTGAACAGGACACGATGGGAGTTCTCCAAAACTCTTACAGCATAACTATGGGAGTATGGGAGTTACTCCATAACTCTTCTTATTTGAAGGGAGTCACCAAAATCCCAAATCTTCTCACTTCCAGATCCACTATTAGTTTAACGCAATTCTACTTTTAAATGAACTCTTCCTTACAAAATTGAATGCACAGAAAGCTAAACGTTTTTTCTAAGAAATGGGCATTTTTTAACAAACATACGCATGTCTTCAAGCAGTAGAGCAAGGTTCACAAAATATACAGGCAAAGCAAAAGCCATGTTTAACAGGCTAATGGGCAAAGATTTTATGTCAGGTGGCACAATCCCTGGCAAGAGAAAGACAGCTGTTGCTACTTACAGCACTCGATAGGGTTCGACGCTACTTGCAGAGACAGAGTTCTCCCGTTGGACTGCGGGATGTGAACTCGGAAGACGAGGCGCACTCGCGTATTCTTCCGCCCGATGTCCGTTTCTCCCTTCCGCAGCTCAATGTCAGAGTTTCTGAGTTTTAATATTCCAGCGCAGTCAATGCTATCCATAACGAAACACAGAGCAATTCAATTCATTTGAATTTCAGATTTCAGAAAGACACAGCTGTACAGTTTCTTCCCTCTCTCCTTCATGTTTTTTCTCTAAAATCTGAGTCAGACATTGGAGTTCTCACATGGAGCCCAATGACCAGACTAAACACTGCAGAACATCATTTAGCCCAGGATTTACATCCACAAGTATCTCTGTCGGGGCTATCTATCTGTAGCAAGAGGTACTAACCGCTGTTGAGCACGCAAATTTGGGCTGTTAGCTTTCACTTCAATTCCCAAAGGGAGAAAACCAAAAAAGCCTCCCTCCTCAAAACCTTCTGTAAGGATGGAGCTTATAGATTAAACTAAAGCCCCAAGAAACAGCAACTGAGGCGAGGAAAGTCCATGGAATGGCAGAGTGGTACACAAAGCGTTACCAACCTAGAATGCAGGGATGCCTATAATTTCACTTGTTATTGCTCATTTGGATAAAAATCTCCCATGACTTAGAGCAAAGTCCTGAAAATGCTTGTTAATGAGCATAGCTCTCACTGAGGTCAGTTCTGTTGTCAATGTATTTGTCCTTGAATGGAATTGGAAAGACTCCCAAAAGGAGTGTTGAGCCGAAGCTCTGCATAAAAAACCTAAACTCAGGGTTCTCCCTCCATCTTGGGGAAAATTATGCTTTTAGTCAGATAAAACTACTATTTCTGACCTCCCTCTCCCCTACAGTTCTTTTGGTTTACTTGTGGATAGGCCTATAAGCTGGAAAGTTTGTCAAAGCAAATTTTGTTCACAGAACAAAAGATATATAAACATAGGCACTGAAAAACCCACTGCAAAAATACCTCTGCTTTGGCGATGACTACAAAGCATGCATGGCAATTTCTTCTGGTTACAGATCTCTGGCATGCATTTTATTACACTGAATATGCATAGTGTAATTTTATTTTGCACATAGATTAAATAAGTCAGCATGCATGTAAACGCATTCAAACAGTTTAATTCCCCTCCAGACCTTTGAAGCTCAGTTCTGAAGCAAACTGCAAAGAACTACGGCAGCCTATTTTTGATCTGCGTTTTTTCTAAAGTATGGATTTCAGAGTAACAAACACCCTTGCTGATACGATCAAAGAAACTAATGAATGTATTAAAGCTTCTGAACAATGTATATTTGCAGATGAGTCGATAAGAATTATGAAATATTTGCACCTATGTCAAAATTCTGTAAGAAGATTCATGCAAGACAGAATAAAGTGTACTACTAGCTGCTGTCTCTTTTATAGCAATACTTGTAAAATAAATAAAAAAACTTAACAACAATTAATTTAGTCTCTATTTTAAACTTCAGACAAGGTCAAGCATTTAAATTCAGGCTCATAAAATCACAGACGTTAAAGCCTGAAATCAATAGGAGCATTTGAACGTGCGAAAGTTAAAATGCACAGATGAGCTTCAGTGCTTTGCTGAATCAACGCCTAAATACACAAAGTATCTGTGAGAGAAGTCCTTGGCTCCAAATTTCAACTCATTGTTAACTCTACATGAGGCTTTAGACTACTGACGTGTAAGGCTTATATATGCCAAAGCATTGTTTGTGGTTCTTGAGAGAACTCTACTACGATCTGGCACGCATGTCATGAAAATATTCAGCTTGGCTCCCGAACTGTGTTAACTACCTTTATTATAAGAAGAAAGACGACAGAAACAGTAACAATGTTCCTAAATGGCCAAAAATATTATTCAAACTGGGTAAATAAAGGGCCAAATAAATATTCCATGAGTATAAATCGGTGAAATTTCAGTAACTTCAATGGAGCTGTGCCAGCTTACAACAACAGAAAACACGGCCAATAATTTTGGAGGCTGCTCATGCCATACAATTACACCGAAGGACAGAGGTCCTCGACTCTTGAGTGATCACCCTAGTCCTGGTTGGCAATTAAGTTAACCCCGTTCTAGCTCTTCTATTTACATGATGCACTCTAGGGCATGTCGCACATGATGCGGCAAACTAGCTTCTAATAACTGCTACGTGCAGAAGGACTTCAGTTGTCTGATATCATTTGTCACTTTGTTAAGTGCAGAAAACAGCATATGAATAACAGGAGTGATATCCTGACCCTAGTGTAGATTTTCCCATAATCTTTGGTTTGGTGGGGCCTGGATTTCTGGCTTGCTTGCCTTCTGCCTGTCTACCTACCCATATTTCTGTATACCTATAAATACACACAAACATGCATATATATATATATATGTATAGATGTATGCATATATATTTAGACACACACACACTCTTGTACGCACATATGTACAAACACATTTACCCCAAGGCAGACAACTCAAATAAGGATGATGACCATTTAAACAGGAGAGATTAAATGATGTGGAAGCTCTCATACAGGTCACGTTCACAGAAGAAAATTTCACCCTTTCTAAGTAATCTTACAATGAAATTCACTTGTGTGTAATGGACCTACGGACCACTTAATTATCACTCAAACTCCTATCAACTCAGAGATTCTTAGATATTGATGCCTGCTTTTCTGCATAAGACTAAACTTACCTTAGTTTAACACGAGCGGTCTGCAAGTCATATCAACTTTAACTGCTTTAGTTCTAACAGTTTTGCTTCTAAATAAATGGCACTGCAAAACGCTAATTTTTATTATATAATAAATAAGAGTGGGTCTCAGCAAAGGCTAGATTATTTGGAAATACTGTCAAAGAGATTCTCTTGAAATCTAAAGAGAAACTTCAGTAGACCCTGTTCCTTGTGCTAGTGCATACAGGAGTACGAGGTATCATATTTAGAACCTAAAAGCAGGAGCTGAGGTAGGAGATATTTACAGCTTGGTAACTGAGATACTTATTTTAAATGGCAAATAAGCACATTGGCTGAAACTCTAGAATGAAAGCAATCAGTTGTCATAAATATTTGCAAAGTTCATTTTGTTGTTAAGTCGATTAGGAGCAGTTTTCTTAATAAACTTGTGAAAACCTACTGTTGCAGATAGAACTTCCAAAAAAAAGGCAGGAAAAGGAAAGTGTGTAAGAGGAAAAAAAAAGCATAGAAGAAATCAAGTGGACCAGACCAAGACCAAGAGGAAAGTGCTAAGCAGTCAGATGCAGTGTCTGGGTCTTACATTGCTCTCATGTTGTTCTCTGGAAGAAGTGGAATTTCCAAGACTTTGGTGTTGGAAAGTATTGTTTCATGGCTCGTGGTGGAAACGGTCTTCCCCGTGATTCGATGAACCTGGTAGAAAGCATGGGGTCGCAGCAGGCGGTCGTCTGCAGTCCCAATGAACAGCTGTAGCGTGAGCGGCTCACTTTCTAAGTAACCATGTAGCTGGCAAGAGAACAGAAAACGCCCACTGAGCACCATACACATAAACTGCTAGGAATCAATTAAATTTTTATAAGCAAGAGAGTCTAATTCAAGGAGAGAACTTGTGACAGGTGCTATGTGTTAAGTTCCCCCCTTCAATTTTTCCTGTAACATAATATTGGTACAATAAAAAGGTGCACTCAGAAAATGTCTCATTATTCTAAATGACCCGAGGCACTTCAGACAAGGTTAGCTTTTGAACTCCTGCTATGTGCATACAAAACTTGCGTAAATTCTCTTGCAGCGTTCAACAGAAAAACAACAAAGTCAATGTTCCCTCACAGTACTGAGGGTGGCAAAGCCAACGGGCTTGCCATTGGAAAGGACCACTGCTCATCTCTGGACTTCCAGGGTTGTCCCACCAGCCAACAGCAGGCTGCTGTTCAGGACACTTCTTTTTACGCTGATAAATACTGCCTGGAATAGAATGGAGGTAGATCACATGTACAAGACTAGCTGCTCACTGTGTGTGTCAAATTCTAGTATAATTGCGCAAAAATCTCACTGAAGCTACTGGGCCTGACTTGAACCTCATCCATGTTACAGTGACCACTCCGACGTCAACGGAGTTATTTCTGCTACGTGCTGAGGAAGGAGCAGAGACAGAGCCTGATCCCATCCAGCGTAGCGTCAGTCAGCTGTGCTGAAGAAGTTGCTCTAGATTTATAGTGGTGCAAAGGAGAACATCTGCCTGGGACACAACCTGTGTATCTGACCGAATTTAGCACGCTCTGCTCTTGTGCAGTTAACAGCCCACTTTTCCAAAAAATCAGCTCCCCTTAGCTCCATGCATAGTTTGGGATTTAAATGAAGGCCAATCTAAACTCAGTGAAGAATGAGAATACCATAGATTCTCACTAGCAACGGCTGGCTTCAAGTAGAGACAAATTTAGCTCAGCAACTGCCGGTTTGGCTCACCTGGTTGATTTGTCACCTTCAGCCTCTGAGGGTCTCAGAGACGAGGCTTGGCTGCGCTGAGGGCCAGGAGGGGTGAGCTCAGCAGACCCATCTGAGGGGCAGATGAGGCGGGCACGGAGCGGGAGGAAGCCCCCTAATTGGTTACGTCTGCTCTAGCGTCTGGCTAAAATTGGCAGACACCATGCGAGCTGGAGCTGGTGATGGCTCACGCTGCTAGCGCGGTGCCAAGCGGAGCCTGTCGCTGCATGCAAAACGTGCGCTGGGCAGGCACAGAGGCGTTACGGCTTTCCCTCATTGATAGCTTTGGCCTGGCTTCATCACTGTCAGAGCAGTGCCCACAACACCTTTTCTCCAGCCAGGTAGCCCCGGTGCCTTCAGTCCCAGCAGCAGCAACGCAGTGCTTGCAGCGCAGCTCAGCCACCCAGGTACGTACCCGGGAGCAAGCGTTGGCTGCTGTAGCCTTCAGCAGAACTGGTGCTGCCACTTTTTCAGTGTTACTGGTACCTCAACCAGCTTGATTAAAGCTCTGCACGGATGCCTACGGGCTCCGGGCTCGCATCTCCCGAGCGCAGGTAAAATAGATCTGTTGTCTCCCACAGCAGCTCCGTTTCCTAACGCCGTCACCGGATGCTGGGAAAGAAGTCTTACAAAAATAATCATGTCCAACTCGTTCGCTGTCAGGCTCCGTTCCTAGGGAAGGGAGGATGCGGTGGCTACAGGAGAGTGAAGGAGCATGGGCAAGGTGGGCTGTCACTGCAGATGCGCTGTCGCTGGGCACCTCTCTTCACTTTTGGGAAAGGTTTGATTTCCTTCGTTAATGGTTCACATGGAACTGGGCAGGCTTTCACCAGCTACATATCATTGTTGCACCATCACTAAATCTGATATACCAAAATTATACCATCAATTATAATTTGGTGCGTAGCAACATTTTTAATTTATGGTGCTTGCAAGCCCAAACAAATCTAAATAAAGCTGAAAGCGAGTGGGGTAACCAGTGTCAAATACCGTGTTTTGCTTGCTTTTTCTCTTTTTAAAGCTTAAGATGCCATTCTTGGCTTCATAATAACGTAAGGTCTATCTCTCCAGGGTATTTTACCATCTGCCAACTGCAACGTTATGAAGAACATAGATCTCAAGTCTTTTTAGTCCTTGAACACCACAAAATTCTGGTGAAAGCAAACACAAACACAAAGCCTTTATATTGCTATCAAACACGCTTACGGTAATAGTAATACAGAATGGTAATGTTTCAGGTCCTAAGATGACCAATACGTTAGCCAGGCAGAATATCATGCCTTTACACCTTCCCATCGCTAACCAGGTGCGCTGTAGTTTTTCATCCCACACTTTGGCTGCTGAGGAAAACAGAAGAGCTTCAAGCGGTTTGATGTGATATAAGCAATTTTTACGTTCTTAGCTGAAGCGCATGGATGCTGGGAGGACGTGGGGAAAGGAAGAGACCGATTTCCAGCGCTACAGTCTTTTTCCAGACCCACACTGTTGAGACACCGCACGAAGGCAGTCTGGAGCGGAGCGAGGGTTGCCTTCTATTTTACATAGCAGCGTTGTCAAATCTAAAACGCATTTGCAGAAGTTTGAAAATCTGACTTTTCAATTTGCTTCTCTGTCATTCCCTCCCCCCTGGCTTTTTATTTATTTTTCCCTGGAGGGTTTGTTTGACGGGCCTCTCCTGTGAACCCAGAGGCAGGAGGACCCGTGACCGTTCAGTGAATGCACGTAGGAGAGGCTCGTTAGGAAGGCGGCTGAAAGCTCTTCGGTTTTCACTCGTTCTTCTGAACCCTCCTCACCTTCCCCGGTACAAAGCACGGCGACATCATCGAAACAGCAGTGAGATAAAGGGAGACCTAAGTCTAAGCGCTCGCTTCAAAAAGGTACCGTGGGCCATATCTTTTAGTTCAATTAACAACCTCGCAGCCACAAGCAGCAGGGGAAAGGCTCACTCTCTCCCGAGTCTAAAGCTAACAGGAGCAGCGACTTGCTAATCTGCTGCCTGAGTAAGCGTGAGAAGTTACATTTCCAAGATTTCAGTGGCAGATCTCAAAAAAAAGGTATTTTCTTCCAGTGGGGGTTTTGGGCAGCATGTCAAACGCATCCGCCACGAGGCTGAGCGTAGTCGTCCTGCGACGACCCTGAACTCCCGCGCCTCTGACGCCTGCTGTCCTCCTCGTTCGCAGCCACTGCTCTGGCCTGTGCTGCTGGGCACCTTCAGCGCCAAATCACACAAAACGCTCGGCTCCTCTGCGGAGCTGCCCCAAGACCCGGATACGAACGTTCGTACTAACACGTCAAAAACAGCGCTTGCCAGCTGCACTTCCTAGCACGCGAGGAGCGAGGCCGAGCGCTTCAAGGGCAACCGCAGTTCAGCCTCTGACCACCCGAAGGGACCGTTCGAGCACCGCCTGGGACCACGTGGAAAGCCCCGTCCTTACTCAGCACCGCGCCGTCCCCGCGCGCCTCGGAGCCGGAGCTGCCTACAGCAGCCACCGGCGCAGGCTCGAGCGGAGTGACCTGGATTCGGCCGTGCCTTGTCGCGCGCTGCGTCAACCTTTCCAGCCTCGGCAGCGAGGCGGCGATGCCAGGGGAGAGGCGGCGTACGGCTGCGCCCTCTCCATCACGAGTGACGTACGGGTTCGCAGGGGAAAAAGTAATGCAGTGTGACACAGATACTGATTAAGTTTCTGCAGGAATTTCCTGGAAGGAAATAAAAACGTAACTACGCGTTACCAACGGTCACTTCTCCGGCTTTTTATGGACGGTGCTTTTTATGGACGGTGTAAAATTAAAACAAACACATACTGAATTACAAGGCTGTTTAAAAGATAAAAATAGACTGGCGAATAACTAAAACCGCAACTCAGCAAAAGCAAATTCGCATACTTAGATACCCCTACGTTTTACTGCATCGGGGCACATGGGGTAAAAACTGTCTGTCTTGCATTAGTTTCTGCTATTCGAAGCTTTATTTTTAAATCCGGATTCTGCTGTTGCCGTATCTTGCAACCTACTTGTGAGTCTCAGCTCATGATACTTAGGCTTTTCTTGCAGCTTCAGTAGCAGGAGTCAAGTTAACATACAAAGTTCACAGCTCTACATTCCCCTGCCCCTCGCATGACGTGTTCAAACGCTGGAAATGAAATAGTAAGATCTCAGGTGCATGTTTCGTTTTGTTTTTTTAAAGCTTCTGATCTTTAAACTAAATATACAAGGGTTTTTTTAGGTCCCAGTTCTACCTTACTGTTGGGCTTTGCTAAGTCCTGGGCTCTCCTTCTATCACAGTTCACGGTCAGTTGCTCTTCCAGCTTTCGGCAGCTTTTTCCTGCCTTTAAGTTCTGAGCACGAAGACAAGTAGTATTTAGAGTATAGCTGTGTTTATAAATGAACACAGGTATTCAAGAGCTGAGAAGTGTACAAATCATTCAGAAAGACGAGTTCCTAGTCTCATCACTACACAGCTGATTTTGCTGTGTTTTATTTTAAATTCTGGAGTAGGAGACATCTGATCTCAGATATGCATTTCCCTTTTAGTTTTACCCATTGCATCATATTATTTACTTTTATATTATGTCACATAATCTTGTAGGCCAACAGAAGCAATAAAAGAACAGCGCAAGGATTAACATTTAAAGGGGCACATACTGCGGATGACTAATTTTAGATCATGCACCCAACACCCGTTTGCTGTGACAGACAGTGCTGAGCTTTGGGAGAGTTTCTGGCATGCTGCAGATGTCAGGAGAACGGGCTAGTTTTACTTACTCTCATTTGGGCGCAGAAAGATCATTCTGTGGCACCCCCAAAATACAGAAGAGTGTACTACTGGCACATCGTTCAGCAAAACAGATGCGCCCAGCGGCAGTAAAGGCCGTGCTGCAATAGTCTTGACTGTTTATTTGTAAACAGTAAAGGAAATATTGAACAAGAATGCAAAATGGGAAGGGGGGAAAAGGGGGACTGAATCTTTCGATTGCTTAGGAAAAATTTTTACACGTTCACACACGTGCATATTTTCCACGCATGTTCTGGAATACTGTATTTGCTATAAAGTTTCTGTTTCCTGGCTTGCCACTTGGGATGCATGCGTCAGACGCCCTATTTTTATCTTTTTCTCTGTGTAACACAGTCCCAAAGCTGAAGCTCTTTTCTTAATGCCTCCGTGGCTGCGTACCGGTGACAAAGGCTGCTCTCGGCTGCCTCACTCGTAATAAAGGGTTTGCCTTCCCCGCAGAGCGCGCTTTGTTTGGCAGCCCTGGATCCAAATGGAAAGAGCCATACTTTCCCTTGCTGTGAAAGTTTACACCTGGCACTTTGCTCCCAATGAGAATCAGGGGCACAATGTTTTTGAAAGGGTTTTCCTTCCCAAATAAAGGCGAGGCTGTTTCATTACAAAGTAAGGATGCAGGCAAAACTTGAGTACGTAGGTAAGACCTCCTTGGTCCACGTCTTTGCTTTTGAAGTGAAAGTAGGTCATGCTTTGTTGTTGTCCTGACTGACCACTGACTAACCTGCTCTTTTTCTTTTTGAGCGACGTTGCACAAAATATCTGAACCAGTCTCAAATGATATATTTGCATTTATATTGTCTGAAGCTGCTAAGATCAAAATCGGACTTAATCGTGGGCCTGTTTTACATTCATCTAATTCTATCAAAAGCAATGCAGTCACCGGTAATTAATAGCAGAATAGGACTGATCGCAGTTAAGCTCTTTGTTACCTTACATCATTTTATGCAAGAGCGAGAAAAAGACTGCACTGGCGGGGCGATTACTTTACCAAACGGGGCTTTCTTTGGAATTCCTAAACCTCTCCGTCATCACTTTCCCAACACTCGCTCTCACTGACACATCTTGATTTTCACTAACGCATTGATGCTCATCTTGACACGCGGTGCCAAAGTAAACCCCAGCCTCGCCGGCACGCAGCGAAGCGAGGCTCGATGTTCCAGCACGTTCGGGCACCGCGGCGCGGCGTGCCAAGGGGTGTTCCCCTGACAGCCAGCAAAGCACGAGGAAAACAACGCCGGCTCGCCTCAAGAGCATCGCTGGATAGCGAGCTAGTGTTTGCCTTAGTCCGCGCTCCACGGTAAACTCTCAGAAGCGAGCATACCCAACCGTAGGGCGTACCTGTCTGGATGCGAACCATGCACTTGGTGCAAACCTACAGAATTTAAGCAACCAATCAGAACTGAACAGCCTTGGAAAACTACGAGCAGAAAGGGGCCGAGATGTTTTTAACACGAGCGTTAGAAACAAAAACCAAACCTCACTAGCTACTGAATTTTGCAGAATTTCTGCAAACGTTGCGTCCCGTCCAGTATCTCACACGCTACTTCAGCAACGGTGGCTGTTCCAAAGACTGCGAGGAAAACTTCTGTTACTGAAGTCACAACACTTATTTTAAGAAAGGCAGTTGAAAGAGCCTGCGTTTTTTCCTTCCTAGCTCTTCATGCTTTTGGCATGTTAAAGCATCTGTTGAAATGCTCAGAAAGCTACCTGTCATAACAAGGAGCCCTCTGTGCGGGAGCAGGCTCCAGCGCGTAACCCACCAAACGGTCCCATTCTGAAGGGAGCCCCCGCAGCCGCCGCGGCCAGATGTGCCAGCCAGACACTCCGGTCTGCACCCAAAGCTGTCAGGAAAAAAGTGAGCCATGCTACAGAATAACTTTCTCGTGTACTTACGGGGAGTTCTGGGAAAAGGCTTTGGAAACCCCCATACTTATTTTTCACAGGAACCTCACCAGGAAACAGCGCATCCCTCCAGACTGGCTCTGTAAATGCACTGAGGGAACGTAGCTGCTGATTTAGGGCTTAGCCCATCCCAGTGAACGCAGGGCAGAGCTCCCACTGATATCAAAGTGGGGCAGGGCCAGAGACTCAATATCCTTCCTCTAAAATAGTCAGCAGCTTGTGCTGGAGACTCTCCAGGCTACTAGGTGCCACGTCCTTAATGATAATGGCGTGCAAAAAAATCCATATGTAATGTCTGTATCAGCAATACATCTATAAATGTGTGCGCCTGTTCTTTGTACGGAGGGTACCTAATTAAAAAAAAAAAAAGTAAATAAATCCATTTATGTCTCTAAAAATAGTAATCACAATATCCACATTTTCTTCCCCAGCCATATAATTCATGACCATACTGCTTATAGCAGGTACCAGAGAGCTTACACTCAGCAGTGCCTTACACTTCAATCTGCTCCAGTTGAATATTTAGGGCTATTCAAGGAATAAACTGAGTTGGAGCATCAGTCTGGAGAAAATCATCAATAAGGGTAAATATCCAGTTTGATGGAAGGAGGCTTCTTTTTCCTCATCCATGTTTTGAAATGTAATTCCTAAATGTTTTTAAAGAGGTGGAACAGGATAAAATGTAAAATCTTCAAAGTAATTGCTGCTTGTCTCTTTAAGCCAAAGCTTCAGGAGGTACGCACAGAGCAGATTTACTGCAATCTTTCTGAACCACTAGGTTTTTTTTTTTTTTTTAACAGTATGATGAATGATAAAATGAAACAATTTGTCATGTTTTAAAAATGTGCCTGATACATGACCTCAAAAAAATAACATCAGTGAGTGCTCAGCGTCTTGATTTTTTAAAAACAAATTGAAGATCAAGCTGTTTAAACTATATGGAAAGTGTGTAAACATTTCAAGTATTGGTTTTCGCTGAGAACGCCAAGCACGAATAAAAATAGGATCATCGATCTGATTTTTAAGAAAACAAATTACTTTTAGCTACCCCGTAAAGGTACTCGGAGAGGCAAGCTGTTGCATCATGGATTTAAACGGGAAGAGGGGAGAAAGCGGGTCTTGCGGGCACTGACCGCCACGTGAATCAAAGGCACCGACGCGGCGGTCAGGAGACCAGGGGATCTATTCTTGTGCTACTGCCGAGGCAGATCCTGCCTGACCTCCACCTGGGCAAGTCACTTAACACCCCTGCCTCAGCTTCCCCCCGGGGAAAGCTGCCAAAGCGCCTTCCCCTCAATAGCCAGGAAGCCACGAACCTACGACTCCAGAAAACGCAAATGTGAAAGACAGTCCTGTTCATCTGCTGCACGTACCCACCCCAGGATGGACTGTGAATCCCTTTACTAGGGTAGGCTTGAGGCAAAAAAGCCCCCACCCTCGGGCGCCCAGAGCCTCCGGCGTAGAACGGGGCATTTTAGGGGCTCTTCACTCCGCGCCAGAGATCTTGCGCTTAATAGCCTCCCTCCGCTCATACGAAGTGCCACGGGAGATGGCTTATTAAGTAAGCAGGCCTTAAAATAGCCCAGACTTCTCTGTTTAAAATCAAAACCTGGAGCTTCTCTTGCAAACCAGCAGGTGCAAGGCGCTCCCCAAGGGAGGCAAGGGCCAGTTAACCGGCAGCTGCAGCCTGCATTACAAAACGGGTTTTAGGCACCGGCCTGGGAGCGCAGGTGGCGAGGAGGGGCACCCCCGCCGACGTGACCAAGAGCACCTTCGGCCGCCTGTCCCCGGCGCGGTGACAGCAGGGGGTTGGGCAGGACCCCCCCGGGGCCGCGGCGGTGCCGCCTAGGCTCAAGACCGCTTGTCCCTGCCGATTCTTTTCTTTTTTGGGGCGGAGGAGGGTGCTAAAACTTGGGCAGCTCGGACGGACTGTGATCTCTGGCGAGGGCATAAGCCAAAAAGAGAGGAGTGTCCATTATCCAAAACAGCAAAGCGAGCAGATTTCGGAGTTAAGAAAAGGAAAAATCACCGCTTTAAAACAGCTGAGGTTACCCTCTGGCCAGGATAACTTCTGCTGAATTTTATCTAACACAGTTACCCAAAACGTAATTTATGCCCTGTATTACGTAACTGAAACGCTATCTCTCAGTCCCTCTCTTACTTCAAGTAGAAATTCAACAGGAATTCCTACAGTTTCTGTGCCGCCTTCAAGATTTATTTTTCCTTGCTAAAACACATTTGCCTTGGATTCGCTCAAACTCCGTTTTAAGATCCAAAGGTGGTTAGAGCTGGTCCGCAAATAAAAATAAGATGGCTTCCTCCTGCAAAGGGCTAAGTCTGGGCAGAGGGCGAGAGCTGGACGGGAGAAGCAGTGAATGGAAAGCAGCAGGAGCGTGTTTTATGTGGCACTTTCTAGTGCTGCCACTTGGACTTTACTTTGACAGTGCAGCAAAAGAGCAGCTGTTCCCATCAGGATGAATAAAGAGCTATATAAAACTTCCAGCTGCAAATACGCTGTGAGGAATTATTAATCTTAATGTAATAGAGATGCTGTGCACTCAGTCACTGGCTCACAAGGCATTTAGGTCTCTGTCCAGGGAAAAACAGCCTTCGTGGCTGCTGGCTCTCAGCACAGCCATGAAATCTCCTTGCCTAAACAGCCACAAGAAGCTGCTCCCTATTTCTAGGAAGGATTTTCCTCCTCAGAAATAGATGTGCACAGAAACCAATTCAACTTGGACTCTTCCTTAAAAGCGTTACACTTACGAGAACGATGCCCACCAGAAAAGGGGCTACTCCTTGCTGACTTACCTAACAGAGTGAGTTCTTCAAGTCCTGGGCACCTTATTCACTCAGACACCCAAAAACACTGCTGTTCTTACACTCAGCACACAGCGATGGCGAAGCGGAAGGCCATCTTCTACCACGAGACCGAGGAGATGTCGCTCCCCGTTTCTAGCTATCCAGCCCATCTCCGAGGGGCTTACCTAGCTGGGCAGCTGTGGGAGCTTTCAAAACCTCCACACAGCCTCTAGAGGGCGAGGGACAGGGCGAGCCATTCCTGCAGAGGCAACAGAGGGGGTATCAAGGCTAGGTTGGCCTATTTGGGGATGCCATCCTCTTCACGAGCAGCCCTGCGGCCCCCCACGGGGGGCAGCAGCCGGTACGCAAGCAGGAGGTCCACCTTTCCCCTGGATCACCTGGCCAGCAGCATGTCCACCACACACGACCTTTGGGGCTTTCCACCCTAGCAGGCCGTGTACATTTTCATTTGGACGTGATCCACAGCTGTACAAAGATAAAGCATGGGAGACTTTCAAATTGCGATTAAATAGACTCACTTTGACAACAGAAAAGGGGGCACTCAGCTTAAACACCCGGGCCTGGCGCTTCTGCTCAGGTCGCCAACGGGAACAGGACAGAGCCTGAGTCTGCACCGTCTAAACTGTACCGCGCTTGGCTGAAGTCACTGGCATCACTCACAGGTCAGACCTCTCTGCGGGTACCTTGCTCGAAGAAGATAAAACAAAACCTAGCAACATTAAGGCTTTGGGGAGCAGGGGGAGCCCACTGCAAAAAAGTTCTCCCATTTTCATTGCTATATCCTGAAACTACCCTATCTGTCGATTTACTTGGCTTCCACTCCAACTCTTTCCTTCAGCTTCCTTAACAGCTTTCACTTTGGACAGCTATACCCATGGCCCATGTAATAGTACAATAAAAAAAGGAGGAGGGGGATGGGGACAGGACTACTGCAACAGGAATTTTTTATATATTCTTAGGCAGATACCCCAGGCAAGTTTATACTTGTAAACAGGCATTTCATCATGCCATTTATGCATCGCTCATATTAAAAAAGTTCATGTTTGTGCATTAGCATAAATTGGCCTGAGATCCTCAGCCGTGTATCAGGTGCCTTCAGCCCAGGCAGGAAGGGCTTTACGCCCTTATTACACTGCTGTCTTCTCAAGGCGGGGGGCGGTGCCCATCCAAGAGACGGCACAGCAGCAGACTTGGTGTTGCTGCCGATATTTCTCAGTGACTTTTCCAAACCTGAGACCCCCTGACTACCTCACTGTAACTCGGTTACTCACTAGCGCTGCGGTCAGCACGTGCATTGGAATTCCCACTCTTGCAAGTCCGGGGCAAAGGCGCACCCAGCTACCCCCAGGGGCTATACGTTTAAGAGTCAAAGCTTTTAAGTGGTTTTCCCACACACCAAGAGGCACCCTGGTTCATGAGTGGCAGGGGCAACACAATCCTAGGTAGAACACATCTGAGGTTCAGCGAGGCCAATAAGACAATATTAGACCAGAACTGGTTGCTTTCTGCCTAAATTTTACCCCCTGTGCCAATGACATTTATTTAAACTACTACTGAAGACAGAAAGCTGAAGCTATGTTTAAAGGCTTTATCTCTGTAAATATTTGGAGAGCTATAAATACTGAGCCATATTCATCATATGAATATTGGACTTAATGTTCCGTTGCCATGAAAATTACTATAAATACATTTTCAACTTTTAATTTGTCATTGCGCTTTAACTGATTTGCCAAGAATTCCTTTTAAAGGACAAAATAATTCTTATGTAAGACGTCTTACTATTTAATTAGCAGTTCGAGTCAAAGGCCACAGCACAGCGCAGGAACTGAAAACCCAATGACAGAAGCAGACAAAGCACGTAGCGCACCAGCAGGCTATGAAGTTGTATGTCCCAAGTGGGACTTATTATAATCAGACAGTCCATGAGTCAAGCCCGTCATGACTGCTTTTTGTGTTTGGGGAAAGGGGGGAGCGGGACGGGAGGTTGTCTGAAGGGCTGAAATAAACCGCCTTGCTGCTTCTGTGAATCACAAGATTACTGATGCCTTCCAAATTTCACAGTACCTCTGTTCATTTTATCTATGTAGGAACGAATTAAAGAAGGGATGCATTTTAATGCATATTTACAGAAGTCCAGAATGAGGATGACTTGGTGGTTAAAGGAGCAGAGATAAGCATAGGGTGACAAAGTTCCTATCCCCAGCCACGCCAGATAGGTTTTGCTTGATCACAGACACATTACTGGATCAGAGCAGAGAAAACTGCGTAACAAGTTTTACATATTTCCAGCCTGCCCTATGTTTAACCAATTTGTGCTTCAGCCTTCTTATAAAATAAAATAAAAGCAGTAACTGCGCTATGTGGTATAGGAACCCTTTCTCTGCTGTGAAAAGTACAGCATTTCCAAACCCTTTGACTCTAATCCTAGCAGGTAATTTATAACTGGATTCCTGAAGGAATAGCACAGATTAATGCAACTCCCTAGTTCTTTAGAGTCTGACAAGTGTTATCTGCATGCCCGTGTTCTTCAAGGCAAGTTCTGCTTCTATTTGCTCAATCGCCAAAAAGGTACCAAAGTGCTTTCACCATATACACAACACTCACGCACATCCTATTTGTGACATGGGTCTCTCAAAGTACAAAAAGGGAAGGGTGTTTTATCAGATCACTGCCTACTTCTGGTCCTAGTCTCCTTCCCTAAGTCACCTTCGATCCACCCGCTTCTAGAGCTCTGATTATTTTTGCAGTTTTATTTGAGAGCATGCCTTCCATGGAAAGCATCTTAATGCAGCAATAAAAATAGGTCAGGTATATATTATAACTCAGTTTCAGGGGTTTGACCTCCAAAAATGCCTGATTAAACTGAAAATTTCAGAATAACTGGATTCCATATTCTGAACTGTTTGAGAGAAACGGTGATGCCATTGACTGATGTTACCTGTTTTACCAACACCTTTAATGAAATGGTTTCATTTACACCCTTAAGGAAAGGGGTGTAGTCTTTTGGCCTTTGAATTTTGAGAACAGAATTTTAAAAAAAGGCATGCAATAGATCAGATTCTTTACGAGCACAGTGTGGACAGCTCTACCCAACAGGCAACAAGGGTTCAAATGAACTGAAAGGCCTGTGTCTCCAGCAGTTAGTAAATAAAATAGGTGTTAAAGACTTCTAGACAAACTTTCTCAAGATACATGGACTATTTTCAGATAATTATTCTAAGCATTGTCAAGTTGAGTAACATTATTTAGCAATAGCTGTTGCACTAAAGTTTCAGTCAAATACTGACAAGCTAATACACCAACCATGTCTAAAGCTAATAAGATGGCCAAATAAAACGCTGCAAATGTTAATGGCAGAACTTGCCAGCAAAAGCATTACAGAGCAGATTATCTGCTGCTTTAAATGGATGAGACCTTGCAGCAGTTAGTGTATCAGTTTACACTGGTATATAAGCAGGCAAACTGCTACAGACCTTTGGGCATTGGGTTTTGGGCAACTTCCTCTACGCTTAAAAATCTTTTAGATTCTTTTTGGGTGCTGTACCTATGCTTCCCAAAATACCGTGCACTTAAACGTTTGCGTATGTGTGCGTGTGTGTATCTGAAAACATCTAGGTCCTGCTAATATTTTCACATCTTTCTAAGGTAAAATACTTGTTTTTTCTAGAAGAAACAAATACGTATCAAGGAATCATTTAACCCACCGCAGAAATATAGCTACCTTTAGATGGAGTGTAGTAACTGATTACTATTCACCAAAGCACCTTGCAGGGGCTCTGGTGGCGATGTAAAGGAGGATATACTATCTCACTGACACCGCTGGGGTGTCCTGGGAGACTGGATGTGATTACACAACGGGAAATTGAGGAGGACGCCGAGGCTGACGCTTGCTCGTACAAAGGCAGATATAATGACTGCAGGTGACCAGGACCTGCGTTTTTACCTCTCAACTAAGTCAGTATCTATATCAACCCGTGGACTTCCAACATGAGGATCAGCCACGGGTTAAGTCACAGATAACAATGCCGAATTCTTCAAAGCCAGCACTCCTTCCACAGCCTACTCAAGTTTTACTTGGATATCTAACCTAAGAGCTGGATCTCAGCCCTAGCTAACTGGTAAGATCTCAACGTCGGCTGGGTCAGTGATAAATAATTCTTATAATGCATCACACCAAAGACAGGCAGAGACAGAGGCAGGCGATTCATCTCCCCTACTGTTAACACTGACAAGCTGGACAGCAACAGTGCCTAGCCACTGCGGCTGGCTTCACAGCTCCCAGGACGAAATAAGCACTTTGAGGGCCTTCTCCGAGCTACCCCACGTTTCCACACCAGCATAAAATGAATTGCTCCCTAAACTCTATATTGAAAAGCTCTCTGCCGATTATAAAGGGAAACTAAGGCAATGAGCTCAGTTGCAGACATCTATGCTCAGTCAAATCAACCCTACAGAGAATTGCCCCTGCGAGGAATCCCAGGCACAGTTTAAAGCATGAGTCTCACAAACCCAAGGCAGTGCTGCAAGAGCAGTACACGGAACTTAACCCAGAGAGAGACACAGGAAAGCTTTTATAGCAGATCCTCGCTGTGGCACAGTCTTCTCTAAACCCAACGCTTGCTCCTTCACTGCCATGCATTTTACACATGCACCTTTTCAAAGCAGAGGTACCAACCAGCCTATTAACTTCAACGTGGTATTTTGCAACTCTTTGCACTCCTGGAAGGAAAGGTCAAAGTCAGCTTTATCTCAGCTTAACTTCAGGGCTTCAGTTTCTCCATGCTGATTTTTACCGGCCTTACGTATCCCGGATCTAGCTGCGACAGCAACGGAAGGGGATCATTTGGTCAAGCCTGCGAGACTATTACCAGCCCCACTACAGCCTTGCTGGGAGCGCACAAGGCCCTCTGCCTCCCTCTCTCTCAGCTTTCCCCATATTCAAGGCAGGACTAATAAAACCGCCCTCTCACTGAAGAGGTTGCCGTTACATTAAACGCAAACTTACCTCACATACCTTTCTAATATGAAAAGGAAAAGACCACTGGGCTCACAACTGGAGAGACCTGGTTAAAGACCAGATTTATTTTTCCTTTCCTTTTATTAAAGACTGGAGGAGCGCAAGAATGCTTTTACTCATCAAACGGTTTTGCTAAAAATATTTGCTGTTATCACTAGGCTTCGAGGTTAATGCTGCACCGTGATTAGAGCAACTGCAGGTCTAGAAACTATCCGGACTGCAAGTTTCAGGGGCTTCATTTACATTAGCAAAATAAAGAGCCATAATTTAGCAATCGCATCCCTGCTGCATCGTCTCGCTCTTTACAAAAAACTCTTAAACCTGCCTACATTTCAACCTACTGCTCTTGCAGCCAGCAGTGGGGCTATGACAGTTCACATACTTTAAGGTTTTCCTCACAACCGGGAGGGATTAGAAAATGAGGCTTTGATGTGTTCAGGACATGTGCTTGAGATTACTTGTGTACCTAGGTTCTAGCACATGTGCCTGCAAGTTGCGGTCTAAATTTGTTTGTCCCTGGCAGCTCTTATTTGCCGCGATGGGTGGAGTCCGCGCAGTATTCTATTACCATATACCATTTTATATCCAATAATGTTCTTTAACCTACATTCAGGAACTACGCTTGATTCCAGAGTCAGTAATATTCTGTTATTGCAGAACAGGAGCTATGACGCATAGGCACTGTGTAACGAAGAGCCAACCCATACCAGTTGCACTTCTTCAGCTCTTCACAGAGTTTTAGACACGTTGCTCCTCTTCAACTCAATGAGAGTTTTAGAGCTAAATCTAACTCTGAACGCTCTGCCAATTCGCCCTGCTGTATTTTTCTTCTAGAAATCCAGGCACTCGGCACATATACAGCAGTGAGACTGTATTAAAAGCCACAGCAGGTGGAAAATAATACAGCCCAGGGAAGTTTTTGTTTTTGACTCTACTCACCATCAAAGCTATGCACAAAGCACAATGAGGCACAGTAAATAAAGACATTTCACACAGACAAGCACGAAAATCTTCCAAAACAAAGAAAATTAAATTATCTTTCAAGTAAAGAACACACTGCAGTGAAACCCTAAATGAGCCATTCTAATTGAAAACATGCTGCGAATCTCCTACTTTCCACCAAGGAAGAAGAGAGGGGGAAAAAAAAAAACCAAAAAAACCCCCCAAAACAAAATCATGCTAGTGTTTGTGCATGTACAGCCACCCTCTAAAACCCCAGTCAGGCAGCTTTCGAGTCAAACAACGCAGGGCCCGGCATCACAGAAACAAACATATTGAAGTTATTTCCACGGAAGGCATTGCAACCAGGCGCCGGGCGAGGACCCGCCGGGAGGAGGGCTGGGAGCGGGGCCGAGGGGCGTCCGGCCCGCGGGTGCCACCCGGCCGCTGACGCTTGCTTTGGTGGCAGCCAGCCTCACCCGGGCTACGGCCTCGCAGCCCTTTCCCTCTGTGCCCCTCCAGAGCGGGTAAGCGAAGCGCGTGCACCGATTTACACGCGCGGGACAGCTAAGGAGCTGATAGCCCCAGCCCGAGGCGAAGCTGGGCAGACGTTTCGCAAGCTTTTCCACATAGCGCCACTTAATCCAGACGCGCCGCAACCGTCTCGGGCACCGGTCCCTCGCGGGGCTGTGTTGAATCGAGCGGTAGGCTCGGATGGACGCTGTAAGAAGTGGATGAAAACGCCAAAGCAACGCTTTGCTCCTGGCCTGGGGTAGGGTTTCACGCACGGAGCAGATCGGAGCGGCTCTCCAGAAATGAAAGGTGATCTCCCTTCTGACCCACTTCCTTCTATTTATTTACCTATTCAGAGAGCCACTATATGCTGTGGGCTTCCCAAACCGTAGCCACTGTCCCTTCACAGGCAGAGAGCCAAGGGGACGGGAACACGTGGTTTGCTGTGCACAGCGAAGATGGATACCCATCTCCTATAGAAGACACACTATGCTGATATTACCATTTTGATGCAGGCATGGGGTCTAGAACCTGCTACAAACATAACAGACTTAAATGACAGCTCTAAGTTACAGATTTAAATGACACCGAGAATGGTACAGTTTGCCCAAAGACAGAAGAAAGCGAGGGCAAGTTTGGCTATAGCAATCCTAACACCTGCTTGGGTATCAAGCACACCAGTTACAGCCTCAACGACACAGCGACTTCATGCGTGGAGAGGCAAGCAGGTCCACGCAACGGTGACAGAACTAGAAATGAGATGTAATCACCCTAGTGGATCTCAAAATCTAGGGGAGCCAGGCTAGAGACAGAGGAAGAGGAGGATCCAGTTAGCAGCATTCACCTCAAAATCATCAGAAAGAAATCAGTAACGCATGGAGGGAACCCTGCAACTGATGCCCAAAGTAAGTGATCTTTGAAGGAGGAAAATGCAATGAAACTCCTCAAAAGAAGCAAAGAGATTTGCAAGAACGGAGCCCAGATTCTGCAACTCTCTGCCCTTTCCCAGAGCATTTGCAGGCAGCTGACCGCCACACGTGCTCACGCGTGACACCCAGTCTCTTACAGCACTCGTGCAAGACGGGGAAAGTGCATCAGTCCATACTTCACAGCTGAGTAACCTCAGCAACAATAAATAACACAACTAAGTGCCAGCTGATCAATGCATCCTTGTTTGGTAGGAAACTTAAGCACCTGTCCAACATTTAATTCCACTTTCTTAGACTGTAAGGATGTGCTCGAGTGCTCCGCTGCACTGCAGTTCGCTCAAGCTCTTTTACACTTTTTCTCCTTATGCTACACAAAACTGTAACAGCAGTATTTTTGCACGAATAGGATTGCAAATGGTAAGGGAGACATTTCTCTTTGTGGTGAAGACTATGGGATTTTTGCTGTCGACTTCAGTGGGATTAGCACGTGGCAGTACCACCGTGTTATCAGTGCCGAAAGAGTAAAACTCTCTGACGCGGACTTCGGCGCTGGGGAGTGAGGATCCCCCAGTAACGCAGCCACGCTGCCACTCTCCGCGTCGTGTACTGCTTTGAATGGGGCTTGGTTTGAAACATACAGAGTAGACTTTTAAACCCTAATGCACATAATGTCTGTATGCAAACCAAAAGCAGCAGTTTCCTAGTTTTATTGGGTATTGAAACATTAAAAACAGGTGTTTAAAAACCGTATTACAAATCTGTCTGCAACCTGTGTTATTTTTACCACGTGCAAGTAAATTGATCACTAGTCCTTTTCAATCGTTTCAGTGAAAACATGCAACTCTTGCTGAATTATTTCTTAAACATGTGGAGGGAGGGGAAAGTTTATGTGATTTCACTGCACTGACAGCATATAACATACTTTCCTTATGTGTATTTATACAGCAGATGCTGTAATGGATCATCTCTCTTTCACGGCACATATCAAAGAAGATCTCTAAAGCTATTCTTTACCATGAGAGAAATTATAAACCCTTGTTCATAATGAAAGCTGCAATGTACTTCCAGAGAGCAACTGAGTAATTTGACACCCATATTTTCCACTGATTCAGTTTGCTAGTTGGAACAATGACTGATTAAAACAGAAAATCTATATTATAGACACATACACTGACATTCCAGATTGCAATGTACATTATGGATATGATTCTACTCTTCTTACCTGTAAAAATACTAAAGTATAAATCAGAAATTATTCCAATGGACTTACCCTGGTGTAAAAGTGATCTGAAATATGACCTGGCCCCAGTATACCTTCACATAGAAACCACACTATGTAATTTTCATTATGTATATGCTTTATACAATTTGGAGTACTAAGGAAGAAAAAAAAAAATCAATTGCCCTGAGATATTACTTTAGGAATAGAGGACAGATGTCTAGTTGCTGAAGCAGACTTGTAAAAAATTAATCACTTGCCTCATGCAGGTTAGCAGTATTTGGCAGGTAGGTTAGCACAGCTCATAATGAAGCATCTGGCTTTTGGTAAAGCTGCATTTTAATTTTAACTGTGTTTCATTTCAGCTTTTGGGAGCATGTCAACATGCAATAATCTGACAAGTCTGGAGCAGATTTACTGATTTGTAACCTTGGTGTAGATCATCTAAATTGTAACTAAAACTGCAGCTGAGTAAGTCAAGCCATAACTGTGGCTCATTCACAGAGCTCTGCCTCATGTATCTGCTGAACCTCCCTATTTAAACCTCATTTAAACCCAGGCCTGAAGCTCTTAATCAGCCCGAGTCTTACTTTCTTAATAATAGCTGAATTAACTCAGAGTGAGCGAACTCGCAAGCATGTGCTCAAAGTAAACCCACTAAGCTGACCTCAGGAGCATGCAGGGACTCTTCCTGTTCAAAAATTCAGCAAAAATTGGTCCAAAACATTTTTGGGGGCTCCTCACAAGACAACGTGTCCATCTGCGGACATTTCTAAGGCGGGCTGGGGAGGGTTGCTGCTTTTTGTTCTTATTTCTGCCATAGATCAATGGAAGAATCATTTTCTTATTACAGATTGAGAAATGGGTATTTGGTAATTTGAGGCAAGCAAAAATCTACCCATACTGTATTTTTCCTTGGGAAAGACAGCTGTGGGTGTAACATTGCTGGTTACTTCTTTTGGCTACCATGAAAGGTTTGCAGCAAGCTCACGCCCTGACCCTTGGTAGGCAGAACAAAAGCTACTCGAGCTGAGTGAAATTTGCAGAACCGCAGCCTAATTTTGTGACTCTGATCATTTCTAAGTGTTCATCCCGAGAAAAAACTTCTTCACTGTGAGGGTGACTGAGCATTGGAGCAGGCTGCCCAGAGAGGTAGCGGAGTCTCCTTCCCTGGAGATTTTCAAAACCCGTCTGGATGTGATCCTGGGCAATATGCTCTAGGTGACCCTGCTTGAGCAGGGAGGTTGGACTAGATGATCTCCAGAGGGCCCTTCCAACCTAAACGATTCTGTGATCCTGATACACGCATTTTCAGTGGAAGGGTGCCTACCGCCACAAATTTACTGGGGGAGTGGGGGGGGGAACACAAAACACCACCAGTTGTCTCTGTGAGAGAGTAATTACGGTGTAGACGCAGGGGCCATTTTTCAACATGAATAGCTCAGACACTTGAGCAATGTTCCCAAAAGACAGAGATCTATTAGAGCATGAATTAAGCAATTGCCAATTTTTGTTTTTACATTATAACCATTTTTGAAGCCGCCACAGGCACCAAAACCCTCAGGAATCTCACTGGCTGTTCTTTTTCTCTTCTTGTCTAACTTAAGCTGAACCATTTCTTTCTAATACTGTTTGAAAGAAGAATGAGAGAGAACAAATCACACTATAGGCTCCTGGGCTTGGACAAATCTCAACTGCAAGCACAAAGAAAGGCACTAGGAATATATCCAGCTCTGCAAGCACGTTTGCAACAAAGCCTCACCAGCGGCACCACAAATGCCTTTGCTAGACTGCTGCAGCTTCGGCAGGTATGTTCTTAGCACAAGGCAGCAAGGAAAGGGCCTTTTTTTTTTTTTTTTAATCCCCAATTATATGCACTTCCTCTCTCCCCCCCCACCCCCCACCGAATCCTTTCTGGGAGATGAGAGATACTATGCAGTCCCACAGACACACTTGCACTTTATTCAGTTATGAAGACAAACCGGGTGGGGGGACCTTTTCCCCCACCTCTCGCTTAGGACCTGCCTGCTGGTGGGAAAGCGGCATGGCAACTCACAGAGAAAACTCGGAGACCGAGCAAGAGGCATCGAGCAGGGGCAATACAAATTAAGCAGGTGGCAAAAAAGGATGGAAAGGACAAGGAAAACAAAGCACTCTTAAACTGCCAAGGTTGAGTTACGATTCATCCCTGGAGAGCAGCAGCACACTTCTTCTGAGGTATGCTTGCAAAGTAATGATGAATCACCCTTTCGGACAGCATTCAGAAAAACTCCATCCGTGCTGAAACAACTGGAAGGATGCAGCAGGAGACTTGAGTACAAAGTAAATGAGGCGTAAGAAAAGGAGAACTACTACATTTATGTTCTGTTTTTCTTGGTCTTACAAAGACTCTCAACACACTGTTTCTAAACATCGAGGGTGCACGTGCTGCCAGTCACCAAAACCAGTCGGATAACAGGAGCAGAAGCGACAGGTTCCGCAAGCAGCGGCAGAGATAAGGACAACTCCTCTGCTTCCTTTCTAGGTCTAACCCTGACGGAAAATATCCACTCATCTGTATAAAAGGGGTGCCACAAAACAGTGATGGCACGGCCTGCAAACTATCAATCACTGCCAAAGGACAGCAAGAAGCTACTCCACTGGCAATGCCACTGCCTCCCTTGCCTCAAAACACTCAGCAGAAAGGCTGAGAAAGAAGAAAACGGAGGGCTGATATTGTTCCCTTGCACCAGGGAACAGAACAATTGCTAGAGACAGCAAAGGTGGGAGAGCGGGAACTTTTTTCATCCCCTCCTTCCTATGGGAAATTTCTCCCCAGCTGAAATTGCTTGCTGAGGTATTCAGTAGATGCTGAACAGCCTCTGCAGCATGCAGAGACCACCGACCAGCATACGCTCTTCTTCTCTCCAGCACCTACCCTGGAGAAGGCCAGCCCTACAAGCAATTGGGCTGGATTCCTGCAGCAGCTCGAGAGCCCAGCCCAGCCCGTCAGCCAGCATCCCAACGGTGCTTAGCGCTGCACAAAGAATAAAGAGACGCTCTCTGCCCCACGTAATGACAACCGCGGCATAAAACCAGAACCAGATGCACGCAGGCAGAAGGCGGGCATGTATGAAATAACAAGGCTCATAGGTGCGCTAGCTACGAAGCCTCTTTATTCACCATTAGGATGCAGAGGCCATTGCAAGCGCAATACTGACCTCCGAATAAAAACGCTAACTTTTGCATTGTGCTTTCCTAGGGGCCGACAATTCTGAACTATAGGACTACAGGCAAACCTAAGAAGCTGTGCTAAATTCTTCAGGCTGGAAAGCCAGATTAAATATGTTGTCATCCTAACAGCCGGGATATGTACTGCGGTGTGTCAGTCAGACATGGCGTGGGCGAGGGATCATTTTTAACGAAGAGCGGAGTGCATCCCCCAACCACTGGCTGGTGGAAATTTCATTTTTCATTTGGAAAGGGCTGTTGTTCCAAACAGCAGAGGCCTGTCCCCAAGACTGTTCATAAATCAGAGCTGAAGTTGCATTTTCAGGGTCATGAAATCTCAACTGGCTGACAGCAACATGCTTTCCAGAATGGCTCCGCTCTGTACTTGGCCCTTCTAAGGGTGGCTATAAGCTGCCTATATGGCTGTGCTTATGGCGTTACCTTGTGGGACCGGCTTTATTGAAATATCAGAAAAAAAAAAGAGAGAGAGAGAGAGAGAGAGAGAGAGACTCCCTCCTTCCCAAAATATGATTTTCTAATGATGAAAAGCTGTGATAAAAAGCTTTGAGTGGGCTTTCTCCATTTGTTGGATTTATAGGAGCAATAGCAGCCTTAAAACATCTGCCAAATCATTCTACTTTTCAGTTTTGACTATCTGTCTGCTAGTTCGAGGTTAGCTTTAACTATACAGATGCAAGAAGTGAGAAAGCCATTCAGCTTAGATTTATTCTTAAGAAGTACCGGCTGTCTAAAAATCAGGCTATAAAATGTAGGCTCCCTGTCTGGTTTGTTGTATGGTTGCATGGCTTTGTGCTATTAATTGCAACCTGGCTAACAGGTGCTTGCCAATGTCTTTATACTCTCCCCATAAGAAAGGATTACATTTCCATCTGGATAAAAGGGTGACGCTGTCTTTTAAAAAGAAGTTAAAAACAGCACAGAGAGGAAGTCCACCGTGGCACGATAAATTGAATCATTGCTTACTAACGAGAATATGGCCTTTTCGCTGCTCTGACAGATCAGGAGAGGGGAGGGGAAAACCGTTAATGTGATTTTTTCCACATCCACTCCTCTGTCAGGTGTCAGATGGCCATGAGTTGGACCCACGATGGACTGTTTTTCCTCCAGTTTTCCTGACTTACCCAGTAATGGTGGCAGCTTTGTCTTTTTAAACAAACTCACAGCACTCAAGGACCCCTACCAAGAAAAACACGTATACACAAAATGTAGGAGTATGAGAAGTCCCATACTATGCACTTAACAATTAACCATGGGCTCACTTCTGCTGTGCACTGTCAGAGCATCGCTGCGAAGGACTTGCCCTGCTCTGCCTGGAAGAGCCTTTCTCTCAGGCTCATTATCCCTTCATCTCTTCTCTGTCATCACCTGTGAACACCTCTTTTCAATCTTTTCCTTTACCTCTTAATTTCTTCCCATACTGCTTGTGTAACTGTGCAACCCTATTGCCTAATGCTAACGCTGCCAATTATTTGTGAAACAACGTGTATGAGAAGTGCTATATGAAATTGTGATGTTAAAATATAAAAGCCTTATTTGAATGCATTTGCAGTCCCTTCAAGTGACTGGTACCTCTTGACGTTACAAGAGTTTCACATCCAATGCTCTCTATTTGTTAAGGGGGATACAGAGGGCATTCATAGCCCTCAGGTCCCGAAGTTGGAAGGACTCGGAGATCCATGTAGCCAAAGCCTAGTCCTGGGCTACTTGAGCTCATTCTCCAAAAGCAACACAATCAACTAATTCACGTGAAGCAAAGAGTAGCATACTCCATGTCTTACCAGGGCGCACAAGAAGGTCAGGGAAGACCCAATTCTCAAAGACATGCAGGTGCCTAATCATGTTGACATGGCACTGCACGGGGATGTACAAAAATACTGAGACAGCAATTGCTTTGGATAAGACTTAGATACTTATTAGACACAGGTGTCTTTGTAAATCCGAATATATGTCTGAAGGCCTTTGAAAATCCGACCCGAAGTGCCTAGTTGAGATCTTGTTGAGAAGCAACACAATCGGACTTTTCCGCACAGGCCTCCTGGCATAGACAACATTTTAATTATGTAAATCAGCAGACAAATAACCTTTCTGCCTATAAAATGAGGGAGTTCCGATTTTTCATGTATTCACAGGCTCAGATCAAATTCTTGGAGCATGCAAGCTGTAGCCACCTCTACCGTTTCATTCCAGGACACGTGACACAGTGAAAGGCAAGGCAGTATTCCGTGCATCTTCAACATTATTCTATTTTTTCAAGAGCTATGCAAATTCTGGTTACCATCGTGTTACCTAGATAAAAAACAGAAAAATCCCACCACTCCTTTTCTTCCCCTTTTCTAATCCATTTATCTACCTCATGTTGAGACTGATCTTGAAGAAAATTCCTGACATATTTTGCCTGTACAAATTGCAATAATAAGCATGACTTCTGAAAGTGCTTACTAGCCTTTTCTGCTCATTTGAGTATTTTCTTTCACCCTTCGGTCCAGACTTCTATGGGAGTAATTCATACGCTTTAATTAAACATTCTTGACTATTTGGATTTTATCTCACAGATAAACCGCACCCTGCTTGTAAAAATTCCACCTCTAGCAGCCAAAGGACTTGACTTATTCCAAAGATGAGTTATTAATTAGAATAACTATACACCATATATTTATAATCTGGTGCCATCCCTCCCCAGGGATCCCCAAGTGCTACACAAACTTTTATCTATTAGATTACTTACCTGCAACTGAAATGGAGCTATCTTTGGCTGGAATGTAATCACTATTTTGTGCAACTGTGCATAATCACTTTTAAAATGAAGATTAAGAAATAGGTCCAAATGGAGGAAGTTTTTAAGACATTCTGGATGCAAATCTCTGGAATTCAATTCACCCCTCTTAACATGTGGCTTGAGCCCCTTCTAAAAAAATGTGGCTCTTGCCCCTTTGCAGGTTTTCTAGGGTACCCATCCCTGCATCTTACTTCATTCAGAGAAATCCCGATCCTAACTTTGAACTCCTGCAAAAGTTTAGGTACCAGCACAGCAACAACAGACTTGATTTTACTCCCCAAAGTGGTGAGAGTCCCCAGTTTCCAACCTAATCTGGCACGGCTAGAGCAGCTTAGTGATTTTTGACACCAGCTGGGGCCCTGGTTCAGTTCTGACTCAGAGGGGAGAGTACCCCAGACTGAAATCACCAAAGGCAATTACAACTAACAAAATACTGCAACCAGCCAACGAATAAAAGGCCGTGCCAGGCGTGAGCTCAGCTGCACCGCTCCCCGGCGCCTCGGCCTCGCCAATGCTCTGCAGCCCTTTCAGCTCACTAGGTGTGTCGGCTCGTCCCACTCTCCAGGGGTTTAGCAATCAAGAACAGCGATAGCTTGGGGCTGCTGTGGGAGCCAAACATCCAAACAGGTAAAGAAAAAAAAAATTGCGAGAGAGGAGTATTATGTTACAAGACTCATTAGCAAAAGCCCTCACAGGCAACTTTAAATGCTCAAAAATTATCATTCGTAAGTGCAGAAGGGAGGGTGCAGCCATCACACAGAAGGAAATCCATAGGAAATCCTGCTGGCGTGAAATACCACCAGGAGAAAACCTGCAGGAATCTCCAGTAAACAAACCCGTGCAGATGACGGAAAGATGGCAAGAAGCGAGCGGCAGCTCCCAGCAGCTGGTCGGGGGGCAGACTGCCATGCTGAGCACCGCTTACCCTATCCCTGCTTCAGGCTTGGGAGGGGAGAGTAATATTGTACAGTGACGTGCCTTCAGCACGTTGCTGAGCCCCAGCACAAAGCTCTTCAGCTTTACGCACAGCCCCCTCCAGCTCCAGAAAAAAAGGTCACGAGGCTGGAGGAGCCACAAGAGCCACGGAAAAAACTGGTCTCCAACCCCGGACTCAGTGTCACACCCAGGAGAGACGCCTGCCCTCCTACACAGCCGCTCTCCTCTGCCAGCACGTTGGCCTTCAATTCCCAGTCGCTGCTGGACTTCTCCACCGCCCACGAGAGGAGATAGAGCAGCAGCGAGGGAGCTCATGCTGCCTGGAGGAAGAAAAAAAAAAAAAAGATAAACACGCTCCGGCTGCAGAGAAAGCAACCTCCTGGTAATCTGCATTTAGCCCTTGCTGGAGAACCGTACCATGAACGGCAAGCGGTTTTTGGATTGATTACTTAGACGTCTGAGTTAGCAGGCCCTACAGACACGTTGAGGGTATTAGGGCAAGAAAATCTTACTCTGGTTTGGGAAGCAGGATTCTAGCAAGAGGGGGCTAGAAATGGAGATGGGAGGAATAAAAGATCTTCTCTTTTGCATGTTCCTCTTGTTGGGGGGAAAGGGGAAAGAGCTTTACAAAGGAAGGATTTTAAACAAGCTTCCCCCAAGTAGCCACATGAGACCTGGCTGCCCATACGGGAAAGCAGAATGCAGAGGGGCAGCGGAAGAGGTCAGGACAGTTTTATGAGGGATTTCACTGAGTCAAGACAATTCAAAATACTGGGAAATATCAGAGGCAAAAGCCGGATCCAAAAATCTCACACACCTGAAGACACCCACATACTGCTTGAGCCTATACCTGGGCTTGAACTTTGAAGCTTGGGCCCTTCTTTGTATATTAGGATGGCCAGAAGCAAACCTCTGACCCAAACACTCCCAACACCTGGAAGTGTGCTGATTCAGAGCTGCATTTTACTGCTTGTATCAGTTGCGGGTTCGCCTTTAATTAGCCTCTTGATTATCTCCTTCTCCTCCTGATATCTATTTTTAAGAGTTTTCTTTTCTGACATCCATCTATCCAGCTCTGACCTAAGTCAGTAGAAATTCTCGAGTATTTCCTCAGACAGGTAACTCTGGCAGGGGTGGAAGTGTTAGTATGAAAAAGCATCTTTTGACGCTCTCTTTTTTTCTTCCTTTTGGAGAAGAAGATGCTCAGGTTCTAATAAAAGGGCTGAAAACTGCATTAATCTTTATTAAACCAGTGGGGTCAGCTGACAAGGCCAGGATTGGCTGCTTCCTCCCCGTTCCTTTAACGCCCTTCCACCCTTTCCTCTTTCCTCTTCTCTTTTCTGACACTACGTCTTTCTGGAGCGGCAAGCTCACTCCCGGCAGACTGGGGCAGGGGATGACAGGGGAGAATGCCTGGACACATTTAGTCCAATTACACGTTGGCACCACATTCGGTCTTTCCAAAAGCACTCAGGAAACTTCAACCGTCAGGCTGGCCACCACGGATTGATGCCTCCCCATTTACACCTCCTTGCATCCAGCCCCGACCAGAGTAGGTATTAATTGTCATCAAGTGCCTGACCACAAACCCCTCTTTAATATCATTCACAAATGTTCCGCTAAAACCTTTAGTCTTTCAGCAGATCACTTTCCTAATCCCATGTCGCTGAGGAGTTTTGGCAGAGTTATCTCTCTGCAAGCCGCGCTCGCCTCTGACAACTCGCCCTCGCTTTTGCTTTTTTAAGCCGTCGCACCAGCACACGAAATCTATAAAGGCATTCCCCGCTGAACGTCATCGCAAACTTGCATCGTTCCTTCAAACGACACGTGGGCTAACGAGACTAAAAACAAACACATACCAGTCTTGCTCTGTACCCAACCTCAAGTCACCTAGTCTTTGGAAAAGCTGCTGTTGCTACAGGAAGAGCTGTATTTAAAAACAAGTCTCTTGAATACTGATGCAGCCTCCATCTCACTCGGAGGAGCAGTCCCGCTGACACCAGCGGAGCTTGCTGTACGAGTAAAGCGGAAAAAACAGGGATCCGCTCCAGATAGGATCACAACCTTGACAGAATGCACCAAAATTTTAACTTCTGGGTGAAATTTTTCTTTTCTGGGTGAAAAAGCAGCAGCCGAGGAGGGGTGGGTGCAGTTTGGCTCTCTCCCACTCTTTTTTAAAGCAACTAAATCTTTTCTTCCTGCTCCTGAGAAAACTCCCTTAAAAATGAATGCGACTAGTCATATAAGTGGATTAAGGGTCAGTTTACAGCATTATTAAATTAAATACTTTATATACAAAAAATAAGCTTAATAGAATTCATGAAACGGGATTCAGACCTCAGATACTTTCCAGAGTGGCTGGAAGGATTTAAGGAACTAAACAGAAGAGTGTCGATTAAACTTAAAAAGCTTTTCTTTCCTCCAAATTCACTGGGATATCCAAATCGGCAACAAACTTCCGTACTACTCCTACAGCTCTGCCCTTCGACACGCGTTCACAGCTTTGATTAGACCCAACCCCAAGCTAAGGACTGAATATACTGAGACACGTCCCCAGCTGATTTCAGCATAAATTGCATGGCTGGAACCTGCCTGCTCGAATTGGTGCGCGGTAACAAGTTGCCAGCTAACCATTTAGCGAGTTGTACCTTCACGCAGGCATCGCACAAAGCAGACGTGCGTTTGTGCCTTATTTACGCCGCCAGAACTGCCGAGCGAACCGTCAGGAGAACGAAAGGAAGAGAGTAAATCATCTTACTTGTAATAAAGGTTTGGTCCATCAAGTTTAAAGCGCGCTCTGTGTGCGTGCCCACAGGCAGTACTCATTAAAGATCTCCTGGCACTTTCTTAGTTTTGCAAAAGTGGGGTGCTCACCAGAGCAGGGTGGGGTCAAGGCAAACAGACTTTGCTGCCGTTACACATTTCGGTACCTGCACGATGGGGTGGCCCCCAGCAGATGCCTTCACAGCCCCTCGGCTTCCTTCCGTCTCGTAATGAGCTCTGTGATGGGATTTCGGCTGCACTTCGATACGCAGTTCATAAGGTCCTGAGTGAGATGGCAACTGCCAATCAAGGGCAGGCAGGGATGGGCTATAATGGAAAGGAAAAACGTATTAAAAATTAACATCAAGTACACTATCGCAAACCACAAGCATCCAGCACACTATTACTTTAGAGACCATGTTTCGCAGTTCATCCTTCACCATCTTACACTTAAAATTTCATCAATATGGATAATGTCATGACACAAGTAATTTAGAAGGTAATGGTTATTTTATGAAGATTTATGGGTCAAGCATATTTGATGGCCCAGCTGCTATCAGATTTGTAAACAAAATGGAAAAACATTCAAGGCACAGCTTACAAACATCTGCCTGTACTGATTCCTGAATCAAAAGGACAAAGGTAGGCAGAAAGTCGCAGAGGAATTTAAGAAAGTGAATGCCAAGTGAGCTCTGCAGAAGTTCTGCATTTGATTAATCCTATGGAGTCGAACAAATCTGCTTAGTTTGCATGGGGGGGGGGGGGGGGAGAACAAACACACCCACCCACCCGCCACTTCCTAGCTTCCTTCCAAACATGAAAACGCATCATAGATCCTCAAAGCGAAGCTGGGTTTTTTCCAGTCCCTGTGTCCCAAAGAAGAAAGATCTGAAGTCAGAACTTGGTTACAAATCCTACTAATGATGACGCACAAGCCAGAAGAAAACCCAGCTCACTCTTCCGGCTCTGTATTGACTCTGCAATTACAAAAATATTAAAAACTCATTACTATCACAGAAGCAAGCAGACCTGACAGCATGCAATGGTGGGGAAGTGTCATTCTTAGAAACCCACTTTCAGAGTAAAACCACACTTGAAAACAACCATCAGGAGAGTATGGCTGTAAGAAACGCAAAGCTGACACTGGGTGAAAAGCGGAAAAAAAAAAAAGAAATGAACACACATTGTTAAAACAGTGTTGAGCCTGATACAATTTATTGATTTTAAAATCTAAGCAAACAGCTTTGCGATGAAAGCATTAATTTTACGTTTAGCCTATACTCTGTCCTTTGGTAAATTCTCCTAACCAAGTGCCCTTCAAACACTTTTACAACCAGTGAAATGGCACAATGGTAACATATTACCCTGCCCTCTTCCACAGTGCTTTATCACTTATTCCATCGACCTGAAGAGGAAGAAGATCGAGCTGAAAATCATGGTCCTCAAACCTTTTGTTGCTGCTGTTGCATGCTCCCTCTTACAGAGGCATTAGTGCCAGGCAACGCTGTTTGCAGAAGTCACGGCAGTGATTTATGCTGCTTTTTAGCAGCCGCCACTCCCAGCCCCGTCAGGCCGCGTATCACTTTGAAGTAGCAGGCATACCAGTGGTGATACGTGTCCCGCAGATTAGGATTACCTGCTGCGGACAGAGGGCTTGGCAACCTGTGTGTCACGGATGAGGAAGCTAAAGGGCTCATTAGTTCTCGCCCGAGCCTGCAAAAAGGGCTGGCTGTTTGGGATCCACCAGCTCTCTGCCTTGCTGCTGTAACCCTGGTGCGACTAGGATTTGAGCAGTGTGAACCACAGCCGAAATGAGCTGGCTTAAAGGGAGGGAAAGGATGCAAAAGAGCTTCTGCACGGGATGCCTTTATTACAAGCACGTGTTCAGCTGGAGACTGAATACTCCATTTTTCCAACCCAGCGATCCATACGCTACCCCGACACTTTTGCAAATCTGCAGGCGCTGCAGCCCTCATATGCCCCAAAACATCCCTTTGTCTATGACTGAGAGCTAGAGATCTTGCAGCGCTGAGGTGCGCAAGGTTGCACAAGTTTTTTCAGGTCAGGGTATAACACTATAGACTACTGTATTTTTTTTTTAATTCATCCTTTTATCACCAGCCTATTTAACTTGCACGTTCTAGTGCACCCATACACAAACAGGACTTTAGGTGGTACCAACCGCTCTCAAGATTTTTTCTACATGGATTATCTTTTTCTTTTGCTTGCTTATAAGTTTGCCACGAACTGAAGAGTGCAATTTGAATGCCTGTGCGCACACACGACACCATCACAAAAACGTGCAATTTTTGTAAGAAAATCTTGAAGCCACACTATTGCCTGATGGGAAAGGCACTACACAAACGTGGTGCTCTGGCTTTCTAAAACTCATTTCTACTTCCTACAGGTGGCAACTGCTTAAACCCAGCGGACACTATGGACTTTATCTCACTGCTACTCGGTTGAGTAACAGTGAGTTGGAGCCTTTAGGGGGCAACTGGAACCACTAAGCACCAGCCCTCAGCAAGGGCACGCCTCGGCGAGCCACGCAGCGAGTTTGGGGCTGCTTTGCTTTCCAGCCTCCAACACGTGGGGTATCCTCGATGACGGAGCAAATTCATCTGAGCAAGTTTTTACAGGCATCAGCACCTCCTGCGCACTCTGCTGCTATGAAACCCTTGCAAAGAGACAAGAACCACCTAAAAGTCATGGGCAATCGGCCGCTGTATAGAGCCACTATTATCCGTCTGGTGCATTACGTACACAAACTTTTGTCCGAAAAATTCTCAAAAAACCCCAACTTCTGGAGGAGCCATACTTGACTAATGATAAATGACAAAGCGCAGAGCAAAACAGCTGTGCCTCTCCTGGTGATGATCAGCACACATTTTTAAACAGATGTTTCTGCTTTTAAGTAAATTCTCACTTGATGGATCTTTTTTCTGAGGACACAACATCTATCAGATTAAAAATCGTTAACACTTAATTAAAAAGGACAAGTCCAACCAGCAGTATGTAGTCCTCAAGTGAAAAAGGATTTTTTAAAGATATGTGGAACTGCCCAATAATCACATCTTAAAAAAAAAAAAAAGTTTCAAGTAACCACCCGAAAGTGTCAGTACAATTACGAGATGAAACTCACTTTTTCAAATAAAGCCTGAAAATAAAAGTATGGTTTGCTGTTAGCCTGCAATCTATCATCAAAATTCCAAAATACCACCTGACCAATTATAATTGACATTTAATGGCAGTTTTCCTGATAAAGGAAGCAGAGTGATGCATTTAACAGTGTCATGGGCTGGGGCTGTCAGAGCTATTTCCTATGTTAGGTTATCTTCATCATGCACTTAATTTCCTGCTGCTAAACGTGGTTAAAGGGAAAAAAGTCCCTGAGCAAATGGTGTAGCGTTAAAATGTAAATCTGGTTGTTGCAAATAAACCCTTATCAATTTGAAAGGGCCCAAACTGCGTCAACTAGCCAGCATCCCACAGAGGGGAGAAGAGCCCCTCCACGGGGGGCAAGAAGAAACTTTCAGCAGTCTTCAAATCAAATACGCATTGGTACACTTCACTTAGATTGAATTTTCCAGCATCTGAAAATCTGTCCCATTCCCTTCCACACCATAGCAAAAAACTTACTGCAGTCCTTCCAAACACTGTAACGAGGGATGCTCGTTTCAAGGCAGGTTCCAAAACCTGGTGCTAGGCTGTCGAGAACTCACTCAATATAACTCAGTCCTACCTAAATCCGATTATAAAACAGATGAATAGTGATTTATTTTGCATACACCAGATACACAATATGATTAAATCAAAAACAGATTATCCAGTCTGGCTGACTTCTGCCGTTAGCAGAAAGATTTATCAAGTCACCGGGGGGGGGGGGGGGGGAAATAAGCAGCACACTAGAATATAGATTGGCAAGAAGCAAAACCAAAAACTGCTAGTAAACTTTGCAAAGGTGTTCAAGCCCCATTTTCACAGAACAGTTGTGCATTTAGGATTTAAATTACCATTCGACTTTCACTGTTTATACTACTCAATGCCCAAGGCCACTTGAAAAATGCTATTTGCAAACGTTTCTGTCCTTCACTACTCGGCTACGCGCAAAGGCATCAGAAGGACTGCTGGTCTCACGCGGGGACCGAGCCTTCCTGCGTGCCACCGTCACCCACCCAGGATAGCCGCCCCAAGCCCCTGTGGCAAGCGCCTTCCAGCACCCCACGGAAAACAGAGAGGCTTAGGAGGAGCGTGACTAAGGCTCAGCGCCCTGCGCTGAGCTCGTTTTTCCTAACCGGGAGCACGCCATAAGAAATAAAAGCATAAACGAGAGAAACCGCAGCATCGCTGAAACTTTTACCGGGCACTTTGCTGGCCCCTGTTCCAACTGTGCCCTATACACAAATGCGGTTACAATTTATTACTATTAGCCACGTCTCATACTAAAGCAAACGTCTGTTGAAGATCCCTCTGTGCAAAAAAAACAGTGGTGATCCATAGAGGGGCCCCCACTAGCTGGTGGCTTTCTACTTCACCTACGAGTTAAACACGGGGCGATCTTTTTCCGCCCCTCCTGTCTGAGGACTGAGCGATCTGGCTGCGAGCTGTTAAAATAGATGTTGTGCCCCAGCCTCGGCTTGGCCGTATTTTGTTGGCACGTGGCGCAAGTAGCTCCTCTATCGAGCTCATAAAGTGCCTCTGAATTCTTCACCTTGGAAGTCTAAAAACGTGAGCCATCGTTGTGCTCACAGATAATACCAAACACCACAGTCCTAAAAGTTAACGTGCAAAGGCACACTTGCATAGGAAATCATTCACTTGTTGTCTTAGAACAAGGAACTACTGCCCCAATAACGGAGGTTAACGGGTGGCTTGTATCACACCTCGGCTCCGGATTTAGTACAACGCAATGCTAAAATGAGCTGTTGAGGGAAGGAGCATTAAAAGCAGCTTACGGGGCATTTTGATTGAATTGGAAAACAGGCAGGAGAAAGCATTTTGAAGATTAAAAAAAATAAAACAAAAGCAAAACAAAAAAAAAACAGTTTACCAAGACACGTTCCCAAGCGTACCTCAGCCTTTCACTGCGTCAGTCTAACGTGATCACAAGCGTGCCACCTACCTTGGTGAAGTGCCAAAATACCCCACCTGGCAAGAATTTAGCAGGACAGAGCAAAAGGTTAGAGGCCCTGTGGACCCTTCCCCACTCTTCAGGTAACACTAACCAGTCCCAGGGGACAGTCACTGACCCGCAGCCGCTCGTGTCCACCTTACAGGCTTGTGCCCGGATGGCTCGATGCTTGCTTTGTCTGAGCAACTTCCTCTCGTTTGCCATAAAACACAGTTTACCTTGAACGTGCACTTCAGCGGATCTGGGGTTGCTGCACTCAAGACTACCTACTTAAGATTATTTTCCACCTGCAGAAACTCCAATCATGTGAGAATCAGAACTTCCGCCAAGGAAGGCTGCCCTCTGTCTCACGACCTTGGACCAAAACTTCTTAAAAAATAATAACGATGATAACAATAAAACACACCACACATCCATGAGCATCTGAAAGGCCCATGAAACACAACACAGAGGAGGGGAAAAAAAATAGTAAAAATAAAATCCATAACATTTTTTAATCTTGTGATTTTTAAGAAAAATCTTACAGTCTTAGGGGTTAATGAATGATCTTTGAATGCTCAAGTTTAATACCACCACAGTCACAAGGGTGGAATTCAAAAAATCCACAAAAAACAAACAAACAAACCCACTGAGGCAGATAGAAGCCGAATATGGCCTTGCAAATAGTAGACAGGTATCCAACCATACATTCGCTGCGCGGAAATTACAGCTCCCATATGTAAAAATACATGACACTGTGTCTGTGGGTTCAAGAACATACATGTATGTTTTTGAGGCTGAAAGAGACTGCAGCTAAGAAAAATGTGGCTTTCAACTGTTTAAAAAAAAGCCGTACAAGAAAATACAGTAGGGAGCTTTTATAAGCCACCTGGAACTGGGTGTCTTTTCCTGGAAACTCTTTTTAGTGTGGTACACCTCATACATGCCATACAACTGACCAAGAAACCTAACCGCCTCTCTTATCTTCCCCTTCCCCCTAATTACACTACATCTAACGAAAATTCAAGTGTGACAGGCCAGCACACTTTTTGAATGAAACTGATTAAACTCGAAACAACTATAATGCATACGAAGAAGCTGTTGCTTTTCAGTGAATAAGAAAAAGTCTCTAGGGAATCGCAAATTGCGTTTAGTCAAATCCAACAGCTAAAGAGGAAGTCAAAAAACAGGCACAGAATCTTCAGAACCCCAGCACTTTTCATAAATGCCAATCCTTTTTGTTACAAAAAGAATGATTTGGGGCATGCTAATAACGAAAATCACATTAATTTTTTTAAACCAAGTTTTGGAAAGAGTCATAGATACTGTGTTGTCCACATTGTTTTCAAATCCAAGAGTAGGAGAGGAATCAAGGTCAGTATTTCCATTTTGCCTTTGAATTTTTGTCCTTAAAGAGATTTTAAACTACAGAGCACTGAGAAAGTGATATATAACTCTAAAGAGCGTCCATAGAAAGGAGTATAACCAAAATATCACCTGGTCCTGAAATAAGTTGTTGATAGAGTACTTCTTTTTAAACTATTTACTGCATTTATTATAGAGGAGGAATTACTGACAGAAACTTACTTTTTACATTTGGGTAAGACAACACTACATATAGCTGAACACTGAAATAAAAAAGATTTTGGAGCAAACACCTTGAGCAGAATTTCACAAAGACCGTCTCTTAATTCCCTGCCTAATGATTTACCCTCTCAAGTTTTTTGGGGGGGCAGACTGATCCATTTAAGTAACCCGTTTTGGTCCAGAAAAGGTCCAATTCCCATTGCTACCCCCTAGTTTGTTCCAAAGCCTCCCTTGAAAATCTTGGCCGTGTTTCTAAATATTTTCTACATCCACGCTACACCCAAAGACTTGGCCCGAGATCCGGGGCCGCAAAAGGAGTGTCGAGGGCAGCGCCGTGGCCGAGCCAGGCTGCCTTGGAGCAAGCCGCGCGGACAGAAAGCCCCCTTAACAGCCCTCCATGGGGATCTGCGAGCCAAAACCAGCCCCAAGGAGCCTCAAACCGACAGCGGGGATGAGCCTCAAGGCGGGCCCATCTCACCATCCTCAGGAGAAATCAGAAGAAACCTCAGGCAGAGAAAGCCTATGGGATGGGGTCCGTTGTGGTCGAGGTGGGCATCACTCTCTGCTCTTATTGCTCCCTTGCTCCCGAACTTGCAAAGCCTAAACCTGATTGAGTTTTAATTGCAACAAGCGAAAAACATGATCAAACAATACGAAACCACCGTTTCCCTTTTAAACAAAGGCCAACCAAAAAAACATGGAAAAAGGACACTGCCACGCACCTGGCTGATGGTCTGCCTGAACCTATTCTCTCCCGCTCCCAAATAAATTGGAATGAAAGGGACGCAAGGAAAGGCGTTAGTGATTTTCCAAGGCACGCTTTCGTTTGATGAAAATTGTAATGCATATTCAGGAAGAGACAGAGGAGGTAATCAGATATGGTTATCTCAAAATCATTATGACCGGGTGGGTTTTGGAGTCTGAATTGTTTGCTGGAACCCACCCCTAAAATCCTAGCATTTCAAATAGCACAGATGTGTAAAATAACAGGAAGAAAAAAATCCAGATCTGTTGTGACAAATTCTTCACCAACTTTTTTGGAAGGATTTAAAATAACATCGTTTCTGTTGCGTAGGCTGTGATCCTGTTGACGTCTGTGCTCAGTTGCCCAGCGCTCTTTCATATACATAAAATGAGAGGTATTTTTGGTGGAAGGAAGCACGGTCAGTGTTTCTGATTGGTAAAATAACTTAAAATCACATTTCTACAGTAACTTCCAACTGCCCTAGAGCACGAGTTAATGAGATCACATGGAAACATATTGTGAACCAGGAAACATATTTTATACAAGACCAAAACAGTGGAAAAAATGTTAAATACACAGCATACGGGGGCTCCGTTTTGTACGTTTCACCTTTGTGTTTGCGTTACTACACAGGAATGCCGGGCACCTTTTCACCCACTGCGACAAAACGCGCCAGGGTGGCTCTCTGCCACCAAGAGATAAAAGCACGTCTGGTCAAACTGTCGTATTTTTTTCCCCTTTAAGTTTTCGGCAAAAACCAGCCAAGCGAAAAAGCAATCCTTCCGCCTCTCCGATGAATTTGGACTACTTTACGCCCTTGCTGGGAGAACCGTAAAGACGCGGGGAGGCTCTGAAGGATTCGCCCAGCGTTGGAAGTCTCTGAGGCAGCGAGCGCTTCCCTCGGGGCGGCCGAGGCACCCAAGGCGCGGGGCATCTCCCAGCCGCGGTCCTGCGGGGAGCTCGGGCAGAGCGGAGAGGAGGATGCTGACGAGGAAGGGCAGGATGAGGAATGCTGGGGCTGAGCTGCCGTGACACGATGTGCTGCAACATGAGGTGCCCCAGACCGCTCGATTTTAGCCTTTGGAGGCAGCAAGTGGCAGAGAGGGGCTGGCCGGAGAGGTGCGGGACGGGCAAAGTTGAGTGCCAAGGAAGGTGTCAATAACGACAATACTTTAGCTCTGTGCCCACTTGTCTTGCTTTTTAAAAAGCAAGCTTTTCTGTTAAAAGAATACAGATAAAAAACTATGGCAGATGTGCTCAGGGAAGAAGAGGAAAGGGGGCTGCCACCAGACTCGAGGCCTGGCCTGCAGACTTCTGGAGAGCCGACCACTTCCCACACCACACGACACTGCACGTGCAGCCTTCAGACGACTTCGAAATGAAGACCAGTACCGAAACGGAAAGTGAAAGTAACAGATGTAACCCAGAGGGTGGCTATCCTGTGCTGTTTCCCTACACAGGATCATCGTGCAATAAATGCGTGCAACAAAATATATTGCTTATTATCAGCTTACAATAAAGAGGGTTTTTTGGCTTGATTGTTTTTTAAACTGAGATTAAGGGGGGGGCGGGGGGGAACACCGTCCAGCGGTAAAAGACGACTGACTGATAAGGAGCTTTCAGATGAAGTGAAATTTCAGATGAGGCGAAATCAAGGCTGAAGTAACGTGTAAGACAGCCAAACTTCTATCCTGTTTGTATTCACTGCCTATAAAATGTAAACACGAAAGGCCCTGTAACAGCCACAGTAATAGAAACACGTCTTAGGCCTGCTACAAGATAAATATTAAGTCATGACAAATTATTTCAGTAAAACCAAAGGCTCGATAGTACCAAATCATCCTGCTGCCTGACAAGTTTCTGAATACCCCCATATTCACTGTTTTCTGACCAGCTGGCCTGGGGCTTGTCTCCTGGGAAATAGATAACCACGGGGCCAGTTACAACCCACACGTGGCCAACTCCTCGAGCAGTTTTTCTGATCTTCAAAGTTTTACTCACAGTTGCACCACACAAACAAGAGAGATACCATCCCCCCAAAAAAAAATAATTTAAATTGAGTGAGTGGATGGGGAGATTTAGCTGGAAGCGGAGAATGGAATGAGAAAAAGAGAAGAAAAAGCAAGTAATAAAGAGATTATCAGGATTCCCCCTGAAATCAGGGCACCTTACCTCATGTAGGATGTAGGAGACAGAGACTTTGGTTTGGCCCACTGGTACGGATGCTGTGGCACGGACAGGTATTGCTCACAGAAGTTTCCTTTCCTGATATGCTGAAAGCTGGAGAAGTCTTCTGGTGATAAATCAGCAGTTGGCGATATGGTCCCGTGCTCCTCGCCAGCTGGTTCAGTTTTGAGAGTCATGGAGGGGGTGTGATCGATGGCAGTCTTCCTCGACTTAATGGGAATCCCATCATTCATGTCTATCGTGCTGTCGGTGGTGAGGGCGTTGATGGCAGCCACGATGGCAGAGCTGGTGTACTGGTTGGTGTTCCCCAGCCAGGTCTCATCCGTGACGCTAACCCGTGGCGAGTTTTGCGGCGAAGGCGTGGGGGAGTGGTGCGGCGAGTAGGAGGTCTGCCTGCCGTTGAGGCTGTACTTTCTCTTGTTGCAGGGAGACGGCGGCCTGGAGTTGCGAGCCCCCAGCCAGCTTTCCTCCGTGATGCTCGTTCGGGGAGACGTCGATGGAGAGTGTCTCGGTGAATTAAGCAAAGTGCAGGCCACCATGCTGCGCTGGTAGCCTTCCTCCGTGTCCGTGGTCTTCGGAGAGACGCACGGGGACTGCCACGGAGAGGTCTGGGGCGAAGTGTACGGATACGAGTAGTTGGACTCGTAGGAAGAAGCTTCAGAGTTGCAGCTTCTGGAAGACAAGCTACTTGCTGGACTCAGGCAGGATGGGTCTCTGTACGCCTCAATGTTTGGCAAGTTCAACGTGGCGGTGGACGGCGGTCTCTTCGTGTTTGGGATGGCCTCCTCAACCTCATCATGGAAAAACTGGTTGTTGTTATGGTGAAGTCCCATGTAAGAAGTGATCTCAATTCTGGGGCTCTCTAGTGCTGGAGCTCCATTAGGCCTGATGTTTGGAGGCAGGTAATATTCGGAGGCCCCGCTGTCAATATGCCCTCCGTATCCAGAAGGATGATTTGTTGATGGGACAACTGAAATGACTGGATTTGATGTCTGAAGGCCATGACATGGAGTTGACAATGAGGAATGTGCCACATTTAGAGGCAAACCAGCATTTACGTTTGAAGATGTATAATTATAGTGTTCTGGAAGAAACAAACAAACAAAAAAGAATGATATGAAGTGTTGCACATACGTACTCACTTAGTAATATACCCAGCTGGCATGGAGGAACACGACACAGACAAAAGCACAGTGCTCCTTTACGACCCAGAAGACAGGCACGAGCAGCGTTAGATCAGAAGCTGTAGACTAGTATCTTCGAAAGTGCTGACAATTTAGCAGCACCGAATAAGCTATCTTAGGCGCGATGGGCGGGGGGAGGGTGGGAAGAGGGGTGTATGTGGAATGAGTTTGCCTCGAAGGCACTCTTCTCATGTAAACCTTAGGAGCAAAACTCAGTCTTCAAACAACAGTACTTCAGCATTCAGAGACTGCAGTGCTATCCAAGAGCCATGCACTTCTACATAAGCGAGCCTAATTCCATTCCTGCAAAGTTGGAATATACAAAACAGGAAAAAATGAAAAGTGAAGGCAGATTAAAATCAAAGAACACGATCAACTGCACTCTGTTTAGAAAAAAAAAAATACACAACTAAAACTTCCATTACAGTGAGTTTCCAACTGGTTCCAGTTAATTAGGTTTTTGGAACAGGACGGATCTATTGACCTGCTCTGGTTTCTGGGCAGACATCCTCCAGCCTAACCAGAAGAGATCAGGTGCAGGATAAACAGCGATGCCTTGCTACTCTTTAACAGCTGAAATTTCATTAAAATTGTGGGTTATTAGGCATGCTGTGTTAAGCCCTGTCAGCACGCTCCTGGCCAACAGGCTAACCACGTAACATCTCTGAGTGTATTAAAACAACGGCAGAGTTGCACAGACGGTGTGGAAAACCTGAAAAGCGACAGGTCACTCACAGACCCTTGATGACGGTCTCTCTGATCGAGGGCAGGGGAACAACCAGACCTCTGCGTGCCTCCGTCTCTGCTGCACTACGGAGAATCACTGTCCCAAGGCCAGTAGGAGACCGTCCCTACCTGTCCCCTGCTGCCAGCCTGTCCAGCACCCCGGGACCCCTTCAGCTCGGCTCCCCCCACCTTGGGAGACCGTGCACAGGTGTCTCTTTGCTGTCTGGAGATGTCCGCAGGCCACGCGCAGGGAGGTAGGCAGCCCTTGAGAGAGGGCAACATTGAGGCTCAGTGGCACCGGCACACGCGGGTCAGGGCCCTAACACCCGTCTCTCTTGCCGTAGCGAGAAGAGGCAGCACAGCCTTTCTACAAAGGACAACAGCTGCTGAAGTTTGAGTTTCAGGCAATTCTGTTCCGCAGGTTTCTTCCGTCAGGCTGAAACTACAGATCGCTCTGAGTTGCATCGACTCCCAGACTTTCATCACGGCAGAGGCGCTTTCTCTTCCCTGACGGACGGAAGGAAACTCGGCTCCCCCCCAGCCAGCCCTGCTCCACGCACAGAGCCGGTTCCCGGCCCGTGTGGAGGGAAACTCCCTCGGCAGTGACCCTTGCCCACCCGCCCTACTCGGAGGTGGAAGAAGCTGCATTCATTATCGTTCGCTGTTAGTCCTGACATGACCCGCTCCCCAGGAGTGCTGCGGAGGCAAACGAGCCTCCAAGCAGGTTGTGCTGGCACTGTTGGCTATCTGCTTTCTGCTGTTATCAGCTCGGCCCTCTCTGGTGTCACCCTCCACCTCTCGCGTTTCTCACCGACAGCGATTCCAAGAGAAACGGTACTTACAACAAGTTAACCTGCTTTAAGTGGTTGCACAGTTATCTCTGTGACGTTCCAGCCGATTTATGCCTTGTCAGGTAACATTCACGAACAATGTGAAACAACGCTTTTTCCACTCACTTTCTGGTCTGCCTTCAGAAACCAGTCCTTTACTGAGAAACGTTCATTAAATTATACCAGAAGATGCCATAAATGAAACTGGATTATTCAAAACATGTTGCAGCTTCACACACTATTCAAACAACGAAGAAGGCTGGAAATAAGAGCTGTGGAAAAAGAAAGGCTGCTCGGAAAAGAGCGATCCAGTTGGAGCCATCGTGGTGAGGCATAGATCTGCCTGGGGGACGAGAGGCCTCTCCTTCCAAAATAAGTCCCCTTTTCTGGCTGTTCTGCCACATGGCAGCATCACTCACAGCCACTGCCAACATCACCCCTTCCCTCGGACTTTTCATGGAGGAGCAGGAAAAACAAAACAAAAAACCAGAGTGCAATAGTGGTAACACCAGTGCCACCTCCGTTTTGGAAATCAGCCCAGAGAGGGTCTAACTCATGCCACCAAGATGGCCTCGACTCCTTCACTGCTTCCTCCAGCTCCAGAGGAAGCGCAGGTGCCACCGTGCAGCGAGCCTCTCCAGCAGTGCCCCGGGGGCTGCTCCAGCTCTGCTGCCACCCAAAACTGCACATCCCAGACCAGACGTGATTGCAGGATCTGCCCTACGTCCTTCATTTATTGTAAAAATACCAAAATAATTATTACCTACATGAAAAAATACCATGAAACCCGGGGTAGCGTGAAATCTCACGTATGGTTAGAGTGAAATTCAGCTACTGAAGTCTGCTAGAAAAGCCCAGTCCAGGCCTAACGTGCAATATAAAACCTCAGACTGGCCTTGTGAATACAGTTTTTAAGAAAAGGGGGGGAGGGAAAAGACAGCTACCAATGCTCCAAGCACCAAGCTCTCCTAATGCATGTACCAAAGAATAAGCTCTTTTAGGGCTATGTAAATAATGCATATTTTTAAGAAGTCAACTTTTAAAGGGCAAAGGAAAACAGTATGTGTCATACAACTTCTCACACAATTGAACATGAAATCGAAATAAGATCCAAAGCCTTTCAAATATATTTAGGTGTCTTAGATTTTCAGATAGCCTTTAGAAATTATGCCCACCAAATACAAACATCCAAAAGCAATAACTAGGACCAGGACTGGGTCCTTGGTTTGTAAGCTCAAAGCCACAGTACAGTTACTGAAAAAGCACATTGTTCCCCCTGATTGCCGTATTTACAAAATTCATACACATATTTTCAGCATTCACCAACAGGCTGACGCCTTTCCTCTCAAAGGTGAATAAGGATAAAACATATAGAACTAAAATGCCAATCTCAAGAGGGAAAGGAGACAGAGATGACTACACAGACATGAAACGACAGCACATAACGCAGTTGCACAGAGTATTTTGACAGCGCTAGTAGGGATGAAAGGGAGCTAACACCTTCTCCCTACCCCCTAATACAGAGGCTGACTGACATTACTGGGACTCTGACCTAGCGAGGCCCCAGGCTCTGTGCAGCCTGCAAGCTTGGGCTTACGTTTGCACTGCTGTTCACAGGCACTAATTTATACAGCTTGCTAGCAGGACACTTTCAATGGTGTACTTCAATACCTCGAGCCACACTCTGCTGTCGCATAGACCAGTGTGGGTCTGCAACAGTTCTGTGGCTGACAATTCCATGTTTCCACTACGTAGAGTTAGGACCAGAAATTGGACCCCTTGCTCCGTGACCACTCTTTTGCATATTACATTTCACTTTGCAACAACATAAAAAATCCAAATTATTTTTTCCCTAATTAATTTCACGGGGTAAAAGTTCCATTCCTTTCTACCCTTAATGGACAGATCTTGCCTGGTTTCCTCTGGTGACCTGTGAAAAACACCTCACCAGGGCTTTAGAGAAAGCAAGGGCTTTTTAACGCTTCCACAGATGAAGCCAATCCTACTTCTATGTTTAAATTCATGCTTTCAAAACTGCCTAATAGAATTAGGTACTTATCTCATTAGGATATTGGCACTTCGTTTGTTTAGGCCCCTCCAGTTTCCAGGTGTCTAATTACTAGGACACTCGTCTGAAAGCTTGGTGCGAAGCTCTTGAAGCCACATGTTTTTCCAAAAGCTGAGAAACTCAGAACAACTATTTGGATGCTCAAAACGTCCAGGAGAACAGGGCAACAGGTGAGCGTTAGGAAGTTAAGCACTACGTGTTCAGCTACATCCTGGCAGGTTGTAATGTGCAGGCAAGGATTTGGGAACCTCCCTCGATTCAAAGGCAAAAGTTCTGGCGAAGCACCAAACCACAGAGACCGGCTAGCTCTAAGAATGCATTAAGTTATCTCCTTATATATAAAGTTTCCTCTGGTGACCAGCCACCAGTGAAGCAGGGACAATTCATCTGATATCAGGAAACAATGCAAACTCCACCTATGTCTCTATTGCAGCCTCACGCGCTGCGTTTCCACCTCAAGTATTGTTAAAAGTCACAAGAAAGAGAGAGCAATTCAGAGACACAAGAGCTGGGAACAACTGCGTGACCTGCGATAAATTCAGGCCCGTTATTTTTGTTTAGGGATGACCTTCAAGCAAAACCCCGAGCCTAACTAGCTCCAACTTACAGGGGGAGAGAAGGGAGAAAAAATAAAATAAAATAAAAATTAAAAAATCGCATACACACAAACAACAGAAGCGGCTTTCGAGTTGCCCTTTCTCTGTAAGGGAACAGGCACCAGATCCACGTTTCACAAGAGCCCCGGGGCAGAAGCGGGCGATGGCAGCGCGGAGGGGTCGCTCGGGCGGCGGACAGCGGGCGGGCCGGGGCCGGGCGCCCCCGCGGGTCACTGCCTATTTCTGACGGGCTCCGACCAGTCCCGGCGCTTCAGAAATTAAACGCGAGCTGCCTCCCGCGTCGTTTCCCCTTCAGGAGCTGCTGCGACGTGCTCACAAGGGCACGGAAAGGAGAGCTCCTCCGCCTCGCAGGCTGCTTCCCCGCGGCGGGCAAAAACTCCCGGGCGCTTCCCCGACACCGCCCGCGACATCCCTCCCGTCGGGCCCCGACCGGGACCCCGGCCCCGGCCGCCGACCCACCTCCGCCACCCTCGTCGCTGTGCTTGAACTCGAAGAGGAAATCGAAATCAAACTCCTGCTCGCCCTCTACGCCGGTCATGGCTCCCCCACCGCCCGCGGCGACCCCCGGCCCGCCCCGTCGGGGCCGCCCCGGACACCTGCTGCCGGCGGCTCCGCGCAGCCCCCCGCCAGGCGCTGCACCGCGGCCGGCGGGACGGCCCGCTGCTGCCGCCGCTGCCGCTGTCGGCGGTAATGTGACCCCGGCCCCGACGGCCGGCCTATCTCGCTGTCGCCGCCGTCCGCCTCCGACCCGCCCTCCCCCGCTTTGTTGATGTTTCCGGGTCGATGCGAACAACCGCCTTTACCCTGCCTCCCCCCTCCCTCGGTTCCTGCTTTAGCGGCGCCGCAGGGAACCCCCCCCCCCCCGGAGCGGCTGCTGCCCCCTCTGCCCGGGCGCAGCCGGGCTGCGGGGCTTCACCTGCTCCCGCCCGGCGGTGACTGCATTGGCCGCAGGTGCCGGGCGCCGAGGGGCAGGAGCGCTGCTTTCTGCCCCCCCGCCCGGCCGCGCTTGCAGCTCGTCGCGGGGGAAGAGCCGCGCAATTTTGCTAAATATCGCTAACTCGCGCCGTGCTCCTTCGCGGGTCCCCGCCGCTTCACGTCTGCGAGCCTTGAGGCTCCTCTGGGCTTCGTTTTTTTTTTTTTTTTAATTATTTATTTGATTTAGTTGCAGCACCCACTAGTGCCAACTGCTATAAAAAGCGCAGTGAAGCGCACTCGCACCGTGTCCTCCGTGCGCTGCGGGGAGGAAACTCCCTCGGCCGGAGCTCTGCCCCGAGGGGGGCTTGCAGCGGCCCCCGGGAAGGCGGGACACGGGGCAGCGCGGGGTCAGGCCCCCTTCTCCCCCCCCCCCCCGGCGCCTACTTGGGGGCTACCATCCCGGGCACGGAGGGAAGTCAGGGCGCTTCCCCAGCCTGCTGCGTTTTATCGTTTTTCTGTTTTAAAAAATGACTTGAAAACAAACAAACAACTCCCCAAAAGACTCTTTCTCTGCTCAGAAGTATACTTCTGTCAGATTATACAAGCCCGTTTTAAAGTCTCCAGCCTGCAAATGACCTCACCGCCCCAGCAGCTAAGTCTCGCTGCAATTGTCGAGCTTTCAGAATTTAAGGCCGGATTTCAAAAGGAATGATTTTTTTAGAGCGGTTATGGAAACGGTATTCCCTTATAAACTCAGGGAATACCATTTTCCAGGCTTATGGCTGAAATCTCCATTACAAAGTGCCAGGAAAACTTTTTTTTTATCTCTCTCCATCAGAGCCAGTTACGCTTTTTTCCCCTCCGCGCAGGGCCGAGCCCGCGCTGCAGGCACGACGTGCCCCGGCGGCTCGCCGGGTGCCGGCAGCCCCGCGGCGGGGCCCACGGGGGGCAGCCCCACGGCTCCTCGGCTGCCCTACCGCGAGAGAGGGCAGACCGGCTTGGCCCTGGACGCCGTGGGGTCCAGCGCCCACCTTCCCGGGGCTCCGCACCCACCGCAGCCCCACGGCGAGCCGTGGCCGTCGGGGTTTGTCCCCGGCCGGGGCTCCCGGAGGAGGAGGGAGCAACACCGAAACACCCCCGCGGCTGGGTCGCGCTCCTCTGCTCCTCCTCCCCACGTCGGGGCCCTGCGGCGCGGGTGGCAGGCGGTGTGATTTGCCAATGCCATAAATATTAGTGCCGTCAATAAAGTATTTAGATTGGCACCTTTCCCCTGAAGAAAGAGGAAAGATGCGCAGAAATGCAAAACCGGAGCGATGGAGTATGTGGAGACGGAATAAAAGCGTCGCGCCAGTTAACAATCCGGTTTAAAACAACGCCGTTAAATTAGGGTAGAGCGAAAGTAGCGAGGGGGGAGCCGAGGCGCCTCGGCAAAGGAAAGCTCGGTGGGTCTCGACACGTTTGCTTTCCAAGCCGACCAGCCTCCCGGCCCAACTCCAGCCAACCCCAAATCTCTCTAAATTGCCGTAACTCCACTGAGTGCATTGCAGGTCTGACCACTGCCCCAGCAGACTGTCTGCTTCAGCTCTAGTCACGCAGCCTGAAAAATAAATTGAAATTGTATGTAGCATTAGCCCACAGTTATTTTCTGACGCAAAGGACCCTGCGCTTCGGCCGGCTCCAAAGACAAGACCGCGATCCACGGCGCTTCGCTCAGCAAGTGGTCCACCAGGGCAGCTGGCGGCACCTTCTGCACGGGCTAAACCTGAAAGAGCGCATTTTCTTCGATTGTCATCCTTTGGCAACCGAGGGAGGGGTACCTAATTTGCAAGCAGCAATCCTTTCTCGCAGGGCTCCCCTACGTGTTTCCTGGAGCGGGTCACGCTCCCCGGCTGCCCTCATTTGTCAGTGCCTTACAAAAGACATCAGCCTTGAAGCGAACTATCGCGGCGGGTCGGCGACATTTTAACGTAGGCATCAGAAACGCCACGAAAATAAAGAGGGGGTGTCTCTTTTTTTGACAGACGACTTTCTGTGCGAGCTGTCTGTCTCTGGGCGTAACTTTTGTGAGCTGGTGCGTTCCCTGGCCTGGAGCCTAGCGCGCTGAAAACGCCGGGCGCACGGTCCTCGAGGGTCCAAGCATGCAAAAGGCGCGAAAGTCATCGCAAACAACGCTATTAAATAAAACAGCAATGAGCGACTTTCATCTCAAAAGGCTCTCGCACGCTCCAAAAGCAGCGCCGCAGTCGCAACAGCACTTGCAAGCTTTTGCATTGGCAGGATCCTGTCAACTGAAATGAACTCGGGGAGTGAAAAAAAATGTGTAGAGGGAAAAAACAAAAAAGAAAGAAAGAAAGAAAGAACGAAAAAGAAACTATGGGTACCGAGCGCCCCGTCCAGCCTCGCTGGAGCAAACTCGGGCATGGGAGCACCGCGGGCCGGGGCGCGACCCACCCCGAGCCCAGCACAACTTCTTACGGCGTCTGGGCTCACTGTGCCCCGCGGGACACCGCCAGCCTGGGCAATGGCAAGGCGCCCCCGGACGGGGAGCAACCCGGGGGGCCCGGCAAGCGAGGAGGCAGGACTGAGGGGAGCCCTCCCCCGGGCAGGTCCCGCCGCCCCTCGCTCGCCCCGGGAGGCGCCGCGCTGCTCCCGCGGGGCTGCGGCTCGGCCAAGGTGCGCGCACAAGTTTTACAAGTTTTAGAGGATACAGCGGTGCTGGGTAACGATGCTCGGGGCAGAGAAAAATGTCCTGGCTGGCGTAGGAGAGGCTCAAGTGGGTCCTCGCTGCCCCCCCAAAAAAAAGCTGCCCCGCGCGCTCACATTTCCGCCGCAAACGACCCGCTGGCGGCGAGGCGCTTCCCAAGCCCCCCGTCCCGGCTCCTTCCCTCGAGCAACTTCGCCGGTGCGTTTGCAGCGCACTTTTTTGGAGGAGCGTTAGCACAGGGCATCATCAAAAGAAGCGGCAAACCCCGACTCGCAGTGAGCGGGGCCGGGGGCGGGGGGGGAGATGAGCAGCTCGGGGAGCCCCGACGGCCGCGGGGGCGGAGAGGACGCGGCCGCGCAGCCCTGCGCGCTCCGGGGCGCCGCTGCCGCCGCGGCCCCAAGCCCCCCCACCCCCCCACCCCTCCGACTCTTGGGGGTCGCACAGCGCGCCCCGGCCCTAATTTTTCGCAGCAGCCAGGGATGTTTCTAATTATAGGATATATTTTTCCCTCCCCCCCCCAAAAAAAAAAAAAAAGGAAGGGGAGAAGGGAGAGCTCCCGGGGCAGTTTACAGCGTTTCCTCCGGACTCGGGCCAGGGCTGCAGCCCGCCGCGGCCGGGACCGGGACCGGGACCGGGACCGGGACCGGGGCGGTCGGCGGGAGGCGCCGGGGGGGCGGCGGCGGCAGCGGCGCAGGAGACACCTATTGGCAGGCGGCCGCCGGCAAACCTCAGGCCGCCGCGGGGAAACACCGGGGGACACCGCCTGCCTCCCCATCCGCCCGCCCGCCCGCCCGCCCGCAACGCGGCCCCTTTACCTTCCTCCGCCGCCTTCATGGTGCCGCCGCGCTGCGGGGCCGCCGCCGGCCCCTCTCTCCCGCTGGCTGCGTCCCGCGACGGCGGAGCGGCGGCGGCGGCGGCGGCCGGCGGGGCAGCGCTTGGCATCCACCCGGCGGCGCGGGGGAGCCCCGGCGCCGCTGCCGGCGCCGCTGCCGGCCCCTGGCCGCCTGCCCCGCGCCCGCGCCCCCCGCCCGCCTTCACGCCGACGGCGCCGGGGCCGCGCCGCCCCCGGCAAGGGCGCCGCGCCCGCGGAGACGCCGGAGCTCGCCGCTGCCGCCCGCCGGCGGCGGGGTCATGGAGAGGAGGGCGCGTGTGCGTGGGGACTTCGGCGGCACTGCGGCGGGCACCGGGGGCCCGGCAGAGCGAGGGCCGCCCGCCCGGGGTGCCCGCGGCCGGGCTGTACTGGCAGGCGTGAGTGTGCGGAGCCTGCGGAGTCTCGCTCTGACGCAGGGCTGCGCGCCCGGCGCCGCCTTTTTAAAGCTGGAAAACACCACCCCCCCCTCCTCCCCCCCCACACATACACACACATACACACACACACACACACACGCCTCCCTCCCCCTCCCAGCCCCTCTCCCCGCCCCGCGCCCCGTGATGTCAGCCGGGCCGGCGGGCGGCCAGCGGGAGGCGGGCAGCGGCGGGCACCGACGGGCCCCGGCCGCCGCGGCTCCGCGCCGCGCCGCTCCGCGGGGGCAAAGCGGCCGCCCGGCCCGGCCCAACCCGGCCCGGCCCGGCGCGGTCCCCCCGCCTGCCTGCGCCCGGTGCCCTGCTCGAGGGAGCGGGAGGCGCGTTGGGGTCGGGGAGCGACGGGAGGGGGAGACTGGGGGCACAGAGGGAGGCAGCGAGAGAGAAGAAGACGAAGAAGAAGGAGGAGGAGGAGGAGGAAAAAAAAGAGAAAGAAAAAAACAAAAAAGGCAGCCTTGCATGCTGAAATCATTATGTAAAAAATCGCAGGCTTCCCCCGCTGTGGAAATTTGGAAAAGAGCATCAACTGGCAGGCGAGAGAAAGGAAAATCCCATTCTGCTAAATTACTAACAGACTCGGTGGACTTGGTTTCAGTCGCTCCAGATTTATTATTATTATTTTATTTATTATTATTCTGTAAATATCTCAGCAACACAGTTGGGTCTCATCACTTCGTAGCGGGGGGAAGGAGAGGTTTCCAACGCGCAGCGACTCCTCCTCCCACCTCCGGGATGCCCTGTCCCGGCCCCCGACGGGGCCGTGACACCCTGGCACAGGCGGGAGCCGCCCGGGCGGACCGGGGTGGGGGGGTGGGGGGGCTGCAGAGAAAGGCCCTGCTGCCCCCCTGCTCCGCCACTTCATTCCCCGCTCCCCTCACCCTTTTCTTCCCCTTCGTCCTCCCTCTGCCCCCCCAGTTGGCAAAGGGGGACCATACTTTCCTGTTGGAATTGGACGGCAGCAAACGGAGAGTTAGGGTGGTTAGCGTATCTGGTGTATGAACAAAAAAAAAATCATAAATCTAGTGCCTGACACCCATATGTGGTTGAAAATAAACCCAACATAAACGAAATCCTGCCTGCTCCTGGGGCGCAGGAGGCCGTAGCTGATTCTTCGGGGCAAGTTCTCGTACTAAGTCATCGCGGAAAAAAGTTTCCCAACAAACAGCGAGCCCGGCGAGGAATTTATCCCCCTCCGCAAGCAAGGCGCGACCCGCTCAGGTAGGGCAAAAACAAAACAAAACAAAAAAACCCCCCCAAACGGTGACACTTTTCTTTCAAGGAAAACTAGGGGGGGGGAGAAAAAAAAATGAGAGAGAGAGAAAAGCCTCCAAACGCCTACGGCAACGACCCCCCCCCCCACACACACACGTGAGAGCCTCCTCACGGGCATCCCACGGTGTTTCGCCCGGCCGCGGCGAGCGCGCAGCTCGGGCTCTGCCGAAGCCGCGGCGGCGGGGGGGGGGGGGCAGCCGCCAGGGGGCGCGGCGGGGCGGCCGCGGCCCCTCCGACGGGGCGGCCCCCCCGCGGGCGGCGGGCGGCGGGCGGCGGGCGGGGGCCGAGCCGCCGCCGCTGCCACCTGCGGAGCGAGGCCGGGGCCGGGGCGGCCCCGCAGCGGCCCTGGCAGCCGCTCGGCGGGGGCGGGGGGCTACCCCGGCTCCCTGCTGCCCTCTGCTCGCCGCGCTTCCCCCCGCTCCCCGCTGAAATGACGGAATCCCCCGTCTGTTTCCTCCTGTTTAATGCCGTTGCCCGGACCACCGTGGCGCCGCTCCAAGGGCCCCGGCAGCTTTCGCGGGCAGCCGGCAGCGGCAGCCCGGGCTCCCGGGGCCGCCCCCGCCGGCCCGGCCCCCGGCCCCGGCCCCCGGCCCAGTCCCGGTGCCGGTCCCGCCGCCCCGCGGCAGCCCGCGCAAGCTGCCGCGCCGGGAGCCGCCTCCGCCGCCGCCGCCGCCGCCGCCGCCGCCGCTCCCCTTCCCCTTCCCCTGCGCCTCCCTCCGCCCCGAGTTTGTTTACAGCCGCTACTAGGAGAGACTGTTACACGGGGCTTATTTTAGGAGTTGGTGATGACTAACAAAGTTAAAAGGAGCTTAGTACAGAAAACAACCCTATTTTTAGACGGCTGTTGTTTCAGTGGATTATTGTAGCGAATGCGCCCTGGCCATTTTTAAAAGCCACTTCCCCAGATGCCAAGTCCTTTCTTCTGCGCTGCTGCAGAGGCGCACACGCCTGGCCGGCCCCTGCAGCGGGCGTGGAGTCATTGTTTTCTTCGTTTTCCTAAATCTAATGGCTAAACCCTACCCATAATTGCTATGGCTACAATTGGTTTTAATTAATTTGGAGTTTCCAATACACAAACCTACGACTGTTTCCACAGAAAAAAAGAAAAAGGAGGGGGGCAAAGACAACCTCGGAGTATTCGCAGCAGTTTGCAGTGACCTCCAGCACTAGGTCAGCAGGGATCTGAAACAGGATCTCCCTCGCCTCTTGAGTCACGTCTAGCTCTTCTGCAGGACTTTTTCATCTCCCCGGCGCTAGGCAAAAGAGGGAAGTCTCTGCTTTTAGCTCCAGCGGTTCCCGGGGCCGCAGGGTGACAGCGCTGCCCGCTGCAGCCAGCCGCGCGCGGAGAGGTTGGCCCGGCGCTGCCGCGCTCCCGGGGCCTCCTTTCCTCCCCGCCGGGGCGGCGCGGGAATTGCCACGCAGCTGCGCGCCGCTGGCCGGCGCCTGGACGTGAGGGACCGTTGCCCGCAGCTGCTGTGACCTCCCTGCGCACGAGGCCGGTAGCGTGAAGGCCAGCCCTAACCTCGGCTGGTTCGGCTGCAGCGGAGCCGCTCAGCTGACGCGCGGGGCCGAGCTGAGCGCCGGGAGCAGGCACTGGTCGCGCGCCACAGCCAGAAACCCTCCCTTGTCGCAGCTTTTAGCCCGTGCAGCGAGCTCTGTGCAGCAAGCCTTTTCTGGCTTGCCGTGCGTCAGCCCCTGCGTTATCGTTATCTCCACGACAAGAGCGTGATGTCCCAGGGCGAGCGGGCGCTCGCGTCCCCTCCGCCGCGAAGGCAGCGTGCTCGCTCCCCACGCGGCGTGGGCAGAGACAGCCCTGCTTCGAAACTGGGCCTTTGCTGCTTTTAGGTTAGCGGCCGGGGAGAGTTCGGCCGCTTTGCTCCACCTTTTTGCCTTCGATGAGGCCGAGCACGCGAGCAGTCTGCACGGCCCCGATGACGCGGGAAAAAAACTTAACTCTGTGACCGAGCCTTTAGGGCGACGCTGGTGGAAAAAGGGGCAGAAGCGGCACGGCATGACTTTCCCGTCCTCGAGCAGACGCGTCAAGACGGGAGCCAGCCTCGGCCAGGCCTGGGCCCGGGGCAGGGGCCGAGGCGCTGGCGCTCCCTCTTCCCACCCAGCTAGCCGCGGCGCTTCCCGCAGCCGGGGCCGGCAGCAAGTGCTGGGCTGCTCCCCTCCAATGCCGGGGTGTTTGGATCGTTTTTTCCGCCTTCCGTACATCTTTGCAAGTAAGGCTGTAAATGCACCCTCTCTCCTTGGCTCTTGCATGCAAATGTACTGTTATCCTTAAACAACAACAACAACAACTGTGGAGTATTTTTACAGGGTGTTTTAATCACAGAAGAGTCTGATTCATGCACATTAGATTACTTTCACGTTATATTGCTGTCGTATGTGTGTGGGGGGGGGGGTGCACCCTCTTTTCACTTTCCTGTCCTTTTCTTTTGGGCTCCAGCAGATCGAGAGGGATGGTTTTACTGGAGCTTCAGAGTGGTTCAGCGGCCACGGCATTTCTCAGGGCACCTTCTTCGCTCAAGCAAAACGCTGCCGTTGCCTCTTCACGGGAGGCTGCAGGTGAGTGGCCCAGCACGCGCAGCGCGTGGGGCTGCTGGTCCGGCCTTGCACCCCGACCTGCTTGCGAGACTTGGGACAAAGAGCTTCACCGCGCGGCGGCGCCCTGGGAAACGAGGATTTTCCAACCTCATCGGCGTGAAAGTGCTTGGGAAGCTGGAGGCGGCGGGGCAGGACCATCGGTTTTCCCACCAAGTGGTCCCAGAAATACCTGGCTCTCTCCCCACTGTTGGCCCTGCTCGCTTTGTAGAGAGGTTACGGCCCAAGTCCCACGTCTGTGGCAATCTGACACGTGTCATAATCTGAACAAACTGCTAAGTACAATGACGCCAAGTAGGTGCCAATTCGCCTCTGTCTCAACGGTATACTAATAGCAAATACTTTCTTAGGATGAACATAGAGAAGAATCCCATAATCCGGGAGGCTGATCAGAAGAAGCTACCTGCGCTCTGCCCAGCAACGTCGTTCTGTTTTGAGCTTCTTGCCCTTACAAATACAAAACTGCCTTTTATATCCAGTGTATGTAATGCTGGCCATCTTCTTAGGGTCTGTGCTCCCATCTTTTGGGCCTTGGCTGCTTCAAAAGCATCAGCATCTGTTCAGAATTTCATTCATTGTAACAGAAGATTTATAAGTCTCAAGCCACCCTAACCAAGGCCCTAATTAAAGCCTTTCGAATCCTCCGCTTTGAAAATTGTAACAAGATTTGCTGGAAATTGAGAGCGCACATGGCCAGTGTTTGTGGCTGGTGCCACACCGCTTTGAAAATGCCTCAGCCTTTCAAACAAGCCACAGAAAACACGCTAGCTCTGGCCAACCGCTGCCGTGAGTCCCCGAAAGTAGAGAGGTGGCGAGAACGCAGGGACTCAGCGCAGCCTCCCATCCCCCCGACACAGCCCCTTTCGGAGGCTGCCAGAAATCATTTCACCACTTTTAAGGTGCATTGCACTTAGCAGGACAAATGCCAGAGGAGGAATTTTGTGTGCTTGAATAATGTTGTAATTTACCTTATAACCAGTCTCATTACGACTTTGAGTGCTCTGTTGATTTACCTGGCTTTTGATTTAGTGGACTCTTTTTAAAACGACTGTTTAGGAACGCAGCCAAGGACTGCAGGCAAAAGACCTTAAACCCTTTTGGAGCTACAGTCACCCATTCAGACACTGACTTTTTAAAATAAAGACAGACATCAGACAGCCACACCAGACCCATACACAGAAAGCCGAGACTGAATTAAACAAAGACGTCAGGTCAGGGAAATAAATTCATAACGATAGACGCGGCGTTGGCGCTGCTTTCTTTTATTCTGCTTTTGCCTCTTCCTTCTCCGAAAAATCGGAAGGCCGGGAAGGGCGCTCGTCCCGTGGCAGGGGAGCAATTCCCTGCAAGCGCGGTGCGCTGAGCGCTTCGGGGATATGGGGGAGCCGCAGCCCCGGGGGCTTTGCCCAGGCGATGCCCCGCTCTGCCCGGAGCCCCCGCGCGCGGCCAGCGGCGGTTCGGTCCTGACGGCTCTGGCTAGTGACTGATCAGGACCGAGGTGGCGGCCCGGGGTGCGGTGCAGGCTAAATCCTGCCTCCGCGGTCATGCCGCTCGCGTATGACCTTGGGGTCCCGCCTCGGAGATTCGGGTTCTCCGTTTACACGGCGAAACGGCTGTCAAACGTGAAAATGGTGATACTGTCTTCTGCTCTTCTTCTTGAGCACTATAAATGAAATACGCAGTACAGTGCGGGGGGGGGGTTAAAAAAAAAGACAAGAACACATGCATTTATCGGTTCTGTTTGTAAAATATTGCTGAACAAGTGGCAATTTTTAATACTTGTACAGTATAGGCAGACTTACAAAGGAGCAGTGACAAAGTTTCCTTCCAGACCACACACTGCAGCTCCAGCAATATTTCACGTGTTTCAGACTTCTCCGGTTGCTGGTGTAGAGGGTGGCTACGAGATTTTTGCCTCGCCTAAAAATACTTAATTAAGCAAAGCCAGACTGGGTACACTGAAAAGCAGGGATTCAACCTGGCAGCAGAGCGGATCCTCTCCAGGGGAACGGAAACATGAAATTTATGATGTCTGCGAGCGACTGAAGCCTGTGGTATGTATTGATTCCTACGCATTGTGCGGATAGTTGCTTGCACCTCATTCATCCTCGGAGGCACAGGGAGCGCACCTTCGTTTTCAGCCTGCGCGAAGCACTTTTTTTACCAGATGTCTGTGATTCAGCCGGGGGGGGCGGGGGGGCGGGGGGGCTGCTGCGAGAGCCGGTGAGGCAGTGGGGAGTCCTGGAGGAGGCAGCGTGGGGGCACCACGTGCCGGTGCATAAACTTGTGCTTATCAGCAATTAGGAAGGGCCGCGCATGGCTCTTCCGCCGCGACGGCAGCTCCCTTCCCTCTCGGCAAGCCGGCAAGCTTTACGCCCCCTGGAAAGTTTGCTTTTAGCGACAACCGCCTGCAAGTTCTTCTCCTCCTTTCCCCGGAGCTGGGCCCCGAGTGTACCTCCTCCTTGAGCCAGATGGCACCCGGATCAATCCCATCAGACCAAAGGCACCGCGTGTCCAGCCGCCCTCGTAACCCGATGCCTCAGGGGCCCAAACAAACCTGAAGTCGTCTCCGTCAAACACACGTGTGCTACCGCAGCATCTCCTTTCGGTGCCAAGGCTCCAAGTCCTTGCTCGCAGAACGGGTCTGGCAGTGGTTAAGTGTCCTTCCTAACCTCCCTCCCTGTAATCGGGGATCAGCCTGTTTCAGACTCCCAATTCGATGCTGGGAGCATCCCGGTTGCCCGACCCGAAGGGGAGCCCTGAGCTCCGCTGCTGCAGCGTGAGCCCTCTTTCCCCAAGTCTCAGCTGCGCGACTCTTTACTTGTCGGGCAGCTGCTGTCCCTGCCATCCCTCGCCGCGAGTCCGAGCCTCTTTCCGCATTAGTTTCCTCCTGCTCTACTTCATTAAACTTGCATTTAAATGCGCTGTTGGTTCTCCCTAAATGAATAACCTTCCATTGCGTAATACTGAATTCCTTTGTATTAGCCTCTTTCCCCAGCGGCTCCAAATCCTCCTGTAGTCTGGTGCATTCCTGAAATTTATCAGCAGCCTCCCTTCCTATCATGATGTCATCTGTGTCTGGACACCCAGCAACTCGATCCAACCTCAGGCTCATTTATATGAAACTCTTGAACAGAGCAAGTCCCAGCACTGAGCCCTGGGAGAGCCTGCATGTGCATGGTCCTATTTATTATGCTCCTTTCTTCCTAACCCAAGTTTTTAATCCTCCTACTATTGATACTCCAATACTTGTATACGTTGTCCTGACTTCATTTTCTGAGGCATAATCAGTAACCTTGTTAAACTCCGGGAAACACAAAACCATTGCTTTAAACTTTTCTGGGCTCACCTTAATGAACTTTATGAATAGTTAGGATTTGGACTTCTGTAGCAGCAATTTTGACCATGGCTGCTTGTGCCAGATACTTGCAAACACCAGTTCCTGCTTACACCTCCTTACCCCCCCCCCCCCCCCCCCCAGTTTTCCCCAGTACTTTCAGTATCAGGGGAAGACACCACAGGGGATGAGGGGGACTGAGGGAGAAAGGAAACATTTTCCAGGTGATGAAATGAGGTATCAAGGGTTTCTTTTCACTTACCTGCGGCTACATGCTGTTGAGGAGCATCCCTGACATTTAAACTAGGTAATGAGCAACTACAGCTTAACGGTAGAAAGCAGAATACCCTCCTCTCCTCGTGTTTTCACCAAATGTTGAGCTGCTCAGTCTTTCCGCAGTGAATGGCCTTGGACAGGGATGAAACTTGTAACTTTTCAGCCTAAACAGTGAAAGTCATAGAAAACTGTGTGCTATTGGAAACAAAGACCCTGAGGTCGGACGTCTCCAGCAGCGTACGACTTCAGCAGCGAAGGCAGTCTTTCCGATACAGTATTCAGGTCATGTCTGAACTGCACCAGCCGCGGAGCCGGGGAGCGTCTCTGTGGCGGGCTGGCTTTAATCCTAATTCCCAGTGCAACTCTGTGCAAACCTGCTAGTTCTGGCTGTCCAAGGATGCCACGGACCTCGGCTAAATCCTGCCTCTCACAGAAATGCCCCGCTGACGAGGAGTTTCTGAGAAGCCTTTCCGCCAGCTTGGGAGGGCCAGAAATTTCCCTTTACCAGGGGCGATCGCGAAAGGCTGCCAAAAGATTGAGCTCTTAACATATCGCTTTAGCTCTTCACACCTTAAATCTCATCTCCCTGATTCTTTTCACACCACAGTTCGCGTACAATAGGTGTTTTCGTTACAGGGATGATTTGGCTAAGGGGATCAGCATCCTGAAAAGGATTGCCAGGCCTCTGTAATTTGGGCAAGGATCTAAGTGTTTAGTTCTTCATGTAGCAAAGACATATAAGCCCAATGCTTTTGTTCCACTAGCTAATGGCAGAATTCCTGTTCTGTGACACCCCTGTATGCTGAAATAGCTGTCTTGAAGAACAAATGCTGAAAATTAAAATCTTCTCGAGTCAAGCTTTCTCATTAGCAGCCTGCCTGGCTAGACTCTAGTGCATTATTTTTTTTCTGGTGTGTAGCTGTAAAGAGAAAACCAAGGAGAAAAATAGGCAATTAAAATGCATTAAATTGATTTCCAAATGACTCTACCGAACTAGAAAGTCTCAGGAAGAACCCCATCTTTTCTGTTGCCTCTGTTGCTGTATGAGAGCCCGAATTCACTAGCAACTAGAACAAGGTCCATTTACAAATATTAATAGGGTTAGACTTATATCTAGGATCCTTCAGTCAAGCCTCTGAAAAACAAATGTATTAAGTCCCTGCATTTGCTTGGCAAGCACCATTTGTGAAGCAGAACTTTTCAAAGGCTGCACAAAAGTTTTTCACGATGAACTCTTCAGCCCCGGCGGTTTAAACATCAGACTCCCAGTTCTGCAAAGCCAGCGAATCATTTTCCTCATCATAAGGAAAACACCAGGAAGAAAGCATCTTGCCAGCCCTCATGTTTCTTCCGCTCTAAATTGTGCTCCAGTGCAACAACACAACTACAAGCATTACAAAACAACACAACACCATGAGAGCAAACGCTCGGTCTGCTCTACAGCTGAGGGCTCGTCAGCAGGCCGTTCCACCTCAAGCTAATGCAGATATAGAAAATACAAGCCCTGGAACAGTCGAAGAGAGACCACGAAGATCATACAAAAGAAGCCTTTCCTTTTCTTCATTTTCAGGACCCTCCTCTCCCTACCCTGTCCTCCTAAGAGTCCAGTTTAGTTTATCTTCAGGTTACTTTTTAAGTACACTAAGTAAGTTAGAAAGTTAAAGAATCCTCTCAACTGTGTGAGAAGGAGGCTCCCCACAAATGTGCGTGTTGTGTGAAAACCCAAGCAGCCCAGGTAAGGCAAACACTGCCGAGGGCAGCAACACCTCTGTTAAGCAGACTCCGAGGTGCAGCAGAGAAAGAGCAACCTCTCTTACCTGCTGATGCGAGCTGCAGCTATCTGCCAAGCAGTAACATGGGAGAAAACTAGAAAAGAAAAAGAAAAATCTTAACCTTTACCAGAAAAAGACGGAAAATGAGAGTATGAGACCTTATCCTGGGGAAGAGAGCTATGAAAAGAGAGACCAAACACGAGGGCTGAAAACTAATTCACAGGACACTTTCACACTTCTGCTGGGGTCTAGAAAATCCACAGGCAGAGGGGAGTTTGGGGTGGGGGGGAGGTCAGTGCCACTTGCACTTACTGCCTCTAGCTGAAGGGCTGCTGCCTGCTGCCCAGCATCGGTGCTCGGAGCAGTCCCTGAGACCTGTGTCACAATGAAACACTTTTCTTAGTGTTTCTCAAGTTACATGAGTCAAAACTGTCAAGTCTGGAAGTCTGGGATTTGGCTCCAGGTTTTGCTGGCTGCACTCCAATAAGTAAACGCAGACTGATTTTGCAGAAGTGGCCAGCAGTCTCCAGCAGGACTAAGAAAGGCCATGCTCAGCCCCGCTCAGCCTCTGCTCCCACCCCTGGAAGCCCCTCCACTTGATGCTGGCTGCAGAGGTCCAGGGCTGTAGGGAGCTCTGTAGCACCTTCATTTGGAGGCTCCTGCATCCAGCCTCACCTCTCGAAATGCCAGCAGCAGGGGATTAGCTGCAAAGAGGCCCCAGAAATTGCACACACACAGAGCCCTCTCCTCCATTTGGAATTCATGGTTTGCAAATCTCAGTGGCCTCACAACGAAAATTTGTCTTGAGGAGGAACCTGAAGGCGGTTCAGGGTGATTGTTCCTGGGGGGAAAAAGCCCAGTAAAAGATGCCTCTTCTCCTGGGGTGGACAAAAGAGTCAGGTCGGGCATTAAGGCTGGTGTTATCAGTAGATCAGGGGAGGGTAAAGGCAGGGCAGTAAGAAGCCAGCTTGGGGTACGTGTGGCGGGGCCAGAGCATGAACTCCCAATTCAGTCATGAGGGACTTTTGGGAACATTAGCCTCTCCGAGGGCCTTTTGGGGGTGTTAGTGAGGTGATCGGGAGGAGGGCAGGGGGCACGGAGGGGAAGGGCTGGCAGGACGTGGTTTCACGGACCTGTCCACATGGCTAGGTCTGGCAAAGCAGTCACGCGGGCTTTGATGACTCAGAAGTGACAGGGAGGGGACCATCTTGCTGAAATGAAACAAGCTGCCCGGCTAGCCCAGCTCCGTCCTACAGCGGAGCGTGCACAGCAGTTTTAACCAAGATTGAACCCACACGGGAAATTGGACTACGGCCACTGCTGTCTGGCAAGTCTGGCAAAAAGCTGTTAAAAGCAAACCTTGACGTTAACTCTCCAGACTCTGGCGGTCTAGCTCTCTCTGAAGCCCTGCCCATAGATTATCTCACTAAATGTTACCTGTGGTGGCTTTGTGCTAAGGGCTTCATTTCCCTCCCTTCACCCCAGTTAAGTCTGACTAAAACTACAGCCTCCCTTCAGCTAGTGAAGGTGCCAAACACCCAAGACTTCAGTTTGAACCCAGCGTGGACAGACTGCTCACAGAAACCCCGCCACGTTTCAGTACCTGCACTGTTTTAAAACAGCCTGTCAGGCAGAGAACATATCCCAATTTGTAGGCACGGAGGTGATCTAGTTTGCCAATGACTAATGAGAAGGAACCTTTCTCATCGTAGTGATTTCTGCCTCAGCTGAAAGATTTAAGACTCCTTTATTAAAAAATATTAAAAAAGACTCCTCTTTCCCAGGCTACTGAAACACAATTTTACAAAACAAGTACTGAGCACCTTGAAACAAGGGGAGTTTCTGCTGGTTTTTGAGAAGACTATTATCACAACTGGTTACAGGATTTTACAGTTATTTGTTAGCTTCCACTGCCCTCTTCTGGTTTCTGTTCAAACCACAGGTTTAATGAGAAACCTCTTGGAATTGCCCCCTAGAAATAAAACGGCAAGGCAAAAAAAAAAAAAAAAAGTGTATTTACTAATTTGTTTTATGTATCTATGTATATATTGTTTATACATAGATATATATATGTATGTATTATTTGCCAGTCACTCTGACCCACTGAAATGTATCAGTCAGTCATTCAAACAGAAACTGACCCCATGTTCTGAAAATGCTAATACTGAATTAGAAGACAAAGGAGTTTGCAGGGAGGTACCGATGCTGCTTCTGGCCAGGCTGAAAGGCCAAGGGGCATACTAAACTATGCTGGTTTGCAGAATTGTAAACTTTTTCCTCCTTCTCACTGCTTCTGCCTCTCCAGCAGTAATTTACAGCTATTGCAATCGTAATACTGTGCCGGGAAATTTCAGGTCTATCAGTCATGTCCCATGTTAGTCAGGTCTGACGGCATAACCATATTTTCCATTGATAGGATTAGGGACAGACTTCCAAACTGTTCACACTCTGGCAGAAAGGCAAAGCAATGAATGGGTAACCAAGCTCTGGAGGAGCAGCTTAAGGGGGCAAGAGCCAGAGATGAGAGCGCTCACACCAGTGCCAAGCCACAGAGCCTCAGAGCTCTGAGCAGGACAGAAGTCCCTGCACACCAATTTCCAACTTGCTCAGAGGTGCAAGGGTTTATTCCTAAGGCTGTAGTAATCAGAAGGCTGAGAAGAAAAGGCAGTGACAGGTATGGAGCCTAAGGTTGACTGACTAACCTGTAGTGTGTCCACTCCTGAGCATAGCCAAAAATCACGCTGTATTTTCATGAAAAGGTTAAATCACAGCTGAAGTAATCCCTAAGGTAAAGTGCCACTCAAACAAATGTGGGATGAAAAAGTCCCAGGTTAAAAGCAAAGTTCTTCCTTGGTGTGACACTATCAAGTTAAATATCAGCCTTCCCCTCTTCATCCAATGATTTTACATTAACAGGTTTAACATCTTGATGAAGACTCTGCCTTCTTGCGAAAAGAGGTTCCATCTCTGTCCTTCAAGGGCACTTAGAGGAGCTCCTAGGACCTGCCTACACCCATCTCACTACCTCATGTCACCTGCCTGGCTTCAGCTTCAAAATGCTTTGTAATTCCACTTCTCCTTATCCTCCTCATTCCTGTGACTCTTCATCTTTGCCCACTTGCCTCCATTCTCAATGAAGGCAGACACTTTTCCTTTGTAAACCTCTTAATGCGTAAAGTGGCTGTTTCCCTCTCTCTGAATAACCTGTAGCTTCTTCTCCTGCATACTTCTTAAGGCCTGTACCTAATGTGATACCAAAAAAGATTATTTATTTGTTGCCCCCATCCTCTTCTTTTTATGACTGAAAATTTTGGCTGACCAACTTGAGATCTCTTAAAAGACTGGAGTGAGTAAAGTGAGTGCTTAGCATTTCTGGAAATTGGACTCCCTAAAAACTGAATATCTTAAAAAGAGTAGCGTTCAAAATCACCAGTCACTTCTCGTGGCGATCCCTCCAACTACGAGTGAAAATTGCTGTGTTAGAGGGAATATGGAAACTATTATGATCTCCCCACTTTACCCGCCTCACGTTTCTAAGTTCTTAGCTCCTGCCTAGAGTTTTGATATTCTCTTTAAAACTTGCCTGCTACGAAGCTGATCAATTTTGCTGTCTTCCAGACTCCCAAGCAGCTCTCACCTTTTCCTTTCTCTTGAGGATAGATAAGTTCCCACACTTTTCAAACCTTTGAAAACTATCAAACCAGAAAAGGAGGGATGCAAAGTAGAAGAGCTAGGAGATGTCTGGGACTCAAACAGGAATGGCAGGTAACAAGAAGGCTATAGAGTCATCTTTTTTTTTCATATTTTTCCCCAAGTTGCTAAAGGCTCTTTACCTGATGTCTTCCCTCCAAAATTTCTGCAGCAACTGAACAGGCAGGGCATGTGCTGCATGCAGCCCCCCTCCCCCCCCCGCCCCCCCCCCCCCCCCCCGCCCCAAATCATCCACAAGCAGCTGCTCGGTCACTCACTTCACATGATCACCAGATGAGTCTCTCTTATGGAATTTCTTTGTGTTCCTTCTTTAAAAATAAATGCAATAAAAATAAAATGAAATCTCAACTACAGTCACCAGTGCTGACCCACATGCAGATGTGACTACGCTTGACTCAACAGCCAGCAGATCAGCAGGCTGCAGTTTCAAAGAAGGTGTAGACACCCAGACTACTCAGAGAGCAGGAGAACAAAGAAGCAGAAACAGTAGAAGGTGCCGAGGAACGGCCAGGGGCAGTGAAATGATCTAGACACCTTGCAGTAGGACCAGCTCACAAGGGAGACCTCACAGCATGCCCAGAGTGGCTCAAAGTGGCATGCTATGAGCGCTGGGTCTGGTTTCTACTTGTGTCAAAGCAGCACATTGTGCTTAGGGGAGCGCACCTCCATGCTGAGTGTTGGGCAGTGCAGGAGCAGACAGACAAACCAGATGGACTTGGCTGAGGGATCTTCCACCGTTACTGCAAGCAATGGCACCATTTCTTTCCACTGGATGGGAAGATGCTTGTTCTCTCTGCTAACCATGACTGAGAGTGAAGCAGTAAGGTTCGAGGTAACCAAAGAGAGCAGCATTCAGTGCCTCCAGATAGTAAATCCTTTCCTTCCACGCTGGCAAACCTGAGGTAGAAGCTGCACTGATACAGACACATAGCACAGTTTCAATTTTCCACCACATGGGGCAATGCAGTATTTTGGGAGGATTTTTTGGTTGGGTCTCAAGAGCAAAACTGTGTTTTCCCACATGCTTTCTTTTCTTCCCCCAGCCTTTTGCTTCTGAAAGCATTTCCTGGGGCTGCTCAGAAGCCGTGTGAAGCACTGCAGCTTGTACCATCGCAGCCCCTGTACCATGATGGAGTTCCCTGTATGACAGGCTTTCCTTTAAGAAGCCTTTCTCCAATTCTCCAACGGTGAACTCCATCGCTCACCACGATCATACGTCTGAAGTGGCAGAATGAGTTACCTGTGTGTCAAGAAGAGAGACTCTCGCCCTACTGAGTACTAGATCAGTGACTGCAGCTGGCTCTGCATTACCGCTGAGGTATAACCTCTTTCTCCCACCTCACCTGCCATTTCCAAGTAATTGCTTTTGGACAGATGGTACGCTAGCAGTGTGGTTATGCGACTAGCAACTTGGCTTTCTTCCCATTCTCTGACAAAAGAAATCTGCTTCAGGCTACATAGAGATAGCTTATTTTTCTTTGCTCTGCTTCTCTTCCAGCATTACAAACCTGTTTACATAGAACCTGATTGTTTCAGCAATGGGAGAAGTTCTCTGATCAGGGACTACTTACACCTTTGTCTCTTGACATGCGAGTGGGTACAGCTGGACCAAAACACTGAGACACATTTATACAGTTGCTATTCTAAAGATAATGTGACAATGCATATGCAGTGCTACAACAGGCAAATGTGCAGGGATTCTGTTTGACAATGCTGGCAGAGCATACTCTGTTTCTGATTTAGGGAAAAAAACCTCTTTGTAATCTTGTAATGTAAGCAGGGGCAGACTTGATAGTAGAGCTAGTCAGAAATGTATAGTATTTTGACTCTGAGTTTGTTTCTTTCAAGCTTGTGTGCCTGAGATTGGTTGTAACAAACGAATTCCCTCAGTAGTTCTACTCCTTCAGGTATGCATAAACTTAAAAAACTCTTTGGGTAAGCTTGTTTTCTGAAAATGTTACCAAATGGCTTTTTTTTTTTTTTTTTTTTCCTTTGGTAAGATTTCCACATTTGTTTTTTTCTCTTGATCTGCACAAGTTAAGGGCATCACAAACCTAAGTTAAGTGTGAGCAGCAGATTACCTTTTGTGAACCACAGATAGGATTGCTTTGGCTGCATTTGGATAGGGGTAAGTGCATACCAGACCACTCGTGTGTTACCTACCTTGCCCATAGCACTCAGATAGAAAACTTACCTCCTACAGCTAGGTTAAACTCCACTTGGCTGGGATCAAGGTAAGCAGTTATATTCAAAGGACTATCACGGCAAAGTCAATATCCTGACAAAAGGTACTTTGGGAGCCAGACCCCATGGGTGGAAATGCGAGTGCATGTGTAACGGTGTACTTCTTGCAAACAGACTTAGTACTCAATAGCAAAAGAAGGCAGCAGCCAGCAGTTACATGTAGGGGAGACAGCAGCTCATCTTCCTCCACTGAGCACATGTGGCACAGAGGTTTTCCCCAGGGGAGGATCTTGATGGAGAATTCCCAGATCTTTCCTTCACATGGGCAGTAGATGATTGTCATAAATACATACCATATGGGGATGCACTGAGCCCTTTCAGGTCGACTCAGAAAATACCCATTAGCACCCCCACCCTCCCAGCCCAAACAGCCAGGAATTAATTTTCAACAGACTTTTGAAGTAGTTATCTATAATTTGCTTCCACATGATGTGTGTTTACTTTGCAAAATCAAATTCATGCTTGGAACCCAGAGCAAAACACAACAAAACACAGAGGGGATCACGGAAAAACTAAATGTGTACACTATAGAGAAACAATGGAAAGTAGTTCTACAAATAACAATTTCGATGCTCTATTTTGTATACTGCTTGCTTAAAGCTACAGGAATACTGCAACCAAAGTCCTTATTATTATTATTACTTTTCTCCATAGAAAAGGAAATAAACCTCGTTAGTTTGCTGCTAGAGGAATAACAGCCACGCCATAAACACTTATCGCACTTAGTTATGGAAAATAATGTCACCTCTTCTTGAAGTGGATGACCTTTCTTAGAGCTCAGTAATGCAAAAAGGCTAAGTATTCCTAGAACCAGCCTTTTTCTAGCCAAGTTAGAGGCTCAGCATTACAGATCATGAGCTAAAATTGCAAGGATGCTGGAGAGGAGGAAGGGACTACAATAACGAGCCATTTCAGCTGCAGTTTTGCTAAAAATCTGCTCAGGAATGGGAAAATAAAGAATTTGAGAACACACAACTGCACAGTGCTCTCTCTCATTAGTCTGTTCAAGGCATCAGTTTGTGCAACCTCCGCTGTAAAACGTCTTGATCAAAACTATGTTTTTGGTCAATGGAGTAGCAAATAGGTCTTTGAGCGTGATTCCCTATTTGAGAAAGATTTTGTCGGCAATTGGCTGAGCAAATTCCCACTCACAATAACAGCTGTGAACCCTGCTGAGGGCATCTGTTGGGTAGTTAATACTTGTTGGGAAGTATCTCGCTTTAAGTGTGTTTTGTTTACAAAAGAAATTCCTATGCTTTTTAACACAGTGTTAAAGATATTGTGCCTCCTGTTTGTTTACATATAATGTTCGATCTGTGTTGTCTTTGTTCACTTGTACTGATTTTCCTCCCTACAGGGGGCTAACATATTGAAAGGCTTTTTTGATTGCCTTCAAGCTTCAATTGAGGTATAATAATAACAGCCTAGATAGAGAAAGGTTATTAAATGAAGTGTAATAAGAGACTGCTGGCCCAATTCTTTGCTCTAACTGGCAAAAATAAGGAGAAACTCCACCTGAGCTAAAATTGGAACGGATGCCGGGCAAAGGAGCACCTACAAGAACAACTTCTGCACCAGCAGCGTGAGCGGAATGGCCACCTTGCCTTCTGCAGCTGTCACTTTTCAAGGGGCACTGTCTGCCTAGACTCTGCTGTCAGTTTGCACACATGCCAAGTTAAATTCGTTGGCCTGCAGGGCCTGTTGGAGCCACATTAATACCTTTGAACATGAAAGGATGCAAGTGCGAAGCAGATGCAAACCTCCTTCAGGAGACACAGAGCTCTGTGCAAGTGGGAAAAGAGGTCAGGTCAGGAAAGTTTGTAAACAGCACATCTCCAAAGGCTCTTAGGAATGCCTATAACGTCAGTTAAACAGCGAGCCCTTCCCAAGACCTGACTCACCATCACTCATGTTGGTAATGCACAGGCATAAAGGTGATCAGGCACAAACAGCCTCCAGCTCCAGTGATGTTCGAGAAGGACTGCACAAGCGCCCTGTACGCTAGCACAGGCCGACGCACATGTTCACGTGGAGCTGGAGGATGATCCTAGGAATGCACCGTCTAGTTCATCAGCAGAAAAGCTGAGGCTGGTTCTTCCTCAGTGAGATTTGAATGCCTTGACACAGCAATACGGTTGCAAAGGAGTACAGGGATTATACTGCTTAAGACTACTCTCTAACACATACAAACTGTGTAGTAAGAGCAATATACAGGGAAACCTTATCTAGCGAGGTTGACCCCCATGCCTAACAGTTGTCTGCCTAGGTGAATATTAAAATTCTTGCTTAAATCCCTGCAGAACAGGTGTGAAAAGGTACCCCATTGCAGAGTTCCCACTTGCAGAGGTGTTTTGAAAGGAGCCTGAAAAAGAGTTAGGCCCATACTATTTTGCAGCTACAGGGTAAGGGGACATTTACAGTACAGGCTGGCTCAAGTGGATGCTGACCAAAATAACACACACTTCATGTATAAGTACAAAAGCAAGGGCATGTGTTTGGACAACCACTTTTGAGAAATTTTAGGAGGAAAGCAGAAGACATCGCATAGTCAAACTTTGATGGTACGTGTCAAAAGCTCAGTTGGAACATAAAAACACTGTTGTAAAAACAAATATGGAAAAGTGCCACAGATTTAATGTTAAATATGCAAGGGTTTAATTTTGGCTTCTATTTTTGGCTTCCATTTGCAAACTAATACCTTCTTCAGTAAAATGTTTTCCAGCAGTTACATGAACACATCAGTTTACTGTCAGAAGAAATGGGATATAATTATCAGTACTCGTGTTTGCAGGATCTCTTCTTTTCCCTTGTGTTCTCCCAACAAAATACACAGGAAGTCCAGACACGGTATAGCTCATAAGCTTATTAACATGGTCTAAACAGATCGATATCGTCAAATATGTTATTTGAGCGAAGAAGTATTTCCTGTTCACATCTTGCTCTTCCTATCCCAATTCTGAAACTGTTTTCTAAATATGTTTTCAAATGGATGATCACCATTCCAACAACAACAAAAAAATGATATAGCAGCTCACAAAAGTAAACATTTATTTAATACCAAAAAAGACTCAGGTCCTTATGGGTGTAACTTGCAGATTCAAGGCTTAAATATCTGTTTATGTATGCTGATATGGTCCTACAGACTTAATTCCTGAGATATACCAATGTGAACTGACAACAGAAAGAGATTCTCAAGACACAATTGATTCCCCCGCATACCAGACATTACCATCCTATTCTGTTTGGAGAGCCAGGCATTGTGAGGGTACTTAATTTACTTTGTACTGAAATCCATGATACATTACAGCTTTCTAATTAAAGATATCATATTAAAATGCTAAAATTCTGTGTTGATACTGCTACCTGTACACCACTGTGATAAGGTAACGCTACCCCATTATGGGGCTGTGGCTGAGTGACATGAATTAATATAAAACGAACTCTCCTAGTACAGTTTGCATGGATTGAACCTCAAAAGCAAGGTAAGTCACCTGAGTCAGACATCTGCACAGTGTTCAAAATAAAGTGCTAGCTGAAACTAGACCTTTGCTGTATGCTGAAAATGCTCTAAGAAAGCAGGCGCTCTAGAGTAAGGCTTTCAGGAGCGGTGTCGATTATATCTGTGTGTAGGATCTATACATTTGCTGTCACATTAACCTCACATTAGTTTTAATGCTAAAGATTAGTATGTGCACTATAAATTCTGTACACATGGAAATGACTATCTCATACAGCCATATTAAGATATTAGTATCACTTTCACACTGCTAGTTTGATTTCCGATTTTTCTCATTTTCTGGCTCATGTCAAAGGTGGGATGTTGGATGAAGGATGACCACGTCTCTCTCAACTCTTGCTTACCCACTGAATCGTACACACACGGTTTGGAGCTCACAGCCAGTAAGACAAAAAGATCTGAAGAAAAACGTCATTAACATTTCAGAACTGCACACTGGTGACTTTTCTTAGTTAGCATGCCTATTAAGTATGTTAATTGGTGTAAAGAAATTACCACTTATTGGGAAAAGGGGAAAATTAAAACAAATCAGCAAAGGAAATCACAGGATTAAGCTAAAAATATAAATCAACAATACCTTGCCAAAACTACCTAAAATGAAGAAAGGCTTCTTGCTAGCACAAAAGAATAGTGACATCTTGTGGGGATTTTACAGAAGTGAGCTTGCAGAGGGCCAGCGCAAACTAGTCTTACGATTGCAATGGTAAGCAATTAAAAGAAACTACTATAGTTTAATACAGGTGCCATTACTAATATTTGGTAGAAATCAGGCTTTATTGCTTTTATAATGAGGAATGAAAATTTTAAAAATAAAAAGCAGATAAATAAGAAACACCTTCAAAAGAAAATTAATGGAGTGGAGTTTAGTCCAAATAGCTCCGCAGCAGTTCCCTCTGCTCTCCCAGGAAGTAGTTACATTTGTCATTACATATCAGCCATCCAATATAACAATGGCATAAAGGCAAAGCTGTAAGAGACTGAACAAGGAATTATGCTGTAAAGGTATACAGTCAAACATAAAAACGACATCCATGTGAAGTGTTTCAAAACACATACATAAATATTTAATAATTAAAGCATGGATAACTACGCTTTTCCTTTCCACCAATTAACAGGCTATGCCAAAATTGTTATATGCACTTCTTGAGAAAGCAAATTCATATCAGAATGGGAAATTAAAGCAATATATCCTATACCCCAGTACAGTACGTAAGATTTTGACCCTTCGGATTGTATCAGATCAGAGACTATCACTTCCTGGGACAACCTTCAACTACTGTAAAGTGTTATAACTCAGTGAAAACACCTAGCTCTGACAGTTTACAACAAGCAAAAACTGTTGTTTTTTTTTTTTTTAAAGCAAGTTTGTACCTGACAAACTGAGTTATAAAAACATAACATTTACAACTTAGAAGATGATGGATTCTCCTACCATAATGCTCATGTGTTCATCTCATTTCCTTTTACCTGAGTAACCTAAGTAAACAGATTAAAAGGCAATTTAAACATATTAGCTAATACAAGATTTACCGGACTTCTGATATATAGAAATGTACTTTGACACTATTTGCAGTTTTACAAATACAAAATGAGTAAGAATTTTTAAACGTATTTACTGAGCAGCCACGCCTTTGATATTCTGTACAAATCAACAGGTGCAATGGAATTATGTACAGAATTTATCATTTAATTTTTTGAACAGATTTTGTGCAACCGGGCTTTAATGTGCATTTAAAGAACTGCTGTCAACATCACAGATCTGTTATATTTACTGGTGCCAGAAATGGAGAGTACAGAAAAGGACAAACATCTCCTAAAGTAATACTGTGCTATGCAGACATCTGTACATAATTCAAATAGTGCATATTAATCAATGTCTGATGATGAATAATATTTAGCAGCTAATACAGACAATGGCATTTACACCACTAGGTTTGTTACAGTAAGTATGGAGGAATGAACTTTTCTATACATAAACATTAAAGGAAAGGACTTGAATCCATTAGGAAGTCATGTAATAATTAAAGAAGCTTTCAATTCAACTTGCAGATTAGTGCAATAGGGAAAATTCCTTTACAGTAGCAATGAAATCATTCAGAAGCATTGACAACTCAAAGAAAATTCAGTTTTATTTTATAATCATAGTGATTGAAAGTAAAAAACAACAACAAAAAAAATCCAACATGAAGAAAATTTAGTTTATTTCTGGTAGTCTTGTTAGTGTACTTCTCTGTTATAGTATCTGTCAGCTGCTTCCTCTTTTTGTGCTCCACTCACTCTATTACTTTTGACTTTTATTTTGTTAGTCCATCACAAATCTATAGACACAAAAGCACAGTGAATGTGCAATATGCAGACTGGCATGTGTGAAATACCACAGGAATATGTTCACTTTTACGAGGTAAGCTTGGAGTAACTCGGAGGAGAAAATTTGCGTTTCAAGTACTTGAGAATGTAAAGTGGAAGACAGCTTACAACAGTGATTGCTGACACTTTCCACAGGAAGGTCACAGTTGTGATAAAGGCAACATCTGCAGAAATAAAAAAGGAAAATAAATAATGGGAGCTGATAACATGGAAGCTGTGACTTCCATGGTGCAAAGTCAATAAATCTCACTTAACTGTTTGCTTACGCTATTGTTTAAGACTTTGCAAAAATTAAAAAAAAAAAAAAACCCAAACCCCAAAAAACTAAACAACTAGTTATCTGGAACACAAAGAGAGAGTCAATCTCAGCATTTTATTTTTGTCGATTGACTGAACTATTTTTTCTAGACAGGGACTTCAGTGTCCCTTTATGCACTTTAAAATGCTTTGCAACACAAAATTTTAGGGGAAACAGGATTTCAGTGTAAGAGCGAGACTTCTTCATATTAAAAAAATCAAGCCAGTTTATCTTACTTTTCTACTGCTAAGAATGCTTGTTACCCACTATAATACAAGCTCCCAACCAGAAATTCTGCTACCATCAATATTCATATTATTTATTTCTGTGAAACAGGCACAATAAACAAACCGAACGTTTCTGAAGACTTTAGAGATTAAATTAATTTAATTTTCTGTTAATTTTGGAGATATATTTTACTTAATTATATTGCCATGAAGCACAGTCAAAAACTATTGTCTCCTGAAAAACATTAATGAGGATGGTGATGTCCTACACTTGCTGCTGAAATTTTCTGACCATATTTGCGACAGTCAGATTGAACGTAAATATGAAAAGATCCCAGAACCCAGATAAACCAAAGATTCATTTTTTTCTGCTTTTCCATTATTTACAATTGAATACATTGAATAATTTACTATTAATGATTTTTAAAAGTTTTTTTTTTTTTTTTGATCTTCAAGTACAGTTAAACTTCACCTACCTAAGAAAGCTCCAAAAGACACTCTGCCTATACCTGTTTCATAAAGAAGGAGAAGGAAAATGAAGGGATAGATTTACAGAAAACAGAAAAGTTGTATGAAAAAAATCAGTTAAAAGATTAGCTGCACAAAAAGGCAATGAGAAAGATGTTAGCATTAACTGGAATATTATCACCTTATATGATAAGCTGATATATTTTAAATTGCAGATAAAGCAAAACAACATTTTAAAAATAGATACTATATTTGATCACGTTTAAAAGAATATAAGTAGCCAGTTTTCTTACATCACCTGATTTGACTTCAGAGGATAATTTACTGTAAAGCAACCTAATTAGAACTCACAGTTTTAGACATCAACGAAAATTCACTACAGAAAGACGCAGTAAAAGAAGTGCTTTACTGCTCCAATTCTACTCATTAATACATACTTCGTACATTAGATTTCAGTATTTAAATTTGGTATACAGCTTCAGCCTAAGCCTGCTCTGACATACTAAAAGCCTATGTAACATGTTTTAGGGATGTGTCTAATCAGGCCATTCTATGCAATTAACTCAAATAAAAACCTAAAAACTGATTTACTTCCATGAGTCAGAACCGTAGGGTAATATCAAGTGTTTGTCTTCCTAATTTGAGTTGTTATACTCCCGGTGTCATTTCTTTTGAGAGCTGAAGATGTTCAAAAGAAGTGAAGTTACAGAAGGAAATAGTTTATTTGCCTGTAAAATCAAGTCACTGTTGGACTGGATTATTTTCCCTGATACAAGGAAGTTGTTCCAGACTCTGAATTGCGAAGGTCCATCACTTAGTTTTATACTACTTTGCATGTACAAGAGAGGCTCTCTGCACAAACAAAACTACAATTTGACAGATTAAGTAAGAGTAAAGTATTAAGCAGAAGTTGGCCTAACAAACATTTTCTCAGATCAGCTGGTGAATAATACACAGAAAACATGTCTTTACAACAGCCCATGCGATTGCAGCTTTTTTGTACCTTTAAAATACTCTTCAGTAAAGACGAAAAATACAGAAGTCAAATCCCTAAGCTGCAAAAAGCCATGTAACTGTGTACTTATTCATTTGTTCAGACTTGACTAGCAAACACAGGGGAATAACAACACACTCCCCTTTACAGGGGGGGCTTACGAGAAATGGACGGTCTCTACATTTTCACACATTTGTGAACACCACTGTTCTCACTGAACAATACCTACAAAGGATGCAGGGACTGGCTGTTACCAATAAGAAAACTTACAGAGGTGAAGCGGCAAATTCTGTTTTATGACAAGTTACTGGAAGCTTGGACGAAAGAGATCGTGCCTGTATGTGTTCTCGCTTGTTCCTTTCATTTGCAATCTGACTGCAGAGATTCAGGATTCAACCCAGTACCCTCTATTAAACTGTCTGTGCATCAGCGTCAGAGAAACAAAGCAAAAGGGAAAGGAAACTCTGGAAAACCTGAAGGAACGTGTAATACAAGTATCAAACCCAGCAGGCTTGTTTCTTCATTAAAATTAGACTCTCCTGAAATCTGGGAAGTAACAAAACACCTGAGACAGGCGTTGGAGCACTTACTGTTTATATATATAAAAAAAAAAACTATATCGCCTAATCACACTTCTCTAGCATTGAATACATGGGACATGAGAGAGTGAAAGCAGAATTCAGAGTCCTAGAAACTAGCATGTAACATTTAATTCTATTATGAGAAGTAATAATTTGAGAAAGGCAGTTTACTCATCAGCTCCTGAAGAACAGAGGGGAGGAGCTGGATTCTATTCCTTCTGAGGCATAATCAAAATTGTTATATATGTTTCTGTAAGTTACATTTGTAAAAAATCACACTATGGCCGAGATGCCCGTTTTCACTGAAGGATAATTTGATTAAAAGAGAAAAGTCTTAGTGCAGTTGGCCAGAGTTTATTTTGATGCTCAAACCCTTGACTGTTAAGACTTACAGTTAAAATTGGCTCCCTCCTTTCATCTTGTGAACTAAGAATAGAGTTCATTTATGATCAATTAGAACTGTAAGACACAGTACGACATACTGCAATTTAAAACAAAGCAAAGCTTAATATAAGCTTAATATAATTATGAAATCAAATGTTTCTTACATAAAATATCCTAATAGCCTTCTGCCTCACTCTCTAGTTAAGCAATCTATAAGCTCTTAAGTTTTTGGATTAGATCTAATGAGATCCACTTGGTCTGGTTTCTTGGCGCAGACAAAATAATTCATCAGCTCAGGTCAAAGATCCTGAAGAACACTGAAGATTAATTTTTATTAAATCACATCCATTTCAGTAGTGCAAATCGCAAAGCCAATTTAAGATAAGCAGTTTGGATTGCTACTGGAAGATCAGACAGAAGAAAAGGGAAAGCATGTATAGCTTGAGTAAAGTTTATCATCTAGATAAATCATATTAACAGGAGAAAAAACTGTCAAATCCTGAGAAAACAGAACAAGAAAACATTTTAACCTATTAGGAAATAAGTCTAGTTTCAAGCCATAGTCGCATTTCTTCGGGAGAAGGCTGTAATTCACTCATTCGTAATGCCAAATGAGAAAACCATTACGACAGTATGTCATAAAGCACAGTTCTTTGCCAAAATACTTTTACTATTACTCACCAAAGTATTCATTTAGAAATGCAAGAGAGGCCACATAGCAGCCAAGACTGAGGAATTCAGCCACCACCATTAACCAGTGCCATGTTCGTATGGTCAGCGCAACCATCAAGAGCTCCGTCAAGATTAGGGCAGTGAAGGAAATGGCAACAACGTGTACAAACTCGGATTCAAAAAGCAGCAGGGCTCCATACATCAGAATACCACCTAGAAAAGGCACATAAAGTTAAAAATATACTGTGCAACGATATTTTAGCGTACTATCTTCCACAACTGCACACTGAACATTTTATTACTTATTACAGAAGCTTTCTCTTAATTTTTATAAGGTAACAAAACACTGAAGTGTGTAAGAGAAGAGCAGTGATACTGTACTTTGTGGGTGAAACAGAACAAAGTGAAACTGTAAGGAAATAAAACTATTAAACACCTTTTAGTGCAATATATCTGATGAACTGTTAATTAACCTAATTTTGTCTAGTGCTACAAATAAATGAGAGATTGTTGAAAGTGTAATTACTTTTAACTGACTACATAATTCAGATCTCTTCAACAGTACTTCTGTCATTCCATGAAAGAAAACTACTGTGCAAGTGAATGCAATGTGATAAGCACTCAAAAATTTTTTGTGGATTAGCATTTAATTAAAAACATGTCCTTTTTTAGGCGACGTGCATCAATAAAAACACCAATCCACACTGCATTGTGAATAGGCCTGGCACACTACAGGAATATCGATTTACAAGATAAACAGAAGGTAATATATATAACTGTTGATGAAATGTTAAGCTTTGGGAATTCAACCTGCAGCTGAAAAACAATACTGTTAATAGCAGACAAAAAATTCTCAGTTCAGTAAAATTAGGAATCTCTCCTACCTTGGTAAATACTGATTAAAACCCAGATGAGGAAGGTCTTAAACGACAAAGATCTTCCCTAAGGGAAGCAAGAGAGAGGATAGTTAAACATAATTTAAAAAAATCTACTTGATTCATATAGTTTTTTAAATAGCTAGGCACTAGAGAGACATATATATAAATATATAAGCACTCTCTCAAGTGATATGGGCTAAAAAGCTTCTGCTTGCTTTTATGACTCATTATTGCAAACTTGTGTAGCAATCACATGAAGACAGAATGTGGGGTAGGACGGTTAAGGCCTTAAATAGAAAAATCTACATTTGAGCTTACAGTGCTATAGTTGTTTTTCAGAGGGAAAATTACAATGAAATTAAATTTTATTTATTTTTGTTTTTATGTCTGCTTATTCGAATGTACTCATCAAGAAAAATAGCATTCTGTACCTACTGACCTAAACCTCAAGTAAAACTGTCGTTACTAGTCACTTCTGGATATCAGACAAGCTATCTGCATTTGTAGAATAAACATAGGACCACTATTTTAACATTTCAGTAAGCAGCTATTAGCAAATACACTGTGTCATCTTACTGTGATAGTAAATAAACTGTTTGAATCGTATGCATAAATTAAACAATACTGTTGTACATGTGCATATGAGCCTTGCATCCTGTGAAAGTATTGATGAATTATGTTAGAACTGCAACAGAGTCAAAAAGGTGAGCATTTAAAAGGAGAAGATGACAAAGAAAGCAGCCATTATGCCACAAAAGAAATGATCGTACTAGAATAGGTGAGAATCAGACCTTCACAAAGGTGCTTCAGAAACATTGTGGCTGTAGAAAGTGATTAACTAACTTGCTCTATTACTTCACTACAGGCTAAAATATTTTCTGGATACATACAGTTAATGATGAGATGCCAAAGGCATCTTAATAATTCTGAATGTGGTCTAGAATGCTGGTGGCATACTAAATAGGAAAAACTTTTGGTACAAGGGAAAAAAAATTACTTTTTTCACCCCCTCTGTGAGTGTCTACTTATTTTTCTTTGAGTACTGGGCACTGCTTCCACCGTAAACCATAGCTGCCAACTAATGAGATCTGTGAAATAAGAATGAGCTTGAGTTTCGGTTCACCTTTATGGAACTAGAAAGGGTAAATACACTCCTGAGCCTCTAGAAAACGCTGCACAAAAGGCAGTGAACCATTTTCAGACAGAAGTAGGGAGCCCTCTTGCTGGTACCTCCTTTTCAATTTTCATCTGTTTTTCTAGCTATAGCTCCACAGGAGACACAGTAAGAGCAATACTGAATCACTGCGTCTCCTCCAGGGTATATGACCACACCTACTTTTCTAAACTTTGCTTATTTTCTCTTGTTCCTGCAACAGAGAAAGAGTCTGTCAGTGACTTGTGGCAATACACCCTTTTTTCTTTTAAACTCCAAAGAGTTTTTTCAGCACCAGTATAGCCCAGAAAAGCAAACAAGCCCTAGGAAGGTCATTCTAGCCCATGTCAATATGTGTTTGAGTAACACTAGCTGAATAGCACTGGTAGAGATTTGCATTTAGAGCCCATAATTTGAAAAGGGATGTGCAGAAAAAGGTATGCTTCATAGTGTCATGACTAATGCTGTATGATTGCAAGTCGTTATAATAAACACCCAAAATAAGATTACATTGCAATACTGAAGTCAAATGCAGCTTGTGTAAAGCACATGAATAACTTTTTGTACTACTCATCCATAATTGTTCCATCATCTTTTGGCCCAGAACAATACACTGAACAGCACCCTCCAGTTTCTCCACACTTTTTTTTTTTTTTTTTACACTTCTGAAGAGAATTATTTGAATTCTACTTATTTAAAATTCATATAGGTACAATCTAAGCTAAGAAAGTCAAATGATTCAGTAATTCCAAGAACTGCCATTTAAGCCTAAACAAAAACTTAGTCTGCCTCCCAGGCACTTTCAGAGTACAGGTTAACTTCTGTCTTTGGAAATATGATACTTTCACGTCCCATCAGCAGGTTTCCACAGGCAAAGTAGTCCTTTTAGCAGCTGTTAGGCCAGGCTTTCTTGAGATTAATCATAGGCTGAAGTCTCATAGACGCATAAAGAAACATTTAAAGGTTCTAAAGAGGAGAAAGAGAAGCAAGACCCCCCCAGAAAAGAGAAGAAAACTCTCATAGACGAACACAGCTAGTAACAGCTAATAGCTGATTTAATAAAATTCAAATTACAAAGCTCTGGAAAATCTAGTCTCTCTTCTACTCAAGTCTGCTTCTGAATTTTTAAATATGTCTAAATCTGAAAGAATCTAAAGTCTCTAGAAAGAGTTTTTTTGGTTTTGCCTTGGACTGCAGCTGTTCTGAACCACAGCTTAAGGAGGAAGAGAAGTATTTTTTAAAATAACTTACGAAAACAGAATCTTGAGATTGGATTCACTTTTGTTTGCAAAGAAATGATACACTTCTATCGCTTGCAGATGTGTGCAAACAAAGAAAGCAGTAACTACAGACAATTCAGTTAAGACATTTTGGTTATCAATAGCCCTTATTTTATTTTTATATACATATATTTTTTAAACAAAGCCAGCCTGCTTTTGGAGAGGTCAGTAGTGATTTCTGGGGGACAGGAAAATATAAATCTACAAATTAATCGATCAGTTTAAAAGCAAAAAGAGCTGTGAAAGAGTAAGCTTAAAAAAACCTCCACACCAGAAATCCTAGAGTCAGACTGAAAGCAACTTTTATATCAATATACTTTGATGTTTGAATTATTTTAGTCCAACCATTGTTGACTTAACAACAGCTGTATTAATAGCGCTGAGCAAAACATTTGGTTCTGTGGATTATTTTTATAACATAGGAGTCTGCATTACATTAGTTATGCATCTGTCTTGCCTAGAATACCTTAAATAAGAATTCACAGTTATGGTATCTTTGCACACCACAGATTTGAACACATGCTCATATCTGAGCACCGAGGATGTTTATACCTTTGTGAGATCCTTATAAAGTTCTGGATATAGCAATGCCATTTCTGGTTTCACATCCTGATCCAATACTAGAGAGAAGACTGGAAACATAGTATATATAGTTGCATACCTAGGTGGAGAGAAAGCACATAAATTAAAATTGCATAGTAGAAAAACATCAAACTGATCTATTGAGATCAGTTATTCTTTTAATGGTAATGGAGTTAAACTGGTGGTTCTACCCAGTACTGAGGTAGCTTACCAATATAGCTTTGCAAATGCAATCTGGTCTTAGGCTTCTGAGAGCTGCCAAATGTGAAAAGTTACTGAACTTTTACACACAGTGAAAATAATAAAGACACTTCTGCATATATCAGTCAACCTTATTGTCTGTTACCATACTGACTGTGCATTGTTGCAACCATTTCAAAGACCGAGCAATCATTCATAAAAGATGCCAAGAAAATTAAAGAAAAAACAAGTGCTTTGTTCCTGACATCACAGTATAAGTGGATGAGAAAAGGTCTTAACAGCTCAGCAAGTGGCTCTGAACTTTAGTACGCACATGCCAGTTGTGTATTTGCAGGCCACACAGTACGTGCTTTCCTAGGGGCTAGCACGACTATTTACAAGAATTTACTCTTTGCCTCTGCAGTGCCGGTTGTAATCAGACCTTAATGTGGCTATGATTAAAGTTGCTATTGTTAAGATAAAGTAAAACAAGAAGTATAAAAAGAAGCTGTTAGGACAGAAGGGGAAGAGAACAGGGACAGGCATGAATACAGGCACATACCTCAGCTGCATGACTTGGGGGAACTATACTACTAAAGCAGCTTTTGCAACAAGATCAGGGTGCTTCTAATTCTGCATGCATTCAGCAAAATGGAAACATATGTAGCAGACTTGGTGCAGTGCCCTTTCAGAGGGAATTTCATAGCTAGTAGCTTCAGCTCCCTTTAACAGTCAAAAGCACACGGGATTCTCACGGAGGGCTGTACAGCAATCAGTGTTACAGCTGTAACGGATTTATGAGATTTCCTCCATTGTTTTCACCCCATATGCCTTAAAAGCTACATGATGCCTTCTACTGAAGCTAAGCAGATCCCTCTCACCAGAGAACTTAAAATGATGTTTCCCCACAGGCAGTGCATAACCAACTTGAGTCTGACTTTTTCTTTCTAGACTCATTCCAGGTCTTGTTAGCGTATCAGTGATAAATGTACGAGAAATATGGCAGAAACCAGCTACGAGGTGTTAATTAAGAAAAAAAAAAGTTAGCTTGACATAACTATTACTGGATACCATAGCTGTTGATTTTAACTTACCCTACCATTAGGAATCCTTGGTATAAGGGAACAGATGCAAAATAGAAGACTGATGAAAATACAGCCTAAAAATAAACCAAACAAATAAAAATCACAAAAGAGAAGTCACCAATAAAATATATTTTTAATGTAAGTGTACATACAAAACATTATAATAAAGAACAAAAAATATAGCAATACAGCTTAAGATTTTGAAGTGTTAAAAAAGAGCTGTGGTATTCTTAAGTAAAACAAAGTTTTAAATACCTGCATAGTTGAAATAATAAGGCCTCGGTGCATGACAAATTGACCAAGTGCTGCCGATCTTTTGTAACTGTTTCGACCATGTACCATCAGCAGCCTACCTATGTGTTTGAATTGTGTGATAGAAAAGTCAGCTGCTAGGGATGCTTGTTTTCCCTCCTAGAATAAAACAAAAATATTCCAAAAGTGAAATGAGTGTAGAGCGTGCTGTTCAAATTTCAAAATTCTAACTGATAATCCAGCTAAAAAGTAAAATTGGCTCCTGCTGCAGAAATCAATCGCGCAACATGACATAAAGGGCAATCTTTAGTATGTGTTTTACGATGCAGTAGCTATAACAAGTAAGTTTGCCTATCCTGTAAATGCATATACATACAGAAAATAACTATAGTGTTTCCTGCCTTTCTTGCGTTTCATATTTAAAAAGATAAAGCAGAGGATATAGGAGCAAAGAAGCATTAGTTCAAAGATTAAGTTTCTTGTATCATCTTACAGCATACGTTAATTAGAATCATGGAGTTAGTTACTGTTTTAAGAATAAAGCTTCCAGGTTAATATTACTATACTATCACGGGTCACATATTTGACAACGAAACTGGTAACATTACCTTGCCTTCAATTCCAATTCCACAGTCGGCTGCTTGGATCATGCTGACATCGTTTCCTCCATCACCTGGAAAACGTGACTGCAACATTCAGCTCTTCAGAGGTTTTACTCTCCTGGCCTTAAGTATTTTAGCAATGTCTTATATACCTTTAAATTTTTACAGCTACTCTATGGTTTATGACTAATGACTTCAGCAACCAAGCCTTTTTTCCTGTGGAATAAAAAAAATCACCACACCTTTCTCAGGTAATGAGAAAGGTTCTCTCTCTTAAAGAGTTGCAATATTCAGCTATGTAATACCTAGCTGTTAATAAAGATGCCTTTGGCTTTGTTTCAACTACTTCTCAATGGTGCCATCTACTGCTTAACTTTATTACAGATTTTAGCTCCTGCACATGAAGATAGTACCAACAGTTACCTATTGCACACGTGCGCTTTCCAGTGTGGTGTTGTAGCAGTTTCACGATATGGGCTTTTTGGGTGGGAGAACAGCGGCAGCACACTACAGCAGGGCACTGACAGGCCAACTCAACAAATTCATGTTCATAGTACTTCAGACAAACCTACGGAAAAAAAACGCATTTTACATTTATTTTTAAGATTAAATAACATTGCACATAGTCTAACAGGAAAACAGCATAAAAAATGCTCTCTTATGAGGTTTTGCTTGCACAACATCCATCTGGGAGACACCCCCCCCCCACGTTCTGCTGACTGTGATTTTTTTATTGCAGACTGCCATTCCTTTCTCTTTTGGCTGGCTAACACTCTTTGGGGTTAACAGAAGAGACAAAAGTACTAGATCATACTGTATATAAATTAAATTCTGTCACTATACAGAAGACCAGAGAACCAGTAGAATCTGATTGTCTAGAACACATATCCTCTGATTAGCCCTCGATGAAAAGTGACAGTAACTGTAAGAACAATTTAAAGCATAGACAAATGTTGCAAAACATTTAAGAGCATGAAGACACTAATATTTTAATTTTTGGACATAAGGATACAGATAAATATACTTTGGCAGAAACTGAGCTCTTACCTCAAGTGAGTCCCCAGATATTACCAAGGCACAATCATGCTTCCTTCTAAAGGCATTTAGTTCTAAGTGAGCCTCTCCTCGAGTGGTAACCTTAAAAAACAAAAAAACTTTCAATTAAAATATTTTCTTATATTCTTAAAAGAATCTCCCAAAATAAATCAGATTTTGAGAAACCAAACCCAGGAAGTCTTGATTCTTGAACTAGTGTTTTACCTAATGCATGCCCAATGCCCACAGAATGTGTCTACAAGGAGGAGAAAGAGTAATTTTCGCACAAGAAAGATCTGTGTAGGTAGCGTAATTGGTTCCTCAAGGTGAACTTGGGCTAAAAAAACAAACAAACAAAAAAAAAAGAGAAAAAAACCCACTGTAAAATATCTCAGGTTCAAGCTGACCTGAGTAATTCCATCTAGGCAGGGCTAGGGGAAAAAACGCACCCCAATTCAGAAAAAAATGAATTTGTTTATTAACCTGTAAGATGTACTTTTACAATAACGCAAGATGTTCATATTAATAGTCCCTTCAGTTTGGATAAGCAGATGTAGAGAATTAAAGAGGCACAGAAAAATGCTCACTAGCACTAATCCTTCTGGATCTTGCACAAGTGTGCAGGATCAAGTGGCACAACACGTAAGGATTACATTATACAACTTTTGTTTACATTACTGTTGTTACAGAGAGGCCTAGCTGTGAAATGAAAAATGATTTAGAGGTTACCAAATGGACTTCAGAAGGTTTCACCTAGAACATGGAACATCAAAAATTTACACTACCATCAGATTTTGAAGGGACTCACAGTAAATTGAGCTATATTAAAGTGCACCTGCAAACAGCCAAATCCATACACACACCTGAATTCACATTTTTCCCCCCACCTTCCCCAGAATTAAATATGTACAGAGAAAGCTCCTACTCTCCCAACTGTTAGGGACCAAGAATCACATAGGCCCACATTACAGAGATTAAGATATGTCAGCACTTGGCACATACTAATGAGCATTAATTGCCCACTCTCTATCCTACTTTTCAGCGAATAGAGGAAGGTTTTTTTTTTTTTTTTTTAAGTCTCTCTAGAACAATACAGAAGAGCATCAAAAAAACGCATATTTTTGGAAAGCCAAAGTAGTAAACATTTCATTTACTAATTTATATTTAAAATAGGAGTGTTAAAGTGCCTGGTGTTTTCTTAGGTTAATCTATTAGTTATTTCTTTGCAACAAATACAGCCACAGAAATAATTCTATAAATTTATTTTCTAACTAATTTAAAACTTCATGTATTCTAAATTAACACAGTTTTATACTGATCTCTTACTATTAGATGAGGTAATGAAAATAAAAATCTGACTCAAACTAAATAGATTTGGTTCAGGAAGACTTAATTTGTGGTGTTACAACACGGAAAGGTCAACAAAAATTGATCTGAAGTTTTATCAGAAGCATTAATAATTTAATTGCAAATAGTCTGCAGGGCCTAATTTGCCATTCTGATGCTTCAGAAGAAACCACATTTACATGTAAATTATATTCAAATAATTATTTCTGTAGGTGCAAGTGGTTCATTTAGAACAAACACAGACATATTACGTCTGATCACACAGCATCAATCAACATCTGGAAAATCTTTATTTTTGTCTGAACTCAGTGGAGTTGATGCTATGCAATTATAACAAAAATGTACAGAAGCAGGTAATCAGTTTACTTCTCTAACAATTATTTTAAACAGATTGTTAATAGAGTGCAAACAGTTTACTGGAAAATCATAACAGACAAAACATTTCTGATTTTCTGATTTTGATTTGAACTGTGTCTACGCAGTGACCTTTGGCATCACAGTTTAATTCAGAAGTACGTCTGCCTAATTCTGAAGAACTATATTAATAGAGCTAATGGAATAAGCAAGAACTGTATTCAGATTCAATCTGAATTCCTGGAGACTACTACAAGCTACTGGCTCAGCACTTTACACAGGCCTCTGTTCATCATTCTTCAGGGGTGCTGTGTAAGGGAAGAATGTGAAACACAGGTAGAACCTGGTCACCCAGTCATGAATGCACATATTTTTGGAGACTATCAAGATATCTGGGAAAAAAACCCTCTCAAACAGAGGCAATGCTTTATAATTTTAGATCCTTGAACAATGGCCTAATTTAAGTATTATTCTACTGACTGTTACGACACCCACTATAGTTAACACACCATCTTTCGCAACAAGTGGCCAACAAATAAAGCGGCATTGGTATTAGCCTAACTCTCCTTTGATGAGCCAGTAAAAAAAATTGCAACTATACTTACAGGTCTGAAAATATGAATATCTTGAGTCCTAGATACTAAGTGAGAACTTTTCGCAATGCAAGTTGCTGTCTCCAGTTTATCTCCTGTTAACATCCATATCTGTAAAATAATTTAAAAGTTAATTCTGTTCAACGCTAATGTCACTGTTCTCCAAATCTAAATGACATCTCTCCTCGATCTTTTTCTGGTACCCTGAGCAACTAGATTACTGGTGAAAATATACCGATGTGTGCATTTTTAACGAAAACTAATGAATAGTTTTTACTGTAGTAACATACAAAGAAGAAAACTATTTTGACTTTAAGCAGCTTCCCTTCCTCCTCCCTTTTCACAAGGGCCAGTGTCTCAGTTTCCATGAGGATGGGGGGAAACTCTGGAAACCCACTGAGAACCCAACAACAGAAAAAGCAGAGAAGCCTTTCCCTATGGCCCAATACCATCTTGATCAAAAGACAGAGCACGCAGTTAACTGCAAAACAGAAAACTAAGGAGATAACCCAGTAACATTACGCAAAATAACTGTCTGGTCCCAGTGAGAACCTGTCAGAAAGCAGCAGCCAAATTATCAACAGTATCTCCTGATGGCAGATCAGCCCAAGTACTCCAAAGAAATCCTACCCACTGACCATCCAGAACTGGGGTGAAGGCATTCCTTAAAGATCAAAAAATAAAGCTGAGGATCCATTTATTCTCACAGAGAGACAGATTCCTTCTCCCTCTACCCCTTAACACTAAAAAAATTGAAGGATGCACCATGGGCCCCAGACCAAACCTAGACCTTCTGCTAGAACAGATGGCAGAAGACAGAATGTCCTAAACCGCACAAGTTATTAGCGGACAGTTACCAGGTAAGTTAACAGTTTTAACTCAATTAATCCACAAGCCTCGGTCTGCTGTTCCCTCACTTACAGGGAGGCTTCCTCTCCTCCCTGCAAAGCAAAATGACCTCTTCAAGCAAAACAAACGCTCTATCTGATTCAGTTCAACCAATGCAACGTCAACACATCTTTTCTCTGCAAAGAATACGGCGCTCTACATTAAGGAGAATTTATATAATCTTACCCACTCCCCTCAGACAATAAATATTCCTCACATCTTTCCTTCAAACCCTCTCTCAAACAAATCCATTACTTCTAAATGTGTCATTGATAGCACTCTAGCATGCTCTGCCCAAGAGTGAAGCACCCCAAACAAAGCACAGCCTCCTGTGCAAAACTTTGACATTGCACCTTTAATCCGACCTGAAGAAACTCCAAGGGCAGTTCTGAACTCTAGCTCAAATAATTCATCCTTTTGATCTTTGCTGAGAGTTCTCACAAGTACCAAATCTGAAAATTGTAACATGACTCTTGTGCCTAACTCCTTTAGTATAAATTTCAAGTAGGAAAGCTTACTGTAGCGGGCTGTAAGAGAAGAAAGGACAGAAGTTGCATAAATTCTTCTGTGGGTAGTTATCCTATAGAAGCATGCTTCTGCAAAGAAATCTGTGGAGGACAAGGGAAATTCCTCTATAACGCCTATTTGTGTCTGCTAGCTTATGCCCAGCACATACTTAAGACTTTGCCTAGTTCTTGCATGTATGAACCTGACTGTATACAGACATAATTCATGTATCTGTATAAAAAAGTTAATAAACGATAACCTGTATGTCAGCAATATGTTTTCAGTACCTTTATTCCAGCATTTCTTAACATCTCTAGAGTTGGTCTAACATCTGCTTGCAGTTGATCTTCTACTCCAGTGAGACACAGCAACTCCATTTCTCGCTCCAAACTCTCCACAACAGCAGCAACCTTCAGGGTTCTGTCATGTATACTTAACTTTGCTTGGTTGTATCGACTCTGCACAAACACAAAATCACTTAGAAAGACATTGCTGTGACTTAAAAGTGCACATCCAGTTTATCCATCAGTTATAACATGGCTTCATCGGGCTATATATTTGTATTTAAATACTTCTAAGACAGCAAATGTTTGAAAGAACAAATTTTACTTCACAAACTATAAATGTTATATGTGTTTTTTTTTCCAGCAGCTTATCTCAAGAGAGAAGCTTCCGAATACCTACTAAGAATTAGGCATCACAGCAGCAACTGCTCTCATTTTTGAGGGCAAGCAGATTTTTAGCCCACACTGAAGCCACAGAATTAACATTAGGCTATCTTCTGGGAAGATATAATCCAAATATACAATAAAGCTAAACAGTATCCTATGTATGACTGCAGAAGCGTTACTAACTAATGACAAAGAGAGCACACGATAATTATCAATATTTTAATTATGAATGTTCTTCCTTACCATCTTAATTACAAAAATAGAAGCACTCCCCTTGAAGCATCTAAATATGACAAAGCAAAAGAGCTGTGCTAATAATATTGATCATTCTATCCCTTCATACCTCAAAATCTTGATACTGTTCTTCAGTCAGTGATTTTTTGGCAACAACCAGAGTACGCAGTCCTTCTCGTGCCATATTACCACACTAAACAGACCAAAATATAGAATAATCATGCAAATATTTAACTGTTTGTAGTGTACAAATATTTCATACTACACATTAATGAGGGGATATCCGTACCACAACATTTTGGGTTTTAGTCTGTTAAGTTAGTTTTAACACTAGATAAGATGATATCCAAGCAGTATATGGAGAGAAAACATTCAGTTAATTTGCAAAGACTTCTATTAGTGACACATTTTGACTGAGTAATTCAGTTTGAGAAACTTCTTGAGCATACTTCATGTAAAACTCAACCCCTTCAGTCCCTAACTACGATACTCTTCTGACAAAAACATTCAGAGAAAGGCCAAAGAGATCATCGCCGTCTTCTAATACAGTATAAGACATCTTTCAGCACTCTAACAGCATAGCACTGTCAGAGCTAGAGCGTTCTGTGGAAAAGACAGAAGATGGGTATTAACTCTCATGCTACCACCAGCTTATCAAGACAGCTGGACTTCGTGCTGCAGTGATGAGATCGCTTTCTTAAGTTGAATTAAAATCAACACAAAAAAACCACATGATACCTGCTCCACCCTAAAATATGCCTTGTTCTTGGTCAAGGTGAAGCACATAAATGATCTGCAACTCTTCGGATTAGCTACTAGGAAAAGCATGGGACACTCCATCTCCTGTACTCTCAGTTGAAGAATTAAACTGGCTAAGATATTGCAATCAGAATACATCGATAAATGGTAATTTACTGAACTGTAAGAATATGTGTAGCAAATTCCACATACACCTGTTTCAAAGTTAAGTACTCCACAAGTCTACACAGATCAATGAATGACTAGAAAGCTGTCTAAAAGTTCACAGGCAACTGTGAAACTCAGGAATGTTGAGATAACACAGAGTCCCCAGAGAATTTCTGAAACCAAAAAAGAGTTGACACAAATACATGTAATAGAAAAAGAAAAAAGAAAAATAACAATAAAAAAATCAGACATTCAGCAACATGCAGAATGTCAGGGAAGTACACAAAAATATATTTTCATTCTGTTAAACTCTTTTGTAGACTATTCTGGAGGAACTTTGTGGCATAAGAGATGGGCAAATATGCCATATGAACATAAATGCTATATTCTTAATCAAGTGACTCTAGAGAGTAGTATCTAAAACCTGGTTGCCTGAACTCATGCAAATAAACAGCTGAGAAAAAAACTGAAACTTACTCCTTTAAATACAGGGCTACCACATCCACCTAGGTTCTCAAATATGATGCTGCATACAGTATATAACACAACTTTCAAGGGAAAGAGAGCCTCTGCAAAAATTTTAGCTAAGTCTCTCTTTAATCTTAGGTATAGGAGTTAAGAAAGAAACCAAAAGCAGCACTTAAGACTCTGCCTTTTGCCTTTGTCTCTAAGCAGAGGTGCTGGACTGCTCCATTTAGATGGAGTTAGAAAAGGCGACCACGGGGGAAAGTTTAATCTTTTGTGACCTCCAGTTGGAAAATTATCATCTTAAACTTTGCTTAGAATCACTTCATTGTAGTCATTCACTCCACACAAACAGAGCGCAATTACTTTGCTAAAGTTAACCCTGTAATATGTGTTAAAACTAACAGAAACTGAAGTGGATTCTACTTTTTCCAGCTACAGGTAGGCAGTTTTATTCTATACTCCGAGGGAAAGTAAATTATATTTTAGATTACGTTTTCACTGACATCTAATTACTTCATTCCTGAAAAGATTCGTGTTCCCCTCACCCTTCCTTACAGTCATCCACCAGCCTTCCATAGCCTCTTAATTCTTCTCACAGACATTTGCATTAGCTACGCTGTATATTAATACTCCGTGAGTGCAATGTATTTGAATTACCATTGGCACAACCCTTAGTTTTCAGCACTGTCACCTGCCCTTAAGGTACACTGTGAAGGGCTGAATATGTTACTACTAGATAACTGCAAACACCAGCTAGGCTGAACAAAGCACTAAATAATATATTGTGAATAATAAAAGTCATCGTATGACAAGATGTGGCAAAATACCTCTAACATTTACAAATCTACTCGTACTCATACAGAATAGCTACAAACAGAATGAAGAACAATCGTGCTTCAGCTGCCCCAAACAAAGTGGTACGCTATTGGTAAACCAGTCAACTGTAAGAAAAATTCTTTTAGGCCGAAAATTTAAAATACATTAAAATTATTTTTAAGGTATGTAGAAAATATGCCTGGCACTAGTAGAAGGTCTCAAGCATTAAGAATAGTCTTAAATAGCATGAAAACTTCTGTCTTAATGACAGCGGCTGTCTGGTGCAAAACATTTATTGATTTGACCTCATAAAGCTAAATAAATTAAACAAGTATTTTACAATTAATTGTGTATCATTATCACCAAAACTAATTTTTATGACATTTTGCTAGGTCTTGAGGGAGTTTAATTTATTCATGTCCCTGAATAAATCAAACTGCCCTGCAGCAGATATTGATTCATATTGCCAATACCATTATGAACATACATGGTGTAATCATTGTATTAACATATTGTCTGCATGCAGGGTCAAAGAAAGATGACTACTGGTATCTACTACAGCCACACAGTGAAAAATAATCAGTTTTGAAATTCAGTCACTAGCTATTTTACATTAAATTTAATAAATGTGGCAAAAGTTATTTCAATCTGGCTACATCCCTTACGGAACTTCATAATTCATAGTAATAATTCAGTGTAGAGCTGGATAAAAGGGCATTTAGCAATAAATAGGTTTATAATAGAATACTTCTCAGAAGTAATTAGGTTTTATGTGAAAGGTCAGTCAATGAAAAAAAATTCCCTTGGTTTAAGTAGCTATGCTCTGTTATGACTGCTAGCTTTACCTTTTCATGTGTTATACAAGAATTGGAAGCAATTCTAATTTTTTAAAACCCAATCAAGATATACACAACTGAACTTCAAAACTCATTACTGCATTGGCTCAGGATCTCCTTCTGGAACCTATTCCATTAACATTTGTGTAAAAAAAAAGAAAAGAAAAGAAAAGAAAAGAAAAAAATATATATTTTCTCATGTTCATTACCAATTTCTAGTATAAATTTGTTTCAAGCACGAAGTATAGTGTTCAGCTGCTTCTCCTAAGAAGGAAACAAATTTTGTTTCTTACCTCTTCTTCTAACCAATCATTGTACTGTACAATAGTGGACATTGCAACATCTGCACCTTTCATGTAAAATGTAATTTCTCCCGAAGATTCATCCTAAAATTTTACAAAAAAAAAAAAAGGAAAAAAGTTGTCTATATGATAGAAACAATCATCTACAAGTAACCTTTTATTTTGTAGTTGCCAATGGCTTACCAACTATGAAAGACTGGAAGTACTTTGCAAAGAGGTAGATAAATTTTATTATTTGATGTTAATATTTCCAGTGACATCTCTGGATCCTTTGAGATGCACATTTCCTAATTTCTGATATATCAGAGGATCAGTTTTAACTGCCGTCAGTTTGAGTGACAGGTTCTGACCATCTAACACGTTTGTCCTTTCTAAATTTTAAAATATCACTGTTACGCCTGTTCAAATGACTGAAATATTTTTGTTTCTTTTGTGGCATATAAGGTACACACTTCAGGATAAAGCTCACCTTGTATTTCTGAAATTGCTAGGTAATTAAAAATTAACAAATAACTGAGTAGTGCAACATGTGACAGAGGTTTTAATGATGAAGCAGTCATTGTGTATGTAGAGAATTCACACTCAGATAAGTATTATCTGAATCAGGAGCTTCTGATGTATGGTCTGTTGCAGAAAGGATGGATTCATCTGATCTGCAAACTCCTTAAAATATCTAAAAATGCCTCCGCTACACTGTCAAACATGCTATTAGTGCCAATTGTGCTTAATGAAACACAGACATGCCAAGATCTCTCTTCAGACTCGAGCAAGCATGCACTCTGCAGCCTCAAGTACCCCAGAGAGATGACACGCCTGGCTTGCCACCTGCTGGCAAAGATGGAAAGGGATGAGCTTGGCACCTATTTACTGTGACTTGGCAATGATCTACCTGATTTAACTGCCATCTGAAGCTGTTCTGCTGCAGTGCCTGATTTTAGGTAGGAAGAAGAGAAAAGTATAGAGCATGCATGGCTTAATCACTAAAAATTCCTTCTTTCTAGCATGGGGTGCTGGCTTCCTTGTACCTGAGGTTTTAACGGTCATTACTGTGCCCTCATGTGGATATCTGACAGACACCTAAACACATACCTGCCAAATCTCAGACCCTGTGGCGTACCCATACTGGGTCTGGAAATGCAGAAGCAGTAGTAGTATATGAAGATGTGAACTACTATTTCAATAAGTTTTAGCCATTAGCTTAACACTTGATAAGGCAAGCAATTCTTGAGAAACAAACAAACAAAAAATTACCCTAACTATGATCCCCATGCGCTTGCTCTCAGAAGTGAAGGGGAAAATTTGCAGAATATAGTATGTCAGAATGTGTCCACCAGGGGTCTTCAGTTGCATTGAGGTCAAATCTCTGTTAACCAGCGTAAGACCAACACTCTCTGTCCATTGTACCAGAGCTACCTAAAAAGAGAAAGAAAAGACATGTTTAAGCGTGAAAGGTCAATCATACCCCTATGTAAATTAGGCTAAAACCAAACAATTGTTGTTAAGGTAAAAGTCAAAACTCCTCCAAGATCCAGAAAAAGCACCAGTGAGTAGCAAGTGTCTGAATATAAAACCTTAATAACTTAGAATGAGTACTTTTCTACAAAAAGCTTACAAAGATTCTTATGAGGAATACAAACACTTATTTATTCCTGTCAATAAGGCATTCAGAATATGCTGTTCAGAAATTACAGTTTTTATGCAAAAACCAGACTTATTTAAACCACACTTAAAGGGCCACCAGTAGAAGTTCTGCAAAAATAGTAATGCAATTTCTGCGCCACAAAGTAAAAGATCTTGGCGCAATTTCCACAAAACATTTATTTAGACATAGAATTACATGCAGGGTTAGAATCTGTAATATGCAAATACATCTTATTTAGTTTTTCAGTGTACTTCCTTCACTTGCATCTTTTTATTACTTTTGTGTCAAATATACTACAGTTAAGTCCTTGCCACATCAAATGACATGGAAATCTAACTTTTACAACTCTGCTTCTCACAAACATGCTTGTTAATGTCCCTTTTACAAACCCAGAAAAGCTGCACTACATAGTAGTCACTATCGACTGCTATTACACGGAATCTTAAGTGCCTATGTTAGTGATTCATAATTTTTTTTTTTTTTGAAATTTTGCTACTCTGAAGTGCATGACTTTTAGCTTTTTTCCTCCACGTTATTCTTTAAACAATGCAGTAGCTATTTTTAAAACGTTATCACCACCGTTGGGATTTTTTCCTTCAAAAAATTAATACTGTAGGAAAACTGCTTTACTGCTAGTTTATATACTAGCCATATTCCCTAGCTGATAAAAAAGCCTCCTCCTAAATCCTGTTTTTATTTTTCCAAATGCTAATCATTACTAGATACCAAATTTTTAAAGAAAAAAAAATAATTATAATGAAAGCTAACAAATTTTATGGAACCTGCCTCTGTTGTTAATCTCAGTTAGGAGAAAGAGGAGAGAAAAATTAAAATCAAGCAGTCTAATGAGAGATGTAAGTAGTAAAATCCTGAGGTAAGGTCAACAGACATGATAACTAAAGCCTGCTGAGAATTTGATCCACAGTGAGTAAATCATCATGTAGCTTCTTACAAAAGTTTAAAATGGGGGGGGGGGGAGCAGAGAAAACAAACACAAAAAACATGAGCAGCTGCGTGAATCCCTAAGACACCCAAGTCAGTAGTAGTGTGCTCCATTTCTTTTTCTTTCTGTAACTGAGTCAGTGTAGGCACCAATAAATGAAAATTGAGAGACACAGCTACAGAAAGAAAAAGAAAAGGAGCACACTGTAAAAACCACACCAATTTTAAATCTAAAAATCACAGGAAAAGTCTTTTTTAGAGATTTTTCTCCTTCAATAAGAGTACCATATAGGCTGTAAGCGATCCAATACTCCCAAGGTTAATTTTCAATTTTCACAGTGAAAGGTTACTATTACATTCTGACCTGTAAATTGCATCTTTCTACTAATACCCTATCATCTCATTTGTGTCCTTTTGCAAGCTAGGACTTAAGTGTTCTATATTTGGTGACTCACATCTGTTTATTATTTCGTTTATGCTTGGCTTCACCGAACATTTGAATTAGCATTTTGTAGCAGAGTCATTTTAGATTCTTATACCTGGTCTATAATTTTTTCTCTTTCAAATTGATCAGGGCAAACACCATAGCAAAAGTGGTCAATAAGGCTCAAGAGTCAAACGGATGCCTAAAAGGCAACTGAGCAAATTTGAGAGCAACACATTAAGTTAACTTTGGCTCCTGTCATTCAGAACGTGTCAGAGAAGCTAGACCCTCACAGCATCCAGAACATAGCCAAGTCTTAGCACTAAATATCTGAAGTTTTTAGAATACTACATACTTAAAAATTTGTATACATACATACTGAATGGCTGTATGAGGTTCAGAAAAAGTGTTCAGAAAAACTCTTTTCGTGAGGTTTCCCCTCTCAAGTATATCCGGCTCTCTTCAATACTTTTTGATACTTTACAATAAAACTGTCTTGCAATCTAGTGTGCGAACACCAAGAACCCCTAAGAATGCCAGGTAAACACAGCAGCTGGAGCTTCCCCAGCACTTGACATATTTGATGGAATAATATAAAGCAACTAAAGAATAGGCACACAGGAAAAACTTAGCTGGAGATGCTACCATTTTGCTTTAAAATAATCCATTCAATTATACTATTTACTTTCTGATAACCATTGATTTCTTAACATGCATAGATTAAAATGGGTTAATTTTCCCTGAATCCAGGTTAGGTACTTATTTGAATACCTTGTGGATCTCATCTGCCTCATCACCCAAATTTCTGTCCTATGGAAATCTGTTTCCTGGAGGCAGAAGTATGTTGGCAGACATAGGTTCTCCTGGTACGGAGACTGAAGCATGCACCTCAGCCCGTAACTGTGCAGTCCTCCTGGGACTGGTAACACAGAGTTAGAGAGAGCTGTCTGGCTTATATCTTGTTATTTAGCTCCTTCATTAGTAGCCATCCAAAGGATAAAATCAGTTACCTACCTTGACATGACAAGCTGAAAATGATTTTTGCACATTATAAATGAAGACAGCAGATATTTGCCATGAGCTAATGAAATGGCTATCCAACAGATCTGACAAAAAGTTATAGAAACACACCTCGTTCAGTGTTTTCTACCCCAAATCCTTCAGATCTTTCTATTTTATCACATGCTGGCTGTCGAGCACTGCTTGTCTCCATCAAAACTCTTTCTCCACAAGCAGCTTCCAGCTCCTCAGAGCTGCCATATTTCATGGCCCAAAATATTAAACTAATTACTACAGCAGATATTTCCGAAGTTAAACGCAGGGACTTCACAAGGAAACTCTTCCAACTAGTGGGCAAAGAACCAACTGTGCAACCAAGAGATCCACATCCTAAATCGACTGTTTAATTTAACAGTAATACCAGCTCAGTAGCTTCTTTTGAGTGTGACTGTGCGCCAGTTCTGGAAGAAGCAAATCTGCTTTGAGCAAGGCATGAAGAGGGGAAACTTCAGAAGCACTGTTGTTACTGACCGTGGCAACTGTGCACACTATTGCAACAGTTTGGGGACATAACCAACCTATCTGTTTAGAAATGCTTCACTTACTGAATTAAAACAAAAAAAAATGCAGTATATAAATAATGCTGGCAGTTTCTAGAAAGTTCTATAAACTACACACAAGGGTGTTAAGTGACAATGATGTAGTTACCTCTTTCATCAGTCACAAAACCTAAGCACCTATTAAAGGCAAGAAAACATGTAGTTAAGGACTTCATAAATCCTACATTGAGCACAGAACAGAAGTCATTATTCTTGTCAAGGATTAAGAACTGCATATTTAATTAGAACACTAGACTGACTTCAACCTAAAATAAATACTAACCAAAAATTTTAAAACAAAAAATTAAAAAAAATGTGTAAATTGACAAGCCACAAAAATCTCAGTATATTTCATTTTATAAGAAAACAATAACATCCTAAATGATCAATGTGGCCAACATTTCTTTGTTGTTTTTTGTTTTAAAGGAAATAATCTTCTACACAAAATTCTATTAGTCTGTTTTTCCCATTTAATAACACCAATTAAAATAATTCCATTTTGTGACAGATAACAAGTTAAAACATCTAAACATACAAATGTACAGTCAGAATTACAGCTCACGTTCAAGATTGTCCAATGGATTGTAAAGGAACAGCCATATCTTTATCTGCTTTCCAATTTGAGGATGGAGGAGTTAAGTACCTACCTGCCCTACCAAACAACGTGAGTTTGCTTCTCTCCGGAGCAGTGTTATACGGCTTCAGACTATTCCATCAATATCTACAGGGTCTGTCCCTTATTCAGCCCATCTCCATGTTCTCTTGACCTTTGCCTGTGAGGGTGAATGAGGTACTCAAGGAAGGGCACTTTTGCTACCTCTCAGGTGAGCATCTTCCCTGGCTTCCTCTGGACTAATATGAAATATCACTTATCACCCAGGTATCTTACCGCTTTTCAGTTTCGGGAATTGCAACTCTGAGCCCTTCTGCTTTGTGGAAAATGTAACTGCCTCTAGTTTCTTGTCATCTAGGGAGCCTGATGGCATGAAGTAGTCAGGCTGATGAAAAACTGATATGGTCACTTGAAAAATCAAACTTCCCTGCCTTTGGGCACACAGTCATAAATTCAGAGAGTGAGGTATTTGAAGCACTGCTGAATTCTGAAGACCTTCAGAATTACTGGATCAACCCTGTAGGGCTGTTGCTGCTTGGCATAAGACCAAAAAAATAGCCTAAGGCTGCTCTCACTTGCTTTTACATACATCAGTCAGGGTCAGAATATACAAATCATCATATACGCCCTCTTGTTACTGCTATCTTTGAATTCTGTGCTATTTGGAGCTTAGCTGGTCTTAGGAACCTATCCATTAATTTTGAGTTTTATAATAAACCATATGCATAGAGAGTAGAAGTTTAAAAATCCAAAAATCTTAGCTTCGGTAAGTAGAGACAGAACCTGAACATCCTTTTATCAGGCAAGAAAGGACGGCAACATGTTCCTATGAAACAATATTCAACCCTCTCTTCAGATTGAAATTGTCAGAGCCCTGAGCGCACTCCCTCCCTCCTAGCAGAGCTGCGCACAAGGCCAGCTCACTGGTAAGAGCTGTTATGAAAAAAGCACTAAGAGAGGCTTCTGTGGAGGCTCCCCGCTCCTTTCCTTGTTCCTGTCAGAGCTACACTGCAGCCATGCCCATACCCAGCCAGGTACTCTGCCAAGCCAGGCCATGAAGGGTGGACCTGACTTCACAGCTGCCCTTGGACTGCCCTCACTCTTACGGACTTGCCTGGTGATCACTGGACTGCAGCTGCTGCTGGTTACTGTCTCCGGACTTGATCCCGATTCATTGACTCAACTTCCCAGCTTGGTCTCAGACCTATCCTCATCACCACAGACCTCTATGTCAATCTAGCCTCCTGGCTGCCCCTGGTGACCATCACTGAACCTGCTCTGCACGCCTCACTTGGATAAGGCGGGACTGCAGCCTAGGCAGGGAGGTTGCTGCCTCTGCTAGCCTTGCTGGACGCCTAGCTTCTGGCTCCCCTTCCCTTGCAGGCCACCCCTGCCCTTGCTGCTCCCTGGCAGAAACATGTAACAGCAGTGTCTTTATAACATGTTGCCCGAAACAGTGTACAATGAATTAAATGTTACTTTCAAGATGCAATAGTCTCTTTTAAAGTACAGTCAGCTTTAAGAACAAAAAACAAAAATCAGCTTAAATAAAAAAGGGCCTCTCCTTGTAGCTGGTGCTAGCAGTTTTTTTCTACCCCATCCAGCAGTTCGGAGTCCCCTCAGCTGTGCTCACAGCTACTACTCACCACTGAGACAGTGTAGGTGAAAAATAACGTGCAAAAAATAAAGGCTTTGAAACTTTTGGCATATACGAGGGAGTTATTTGTGGGGGATTCTGAAAGACTAGGGATGGAAATTTCTTAACCTACCTTTACTTCTTTAAAGAATTCTCATATAACCAACCTTCAATTTTCTCAAGGTAAATTAAGAGCATCTTCAGTTCAGACAACAGGATCTGCTTTCAAAATCAGGTTGCCATGTAATAGACGGAGGGGATGCACAGGGTACGTGTGGTATTTTAAACTTAAGACTATTGGTTTGGAAACAGGGAAGAAGTGGAGAGATTCTCCCCCCTCCTCCAACCTGAGTGATCCCAACTGTTTCTTTTAGGATTGTTCAACAATTCACATTTCCAATCAGCGTTGGCTTTTTTTTTTTTCTTTTTCTTTTTTTAAATGAACGATGATTTGGTAACTAACACTTGCAGTCTACCGTTTTTCACCAAGAACCTTCTTAACTAAAATAAAATGAAATTATTAACTTAAAAATACAGCTTGATCATGTGAAAAACTGCCAGTCAATATTCAAGACAAGCTATGGAGTAGTTATTCTTTGTGGGTCTCGAGGTCATGAAAGTGATGGTTTTATGCTACTGAGTGATTTGCTTTTCACAATACATTGACAAAACAACACAATTAGTCTTGCTTCAATAAGCACACACAATAAAATGAATTAAACAATACAACATGTCTCATACATTACAGCTTCACTTTTGTAAACACAAAAGCTGCTTCACTAAGGGCATATCATTTCCCTGTCTGTTTTTAAATGATTGGCTTTATATCCTTGTAATTAATTTTAGCAATTCTGTTGTCTTTGGACAGAAACGTTGGAATTAAATAACTGACCACACTTTAAGGTAGTATTTAAATATTCAAATATCCAGAATTAGAATACTTGAGAAAATAACAGTGCAGGAAAAAGCATAACCAATAAATAGCTGGTTTATGAGTAAGTAGTCATTAAAAAATCGTGACTGATCTATCTTTTCTGACCGAAGGGGAGCAAAGGTCTTCAAAGGCTTCTGTTCGTACCATACCCTCGAATTGCTTGGGTCTGTGACCTCTGAACTTTATTGCTTTACCTACTTAGTTTATACGCTTTTATGATTGTTCATTACATTAGGTTAGCTGGCTTTCTACAAATGAGATGAACACACACCTATGATGGCTAAGGGGCCTTCCCGCCCCCCCACCTTGAGTTCTCAGTGAATGTTTATTGGTTGCTATGCTATAGCTGTAGAGGACAAGTGACAGACAAATGAAACTTTCCACTCTTTCAAGAGAAAATGAAATATTGATCACTTATCATAAGAAACAAAGAGCCTGGCATAAGTAGGGCTCACATTATGAATACAAAATCAGTTACGTATCGCAGGTTACTCTAACAATAGATAAATTCATCTTTTATGATGAATATACCTACTTCTAAATGTGCATCCTCTGTTAAGGTTATATTTTATCCATATATGGATGTGCATACACATACATACACACATACACATGAAGAATTTCAAATGAACTCCTCTACCCATTTCATTAACCATATCTCATGTGTTTGTCATTACATTATTAAAACATTTCCCGTGTTCTCCAATATGGAAGAAGAGTTTATACTTAAACTTTTTTTTTTTGGCTCTTTATCTGTTATGGTGGCAATATGCAACATTATATGACGCAAAAGACAACTAAGCAAATAACATCTTCTTTGAAGAGACTGCAATCAAGCCAGATCCATAAACAAAATCTAAGAGAATAGAGTTGTAATGTTGAGAAAGTAAAATGCATAAAACTGGTTAAGTCTATTAAATGATAATGTTGCTTATTAACCAAATATGTTGTGATAGGTCAGTGCTGAGGTTAAACAGAAAACATCAATTGAACCATTTCCCTAAATAAAGCTCCAGGGTGCAATATTCAAAGCGCTTTATTCAATAAAAAATGCTTTTAAAATGGTACTTTGGTGATTGGGAAACATTGGCATCATCCGTCAATCTAACTGCAGGAAAGTTCAATAAGCTAAATAATGAACCATTTACATTATTTTCCTTAGGCTCCAGTGATTTGCAAACATTGCATCGATAGAACTCTTTAAAAAATTATGATAAAGACCTGCTAGTCTTTCACTGTCAGACTTTTTGCTATCATGTTGCAATTTTTATGCTATTTAGATGTTTTTGTAGCTTCTTTTTATAAGACTACTTAGTATCAATTTCTCATTATATTAAAACATACTTGTTTAATATGATAATTTTGGTAGCTTTTCAAACATTAACTCTGAGAATTAAAAAGGAAAGTTAATGCTGTCTCTCCTAAAACGTGTGGCAAGTGTTTCAATTCTTTATAGTGTATGTAGTGTGAGTGCGCAGGTTTACATGATTAAAAACTCATTACTAAAGGGATACCTGTGCATTGTCATTTGAAGCAATTTAACAGTTTCTTTGTTGCCGATTTCCTCTTTCACTTCCCTTTCCACCCAGAGTCCCAGATCTGTCGAATTCACACTTTATCAACTTTTCTTTCCTTTTTCCAAGGTCAAATTACCTGTTGTCCTCCCATGGCACCACTCATATAATCCTCAAGTCTTACAGCAGTTTCCTTTAACAAATACGGGTGGAGAATTGCTCTTTATGGTAATATTTTCATGTTCCAAACAACTCAATGAATATACAAAAGCATACAGGAATAGAGGAGCAAATGTGAGGAAAAATTCACAATCTCTCTCAATCGCATGTGTCTCTGCCTCATTTAGAAATACCTTTGGCTCTTACTCCTTAACTGTCCTCATATGTCATACATAAAGACTGCATAAGCAAGCACCTAAGTTATGTTTAGTAATACCTTGTAGCCTCATTAAACTAACACATGCAGTAAGTATGAATATATGTACATAAAATGTACACAGAAATATGTACACATATGCATTAATATGAATATAAGTCAATAAACATTACACAATTACAATAACAAATTATGTTTACTCTATATCACTGGCATACACACACACACTCTTTCAGCATTCTCAATTCAAAATACAGACCACGTGCATTACGTAATACATACAAGTATTACAGACTATTTTTTAACCAAAGAATGAATACTGTCTATAATCCTACCTAGAACACCCATCTATTAAAAAAAAAAAAACCACTCTAACTGCCACTTTTTTATATTCTACAATCCCCTGACACTACCTACTGTGTTTATAGCATTTGAAATGCACGTAATGCCTGCTAGTTTGGTACTACCTGAAGACAAATTTCAACTCACTTTTTGCATTCCTAAAAGTACTTTTTAGGGACTTGTTACTTTTAATAATTACAGCTTGCAGTTTGAATTGCTAAAGTTCTATCAATGTTACATATGGTGACATATTAAATACGTAAACCTAACCTATACCAAGAATAACAGCCAAGCTGGAACAAGATAAGGGTTATGGAGGAAGTACTATCTTGTGGTAGATCAATTGGTTGAAAAAAATATACAGGCTTCCAGATACATACTTCCTTCTTCACACATTACAAAAAAAGCATATTTTGACTATGACCATGGCTGCATCACCACCAGAATATCCAACCTTCACACTGCTGGATCTTCAAGACAAAGACCCTTCCCCCTCCACCATCCCGTTCGCTTTCAGAGGCAAACTGAGGCACTCTAAGCGCTCTACTTTGCGTACATGCACGTTTTTGCAAGATGAGTGAGCTATAATTATTTTTTATGCTTACTTTGCAGTATCTTGAAATATGAGCTTTGTGCCTCTCTCCTAATATCTCTTTAGACTGAATTTTAGGCCCTAAAAAAGGACTACTCACAACAGTAAGTCAGAAGTGCTGAAAGCAGTGGGATGTGTTTAAAATTCGGATTTCAATGGAAGTCACATACATAATCAGAGCTAAGTATTTTACTGAAATGGGGTTTTAAATTTATGCTACAGTTTATACAGTTTTGATTAAACCCTGAAGATTATGAAGTTGCCTAGAGTTTGAAGCTGAAAAGCTTTTCTACAGAGTATACGAGGCTCGTTTTTTTTCCTGTTAAGAAATCTATACGTTCAACTAATCGGTAGCGTCACTAGCTAACACACTTGGTTATCCATCTTTCAAAGCAGAGTTTCATACGCTCTTTTGAACGTACACGCTACAACTTATACATGGATTAATGTTGCAAGAATATACCTAATAACTTTAATTGCAATACTCAAAATATCTAATACACGGTATTGATCCCAAAGCACTGACTTCACAAACCTCTTAGCCAAATAATTGAAACCACTTTTATGTAGGCCATAAAGAATATCAGATCTTTCCAACAGCTGGGGTGGGGGTGGGGGGTGGGGGGAGGAGAGGAATTGCAAGCTTAAAGAAATCCCACTACAAAACATTCGTCCTTCACAGTTCTGTTCTTTTGAACTTAGTTTAGTCCATTCTTCCTGAGATGTTTAAAAACAAAACAAGATAAAAAACAAAACAAAAAAACCCCTCTTGCTTACTAACCTCATCAGGGCTGGAAGCCTGGTAAGTTCTATTTTCATCGCTGAAATCTTGATCCACTTCTGCATATTCTGTTTCTCCAGACACACCCGCACGAGATTCGTACACTGGGGTCACATTGTGGCACAATGCAATAGCCTTCACAGCTTCATGTATTCGACTACTGACACTCTTGCGGACTTTAGGCGCAGAAGACTGAAGTCTCCTAGATGGTGTTGAACTCGTGCTGTTTCCACTGTTCTGAGAGTGCATCTTAAAGACCCAACACGATGAATAGTGAAAATAAAGTTCAATAAAGGAAATGACATGAGTAGTAACATATATCCCATTGTTCCCTTTACAAGGGTTGATCGACCCTAAAGACAGTAGACCATTTATTTTACATAACCTACTGTTAACTCATTTGGTTTATGATCTATAAGAACTTTATACTTTTCTGTTTAACAGACACGTAACTGTGGGTTACTCATCTTACATCTGTACTCAGTTTTCAATAATAAAGACCCTCAAAAAGCAGACAACAAAAATGTGAAATTAAAAAAAATGCAGTAAGGGGTGAACTGGCTGGCTGGACTCTGCAGAAAACCCTGCTACCCCACGTCAGAATTTACCTTTTTCCACAATTCCTCACATAATTCTTTAATTCCCTCTAAATTTTATGAATTATTTAAAAAAAATTACTTAAGGCTGCAATCAGAATGAGTTCAGAAACACCAAAATAAGATTGCAAGAGTATTTGTTTATTTTTTCCTCCTCCTTTCTACTTGTCACCCGTGTACATTTAGAGGTTGGAAACACCCAAGCTCAATGAACTGAAAAACCCTTCTTTAAATCTTAACCCAAATCTTTATTTTTGTTTTTTAAAGACCACCACATTTACACATAACAAAAGAACAAAAGCCAATCTTGTTAAGTATGAAAATTAGGAAGGATTAAAATACAAATATTGCTGATCTAATTTATAACCTACATAACTTCTACATTATTTGTGAACAAACGCAGTTTGTGTAACAGTTGCTTTTGCTGCAGGCTGAAATTTGTCCTTGGCACAATGCAATAATCTAATCTAATAATCTTGCTAAATAATAGCTGAATACATATTTCAAGATCATGTTACTGTTGCATAACCGCTACACTAGCACTACTTAAAATGTTACCCCCCAGAAACGCTCAAGTGCATATGACCGCATTTTTCTTTTAAAAGTACTATATGCTTATGATCAGTTGGAAATAACTGGCTTTTTATTTATTTTTGTTAGGTCAGGGTATGAAATAATGTCAACAGTACTACCAAAGACTGCTCACTTCTGGGTAACTCAGAAATCCTCTTCACAAACCATGCTGGTTTTTTCCCCCCTCCTGACTGCAATCTGCTGAACCGTGAACATTCTGCCCATCAAATTACAGTGTTGTCTAATAAAGGGTTTAACTTTCTGCTCATCTGGCAATGCTTTTCAGCTACTGCTTTAAACCTCTGCATTTGCATTCTGCTAACACTGATGCCATTACAGCCGCAAATAAATTAAGCTGATTTACTCCTTCTGAATTATGTTATGTTTATTGATGCTTGTATAATTTAATTTCACACAAATTCCATTAAAGATTATGCCCTCTATCACAAAATGCTTCCAGTGGGGAAATATAATCAAGTTATAATAGATTTGTGTGTTACATTAAGATGACAATAGTCTAGTAGGTCCACTGTAATAATAAAACAGAACACAAACAAGGGATAAAATCAATGTCACACAAGAACCACTGCCTAACTAACTGGCAGCTTCTATTATCATAGATTAAATAAAAACCTCACCACACTTTTCAGACTGAAACAATTGTTTAATAGTTGCTTGTTTTGTTAAAGAGACTCCTTCATTTTTCTGTTTTAAATACTTGCTAGCAACACACACATAATTAAAGCGTTATTTAAACATTAAGTAGTGTTATACATGGCTGAAAGAAGGAAAGTCCCCAAAAGTTCTTTTCGTTATCTATGTTAGTTAAAAGCAAACCTAGATTTGGGAAATTTCAGTGCCAAACAGGTTAGTTATTGAAAACCTAGTAACCATAGGTATCACTCATAACTTACAATGAGCTAGCAAAACCTTTAAGCAAACAAAAATTCTAGGAGTCATGCAATTTTTTTCAGACACAGTATTTAACCTAAAAATATGAAAGCAGTATTAATGAATATTCCTTCTCTAGGAGAAGACTTGGTGTTCAGTCTTCAAACTCAGTCAGTCCTAGACATCTCTGCTGAAGACTGTCAGCTATTATTACTTATTGCTATAGTTGTTACTGGTAATACCCAAACAATCCATTACAACAAAAAAACTATGGTTGAGCGATTTTAATAAACACTGTCAGGTAGCAATTACTTTCAGCAACCCATCCTGAACTTAATCTGGACTGTTGATCTTTAGGTAAAAGAGCTCCGTATCTCATTTCTAAGGCATATCGTTGCAATTCAGCTACTATTCATGGTCATACCTACTAAGAGTTAAGCTGAAATACTTTTATCCAAGAAAAAGGAATTCAAGAAGTGGGTTTGTTGATCTGGTTAGATGGGGAAGTAACACAGAAATTTAAGTTGCAGACAAAAACTTTCTAATACATGTTGTTTATTCACTGCTTTCGCTCCTGCCTCTCTTCCCAGAAGCTATCTAGTATTATCTCAGTTCAGCATAGTTCAAAAAGCCCCAAGTTTTTTAGCAAATGAGAAGGAAGCCAGCCACAGTTCAAAACACTGCAATTAAAGATTTTTACCAATCACTGATCTTACAACCCTTTTACAACAAAAGAAAATGAGGACATAGATTATCAGGAGGTCAGTCTATGAAATTAATTGGGTCAGCTGATCATGTTTGTGCATCTAAGTTAACCATGGGAACCAACTCTCTATAAAACCCTTATATCACACTGTACACAAGATAAAAAATAATCAAACTGTAACTTTTTTCCTTATCAAAATTTTTTTTTTGTTTAAAAAAAAAAAGTCACTTTCTTAATCTCTATTTAATTGGCATCCATGGCGCTATGGACATGCACAAAAAACCTCACAGTAACAACCACCACCATCATCACACCCAAAAATGAAATAATATCAGTCTTACCAAAAAAAAAAAAATCACTCTTCCTGATCCCAGAATGCAACCAGGCGCTTAGAAAGCTTTACAGAAGGTACTGAAATACTTTACATATATGGGAGACGTTGAACTCTATCTTCCTCCTCCATTCCACAGACATATAAGGGAGCTGCAACTCTTATACATTTCCCCAGCCCAAATTCTCTCACACACCACAGGAGCACCAAACAATTTGTTCTTAGGCAATACTGTTTTTTGTGTCTTTCCCCAGTTTTATGCTGTTTGGAATCATTTAAGTTTTTTTTAAACCTGTCATTCTTTTAGGTATACTAATTTTATTTTGACGAGTAATTTTTTTACTTTCTGGTTATGCCAATTAACATAGTTTTTCAATGACTATTCTTGACGAATATCTTTAAATGTGCAATCACTATTTGTCTTATTCCGGACACTTACTTGTAATTTGCCGTTTCTATAACGTATAGCTTACTTTTAGATGATTTGGCAGAAGAAACACTGCACTGCACAGACAAGTTAAAACAGATCCCTGCAAGTGGAGAATAAAAGCAAACTCCTCAAAGAGGGTATGACAGGGAATTTTAGAATCAGGAGAAAACTATATACTGCCTCACATTTTTGAGTGATTACACTGCTGATCTAAACTATCCCTTTCATCATACCTCTTCAGAGTTTCCTACAAGCAGAGGAGCTTTCATGGCATCTCCAATTTCAAGACATAATCAACAACAACGGCTCAGTGCTGTAAAAAAAATCTCAACGTTAAAGGTAAATAATTTATAAAATGAGATACCTGTGAATAAGAGTTTATAATATGACTCTGAATTTCATCCATTGTGTCTGTTCCATAGGACACAGTACCTAGGTGGAGGCGCTTAAATATCATCTCATTCTGTGTAAGTGTTCCTGTAATAAAAAAGAAGTGCATCACAAACAGCAAAAAAAAAAAAAAAAAAAAAAAAAGCGGCCACAAAAAATCACTCTTTTGAAGAAAAGGAATGAATCATGAGTTAGCATCAGTTTAGCTAATTAAAGGAACATTTGTTCAGAAAGATCAGGGTTAGTCATACTGGAAGAAATCACTAGTTCCACCTTCAAGCTGATTTCACCAACACAACTAAATATATAAGCCAGAAAAAAAAAAGAGGAAAAACATTTCCCTTAGTATAAGAGAAAAACAAAACACAGTATATGCCTGGAATTGACTCTTAAACGTCAATGCAAGAGTTTGCACCACATACCAAAAAGCTAAAGGAAAAAAAAATATATATATTCATATAGACATCCAGCACTTCACACATGAAGACGGACATTCTGACAAACAGGCATGTTCAGTGTTACCTAGAATAAGTCATTAAGAATTGACATCACTTCCAAATTTGACAGATTTAGCCACCAACCGGAATAAGGCAGAATGAACAAAAGCAGTGTTTTCAGAGCTCACTTCACATCTGTAAGAAACTACAGGGTGTCAGTCACAGATTGACATTTTGTGTCCAGCACTGCCAACCTGTCACATCCTTAGTTTTGGAAAAGCTGTAATTCAGGGGTGGGTGGCTCAGGGTCCCATGACAAGGCGTATCAGGCAAGAGAGGTCATGGCCAGCCAGGTTCCTATAGTAAGCTCACAGAAGACTATTTTGATAACTGCCCTTCCTAAAGCTTTTTTTTTTTTTTTTTTAAATGGCTAACTAAAGTGAAATTACTTTAATGTGAAGATATTCCTGCACTTTACTGCACGCTTTTGGGACACTAAACAGAGTTAAAATGTAACAGCATTTTAATGATAAAAAATGAATGCAACACAATACTAAAAGCAATATTATTGACGCTTCTACAGTATTTTTAATATTAAGAGCAGGACTATTATTTACAAATAAAAAATTGCTCAAAAATATTTCATACTAAATTCTGTTTCTTTCTAGATTATTTTTTATAACATGTCTTTGATCAGTATGACAATAAGACACAGCAAATCACAGGAAGAGAGAAAATTAAAAGCATGAAATAGAGTATAATTGCTGTTTAAAAGACAGTTTACTGTTTAGACAGTTAGCATCCAGTTTAGGCATGTAACAGGGTTAGTATCATCAGTGAGAGAGCTTCAAAGATACAGTAAGGCTGTCACAGTCTTATGCCTTTCTCAGTCACACCTGATCTGCCTACCACTCCTGCTGCCTGGTAATATCTGTACCATGACACTTCATCTCAGCTATTTTAACATCACACTGGAGCATCAGACCCTGTCTTAATGTATTACTATGCCAGCACTAGATGACCATTTCAAATACATTTCTCCTTTCCTCTTTAACGTTAATAACTGACAATTCCCATTCTCTTTTCCTTCCATGTTCAGGTTTCATACTACAGTCATATCATTTGAATTGAGAAAAATATCTGAAATAGGATCTACGTGAAATGCATAATTTCTTCACAAAATAAGCATAACATTATGAAAGGTTTATGTGAGAAGCAGAATATACCACAAATTGGAAAACAGTTCACAAAGTTCATTATCTCTAGAATTAACAAATCAGAAATTTTTGGTAACTTCTAGCCAAGAATAAGAAAATAATTTGGTTTTGCAGTAAACATGAGAAATTATTTTTTGCTTCTAGAAACTGCATTTTTATTGAGATCTTTTATTAAATTTGTTAATTAAATTTCTGAATTTAATTAGCCTGTTATAGACTAGAAAAATCCTATTTCCCGTTTGCACATGAGAAACATGAAGGATTCCACCAGCAAACATGCAGGACTAAAACATCCACTTCTGAAAAAAGGTATAGCTTCATGCAATGATGCTCACTACAGGAAATTTCCAAGCAATTTTGTATTATCTTTCCGACTTTTCAGGCATGCTAGTATCTTCTCGCTGCTTTGCCATGCTTCTGAATTAAAATAAGTATACCTTATGAGCTGTGAAACTAAACACTACTCAAAACAGGGGACAGCAGGCAGCCGTGAAATCCACTTCCCATGTATATAATTAATGCTTGGGAAAATGGAGCAGGAAGCTAAAGAGGCCGTAGGATTATGATATGGAAAGATTATTTCTTCTGATACTATTAAATCAGTCCTACTCCATATCATGGTTGGTGAGGGAAAAGCAGACACAGAAGCTGTTTCCCCTTCTCAGCAAGCAGAGAATAAAAGCTTCTGAGCAGAAAAGTATGGATTCTCCTATCTTGCAACAATCAGGAGTCAGGGAAGGAGGGCTAGGAAGAAAGGCCAAGGAAAAATGCTCAATTCATAAAGAAATGGACTTAAGCATTCCAGCACTGCTGATTCAGTAATTGCAGCTTTTGTATTATGTATAGGACCAACATCCTTCCTCCTTGGCCTCAGTAATAGGAAATATCTATGGCATAGAAAAGTAAGTTGCAAATATAACTGGACTTGCTATTCATAATCCAGAAATATAAGAATAAAAATACAAAGAAACAACAACTACAGCTTGCTCATGTTTGTCGAGACTACTTTTAGACTTTCAACAACAGTTATAATAAAATTAAAGTGCTGACAGACAAACATGGGTAGATATACTTATGAAAGTATTCCCAACAATTTCTGCAAAAAATAAAACAAAATACACCCTTTCTGGTTATCCAGATGGAACTTAATTCACACACATGACAGGACTTAAGAATTTATTTCTAAATTCTCCTAATAAATGACAAAATGGGACAAAAGTATTCCCAACAATTTTGCCCAAACATTTCACGATGCCAATCAGTTATATTATCTCTTTAGCAGCAGTTCTGTCTCAAATCTTAGCCTTCCAGAAGAAGGCTAATACACCTTGACAACACAATAGATCTTTTACTTTACCTCCCAAAATGCAAGCACTTCACATGCTTCTACATGTTGCATTTCCAACAGTCTACTTTAGGAATAAAAAATAACCTAAAACTGAGCCTTCTTTCTAGTCTGTTCAAGGTGATGAGTAACAAACAACAGTGAAAGAGCTTTCTATTTTTTATAATACTCTTTAAAACTTATTTATCAATTCCACACTTTAAAATATTGCTAATATGAAGAGTTATTAGATACAAACTATAACTTTATTTAAAAAAAAAAAAAAAAAAAGCTTCCAGAACTCATGCTAGTCAGTACGTGATCCACTACTAATAAGCATTCTTAAACTTTGCTCTGGAATGCCGTTACCACACAAGGAAAACGTTCCAACAAAAAGTTGGTATACAGCTACTGAAGAAAAATTTAGTATGTTCTTTAATGAATCTCAGAGCTTTTTTTTTTTTTTTTTTTTTGACTACAATTGTATCATTAAACACAGGGTAAAGCAGGCAAAGAGGAAATTAATTTCTAAGGAAAAAGTCCTGAAGGCATCATTCCCTGGGTGGCAACAGATGTGATTCACAACAGAGCAGTAGAGGTTTTTTTGTTTGTTTTTGAGAAGCAGATGCAGATCTCTCTGATCATATATTACGAGACTGTAATTTGGACTAATACCCACAATCTAAAAAGGCCAAACTAAAGAAAGCAAAAAAAAATACGTACTACAGAAAAATTAATAGCTTTGTCAGAAGTTGTAAGGGTGAATAACCTTTCCTACAATACAAACACTTTGCTTAAAGATATTGCTTAGATAGAAAGTCAGTGTAAATTTGAACAGTTCTATGGAAAGTTTAATGGAGAACTGGCCTAACATTCTTAATAATGAAGCTGCTGGCAACAATCTAGAGACAAAAACTCTTTTTATGAAAACTGGAAAAAATATATCCTGGTATAAAATGCAAAAGAAAAATGAAAAACAAACTCACTCACTCACTCATGGAAAGTATATACACAGAATGCCTCTGTCTGCTCATTTGCTCCATTTGTGAAACCTCAAAGCAAACCAAAACACCCCAGTATAACCTATAACCCATCAAGAATGAGGTCAAAGTCAAAGAGAGCAGGTGGCCACTGAAAGTTCAGCATATTCTTTCCTGGTTGAAAGTAATAGCCCATGTCGTTATTACAGTTACAAATAGCAGTAGCTATTTCCTCTCCCGTTTTCTGCCTCCCAACAGTTAAGTGACCTAAGAATGGAAGCAATATCTAATAGCAACATGTACGTTCACCGGTTTTCTGTAGTTATTCAGTAGACAGAAGTCCAAGAAGTCGCAACATAAGAATTCCTTTGACAGATCTGATTTGAGTGTCCAAGGAGCATGTCTTGAAAGCTCTTAAAGCATCTCACCATCAAAACTTTCTAGTCCTACTTTACCCTGTTCGTGCTGCAACCTCAGTGGAACTAAAAACTGTGGAGGTAGAAGTAAGGGTGAGGGGATGAACGTGTAACCCTAATCCAGTGAAGGAAGGAGAGATTCTTCTGTCAGCATTTTGAGTTGCACTCTCTCTGCGGTAGCTTACGCTGGACAAATACAGACACAGCTGAAGCATGCCTTAAAAGATAAATTTTCAGAAACAATTACTGAAATTCACTGTTCTCACAGTACATTACATTAGGCACATTTAACGAAAAAGCTCATATACACCAACCTCTAACACAAGGCTTTCCCAGAAAATCAAGGATCCCCATGCTCTATGCATCTGTTCAACTACTATATCTGCAAAGTATCTCATTTGGTCCAAATACCCACTAAAATGTTAATTACAGAACTCAAATACAAGTGTATGCACTAGTAGATAACTATGCTTGGAAGACTGTATAAATTTGTTACAGCTGAATTCTCAGGCAGTCGTCGTGAATGGCAGAAAGCTTGCCATCCCACACCCTAAGCAACAAAAGTGTTCAATAAATATTGCCAAACATCTTTATTTTTCTTTCATGATTAGAATCTTCTTGTATGTTGGAGAGGATAAGATATCGTGCTCAGCTGCCCTTGGAAAACACTGGAAACAGCTCTCGCCACAACCACCATAACAGATGACTCCTTTCTGTCAAACTTATGTGTGAGTCAAGTCCAAACAACATGGCATTTTGGGTAATGGATGCTATAATTAAAATGTGAGTCCTAAAAAACCTGTTGTTTTAGTGGGTGTTTTTAGTAATGGCTTTGTTCTACATGAAGATAAAAACTCCCTAACAAAGGAATTAATGTATTGCTTTAATAGGCTGCACCCTGAGTTAAGTTTTAAAATTTATGAGTTCTCTGCAGCATTGTTCTTTAAACAATGGCATTGTCAAATGCAACCAGTGAGAAGATTAAAGTTCTCCCAGCAGATTAAGTACAAATTATCTGTCCTCCTGTTTCAGCATCATTTGTTCATTTATCACATAACGTCTAGTATTTCTGGTCAGTGTCAATATGCTCTGCATCCTTGCAGTTAACAGATGTCTTCTCTTGTCGAATGAATTACTTTATGTTTCACGCACTGGTGGCCGCAGATGTGTCACTATAGCAACATCATTAATTTCAGATCTTACCGGAAACATGCACTCCAATCAAACCTAATTATACCACATTGCTTTCTTGTCTCACAATAAGGAAACTATAATGCAATTATTGGGATACTTCATTTTCTATTCTACTGTGGCAAATGAGAGAGCCACTGTGATGGACGCTTCTTGTCAAAAAGCTTATTGATGAAGCACAAACCCAATTTACAATCATACAAAGGACTACCTTGCAATTATGTTAGTAATGCAATGCTCCTTAGACTCAACAACTAATTCTCAGTCATTTCCAGGGAAGCCTGGACCACAATATAAGATTTTTGCAGACTGTTCTCTGCATTCCCTTTCATTTTCAATATGGAGAAAAACTTAACTTGTTTACATTTAACTAGACCAGCCTTCAGTCCTGCTTTTTAATAGCTGCTGCTTGGATGGGCAGCTACAACAACAGCTGGGTCTTCCTTCTCCTCTGAACATTCAAGCCTTAAGTGGGCAGAAGGAAAGAATCAACTGGTTTATGTGGTTATAACTGAAAAGTCAAGAGAGTAAGTCCTGAAGTCAGCTCTTGTGAACAAGGTGTATTCATGCAATGGCAGTCTTGGATTACCTGCACAGAGATTCGGTACATTCCTTAACAGTATGTTTTGTGTTCATGATAAATCTGATAGTGAGACCAAATATATTCAGGAAAGGAAACTAAGCAGCTAGTAAATATACGCAGGTGAAATGCACATTCACTACATGTTTATCCTGAGTAATCTAAAATTTGCAGGACGTTTAACACTGTAATGAAATGGAACAGTGTTTCCCCACTGTGGCCTGAGGGACAGCAGCAGACTGTGAGGCCCCAGGCACCGTTCTGAAGCAGTTCAGGCCTGGTAGACTCAGGGCTTCCCTCCCCCCCCCAATTTACACCACCTTTCAGCAAACACTGGACAAAGTTCATAGGGTGACACTAGGGGTTGACTGCTACCTACTAGTGTCCCAAATATTTAGGAACTACCACCCTAGAAGAATACTGCTTTTACATTCATTTGCACCTCATTAACTTACAGATTCAGACCTGCCTCCAGACCTCAGCAGACATCAGTGTTCTGAAAGGCCTTTCAAGGCTGAATGCCAGCAATCTCCCTAACTACTTTTAAGCACGTTTTCTAGTAAAGCCCTTTAACATTGTCTGTTTAGCTCCATTTAAGTACGCATCCTGAAAGGACTGAACACAAGTGCTGCTTCTTAAAGATTACTAGGACTACTGTGATTGCAAGTGGCATGATATGGCTTGAACCAAGAAAAATCAACTCGAAGTAAAACATAGGGCTGTTTTACTTTGCATGTACAAGTCTATAAAACGTATCCCCTCAAAACTTTATCCATGTAACTCAGTATTTTTGCTTTAAAAAATGCCAGTGTCACTAAAATTGGTGTTACAAAAATAACCACATTAAATTTCAAAGAACAATAACTTTATTTTTAATAACTATGTATTAGGTTAAGTATATTGGTTGTTTTTCTAGAAGTAGGACTGAAGCTAAAATGCAGCAGCTTTTTTCTTTTCTAAACAGACTTCAATTTCTCAAACAAGGTAGTAGGTATATCGGCTGGCAGAAAAGTATACAGTACATTGATCCTTGTGCTAAAGATGTAAACTAGTAAGCAGACAGGGGAAAATATAACTCCTGCATAATACCGTATTGTACAGTTGGCTGAATGAACTGTTAGCATTTTAACACACTACCTCAGAATTTTCAGTACAATCTGTGACTGGAAGTAAGACACCTCAATATTGAACCACACCTCCAGTTTGGTATGCTAACCGGTTTCTCTATCAGAAAATCTTGAGTAGTTTATATTATTTTCACTTGCAACAAACTAGTGCTTTGGGTGAATGAACTCTATTGCATTATTTTGAAAATGTATTATTTTTGAACGTACCTCTCTTTTCCACACATATGCTGTAAATTACATATTTCAAGCTTAAGATGAGACAGCACTCTGAGTTACATAAATTATCATGATGAAGGGTGCAATTAAAATCACTAAGTGGTTTCAAATGGCATACAAATCATTCGTTAACTGAAATAAAACTTAAGAGAAGAATTGTTCATTTGCCTTAAAGAATTACCACACTGTAATCAGGAATACACTTTTCTACTTGCTAAGAAAGAAGGTGACAAGTTGTCTTCATCTCTTATGAAACAGAAGAGCAGCATTCAGAAGTGTATAAGGCTACATATAGAAAAAATATGAAAATGTGTTTTCTGTGACAATATATGAAATGCACATTTTGGTTCAAAATATGCACTAATGGAAAGTTCAGCATTGGAGGGACTGTTGATCTATGTCACATAAAGATTTAAACTGCGTATTATGCTTTCTGAACAATACAGGAGAGGCCAAAAACCTCTCAAAACTTTTAGTATTTTGAAGTACGTTTTATTTAAAAACACTAAAAAAACCCTTTACTTCCTTCAGCTATTTGAGAAATTATTTTCTCATTTCAAAAGTTAATTTAACTCAACTTCTTAGAAAATAGTATATATGCTTGAGCTGATTTATTCCATCTCAGAAAGAACTGAGAAAGGAGAAAATATACTGTATTTGCTGAAGTATTTAATTCGTATTAGTTATTTTGATATTTTCCCGAAATAAACTGCAAGATTCCTTTAATTTTTCTAAGACTTAGGAGTAGCGTGTGACTAAAGCATGCTTCTGTCATAATAGCAAACAGCAGCATAAATAGAGCTATTGTTTTTCTTCATACATTTATCCATCTTCCAATCCCTTCCGGAAAGGGTTGGACTTCCCAGTATACCAGGTCAAGTGTATACCAGGTCATAAGAGTTAGGAAGATAAAATCCTACAGCAGTTCTAGAACTGGTCTTTAGAAAAGAAATAGCAACTAATTTCATAGAGGTAACACAGGTCATTCTGGAGGTTAGTTTTAGGAAAAGACTTACTCTCTTGAAGAACTTGCTCTCTTAACTGCTACTGTTGCACAATATTTCAGTAGAAATGAGGTGCACAATAAAACAGCACCTTTAGTACTAATCCAGAATCTTTTCAGAGTTAGAGATGCATGTTAATTTATGGTACTCTTACCAACGCTACCAAATGGCCCGTTACTATAGCAGGAACGGTTCCACTGGAACAAATCAGATTACACATGAAAGTATTTGATAATAAGCACTTGCCTACCTAAGCCTATTGGCACTGATACAACAAAACCCTAAGGCATGTTCTTTAACTATTTTACTGAAAAATAAATCAAGATCAGTAATCTAATTCTACTCTTACATTAACATACTCATATATAGAATAAAATTTAATATAGAATAAAATTTAAAAGTTTTATAAAAGTCATCATATTTCAAAATTGTAACCTGATATACCTGTTTTATCCGTTAGTAAATAAACTAATCGTCCCAACTCTTCTGGTATGGTGCTAGTTCGAACAACTGTTCCAGGAATATTGTCATCTTTCATAATCATCCACCCATAGGCTGCCTTACCCATGTCCAAGTTCACACGTAAACTGCAAAGGAAATGTATACCATAATCAGTGTAAATATTAGGCAAAGTGAAAATTATAACCATAAAAATAAAACTCAAAGCTGTTTTTAGGATATCTGAAAAAAAAATCTTAAAGCTACACGTGACAAACTTTGGAAAAATCTTTGTATGTTATGTTTGTAGAAGGCATATTGTATTAGAATCTAAGGCTCTGCCCCAGACTTTCAGAAGTCATGTTTTTCACGTACTACAGCGTTGATATGTAACCCCACACCCTGATCTAAAGAAGCCTGCAGTAGAACGCCAAGCGTGAACAGTGACTGAGGAAGAGGCACATGTTCTTTTGTTGACTCTGTTCTAAAAGAAATACTGAAAAGATAGCTAGGAGAGCAACTCTGTAAACTATTTCTGGCTAAATTCCCCAGGGCACAGGACTCAGACCCCTAAGTTAAGTAACAGGTTTACAGTAAAATTACTGGTTTTTTTTAAAAACAAAAAACTGCCTGAAGGTATATCAAGGTCAAAATGATTGTAAAGTAATGGAACGTCAGAACTTTCTTAACAGTCTGAAAAAGGCTTCTTTACAGCATAACCAAAACAGCAGCCACAAACACTCTTCATCTATCCTCTTGCAACAACAGCAACAGATTATGAATTACACGAGGGAACACTGGAGGGAACCGTGATCCATAAATTGCAATATCCCATAAGGAAGAGATGCATTTAATTAGAATTGTGGGAAAATCTGAAGTTTCAACATACATTTAAAAACAATCAGTTCATTCCATACCCTACTCCTTCCTGAATTTGTATAGCAGGAGACAATGCGCGGCCCAGAATAAAAAGAAACAAGGCTTTTTTATACAAGATTCTTGCCCATCGAAAACAGTGTTTTGTTCTTTAATTAGCTCTTTGCTTTAAGTATGGAGCAGCAGGAAACCATCCGTTTACCTGGTCATATATCCCAGTTAGTTTTGCAAACTCGCACAATAACTTCTGCTGTCTTCAGTCACACAGAAATACATTTAAGAAATTAGGACAGCACAGCAGGGGGACTACCTGATTCTTTTTACTGAAAACTGCTATGGTGTAAAAAGGAGGAAAATACCAGAAATCACTTTCCTCATAGTGGTTAACTACAGTTTTATCTAATCATACTCAATCCAGAGCCAGCAATTAGCTACCAACATTTGTATTAAATACTCTCGGTAATACTGAGATATAAAGTAAGAACCAATGTAACACACTTTACTCTGAGATATGTCTGAGTCACCAGGAGGAAGGGCAAAAGATTTACCCCTCTTAGAGGCAAGGATCTGCCAGTTAGCACAAAGGATCATATCTAGCTCAAGAAAGGAAACAAGAGAACCTATTTTAATTCAGGAGAATGGCTAGATAATTGCTCTAGACTGAAGCAAGTAAAATGAATAAAGGATGAAATCTGCTCACTACTCCACTTCAAAGAAGCATTTAGGTACAAAAAAAGAAATTTCACTTCGGCTACAAAGATAGGAACTCTGCAATGGAATCTCTATTTAAAGAGTTGCAATCACAGGTACAAGGTGCACAAAGAAGGAAATCCATGTAGCTGCTCTGCTAGTAGAGGAGTAAAATTTATCCTCCAGGTAAGGAAAACCATACCTAAGTAAGATTAAATCATAAGTCTCTCAATGCTTAAGAGCTGTTTGTATCTTCACTTACATCTTTTATAAGCATGTGTATTACCTGTTTTTGATGTTCTGAATGCTGTCTATACGCATTTACTTATAACCTGACTTAAATATAACTTAAAGATTAAAAAAACCAAAAGACCACCATCTTGCTAAGTAGCATGGAAAAATCTGTAATTCAAGGCATGGAGGCATTTCAGCAATGGCCCCAGCTTTCCAGAACAGGCTCTGTTCCACCAAGGAGTACCTCTGCTTTATGCAGCATAGGTCTAATAGAAAGCTAGCAACACAGGTCTCTGAAGAAATAATAATATCCCCCCAATGATTAGCATAGGCCAAGGCTGTTTTCTGGTTCATGGTAAGATACTGAGTACATTCTTGAACTGTTAAGATGTATAAAGAAGCCAATGAAAAAAAGGAATACAAAAAGTGTGGAGTATAGATGCATTTTTGGTATTAATTTTAGAACTGGCATGCTGCATCCTGCTGTGAATTCCTTCACTTTCTTGTTATCTTTTAAGAAGCTTTTTCCTTTGAAATCAGTGTAGCTATCACTCAGCACATTACGGACGCTGCTATAACACTAAAAATAACGAAGGTCAACTAACAGTGAATTTGCTTTCAAAAGTAGAAATCTCTCCAACAATGCTTCAAGAGAACTGACAGATCTACTTAACTGAAAAATCTGAGACTTTAAAACTAGATGAAATTGATAAGGATTTAAATAACTGGTGGATTTAAAATGTTCTGGGTTATGTAAGGAGGTTTCTTAAGGTCCAAAAAGGATTTCTAAAAAATAATAGATAAAGCTGTCAGGCACTAAAAATAAGTTTGTGCTGTATAAGCTTAACATCTTCTGGTTTTCATGTGGAAAAGACTCCAGACAAATCGATTACTAATGAAAACACACAGAACAGTGCCCTATATAGTACAACCGAAAAAGGTCGCATTGAAAATATTTTGTATTAGTAACATCAATTTTTAGCAAATCAAGTAACATGGAATCCTTAAATAAAGTATGTTAATGTGGTAATTGGAAGGTTATTCCAGAAAACAGGCACATTTAGTGAACGTGATATTGCAAAGTCTCTCATCCTCAGCACCATAGTTGTCTCAGCAGGCAAACCCAAGGCAACTTTCTTTTGCAGCTCTTCTATTTGTTCTATTATCCAGGATGAAATTCAGCTTCTGTAATTCAGCTTCTGAACAAACCAAAAACACAACATTTCATAAACCATGCTGCTTTCCACCACAACTTGAAAACAAACTATTTTCTGCTTTTACTCTCAAAAACATCAGTAGTGTTGTAGGTGAAAAAACCTCATATTTACAGGACTTTATGTTTCAGCCTTTTTCCTAAACGCTAAGAACATTAGGATCTCCTCTGAAGAGTTCCGATTTTGGGTTTTTTTTCGCTCAAAATGGACATAACTGCCAGCAAGCAAGGGCCTTTGCTGAGAATGTTTCAGACAAATATGTTCACAAACTCCAGAAACATTCTGCTTTTCACAACTAAGTGGAAAGCAGTTAAGATCTAATGAAGTTAGCAAACACAATTTGGTGAACAAAGGGATACTGTGCCTAATATCATGCCAACCTTATATGATACAGGTAGAACTCAAAACCTCAGGAGGGGTTTAGCTGAGGAATAATTACTCAACATGAACATCAGAAAGCAGTTCCTAAAAATAAGAGTCTAACCTATGAAAGTCTTACAGGCTGAAAATACAGTAGTAAAATATTAACAGAATTCCTGTCAAACTTGAATGCCTTGGCACAAGAGAAGTAGCATAAGTAGCTCACGATAGTTGCTTTGATATTAGCAGAGAGCGCCCTGAGATCCTCTGGTTTTGGGACACAACAGAGTCTACGTTCAGAAATTAACCCAGCTGAACAGCTTTAAGGAAACGGATCTTCCTTTTAGGTTTGGCTTTTTGTTTTCATACAGGCAAAACCCAAATTTTCAGATGAAAAGAAGAAAATTAGCATACTGTGTGAATCTTACACAGCAGAAGCTTCACGTAAGCTTAGATACACCTAGTTCTTCAAAGCAACTATTATTAAGCACTCTGAAAAAATATCTTTATGAAGGCATTAACTAACATTTTGGGTACAGAGAAGTCTTTTGCTCAAGACCACTAGGATTGCTACTGATATGTAGTTGCTTATAAGAAAAAAAACATCAGTTATGGCACAACAGTTCTCCATCCACCTGGTATGCCAATAACATTAGACAAAGAAAAGATAGAAATCATTTCTCAGTGCACAAAGATGTTCATCCTCTGACCTTCTGCTCTGATAATAAAAAATTCTTCATAGAGAAGTGAACACGTGTTCTCCGAACACACTCCAGTGGGAGGGAAAAATGTTTTGCCTCCTCACTATACTTTCCTCAAATGTCTCCTGCCAGCTTACGTTCATTCCTCTAGACAGACACTTTTTGATTAAGGCTGAACGTGAACAGGCCTTAGAAGCTATGAACTAATTTTAATCACCTTCTCCTGACTTAAGGGTATAATCATGAAAAAGAGTTTACTCCAGAGATAGAATACACAGTGAGAAATGAAAGCCTATTTCATTAATTCTCTTTGCAATAAATATAGTCAACACATGAGATTTTTTCCCTGATGGGTGTAAAGGTTTTGTTGTGATGATTACTAGCTTTCAGGAACAAAGAGAAAACGGATAAACTGAAGGGGAAAAAAAACCACCGAATATTCATGTCAGTAAATGATTCTGCATGCCCAAAACCCAAACAAAACTGTCCAGTGAAGGTGTACCAGCACCTTCAGCAGTGTACCAGCAGCAGATACAGAAGTGTTCAAGTCCAGTTCTCCTTTTGTTGTTCAGTCATTGTGCATGGTTATTTCATTACTACAGGGATTATCCTCCTTCATCCTGGTGCTTGCTCTGCATCGTTTCAGAGGATAGGAAACAAAGCATATTTGCCTAAAATGTGTGACACCTCATGGTGTCAAACTTTGCAGATTTTATGATAAATAAGTCTATATAATCAAATAATATTTACTCTGATATGGAACTGGATTGATGTTTTTACGTAATTTAGAAACTGAAAACCATGAACTTCCAATGAGTTTCGAAGACTGTGCTAAAAGCATGTATTAGACTAAACAAAACATTAGAGGACAGCTGACCACACTAACTCAAAAAATGGAGTGAGAATGCCTTAAAGTTTTAGCAGCCAGAAGACCATTGATATTTGGGGGCAATGATGAAGAAACCCACACTTCCTTTCCTCAATATAATTATGCAGAGGACAACAGACTGTAACTTTTCATTTTTTACCCAGTAACTCCTGAAGGCCATTCGTTTTCTCCAGTGCCATTCAATCTATTACATTAACACAGAAATACTGCACTATACCATAATTTCATTGAATTTAAATATAGAAAGGAAAAGTGGGATCACTGTATCTGAAATAAACTAAAGAAATGCACCCCCATCAGGACACCAAGTCAGAGAACTGTCAGCAGCATTCTTCCAAGCTCATGAAGCCAAACAGAGGTCAACCAATCCTGATAAGTGCCTGGAGCTACCCAAAAGCCAAAAAGAGAAACAGGTATTAAGAGTGAGAGTTCACTAAAACAACAGAAGAGATGTAGCAGGAAAGGTTAAGAGAAAAAAGAATGGACAAACAGGGTAAGGGACAGAATGAGGGACTAAGATGAGGAGACAGGCTGAAAAAAGAAATATGAAGGGCTGAAAAGAAAAGAAATTAATGGAAAATTAAAGCAGGTAAACAAAACTGTGAAAGAAGAAAAGAATTATGCAGGAAATACTCGTGCCTACAAAAGAGGAGGCATTACAAGTAAGTATCTTCTAATTTCTTAAAAGATTGTTTCGGTATTTGATAATGCAGGACAAACTCATAGAGCAGGTCCATAAGCAGAATTCATATAAGTGAATAGGCAAGGATGTGTCCTCTAACATCCCTAATTTAATGACTGCAGATAACGTGGAAGTATGAGCGAAATGAGCTGCAGATAGTGGCTGGGTTTGTGTGTTTGACCTAAGATGATCTCTTCTTGCTTCAGCCAAACATTAGGCTAGGCTAGATATGCTATTCATCTGACAACAACAGGGAATTTTTTAAAGTTCTTATGCTATTAAGAATTAATGCTGAAATACTTAATATTTTTGTGACTTAACAGTACCACTGCACTCCCATACTCTTAACTCTGAACAAAAACATAGAAGTTGCAAAAACTCAAATGGTGCAAGAACAAGCCCTTTAAATTAAATGCCAGTATGAAATTCACTGCTATAAGGTCTAGACTTTTGTAGATTTATAATAATTTCTCCCTATTAAAAATGTTATTCTTTGTTATTTTTCACTTTTACCAGGTCAGATGACTCTTTAAGGCTCTTATACATAAATGATAAAAATATTGACATGAGATGTCTAACAAAAATGATTTTAAAAATGTGATTTTTTTAGCGTATATCAGACAAAAATAACATTTGTGATTACTTACTGTAATAGCATTAGGATAAAATGGAAAAACTACCAAGAGCAGACAGGAGGTGTCGCAAAGGTTCAAAAGGAAAAAAAGTCTACCACAACAGATTAGTAGAGAAATTTTTTTTTTTTTTTAAACTGATAGCGTTTTCTCTAAACAGCATGCACATAAGGCTTATTCAAAGTATGCCACAATATATGGGCTAGCTCAGGTAACAGTACAGCACAATACCGGGCAAGGTAAGACATATTCTTAGCATGCGAGAGAGACATAGCTTCTGTTTCATGAAGAACTGAAAATCAGTCTGTAAATTATAAAGACATTTCATATAATATTTTTCAATCTATATGCAAACTGCATTATATATCATGGTATGATATAAAAGCTTTTAATTATTTATAAGAAGTGCATAAACTACTTCATGAGTAGCTCTTCAGCTCTTTCACAGTGAAAGCTTTGCATCATATAATCTGACATATTCTGTCTGCGTATCTGAGACTACATATACAGATACTTTCTCATCTATAGATTATACAGATTAGAGCTCCAAGATGGACAGCACAAACTACAATATGACTTAAAGCAGTATTGCTGCTTTCAGATAATCACTGTAATCCAGCACAGGTTTGAGATATGCCTTTGGGATATGCCAAAGTACACTCGGCATATTTTTCATTTTTGTAAGATCCAGGATTTAATTTGGGTATTTATGAATTTCTGATAAAGGACTTTCTAGCAATGTTTTCCTCACTGCTGACTGGAAAACAGACTAACATAAGTTGCAGGATTTTCTTGGTTCCTCGTACAGATCCAAAAAGCAGCTGACAGCCAAATAGAGTTCAAAACCTTTAAGAGTAAACAGCAAGCAAGTTCCTCCTAGATCTTTAAGACTGCTTATTTAAGAGATACTGCACCTGAATATTGGGGCGAAGACTGGAACTGGTGCACAGCAGAAGGCTCACTGGGCAGCCTAACTGCCTGATAATCTTTCCTGCATCCTGCCAACATATTGCACCCAAATATACATTGGAATTTCCATCTGAGCAGTTGAGGAGGGATACCTCACTTCCCCAAACTGACTAAAGTCTCTTGCACTTAAATACAAATATTGGGAACTATGTGACAGCTATCTTATATAGATATATAACTATGTGACAGCTATCTTATATATCTTATATAGATATATAACTATGTGACAGCTATCTTATATATCTTATATATAGAAAATTGACTAATAAAGCTGGAAAAATTGAAAGAAAAACTCCTCAGGCCTTACATGATTTGTATCTGAATTTTTAAATGTGTGCAGAAAATGTCTTCAGTTCCACAGAAATATGAAATTAAACTCTCATAATAAAAATGTAAGCCTACTTCTAAAAAGATTTAAAATTAAAAATTGTAATCCTCACAACAGTAGTAAAGACGGGGTAACTAAGTATAAGACAGCATAAAGTTGACACAACTTTATTTCAGTAACAACTTCTTCCCCAACCTGAGGCACTGGCTTTTCAGTAACAGGACTGTTTTTGCCCTCTGCCCGTTGTCACTTAGCAAACACATGATCCAAAAAATACAAGTTGTTCATGTTGCTGTTAATACCTTCAAAACAAAACGAGCATCACAGGCCTAAGGACTTCTACATTGGTCTCAATACCACAAATCATAGCAGCACGGACATATTTGAGAAGAAACGTTCCCCGCAGCTTGCTATGTGACAATAGCACTAGATGAAGTCGAGATCAGACAAGATCTTGTAAACTAAATGGAGACTGTATTTGAATCAATGATTTTATTTAAAACAAGTAATTAAGTGGCCTCCATGACCCTGGAGAAACCTATGATGTGCTTTAATACATCTCAGTCTGGCTAGAGCCAACTAAAATTCCAGCATATTTGGGGAAAAAAAAAAAAAAAGTACTGGAAAAATCTGTCAAGGACTTGCTTCCTATCCCCTCTTCCCATTAAATTTTGGTAAGAGTTCAAATAGATTAACTTTGTGTAGGGAGGCAAATTTCTCAGGGAGGTTCCTAGGCGATGCCTCCTCCATAGAGTAAAAAACATCGATGCAGGACTAACTGTTTTTTCAGTGTGCATGTGCACAAACACACATGCCCATAGCCCACCCTGTGCACTGGTGTCCTAACGGTTCCAAGTTGCATCCAATTAAAGAGCTGGGCTAAACTTTGGATGTCCATTGACTACTTTTTGCTCCGCTTTGCTCGATTCCTTGCCTCTATGGAATGTGTATGTTTTCAAAAAAAATTTTTTTGTTTATAGTTGCATTATGTTTATATTTCTGAAGTCTCATAGACTCCACAGTAATACCCTTCCCACAGTAAAGTAACATTGCTCTAGAGGATTACTCAAAATGCAGCTGAATCACCAGGAACTAGCTGCTCCCTGGAGGGAAAAAAAATCCGTTTTCTGTTAATTATAGGAGAGTCTGCACAGAAATCAGTTAAACACTGCTAACACTGGTCACCTCCTCCTGGTGACCTTTGCTAAAGATGTCTGGCCATGGAAAATTATTTTTATTTCATACCTGGAATCCCCCCACCCCTTGCCCCACAAACCAAAAATCAACAACAAAAAGACCCCCAAAAGTTCAATATTTGAAATTTTCTCAAATTCTCTAAAACTATCGATGCACTTTATATGTGCCTGTGACTTCAGATATGCTTTGCTTCTACCAGTCAATCCTAACTTCTTCTCCTCCCACGCTCATTTCATTTATCTGTGAAGAACAGTTCATTATTTTCTCCTTTTTTTTGTTTGTTTCTTTTTTTTTTTTTTTCTTTTTTTTTTAAGAAATAACTCCTGGCGCTTCAACCTTGTTAGTCCTGTAATTTTCATCTCCAAGGATTTACACTTCAAATGTCAATACATTTATCTTCTCCTCAGGATATTAAGCATGGAAATATCTTATTCTTAAGATTCTATTTGAACACCGGCATGACTGAAGTTGTTTGCTTTGCTGATTGTGTGGGATGCATCCTTGTATACAGACGATCCAAGCTAAATAAAAGCGAGTATAGGAATAGCTGCACCTACAGAGAGAAAAAAACCAAAAACTCTCTCTGCTAGGTTTCAAACTGATCTTCCACAGGGTAACAGTATGGTCCATCTCAGAACTAAACCAATTATTCTCTCATACTTCCTCTTGACATATTATCTCCCACAGAAATAGGATTTTCCCATGAGAAATAATTTCTAGGGTAGACTTAATCCTATTTTTGAAAAAAGAACTATTCCACAAGTTTACTGAGGCATGTAAGCTGTTCTCCTCAGAGTTGAAAATCAGCTGTTCAATCAACACGATACTTTTTTCAGTGGCGTATGTTGAGCTGCCAGTAAACTGAGTCAGATTTACTCACACCATATGCTCCTATAGGCTCTTAGTCCTGTTGCATCCAGTAACAGAGAGGCAAAAGACTCCTTTTAACCATTTCAGTGAGTTTGGGCTGAGTATGTTTATTACGGAAGAATATATTGAACCACAACAGATGATCCTCTATACACTTAGCTGACCTTTCCATTTGCTTGTGTGTCTTTGATAATTAAGTGTATCCTTCAGCACTATGCAAACTTTACCTATCACTGAAGAACTACAGCACTTTTTGACTCTTCACATGATGAGTTGCTTAGTATTCATTAACAGGGAGGGGAAAAACTCAAACAGCATCATCATACAAGCAGTAAGAGAGTTATGGCAATGACAGTGTTCAAAAAGACACAAAAAAATTGAAATGTTAGGATGTATATAAAAATAGGAGCCAGTTCAAGTGGAAACTGTTTTAAGATGACTAGTTTATGCAATGAGAACTTTTCAGCCTTAAGTAGGTTCCCAACTGAAACCTTCTGCAAATTCCTAATAGAATTAGTTTTTCTGGAAATAGAGTAGTAGTGTAAAAGAGTCCCTTAATTAAAAGTTATAACTCCTTAAGACAAATCCTTCCTCAATATCAAATTGGTCAAATTTGATTGGTTGATAGTGCCCTTCATATAGACATATGTACTTGAAAAGATTTAAGCATAGTAACACATAAATCACAAACCTAGAACACACACCTAAGGAAATCCTTCCCTTTTTTTCACTGTACTATGTGGATTTAAATATTGTGTGCAAACCTCAATTTATCTACAGTTGTTGTTGTTGCTAACTCTGTGGCTAGTCACTGAGCTCATTAGACTGAAGAGTTTCATAGAGCATCTAAAATTAGCAACCACTTAATTTAAACACTAGAAATTAACAGAAGAGAATAATTCCGTTTTGCAAAGGTAACACCAATCCAAGAAAAAAAGAAATTCATTTCAGAGTCATTGTTCTCACTTTTGTGTCCACAGAAGACAAGATAACCGATCTCGATATTATTTCCTGTTGCCATTTATCTGCAATCTGAATATACAGTACTCATGCTTAATGAATTAATTAATGCAGGGCAAGTCTATACTTGGTTACACCTGTTAAGTCCTCTCATTGTAAAAGTGCATCTACATTATTCAGCCATTAAATTTAGATTAACCATTATTGTAGTAAAAAAGTCAGTATTTTCACAAGAGTAATGCAACATTTTCAGTATTTAAGGCAGTAAAAAGTAAATACTAAAATATATCTAACAGTTCATTCAAATATATGTTTTCTAAAACCACATTCTCAAATAGATCAAGATTGTATCCTTATTAATACATTTATGCTAGCAAAGGATTAGATATCCTGATTACTCCAGCAAGATGAACATTATACAAAAAAACACAACAGTATTGTTTTCTGTACAGTGATCCTTCAAGAATCAGCAGATTTGTGGCACCTTCTCCTTCAGCTTCCTGATAAGATCAATTTCCTTCACAATGAGAAGCAAGTATAAATTTCAAGAAAGCCACATTCAGTGAAATTAGACATCTGTGTTTTTCTTTCATTCTTATACATACCTGATAGGGATGATATAGGAAAACAGGAGGAGGAACCGGAAAAGGTTGCGATACCAGGGGCCTACAAATCCTTGCAAGGTTACCATAACAATTGATAGTGCAACTAAAGCCAAAAATAGGGCTTTGGTCAGTTGATTCAGTTCCAGATCCAGCAAGCCAACCTAAAGGAAGCAGTATAAATCAAGTTAGTCTTGAGTTTCTCTTAAATTGACACTTCTGCAGTGCAAACAATTAGCTATTATTGGCTTTTTTATTCCTATTAAAAATCTATGCATTTGCAACATTTACCTGCATTTTGATAAATGAATTGATTATTGTTCCTATGCTGGCACGTGATAAATGTTTCCTGGTTATAGGGCAATAACAATTCCCAGAATCACAGGGGGAACTGTCCCAGTTGGGCCTTTTGAATGCCTTTACATTTAACATGTCCCTTCCCCCATCCCCTGACCGAGAATGGGGACACAGGAGGAAGGGAGCAAAGACGGCTAAAGAAAAGCAAATGAGCAAGAACAACTTCTGTCTGTCACGGATGCAGTAAAAATACTGCTAATGCATATTATATTTGTAGGGTGGCTACTGCTCATTTACTGCTGTAAGATCAAAAATATTTTAGAATCAAGAACCAATAGAAAAACGCAACAGCTACCTTCTTACTCACGTAAGTAGTATCCTGTAATTTGTAACTACACTACTCCCACACCAGTCTGTAAATCTGTATTCACACTGTAGAGACCTTTTTGAATTATATGAAACTTTCAATTATTCAAAACAAGAAAACCTCAAGTGGAATATTCATTTTCAAACCAAAACAGTAGAACAGAGCTTCAGCTATTCATGAGTAAAAAGGTACCTGATGTAGAAACATTTTAGCAAAAACATTAGGAGATGCTCTCTTTCATCCACTCTTTCTCATGAAAAAATATTTTAAAGCTATGTAACTAAGACTCTCACCATTTCAATAACGTATGCTGTATGCTAAGTATTTATATTCCACTTTTTGGGATGACCCTATAGTCAGTCAAGTATGTGGGAAAATTATATCAGCAAGACTTTCTTCGACCCCTTCACAGACGCCCTTTTATCTCTAAGTCTTTCCAGTAAGACCAGTAAAACATAACACTTCCTTAGATAACAAGCAATCTGAAAAAGAACCACTTAAATACAGTTCTTAAAAATTCCAGCAATCTTGCTTACACATGGGCTGTCCCTTCCCTAGAGAACTAGGCAGCTGAAGACCACAGCGACTGATTTATCAGCTGCATTTAAAAAGCAGCACAACGAGGACAAATATCTTGCAATTTCCGCTGCTTCAACTACTACATAGTTTATGCTTGAATTATTGAGAAAAATAGGTTTTTGGATTAAAATGAAGAAAAATTAAGCCAGGGAAGTAGAGCATGTTTCAAAGCCCAGATCTTTTTGCGTTGACAAAGGCAGCCTAAGTTTCAGGCCTCGCTGAGGATCAGATGAAGTCATTATTCATTCAGTCAGGGAAAAAAGACTCAATTACCTCAACCTAAAGATGCTATCAATGAATGCAAAGTGCATATTTTACTCTATTCATCCAAATCCCATTAAAAAGTGAAAGGAATGATTTAATCTGGCCTTCTAGAGTTGGTCTTTTTTTGTAATAAAATAAAGAATCACTGTCTTGCAATATGCATAACCACTACCTCACACTTGTTTTTCCTGCATCACAGTAGTGAAAGTCTATCTCTCCCAACCCTCCCCCCAGGAAAAACCCCACCCCATAATAGAAACGAATAAAGAGCTTCTTTTGAAAGAATGCCACTTTTTGGACAGAAACATTAAATGTAGTCCACTGCACACTGATACGTAGCTAATTCAAAGCATTAATACCTTTCTAATTGATGAAGATAGATGTGAATTTAAGTTTGGAATCCAACAAAAATGTTTTTGGAGTGATATTAAAATAATAAAAGCCTAATGAACATATATATAATATAATTTTTTACATAGTAAATGTCTCTTGCTCAAGAGCACTGTTTTTTTTTTTTTTTACTAACGTTACCCGTTTAAAAATGTATTATACTATTACTACACTATATATTAATAAATGAAAATATTAAAACAGTAATACAGTAAGTGAATTGCAAAAAACTATTTAAAAAGGCAGACAAAGAAAACAGGCTTTAATAAAAATGCATTCTCAAATTTCTCAAAAGTTATTTACTATAATGTAACTGAAATATACTTAAGTAGTTCTTGTCACGTTCCTCACCACGTAAAACAACTTCTGTACTTGAACGATGGAACACATTATCAGTTTATCTAAGTTAAAAATTTTCTGTCAGATACTTCATACAGAAACTCATTAATTCTTTCTAACTAGTCTATCTGAATATTGGAAGAGTAGGTAAACTTATATTTTAACTATACTGTGATTTTATCAAAATGCTTGTAAAGCATACCATGTTAAGATTTTTTCCTACCTACAATAAGCTGTTCATAATAGAATAGGTAAATATGACAATATAAGAAATAGGTGATTTACGAATTAAAGTAATTTTTAATGTTTGTTACCATTTCTCACACTTGTAAAGCAAATTTTCTTCTACTTGTCATAATATTTGTTCTATTTGAAACAACTGTGCTAACAAAATTAAATACCCCATTGGAAATTTTAATCTCCAAGGGAAAATTTGTACATAATGTCTAAGACAACCACAATGGTTTTGCAAAGGGGCTGCTCTAGGATAATGAACACAATAATTGCCTGTATAATCTAAAATGCTACTAATGGCAACAACTGCAAATCCATTTAGCTCCTCTTTAATTTATGTACGAAGTTTTAAATAGCTAATGGTTCTCGGTAAAATAATGGCTTATATCAACAATAAAAAGTATGACATTGTCTACTTAAAAAAACCCACCAGTTTTTAAAATAAATTCTTTATTTTTGAATGAGTGAGTGATTACAGGTCTCATCTTCACATTTTGGACTACAAGGCATAAGTCATTATCTTATGAGAAAAATTTTAATTATAATTAGCAGAGGTTGAAAACAAGAAAAAACCTTCTGATTACTGAAGTAAAACATGAACAACAATATTGCTATCACTGCCCTATATGCTTGGCTTTTGGGAAGCTACTGTAGTCATAGAAGAATTTTTGTAGCGTTATAAAAAGTGTATTACTTGGAAAACTAGAAATAATTTCTTTATCCTAGAATATTAATGTGCAAAATTTAAAGATTATTACTGCTCAGTGGTAAAGGTTTCTCAAAATAGTTTAGCCCAGTCTTTTTAGATTGATTCAATTACAGTTTAAAGCCCATTTGAAATAACTGCTCATTTATACTTTTTTTTTAACTTTTTTTTTTTTTAAGCACCCTGCTTCAATATTATCAAGGGATTAAAGCAGTATCTTAGGGAGTCGTCATCAACCTCCCTCTCCTCCCCCTCCCAGCTCTTCTAGCAAGGTAATTATATTTCAGTAATCAGCCTGGTTCTGCACTGACAAACACCATATTGACTACAATGAAATTTCATGGTATATATATTTGAGATAGACTTTAGTTTTAATTTGCACTATAAAAATTGAAGTTTTCTTTACTACTATTCTTAACACATGCTCTGAACTGGACTTTTTTACATCTTGAATACCAGTCAATTATCCACGTTTTCATTAAATACAAACTTTATTTTTAGTCTGAAGTAGCTAGAATCCCAAAAGTTAGATTGAACAGCCATACAGGCAGTAGGGCAAGTAAGGATTTAAAGTTACAAAAAATGCAAATCTTTTTTTGGTTAGCCCAAAATTAAAAAAAAAAAAAAAAGTGTTTGCCTAGCAAAAACAGTTGATTCATGGCAGTTCATCTTTTATAAAGAAAATGAATGTGCATATAGCCCAATGCACATATGCAATTAGCTGCATGTATCTGAAGGTCTGTGGCTTATTTCAATAATCTTTTAAACCTTACAGTCCCTAGGAATAACCTATGTTTAAAGGCTAAAGAAAAGGACACACCATCATTTGGAAAACCTGTTCACTGTAATCTGTGACACTAAAAACAGGTACAGCAATTCTGAAAGCTGTAAATGCGCCTTCCTTGTTAATTCTTCTAACAGTACTACTATGATTCAAATCATTGCCTGTCCAGCCAACTAGGTAGCTACTTTTCGCAAATATAACTATGAATGAAATCAAGTAAAGAAAGTGAATTCAAGTTTATGAAGCATATTCCCTTAGTTCACTACATCCAAGTAATGGTCTGACAAATATGTTTCTCTATAAGCCTATCTTAACTAGCATAAAACCCCTAAAACTTGCATATAATGTCATACTTTTTATCAATACGTTACTCATTCTTAAGAAACAGATACAAAGCAAGTAATATATATAATACCTTTTCTTTCAAACATGTCCTGATTCATCATTAACACCAATGATTTACTAGATCTATCGTAAAACATCAGGATTCAAAAGACCAAAATGAAAGAAAGAAAAAAGGTGACCCATTCTTAACATCCAGTCACTGCAAATCTGCTTCTCCTTAACCCTTATATAGTACGCTCAAAACAGCTCAAAAAAGAGTTTATATTTCCCTCGCTACCTTATTTCAGTATTTCGCTATAGCTCGCCAGAAGGCTGGACTGGAGAGCGCTGCAGTTGTCCAAAGAGGCCATATACAGTTCGGTCAGCAGAGGGTGCTCGAGATTGCTGCTGGCTGCGGCTGCATCCAGCACTCATCCCGCAAACGCTGCAAAAGCCTCAGGCTACCTTCCAGGGCGACTCGTATTTCAGCAGTAAAACTACTACGACCTTACTTAGCCAATGGAGAGCATTTATCTCATTTGTTTGAAATGCTCAGTGCTAACTATTCCAAGCGAACACTGAGGATATTAAGAAACTGGCCTCCATATAGGGGCTGTGCTGTATTGGTAACATGCCCTCCTCTATTAGGAGCTATCAATTAGAAATGTTTTTTTCAGGATCATCCCTCAATTTAGAATAATTACCTCAATAATCTTAGCTATCTAGTGATGTCGCAGATTCAACATCCAAAACCCTTCATATAATGAAACTAAGCCATCCATTTTTCAACTTAAAACAACTGAATGGGTTTCAAACTTACAGATATAGGTGCACAAGATTTCATACTTAAAAGAGACTCAGTATCTAAGTACCCACAATTTTCTTGACATTCAGTCAAAAATTGTTGAAATATACAATTCTGAGGAGAAAAAAAAAATCAGTATTCAAAAGATGCTTTGTTTTAAATTGGACAACTGTTTTGAGATTTATGACATTCTTCATCTGCTACTTTCACAGAGTCTTGCTATATTCTCTTGGAGCTTGGTTTTCACCTGCCTCAATTCAAGAGTTTTCTAGTATATTCTCATGTAATTCCTTAAATAGTCAGAATATGGAATAAGAAGCTTTCCACATTAAAACATGTTCAGTGGAGATGAATGTTTTTCAAATCCGAGTAGATAAAAAACAGAGGGTTTCTCTCTCAGATGAAAATAATTAGCTTTGTCAAAGTAACTGCAAAATTAGGATAGAGGAGGACTGGTCTCAAAGTTACCATCTGTTCAGAAATTTATATATATATATATATATAATATATATATATAAACATACACACACACACACAATATATATATATATCAATCATTTATTTATATATACGTAAGAGTAAATAGTAACATATACTCAGTAACAGTTTGATGTATAGCTATATTAGGCTTCCAAAATACACGTAAGTGAAAAGGCTATTTCTATTATTTTGAGTTACAGTAACAAGAAAAAACATTATAAAAGGGACCTAATTCAAAATAACAGAAATTTAGAAGTTTGTTATATACATATCACGACATGTGTCTAATGAAAAGATTTTATAAGTGGTATCAGAAGTTTGTAGCTCTTTTAAATACATCTCGGAAATTAAATGAACACTTAAAAACATGTATCTGAAGTTTCAGCATTTGCTTACTTCCCTTCAAAATTTAGGTGTTCATAACTCACCTCTTTATAGACCTACCTAGATTTAAGCATTAGCAGAGTTTATTACAGTTTTTAAAGAGTTTTTCTCCCAACAGGGCTATGAGAAGAAGAGGTCTGAGTTAAGATTATCAAAGGCACAAGGAAATTTTCCCACTATGAATTCAATTAAAAAAATGAAGTCGAGAGCCCATGAAGTTATATATAAGCTTGTTTT